>NW_026606632.1:1313333-2626666 GCF_029890125.1 Rhinichthys klamathensis goyatoka
TGACACTTTGGCCAGAAATATGTTCAAAAGGTCAAAATTGATCTACTGATGAAACATCAGAATAGTCTATATGAAAAATCAGAAGGAGATATGAGTATCTATATAATGTTCAAGTTCAAGGACTCTTTGGCCAGAAATATGTTCAATAGGTCAAATTTTGGAATACTGTATGGCTCTTGTAACATCAGGAGTCAATAATAGGTTCAATAGGTCAAATATGGACTACTGTCTGGCTGATGAAACATCAAAAGGAGTCTATGAGTATGTATAGACAGATCAAGTTCAAAGACTGTTTGGCCAGAAATATGTTCAATAGGTAAAATTTTGGAATACTGTATGGCTCTTGTAACATCAGGACTCAATAATGGGTTCAATATGTCACATATGGACTACTGTCTGGCTGATGAAACCTCAAATGTAGTCTATGGGTATCTATAGAAAGTTCAAATTCAATGACACTTTGGCCAGAAATGTCTTCATCAGGGTCACATATAGTCTAATCTATGGTTGATGTAACATCAAAAGAAGTTTATGAGATCATATAGTCAGATAGCCGTTTAATGACTCTTTAGCCAGAAATATGTTCAATAGGTCAAATTTGAATCACTGATGAAACATCAGAACAGTCCATATTAGGGCTGTGAATCTTTGGGTAGGCAGCGAATCGATTCGATTCACGATTCATAGGTTTTCGATTCGATTCAAGAACGATTTTTGCAAATTCAGAAAGATTCGATTCAATGCGATTCACATTAAAATTCGATGCGATTCGATTAATTCGATTCGATTCTTAATTTTGTATATGCATTCATAGGATTATTTAAATGCTTCCCCCAATGGGTCTTAGTCAGGGTGTGAATACAGCTGCCTTCGGGGGTCAGAGAGTGGGGGGAAAAAAAAAACAAAAAAACAACAACAACAACATTTTGTCTATTGTTAATGTTAGTTCATGTTAATTTTTAATGAATCTATTATTATAAAAAATATTTCCAAAGCCTATAAATTAGCATTTGTAAAAATGTAAACCAAGATTTAAAAAGGCTTTAAAAGTATAGTTCATCATGCTAACTATTTTGTAGGAATGGATACACAACCTTAAAGTGTTCCTACATTAAACATCCTTCCAGTGTGAGACTAAAAATACCATGAACTTTACCAACTAAAACCTTAACTAACGTTTCCTCATGGAATAGCTTTTTGTTCTCTTTATCCGACTGAACATTTTCCTTGTGATTCTGAAAGAAAACGCGCCGGCTGTCTACTTGTGCTATATTAACGA
Organism: Rhinichthys klamathensis goyatoka; assembly: GCF_029890125.1. Lineage (NCBI taxonomy): Eukaryota > Metazoa > Chordata > Actinopteri > Cypriniformes > Leuciscidae > Rhinichthys > Rhinichthys klamathensis. The sequence continues at coordinate 1,314,613 of NW_026606632.1, forward strand.
TTACGAATGCAACTTTAATGCGCATCTGATTGATGGATAAACCACGCGCTCTTATTTCAGTGTAATTAATGTTGTAGTTATTTCATCAGCTCAGTTTAACGACATTAAGTTACATTTCATTCATCATTCATGATTAATCGGAAGCGTGTGCATTTTAGACACCTATTATACGTTTTCTCTTTCCATGTAATAAATGCGCAACCCTTGAATAAGTGGGGTTTTACTTTAACTGCTCAGGACGGGTATGACCCATTTCCGTAAAACTTCAGTATCTTATCTTAAAGAAATAACGGTCACGTTTCCACGCAACGAACGCGTTGTTTCATAGCAGCCCGCGCAAAGATATGGCAGCTTTATCAATGGCTTGCTTTCTCGATAGAGAGCTGTCATCTGCTCATGTGAACACTAATGGCTGTCCTGAGGAGAGCTCAAACACGGACTGCTCAAAAATCTGTAGATGAGAGCTATGGGACCGAGCGCGAGCGAAATCCAGTGAAAGATGGTAAGAGTGCAGCGAGTATGTGAGAGCTGTGAGGACGCGAAATGACGCCGCACAACGCCTCATTAATTCGCGCATGTAGTCATTTAATGTTTATATGTTTTAAAGCACTGAATCGATATAGAATCGCAAATTATTCGATTCTTAGCATTTTAAATCGAATATTGACCGAAATAAACGATTCACAATTCGAAATACATGTTTCAAGATCGATGCATTTGCATCGTCAGGATTTGTAATCGATGCATCGAGAAAACGAATGAATCGTTACACCCCTAGTCCATATGGATAATCAGGACTCCTTCTGATTATCCATATGGACTGTTCTGATGTTTCATCTGATATGAGTATCTATGTAATGTTCAAGTTCAAAGACTCTTTGGCCAGAAATATGTTCAATAGGTCTAATTTTGGAATACTGTATGGCTCTTGTAACATAAGGACTCAACAATGGGTTCAATATGTCACATATGGACTACTGTCTGGCTTATGAAACCTCAAAAGTAGTCTATGAGTATCTATAGAAAGTTCAATATCGAGGACTCTTTGGCCAGAAATGTCTTCAATAGGTCACATAAGATCTAATCTATGGTTGCTGTAACATCAAAAGAAGTTTATGAGATCATATAGTCAGTTAGCCATTTAATGACTCTTTAGCCAGAAATATGTTCAATAGGTCAAATTTGAATTACTGATGAAACATCAGAACAGTCCATATGGAAAATCAGAAGGAGATATGAGTTTCTATATAATGTTCAAGTTCAAAGACTCTTTGGCCAGAAATCTGTTCAATGGGTCAAATTTTGGAATACTGCATGGCTCTTGTAACATCAGGAGTCAATAATAGGTTCAATAGGTCAAGGTCTACTGTCTGGCTGATGATACATCAAAAGGAGTCTATGAGTATGTATAAAAATATCAAGTTCAAAGACTCTTTGGCCAGAAAAATGTGCATGTCAAATTTTGGAATACTGTATGGCTCTTGGAACATAAAGACTCAATAATGGGTTCAATATGTCACATATGGACTACTGTCTGGATGATGAAACCTCAAATGTAGTCTATGGGTATCTATAGAAAGTTCAAATTCAATGACACTTTGGCCAGAAATATGTTCAAAAGGTCAAAATTGATCTACTGATGAAACATCAGAATAGTCTATATGAAAAATCAGAAGGAGATATGAGTATCTATATAATGTTCAAGTTCAAGGACTCTTTGGCCAGAAATATGTTCAATAGGTCAAATTTTGGAATACTGTATGGCTCTTGTAACATCAGGAGTCAATAATAGGTTCAATAGGTCAAATATGGACTACTGTCTGGCTGATGAAACATCAAAAGGAGTCTATGAGTATGTATAGACAGATCAAGTTCAAAGACTGTTTGGCCAGAAATATGTTCAATAGGTAAAATTTTGGAATACTGTATGGCTCTTGTAACATCAGGACTCAATAATGGGTTCAATATGTCACATATGGACTACTGTCTGGCTGATGAAACCTCAAATGTAGTCTATGGGTATCTATAGAAAGTTCAAATTCAATGACACTTTGGCCAGAAATATGTTCAAAAGGTCAAAATTGATCTACTGATGAAACATCAGAATAGTCTATATGAAAAATCAGAAGGAGATATGAGTATCTATATAATGTTCAAGTTCAAGGACTCTTTGGCCAGAAATATGTTCAATAGGTCAAATTTTGGAATACTGTATGGCTCTTGTAACATCAGGAGTCAATAATAGGTTCAATAGGTCAAATATGGACTACTGTCTGGCTGATGAAACATCAAAAGGAGTCTATGAGTATGTATAGACAGATCAAGTTCAAAGACTGTTTGGCCAGAAATATGTTCAATAGGTAAAATTTTGGAATACTGTATGGCTCTTGTAACATCAGGACTCAATAATGGGTTCAATATGTCACATATGGACTACTGTCTGGCTGATGAAACCTCAAATGTAGTCTATGGGTATCTATAGAAAGTTCAAATTCAATGACACTTTGGCCAGAAATGTCTTCATCAGGGTCACATATAGTCTAATCTATGGTTGATGTAACATCAAAAGAAGTTTATGAGATCATATAGTCAGATAGCCGTTTAATGACTCTTTAGCCAGAAATATGTTCAATAGGTCAAATTTGAATCACTGATGAAACATCAGAACAGTCCATATGGATAATCAGAACTCCTTCTGATAATCCATATGGACTTTTCTGATGTTTCATCTGATATGAGTATCTATGTAATGTTCAAGTTCAAAGACTCTTTGGCCAGAAATATGTTCAATAGGTCTAATTTTGGAATACTGTATGGCTCTTGTAACATCAGGAGTCAATAATAGGTTCAATAGGTCAAGGTCTACTGTCTGGCTGATGAAACATCAAAATGAGTCTATGACTATGTATAAAAAGATCAAATTCAAGGACTCTTTGGCCAGAAATATTTTCATGTCAAATTTTGGAATACTGTATGGCTCTTGTAACATAATGACTCAATAATGGGTTCAATATGTCACAAATTGACTACTTTCTGGCTGATGAAACCTCAAAATTAGTCTATGAGTATCTATAGAAAGTTCAAGTTCAAAGAGTCTTTGGCCAGAAATGTCCTCAATAGGTCACATATGGTCTAATCTATGGTTGATGTAACATCAAAGAAGCTCATGAGAACGGATAGTAAGATTGCCTTTGATGACTCTTGTATCAGAAATATGTTCAAAAGGTCAAATTTGAACTACTGATGAAACATCAGAAGGAATGTATAAATATGGATAGAAAGTTAAAATTCAAGGACTCTCTGGCCAGAAATATGTTCAAAAGGTCAAATATGCAGTCATATTTGGTTACTGTAACATCAAAAAAAGTTTATGAGATCATATAGTCAGATAGCCGTTTAATGACTCTTTAGCCAGAAATATGTTCAATAGGTCAAATTTGAATTACTGATGAAACACCAGAACACTCCATAAGGAAAATCAGGAGATATGAGTATCTATATAATGTTCAAGTTCAAGGACTCTTTGGCCAGAAATATGTTCAATAGGTCAGATTTTGGAATACTGCATGGCTCTTGTAACATCAGATCTCAATAATAGGTTCAATATGTCAAATATGGACTACTGTGTGGCTGATGAAACCTCAAAAGTACTCTATGAGTATCTATAGAAAGTTCAAGTTCAAAGAGTCTTTGGCCAGAAATATGTTCAAAAGGTCAAAATTGATCTACTGATGAAACATCAAAAGGAGTCTATTAGTTTGTATTGAAAGTTCAATATCGAGAAATCTTTGGCCAGAAATGTCCTCAATAGGTCACATATGGTCTAATCTATGGTTGATGTAACATCAAAGAAGCTCATGAGAACGGATAGTAAGAATGCCTTTGATGACTCTTGGATCAGAAATATGTTCAAAAGGTCAAATTTGAACTACTGATGAAACATCAGAAGGAATGTATAAATATGAATAGAAAGTTAAAATTCAACGACTCTCTGGCCAAAAATGTGTTCAAAAGGTCAAATATGCAGTCATATTTGGTTACTGTAACATCAAAAGAAGTTGAGATCATATAGTCAGATAGCCGTTTAATGACTTTTTAGCCAGAAATATGTTCAATAGGTCAAATTTGAATTACTGATGAAACACCAGAACAGTCCATATGGAAAATCAGAAGGACATATGAGTATCTATATAATGTTCAAGTTCAAGGACTTTTCAAGGCCAAAAATATGTTCAATAGGTCAAATTTTGGAATACTGCCTGGCTCTTGGAACATCAGGTGTCAATAATAGGTTCAATAATAGGTTCAATATGGACTACTGTCTAGCTGATGAAACCTCCAAAGTAGTCTATGAGTATGTCACAGGTCGGGGGGGTCAAACCAGACTGCACCCACCCCTCAAACCCAGGACCACTCTGAGGAGCGTACCAGAGACCAGACAGACAAGTAGAATTAAAAATGAACAATCTTTATTGAATAATAAAAAGGAAATTAAAAGTCTTGACGTGAGTTTGTGTCTCTGTCCAGGAAGGGGGAAACCGCTTTGGACCCTGGGAGGCGAGGGATTCGTCTGCCGTTCCAGCAGCAGGTAAGTGTCGGGGTAAGTAGAACTTCTTAACCACGATGCAGACGGACAGATACCCGGGCAGGGCAGGACCGGGACTGAGGACTAGGAGACTCTTCCACCGGACAGGTGAGTAGCAGGTACGTATACCTCTCAAGAAGGCGGGCAGGCGGAGGGGCCTCACTGGAAGACAGGTGGGTAGATAGGTCGGTATGTTCCCAGACCGTCGGTCGTTCCGAATATGCTCAGCACAGAAGAATCATCCAGTTGAACAGACAGAGCAAATTATACAGGTGCAGGCACACTCCGCTGCAGAATCGAGCTTACGGCTGGACTGTGTGGCTCCAAGCGGACAGCGCTGGGACAAGGGTGAATCCTTCCTTCAGACGGGCAGCGCCCAAGAAGACAGCGGCAGACGAATCATCTAGTTAAACGGACAGAGCAATTTATACAGGTGCAGGCACACTCTGCAGAATTGGGCTTACGGCTGGACTGTGTGGCTCCAAGCGGACAGCGCTGGGACAAGGGTGGATCCTTCCTTCAGACGGGCAGCGCCCAAGAAGACAGCAGCAGACGAATCATCTAGTTAAACGGACAGAGCAATTTATACAGGTGCAGGCACGCTCCTCTGCAGAATGGAGAATCGGGCTTACGGCTGGCCTGTGTGGCTCCAAGCGGACAGCGCTGGGACAAGGGTGGATCCTTCCTTCAGACGGGCAGCGCCCAAGAAGACAGCAGCCGACAATTCGTCTAGTTAAACAGGCAGAGCAATTTATACAAGGCAAACACACTCCTCTTCGGTATCAGAACGAGAACTTATAGCCCGAGCGGGACATGCACGTCTAGCACTGAGGCTTTGTTCAGCAAACACTGGGCGGAATTATGCACTGGGGAATACTGGCAGTTAAATATACATATCCACCCACACACTGCAACCTCACGTCAAGTCCAATACTGTGTGACACTTCAATTCCGGCACTGCATATCCACTCTCACTCTCAGTGCAATAAGGCCAGCACTCACCCAATAGTCAATCCTTCCACTGTTATGTTGAATCAGCACTCAGACGATAAAGAGATGCAGATGACTTCTCACAGCATGGAGAACAGCGTCTTCAATACTCTCACTCTCAGACGGAGATACCAGGATTTCAATGGTGACTCAGTCCACACTCTTAAGTGGCAGTTACACTCGTGATCAACGCACTTCACAATTCTTTGTTCAACTCAGAAGATGAAGATATCAGAATTTCAATGGTGACTCAGTTCACACTCCTATGTGACAGTTACACTCGTGATCAATACACTTCACAATTCTTTGTTTAACTCAGTGCAGGACATGCATTCACACAGATTCGATGTTTTATTACTTAACTTCCTTTCAGGACTGATGGCATTTTCCAGTCTTGACTGTATCTCCCCACTTCTCCAACTTTCCATCCAGTTCACGTTTCCAGCGTGTACTCACACAAATCACCGTTGCACCCTTCAGCCAGCCAAATCCTCACAGCCCTCTCCAAAGATCCCAGCGAATTCAGCCACAGTCAAGAAACTAATTCTCCCGGGGGAGTACCACACCCAATTCCCTCTTCCCCTTCCTTTTAAATGTTTCCTCCAGCCCCGAAGCCCTATCGCTGATCCTCAGTTCAATCGTCAGCACCTGTTACCACTTGCCTCATCAGCTGCCGCTGTCATGGCAACTGACAACAAGTGAACCAGCCCGGTGTGCCGGCGAAATCGTCCCGGGGGGAAACACACTCCTAGCGGAAATTGGTTCCGCTAGACTTGTCACCTTGTGACAAGTATCTATAGAAAGTTCAAGTTCAAGGACACTTTGGCCAGAAATGTCTTCAATAAGTCACATATGGTCTCATCTATGGTTGATGTAACATCAAAGAAGCTAATGAGAACGCATAGTAAGATAGCCTTTGATGACTCCAGGGCCAGCAATATGTTCAAAAGGTCAAAATTAATCTACTGATGAAACATCAAAAGGAGTCTATTAGTTTGTATAGAAAGTTCAATATCGAGGACTCTTTGGCCAGAAATGTCTTCAATAGGTCACATATGGTCTAATCTATGGTTACTGTAACATCAAAAGAAGTTTATGAGATCCTATAGTTAGATAGCCTTTTAATGACTCTTTTGCCAGAACTATGTTCAATAGGTCAAATTTGAATCACTGATGAAACATCAGAACAGTCCATATGGAAAATCAGAAGGAGATATGAGTATCTATATAATGTTCAATTTCAAGGACTCTTTGGCCAGAAATATGTTCAATAGGTCAGATTTTGGAATACTGCATGGCTCATGTAACATCAGGAGTCAATGATAGGTTCAATAGGTCAAATATGGACTACTGTCTGGCTGATGAAACATCAAAGGAGTCTATTAGTTTGTATAGAAAGTTCAATATCGAGGACTCTTTGGCCAGAAATGTCTTCATCAGGGTCACATATAGTCTAATCTATGGTAGATGTAACATCAAAAGAAGTTTATCATATAGTCAGATAGCCGTTTAATGACTCTTTAGTCAGAAATATGTTCAATAGGTCAAGGTCTACTGTCTGGCTGATGAAACATCAAAAGGAGTCTATGAGTATGTATAAAAAGATCAAGTTCAAGGACTCTTTGGCCAGAAATATGTTCATGTCAAAATTTGGAATACTGTATGGCTCTTGTAACATAAGGACTCAATAATGGGTTCAATATGTCACATATGGACTACTGTCTGGCTGATCAAACCTCAAAATTAGTCTATGAGTATCTATAAAAAGTTCAAGTTCAAGGACACTTTGGCCAGAAATATGTTCAAAAGGTCAAAATTGATCTACTGATGAAACATCAAAAGGAGTCTATTAGTTTGTATAGAAAGTTCAATATCGAGGACTCTTTGGCCAGAAAGGTCTTCAATAGGTCAAATATGGTCTAATATAGATTAGATGTAACATCAAAGAAGCTCATGAGGTAACATATAGGTTGATGTAACATCAAAGAAGCTCATGAGAACACATAGTAAGATAGCCTTTGATGACTCTTGGACCAGAAATATGTTCAAAAGGTCAAATTTGAACTACTGATGAAACATCAGAAGGAATGTATAAATATGAATAGAAAGTTAAAATTCAAGGACTCTCTGGCCAAAAATGTGTTCAAAAGGTCAAATATGCAGACATATTTGGTTACTGTAACATCAAAAGAAGTTTATGAGATCATATAGTCAGATAGCCGTTTAATGACTCTTTAGCCAGAAATATGTTCAATAAGTCAAATTTGAATTGCTGATGAAACACCAGAACAGTCCATATGGAAAATCAGAAGGATATATGAGTATCTATATAATGTTCAAGTTCAAGGACTCTTTGGCCAGAAATATGTTCAATAGGTCAAATTTTTGAATACTGCATGGCTCTTGTAACATCAGGTGTCAATAATAGGTTCAATAGGTCAAATATGGACAACTGTCTGGCTGATGAAACCTCAAAAGTAGTCTATGAGTATCAATAGAAAGTTCAAGTTCAAGGACACTTTGGCCAGAAATGTCTTTAATAAGTCACATATGGTCTAATATAGATTAGATGTAACATCAAAGAAGCTCATGAGGTAACATATAGGTTGATGTAACATCAAAGAAGCTCATGAGAACACATAGTAAGTTAGCCTTTGATGACTCTTGGACCAGAAATATGTTCAAAAGGTCAAATTTGAACTACTGATGAAACATCAGAAGGAATGTATAAATATGAATAGAAAGTTAAAATTCAAGGACTCTCTGGCCAGAAACGTGTTCAAAAGGTCAAATATGCAGTCATATTTGGTTGCTGTAACATCAAAAAAAGTTTATGAGATCATATAGTCAGATAGCCCTTTAATGACTCTTTATCCAGAAATATGTTCAATAGGTCAAATTTGAATTACTGATGAAACATCAGAACAGTCCATATGGAAAATCAGGAGATTTGAGTATTTATATAATGTTCAAGTTCAAGGACTCTTTGGCCAGAAATATGTTCAATAGGTCAAATTTTGGAATACTGCACGGCTCTTGTAACATCAGGAGTCAATAATATGTTCAATATGTCAAATATGGACTACTGTCTGGCTGATGAAACATCAAAAGGAGTCTATGAGTATGTATAGGAAGATCAAGTTCAAGGACTCTTTGGCCAGAAATATGTTCAATATGTCAAACTCTGGAATACTGTATGGATCTTGTAACATCAGGTCTCAATAATGGGTCTAATATGTCACATATGGACTACTGTCTGGCTTATGAAACCTCAAAAGTAGTCTATGAGTATCTATAGAAAGCTCAAATTCAATGACACTTTGGCCAGAAATATGTTCAAAAGGTCAAAATTGATCTACTGATGAAACATCAAAAGGAGTCTATTGGTTTGTATAGAAAGTTCAATATCGAGGACTCTTTGGCCAGAAATGTCTTCAATAGGTCACATATGGTCTAATCTATAGTTAATGTAACATCAAAGAAGTTCATGAGAACGCATCGTAAGATAGCCTTTGATGACTCTTGGACCAGAAATATGTTCAAAAGTTCAAAATTGATCTACTGATGAAACATCAAAAGGAGTCTATTAGTTTGAATAGAAAGTTCAATATCGAGGACTCTTTGGCCAGAAATGTCTTCAAGAACTACAGTATGGTCCTTGTAACATCAGGACTCAATAATGGGTTCAATAGGTCAAATAAGGACAACTGTCTGGCTGATGAAATATCAAAAGGAGTCTATGAGTATGTATAAAAAGATCAAGTTCAAGGAGTCTTTGCGCAGAAATATGTTCAATAGGTCAAATTTTGGAATACTCATTCTAACTAACTCATTCCTTTGTGCATTAAAGAGATAAAATGAGTGCTGTTGCACTGCATTGCACAAACTATCTAATTATGTCCATTGAAGAATATCACATAAGCTATGTGCTTGATGATTTTCAATGCATACCAAAAACTGACTTATTCTGTTTGCAACGAAGTGATAACCTACGTGCAGTTGCATTGCATTGTACAGACGATCTAACATTGCGCATTGAAAAATAACATATATATATATATATATATATAAATTACATGTTGCATTGCATTGCATACCAGAACTCATTGCGTTGTGCTTTGAGGAGATAACATTTTAATTTGTTCCATTGCATTGCAAATAAATCTTAATTATTACTCTATGCAATGAAAACACAACATATGTGCTTTCCATTGCACTGCATACTACAACTTTTGCCATTTGCATTACAATGCATAAAAGGACCTCATACCTCTTATGCAACGAAGAGATAACATAAGAGTTGCATTGCATTGCAATGGCGATCTAAGAATTAGTTAAATAACATATTTGCGAAGCACATGTTGCATTTCAATACATGCCAAAACTAACTCATTCCTTTGTGCATTAAAGAGATAACATGAGTGCTATTGCACTGCATTGCACAAACGATCTAATGATGTGCATTGAAGAATATCATATAAGCTCATTCATTTTTGAATTGAAGGGAAATTATTGCATTAGCTTTTTCATTACAATGCATAGAATAACTACCTCATACCTCATGTGCAACGAAGCCGAACACGATAACATAGGTGTTGCATTGCACATGCGATCTAAGAAGTAGCGTTGAAGAATAACATATAAGCGTATGACATCAATGCATGCCAGAACTAACTCATTCCTTTGTGCATTAAAGAGATAACATGAGTGCAAAAGCACAGCATTGCACAAACGATCTAACGATGTGTATTGAAGAATATCATATAAACTATATATCTGTCTTATTCTTCTGTGCAATGAAAACACATACTATATGTGCTTTCTTTTTGCATTACTACATCTAAACTATTTATTTGTGTATTGAAGGGAAATTATTGCAATAACTATTCTATTGCAATGGACACACAATAACTAACTCATTCCGTTGTGCAACGAGCTTATTTGTTATTCTTCAATACACAACGTTAGATCGTGTCAATAGTGCCCATATGTTAATGCATACAAGAACTATTGCATGAAATATCTAACTAATTCCTGTGCAAAAAAAAAACAGAACATATATGTGCAAACGATCTACATTGCGCATTGAAGAATAACATAAGCTATATGCACTTGTTGCTTTGCATTGCATACCAGAACTAACTCGTTGCGGTGTTCTTTAAGGAGATACAATTTGTGCTGTTGCATTGCATTGCAAAAAAATCTAAATTATTCCTCTATGCAATGAAAACCACAACATGTGTTCTTTCGCATTGCAAAGCATACTACAACAAACATTCATTTTTGCATTGAAGGGAAATCATTGCATTAGCTCTTGCATTACAATGCACAGAATAACTACCCCATACCTCTTGTGCAACGAAGAGATAGCATTGTACGATGTGCATTGAAGAATATCATATATGTGTTTGGTACATTTCAATACATGCCAGAACTAACTCATTCCTTTGTGCATTAAAGAGATAACATGAATGCTGTTGCACTGCATTGCACAAACGATCTAACGATGTGCATTGAAGAATATCATATAAGCTATGTGCTTGGTGCATCAATGCATACTGACATTCTGTTTTGCAACGAAGCGATAACTTAAGTGCTGTTGCATTGCATTGCACAAACGATCTTTGCGATCATTGCGCTTTGAATAATAACACATAAGTTATGCATTTGTTGCATGCATTCCATACCAGAACTAACTCATTGCGTTAGGCTTTGAGGAGATAAAATCAGAATTTTTACTCTATGCAATGAAAACACATAACATATGTGCTTTAGCATTGCACTGCATACTATAACAACCTTATTCATTTTTGAATAGAAGGGAAATTATTGCATTAGCTCTTTCATTACAATGCATATGAATAACTACCTCATACTCCATGTGCAACGAAGTCGAACACTGCACGGACACGAACTATTGCATTGCACATGCGATCTAAGAAGTAGCGTTGAAAAGCGTATACATATGCAGCACATGTTGCATTTTAATGCATGCCAGAACTAACTCCTTCCTTTGTGCATTAAAGAGATAACATGAGTGCAACAGCACTACATTGCAAAAAACTGACTTATTCGTTTTTGCAATGAAGAGATGCAATAGCTAATGCAATAATAAGAAGATAATGCAATAATTTCCCTTCAATGCACTAGTGAATAAGTTTGTTTTAGTATGCAGTGCAGTGCGAAAGCACATATGTTATGTGTTTCATTGCATAGAGGAATTATTCGTTAGATCTTTTGTGCATTCGAATGCAACTGCAAAAATGGTATCTCTTCAATGCACATATAAGTGAGTTAGTTCTTGTAAGGATTGCATGCAACAAGCTTATATGTTATTCTTCAATGCACAACGTTTGATCGTGTGTGAAATGCAATGCAAAAGAACAAATTGTATTTCCTCAAAGCACAACGCAATGAGTTAGTTCTGGTATGCAATGCAATGTAACAAGTGTATAGCTTATATGTTATTTTGCAATGCACAACGTTATCTCTTTAATGCACATGGGAATGAGTTAGTTATTGTATGCATTGCAATGCAACAAACGCATAGCTTATGTGATATTCTTCAATGCACATCGTTGTCTGTGCAATATAGTGCAACAGCACTCATGTTATCTCATCGTTGCACAATGCGCTTAGCCTGTATGTTATGTTCTATGAACATCATTAGATCCAGTGTGCAATACAATACACCAGCACTCATGTTATTTCCTTACACAAAGGAATTAGTTAGTTCTGGCATGCATTGAAATGCGACATGTGCATAGATTATATGTTATTCTTAAATGCTAAATCTTAGATCGTGTGTGCAATGCAATGCAACACATCTCTTCTTTGCACACGAGGTAGTTATACTATGCATTGCAACTAATGCAATAATTTCCCTTCAATGCACAAATTAATAAGTTTGTATGCAGTGTATGCAGATAGTATGCAGTGCAATGCAATGCAACAAAACAGAAATTATCTCTTTAATGCACATGGGAACGAGTTAGTTATTGTATCTATTGCAATGCACCAAGCGCATAGCTTATATGACATTCTTCAATGCACATCGTTTTCTGTGCAATGCAGTGCAACAGCACTCATATTATATCGTCGTGGCACATGCAATACACCAGCAATCATGTTATTCCCTTAAAGCACAAACGAATGAGTTAGTTTTGGTATGCAATGCAATGTAACAAGTGCATAGTTGATATGTTATTTTTCAATGCACAATGTTGTCTGTGCAATAGCACTCATTGTCTCGTCGTTGCACAATGGAGTAGGTTAGTTCTGGTATCGTTAGATCGTGTGTGCAATGCAATACACCAGCACTCATGTTATTTCTTTAACGCACAAAGGATTGAGTTAAGTTTTGGCATGCATTGAAATGCAACGTGCTATGTTATTCTTCAACGCTAAATCTTAGATCGTGTGTGCAATGCAATGCAACACATGTTATCTCTTCTTTGCACACGAGGTATGAGGTAGTTGTTCTATGCATTGTAACGCAACAGCTAATGCAATAATGTCCCTTCAATGCACTAATAAATTAGTTTGTTTAATGTGCAGTGCGAACTCCTTCTGATGCTTCAAAAGCAATATAGAAGTCCATATAGAAGTCCATATATCTGACCGATTGAACATATTACTGGCCAAAGAGTCTTTAAGGAATAACTTACTGTACATACTTCTCCTACTATACAGACTTCTCGTGATGTTAAATCAGCCAGACAGTAGTCCATATTTGACCGATTGAACATATTTTTGGCCAAAGAATCCTCAAAATGTTTTTTACTATTATAAACTTATCGACTCCTTCTGATGTTAAATTAGCCATACAGAAGTCCAAATTTGACCTACTGAAAATATTACTGGCCAAAGAGTCCTTAAAGATTAACACTATACATTCAGATTGATATCTTTGGATGTTATATCATCCTGACAAAAGTCCATATTTGACATTCTGAATTTTTTTCCAGCCAAAGAGTATTCAAAACTTGACCTTTCTATATAAATAGTAAATGGATTTACCTTTCCATTTACCTTTCTATATATACTCGTTGACTCTTTCTGATGTTACGTCAGACATTCAGAAGTTCATATTTGACCCAAGGAACATATTTCTGGCCAAAGGGTCCTCAAAAGGTTTGAAACTATATAAACTTATAGACTCCTTCTGATGTTAAATCAGCAATACGGTTCCTTTTTGAACCACTGAACATACTTTTGGCTTTGAATATTAGCTTTCTATACATTTTGACTCCTTTTGATGATACATTAGCCATACTAAAGTCCACATATATAGCTGAACATATTTTTGGCCAGAGATTCCTTAAAGATTAACTTACTACACATTCAGATTGATTTCTTCCAATGTTATATCAGCCAGACGGCAGTCAAAATTTGAACTACTAAACATATTTCTGGCCAAAGAGTACTCAACACATGAACTTTCTATATATACTTGTTGACTCCTTCCGGTTACGTCAGGCATTCAGAAGTTCATATTTGACCCAAGGAACATATTTCTGGCCAAAGAATCCTCGATCTTGAACTTTCTATACATAGTCATAGACTTCTGGTGCTTCATAAGCCCTATAGAAGTCCATATAGAAGTCCATATCTGAACTATAGAACTTAATTCTGGTCAAAGGGTCCTCAAATGATTTTAAACTACAGGTATATAAACTTAGAGATTAATTAGTTAAAACCTACTGAACATGTCTGACCAAAGAGTACTTAAAGATTAACACTATACATTGAGATTGAATTCTTCGTATGTTATATCAGCCTGACAAAAGTCCATATTTGACCTACTGAAATTTTTTTTGGCCAAAGAGTACTCAAAACTTGAACTTTCTATACTTGTTGACTCCTGATAATAAATCAGCCATACAAAGGTTCCTTTTTGAACTAATGAACATACTTTTGGCCAAAGAGTCGTTGAACATTAACTTTATATACATATTGACTCCTTTTGATGTTATATCAGACTGTCAAAAGGCCACATTTGACCTACTGAAGATATTTCTGGCCATAGAATCCTCGATCTTGAACTTTCTATACATAGTCATAGACTCATAAGCCATATAGAAGTCCATATAGAAGTCCATACCTGACCTATTGAACTTAATTCTTGTCAAAGGGTCCTCAAATCTTTTTAAACTATATAAACTTAGAGACTCATTCTGGTGTTGAAACCTACTGAACATGTCTGACCAAAGAGTACTTAAAGATTAACACCATACATAAAGATTGAATTCTTCTTATGTTATATCAGTCTGACAAAAGTCCATATTTGACCTACTGAACCTTTTTTTGGCCAAAGAGCACTCGAAACTTGAACTTTCTATACATACTCCTTCTGATGTTAAATCAGCCATACAGAGGTTCATTTTTTAACTAATGAACATAACTTTGGCCAAAGAGTCTTTGAACATTAACTTTCTATACATATCAACTCCTTTTGATGTTATATCAGCCTGACAAAAGTCCACATTTGACCTACTGAAAATATTTCTGGCCAAAGATTCCTTAAAGATTAATTTACTATAAATTCAGATTGATTTGTTCTGATGTTATATCAGCCAGACAGCAGTCAAAATTTGAACTACTATTTGAGTCCATACTCATGGATTCCTGATGTTTTATCAGCCAGAGAGTAGTCCATATTTGACCTAGTGAACATATTTCTGGTGAAAGAGTCATCAAAGGGTAACTAGTTACACAAAGGAATTAGTTAGTTCTGGCATGCATTGAAATGCGACATGTGCACATAACATGTGTTCTCACAGAGTGAGACTTCTTTTGATGTTACATCAACATTGAACACATTTCTGGCCAAAGAGTGCTTGATATTGAACTTTCTATACATATAGTTCCCTTCCGAGGGAACTCCGCTGCGTCGAAAATCGACACTACGGGGAATGCCCTTAGCATGACGCTTCTGAAGCCTGAATAGAACTAGTCCAATCCTGATTGGTGCTGCGTGATGACGTCAGCCGTGACGTCGTAGGTGACGGTGAGCGGAACTATAAAACGGGCGCCGGAACCCGGAAGCGGCAGCTTTCTGTCCTTCAGGAAGCGTTATTTGTGAATCTGTCTGTCTGATTTGGTGTTGTTTGTTCGGTAAAACAAGGTATTTGTGATGGAGAAAAGTGTGAAACAGTTCAGACAGTGTGCGTCCCCTTGCCCACGCTATTTAAGCGAGGGTGACACACACTCGCTCTGTGTTGTTTGTTTGGGTGTGGAGCATGCTCGGGCAGCGCTTGAGGGCGCTGCCTGTGCAAATTGTGAAACATTGCCCTTGAGAACGCTCCGCTCCCGCCTAAACCTGTTTGATGAATCAGGCCAGGCTCGCGCTCCCCATGGATCAGGTCCCGCGTCTGTCGAGGCAGCGCGGCGCTTGCATTCATGGGGATCGCAAAAAGATCTGGCTGATAATGTTGAGACAGCTTCGGCTCTTTCTCAGCATTCATCGGCCAGTTCTCATGGTCCTGCTCACGGTTCGGGAGCCCGCCCTGCGGCTTCTCCCGACCGCAGAGAGGAACCGATGCTAGAGCTATCTGAATCCGAGGATTTAGATGTTCTCAGCATCGGGGTAGGGGATTGTGAAATTCCATCACCACATTCCCCTGCCTTTGAGGAGCTGCTGGAGGTTGTGACCAGGGCTGTGGCTAAATTAAACATCGATTGGCCCCCAGAAGTGCAGGAAGCGACTAAAAAAAGTAAACTTGATGAGCGCTTCCTGCAAGCCCGGTCACAGCCTTCGCGCCGGAGTCTCCCGTTTTTCACTGATCTCCACACCGAGGTGTCGAGATCGTGGAATAAGGCTTTCTCTTCTCGACTTTCCAGTCCCGATGTTCATTTATATTCATCGATTATGGCGTCGAGAGAGAGGGCTACGGGACGATGCCGCGGGTCGAAGAGGCTTTTGCAAACCATCTCTCGCCCGATGCTGCATCGTCCCTGAGAGCTCTGGCGCTTCCCTCCAAGCCCTGCCGTACCACTTCGGCCTTGGTTGGGAAAGCTTATATGGCGGCAGGTCGGGCTGGTGCATGCCTGCATACTATGGGGCTTTTGCAGGCGTACCAGGCCGACCTCCTCAAGGAGGTGGACGACGGCGGGGAGGTCGCCTACGACGATATTCGCGAGATGCGTCGTACGGTAGACTTGTCTCTCCGTGCTACCAAAGAAACGGGCCGTGCCATCGGCCGTTCTCTGGCAGCATTGGTAGCTACGGAGAGACACCTGTGGCTGAATCTGTCGGGCATCGGGGATAAAGACAGGGCTTTCCTCCTCGATGCCCCGATTTTGCATACTGGCCTCTTCGGCGACGCAGTCAATACTGTCGTCGAGAGGTACCAGGAAGCGAAACGACAGTCAGCCGCACTTAAACACCTTATCCCCCGCCGTCGTTCTAAGTCTCATGGGTCTGCTGCCAGGGGGCAGTCCCATGAGGTAGCCGCCAGCTCCTCACGCCTGCAGCAGCAGAAGGAGAGTGTTGCCTCTCGTGCTCCCCCGAAGAAGGCCTGGAGCCAGGGGCAACACTCTCAAACGAAGTCTTCCAAACCGAGGGCAGATCTGAGGACTGTCATTCAGGCTAGGAAGGCTTCGTCAAAGAGGTCCTGATGCGTTGCGCAGGCCTCTGAGGGGGGTCCCCTCCGTGATCGAGCAACAACAGCTCGCTCCTTCACGGAGCCCTCAGGAAATCGATGTATGCTGCCCGCCGCCACGTGCGCTTCGGGACGCATCGGTTTCCAGCGAATGCAAGGTGCAGTGTCCGCCCGTAAAATCTGCGGCTCCGCGCATTGTGTTTCCTCTCACGAGGTCTGCAGGAAAATTAAGTCGGTTAGTTCCTGCCAGTCAAATGCTTCAGGTCACCGATATTTCTATTTTAAGACCAGAGGTCAGTCCCGAGAGGCTGATCCCCTTAGTGGATTATCTAGACACCTGGAAGGGTCTTCAAGATATATCTCAATGGGTCCTGCTCACAGTAGAGAAGGGGTACAGAATTCAGTTCGAATATCGTCCACCTCGATTCAGCGGAGTGGTTCACACGCTGGTCAAACCAGAGCAGGGTCAGGTCATGGAACAGGAAGTTCAGTCCCTCTTGGCAAAGGAGGCCATAGAACGTGTTCCTCCTCAAGATTGGGAAACCGGGTTCTACAGTCGGTACTTCATAGTTCCCAAGAAGGATGGGGGGTTGCGCCCGATTATAGATCTCAGGGTATTGAATCGGTCTCTGAGGAGATACAGGTTCAAAATGTTAACTATACCTCTAATTGTGAGTCAAATCAGATCCGAGGACTGGTTTGTCACCATAGATCTTAAAGGATGCTTACTTCCATTTCTCCATCCTTCCTCAGCACAGGAAGTTCCTGAGATTCGCTTTCGGGGGAGTAGTGTATCAATACAGGGTTCTTCCGTTCGGCCTAGCACTGTCCCCTCGCACCTTCACGAAGTGCATGGATGCTGCTCTTGCTCCTTTGAGACTTCAAGGCATTCGCATCCTCAACTACATCGACGACTGGCTGATACTGGCGCAGTCGCTGGAGTTGGCGGTTCAACATCGAGATGTTGTTCTGCATCACCTGAAGTGCTTGGGGTTAAGGCTCAATGTCAAGAAGAGTTCGTTAATTCCCCTACAGAGAACGACTTTTCTGGGGGTGGTTTGGGACTCAGTCACGATGCGGGCACAGCTGTCTCCCGGTCGTATAGACTCCATCCTGACCACAGTAACGAGTATCAAACTAGGCCAGGCTGTCACTGTCAAACATTTCCAAAGGGTTCTGGGTCTTCTTGCAGCAGCGTCCAACGTTATTCCTTTTGGCCTGCTGTATATGAGGGCCCTGCAGTGGTGGCTCAGGACCAGAGGGTTTTCCCCGAGGGGGAACCCTTTTCGCACGATCAAAGTAACGCGCAGATGCCTTCGTTCTTTGATCATGTGGAAGAAACCGTGGTTCCTGTCCCTGGGTCCTGTGTTGGGAGCACCGTGTCAGAGAAAAATTTTGACCACGGATGCATCCCTCACAGGCTGGGGTGCGGTAATGGAAGGCCGCTACACCAGAGGTCTCTGGAGGGACCATCATCTTTCTTGGCACATCAATTGCCTGGAGATGATGGCAGTGTTTCTGGCTCTCAGGCATTTCCTCTCGGACCTCAGAGGTCATCATGTTCTAGTGCGAACAGACAATATGTCGGTGGTCTCATATTTAAACCGTCAGGGGGGCTTGAGGTCGCGCCCTCTGTGCAGACTGGCGCATCAAGTTCTCCTATGGTCCCAGGGAAAACTTCTGTCAATCAGAGCAATGTTTATCCCGGGGGACAGCAATTTGGGAGCAGACATCCTGTCGAGGCAGGGGCTAAAGCCCGGGGAGTGGAGACTCCACCCCGAGTCGGTGGAGTTAATATGGAAGGAGTTCGGTCAGGCGGAGGTGGACCTGTTTGCCTCCCGAGAGAATTCTCACTGCCCGCTATGGTACTCCCTTACCCATCCAGCTCCTCTGGGACTGGATGCCATGCTACAGACGTGGCCGAGGCTACGTCTGTATGCTTTTCCCCCGATCGCTCTGCTCCCAGGGGTTCTAGAGAGGGTCCGGCGGTACGGAGTCAGCCTACTTCTAGTAGCCCCGTACTGGCCGGCCCGAGTATGGTTCTCGGACATCGTGGTCCTCCTAGCAGGTCCTCCGTGGCAAATCCCGATCAGGAGGGACCTTCTTTCTCAAGCAGAGGGCACAATTTTTCACCCTCGTCCAGAGCTATGGAAACTGTGGGTCTGGCCCCTGAGGGGGACCAGCTCATAAATGCAGGTCTCTCAACCGAGGTTGTTGAGACCAGAGCCGTTGAAAAACAGAGTTGCGACACTCCCATAGACCGCCATAGGAACTTTGGAATGCGGAAGTAACGCGTGTCATGGAGCAGCCAATAGTTCCAAACACTGATAGTTCCAGCATTGAGCCCCATTCATTTTCAGTGTTTCCGAGGTACGCTCGCGGGTAAGTTAATGAAATTACTGTATTTTTTTACTTTTACTCACATTAGCCGACCTCTCGTGAATCTAGTCAGTAGTTATATTTTATGTAGCCAGTTTTAGTTAATGTTTATTGGAAGATAATAGGTTAATTGGAGCTATAGCTTACGTGACCAACACTTCACTAACGTTACGTTAGCTAACTTACCGTAACCTGATGTCAGTTGGGCTACATTTACCTCAGATTTTCTTCAAGTTCGTTGGCATACAACGTTTATCTTATGTATTAAATTTGTTGTTTAAGTTAGCAACACTTAGTTGCGACCATATTAGTGCATCTGATTGCATCGAATAGCAGCTAGCTTAACAAGATGTGAATGATCCCAGTAAAAAGAAAGTATAACTGCAGATATAATCTATCCTCCATTGGGTAAGTTGTGTCAAAAGGGAGGCCCACTGTCTTAGACTTGAAAACCCCTGAGATAGATAATTACTTCATATATTTTTTAATTGAAGAGGCTGTGAAACTATTGGATACTGACTTTTGACCAAGAAAAACTGAAGTCGTGTTTTTAATAGTTGTTATTTAGAATACAGTGAATCATTTCAGCTGCCCAACATAACTCCTCATGTTTAAAGCTCCCTGTGACTTAAATAAAAGTGTAAAATGATACTCTTGTCATTTAGCTGAAAGAAGCACATGCACACTGCGGCTTTTGTGACACATTGAACTTTAATCTAACAGTCACTTGTGTGTAAAGGAATGTTTACACCTGAAAGCAGAATAGCTCAGAATATATTTTTTGGATGACATTTAATTTTTTACATTTAATTTTACATTATCAATTTTATCTTTCTCTCTTTTAGGAAGTGATAGAGAAGTCTAAAGCAAGACTTATACCTATATAATGTAAGTCTCAAGTTCCAGCTGTTGAACAGGTAATTTAATGTGCAAATCCATACATACACAATCACTGTATGTGTGTGTTGTCGTTTTGTTTGTTTTCAACAGGATGGATTATCAGTGGAGGGTGGAGCGATGACCAGGCTGGGGGAGCTTGCCATTCCTGTAAGCAGTGGAGTGATGATGAAGTTGGTTAGTGGCGCTTTTGGAATGGTGGAGTACTGAAGCTGGTGGAGTGATGGTGAGGCTGTAAGTGTAAGATAGAATATAATATTGTTTGAAATTAGTAAAAAAATTATTGTCAAGTGCCAAAGCTACTGTACCACAAACAAGACCACATCTTTCTCATATTTCCTGAAGCAGATATTTTGGATTATTAATACGATATGATCAGCATACAATCAGTAAAACTAGTATAAACATAAGACCAGAGACCAGAAAAAAGGCAAAACAGACCCTCCATACCTATTGATGCTGAAGCCACGCTAGGTGCTGGGACATTTGTAGGAGCAAAGGTCAGACCAAACTCCTCCATGGCAACGATCAAGGTGTTTGGTGGGGGCCTGCTTGTTGTACGCCTAGATGTTTCTTGGCCTTGCTGGTTCTTTTTTGCCCTTTTCGCCTGGCTTTTGCTTCCGTGATGCCCATTATCAGACAGAATTTTTTTTCTTTGAGCACTAATCTGCTTTGCTGCAATTCTCAACCTCAGCCTGATGTATCTCTTGGTTATTTTATTTTGCAGATCATGGCATGAAGGAAGCCTGCTGTCCAAAAGCCTACTCTCTCTCTCCAGCATATCCATGGCATTTGGATCCATGAAGGAGGCATTGGTCCTGGTTCGGAACAGCTCTTCGATTTGCCGGACTACATCGAAGGCCTCTTGTGACAGCCGACAAAGAACACCTGGCTTGAACTCCTTCAGCTTCAGCAAAGCACTGTGCTTTCCTTCTGGACTGCCATCACTGTGCTTAATTGCACTTTGGCAATTATCACAAATTTTGGAATATTTGATGACTTTATTCACAATGTAGCCTGTAAGATGGTAGAGAGCACTGGTCTCAGTTTTTGTGAGGTTAGGAGCAGCTCTGGGCTCCATCAGCACCTCCACTCTGAGGCCAGGACTGGGAAATATCTGCTTTGTGTCCAGGAAGTCTGCCAAAAGGCTGTTGTCATCCTCCTGATAACTTCCTGATTTCACTGTCGCTAGAAACTGCCCAACTGATACTGATCTCAGTGCCTGGTGAAACTCTACTGGAGTCGGGACTGGATTCCTCTGTCTTATGCAGCTGAATAAGTTTTCAAGACAGTCTTGGGTAAACCTGCTGGTCAACACAAACATGTGTCCCTGGGCCAGCATGTCTTGTTGGATTAACAGAATTGTAGATGTTGCAATCACAATTCCTGTTTGTACAGGCTTCCAGCTACCCGTGTGTCCAATCTTCAGCCCACGGAAGAGTTGAATGGTGTCCTGGAGAAACTTAATGGCCTTCTGGTACTCCTCTATTTTGTGTGTGCTCAGTGCCATTACTGGGTGGCGAGAGGACATGATGTCAAACCAGTGGTCCACCTGCTCCAGAAACCATGCTGTTGTCCGGTAAGAGGGGGTCTTTGTTCCTGCTCCACCATGTATTTCAGACCTGCACTTGCTGCCTTGCTAAAGACATTCATCGCAGGGCCCACCTTCATCTTATCAAAATGACTGGGCTGAAGGGTTTTACTTGATAGATTTGGAGCAATTTTCAATGTCATACCCTCTTGAAAATCTACCAAATCTTTTAGTGGACCAATTGAAACCTCATTGAAGACTAGGTTCTCCTTCTCTACCATATCTGGAGGAATCGTAAACGTCTGTCCACGGACCAGAGCGCTCTTCAAGTTCTTAACCAGGTGTGGGACGTCTGGCATGAAGTATAACCTCCTGTCTGGTTTTGCAGGATGTGGGACTGATGTTTTGTTTTGATCCATCCCAAAGGCCTTCCACATTGCCCGATTAGGGCTGCCCATGTCGGTGGTGACGTTAACCACATGAAGCCCTATGGAAGCTGCCTGGTCAATGATGTTGAGGATGATAGGCTTGTAGATTGCCCCATTAGTGGAGTTGCCACTGTAGTGGTAAGCTACAACTTGCTTCCACTGTGTTGTGGTCCCTGCCAACATAAAAACACACGCATGTGTTGCCATTCCTGTGTGGCCAGGTAATGTCACGTCCCCATAAAGCTTCCCTCTTCCCAGGTGCAGCTCCACACTCGGTGTAATTGCCATCTCATCCAGAGTTAGCACACATTCCCTCTCCATCTCTGTCAGGCCATCTACCTTCAGCTTCAGCATGTCAAACACATCCTCCAACACTCCTGGTTCCATCTTTATATGCTGTAGTCGTCTTTGCAATGTTCTGATATCAGGGAGAGGTATGTCCATGTCTTGAAGCAGTCTGTAGCCTGTTGAGCCTGTAGCAAAATGCATTTTTATGGCCTTTTTGACTGTAGTGTTACCCCATCTCATGCCCCTCTTACTCTTTTTACTGATCGCTTTAATCTGATCTTTAGAAAAAATTGTAGCAAATTTTTTTTCCATGGCTATATTTTTTTTCAATAGGACAGCATTTTTTTTTTCTGTCGTTTTAGAGCTCCCTCTGCCCTTCTTGTCTGATCTCTTTGTCTTTCCAACTCTTCCCTCAGGTCTTGCACACTGGCTCCTGGCTCACTTGCCACCTGCACACTGGCTCCTGGCTCACTTAGCACCTGCACACTGGCTCCAGGCTCACTTGACACCTGCAAACTGGCTCCTGATATATCTTCACCTTCCTTGTCATCTCTTCTCTCACTTGCCCTTCTCTCACTTTCCTCACTCCCTCCCTCAATGTCTGAAATGATGTTGGCATTGTTAGTTACATGTAGAGTGTATAAGCTAGTCATTGAAATAAGAAATATTATTTAAATTGACTTCACATTTTTCGTACCGATGTTCATTATAGGACAATACGTGTGGTCACTGGTCACTGCATGAACATGTACTGGAGGACGTCCTGTGGTACTTCTCACGGCAGGACCCTTCCTCCTCTTGGGCATAGGACGATGCACAAATATGGTTGGAACAGCATCAGTTCTCAATATCAGTTGGCCTTTTTTTGTCCTTGAGAATTGCTCCCCCTCAAAATGTGCCTGCAGAGTTGCTTATGAGGTTATTTTCCACACACTTTCCAGATATTACCCCATAATTGTCTATCACAATTTCATTGCAGTCTTGTACATATGACAGTAAAACATGCTAAACCTTAATCCACAATTGAAGTTATGTAAACATAACTTACTGCACACAGTTTTCTGTTGTTGTAATCTTCGTGATGGTCAGGTTGCTTCTGCTGACTTGGGCTAACCATTTCTCTCTCCTGTCGGTATTTTTTGGGAAGCCATACATCCGGATCCCTTTCTCTGACAGATTGGTGCATCCAAACGCCGCACAGCCAACCATGGTAAGAAAATCAATCTATAAAAGTTAGATGTTATGATCAGTTACCAGGGAAGGTGTGCCAGTCAACCCCTCCCTGTCTCCCACTTCTTCCTATCCAATTGCACCTCCTCTCTTCTCGCATCTCATTTCACTTTCAATACTGTAGTTCCTTCACCTCACATATTTTCCTTTGTCTCTCCCTGGACTTCTGTGATAGGGGCCAGTTCATTTCAGGACCAGGAAAATGACACACCCTCACAGTAAAGAGGTTGTATACACTTAGTGTCCACTTTATTAGGTACACATCTACAATCTAATGTAATGTAATTCAATACTACGGCTTTGCCATGAATTCTGCTTTTATGAAGTTTATAATCAGTCAGAAATGTGTCAATTCAACAGGTCATAGTTAAAGGTGATGTTGCACTACATTGTATTCAGAGGGGTTTCTTATTTTTTCAATTGTTATTAACATCTGGATATAAAGTAAATAAGTACAACAGCACCCACACAAACTATGACCTCAATAGTTTTTTTTTTACACTGAATATACACCTCTATGACAGCATAAAAAATACTGAACATTATAGAAACGTAAAAACAGAATGTATGACTGAGCTTTGTATATATGGTATCATCATGCAATAAAAAAAAAAACTATTTTCCCTTATTGCATAATTTGTTGGATGAGCAAAATAATCATCCAGCTTCTTCCATAATGTTATTGTGTAAGAATAAAAATTTGAATAACAATAGTGGTTTGTATATGGATATAGATATATATTTTGTTATATTTCAAATGCTGTACTGGAGTACATAGCCAAAATAACATAAGTTTAGGAAACATAAGTTTGCAATGTGTATTTAATCCGTCCTTCAATCTATTAACCTTAATACCGTTTCCTCTTTCTTGACTTAAACTTAGCAGCTTCTGCCTTTCATTGATATTCACTTGATGTGCATGTTTATGTGAATGTTTTTAACATATCATAAGGATGTTGGTTATTATGACCATAGAAGCACAAGAAAGATATATACAGTACATACTGTAAATGTATTATACCTTATGGGATCAGTCCCCCTTCACTCAAATTAAACACACACAAATGTATTCAATACAAAGGGCTTTATTGGCATGAAAGTTTCAAGAACAATGTTTTTCCAAAGCATCAAAATAAAATTTGTCTATATACAGTAATATGAGCATTAACACAACATTAATACAACTGGGTGAGGAACAGCCAAACTTGACTAACAAGGTTGCATAAGACCCTTAACTGTCAAAAGTCATACACCATGGCAAGATTGAGCACAACAAGACACAAGGCAGACAGGGGTTTCCAGATGTGCTGTCCAAGCTCTTTTGAAGAACCACAAAGAAACTGGCAACGTTGAGGACCGTAAAGAAAGAAACTTGCTGCAGCAGATGAAAGACACATTATGCCAAAATTATGTATCATCCCTTGCATTCGGAAGATGTCCAGTAGTGCCATCAGAATGTAATGTACTGTCCAGTAGTGCCATGTGTGATTTATTAAATGGGTTAGGGTTATGTGTGTATATATATGCATATGTCAAAATGTGTGTTTGTGTAATATACATAAATACACATGCATTCATACGTACGTATATACATGCACACACATATATATATATATATATATATACATGCACACACACACACACATATATATAGTGTATACATACACAATAAGACAATATATAATGTGTATCATGGGTTAGGGTTAGTTATGTGTGATATAAATATATATACATGTGTACTGTACACATGTGTTTGTGGGTGTTTGAATGGTTTAGTCTATGATTAGGGAAGGATAAAGGGGTACATTAGCCATACTGAAATGAATCCCGTTAACAGTTATGGATCGTATGTTAAAAACATAACGTTACATGTTATGGATCGTAGCCTATTTAGGAACCTAAGTTAGTTAATTCACTCATTAACTATCTCTCCAGTTTCATTTTATGAAGTTAAAATTTTACCGAACATTGCTGCAAATATAAGCGTCAACATAATAATCAATTTACATTATGCCTCAATATATACCGATAATTGCTGCAAATATAGTCGTTGGTGTTAATGCATTCTCCGTTATGGGAGCAGTCCGTTTCCCTCCAAAATTAAACACAAAAACGTATTAATGCTGTGTTTCTGTCACTCCCCAGAAAAAAATTCTATTATATGTATTTAAAGTAAGCGTCAACATAATAATCAATGTACATTATGCGTCAATATTTACCTATAATTGCTGCAAATATAGCTGCTGCTGTCTGTCCCGCTTAAAATCATTCAAACTGGATGACAGCGCGGCTCTGTTTGGAACTATTGAGAGCTACACAAACCACGTGACCGCGTGGCGGCGAGATCAAAGTGTGTCGCAACTCTCATATTTAACGGCTCTGCTTGAGACCATTCTAAACTCTAGAGCCCCCTCCACGAGGAAACTATATGCTTTGAAGTGGAATGTGTTCTCTTTATGGTGTAGAGATCACTCTTTGGACCCAGTTAACTGCCCAGTGGCTTCAGTGCTGGAGTTCCTTCAAAACCGCTTCTCTGACGGGCTCTCCCCGTCCACGCTTAAGGTCTATGTGGCGGCCGTGGCTGCCTTCCACACGCCTTTAGGGGTGGGCACCTTGGGGAGGCACCCTCTTATTGTTCGTTTCCTTCGTGGAGCAAGGAGGATGAGGCCTGTCACCCAGTCCAGAGTTCCTTCGTGGGACTTAACAGTGGTCCTCGAAGGGTTATCCCTGGCGCCCTTCGAACCTCTGGGTGAGGTGTCGGAAATTTTTTTGTCTTTTAAGGTAGCATTCCTGCTTGCCATCACGTCCCTTAAAAGAGTTGGGGACTTACAGGCTCTATCGGTCGCTCCTTCTTGCCTCGAGTTCTCTCCCGGCAAAGTAAAGGCTATTCTCCATCCTAGACCGGGCTATGTCCCTAAAGTGCACTCAAATGTGGCACGGTCTATTATCCTCCAGGCTTTTCATCCTCCACCCCATGTGTCGGTTGAGCAAGCTAACCTTCATTTACTGTGCCCGGTCCGAGCCCTGGAGGTCTATATGCAGAGATCCTCAGGCTGGAGAAAGTCGGACCAGCTCTTTGTGTGCTTTGGGGCGCCTAAAAAGGGTTCTCCTGCTTCCAAACTGACTATAAGTAGATGGATTGTAGAGGCTATTTCGGCAGCTTACGAGGTGCGCAACCTGCCTTCACCTCTTCTGCTTAAGGCCCACTCCACGAGAGGAGTGGCTTCCTCTAAAGCCCTTCTTGCGGGTGTTTCCCTTCAGGAGGTCTGTGATGCCGCAGGCTGGGCCTCCCCTCACACGTTTATAAGACATTACAGTCTGGATCTGACCTCTACACCGGGTTCACAGGTTCTCTCGTCTTGAGTGTGCCAGATTGCTTCACACCAGGGCGTACTCTCTTAGTGTGGCGCAGTGGGCATTGCGTTCCCCGTAGTGTCGATTTTCGACGCAGCGGAGTTCCCTCGGAAGGGAACGTCTCGGGTTACGTCTGTAACCCTCGTTCCCTGAGAAGGGAACAAACGCTGCGTCCCTCGGCCACACTCTTCGCGCCCCTAGAGACGACTTGCTTCGGACTATTTAAAGCTGCCGCTTCCGGGTTCCGGCGCCCGTTTTATAGTTCCGCTCACCGTCACCTACGACGTCACGGCTGACGTCATCACGCAGCACCAATCAGGATTGGACTAGTTCTATTCAGGCTTCAGACGCGTCATGCTAAGGGCATTCCCCGTAGTGTCGATTTTCGACGCAGCGTTCGTTCCCTTCTCAGGGAATGAGGGTTACAGACGTAACCCGAGACGATTTGTTCTGATGTTTCATCAGCCAGATTGTAGTCCATATTTGACCTATTGAACATATTTCTGGCAGTATAATCTATGAACTTGAACTTTCTAAACATATTGACCCCTTCTGATGTTTTATTAGCCAGATAATAGTCCATATTTGACCTATTGAACATTTTTCTAGCAAAAGAGTCCTTGAACTTGAATGTCAAGTTGATGTCCAATGGTCTATGGTCTATGGTCAACTAAGGTTCATGTAACATCAAAGAAGCTCATGAGAACGCATAGTAGTAAGAAAGCCTTTGATGAATCCTGGGCCAGAAATATGTTCAAAAGGTTAAATTTCAACTATAAATATGTATATGTATAAATATGAATAGAAAGTTAAAATTCAAGGACTCTCTGGCCAGAAATGTGTTCAAAAGGTCAAATATGCAGTCATATTTGGTTGCTGTAACATCAAAAGAAGTTTATGAGATCATATAGTCAGATAGCCCTTTGATGACTCTTTAGCCAGAAATATGTTCAATATGTCAAATTTTGGAATACAGTATGGCTCTTGTAACATAAGAACTCAACAATGGGTTCAATATGTCACATATGGACTACTGTCTGGCTTATGAAACCTCAAAAGTAGTCTATGAGTATCTATAGAAAGTTCAATATCGAGGACTCTTTGGCCAGAAATGTCTTCAATAGGTCACATAAGATCTAATCTATGGTTGCTGTAACATCAAAAGAAGTTTATGAGATCAAATAGTCAGATAGCCGTTTAATGACTCTTTAGCGAGAAATATGTTCAATAGGTCAAATTTGAATTACTGATGAAACATCAGAACAGTCCATATGGAAAATCAGAAGGAGATATGAGTTTCTATATAATGTTCAAGTTCAAAGACTCTTTGGCCAGAAATCTGTTCAATAGGTCAAATTTTGGAATACTGTATTGCTCTTG
This sequence comes from Rhinichthys klamathensis goyatoka, assembly GCF_029890125.1. Taxonomy (NCBI): domain Eukaryota; kingdom Metazoa; phylum Chordata; class Actinopteri; order Cypriniformes; family Leuciscidae; genus Rhinichthys; species Rhinichthys klamathensis. Next base: position 1,343,278 of record NW_026606632.1, read on the forward strand.
TAACATAAAGACTCAATAATGGGTTCAATATGTCACATATGGACTACTGTCTGGATGATGAAACCTCAAATGTAGTCTATGGGTATCTATAGAAAGTTCAAATTCAATGACACTTTGGCCAGAAATATGTTCAAAAGGTCAAAATTGATCTACTGATGAAACATCAGAATAGTCTATATGAAAAATCATAAGGAGATATGAGTATCTATATAATGTTCAAGTTCAAGGACTCTTTGGCCAGAAATATGTTCAATAGGTCAAATTTTGGAATACTGTATGGCTCTTGTAACATCAGGAGTCAATAATAGGTTCAATAGGTCAAATATGGACTACTGTCTGGCTGATGAAACATCAAAAGGAGTCTATGGGTATGTATAGACAGATCAAGTTCAAAGTCTGTTTGGCCAGAAATATGTTCAATAGGTAAAATTTTGGAGTACTGTATGGCTCTTGTAACATCAGGACTTAATAATGGGTTCAATATGTCACATATGGACTACTGTCTGGCTGATGAAACCTCAAATGTAGTCTATGGGTATATATAGAAAGTTCAAAATCAATGACACTTTGGCCAGAAATATGTTCAAAAGGTCAAAATTGATCTACTGATGAAACATCAAAAGGAGTCTATTAGTTTGTATAGAAAGTTCAATATCGAGGACTCTTTGGCCAGAAATGTCTTCATCAGGGTCACATATAGTCTAATCTATGGTTGATGTAACATCAAAAGAAGTTTATGAGATCATATAGTCAGATAGCCGTTTAATGACTCTTTAGCCAGAAATATGTTCAATAGGTCAAATTTGAATCACTGATGAAACATCAGAACAGTCCATATGGAAAATCAGAAGGAGATAGACTTACTGATGAAACACCAGAACAATCCATATGGAAAATCAGAAGGACATATGAGTATCTATATAATGTTCAAGTTCAAGGACTCTTTGGCCAAAAATATGTTCAATAGGTCAAATTTTGGAATACTGCCTGGCTCTTGTAACATCAGGTGTCAATAATAGGTTCAATAATAGGTTCAATATGGACTACTGTCTAGCTGATGAAACCTCCAAAGTAGTCTATGAGTATCTATAGAAAGTTCAAGTTCAAGACGCTTTGGCCAGAAATGTCTTCAATAAGTCACATATGGTCTAATCTATGGTTGATCTAACATCAAAGAAGCTAATGAGAACGCATAGTAAGATAGCCTTTGATGACTCCTGGGCCAGAAATATGTTCAAAAGGTCAAAATTAATCTACTGATGAAACATCAAAAGGAGTCTATTAGTTTGTATAGAAAGTTCAATATCGAGGACTCTTTGGCCAGAAAGGTCAGGAAGGACATATGAGTATCTATATAATGTTCAAGTTCAAGGACTCTTTGGCCAGAAATATGTTCAATAGGTCAAATTTTGGAATACTGCATGGCTCTTGTAACATCAGGAGTCAATAATAGGTTCAATATGTCAAATATGGACTACTGTCTGGCTGATAAAACATCAAAAGGAGTCTATTAGTTTGTATAGAAAGTTCAATATCGAGGACTCTTTGGCCAGAAATGTCTTCATCAGGGTCACATATAGTCTAATCTATGGTTGATGTAACATCAAAAGAAGTTTATCATATAGTCAGATAGCCGTTTAATGACTCTTTAGCCAGAAATACGTTCAATAGGTCAAGGTCTACTGTCTGGCTGATGAAACATCAAAAGGAGTCAATGAGTATGTATAAAAAGATCAAGTTCAAGGACTCTTTGGCCAGAAATATGTTCATGTCAAAATTTGGAATACTGTATGGCTCTTGTAACATAAGGACTCAATAATGGGTTCAATATGTCACATATGGACTACTGTTTGGCTGATCAAACCTCAAAATTAGTCTATGAGTATCTATAGAAAGTTCAAGTTCAAGGACACTTTGGCCAGAAATATGTTCAAAAGGTCAAAATTGATCTACTGATGAAACATCAAAAGGAGTCTATTAGTTTGTATAGAAAGTTCAATATCGAGGACTCTTTGGCCAGAAAGGTCAGGAAGGACATATGAGTATCTATATAATGTTCAAGTTCAAGGACTCTTTGGCCAGAAATATGTTCAATAGGTCAAATTTTGGAATACTGCATGGCTCTTGTAACATCAGGAGTCAATAATAGGTTCAATAGGTCAAATATGGACCTTGGGGATATGGAGTCTGGCTGATGAAACCTCAAAAGTAGTCTATGAGTATCTATAGAAAGTTCAAGTTCAAGGACACTTTGGCCAGAAATGTCTTTAATAAGTCACATATGGTCTAATATAGATTAGATGTAAAATCAAAGAAGCTCATGAGAACACATAGTAAGATAGCCTTTGATGACTCTTGGACCAGAAATATGTTCAAAAGGTCAAATTTGAACTACTGATGAAACATCAGAAGGAATGTATAAATATGAATAGAAAGTTAAAATTCAAGGACTCTGGCCAGAAATGTGTTCAAAAGGTCAAATATGCAGTCATATTTGGTTGCTGTAACATCAAAAAAAGTTTATGAGATCATATAGTCAGATAGCCCTTTAATGACTCTTTATCCAGAAATATGTTCAACAGGTCAAATTTGAATTACTGATGAAACATCAGAACAGTCCATATGGAAAATCAGGAGATATGAGTATCTATATAATGTTCAAGTTCAAGGACTCTTTGGCCAGAAATATGTTCAATAGGTCAAATTTTGGAATACTGCATGGCTCTTGTAACATCAGGAGTCAATAATAGGTTCAATATGTCAAATATGGACTACTGTCTGGCTGATGAAACATCAAAAGGAGTCTATGAGTATGTATAGAAAGATCAAGTTCAAGGACTCTTTGGCCAGAAATATGTTCAATAGGTCAAACTCTGGAATACTGTATGGATCTTGTAACATCAGGTCTCAATAATGGGTCTAATATGTCACATATGGACTACTGTCTGGCTTATGAAACCTCAAAAGTAGTCTATGAGTATCTATAGAAAGCTCAAATTCAATGACACTTTGGCCAGAAATATGTTCAAAAGGTCAAAATTGATCTACTGATGAACCATCAAAAGGAGTCTATTAGTTTGTATAGAAAGTTCAATATCGAGGAATCTTTGGCCAGAAATGTCTTCATCAGGGTCACATAGTCTAATCTATGGTTGATGTAACATCAAAAGAAGTTTATGAGATCATATAGTCAGATAGCCGTTTAATGACTCTTTAGCCAGAAATATGTTCAATAGGTCAAATTTGAATCACTGATGAAACATCAGAACAGTCCATATGGAAAATCAGAAGAAGATATTGATATAATGTTCAAGTTCAAAGACTCTTTGGCCAGAAATATGTTCAATAGGTCTAATTTTGGAATACTGTATGGCTCTTGTAACATCAGGAGTCAATAATAGGTTCAATAGGTCAAGGTCTACTGTCTGGCTGATGAAACATCAAAAGTACTCTATGAGTATCTATAGAAAGTTCAAGTTCAAGGAGTCTTTGGCCAGAAATATGTTCAAAAGGTCAAAATTGATCTACTGATGAATCATCAAAAGGAGTCTATTAGTTTGTATTGAAAGTTCAATATCGAGGTGTCTTTGGCCAGAAATGTCCTCAATAGGTCACATATGGTCTAATCTATGGTTGATGTAACATCAAAGAAGCTTATGAGAACAGATAGTAAGATTGCCTTTGATGACTCTTGGATCAGAAATATGTTCAAAAGGTCAAATTTGAACTACTGATGAAACATCAGAAGGAATGTATAAATATGAATAGAAAGTTAAAATTCAACGACTCTCTGGCCAAAAATGTGTTCAAAAGGTCAAATATGCAGTCATATTTGGTTACTGTAACATCAAAAGAAGTTTATGAGATCATATAGTCAGATAGCCGTTTAATGACTCTTTAGCCAGAAATATGTTCAATAGGTCAAATTTGAATTACTGATGAAACACCAGAACAGTCCATATGGAAAATCAGAAGGACATATGAGTATCTATATAATGTTCAAGTTCAAGGACTCTTTGGCCAAAAATATGTTCAATAGGTCAAATTTTGGAATACTGCCTGGCTCTTGTAACATCAGGTGTCAATAATAGGTTCAATAATAGGTTCAATATGGACTACTGTCTAGCTGATGAAACCTCCAAAGTAGTCTATGAGTATCTATAGAAAGTTCAAGTTCAAGGACACTTTGGCCAGAAATGTCTTCAATAAGTCACATATGGTCTAATCTATGGTTGATCTAACATCAAAGAAGCTAATGAGAACGCATAGTAAGATAGCCTTTGATGACTCCTGGGCCAGAAATATGTTCAAAAGGTCAAAATTAATCTACTGATGAAACATCAAAAGGAGTCTATTAGTTTGTATAGAAAGTTCAATATCGAGGACTCTTTGGCCAGAAATGTCTTCAATAGGTCACATATGGTCTAATCTATGGTTACTGTAACATCAAAAGAAGTTTATGAGATCCTATAGTTGGATAGCCTTTTAATGACTCTTTTGCCAGAACTATGTTCAATAGGTCAAATTTGAATCACTGATGAAACATCAGAGAAGTCCATATGGAAAATCAGAAGGAGATATGAGTATCTATATAATGTTCAAGTTCAAGGACTCTTTGGCCAGAAATATGTTCAATAGGTCAGATTTTGGAATACTGCATGTAACATCAGGAGTCAACGATAGGTTCAATAGGTCAAATATGGACTACTGTCTGGCTGATGAAACATCAAAAGGAGTCTATGAGTATCTATAGAAAGTTCAAGTTCAAGGACACTTTGGCCAGAAATATGATCAAAAGGTCAAATTTGAACTACTGATGAAACATCAGAAGGAATGTATAAATATGAATAGAAAGTTAAAATTCAAGGACTCTCTGGCCAGAAATGTGTTCAAAAGGTCAAATATGCAGTCAATTTTGGTTGCTGTAACATCAAAAGAAGTTTATGAGATCATATAGTTAGATAGCCCTTTAATGACTCTTCAGCCAGAAATATGTTCAAAAGGTCAAAAATTGATCTACTGATGAAACATCAAAGGAGTCTATTAGTTTGTATAGAAAGTTCAATATCGAGGACTCTTTGGCCAGAAATGTCTTCATCAGGGTCACATATAGTCTAATCTGTGGTTGATGTAACATCAAAAGAAGTTTATCATATAGTCAGATAGCCGTTTAATGACTCTTTAGCCAGAAATATGTTCAATAGGTCAAGATCTACTGTCTGGCTGATGAAACATCAAAAGGAGTCTATGAGTATGTATAAAAAGATCAAGTTCAAGGACTCTTTGGCCAGAAATATGTTCATGTCAAATTTTGGAATACTGTATGGCTCTTGCAACATAAGGACTCAATAATGGGTTCAATATGTCACATATGGACTACTGTCTGGCTGATCAAACCTCAAAATTAGTCTATGAGTATCTATAGAAAGTTCAAGTTCAAGGACACTTTGGCCAGAAATATGTTCAAAAGGTCGAAATTGATCTACTGATGAAACATCAAAAGGAGTCTATTAGTTTGTATAGAAAGTTCAATATCTTGAACTTTGAAAGTTCAATACTCTTTGACCAGAAAGGTCTTCAATAGGTCAAATATGGTCTAATATAGATTAGATGTAACATCAAAGAACCTCATGAGGTAACATATAGGTTGATGTAACATCAAAGAAGCTCATGAGAACACATAGTAAGATATACCTTTGATGACTCTTGGACCAGAAATATGTTCAAAAGGTCAAATTTGAACTACTGATGAAACATCAGAAGGAATGTATAAATATGAATAGAAAGTTAAAATTCAAGGACTCTCTGGCCAAAAATGTGTTCAAAAGGTCAAATATGCAGTCATATTTGGTTACTGTAACATCAAAAGAAGTTTTTGAGATCATATAGTCAGATAGCCGTTTAATGACTCTTTAGCCAGAAATATGTTCAATAAGTCAAATTTGAATTGCTGATGAAACACCAGAACAGTCCATATGGAAAATCAGAAGGACATATGAGTATCTATATAATGTTCAAGTTCAAGGACTCTTTGGCCAGAAATATGTTCAATAGGTCAAATTTTGGAATACTGCATGGCTCTTGTAACATCAGGAGTCAATAATAGGTTCAATATGTCAAATATGGACTACTGTCTGGCTGATGAAACATCAAAAGGAGTCTATGAGTATGTATAGAAAGATCAAGTTCAAGGACTCTTTGGCCAGAAATATGTTCAATAGGTCAAGCTCTGGAATACTGTATGGATCTTGTAACATCAGGTCTCAATAATGGGTCTAATATGTCACATATGGACTACTGTCTGGCTTATGAAACCTCAAAAGTAGTCTATGAGTATCTATAGAAAGCTCAAATTCAATGACACTTTTTGGCCAGAAATATGATCAAAAGGTCAAAATTGATCTACTGATGAAACATCAAAAGGAGTCTATTAGTTTGTATAGAAAGTTCAATATCGAGGACTCTTTGGCCAGAAATGTCTTCATCAGGGTCACATATAGTCTAATCTATGGTTGATGTAACATCAAAAGAAGTTTATGAGATCATATAGTCAGATAGCCGTTTAATGACTCTTTAGCCAGAAATATTTTCAATAGGTCAAATTTGAATCGCTGATGAAACATCAGAACAGTCCATATGGAAAATCAGGAGATATGAGTATCTATATAATGTTCAAGTTCAAAGACTCTTTGGCCAGAAATATGTTCAATAGGTCTAATTTTGGAATACTGTATGGCTCTTGTAACATCAGGAGTCAATAATAGGTTCAATAGGTCAAGGTCTACTGTCTGGCTGATGAAACATCAAAATGAGTCTACGACTATGTATAAAAAGATCAAATTCAAGGACTCTTTGGCCAGAAATATTTTCATGTCAAATTTTGGAATACTGTATGGCTCTTATAACATAATGACTCAATAATGGGTTCAATATGTCACAAATGGACTACTGTCTGGCTGATGAAACCTCAAAAGTACTCTATGAGTATCTATAGAAAGTTCAAGTTCAAGGAGTCTTTGGCCAGAAATATGTTCAAAAGGTCAAAATTGATCTACTGATGAAACATCAAAAGGAGTCTATTAGTTTGTATTGAAAGTTCAATATCGAGGTGTCTTTGGCCAGAAATGTCCTCAATGGGTCACATATGGTCTAATCTATGGTTGATGTAACATCAAAGAAGCTCATGAGAATGGATAGTAAGATTGCCTTTGATGACTCTTGGATCAGAAATATGTTTAAAAGGTCAAATTTGAACTACTGATGAAACATCAGAAGGAATGTATAAATATGAATAGAAAGTTAAAATTCAACGACTCTCTGGCCAAAAAATGTGTTCAAAAGGTCAAATATGCAGTCATATTTGGTTACTGTAACATCAAAAGAAGTTTATGAGATCATATAGTCAGATAGCCGTTTAATGACTCTTTAGCCAGAAATATGTTCAATAGGTCAAATTTGAATTACTGATGAAACACCAGAACAGTCCATATGGAAAATCAGAAGGACATATGAGTATCTATATAATGTTCAAGTTCAAGGACTCTTTGGCCAAAAATATGTTCAATAGGTCAAATTTTGGAATACTGCCTGGCTCTTGTAACATCAGGTGTCAATAATAGGTTCAATAATAGGTTCAATATGGACTACTGTCTAGCTGATGAAACCTCCAAAGTAGTCTATGAGTATCTATAGAAAGTTCAAGTTCAAGGACACTTTGGCCAGAAATGTCTTCAATAAGTCACATATGGTCTAATCTATGGTTGATCTAACATCAAAGAAGCTAATGAGAACGCATAGTAAGATAGCCTTTGATGACTCCTGGGCCAGAAATATGTTCAAAAGGTCAAAATTAATCTACTGATGAAACATCAAAAGGAGTCTATTAGTTTGTATAGAAAGTTCAATATCGAGGACTCTTTGGCCAGAAATGTCTTCAATAGGTCACATATGGTCTAATCTATGGTTACTGTAACATCAAAAGAAGTTTATGAGATCCTATAGTTAGATAGCCTTTTAATGACTCTTTTGCCAGAACTATGTTCAATAGGTCAAATTTGAATCACTGATGAAACATCAGAACAGTCCATATGGAAAATCAGAAGGAGATATGAGTATCTATATAATGTTCAAGTTCAAGGACTCTTTGGCCAGAAATATATTCAAAAGGTCAAATTTGAACTACTGATGAAACATCAGAAGGAATGTATAAATATGAATAGAAAGTTAAAATTCAAGGACTCTCTGGCCAGAAATGTGTTCAAAAGGTCAAATATGCAGTCAGTTTTGGTTGCTGTAACATCAAAAGAAGTTTATGAGATCATATAGTTAGATAGCCCTTTAATGACTCTTCAGCCAGAAATATATTCAAAAGGTCAAAATTGATCTACTGATGAAACTTCAAAGGAGTCTATTAGTTTGTATAGAAAGTTCAATATCGAGGACTCTTTGGCCAGAAATGTCTTCATCAGGGTCACATATAGTCTAATCTATGGTTGATGTAACATCAAAAGAAAATTATCATATAGTCAGATAGCCGTTTAATGACTCTTTAGCCAGAAATATGTTCAATAGGTCAAGGTCTACTGTCTGGCTGATGAAACATCAAAAGGAGTCTATGAGTATGTATAAAAAGATCAAGTTCAAGGACTCTTTGGCCAGAAATATGTTCATGTCAAAATTTGGAATACTGTATGGCTCTTGTAACATAAGGACTCAATAATGGGTTCAATATGTCACATATGGACTACTGTCTGGCTGATCAAACCTCAAAATTAGTCTATGAGTATCTATAGAAAGTTCAAGTTCAAGGACACTTTGGCCAGAAATATGTTCAAAAGGTCAAAATTGATCTACTGATGAAACATCAAAAGGAGTCTATTAGTTTGTATAGAAAGTTCAATATCGAGGACTCTTTGGCCAGAAAGGTCTTCAATAAGTCAAATATGGTCTAATATAGATTAGATGTAACATCAAAGAAGCTCATGAGGTAACATATAGGTTAATGTAACATCAAAGAAGCTCATGAGAACACATAGTAAGATAGCCTTTGATGACTCTTGGACCAGAAATATGTTCAAAAGGTCAAATTTGAACTACTGATGAAACATCAGAAGGAATGTATAAATATGAATAGAAAGTTAAAATTCAAGGACTCTCTGGCCAAAAATGTGTTCAAAAGGTCAAATATGCAGTCATATTTGGTTACTGTAACATCAAAAGAAGTTTTTGAGATCATATAGTCAGATAGCCGTTTAATGACTCTTTAGCCAGAAATATGTTCAATAGGTCAAATTTGAATTGCTGATGAAACACCAGAACAGTCCATATGGAAAATCAGAAGGACATATGAGTATCTATATAATGTTCAAGTTCAAGGACTCTTTGGCCAGAAATATGTTCAATAGGTCAAATTTTGGAATACTGCCTGACTCTTGTAACATCAGGTGTCAATAATAGGTTCAATAGGTCAAATATGGACAACTGTCTGGCTGATGAAACCTCAAAAGTAGTCTATCAGTATCTATAGAAAGTTCAAGTTCAAGGACACTTTGACCAGAAATGTATTAAATAAGTCACATATGGTCTAATATAGATTAGATGTAACATCAAAGAAGCTCATGAGGTAACATATAGGTTGATGTAACATCAAAGATGCTCATGAGAACACATGGTAAGATAGCCTTTGATGACTCTTGGACCAGAAATATGTTCAAAAGGTCAAATTTTGGAATACTGCATGGCTCTTGTAACATCAGGTCTCAATAATGGGTCTAATATGTCACATATGGAGTACTGTCTGGCTTATGAAACCTCAAAAGTAGTCTATGAGTATCTATAGAAAGGTCAAATTCAATGACACTTTGGCCAGAAATATGTTCAAAAGGTCAAAAAGGATCTACTGATGAAACATCAAAAGGAGTCTATTGGTTTGTATAGAAAGTTCAATATCGAGGACTCTTTGGCCAGAAATGTCTTCAATAGGTCACATAAGATCTAATCTTCTTTTGATGCTGTAACATCAAAAGAAGTTTATGAGATCATATAGTTAGATAGCCCTTTAATGACTCTTCAGCCAGAAATATATTCAAAAGGTCAAAATTGATTTACTGATGAAACTTCAAAGGAGTCTATTAGTTTGTATAGAAAGTTCAATATCGAGGACTCTTTGGCCAGAAATGTCTTCATCAGGGTCACATAGTCTAATCTATGGTTAATGTAACATCAAAAGAAAATTATCATATAGTCAGATAGCCATTTAATGACTCTTTAGCCAGAAATATGTTCAATAGGTCAAATTTGTATTACTGATGAAACATCAGAACAGTCCATATGGAAAATCAGAAGGAGATATGAGTATCTATATAATGTTCAAGTTCAAAGACTCTTTGGCCAGAAATATGTTCAATAGATCAAATTTTGGAATACTGCCTGGCTCTTTTAACATCAGGTGTCAATAATAGGTTCAATAGGTCAAATATGTACAACTGTCTGGCTGATGAAACCTCAAAAGTAGTCTATGAGTATCTATAGAAAGTTCAAGTTCAAGGACACTTTGGCCAGAAATATGTTTCAAAAGGTCAAATTTGAACTACTGATGAAACATCAGAAGGAATGTATAAATATGAATAGAAAGTTAAAATTCAAGGACTCTCTGGCCAGAAATGTGTTCAAAAGGTCAAATATGCAGTCAATTTTGGTTGCTGTAACATCAAAAGAAGTTTATGAGATCATATAGTTAGATAGCCCTTTAATGACTCTTCAGCCAGAAATATGTTCAAAAGGTCAAAATTGATCTACTGATGAAACATCAAAGGAGTCTATTAGTTTGTATAGAAAGTTCAATATCGAGGACTCTTTGGCCAGAAATGTCTTCATCAGGGTCACATATAGTCTAATCTATGGTTGATGTAACATCAAAATAAGTTTATCATATAGTCAGATAGCCGTTTAATGACTCTTTAAACAGAAATATGTTCAATAGGTCAAGGTCTACTGTCTGGCTGATGAAACATCAAAAGGAGTCTATGAGTATGTATAAAAAGATCAAGTTCAAGGACTCTTCGGCCAGAAATATGTTCATGTCAAATTTTGGAATACTGTATGGCTCTTGTAACATAAGGACTCAATAATGGGTTCAATATGTCACATATGGACTACTGTCTGGCTGATCAAACCTCAAAATTAGTCTATGAGTATCTATAGAAAGTTCAAGTTCAAGGACACTTTGGCCAGAAATATGTTCAAAAGGTCAAAATTGATCTACTTATGAAACATCAAAAGGAGTCTATTAGTTTGTATAGAAAGTTCAATATCGAGGACTCTTTGGCCAGAAATGTCTTCAATAGGTCAAATATGGTCTAATATAGATTAGATGTAACATCAAAGAAGCTCATGAGGTAACATATAGGTTGATGTTACATCAAAGAAACTCATGAGAACACATAGTAAGATAGCCTTTGATGACTCTTGGACCAGAAATATGTTCAAAAGGTCAAATTTGAACTACTGATGAAACATCAGAAGGAATGTATAAATATGAATAGAAAGTTAAAATTCAAGGACTCTCTGGCCAGAAATGTGTTCAAAAGGTCAAATATGCAGTCATATTTGGTTGCTGTAACATCAAAAAAAGTTTATGAGATCATATAGTCAGATAGCCCTTTAATGACTCTTTATCCAGAAATATGTTCAATAGGTCAAATTTGAATTACTGATGAAACATCAGAACAGTCCATATGGAAAATCAGGAGATATGAGTATCTATATAATGTTCAAGTTCAAGGACTCTTTGGCCAGAAATATGTTCAAAAGGTCAAATTTTGGAATACTGCATGGCTCTTGTAACATCAGGAGTCAATAATAGGTTCAATATGTCAAATGTGGACTACTGTCTGACTGATGAAACATCACAAGGAGTCTATGAGTATGTATAGAAAGATCAAGTTCAAGGACTCTTTGGCCAGAAATATGTTCAATAGGTCAAACTCTGGAATACTGTATGGATCTTGTAACATCAGGTCTCAATAATGGGTCTATATGTCACATTTGGACTACTGTCTGGCTTATGAAACCTCAAAAGTAGTCTATGAGTATCTATAGAAAGCTCAAATTCAATGACACTTTGGCCAGAAATATGTTCAAAAGGTCAAAATTGATCTACTGATGAAACATCAAAAGGAGTCTATTGGTTTGTATAGAAAGATCAATATCGAGGACTCTTTGGCCAGAAATGTCTTCAATAGGTCAAATAAGATCTAATCTTCTTTTCATGCTGTAACATTAAAAGAAGTTTATGAGATCATATAGTCAGATAGCCGTTTAATGCGTCTTTAGCGAGAAATATGTTCAATAGGTCAAATTTGTATTACTGATGAAACATCAGAACAGTCCATATGGAAAATCAGAAGGAGATATGAGTATCTATATAATGTTCAAGTTCAAAGACTCTTTGGCCAGAAATATGTTCAATAGGTCTAATTTTGGAATACTGTATGGCTCTTGTAACATCAGGAGTCAATAATAGGTTCAATAGGTCAAGGTCTACTGTCTGGCTGATGAAACATCAAAAGGAGTCTATGACTATGTATAAAAAGATCGAATTCAAGGACTCTTTGGCCAGAAATATGTTCATGTCAAATTTTGGAATACTGTATGGCTCTTGTAACATAAGGACTCAATAATGGCTTCAATATGTCACAAATGGACTACTGTCTGGCTGATGAAACCTCAAAATTAGTCTATGAGCATCTATAGAAAGTTCAAGTTCAAAGAGTCTTTGGCCAGAAATATGTTCAAAAGGTCAAAATTGATCTACTGATGAAACATCAAAGGAGTCTATTAGTTTGTATTGAAAGTTCAACATCGAGGAGTCTTTGGCCAGAAATGTCCTCAATAGGTCACATATGGTCTAATCTATGGTTACTGTAACATCAAAAGAAGTTTATGAGATCCTATAGTTAGATAGCCTTTTAATGACTCTTTTGCCAGAACTATGTTCAATAGGTCAAATTTGAATCACTGATGAAACATCTGAACAGTCCATATGGAAAATCAGAAGGAGATATGAGTATCTATATAATGTTCAAGTTCAAGGACTCTTTGGCCAGAAATATGTTCAATAGGTCAGATTTTGGAATACTGCATGGCTCATGCAGATTGAACTACATCAGGAGTCAATGATAGATTCAATAGGTCAAATATGGACTACTGTCTGGCTGATGAAACATCAAAAGGAGTCTATGAGTATCTATAGAAATTTCAAGTTCAAGGACACTTTGGCCAGAAATATGTTCAAAAGGTCAAATTTGAACTACTGATGAAACATCAGAAGGAATGTATAAGTATGAATAGAAAGTTAAAATTCAAGGACTCTCTGGCCAGAAATGTGTTCAAAAGGTTAAATATGCAGTCAATTTTGGTTGCTGTAACTCCAAAAGAAGTTTATGAGATCATATAGTCAGATACCCTTTGATGACTCTTGGACCAGAAATATGTTCAAAAGTTCAAAATTGATCTACTGATGAAACATCAAAAGGAGTCTATTAGTTTGAATACAAAATGTTCAATATCGAGGACTCTTTGGCCAGAAATGTCTTCAAGAACTACAGTATGGTTCTTGTAACATCAGGACTCAATAATGGGTTCAATAGGTCAAATAAGGACTACTTTCTGGCTGATGAAACATCAAAAGGAGTCTATGAGTATGTATAAAAAGATCAAGTTCAAGGAGTCTTTGCGCAGAAATATGTTCAATAGGTCAAATTTTGGAATACTCATTCTAACTAACTCATTCCTTTGTGCATTAAAGAGATAAAATGAGTGCTGTTGCACTGCATTGCACAAACTATCTAATTATGTCCATTGAAGAATATCACATAAGCTATGTGCTTGATGCATTTCAATGCATACCAAAAACTGACTTATTCTGGTTTGCAACGAAGTGATAACCTAAGTGCAGTTGCATTGCATTGTACAGACGATCTAACATTGCGCATTGAAAAATAACATATATATATATATATAAATTACATGTTGCATTGCATTGCATACCAGAACTCATTGCGTTGTGCTTTGAGGAGATAACATTTGAGTTGTTGCATTGCATTGCAAATAAATCTTAATTATTACTCTATGCAATGAAAACACAACATATGTGCTTTCCATTGCACTGCATACTACAACTTTTGCCATTTGCATTACAATGCATAAAATGACCTCATACCTCTTATGCAACGAAGAGATAACATAAGAATTGCAAATAAATCTTAATTATTACTCTATGCAATTAAAACACAACATATGTGCTTTCCATTGCACTGCATACTACAACTTTTGCCATTTGCATTACAATGCATAAAATGACCTCATACCTCTTATGCAACGAAGAGATAACATAAGAGTTGGATTGCATTGCAATGGCGATCTAAGAATTAGTTAAATAACATATTTGCGAAGCACATGTTGCATTTCAATACATGCCAAAACTAACTCATTCCTTTGTGCATTAAAGAGATAACATGAGTGCTATTGCACTGCATTGCACAAACGATCTAATGATGTGCATTGAAGAATATCACATAAGCTCATTCATTTTTGAATTGAAGGGAAATTATTGCATTAGCTTTTTCATTACAATGCATAGAATAACTACCTCATACCTCATGTGCAACGAAGCCGAACACGATAACATAGGTATTGCATTGCACATGCGATCTAAGAAGTAGCGTTGAAGAATAACATATAAGCGTATGACATCAATGCATGCCATAACTAACTCATTCCTTTGTGCATTAAAGAGATAACATGAGTGCAAAATCACAGCATTGCACAAACGATCTAACGATGTGTATTAAAGAATATCATATAAACTATATATCTGTCTTATTCTTCTGTGCAATGAAAACACATACTATATGTGCTTTCTTTTTGCATTACTACATCTAAACTATTTATTTGTGTATTGAAGGGAAATTATTGCAATAACTATTCTATTCCAATGGACACACAATAACTAACTCATTCCGTTGTGCAACGAGCTTATTTGTTATTCTTCAATACACAACGTTAGATCGTGTCAATAGTGCCCATATGTTAATGCATACAAGAACTATTGCATGAAATATCAAACTAATTCCTGTGCAAAAAAAAAACAGAACATATATGTGCAAACGATCTACATTGCGCATTGAAGAATAACATAGCTATATGCACTTGTTGCTTTGCATTGCATACCAGAACTAACTCGTTGCGGTGTTCTTTAAGGAGATACAATTTGTGCTGTTGCATTGCATTGCAAAAAAATCTAAATTATTCCTCTATGCAATGAAAACCACAACATGTGTTCTTTCGCATCATACTACAACAAACATTCATTTTTGCATTGAAAGGAAATCATTGCATTAGCTCTTGCATTACAATGCACAGAATAACTACCCCATACCTCTTGTGCAACGAAGAGATAGCATTGTACGATGTGCATTGAAGAATATCATATATGTGTTTGGTGCATTTCAATACATGCCAGAACTAACTCATTCCTTTGTGCATTAAAGAGATAACATGAATGCTGTTGCACTGCATTGCACAAACGATCTAACGATGTGCATTGAAGAATATCATATAAGCTATGTGCTTGGTGCATCAATGCATACTGACATTCTGTTTTGCAACGAAGCGATAACTTAAGTGCTGTTGCATTGCATTGCACAAACGATCTTTGCGATCATTGCGCTTTGAATAATAACACATAAGTTATGCATTTGTTGCATGCATTCCATACCAGAACTAACTCATTGCGTTAGGCTTTGAGGAGATAAAATCAGAATTTTTACTCTATGCAATGAAAACACATAACATATGTGCTTTAGCATTGCACTGCATACTATAACAACCTTATTCATTTTTGAATAGAAGGGAAATTATTGCATTAGCTCTTTCATTACAATGCATATGAATAACTACCTCATACTTCATGTGCAACGAAGTCGAACACTGCACGGACACGAACTATGCATTGCACATGCGATCTAAGAAGTAGCGTTGAAAAGCGTATACATATGCAGCACATGTTGCATTTTAATGCATGCCAGAACTAACTCATTCCTTTGTGCATTAAAGAGATAACATGAGTGCAACAGCACTACATTGCAAAAAACTGACTTATTCGTTTTTGCAATGAAGAGATGCAATAGCTAATGCAATAATCGTTAGATCTTTTGTGCATTCGAATGCAACTGCAAAAATGGTATCTCTTCAATGCACATATAAGTGAATTAGTTCTTGTAAGGATTGCATGCAACAAGCTTATATGTTATTCTTCAATGCACAACGTTTGATCGTGTGTGAAATGCAATGCAAAAGAACAAATTGTATTTCCTCAAAGCACAACGCAATGAGTTAGTTCTGGTATGCAATGCAATGTAACAAGTGTATAGCTTATATGTTATTTTGCAATGCACAACGTTATCTCTTTAATGCACATGGGAATGAGTTAGTTATTGTATGCATTGCAATGCAACAAACGCATAGCTTATGTGATATTCTTCAATGCACATCGTTGTCTGTGCAATATAGTGCAACAGCACTCATGTTATCTCGTCGTTGCACAATGCGCTTTAGCCTGTATGTTATGTTCTATGAACATCATTAGATCCTGTGTGCAATACAATACACCAGCACTCATGTTATTTCCTTACACAAAGGAATGAGTTAGTTCTGGCATGCATTGAAATGCGACATGTGCATAGATTATATGTTATTCTTAAATGCTAAATCTTAGATCGTGTGTGCAATGCAATGCAACACATCTCTTCTTTGCACACGAGGTATGAAGTAGATAACTACTGCAACTAATGCAATAATTTCCCTTCAATGCACAAATTAATAAGTTTGTTATAGTATGCAGTGCAATGCAATGCAACAAAACAGAAATTATCTCTTTAATGCACATGGGAACGAGTTAGTTATTGTATCTATTGCAATGCACCAAGCGCATAGCTTATATGACATTCTTCAATGCACATCGTTTTCTGTGCAATGCAGTGCAACAGCACTCATGTCATTCCCTTAAAGCACAAAGGAATGAGTTAAGTTCTGGCATGCATTGAAATACAACACGTGCATAGCTATGTTATTCTTCAATGCACAACGTTTGATTGTGTGTGAAATGCAATGCAAAAGAACAAATTGTATTTCCTCAAAGCACAACGCAATGACTTAGTTCTGGTATGCAATGCAAGTGCATAGCCTAAATGGTATTTTTCAATGCACAACGTTAGATCGTTTGTGCAATGCAATGCAACAAAACACATGTTATCTCTTTAATGCACATGGGAATGAGTTAGTTATTGTATGCATTGCAATGCAACAAGCGCATAGCTTATGTGATATTCATCAATGCACATCGTTGTCTCCGCAATGCAGTGCAACAGCACTCATATTATATCGTCGTGGCACATGCAATACACCAGCAATCATGTTATTCCCTTAAAGCACAAAGGAATGAGTTAGTTTTGGTATGCAATGCAATGTAACAAGTGCATAGTTGATATGTTATTTTTCAATGCACAACGTTGTCTGTGCAATAGCACTCATTGTCTCGTCGTTGCACAATGGAATAGGTCAGTTCTGGTATCGTTAGATCGTGTGTGCAATGCAATACACCAGCACTCATGTTATTTCTTTAACGCACAAAGGATTGAGTTAAGTTTTGGCATGCATTGAAATGCAACGTGCTGATATGTTATTCTTCAACGCCAAATCTTAGATCGTGTGTGCAATGCAATGCAACATGTTATCTCTTCTTTGCACACGAGGTATGAGGTAGTTGTTCTATGCATTGTAACGCAACAGCTAATGCAATAATTTCCCTTCAATGCACTAATAAATGAGTTTGTTTCATGTGCAGTGCGAACCTATGTTATGTGTATAGCTATGCAATTCTCATTTCATAGAAAAATGAGTTAGATTTTTTTTTGTGCATTCCAAAGCAACTGCAAAAATTGTCAATGCACATGGAGTGAATTAGTTCTTGTGATGATTGCATGCAACAAGCTTATATGTTATTATTCAATACACAACGTTAGATCATAGCAATGCAACAGCACACATGTTATTTCTTCGTTGCACAAAGTTATTGTGTGTGCAATGTAAAGGAATAGCGTTTGCAATAAAATAATTCCCTTCAAAACACAAATTAATAGTTTAGATGTAGTATGCAATGAAATGCGAAAAGCACATATATTATGTTTTTTCATTGCCCAGAGGAATAAGATAGATCTTTTTTTGCAATGCAACGGTAAAAATGCTATCTCCTCAATGCACATCGGAATGAGGTAGTTCAACAACTACAAATGTGTGTATTCAGTGTATCAGTGCAGAATATGTTATTCTTCACTGCACAACGTTTGATCGTGTGTGAAATGCAATGCAACAGCACAAATTGTATCTCCTCAAAGCACAACGCAATGAGTTAGTTCTGGTATGCAATGCAATGCAACAAGTGCCTACATGTTATTTTTCAATGCACAACGTTAGATCGTTTGTGCAAATGCAATGCAACAAAACACAAATTATCTTATTATAATAAGATAATCACATATTATAAACTTATAGACTCCTTTTAATGTTAAATCAGCCATACAGAAGTCCATATTTGACCTACTGGACATTTTTCTGTGCAAAGAGTCCTCGATCTTGGACTTTCTATACCTACTCAGAGACTCCTTCTGAAAAAGTAGGCCTAATTAAGTATGCACTAAAAAAGTAGTCCATATTTGACCTATTGAACTTATTTCTGGTCAAAGAAATGTTATTTCATACTCACTTATTTCTGGTCCTCAAGTTTTTTTTAACTATATAAAGTTATAGACTCCTTCTGATGATAAATCATCTATACAGAGGTCCCTTTTTCACCTACTGAACATATTTCTGGCCAAAGAGTTCTTGAACATTATCTTGCTATTCATACAGTTGGACTTCTTGTGATGTTATATTATCCACCCTGTAGTCTATTTTTGATCTACTCAACTTATTTCTGGCCCTAGAGTACTCGATCTTGAAATGTCTATACATTCTCATAGACTCCTTCTGATGTCCATATTTGACCTACTGAACATATTTCTGTCGAGAGACCTTGAACATTACCTTACTATACATAATTCTCCTACTATACAGACTGCTTGTGATGTTATGTCAGCCAGACTGTAGTCCATATTTGACCGATCGAACATATTTTTGGCCAAATTTTCCTCAAAATGTTTTTTAATATTATAAACATTATATACTCCTTTTAATGTTAAATCAGCCATACAGAGGTCCATATTTGACCTACTGGACATATTACTGGAAAGAAACTCCTCGATCTTTAACTTTCTATACATACCCATATACATATCCTTCTGATGCTTCATAAGCCATATCTGACCTATTGAACTAATTTGTGGTCAAACTGTCTTCAAAAGGTATTAAACTATATAAACTTATAGACTCCTTCTGATGTTAAATCAGCTATAGAGAGGTTACTTTTTGACCTGCTGAACAGCATTCATGTTACCTTTCTATATATATTGACTCCTTTTGATATTACATTAGCAATACAATAGTCCATATTTGACCTACTGAACATATTTTTGGCCAAAAATGAACTTACATTAACTTGAATCTGAATTTATCTACATTCAGATTGATTTCTTCTAATGTTATATAAGCCAGACGCCAGTAAAAACTTGAACCACTAAACATATTTCTGGCCAAAGAGTACTCGAAACATGACCTTTCTTTACATACTCGTTGACTCCTTCTGATGTTACGTCCGCCATACAGAAGTCCATATTTTACCTGAGGAACAAATTTCTGGCCAAAGAATCCTCGATCTTGGACTTTCTATAGATACTCATAGACTCCTTCTGATGGTTCATAAGCCATATAGAAGTCCATATAGAAGTCCATATCTGACCGATTGAACATATTATTGGCCAAAGAATCCTTAAGAATAACTTACTATACATACTTCTCCTACTATACAGACTTCTTGTGATGTTATATCACCCAGACAGTAAGTAGTCCATATTTGACCGATTGAACAAATTTTTGGCAAAAGAATCCTGAAAATGTTTTTTACTATTAAAAACTTATTGGATTCCTTCTGATGTTAAATTAGCCATACAGAAGTCCAAAATTGACCTACTGAAAATATTACTGGCCAAAGAGTCCTTAAAGATTAACACTATACATTCAGATTCATATCTTCAGATGTTATATCATCCTGACAAAAGTCCATATTTGACATACTGAATTTTTTTCTGGCCAAAGAGTACTCAAAACTTGACCTTTCTATATATACTCGTTGACTCTTTCTGAATTTATGTCAGCCAAACAGAAGTCCATATTTCACCCAAGGAACATGTTTCTGGCCAAAGAGTCCTCGATCTTGGACTTTCTATACATACTCATAGACTGCCTCTGATGCTTCATAAGCCATATAGATGTCCATATCTGACCTATTGAAATTATTTCTGGTCAAAGGGTCCTTAAAAGTTTTTTTACTATTTAAAGTTATAGACTCCTCCTGATGATAAATCATCTATTCAGAGGTCCCTTATTTACCTACTGAAAATATTTCTGGCCAAGGAGTTCTTGAAAATTATCTTGCTATACATACAGATGGACTTCTTGTGATGTTATATTATCCAGCCTGCAGTCCATTTTTTACCTACTCAACTTATTTCTGGCCCTAGAGTACTCGATCTTGAAATTTCTATACATTCTCATAGACTCCTTCTGATGTCCATATTTGACCTACTGAACATATTTCTGTCGAGAGACCTTGAACATTACCTTACTATACATAATTCTCCTACTAGAATTATGTATAGTACGACTACGACTGCTTGTGATGTTATGTCAGCCAGACTGTAGTCCATATTTCACCGATTGAACATATTTTTGACAAAAGATTCGTCAAAAGGTTTTTTAATATTATAAACTTATAGACTCCTTTTAATGTTAAATCAGCCAAACAGAAGTCCATATTTGACCTACTGGACATATTACTGGAAAAAGACTCCTCGATCTTTAACTTTCTATACATACCCATAGACTCCTACTGATGCTTCATAAGCCATTTGGAAGTCCATATCTGACCTATTGAACTTATTTCTGGTCAAAGGGTCTTCAAAAGGTATTAAACTACATAAACTTATAGACACCTTGTGATGTTAAATCAGCTATAGAGAGGTTGCTTTATGAACTGCTGAACATTTTTTTGTCCAATGTGTCTTTGAACATTACCTTTCTATACATATTGACTCCTTTTGATATTACATTATCCATACAATAGTCCATATTTTACCTACTGAACATAGTTTTGGCCAAACATTAACTTGAATCTGAATTTATCTGCATTCAGATTGATTTCTTCTGATGTTTTATCAGCCAGACGCCAATAAAAATTTGAACCACTAAACATATTTCTGGCCAAAGAGTACTCGAAACATGAACTTTCTATACATACTCGTTGACTCCTTCTGATGTTACGTCCGCCATACAGAAGTCCATATTTTACCTGAAGAACAAATTTCTGGCCAAAGAATCCTCGATTTTGAACTTTCTATAGATACTTATAGACTCCTTCTGATGCTTCAAAAGCAATATAGAAGTCCATATAGAAGTCCATATATCTGACCGATTGAACATATTACTGGCCAAAGAGTCTTTAAGGAATAACTTACTGTACATACTTCTCCTACTATACAGACTTCTCGTGATGTTAAATCAGCCAGACAGTAGTCCATATTTGACCGATTGAACATATTTTTGGCCAAAGATGTAACGTAAGAACTACGGAAGCAATTGCAAGTAACAATATTTATTGGAAAACTCAGAACACAGTCCACAGACAGGCAAGGTTGAAAACTCAGTACACGATCCACAGACAGGCAGGTAAGTGGCGCAGGGACTCGATGGTCAGATGGATACAGTGCAGGTGAAGTGAGGTGACGATCAACAAGACGAATCCAGAACATCCACAGGGAACAGACAGGAACAACGAAGGATACTGGAACGTAGAGGGATCAAACACCGGACATCACAAACAACGATCTGACAATGGAGATGAGAAATGGGTGAGATTAAATAGACCGGGATGATAGACTGCAGCTGGTGATGAGTGATTACTGAATGAGCTCTGATGAGCAGCCACGCCCCTCTAATCAGCACACACACACATGTAACAACAGAAACACGAGACATGAATGAGACATAGGATTTACCCACCGTGACAGTACCCCCTTCCCTAGGAACGCCTCCTGGCGTTCCCAGACTCCCTTACCTGTCGATTGTAATCATCGATAAGGGAGTGATCCAGAATGTCTCTAGCTGGCACCCAACTTCTCTCCTCCGGACCGTAACCTTCCCAGTCCACCAAGTACTGTAATCCGCGTCCCCTCCGTCTCGAGTCCAGAATACGATTAACCGAATATGTGGATTCCCCATCTACGAGGCGCGGCGGGGGGGGAACCGGGACTGGCGGATTAATGCGAGCATAAAAGACGGGCTTAATTTTGGAAACATGAAAGACGGGATGGATTCTCCTGTACACTGGAGAAAGATTCAGGCGGACTGTCACCGGGCTAATGATTTTGGTGACAGCAAACGGGCCAATGAATTTAGGTGCAAGTTTATTCGAAACGGAACGGAGAGGAATATCCTTGGTAGAAAGCCACACTTTAGAACCGACGACGTATACGGGAGGCTTCCGCCGGTGGCGATCGGCTTTGGCCTTGGTGCGCGCCCCCACTTGGAGTAGAGTCTCACGGGCTCTCGTCCAAGTGCGATGACACCTCTGGACGAAGGCGTGGGCGGAGGGGACCGCGACTTCGGATTCCAGACTAGGAAAAATTGGTGGCTGGTAACCTACACTACACTCAAATGGTGATAGGCCCGTGGATGACACTGGCAACGTATTGTGGGCGTACTCCACCATAGAAAGTTGCTGACTCCACGAGGAAGGATTCTTGGACACTAAACATCGCAACGTTCGTTCCAAATCCTGGTTGGCTCGCTCAGTTTGACCATTGCTCTGGGGATGGAACCCAGAGGACAGACTCACAGTCGCCCCCAGAAGTTTACAAAACTCTCTCCAAAATTTGGATACAAATTGGGGTCCTCTGTCAGAAACCACGTCTGTCGGGAGGCCATGAATCCGAAAGACGTGGTCAACGACAATGACCGCTGTCTCCTTGGCTGAGGGTAATTTGGGCAAGGGAATGAAATGGGCCGCCTTCGAGAACCGGTCCACCACGGTCAAAACTACCGTGTGACCCTGGGAGGGTGGGAGGGCGGTAATAAAATCTAGTGCGATATGGGACCAGGGTCTCGAAGGCACCGGCAGCGGTTGGAGTAACCCGTCCGGAGATCGATTGGAAGTTTTACCTGTGGCACAAACTGAGCAAGCCAATACAAAACTGCGAACATCACAAGCCATGAGAGGCCACCAGAATCGTTGCTTGACTAAAAACATAGTACGATTGACTCCTGGGTGACAAGCCACATTGGAACAGTGACCCCACTGAATAACGCTGGACCGTAAACTCTCCAGCACAAACAACCGGTTCGGTGGGCAACGAGTCGGAGGCGTTACCCCTTCTAAGGCCTTCTTGACCTTCGATTCGACCTCCCATGTGAGTGTAGAGATGAATAGATTCTCAGGTAAAATGCACTCGGGAGTAGACGGGCGATCGGAACGGTCAAAAATGCGCGATAAAGAATCGGGTTTGATGTTTTTGGAACCCGGGCGGTACGAGAGAGTAAAGTCAAAACGTCCGAAAAAAAGAGCCCACCGAGCCTGCCTGGAATTGAGTCTTTTAGCCGTACGAATGTATTCCAAATTCTTGTGATCGGTCCAGACGATAAAAGGTACCCCCGACCCTTCTAACCAGTGGCGCCACTCTTCCAATGCTAACTTGACTGCCAACAACTCTCTGTTGCCAATGTCATAATTGCTTTCGGCAGGGGACAAACGATGGGAAAAAAACGCGCAAGGGTGCATCTTGTCGTCTGAAGGAGAGCGCTGGGATAACACTGCACCTACCCCCACCTCTGACGCATCGACCTCCACCACGAACTGACGTGATGGATCAGGGGTTATCAGGATGGGAGCTGAAACGAAGCAGCTCTTCAGTTTGGCAAACGCAGCTTCTGCTGCGTCTGACCACCTGAACGTCGTTCTGGGGGAGGTCAAGGCAGTCAGAGGCGCGGCTAGTCGGCTGAAATTGCGAATAAAACGCCGGTAAAAATTGGCGAACCCCAGAAACCTCAGTAGGGCCTTACGGGAATCAGGACTTGGCCAATTTACCACAGCCTTAACCTTGTCAGGATCCATGCGCATTCCCTCAACCGAGATGATGTGACCTAGGAAAGGAACAGACTGTGCATGAAACACGCATTTCTCCGCCTTGACAAAAAGCCCATTCTCTAACAACCTCTGAAGCACCTGTCGTACGTGTTGCACGTGTTCCTGGAGAGACGATGAAAAAAATCAATATATCATCCAGGTAGACATATATGAATTGATCGATCATGTCTCGCAACACGTCATTGACAAGTGCTTGGAAGACCGCTGGGCTATTGGACAAGCCGAAAGGCATGACCAAATATTCAAAGTGCCCCCTAGGGGTGTTAAATGCGGTCTTCCATTCATCCCCCTCCCCAATGCGGACCAAATGATAAGCATTTCTTAAATCCAATTTCGTGAAGACGGATGCTCCTTGCAACCTCTCGAAAGCTGAAGACATCAATGGCAAAGGATATGTATTCTTTACCGTGATGTTGTTCAGCCCCCGGTAATCAATACAAGGTCGCAACGATCCATCCTTCTTCCCCACAAAAAAGAACCCCGCCCCCGCAGGAGAAGAGGAAGGGCGGATGAACCCTGTTGCTAGAGAATCAGAAATGTATTTCTCCATGACCTCTCTCTCTGGGACAGAGAGAGAATATAATTTGCCCTTAGGCGGAGACGTACCTGGCAATAATTCTATAGCACAGTCATAGGGACGATGTGGAGGGAGAGAATCAGCCCGAGACTTACTGAACACCTCCTTCAGATCCCGATACTCCGTGGGCACGTTAGATAAATCCACTGTCTCCTCCTGTAACACATGAACAGAAACAGACGGACAAGCAGAGACAAGACAGGACTTATGACAAAAGCTGCTCCAAGCCGCTACGGATTTGAGTTGCCAGTCTATTTTGGGATTGTGACGAGTGAGCCATGGGTGACCAAGAACTATGGGTGCAAGCTGAGTGTCCAGGATGTAGAATGAGATGGTTTCTGAGTGATTGCCTGATGTGGTGAGGATGATATCTTCAGTAACCAGAGATATGGTGGGGAGTTTCTGACCGTTGAGGGCGTGCACTGCAATCTGATGGGTGAGTGATTTGAAGGGAACTTGGTGCTTGAGTGCAAAGTTGTGATCCATGAAGTTACCTTCGGCGCCCGAGTCCAGAAGTGCATGACAATCGTGACGGTGGTTGGACCATCGGAGTCTAACCGGAAGGAGAGTCGATGTCGATGAGGTCTTCTCGGCGGAGATCCCACCCGATAGTAACCTCATACTTACTACCGGGCTGGCCCTTTTAACGGGCAGTTGTAGGCAAAGTGTCCCGCTCCTCCACAGTACAAGCAAAGGCCCTGGGATCTCCGCCTTTCCCTCTCCTCCCGGGAAAGCCGGGCTCGACCTACCTGCATGGGCTCGGGATCGTAGACGGGGCTGACCGCGTCCCCACCTCCAGCACGGTGACCCTCCGATTCCGCCAAAGAACGGTAGTTGGGTCCTCTTCGCTCCACACGAGACAGTCTGGCGTCCACTCTCAGTGCTAGCGCGATTAAATCGTTGAGTTTCGGTGGTAAGTCCATGGCATAAATCTCCTTTTGGACGCGGTCAGCCAACCCATGCAGGAACATATCCCACTGCGCCTCCTCGTTCCATTGGCTCTCCGCCGCCAGGGTCCGAAACTCGATCGAGTAGTCCGACACGGATTGATGTCCTTGACGTAACTCGGCCAGCAATCTGGCCGCTTCTCTGCCTCCCAAGGCACGGTCGAAGACCCGTTTCATTTCGTCGGAGAGCGCTTGGAACGAGGTGCAGCAGTCTTCCTGGTTTTCCCACACCGCCGTTCCCCATAGTGCCCCTCTCCCAGTCAGCAGCGTTAGCACGAAAGCCACTTTAGTTCTTTCCTCCCGGAAGGTTCTGGGCTGGAGAGAGAAATGCATGGAGCATCTAGTTAGGAAAGCTCGACAAAAATTGGGTTCACCTGAGTATGTCTCTGGGGCTGGTAATCGTGGTTCCGACTGGGAGGGGTCCACTGGTGGTATTTGGGGAATCGGCGGTGGGACCGGCGCAGCGGGAATACGCAGCTGTTGGACTTCCTGGGTGAGCCCGGACACCTGCGCCACTAACGCCTGAACAGCACGAGCGGTGTCGTTGATATTTCTCTCTTGATTCTCCATCCGCCGTCTGCTGTTATTGACGAAATCCTCCAACGTCTCAGGATTGTCACTCGCTGCTTCCATTTCTGGTCAGATCGTTCTGTAACGTAAGAACTACGGAAGCAATTGCAAGTAACAATATTTATTGGAAAACTCAGAACACAGTCCACAGACAGGCAAGGTTGAAAACTCAGTACACGATCCACAGACAGGCAGGTAAGTGGCGCAGGGACTCGATGGTCAGATGGATACAGTGCAGGTGAAGTGAGGTGACGATCAACAAGACGAATCCAGAACATCCACAGGGAACAGACAGGAACAACGAAGGATACTGGAACGTAGAGGGATCAAACACCGGACATCACAAACAACGATCTGACAATGGAGATGAGAAATGGGTGAGATCCGGGATGATAGACTGCAGCTGGTGATGAGTGATTACTGAATGAGCTCTGATGAGCAGCCACGCCCCTCTAATCAGCACACACACACATGTAACAACAGAAACACGAGACATGAATGAGACATAGGATTTTCCCACCGTGACAGTAGAATCCTCAAAATGTTTTTTACTATTATAAACTTATCGACTCCTTCTGATGTTAAATTAGCCATACAGAAGTCCAAATTTGACCTACTGAAAATATTACTGGCCAAAGAGTCCTTAAAGATTAACACTATACATTCAGATTGATATCTTTGGATGTTATATCATCCTGACAAAAGTCCATATTTGACATTCTGAATTTTTTTCCAGCCAAAGAGTATTCAAAACATGACCTTTCTATATAAATAGTAAATGGATTTACCTTTCCATTTACCTTTCTATATATACTCGTTGACTCTTTCTGATGTTACGTCAGACATTCAGAAGTTCCCTTTCAAGGGAACTTCGAGCTGCGTCAAACGCTGCGGGAAGGCCCCTGCGTTGTGCGTCATGAAGCACGTATGGAATCAGCCCAATGGAGAGATGAAACGTCATATGCGGGTGACGTCATCGACCAGGAAACTATAAAGCACCCCAAAAACACAAGCGCATTAGCTTCTGTGCTTTCAGTCGCGCTACATGTGAATCTGTCCCTGTGTGATCTTGTCTGTCTTTACATACCCTGCACCACACAAACAATTTATCCTTATATTGAGAGATATGGCGGACGAACAACAGTTTAGGAAGTGTGTTCCTCCCTGCTCGCGTTATTTAACGAGCGGGGATACACATGATCTTTGTGTTGTTTGTTTGGGAGTTCAGCATGCCCAGTCTGCTCTCGAGGGGGCAGACTGTGAGCATTGCGAGCGTCTGCCGTTAAGGACGCTCCGCTCCCGCCGAGCGCTCTTTGAGGAGAGCGGTTCGGTGCGCGCTCCCCGCGGTTCGGGTCCCGCTTCTGCCGAGGCAGAGCGGCGGCGCTTATCGTGGGGATCGCAGATGGATCTCACAGCGGGGTTTGAGACGGGCTCTGCCTTATCTCTCCCTTCACCTGTGAGATCCAGTGCCCCAGTCCCGGGTTCGGAAGCACGCGCTGCGGTTTCTTCCGCTCGGGCTGAGGCACCAATGCTGCAGCTATCCAGTTCTGAGGAGCTGGATGTTGTCAGTGTTGAGGGAGATGTGGAGGATTCGCCACCCCACACTCCCGAAAGTGATGAGCTTATGGAGGTTTTAACAAGAGCTGTTGAAAAACTCAATATTGAATGGCCAGTGACTAGACAGGAGTCTGTTTCTAAATCAAAGTTGGATGAGAGATTTTTGCCATCACGTGTGCAGCCTCCACGCCGGTGCCTGCCGTTTTTCCATGATCTCCACACCGAGGTGTCGAAATCATGGAGAAAACCGGTGTCATATAGAGTGTTTAGTCCCCAGACTTCAACATATGCAAATATAATGGGAGCCAAGGCTCATGGTTATGGTGCTTTGCCTCGTGTGGAAGAGACGCTTGCGAGCCATCTCTCCCCCGAAGCAGCATCATCTTTTAAGGCACCGGCATTACCCACCAAGCCTTTAAGAAACACCTCGGCTTTGGTGGGTAAAGCATATTCGGCAGCAGGTCAGGCTGCGTCATGCCTGCATACTATGTCAATCTTGCAGGCATACCAGGCTGATCTGCTAAGGGACGTGAGTGAGAGTGAGGAGGTCAGTACTGACGTAGTTCGCGAACTGCGTCAGGCTGCTGATTTATCCCTGCGTGCCACCAGAGAATCGGCCAAGCTAGTGGGTCGTTCTATGGCAGCTCTGGTGGCCGCAGAAAGACATTTGTGGTTAAATCAAACCAATATTAAAGAGAAAGAAAAAGCTTTTCTTTTAGATGCTCCTCTCTCTCCCCTGGGTTTGTTTGGTGATGCTGTAAATTCAGTTATCGATAAATTCCAGGAAGAAAAGAAACAACCTGCAGCTTTTAAAAAGTTTCTTCCCCTGAAAGTTCACGTCCCTGGGGCTGCTGGGCGGGAGCAGCCCCGGCCGTCTATGAGCTCATCACATAGAGCGCAGCAGAGGCAGAGTGTCGCGTCTCGTGCTCCCCCTGCTGGACAGTGGGCTCAGCCGCGACACTCTCAGCCGAAGCCTTCTAGCAATAGAACTGATCTGAGGACAGTTATATTGGATAAGAAGGCTTCGGCTAAGAAGAAGTCCTGACGCCAAGGCGTTCAGGATACTGAGGGTGGTCCCCACCGAGGCGGAAAGGTGTTCACCTCTTTTTACGGTGCCCATTCCTCCTCGGTGCCCTCAGGGGCTCGTTCTGCCAACCCCGCCTTTATGCCGGGGCACAGACGATCCCAGCGAGCGCTTTCCCGAGGGACGCTCGCTCCCTCTGAGGAGGGTCTCAGAGCGGTCAAACCAGTTGTTCCCTGCCGGTGCGCCGTTACAGGGTGCTGCGTTTGCTGCTCAAGTTACACCAGAGGCCAGTCTCGAGAGACTGGTACCCTTAGTAGAATTTCTGGCAGAGTGGAAAAGCCTTCCAAAAATATCTCATTGGGTCCTGCAGACAGTAGAAAAGGGTTATGCTATCCAGTTCAGGTGTCGTCCACCAAAATTCAGAGGGGTTCTGCACACAGTGGTGGGCCCCGAGCAGGCTCTGGTATTGGAACAAGAGGTGAAAACGCTCCTTCAAAAGGAGGCTATAGAACGGGTTCCTCCTCCCAGTTTGGAGTCAGGTTATTACAGCCGATATTTCATCGTTCCAAAGAAGGATGGGGGGTTGCGTCCAATTTTAGACCTGCGCATATTGAATCGCTCAGTAGGGAAGCTAAAATTCAAGATGCTCACTATCAAGCAGATCGTGTCTCAAATCAGATCCGAGGACTGGTTTGTCACGATAGATCTGAAGGACGCGTACTTCCACGTTTCCATCCTTCCACAACACAGGAAGTTCCTGAGGTTCGCCTTCGGGGGCGAGGCGTACCAGTACAGGGTTCTTCCGTTTGGCCTAGCTTTATCTCCCCGCACTTTCACGAAATGCATGGATGCAGCACTAGTGCCTCTGAGGCTTCAGGGCATTCGTATTCTCAATTACATCGACGATTGGTTGATTTTAGCTCAGACGGAGCAGATGGCGGTTCGGCATCGAGATGTCGTCCTCGCTCATATCAGAAAGTTGGGGTTGAGGCTGAACGCAAAGAAAAGTGTATTATCTCCTTCCCAGAAGACCACTTTTCTGGGTGTCGTTTGGGATTCGGTCTCGATGCGGGCGCGACTCTCTCCGACCCGCATCGCTTCGATTCTCTCAGCTGTGAAACAAGTGAAGCTAGGCCAGCTACTCACTGTGAAGCAGTTTCAGAGACTGTTGGGTCTGATGGCAGCAGCGTCCAACGTTATACCTTGCGGCCTGTTGTACATGAGACCGCTACAGTGGTGGCTCAGGACCAAGGGATTCTCCCCGAGGGGAAATCCGCTCCGCACGTTCAAAGTCACGCGGCGCTGCCTTCGTGCTCTGGTCATGTGGAGAGAAACTTGGTTCCTATCCAAAGGTCCTGTGCTGGGGGCTCTTTGTCGTCGCATAACGCTAACGACGGATGCTTCCCTCACAGGGTGGGGGGCGGTCATGAGTGGTCGCCCAGCCCAAGGTCTGTGGCAGGATCATCATCTATCGTGGCACATAAATTGTCTAGAGATGTTGGCTGTGTTTCAGGCTCTGAAATACTTCCTAACAGACCTGAGAGGCCATCATGTGTTAGTTCAATCAGACAACACGTCGGTGGTCTCTTATATAAATCATCAGGGGGGCCTGCGGTCTCGCCGGCTTTACAAGTTGGCCCGTCAGATCCTCCTGTGGTCCCAAGGGAAGCTACTATCTCTGAGAGCAATGTATCTTCCTGGGTATTTGAATGTGGTAGCAGACTCCCTGTCGAGGCAGGGGCCGAGGCCAGGGGAATGGAGACTCCACCCCGAGGTGGTGGAGCTCCTTTGGTTGAGTTTCGGTCGCGCCGAGGTGGAGCTATTCGCTTCCAAGGAGACCACGCATTGTCATCGGTGGTTCTCCATCACTCATCCAGCCCCCCTGGGGTTGGATGCTATGGTGCAGCCGTGGCCGAGGTCACGTCTGTACGCCTTTCCCCCGATTGCTCTGTTACCAGGAGTTCTGGAGAGGGTCCGCCGGGACGGGGTCAGTCTACTACTAGTAGCCCCGTTCTGGCCGGCCCGAGTATGGTTTGCGGACCTGATTTCTCTCCTGGACGGTTCTCCTTTGGAGCTCCCGGTCAGGAGGGATCTACTCTCCCAGGCGGGCGGCACGATACTTCACCCCCGCCCAGAATTGTGGAAACTGTGGGCTTGGCCTCTGAGGGGGCCCAGCTCATAGACTCCGGTCTCTCAACCGAGGTTGTTGAGACCATTCTTAACTCCAGAGCTCCATCCACGAGGAAGCTTTATGCCTTGAAGTGGAAACTTTTCACTTCTTGGCGTGGAGAACACCTGCAGGACCCAGTTAACTGCCCAGTGGGTGCAGTGCTGGAATTCCTGCAGGAGCGCTTCTCCACAGGGTTATCCCCCTCCACACTAAAGGTGTATGTGGCGGCACTAGCTGCTTACCACGTCCCTTTCAGTGGAGTTTCTCTTGGGAGACACCCGCTTATAACTCGTTTCCTCCGTGGCACTTTGAGGCTGAGGCCAGCAGTTCGTACGAGGGTGCCGACTTGGGATCTGGCCATTGTATTAGAAGGTCTTTCCCTAGCTCCTTTTGAACCTATCGAAGAAGTTCCCGAGAAGTTTCTCACTTTTAAGACTATCTTTTTACTTGCTATCTCTTCACTAAAAAGAATCGGAGATTTGCTGGCTCTGTCGGTTTCACCCTCGTGCCTGGAATTTGCACCTGGCATGGTTAAAGCTTTTCTGCATCCTAGACCAGGTTACGTTCCTAAGGTCCCTACTAATATCGTTAGACCTACGGTTCTGCAGGCTTTCTGTCCTCCTCCATTTATGTCATCGGACCAGGAGAAACTTAATTCACTCTGCCCTGTTAGGGCATTAGACGCTTATGTCCACAGAGCTGCCCTGTGGAGGAAATCAGAACAACTTTTTGTATGTTTCGGGCCACCCAGGAAAGGGTGTCCTGCGTCTAAACAGAGAATGAGCAAGTGGGTGGTCGAGGCTATCTCACTTGCTTATGAGTCGGCTGGCCAGCCTTCACCTTTGGTTGTCCGAGCTCACTCTACCAGGAGTATGGCTGCTTCTAAAGCTCTTTTGTCGGGGGTTTCCCTGAGTGATGTTTGTGATGCGGCTGGATGGTCTTCACCGCATACTTTTATTAGGTTCTATGACCTAGACTTAAGCTCTACCCCTGGGGCACAGGTGCTCTCGTCCTCTGTGCGCTAGTCTCACATGGCGGTCATTTGGTCCTATGGCGACGTGGGTATTCGCGTTCCCGCAGCGTTTGACGCAGCTCGAAGTTCCCTTGAAAGGGAACGTCTCGGTTACGTATGTAACCCTAGTTCCCTGATAGGAAACGAGACGCTGCGTCGCTCCGCCATACTCCCGGCACTCCCGTTAGCGCTTCCTTCAAGCCTATCAGAAGCTAATGCGCTTGTGTTTTTGGGGTGCTTTATAGTTTCCTGGTCGATGACGTCACCCGCCTATGACGTTTCATCTCTCCATTGGGCTGATTCCATACGTGCTTCATGACGCACAACGCAGGGGCGTTCCCGCAGCGTTTGACGCAGCGTCTCGTTCCCTATCAGGGAACTAGGGTTACATACGTAACCGAGACGTTCATATTTGACACAAGGAACATATTTCTGGCCAAAGGGTCCTCAAAAGGTTTGAAACTATATAAACTTATAGACTCCTTCTGATGTTAAATCAGCAATACGGTTCCTTTTTGAACCACTGAACATACTTTTGGCTTTGAATATTAGCTTTCTATACATATTGACTCCTTTTGATGTTACATTAGCCATACTAAAGTCCACATATATAGCTGAACATATTTTTGGCCAGAGATTCCTTAAAGATTAACTTACTACACATTCAGATTGATTTCTTCCAATGTTATATCAGCCAGACGGCAGTCAAAATTTGAACTACTAAACATATTTCTGGCCAAAGAGTACTCAACACATGAACTTTCTATATATACTTGTTGACTCCTTCCGGTTACGTCAGGCATTCAGAAGTTCATATTTGACCCAAGGAACATATTTCTGGCCAAAGAATCCTCGATCTTGAACTTTCTATACATAGTCATAGACTTCTGGTGCTTCATAAGCCCTATAGAAGTCCATATAGAAGTCCATATCTGAACTATAGAACTTAATTCTGGTCAAAGGGTCCTCAAATGATTTTAAACTACAGGTATATAAACTTAGAGATTAATTCTGATGTTAAAACCTACTGAACATGTCTGACCAAAGAGTACTTAAACTATACATTAAACTATACATATACAAAAGAACACTATACATTGAGATTGAATTCTTCGTATGTTATATCAGCCTGACAAGGTCCATATTTGACCTACTGAAATTTTTTTTGGCCAAAGAGTACTCAAAACTTGAACTTTCTATACTTGTTGCCTCCTGATAATAAATCAGCCATACAAAGGTTCCTTTTTGAACTAATGAACATACTTTTGGCCAAAGAGTCGTTGAACATTAACTTTATATACATATTGACTCCTTTTGATGTTATATTAGACTGTCAAAAGGCCACATTTGACCTACTGAAGATATTTCTGGCCATAGAATCCTCGATCTTGAACTTTCTATACATAGTCATAGACTCATAAGCCATATAGAAGTCCATATAGAAGTCCATATCTGACCTATTGAACTTAATTCTTGTCAAAGGGTCCTCAAATCTTTTTAAACTATATAAACTTAGAGACTCATTCTGGTGTTGAAACCTACTGAACATGTCTGACCAAAGAGTACTTAAAGATTAACACCATACATACAGATTGAATTCTTCTTATGTTATATCAGTCTGACAAAAGTCCATATTTGACCTACTGAACCTTTTTTTGGCCAAAGAGCACTCGAAACTTGAACTTTCTATACATACTCCTTCTGATGTTAAATCAGCCATACGGAGGTTCATTTTTTAACTAATGAACATAATTTTGGCCAAAGAGTCTTTGAACATTAACTTTCAATACATATTGACTCCTTTTGATGTTATATCAGCCTGACAAAAGTCCACATTTGACCTACTGAAAATATTTCTGGCCAAAGATTCCTTAAAGATTAATTTACTATACATTCAGATTGATTTGTTCTGATGTTATATCAGCCAGACAGCAGTCAAAATTTGAACTACTATTTGAGTCCATACTCGTGGATTCCGGATGTTTTATCAGCCAGAGAGTAGTCCATATTTGACCTAGTGAACATATTTCTGGTGAAAGAGTCATCAAAGGGTAACTAACTATGTGTTCTCACAGAGTGAGACTTCTTTTGATGTTACATCAACATTGAACACATTTCTGGCCAAAGAGTGCTTGATATTGAACTTTCTATACATATAGATTTGTTCTGATGTTTCATCAGCCAGATTGTAGTCCATATTTGACCTATTGAACATTTTTCTGGCAGTATAATCTATGAACTTGAACTTTCTAAACATATTGACCCCTTCTGATGTTTTATTAGCCAGATAATAGTC
Source organism: Rhinichthys klamathensis goyatoka (assembly GCF_029890125.1). Taxonomy (NCBI): domain Eukaryota; kingdom Metazoa; phylum Chordata; class Actinopteri; order Cypriniformes; family Leuciscidae; genus Rhinichthys; species Rhinichthys klamathensis. Next base: position 1,377,843 of record NW_026606632.1, read on the forward strand.
CATATTTGACCTATTGAACATATTTCTAGCAAAAGAGTCCTTGAATTTGAATGTCAAGTTGATGTCCAATGGTCTATGGTCTATGGTCAACTAAGGTTGATGTAACATCAAAGAAGCTCATGAGAACGCATAGTAAGAAAGCCTTTGATGACTCCTGGGCCAGAAATATGTTCAAAAGGTCAAATTTCAACTATAAATATGTATATGTATAAATATGAATAGAAAGTTAAAATTTAAGGACTCTCTGGCCAGAAATGTGTTCAAAAGGTCAAATATGCAGTCATATTTGGTTGCTGTAACATCAAAAGAAGTTTATGAGATCAAATAGTCAGATAGCCCTTTGATGACTCTTTAGCCAGAAATATGTTCAATAGGTAAAATTTTGGAATACAGTATGGCTCATGGCTCTTGTAACATAAGGACTCAACAATGGGTTCAATATGTCACATATGGACTACTGTCTGGCTGATGAAACCTCAAAAGTAGTCTATGAGTATCTATAGAAAGTTCAAGTTCAAGGACTCTCTGGCCAAAAATGTGTTCAAAAGGTCAAATATGCAGTCATATTTGGTTACTGTAACATCAATAGAAGTTTTTGAGATCATATAGTCAGATAGCCGTTTAATGACTCTTTAGCCAGAAATATGTTCAATAGGTCAAACTCTGGAATACTGTATGGATCTTGTAACATCAGGTCTCAATAATGGGTCTAATATGTCACATATGGACTACTGTCTGGCTTATGAAACCTCAAAAGTAGTCTATGAGTATCTATAGAAAGCTCAAATTCAATGAAATTTTGGCCAGAAATGTCTTCAAAAGGTCAAAATTGATCTACTGATGAAACATCAAAAGGAGTCTATTAGTTTGTATAGAAAGTTCAATATCGAGGACTCTTTGGCCAGAAATGTCTTCATCAGGGTCACATATAGTCTAATCTATGGTTGATGTAACATCAAAAGAAGTTTATGAGATCATATAGTCAGATAGCCGTTTAATGACTCTTTAGCCAGAAATATGTTCAATAGGTCAAATTTGAATCACTGATGAAACATCAGAACAGTCCATATGGAAAATCAGGACATATGAGTATCTATATAATGTTCAAGTTCAAAGACTCTTTGGCCAGAAATATGTTCAATAGGTCTAATTTTGGGATACTGTATGGCTCTTGTAACATCAGGAGTCAATAATAGGTTCAATAGGTCAAGGTCTACTGTCTGGCTGATGAAACATCAAAATGAGTCTATGACTATGTATAAAAAGATCAAATTCAAGGACTCTTTGGCCAAAAATGTGTTCAAAAGGTCAAATATGCAGTCATATTTGGTTACTGTAACATCAAAAGAAGTTTATGAGATCATATAGTCAGATAGCCGTAATGACTCTTTAGCCAGAAATATGTTCAATAGGTCAAATTTGAATTACTGATGAAACACCAGAACAGTCCATATGGAAAATCAGAAGGACATATGAGTATCTATATAATGTTCAAGTTCAAGGACTCTTTGGCCAAAAATATGTTCAATATTTCAAATTTTGGAATACTGCCTGGCTCTTGTAACATCAGGTGTCAATAATAGGTTCAATAATAGGTTCAATATGGACTACTGTCTAGCTGATGAAACCTCCAAAGTAGTCTATGAGTATCTATAGAAAGTTCAAGTTCAAGGACACTTTGGCCAGAAATGTCTTCAATAAGTCACATATGGTCTAATCTATGGTTGATCTAACATCAAAGAAGCTAATCAGAACGCATAGTAAGATAGCCTTTGATGACTCCTGGGCCAGAAATATGTTCAAAAGGTCAAAATTAATCTACTGATGAAACATCAAAAGGAGTCTATTAGTTTGTATAGAAAGTTCAATATCGAGGACTCTTTGGCCAGAAATGTCTTCAATAGGTCACATATGGTCTAATCTACGGTTACTGTAACATCAAAAGAAGTTTATGAGATCCTATAGTTAGATAGCCTTTTAATGACTCTTTTGCCAGAACTATGTTCAATAGGTCAAATTTGAATCACTGATGAAACATCAGAACAGTCCATATGGAAAATCAGAAGGAGATATGAGTATCTATATAATGTTCAAGTTCAAGCGCCTCTTTGGCCAGAAATATGTTCAAAAGGTCAAATTTGAACTACTGATGAAACATCAGAAGGAATGTATAAATATGAATAGAAAGTTAAAATTCAAGGACTCTCTGGCCAGAAATGTGTTCAAAAGGTCAAATATGCAGTCAATTTTGGTTGCTGTAACATCAAAAGAAGTTTATGAGATCATATAGTTAGATAGCCCTTTAATGACTCTTCAGCCAGAAATATGTTCAAAAGGTCAAAATTGATCTACTGATGAAACTTCAAAGGAGTCTATTAGTTTGTATAGAAAGTTCAATATCGAGGACTCTTTGGCCAGAAATGTCTTCATCAGGGTCACATATAGTCTAATCTATGGTTGATGTAACATCAAAATAAGTTTATCATATAGTCAGATAGCCGTTTAATGACTCTTTAGCCAGAAATATGTTCAATAGGTCAAGGTCTACTGTCTGGCTGATGAAACATCAAAAGGAGTCTATGAGTATGTATAAAAAGATCAAGTTCAAGGACTCTTTGGCCAGAAATATGTTCATGTCAAATTTTGGAATACTGTATGGCTCTTGTAACATAAGGACTCAATAATGGGTTCAATATGACACATATGGACTACTGTCTGGCTGATCAAACCTCAAAATTAGTCTATGAGTATCTATAGAAAGTTCAAGTTCAAGGACACTTTGGCCAGAAATATGTTCAAAAGGTCAAAATTGATCTACTGATGAAACATCAAAAGGAGTCTATTAGTTTGTATAGAAAGTTCAATATCGAGGACTCTTTGGCCAGAAAGGTCTTCAATAGGTCAAATATGGTCTAATATAGATTAGATGTAACATCAAAGAAGCTCATGAGGTAACATATAGGTTAATGTAACATCAAAGAAGCTCATGAGAACACATAGTAAGATAGCCTTTGATGACTCTTGGACCAGAAATATGTTCAAAAGGTCAAATTTGAACTACTGATGAAACATCAGAAATAATGTATAAATATGAATAGAAAGTTAAAATTCAAGGACTCTCTGGCCAAAAATGTGTTCAAAAGGTCAAATATGCAGTCATATTTGGTTACTGTAACATCAAAAGAAGTTTTTGAGATCATATAGTCAGATAGCCGTTTAATGACTCTTTAGCCAGAAATATGTTCAATAGGTCAAATTTGAATTGCTGATGAAACACCAGAACAGTCCATATGGAAAATCAGAAGGACATATGAGTATCTATATAATGTTCAAATTCAAGGACTCTTTGGCCAGAAATATGTTCCATAGGTCAAATTTTGGAATACTGCCTGGCTCTTGTAACATCAGGTGTCAATAATAGGTTCAATAGGTCAAATATGGACAACTGTCTGGCTGATGAAACCTCAAAAGTAGTCTATCAGTATCTATAGAAAGTTCAAGTTCATGGACACTTTGACCAGAAATGTCTTTAATAAGTCACATATGGTCTAATATAGATTAGATGTAACATCAAAGAAGCTCATGAGGTAACATATAGGTTAATGTAACATCAAAGATGCTCATGAGAACACATGGTAAGATAGCCTTTGATGACTCTTGGACCAGAAATATGTTCAAAAGGTCAAATTTTGGAATACTGCATGGCTCTTGTAACATCAGGTCTCAATAATGGGTCTAATATGTCACACATGGACTACTGTCTGGCTTATGAAACCTCAAAAGTAGTCTATGAGTATCTATAGAAAGGTCAAAGTCAATGACACTTTGGCCAGAAATATGTTCAAAAGGTCAAAAATGATCTACTGATGAAACATCAAAAGGAGTCTATTGGTTTGTAAAGAAAGTTCAATATCGAGGACTCTTTGGCCAGAAATGTCTTCAATAGGTCACATAAGATCTAATCTTCTTTTGATGCTGTAACATCAAAAGAAGTTTATGAGATCATATAGTTAGATAGCCCTTTAATGACTCTTCAGCCAGAAATATATTCAAAAGGTCAAAATTGATCTACTGATGAAACTTCAAAGGAGTCTATTAGTTTGTATAGAAAGTTCAATATCGAGGACTCTTTGGCCAGAAATGTCTTCATCAGGGTCACATATAGTCTAATCTATGGTTGATGTAACATCAAAAGAAAATTTTCATATAGTCTGATAGCCGTTTAATGACTCTTTAGCCAGAAATATGTTCAATAGGTCAAATTTGTATTACTGATGAAACATCAGAACAGTCCATATGGAAAATCAGAAGGAGATATGAGTATCTATATAATGTTCAAGTTCAAAGACTCTTTGGCCAGAAATATGTTCAATAGATCAAATTTTGGAATACTGCCTGGCTCTTTTAACATCAGGTGTCAATAATAGGTTCAATAGGTCAAATATGGACAACTGTCTGGCTGATGAAACCTCAAAAGTAGTCTATGAGTATCTATAGAAAGTTCAAGTTCAAGGACACTTTGGCCAGAAATATGTTCAAAAGGTCAAATTTGAACTACTGATGAAACATCAGAAGGAATGTATAAATATGAATAGAAAGTTAAAGTTCAAGGACTCTCTGGCCAGAAATGTGTTCAAAAGGTCAAATATGCAGTCATATTTGGTTGCTGTAACATCAAAAAAAGTTTATGAGATAATATATTGTCAGATAGCCCTTTAATGACTCTTTATCCAGAAATATTTTCAATAGGTCAAATTTGTATTACTGATGAAACATCAGAACAGTCCATATGGAAAATCAGAAGGACATATGAGTATCTATATAATGTTCAAGTTCAAAGACTCTTTGGCCAGAAATATGTTCAACAAGTCTAATTTTGGAATACTGTATGGCTCTTGTAACATCAGGAGTCAATAATAGGTTCAATAGGTCAAGGTCTACTGTCTGGCTGATGAAACATCTAAAGGAGTCTATGACTATGTATAAAAAGATCGAATTCAAGGACTCTTTGGCCAGAAATATGTTCATGTCAAATTTTGGAATACTGTATGGCTCTTGTAACATAAGGACTCAATAATGGCTTCAATATGTCACAAATGGACCACTGTCTGGCTGATCAAACCTCAAAATTAGTCTATGACTTTGGCCAGAAATATGTTCAAAAGGTCAAAATTGATCTACTGATGAAACATCAAAAGGAGTCTATTAGTTTGTATAGAAAGTTCAATATCGAGGACTCTTTGGCCAGAAAGGTCTTCAATAGGTCAAATATGGTCTAATATAGATTAGATGTAACATCAAAGAACCTCATGAGGTAACATATAGGTTGATGTAACATCAAAGAAGCTCATGAGAACACATAGTAAGATAGCCTTTGATGACTCTTGGACCAGAAATATGTTCAAAAGGTCAAATTTGAACTACTGATGAAACATCAGAAGGAATGTATAAATATGAATAGAAAGTTAAAATTCAAGGACTCTCTGGCCAAAAATGTGTTCAAAAGGTCAAATATGCAGTCTTATTTGGTTACTGTAACATCAAAATAAGTTTTTGAGATCATATAGTTAGATAGCCCTTTAATGAATCTTCAGCCAGAAATATGTTCAAAAGGTCAAAATTGATCTACTGATGAAACATCAAAGGAGTCTATTAGTTTGTATAGAAAGTTCAATATCAAGGACTCTTTGGCCAGAAATGTCTTCATCAGGGTCACATATAGTCTAATCTATGGTTGATGTAACATCAAAATAAGTTTATCATATAGTCAGATAGCCGTTTAATGACTCTTTAGCCAGAAATATGTTCAATAGGTCAAGGTCTACTGTCTGGCTGATGAAACATCAAAAGGAGTCTATGAGTATGTATAAAAAGATCAAGTTCAAGGACTCTTTGGCCAGAAATTTGTTCATGTCAAATTTTGGAATACTGTATGGCTCTTGTAACATAAGGACTCAATAATGGGTTCAATATGTCACATATGGACTACTGTCTGGCTGATCAAACCTCAAAATTAGTCTATGAGTCTACTAGCTCATGAGAACACATAGTAAGATAGCCTTTGATGACTCTTGGACCAGAAAGTTGTTCAAAAGGTCAAATTTGAACTACTGATAAAACATCAGAAGGAATGTATAAATATGAATAGAAAGTTAAAATTCAAGGACTCTCTGGCCAAAAATGTGTTCAAAAGGTCAAATATGCAGTCATATTTGGTTACTGTAACATCAAAAGAAGTTTTTGAGATCATATCGTCAGATGGCCGTTTAATGACTCTTTAGCCAGAAATATGTTCAATAGGTCAAATTTGAATTGCTGATGAAACACCAGAACAGTCCATATGGAAAATCAGAAGGACATATGAGTATCTATATAATGTTCAAGTTCAAGGACTCTTTGGCCAGAAATATGTTCAATAGGTCAAATTTTGGAATACTGCCTGGCTCTTGTAACATCAGGTGTCAGTAATAGGTTCAATAGGTCAAATATGGACAACTGTCTGGCTGATGAAACCTCAAAAGTAGTCTATCAGTATCTATAGAAAGTTCAAGTTCAAGGACACTTTGACCAGAAATGTCTTTAATAAGTCACATATGGTCTAATATAGATTAGATGTAACATCAAAGAAGCTCATGAGGTAACATATAGGTTGATGTAACATCAAAGATGCTCATGAGAACACATGGTAAGATAGCCTTTGATGACTCTTGGACCAGAAATATGTTCAAAAGGTCAAATTTTGGAATACTGCATGGCTCTTGTAACATCAGGTCTCAATAATGGGTCTAATATGTCACATATGGACTACTGTCTGGCTTATGAAACCTCAAAAGTAGTCTATGAGTATCTATAGAAAGGTCAAATTCAATGACACTTTGGCCAGAAATATGTTCAAAAGGTCAAAAATGATCTACTGATGAAACATCAAAAGGAGTCTATTGGTTTGTATAGAAAGTTCAATATCGAGGACTCTTTGGCCAGAAATGTCTTCAATAGGTCACATAAGATCTAATCTTCTTTTGATGCTGTAACATCAAAAGAAGTTTATGAGATCATATAGTCAGATAGCCGTTTAATGACTCTTTAGCCATAAATATGTTCAATAGGTCAAATTTGTATTACTGATGAAACTTCAGAACAGTCCATATGGAAAATCAGAAGGAGAAATGAGTATCTATATAATGTTCAAGTTCAAAGACTCTTTGGCCAGAAATATGTTCAATAGATCAAATTTTGGAATACTGCCTGGCTCTTTTAACATCAGGTGTCAATAATAGGTTCAATAGGTCAAATGTGGACAACTGTCTGGCTGATGAAACCTCAAAAGTAGTCTATGAGTATCTATAGAAAGTTCAAGTTCAAGGACACTTTGGCCAGAAATATGTTCAAAAGGTCAAATTTGAACTACTGATGAAACATCAGAAGGAATGTATAAATATGAATAGAAAGTTAAAATTCAAGGACTCTCTGGCCAGAAATGTGTTCAAATGGTCAAATATGTAGTCAATTTTGGTTGCTGTAACATCAAAAGAAGTTTATGAGATCATATAGTTAGATAGCCCTTTAATGACTCTTCAGCCAGAAATATGTTCAAAAGGTCAAAATTGATCTACTGATGAAACATCAAAAGAATCTATTAGTTTGTATAGAAAGTTCAATATCGAGGACTCTTTGGCCAGAAATGTCTTCATCAGGGTCACATATAGTCTAATCTATGGTTGATGTAACATCAAAAGAAATTTATCATATAGTCAGATAGCCGTTTAATGACTCTTTAGCCAGAAATATGTTCAATAGGTCAAGGTCTACTGTCTGGCTGATGAAACATCAAAAGGAGTCTATGAGTATGTATAAAAAGATCAAGTTCAAGGACTCTTTGGCCAGAAATATGTTCATGTCAAAATTTGGAATACTGTATGGCTCTTGTAACATAAGGACTCAATAATGGGTTCAATATGTCACATATGGACTACTGTCTGGCTGATCAAACCTAAAAATTAGTCTATGAGTATCTATAGAAAGTTCAAGTTCAAGGACACTTTGGCCAGAAATATGTTCAAAAGGTCAAAATTGATCTACTTATGAAACATCAAAAGGAGTCTATTAGTTTGTATAGAAAGTTCAATATCGAGGACTCTTTGGCCAGAAATGTCTTCAATAGGTCAAATATGGTCTAATACAGATTAGATGTAACATCAAAGAAGCTCATGAGGTAACATATAGGTTGATGTTACATCAATGAAACTCATGAGAACACATAGTAAGATAGCCTTTGATGACTCTTGGACCAGAAATATGTTCAAAAGGTCAAATTTGAACTACTGATGAAACATCAGAAGGAATGTATAAATATGAATAGAAAGTTAAAATTCAAGGACTCTCTGGCCAGAAATGTGTTCAAAAGGTCAAATATGCAGTCATATTTGGTTGCTGTAACATCAAAAAAAGTTTATGAGATCATATAGTCAGATAGCCCTTTAATGACTCTTTATCCAGAAATATATTCAATAGGTCAAATTTGAATTACTGATGAAACATCAGAACAGTCCATATGGAAAATCAGGAGATATGAGTATCTATATAATGTTCAAGTTCAAGGACTCTTTGGCCAGAAATATGTTCAATAGGTCAAATTTTGGAATACTGCCTGGCTCTTGTAACATCAGGTGTCAATAATAAGTTCAATAATAGGTTCAATATGGACTACTGTCTAGCTGATGAAACTTCCAAAGTAGTCTATGAGTATCTATAGAAAGTTCAAGTTCAAGGACACTTTGGCCAGAAATGTCTTCAATAAGTCACATATGGTCTAATCTATGGTTGATCTAACATCAAAGAAGCTAATGAGAACGCATAGTAAGATAGCCTTTGATGACTCCTGGGCCAGAAATATGTTCAAAAGGTCAAAATTAATCTACTGATGAAACATCAAAAGGAGTCTATTAGTTTGTATAGAAAGTTTAATATCGAGGACTCTTTGGCCAGAAATGTCTTCAATAGGTCACATATGGTCTAATCTATGGTTACTGTAACATCAAAAGAAGTTTATGAGATCCTATAGTTAGATAGCCTTTTAATGACTCTTTTGCCAGAACTATGTTCAATCGGTCAAATTTGAATCACTGATGAAACATCAGAACAGTCCATATGGAAAATCAGGAGATATGAGTATCTATATAATGTTCAAGTTCAAGGACTCTTTGGCCAGAAATATGTTCAATAGGTCAAATTTTGGAATACTGCATGGCTCTTGTAACATCAGGAGTCAATAATAGGTTCAATATGTCAAATGTGGACTACTGTCTGGCTGATGAAACGTCAAAAGGAGTCTATGAGTATGTATAGAAAGATCAAGTTCAAGGACTCTTTGGCCAGAAATATGTTCAATAGGTCAAACTCTGGAATACTGTATGGATCTTGTAACATCAGGTCTCAATAATGGGTCTATATGTCACATATGGACTACGGACTGGCTTATGAAACCTCAAAAGTAGTCTATGAGTATCTATAGAAAGCTCAAATTCAATGACACTTTGGCCAGAAATATGTTCAAAAGGTCAAAATTGATCTACTGATAAAACATCAAAAGGAGTCAGTCTGTTTGTATAGAAAGATCAATATCGAGGACTCTTTGGCCAGAAATGTCTTCAATAGGTCAAATAATATCTAATCTTCTTTTGATGCTGTAACATTAAAAGAAGTTTATGAGATCATATAGTCAGATAGCCGTTTAATGCGTCTTTAGCGAGAAATATTTTCAATAGGTCAAATTTGTATTACTGATGAAACATCAGAACAGTCCATATGGAAAATCAGAAGGACATATGAGTATCTATATAATGTTCAAGTTCAAAGACTCTTTGGCCAGAAATATGTTCAATAAGTCTAATTTTGGAATATTGTATGGCTCTTGTAACATCAGGAGTCAATAATAGGTTCAATAGGTCAAGGTCTACTGTCTGGCTGATGAAACATCAAAAGGAGTCTATGACTATGTATAAAAAGATCGAATTCAAGGACTCTTTGGCCAGAAATATGTTCATGTCAAATTTTGGAATACTGTATGGCTCTTGTAACATAAGGACTCAATAATGGCTTCAATATGTCACAAATGGACTACTGTCTGGCTGATGAAACCTCAAAATTAGTCTATGAGCATCTATAGAAAGTTTAAGTTCAAAGAGTCTTTGGCCAGAAATATGTTCAAAAGGTCAAAATTGATCTACTGATGAAACATCAAAGAAGTCTATTAGTTTGTATTGAAAGTTCAACATCGAGGAGTCTTTGGCCAGAAATGTCCTCAATAGGTCACATATGGTTACTAATAATCTATGGTTACTGTAACATCAAAAGAAGTTTATGAGATCCTATAGTTAGACTCTTTTGCCAGAACTATGTTCAATAAGTCAAATTTGAATCACTGATGAAACATCAGAACAGTCCATATGGAAAATCAGAAGGAGATATGAGTATCTATATAATGTTCAAGTTCAAGGACTCTTTGGTTAGAAATATGTTCAATAGGTCAGATTTTGGAATACTGCATGGCTCATGTAACATCAGGAGTCAATGATGGGTTCAATAGGTCAAATATGGACTACTGTCTGGCTGATGAAACATCAAAAGGAGTCTTTGAGTATCTATAGAAAGTTCAAGTTCAAGGACACTTTGGCCAGAAATATGTTCAAAAGGTCAAATTTGAACTACTGATGAAACATCAGAAGGAATGTATAAATATGAATAGAAAGTTAAAATTCAAGGACTCTCTGGCCAGAAATGTGTTCAAAAGGTTAAATATGCAGTCAATTTTGGTTGCTGTAACATCAAGTTTATGAGATCATATAGTCATCTGAAGAGCCTTTGATGACTCTTGGACCAGAAATATGTTCAAAAATTCAAAATTGATCTACTGATGAAACATCAAAAGGAGTCTATTAGTTTGATTAGAAAGTTTAATATCGAGGACTCTTTGGCCAGAAATGTCTTCAAGAACTACAGTATGGTTCTTGTAACATCAGGACTCAATAATGGGTTCAATAGGTCAAATAAAGACTACTGTCTGGCTGATGAAACATCAAAAGGAGTCTATGAGTATGTATAAAAAGATCAAGTTCAAGGAGTCTTTGCGCAGAAATATATTCAATAGGTCAAATTTTGGAATACTCATTCTAACTAACTCATTCCTTTGTGCATTAAAGAGATAAAATGAGTGCTGTTGCACTGCATTGCACAAACTATCTAATTATGTCCATTGAAGAATATCACATAAGCTATGTGCTTGATGCATTTCAATGCAGACCAAAAACTGACTTATTCTGGTTTGCAACGAAGTGATAAGCTAAGTGCAGTTGCATTGCATTGTACAGACGATCTAACATTGCGCATTGAAAAATAACATATATATATATATATATATATAAATTACATGTTGCATTGCATTGCATACCAGAACTCATTGCGTTGTGCCTCGAGGAGATAACATTTGAATTGTTGCATTGCATTGCAAATAAATCTTAATTATTACTCTATGCAATGAAAACACAACATATGTGCTTTCCATTGCACTGCATACTACAACTTTTGCCATTTGCATTACAATGCATAAAATGACCTCATACCTCTTATGCAACGAAGAGATAACATAAGAATTGCAAATAAATCTTAATTATTACTCTATGCAATGAAAACACAACATATGTGCTTTCCATTGCACTGCATACTACAACTTTTGCCATTTGCATTACAATGCATAAAATGACCTCATACCTCTTATGCAACGAAGAGATAACATAAGAGTTGCATTGCATTGCAATGGCGATCTAAGAATTAGTTAAATAACATATTTGCGAAGCACATGTTGCATTTCAATACATGCCAAAACTAACTCATTCCTTTGTGCATTAAAGAGTGACATGAGTGCTATTGCACTGCATTGCACAAACGATCTAATGATGTGCATTGAAGAATATCACATAAGCTCATTCATTTTTGAATTGAAGGGAAATTATTGCATTAGCTTTTTCATTACAATGCATAGAATAACTACCTCATACCTCATGTGCAACGAAGCCGAACACGATAACATAGGTATTGCATTGCACATGCGATCTAAGAAGTAGCGTTGAAGAATAACATATAAGCGTATGACATCAATGCATGCCAGAACTAACTCATTCCTTTGTGCATTAAAGAGATAACATGAGTGCAAAAGCACAGCATTGCACAAACGATCTAACGATGTGTATTGAAGAATATCATATAAACTATATATCTGTCTTATCTTCTGTGCAATGAAAACACATACTATATGTGCTTTCTTTTTGCATTACTACATCTAAACTATTTATTTGTGTATTGAAGAGAAATTATTGCAATAACTATTCTATTGCAATGGACACACAATAACTAACTCATTCCGTTGTGCAACGAGCTTATTTGTTATTCTTCAATACACAACGTTAGATCGTGTCAATAGTGCCCATATGTTAATGCATACAAGAACTATTGCATGAAATATCAAACTAATTCCTGTGCAAAAAAAAAACAGAACATATATATGCAAACGATCTACATTGCGCATTGAAGAATAACATAGCTATATGCACTTGTTGCTTTGCATTGCACACCAGAACTAACTCGTTGCGGTGTTCTTTAAGGAGATACAATTTGTGCTGTTGCATTGCATTGCAAAAAAATCTAAATTATTCCTCTATGCAATGAAAACCACAACATGTGTTCTTTCGCATTGCAAAGCATACTACAACAAACATTCATTTTTGCATTGAAGGGAAATCATTGCATTAGCTCTTGCATTACAATGCACAGAATAACTACCCCATACCTCTTGTGCAACGAAGAGATAGCATTGCACGATGTGCATTGAAGAATATCATATATGTGTTTGGTGCATTTCAATACATGCCAGAACTAACTCATTCCTTTGTGCATTAAAGAGATAACATGAATACTGTTGCACTGCATTGCACAAACGATCTAACGATGTGCATTGAAGAATATCATATAAGCTATGTGCTTGGTGCATCAATGCATACTGACATTCTGTTTTGCAACGAAGCGATAACTAAAGTGCTGTTGCATTGCATTGCACAAACGATCTTTGCGATCATTGCGCTTTGAATAATAACACATAAGTTATGCATTTGTTGCATGCATTCCACACCAGAACTAACTCATTGCGTTAGGCTTTGAGGAGATAAAATCAGAATTTTTACTCTATGCAATGAAAACACATGCACTGCATACTATAACAACCTTATTAATTTTTGAATAGAAGGGAAATTATTGTATTAGCTCTTTCATTACAATGCATATGAATAACTACCTCATACTTCATGTGCAACGAAGTCGAACACTGCACGGACACGAACTATTGCATTGCACATGCGATCTAAGAAGTAGCGTTGAAAAGCGTATACATATGCAGCACATGTTGCATTTTAATGCATGCCAGAACTAACTCATTCCTTTGTGCATTAAAGAGATAACATGAGTGCAACAGCACTACATTGCAAAAAACTGACTTATTCGTTTTTGCAATGAAGAGATGCAATAGCTAATGCAATAATCGTTAGATCTTTTGTGCATTCGAATGCAACTGCAAAAATGGTATCTCTTCAATGCACATATAAGTGAGTTAGTTCTTGTAAGGATTGCATGCAACAAGCTTATATGTTATTCTTCAATGCACAACGTTTGATCGTGTGTGAAATGCAATGCAAAAGAACAAATTGTATTTCCTCAAAGCACAACGCAATGAGTTAGTTCTGGTATGCAATGCAATGTAACAAGTGTATAGCTTATATGTTATTTTGCAATGCACAACGTTATCTCTTTAATGCACATGGGAATGAGTTAGTTATTGTATGCATTGCAATGCAACAAACGCATAGCTTATGTGATATTCTTCAATGCACATCGTTGTCTGTGCAATATAGTGCAACAGCACTCATGTTATCTCGTCGTTGCACAATGCGCTTAGCCTGTATGTTATGTTCTATGAACATCATTAGATCCTGTGTGCAATACAATACACCAGCACTCATGTTATTTCCTTACACAAAGGAATGAGTTAGTTCTGGCATGCATTGAAATGCGACATGTGCATAGATTATATGTTATTCTTAAATGCTAAATCTTAGATCGTGTGTGCAATGCAATGCAACACATCTCTTCTTTGCACACGAGGTATGAGGTAGATAACTACTGCAACTAATCCAATAATTTCCCTTCAATGCACAAATTAATAAGTTTGTTATAGTATGCAGTGCAATGCAATGCAACAAAACAGAAATTATCTCTTTAATGCACATGGGAACGAGTTAGTTATTGTATCTATTGCAATGCACCAAGCGCATAGCTTATATGACATTCTTCAATGCACATCGTTTTCTGTGCAATGCAGTGCAACAGCACTCATATCATTCCCTTAAAGCACAAAGGAATGAGTTAAGTTCTGGCATGCATTGAAATACAACACGTGCTATGTTATTCTTCAATGCACAACGTTTGATTGTGTGTGAAATGCAATGCAAAAGAACAAATTGTATTTCCTCAAAGCACAACGCAATGACTTAGTTCTGGTATGCAATGCAAGTGCATGCAACAAACGCATAGCTTATGTGATATTCTTCAATGCACATCGTTGTCTGTGCAATATAGTGCAACAGCACTCATGTTATCTCGTCGTTGCACAATGCGCTTAGCCTGTATGTTATGTTCTATGAACATCATTAGATCCTGTGTGCAATACAATACACCAGCACTCATGTTATTTCCTTACACAAAGGAATGAGTTAGTTCTGGCATGCATTGAAATGCGACATGTGCATAGATTATATGTTATTCTTAAATGCTAAATCTTAGATCGTGTGTGCAATGCAATGCAACACATCTCTTCTTTGCACACGAGGTATGAGGTAGATAACTACTGCAACTAATCCAATAATTTCCCTTCAATGCACAAATTAATAAGTTTGTTATAGTATGCAGTGCAATGCAATGCAACAAAACAGAAATTATTTTTTTAATGCACATGGGAACGAGTTAGTTATTGTATCTATTGCAATGCACCAAGCGCATAGCTTATATGACATTCTTCAATGCACATCGTTTTCTGTGCAATGCAGTGCAACAGCACTCATATCACATATATCACCCTTAAAGCACAAAGGAATGAGTTAAGTTCTGGCATGCATTGAAATACAACACGTGCTATGTTATTCTTCAATGCACAACGTTTGATTGTGTGTGAAATGCAATGCAAAAGAACAAATTGTATTTCCTCAAAGCACAACGCAATGACTTAGTTCTGGTATGCAATGCAAGTGCATAGCCTAAATGGTATTTTTCAATGCACAACGTTAGATCGTTTGTGCAATGCAATGCAACAAAACACATGTTATCTCTTTAATGCACATGGGAATGAGTTAGTTATTGTATGCATTGCAATGCAACAAGCGCATAGCTTATGTGATATTCATCAATGCACATCGTTGTCTCCGCAATGCAGTGCAACAGCACTCATATTATATCGTCGTGGCACATGCAATACACCAGCAATCATGTTATTCCCTTAAAGCACAAAGGAATGAGTTAGTTTTGGTATGCAATGCAATGTAACAAGTGCATAGTTGATATGTTATTTTTCAATGCACAACGTTGTCTGTGCAATAGCACTCATTGTCTCGTCGTTGCACAATGGAATAGGTCAGTTCTGGTATCGTTAGATCGTGTGTGCAATGCAATACACCAGCACTCATGTTATTTCTTTAACGCACAAAGGATTGAGTTAAGTTTTGGCATGCATTGAAATGCAACGTGCTGATATGTTATTCTTCAACGCCAAATCTTAGATCGTGTGTGCAATGCAATGCAACACATGTGATCTCTTCTTTGCACACGAGGTATGAGGTAGTTGTTCTATGCATTGTAACGCAACAGCTAATGCAATAATTTCCCTTCAATGCACTAATAAATGAGTTTGTTTCATGTGCAGTGCGAACCTATGTTATGTGTATAGCTATGCAATACTCATTTCATAGAGAAATGAGTTAGATTTTTTTTTGTGCATTCCAAAGCAACTGCAAAAATTGTCAATGCACATGGAGTGAATTAGTTCTTGTGATGATTGCATGCAACAAGCTTATATGTTATTATTCAATACACAACGTTAGATCATAGCAATGCAACAGCACACATGTTATTTCTTCGTTGCACAAAGTTATTGTGTGTGCAATGTAAAGGAATAGCGTTTGCAATAAAATAATTCCCTTCAAAACACAAATTAATAGTTTAGATGTAGTATGCAATGAAATGCGAAAAGCACATATATTATGTTTTTTCATTGCACAGAGGAATAAGATAGATCTTTTTTTGCAATGCAACGGTAAAAATGCTATCTCCTCAATGCACATCGGAATGAGGTAGTTCAACAACTACAAATGTGTGTATTCAGTGTATCAGTGCAGAATATGTTATTCTTCACTGCACAAGGTTTGATCGTGTGTGAAATGCAATGCAACAGCACAAATTGTATCTCCTCAAAGCACAACGCAATGAGTTAGTTCTGGTATGCAATGCAATGCAACAAGTGCCTACATGTTATTTTTCAATGCACAACGTTAGATTGTTTGTGCAAATGCAATGCAACAAAACACAAATTATCTTATTATAATAAGATAATCACATATTATAAACTTATAGACTCCTTTTAATGTTAAATCAGCCATACAGAAGTCCATATTTGACCTACTGGACATTTTTCTGTGCAAAGAGTCCTCGATCTTGGACTTTCTATACCTACTCAGAGACTCCTTCTGAAAAAGTAGGCCTAATTAAGTATGCACTAAAAAAGTAGTCCATATCTGACCTATTGAACTTATTTCTGGTCAAAGAAATGTTATTTCATACTCACTTATTTCTGGTCCTCAAGTTTTTTTTAACTATATAAAGTTATAGACTCCTTCTGATGATAAATCATCTATACAGAGGTCCCTTTTTCACCTACTGAACATATTTCTGGCCAAAGAGTTCTTGAACATTATCTTGCTATTCATACAGTTGGACTTCTTGTGATGTTATATTATCCACCCTGTAGTCTATTTTTGATCTACTCAACTTATTTCTGGCCCTAGAGTACTCGATCTTGAAATGTCTATACATTCTCATAGACTCCTTCTGATGTCCATATTTGACCTACTGAACATATTTCTGTCGAGAGACCTTGAACATTACCTTACTATACATAATTCTCCTACTATACAGACTGCTTGTGATGTTATGTCAGCCAGACTGTAGTCCATATTTGACCGATCGAACATATTTTTGGCCAAATTTTCCTCAAAATGTTTTTTAATATTATAAACATTATATACTCCTTTTAATGTTAAATCAGCCATACAGAGGTCCATATTTGACCTACTGGACATATTACTGGAAAGAAACTCCTCGATCTTTAACTTTCTATACATACCCATATACATATCCTTCTGATGCTTCATAAGCCATATCTGACCTATTGAACTAATTTGTGGTCAAACTGTCTTCAAAAGGTATTAAACTATATAAACTTATAGACTCCTTCTGATGTTAAATCAGCTATAGAGAGGTTACTTTTTGACCTGCTGAACAGCATTCATGTTACCTTTCTATATATATTGACTCCTTTTGATATTACAATAGTCCATATTTGACCTACTGAACATATTTTTGGCCAAAAATGAACTTACATTAACTTGAATCTGAATTTATCTACATTCAGATTGATTTCTTCTAATGTTATATAAGCCAGACGCCAGTAAAAACTTGAACCACTAAACATATTTCTGGCCAAAGAGTACTCGAAACATGACCTTTCTTTACATACTCGTTGACTCCTTCTGATGTTACGTCCGCCATACAGAAGTCCATATTTTACCTGAGGAACAAATTTTTGGCCAAAGAATCCTCGATCTTGGACTTTCTATAGATACTCATAGACTCCTTCTGATGGTTCATAAGCCATATAGAAGTCCATATAGAAGTCCATATCTGACCGATTGAACATATTATTGGCCAAAGAATCCTTAAGAATAACTTACTATACATACTTCTCCTACTATACAGACTTCTTGTGATGTTATATCACCCAGACAGTAAGTAGTCCATATTTGACCGATTGAACAAATTTTTGGCAAAAGAATCCTGAAAATGTTTTTTTACTATTAAAAACTTATCGACTCCTTCTGATGTTAAATTAGCCATACAGAAGTCCAAAATTGACCTACTGAAAATATTACTGGCCAAAGAGTCCTTAAAGATTAACACTATACATTCAGATTCATATCTTCAGATGCTATATCATCCTGACAAAAGTCCATATTTGACATACTGAATTTTTTTCTGGCCAAAGAGTACTCAAAACTTGACCTTTCTATATATACTCGTTGACTCTTTCTGAATTTATGTCAGCCAAACAGAAGTCCATATTTCACCCAAGGAACATGTTTCTGGCCAAAGAGTCCTCGATCTTGGACTTTCTATACATACTCATAGACTGCCTCTGATGCTTCATAAGCCATATAGATGTCCATATCTGACCTATTGAAATTATTTCTGGTCAAAGGGTCCTTAAAAGTTTTTTTACTATTTAAAGTTATAGACTCCTCCTGATGATAAATCATCTATTCAGAGGTCCCTTATTCACCTACTGAAAATATTTCTGGCCAAGGAGTTCTTGAAAATTATCTTGCTATACATACAGATGGACTTCTTGTGATGTTATATTATCCAGCCTGCAGTC
This sequence comes from Rhinichthys klamathensis goyatoka, assembly GCF_029890125.1. Classification (NCBI taxonomy): domain Eukaryota; kingdom Metazoa; phylum Chordata; class Actinopteri; order Cypriniformes; family Leuciscidae; genus Rhinichthys; species Rhinichthys klamathensis. The sequence goes on from NW_026606632.1 coordinate 1,396,642, forward strand.
CATTTTTTACCTACTCAACTTATTTCTGGCCCTAGAGTACTCGATCTTGAAATTTCTATACATTCTCATAGACTCCTTCTGTCCATATTTGACCTACTGAACATATTTCTGTCGAGAGACCTTGAACATTATCTTACTATACATAATTCTCCTACTATACAGACTGCTTGTGATGTTATGTCAGCCAGACTGTAGTCCATATTTTACCGATTGAACATATTTTTGACAAAAGATTCGTCAAAAGGTTTTTTAATATTATAAACTTATAGACTCCTTTTAATGTTAAATCAGCCAAACAGAAGTCCATATTTGACCTACTGGACATATTACTGGAAAAAGACTCCTCGATCTTTAACTTTCTATACATACCCATAGACTCCTACTGATGCTTCATAAGCCATTTGGAAGTCCATATCTGACCTATTGAACTTATTTCTGGTCAAAGGGTCTTCAAAAGGTATTAAACTACATAAACTTATAGACACCTTGTGATGTTAAATCAGCTATAGAGAGGTTGCTTTATGAACTGCTGAACATTTTTTTGTCCAATGTGTCTTTGAACATTACCTTTCTATACATATTGACTCCTTTTGATATTACATTATCCATACAATAGTCCATATTTTACCTACTGAACATAGTTTTGGCCAAACATTAACTTGAATCTGAATTTATCTGCATTCAGATTGATTTCTTCTGATGTTTTATCAGCCAAACGCCAATAAAAATTTGAACCACTAAACATATTTCTGGCAAAAGAGTACTCGAAACATGAACTTTCTATACATACTCGTTGACTCCTTCTGATGTTACGTCCGCCATACAGAAGTCCATATTTTACCTGAAGAACAAATTTCTGGCCAAAGAATCCTCGATTTTTAACTTTCTATAGATACTTATAGACTCCTTCTGATGCTTCAAAAGCAATATAGAAGTCCATATAGAAGTCCATATATCTGACCGATTGAACATATTACTGGCCAAAGAGTCTTTAAGGAATAACTTACTGTACATACTTCTCCTACTATACAGAATTCTCGTGATGTTAAATCAGCCAGACAGTAGTCCATATTTGACCGATTGAACAAATTTTTGGCCAAAGAATCCTCAAAATGTTTTTTACTATTATAAACTTATCGACTCCTTCTGATGTTAAATTAGCCATACAGAAGTCCAAATTTGACCTACTGAAAATATTACTGGCCAAAGAGTCCTTAAAGATTAACACTATACATTCAGATTGATATCTTTGGATGTTATATCATCCTGACAAAAGTCCATATTTGACATTCTGAATTTTTTTCCAGCCAAAGAGTATTCAAAACTTGACCTTTCTATATAAATAGTAAATGGATTTACCTTTCCATTTACCTTTCTATATATACTCGTTGACTCTTTCTGATGTTACGTCAGACATTCAGAAGTTCATATTTGACCCAAGGAACATATTTCTGGCCAAAGGGTCCTCAAAAGGTTTGAAACTATATAAACTTATAGACTCCTTCTGATGTTAAATCAGCAATACGGTTCCTTTTTGAACCACTGAACATACTTTTGGCTTTGAATATTAGCTTTCTATACATATTGACTCCTTTTGATGTTACATTAGCCATACTAAAGTCCACATATATAGCTGAACATATTTTTGGCCAGAGATTCCTTAAAGATTAACTTACTACACATTCAGATTGATTTCTTCCAATGTTATGGCCAGACGGCAGTAAAAATTTGAACTACTAAACATATTTCTGGCCAAAGAGTACTCAACACATGAACTTTCTATATATACTTGTTGACTCCTTCCGGTTACGTCAGGCATTCAGAAGTTCATATTTGACCCAAGGAACATATTTCTGGCCAAAGAATCCTCGATCTTGAACTTTCTATACATAGTCATAGACTTCTGGTGCTTCATAAGCCCTATAGAAGTCCATATAGAAGTCCATATCTGAACTATAGAACTTAATTCTGGTCAAAGGGTCCTCAAATGATTTTAAACTACAGGTATATAAACTTAGAGATTAATTCTGATGTTAAAACCTACTGAACATGTCTGACCAAAGAGTACTTAAAGATTAACACTATACATTGAGATTGAATTCTTCGTATGTTATATCAGCCTGACAAGGTCCATATTTGACCTACTGAAAATTTTTTTGGCCAAAGAGTACTCAAAACTTGAACTTTCTATACTTGTTGACTCCTGATAATAAATCAGCCATACAAAGGTTCCTTTTTGAACTAATGAACATACTTTTGGCCAAAGAGTCGTTGAACATTAACTTTATATACATATTGACTCCTTTTGATGTTATATTAGACTGTCAAAAGGCCACATTTGATCTACTGAAGATATTTCTGGCCATAGAATCCTCGATCTTGAACTTTCTATACATAGTCATAGACTCATAAGCCATATAGAAGTCCATATAGAAGTCCATATCTGACCTATTGAACTTAATTCTTGTCAAAGGGTCCTCAAATCTTTTTAAACTATATAAACTTAGAGACTCATTCTGGTGTTGAAACCTACTGAACATGTCTGACCAAAGAGTACTTAAAGATTAACACCATACATAAAGATTGAATTCTTCTTATGTTATATCAGTCTGACAAAAGTCCATATTTGACCTACTGAACCTTTTTTTGGCCAAAGAGCACTCGAAACTTGAACTTTCTATACATACTCCTTCTGATGTTAAATCAGCCATACGGAGGTTCATTTTTTAACTAATGAACATAATTTTGGCCAAAGAGTCTTTGAACATTAACTTTCTATACATATTGACTCCTTTTGATGTTATATCAGCCTGACAAAAGTCCACATTTGACCTACTGAAAATATTTCTGGCCAAAGATTCCTTAAAGATTAATTTACTATACATTCAGATTGATTTGTTCTGATGTTATATCAGCCAGACAGCAGTCAAAATTTGAACTACTATTTGAGGCCATACTCATGGATTCCTGATGTTTTATCAGCCAGAGAGTAGTCCATATTTGACCTAGTGAACATATTTCTGGTGAAAGAGTCATCAAAGGGTAACTAACTATGTGTTCTCACAGAGTGAGACTTCTTTTGATGTTACATCAACATTGAACACATTTCTGGCCAAAGAGTGCTTGATATTGAACTTTCTATACATATAGATTTGTTCTGATGTTTCATCAGCCAGATTGTAGTCCATATTTGACCTATTGAACATATTTCTGGCAGTATAATCTAAGAACTTGAACTTTCTAAACATATTGACCCCTTCTGATGTTTTATTAGCCAGATAATAGTCCATATTTGACCTATTGAACATATTTCTAGCAAAAGAGTCCTTGAATTTGAATGTCAAGTTGATGTCCAATGGTCTATGGTCTATGGTCAACTAAGGTTGATGTAACATCAAAGAAGCTCATGAGAACGCATAGTAAGAAAGCCTTTGATGACTCCTGGGCCAGAAATATGTTCAAAAGGTCAAATTTCAACTATAAATATGTATATGTATAAATATGAATAGAAAGTTATCTATTAGATCCTGTGTGCAATACAATACACCAGCACTCATGTTATTTCCTTACACAAAGGAATGAGTTAGTTCTGGCATGCATTGAAATGCGACATGTGCATAGATTATATGTTATTCTTAAATGCTAAATCTTAGATCGTGTGTGCAATGCAATGCAACACATCTCTTCTTTGCACACGAGGTATGAGGTAGATAACTACTGCAACTAATCCAATAATTTCCCTTCAATGCACAAATTAATAAGTTTGTTATAGTATGCAGTGCAATGCAATGCAACAAAACAGAAATTATTTTTTTAATGCACATGGGAACGAGTTAGTTATTGTATCTATTGCAATGCACCAAGCGCATAGCTTATATGACATTCTTCAATGCACATCGTTTTCTGTGCAATGCAGTGCAACAGCACTCATATCACATATATCACCCTTAAAGCACAAAGGAATGAGTTAAGTTCTGGCATGCATTGAAATACAACACGTGCTATGTTATTCTTCAATGCACAACGTTTGATTGTGTGTGAAATGCAATGCAAAAGAACAAATTGTATTTCCTCAAAGCACAACGCAATGACTTAGTTCTGGTATGCAATGCAAGTGCATAGCCTAAATGGTATTTTTCAATGCACAACGTTAGATCGTTTGTGCAATGCAATGCAACAAAACACATGTTATCTCTTTAATGCACATGGGAATGAGTTAGTTATTGTATGCATTGCAATGCAACAAGCGCATAGCTTATGTGATATTCATCAATGCACATCGTTGTCTCCGCAATGCAGTGCAACAGCACTCATATTATATCGTCGTGGCACATGCAATACACCAGCAATCATGTTATTCCCTTAAAGCACAAAGGAATGAGTTAGTTTTGGTATGCAATGCAATGTAACAAGTGCATAGTTGATATGTTATTTTTCAATGCACAACGTTGTCTGTGCAATAGCACTCATTGTCTCGTCGTTGCACAATGGAATAGGTCAGTTCTGGTATCGTTAGATCGTGTGTGCAATGCAATACACCAGCACTCATGTTATTTCTTTAACGCACAAAGGATTGAGTTAAGTTTTGGCATGCATTGAAATGCAACGTGCTGATATGTTATTCTTCAACGCCAAATCTTAGATCGTGTGTGCAATGCAATGCAACACATGTGATCTCTTCTTTGCACACGAGGTATGAGGTAGTTGTTCTATGCATTGTAACGCAACAGCTAATGCAATAATTTCCCTTCAATGCACTAATAAATGAGTTTGTTTCATGTGCAGTGCGAACCTATGTTATGTGTATAGCTATGCAATACTCATTTCATAGAGAAATGAGTTAGATTTTTTTTTGTGCATTCCAAAGCAACTGCAAAAATTGTCAATGCACATGGAGTGAATTAGTTCTTGTGATGATTGCATGCAACAAGCTTATATGTTATTATTCAATACACAACGTTAGATCATAGCAATGCAACAGCACACATGTTATTTCTTCGTTGCACAAAGTTATTGTGTGTGCAATGTAAAGGAATAGCGTTTGCAATAAAATAATTCCCTTCAAAACACAAATTAATAGTTTAGATGTAGTATGCAATGAAATGCGAAAAGCACATATATTATGTTTTTTCATTGCACAGAGGAATAAGATAGATCTTTTTTTGCAATGCAACGGTAAAAATGCTATCTCCTCAATGCACATCGGAATGAGGTAGTTCAACAACTACAAATGTGTGTATTCAGTGTATCAGTGCAGAATATGTTATTCTTCACTGCACAAGGTTTGATCGTGTGTGAAATGCAATGCAACAGCACAAATTGTATCTCCTCAAAGCACAACGCAATGAGTTAGTTCTGGTATGCAATGCAATGCAACAAGTGCCTACATGTTATTTTTCAATGCACAACGTTAGATTGTTTGTGCAAATGCAATGCAACAAAACACAAATTATCTTATTATAATAAGATAATCACATATTATAAACTTATAGACTCCTTTTAATGTTAAATCAGCCATACAGAAGTCCATATTTGACCTACTGGACATTTTTCTGTGCAAAGAGTCCTCGATCTTGGACTTTCTATACCTACTCAGAGACTCCTTCTGAAAAAGTAGGCCTAATTAAGTATGCACTAAAAAAGTAGTCCATATCTGACCTATTGAACTTATTTCTGGTCAAAGAAATGTTATTTCATACTCACTTATTTCTGGTCCTCAAGTTTTTTTTAACTATATAAAGTTATAGACTCCTTCTGATGATAAATCATCTATACAGAGGTCCCTTTTTCACCTACTGAACATATTTCTGGCCAAAGAGTTCTTGAACATTATCTTGCTATTCATACAGTTGGACTTCTTGTGATGTTATATTATCCACCCTGTAGTCTATTTTTGATCTACTCAACTTATTTCTGGCCCTAGAGTACTCGATCTTGAAATGTCTATACATTCTCATAGACTCCTTCTGATGTCCATATTTGACCTACTGAACATATTTCTGTCGAGAGACCTTGAACATTACCTTACTATACATAATTCTCCTACTATACAGACTGCTTGTGATGTTATGTCAGCCAGACTGTAGTCCATATTTGACCGATCGAACATATTTTTGGCCAAATTTTCCTCAAAATGTTTTTTAATATTATAAACATTATATACTCCTTTTAATGTTAAATCAGCCATACAGAGGTCCATATTTGACCTACTGGACATATTACTGGAAAGAAACTCCTCGATCTTTAACTTTCTATACATACCCATATACATATCCTTCTGATGCTTCATAAGCCATATCTGACCTATTGAACTAATTTGTGGTCAAACTGTCTTCAAAAGGTATTAAACTATATAAACTTATAGACTCCTTCTGATGTTAAATCAGCTATAGAGAGGTTACTTTTTGACCTGCTGAACAGCATTCATGTTACCTTTCTATATATATTGACTCCTTTTGATATTACAATAGTCCATATTTGACCTACTGAACATATTTTTGGCCAAAAATGAACTTACATTAACTTGAATCTGAATTTATCTACATTCAGATTGATTTCTTCTAATGTTATATAAGCCAGACGCCAGTAAAAACTTGAACCACTAAACATATTTCTGGCCAAAGAGTACTCGAAACATGACCTTTCTTTACATACTCGTTGACTCCTTCTGATGTTACGTCCGCCATACAGAAGTCCATATTTTACCTGAGGAACAAATTTTTGGCCAAAGAATCCTCGATCTTGGACTTTCTATAGATACTCATAGACTCCTTCTGATGGTTCATAAGCCATATAGAAGTCCATATAGAAGTCCATATCTGACCGATTGAACATATTATTGGCCAAAGAATCCTTAAGAATAACTTACTATACATACTTCTCCTACTATACAGACTTCTTGTGATGTTATATCACCCAGACAGTAAGTAGTCCATATTTGACCGATTGAACAAATTTTTGGCAAAAGAATCCTGAAAATGTTTTTTTACTATTAAAAACTTATCGACTCCTTCTGATGTTAAATTAGCCATACAGAAGTCCAAAATTGACCTACTGAAAATATTACTGGCCAAAGAGTCCTTAAAGATTAACACTATACATTCAGATTCATATCTTCAGATGCTATATCATCCTGACAAAAGTCCATATTTGACATACTGAATTTTTTTCTGGCCAAAGAGTACTCAAAACTTGACCTTTCTATATATACTCGTTGACTCTTTCTGAATTTATGTCAGCCAAACAGAAGTCCATATTTCACCCAAGGAACATGTTTCTGGCCAAAGAGTCCTCGATCTTGGACTTTCTATACATACTCATAGACTGCCTCTGATGCTTCATAAGCCATATAGATGTCCATATCTGACCTATTGAAATTATTTCTGGTCAAAGGGTCCTTAAAAGTTTTTTTACTATTTAAAGTTATAGACTCCTCCTGATGATAAATCATCTATTCAGAGGTCCCTTATTCACCTACTGAAAATATTTCTGGCCAAGGAGTTCTTGAAAATTATCTTGCTATACATACAGATGGACTTCTTGTGATGTTATATTATCCAGCCTGCAGTCCATTTTTTACCTACTCAACTTATTTCTGGCCCTAGAGTACTCGATCTTGAAATTTCTATACATTCTCATAGACTCCTTCTGTCCATATTTGACCTACTGAACATATTTCTGTCGAGAGACCTTGAACATTATCTTACTATACATAATTCTCCTACTATACAGACTGCTTGTGATGTTATGTCAGCCAGACTGTAGTCCATATTTTACCGATTGAACATATTTTTGACAAAAGATTCGTCAAAAGGTTTTTTAATATTATAAACTTATAGACTCCTTTTAATGTTAAATCAGCCAAACAGAAGTCCATATTTGACCTACTGGACATATTACTGGAAAAAGACTCCTCGATCTTTAACTTTCTATACATACCCATAGACTCCTACTGATGCTTCATAAGCCATTTGGAAGTCCATATCTGACCTATTGAACTTATTTCTGGTCAAAGGGTCTTCAAAAGGTATTAAACTACATAAACTTATAGACACCTTGTGATGTTAAATCAGCTATAGAGAGGTTGCTTTATGAACTGCTGAACATTTTTTTGTCCAATGTGTCTTTGAACATTACCTTTCTATACATATTGACTCCTTTTGATATTACATTATCCATACAATAGTCCATATTTTACCTACTGAACATAGTTTTGGCCAAACATTAACTTGAATCTGAATTTATCTGCATTCAGATTGATTTCTTCTGATGTTTTATCAGCCAAACGCCAATAAAAATTTGAACCACTAAACATATTTCTGGCAAAAGAGTACTCGAAACATGAACTTTCTATACATACTCGTTGACTCCTTCTGATGTTACGTCCGCCATACAGAAGTCCATATTTTACCTGAAGAACAAATTTCTGGCCAAAGAATCCTCGATTTTTAACTTTCTATAGATACTTATAGACTCCTTCTGATGCTTCAAAAGCAATATAGAAGTCCATATAGAAGTCCATATATCTGACCGATTGAACATATTACTGGCCAAAGAGTCTTTAAGGAATAACTTACTGTACATACTTCTCCTACTATACAGAATTCTCGTGATGTTAAATCAGCCAGACAGTAGTCCATATTTGACCGATTGAACAAATTTTTGGCCAAAGAATCCTCAAAATGTTTTTTACTATTATAAACTTATCGACTCCTTCTGATGTTAAATTAGCCATACAGAAGTCCAAATTTGACCTACTGAAAATATTACTGGCCAAAGAGTCCTTAAAGATTAACACTATACATTCAGATTGATATCTTTGGATGTTATATCATCCTGACAAAAGTCCATATTTGACATTCTGAATTTTTTTCCAGCCAAAGAGTATTCAAAACTTGACCTTTCTATATAAATAGTAAATGGATTTACCTTTCCATTTACCTTTCTATATATACTCGTTGACTCTTTCTGATGTTACGTCAGACATTCAGAAGTTCATATTTGACCCAAGGAACATATTTCTGGCCAAAGGGTCCTCAAAAGGTTTGAAACTATATAAACTTATAGACTCCTTCTGATGTTAAATCAGCAATACGGTTCCTTTTTGAACCACTGAACATACTTTTGGCTTTGAATATTAGCTTTCTATACATATTGACTCCTTTTGATGTTACATTAGCCATACTAAAGTCCACATATATAGCTGAACATATTTTTGGCCAGAGATTCCTTAAAGATTAACTTACTACACATTCAGATTGATTTCTTCCAATGTTATGGCCAGACGGCAGTAAAAATTTGAACTACTAAACATATTTCTGGCCAAAGAGTACTCAACACATGAACTTTCTATATATACTTGTTGACTCCTTCCGGTTACGTCAGGCATTCAGAAGTTCATATTTGACCCAAGGAACATATTTCTGGCCAAAGAATCCTCGATCTTGAACTTTCTATACATAGTCATAGACTTCTGGTGCTTCATAAGCCCTATAGAAGTCCATATAGAAGTCCATATCTGAACTATAGAACTTAATTCTGGTCAAAGGGTCCTCAAATGATTTTAAACTACAGGTATATAAACTTAGAGATTAATTCTGATGTTAAAACCTACTGAACATGTCTGACCAAAGAGTACTTAAAGATTAACACTATACATTGAGATTGAATTCTTCGTATGTTATATCAGCCTGACAAGGTCCATATTTGACCTACTGAAAATTTTTTTGGCCAAAGAGTACTCAAAACTTGAACTTTCTATACTTGTTGACTCCTGATAATAAATCAGCCATACAAAGGTTCCTTTTTGAACTAATGAACATACTTTTGGCCAAAGAGTCGTTGAACATTAACTTTATATACATATTGACTCCTTTTGATGTTATATTAGACTGTCAAAAGGCCACATTTGATCTACTGAAGATATTTCTGGCCATAGAATCCTCGATCTTGAACTTTCTATACATAGTCATAGACTCATAAGCCATATAGAAGTCCATATAGAAGTCCATATCTGACCTATTGAACTTAATTCTTGTCAAAGGGTCCTCAAATCTTTTTAAACTATATAAACTTAGAGACTCATTCTGGTGTTGAAACCTACTGAACATGTCTGACCAAAGAGTACTTAAAGATTAACACCATACATAAAGATTGAATTCTTCTTATGTTATATCAGTCTGACAAAAGTCCATATTTGACCTACTGAACCTTTTTTTGGCCAAAGAGCACTCGAAACTTGAACTTTCTATACATACTCCTTCTGATGTTAAATCAGCCATACGGAGGTTCATTTTTTAACTAATGAACATAATTTTGGCCAAAGAGTCTTTGAACATTAACTTTCTATACATATTGACTCCTTTTGATGTTATATCAGCCTGACAAAAGTCCACATTTGACCTACTGAAAATATTTCTGGCCAAAGATTCCTTAAAGATTAATTTACTATACATTCAGATTGATTTGTTCTGATGTTATATCAGCCAGACAGCAGTCAAAATTTGAACTACTATTTGAGGCCATACTCATGGATTCCTGATGTTTTATCAGCCAGAGAGTAGTCCATATTTGACCTAGTGAACATATTTCTGGTGAAAGAGTCATCAAAGGGTAACTAACTATGTGTTCTCACAGAGTGAGACTTCTTTTGATGTTACATCAACATTGAACACATTTCTGGCCAAAGAGTGCTTGATATTGAACTTTCTATACATATAGATTTGTTCTGATGTTTCATCAGCCAGATTGTAGTCCATATTTGACCTATTGAACATATTTCTGGCAGTATAATCTAAGAACTTGAACTTTCTAAACATATTGACCCCTTCTGATGTTTTATTAGCCAGATAATAGTCCATATTTGACCTATTGAACATATTTCTAGCAAAAGAGTCCTTGAATTTGAATGTCAAGTTGATGTCCAATGGTCTATGGTCTATGGTCAACTAAGGTTGATGTAACATCAAAGAAGCTCATGAGAACGCATAGTAAGAAAGCCTTTGATGACTCCTGGGCCAGAAATATGTTCAAAAGGTCAAATTTCAACTATAAATATGTATATGTATAAATATGAATAGAAAGTTAAAATTCAAGGACTCTCTGGCCAGAAATGTGTTCAAAAGGTCAAATATGCAGTCATATTTGGTTGCTGTAACATCAAAAGAAGTTTATGAGATCAAATAGTCAGATAGCCCTTTGATGACTCTTTAGCCAGAAATATGTTCAATAGGTAAAATTTTGGAATACAGTATGGCTCTTGTAACATAAGGACTCAACAATGGGTTCAATATGTCACATATGGACTACTGTCTGGCTGATGAAACCTCAAAAGTAGTCTATGAGTATCTATAGAAAGTTCAAGTTCAAGGACTCTCTGGCCAAAAATGTGTTCAAAAGGTCAAATATGCAGTCATATTTGGTTACTGTAACATCAATAGAAGTTTTTGAGATCATATAGTCAGATAGCCGTTTAATGACTCTTTAGCCAGAAATATGTTCAATAGGTCAAACTCTGGAATACTGTATGGATCTTGTAACATCAGGTCTCAATAATGGGTCTAATATGTCACATATGGACTACTGTCTGGCTTATGAAACCTCAAAAGTAGTCTATGAGTATCTATAGAAAGCTCAAATTCAATGACACTTTGGCCAGAAATGTCTTCAAAAGGTCAAAATTGATCTACTGATGAAACATCAAAAGGAGTCTATTAGTTTGTATAGAAAGTTCAATGTCGAGGACTCTTTGGCCAGAAATGTCTTCATCAGGGTCACATATAGTCTAATCTATGGTTGATGTAACATCAAAAGAAGTTTATGAGATCATACAGTCAGATAGCCGTTTAATGACTCTTTAGCCAGAAATATGTTCAATAGGTCAAATTTGAATCACTGATGAAACATCAGAACAGTCCATAAGGAAAATCAGGACATATGAGTATCTATATAATGTTCAAGTTCAAAGACTCTTTGGCCAGAAATATGTTCAATAGGTCTAATTTTGGGATACTGTATGGCTCTTGTAACATCAGGAGTCAATAATAGGTTCAATAGGTCAAGGTCTACTGTCTGGCTGATGAAACATCAAAATGAGTCTATGACTATGTATAAAAAGATCAAATTCAAGGACTCTTTGGCCAGAAATATTTTCATGTCAAATTTTGGAATACTGTATGGCTCTTGTAACATAATGACTCAATAATGGGTTCAATATGTCACAAATGGACTACTGTCTGGCTGATGAAACCTCAAAAGTACTCTATGAGTATCTATAGAAAGTTCAAGTTCAAGGAGTCTTTGGCCAGAAATATGTTCAAAAGGTCAAAATTGATCTACTGATGAAACATCAAAAGGAGTCTATTAGTTTGTATTGAAAGTTCAATATCGAGGTGTCTTTGGCCAGAAATGTCCTCAATAGGTCACATATGGTCTAATCTATGGTTGATGTAACATCAAAGAAGCTCATGAGAACGGATAGTAAGATTGCCTTTGATGACTCTTGGATCAGAAATATGTTCAAAAGGTCAAATTTGAACTACTGATGAAACATCAGAAGGAATGTATAAATATGAATAGAAAGTTCAAATTCAACGACTCTCTGGCCAAAAATGTGTTAGAAAAGGTCAAATATGCAGTCATATTTGGTTACTGTAACATCAAAAGAAGTTTATGAGATCATATAGTCAGATAGCCGTTTAATGACTCTTTAGCCAGAAATATGTTCAATAGGTCAAATTTGAATTACTGATGAAACACCAGAACAGTCCATATGGAAAATCAGAAGGACATATGAGTATCTATATAATGTTCAAGTTCAAGGACTCTTTGGCCAAAAATATGTTCAATATTTCAAATTTTGGAATACTGCCTGGCTCTTGTAACATCAGGTGTCAATAATAGGTTCAATAATAGGTTCAATATGGACTACTGTCTAGCTGATGAAACCTCCAAAGTAGTCTATGAGTATCTATAGAAAGTTCAAGTTCAAGGACACTTTGGCCAGAAATGTCTTCAATAAGTCACATATGGTCTAATCTATGGTTGATCTAACATCAAAGAAGCTAATGAGAACGCATAGTAAGATAGCCTTTGATGACTCCTGGGCCAGAAATATGTTCAAAAGGTCAAAATTATTCTACTGATGAAACATCAAAAGGAGTCTATTAGTTTGTATAGAAAGTTCAATATCGAGGACTCTTTGGCCAGAAATGTCTTCAATAGGTCACATATGGTCTAATCTATGGTTACTGTAACATCAAAAGTAGTTTATGAGATCCTATAGTTAGATAGCCTTTTAATGACTCTTTTGCCAGAACTATGTTTAATAGGTCAAATTTGAATCACTGATGAAACATCAGAACAGTCCATATGGAAAATCAGAAGGAGATATGAGTATCTATATAATGTTCAAGTTCAAGGACTCTTTGGCCAGAAATATGTTCAAAAGGTCAAATTTGAACTACTGATGAAACATCAGAAGGAATGTATAAATATGAATAGAAAGTTAAAATTCAAGGACTCTCTGGCCAGAAATGTGTTCAAAAGGTCAAATATGCAGTCAATTTTGGTTGCTGTAACATCAAAAGAAGTTTATGAGATCATATAGTTAGATAGCCCTTTAATGACTCTTCAGCCAGAAATATGTTCAAAAGGTCAAAATTGATCTACTGATGAAACTTCAAAGGAGTCTATTAGTTTGTATAGAAAGTTCAATATCGAGGACTCTTTTGCCAGAAATGTCTTCATCAGGGTCACATATAGTCTAATCTATGGTTGATGTAACATCAAAATAAGTTTATCATATAGTCAGATAGCCGTTTAATGACTCTTTAGCCAGAAATATGTTCAATAGGTCAAGGTCTACTGTCTGGCTGATGAAACATCAAAAGGAGTCTATGAGTATGTATAAAAAGATCAAGTTCAAGGACTCTTTGGCCAGAAATATGTTCATGTCAAATTTTGGAATACTGTATGGCTCTTGTAACATAAGGACTCAATAATGGGTTCAATATGTCACATATGGACTACTGTCTGGCTGATCAAACCTCAAAATTAGTCTATGAGTATCTATAGAAAGTTCAAGTTCAAGGACACTTTGGCCAGAAATATGTTCAAAAGGTCAAAATTGATCTACTGATGAAACATCAAAAGGAGTCTATTAGTTTGTATAGAAAGTTCAATATCGAGGACTCTTTGGCCAGAAAGGTCTTCAATAGGTCAAATATGGTCTAATATAGATTAGATGTAACATCAAAGAACCTCATGAGGTAACATATAGGTTGATGTAACATCAAAGAAGCTCATGAGAACACATAGTAAGATAGCCTTTGATGACTCTTGGACCAGAAATATGTTCAAAAGGTCAAATTTGAACTACTGATGAAACATCAGAAGGAATGTATAAATATGAATAGAAAGTTAAAATTCAAGGACTCTCTGGCCAAAAATGTGTTCAAAAGGTCAAATATGCAGTCATATTTGGTTACTGCAACATCAAAATAAGTTTTTGAGATCATATAGTCAGATAGCCGTTTAATGACTCTTTAGCCAGAAATATGTTCAATAAGTCAAATTTGAATTGCTGATGAAACACCAGAACAGTCCATATGGAAAATCAGAAGGACATATGAGTATCTATATAATGTTCAAGTTCAAGGACTCTTTGGCCAGAAATATGTTCAATAGGTCAAATTTTGGAATACTGCATGGCTCTTGTAACATCAGGTGTCAATAATAGGTTCAATAAGTCAAATATGGACAACTGTCTGGCTGATGAAACCTCAAAAGTAGTCTATGAGTATCTATAGAAAGTTCAAGTTCAAGGACACTTTGGCCAGAAATGTCTTTAATAAGTCACATATGGTCTAATATAGATTAGATGTAACATCAAAGAAGCTCATGAGGTAACATATAGGTTGATGTAACATCAAAGAAGCTCATGAGAACACATAGTAAGATAGCCTTTGATGACTCTTGGACCAGAAATATGTTCAAAAGGTCAAATTTGAACTACTGATGAAACATCAGAAGGAATGTATAAATATGAATAGAAAGTTAAAATTCAAGGACTCTGGCCAGAAATGTGTTCAAAAGGTCAAATATGCAGTCATATTTGGTTGCTGTAACATCAAAAAAAGTTTATGAGATCATATAGTCAGATAGCCCTTTAATGACTCTTTATCCAGAAATATGTTCAATAGGTCAAATTTGAATTACTGATGAAACATCAGAACAGTCCATATGGAAAATCAGGAGATATGAGTATCTATATAATGTTCAAGTTCAAGGACTCTTTGGCCAGAAATATGTTCAATAGGTCCAATTTTGGAATACTGCATGGCTCTTGTAACATCAGGAGTCAATAATAGGTTCAATATGTCAAATATGGACTACTGTCTGGCTGATGAAACATCAAAAGGAGTCTATGAGTATGTATAGAAAGATCAAGTTCAAGGACTCTTTGGCCAGAAATATGTTCAATAGGTCAAACTCTGGAATACTGTATGGATCTTGTAACATCAGGTCTCAATAATGGGTCTAATATGTCACAAATGGACTACTGTCTGGCTTATGAAACCTCAAAAGTAGTCTATGAGTATCTATAGAAAGCTCAAATTCAATGACACTTTGGCCAGAAATATGTTCAAAAGGTCAAAATTGATCTACTGATGAAACATCAAAAGGAGTCTATTAGTTTGTATAGAAAGTTCAATATCGAGGACTCTTTGGCCAGAAATGTCTTCATCAGGGTCACATATAGTCTAATCTATGGTTGATGTAACATCAAAAGAAGTTTGTGAGATCATATAGTCAGACAGCCGTTTAATGACTCTTTAGCCAAAAATATGTTCAATAGGTCAAATTTGAATCACTGATGAAACATCAGAACAGTCCATATGGAAAATCAGGAGATATGAGTATCTATATAATGTTCAAGTTCAAAGACTATTTGGCCAGAAATATGTTCAATAGGTCTAATTTTGGAATACTGTATGGCTATTGTAACATCAGGAGTCAATAATAGGTTCAATAGGTCAAGGTCTACTGTCTGGCTGATGGAACATCAAAAGGAGTCTATGACTATGTATAAAAAGATCAAGTTCAAGGACTCTTTGGCCAGAAATATGTTCATGTCAAAATTTGGAATACTGTATGGCTCTTGTAACATAAGGACTCAATAATGGGTTCAATATGTCACATATGGACTACTGTCTGGCTGATCAAACCTCAAAATTAGTCTATGAGTATCTATAGAAAGTTCAAGTTCAAGGACACTTTGGCCAGAAATATGTTCAAAAGGTCAAAATTGATCTACTGATGAAACATCAAAAGGAGTCTATTAGTTTGTATAGAAAGTTCAATATCGAGGACTCTTTGGCCAGAAAGGTCTTCAATAGGTCAAATATGGTCTAATATAGATTAGATGTAACATCAAAGAAACTCATGAGGTAACATATAGGTTAATGTAACATCAAAGAAGCTCATGAGAACACATAGTAAGATAGCCTTTGATGACTCTTGGACAGGAAATATGTTCAAAAGGTCAAATTTGAACTACTGATGAAACATCAGAAGGAATGTATAAATATGAATAGAAAGTTAAAATTCAAGGACTCTCTGGCCAAAAATGTGTTCAAAAGGTCAAATATGCAGTCAATTTTGGTTGCTGTAACATCAAAAGAAGTTTATGAGATCATATAGTTAGATAGCCCTTTAATGACTCTTCAGCCAGAAATATATTCAAAAGGTCAAAATTGATCTACTGATGAAACTTCAAAGGAGTCTATTAGTTTGTATAGAAAGTTCAATATCGAGGACTCTTTGGCCAGAAATGTCTTCATCAGGGTCACATATAGTCTAATCTATGGTTGATGTAACATCAAAAGAAAATTATCATATAGTCAGATAGCCGTTTAATGACTCTTTAGCCAGAAATATGTTCAATAGGTCAAGGTCTACTGTCTGGCTGATGAAACATCAAAAGGAGTCTATGAGTATGTATAAAAAGATCAAGTTCAAGGACTCTTTGGCCAGAAATATGTTCATGTCAAATTTTGGAATACTGTATGGCTCTTGTAACATAAGGACTCAATAATGGGTTCAATATGTCACATATGGACTACTGTCTGGCTGATCAAACCTCAAAATTAGTCTATGAGTATCTATAGAAAGTTCAAGTTCAAGGACACTTTGGCCAGAAATATGTTCAAAAGGTCAAAATTGATCTACTGATGAAACATCAAAAGGAGTCTATTGGTTTGTATAGAAAGTTCAATATCGAGGACTCTTTGGCCAGAAATGTCTTCAATAGGTCACATAAGATCTAATCTTCTTTTGATGCTGTAACATCAAAAGAAGTTTATGAGATCATATAGTTAGATAGCCCTTTAATGACTCTTCAGCCAGAAATATATTCAAAAGGTCAAAATTGATCTACTGAGGAAACTTCAAAGGAGTCTATTAGTTTGTATAGAAAGTTCAATATCGAGGACTCTTTGGCCAGAAATGTCTTCATCAGGGTCACATATAGTCTAATCTATGGTTGATGTAACATCAAAAGAAAATTATCATATAGTCAGATAGCCGTTTAATGACTCTTTAGCCAGAAATATGTTCAATAGGTCAAGGTCTACTGTCTGGCTGATGAAACATCAAAAGGAGTCTATGAGTATGTATAAAAAGATCAAGTTCAAGGACTCTTTGGCCAGAAATATGTTCATGTCAAAATTTGGAATACTGTATGGCTCTTGTAACATAAGGACTCAATAATGGGTTCAATATGTCACATATGGACTACTGTCTGGCTGATCAAACCTCAAAATTAGTCTATGAGTATCTATAGAAAGTTCAAATTCAAGGACACTTTGGCCAGAAATATGTTCAAAAGGTCAAAATTGATCTACTGATGAAACATCAAAAGGAGTCTATTAGTTTGTATAGAAAGTTCAATATCGAGGACTCTTTGGCCAGAAAGGTCTTCAATAGGTCAAATATGGTCTAATATAGATTAGATGTAACATCAAAGAAGCTCATGAGGTAACATATAGGTTAATGTAACATCAAAGAAGCTCATGAGAACACATAGTAAGATAGCCTTTGATGACTCTTGGACCAGAAATATGTTCAAAAGGTCAAATTTGAACTACTGATGAAACATCAGAAGGAATGTATAAATATGAATAGAAAGTTAAAATTCAAGGACTCTCTGGCCAAAAATGTGTTCAAAAGGTCAAATATGCAGTCATATTTGGTTACTGTAACATCAAAAGAAGTTTTTGAGATCATATAGTCAGATAGCCGTTTAATGACTCTTTAGCCAGAAATATGTTCAATAGGTCAAATTTGAATTGCTGATGAAACACCAGAACAGTCCATATGGAAAATCAGAAGGACATATGAGTATCTATATAATGTTCAAGTTCAAGGACTCTTTGGCCAGAAATATGTTCAATAGGTCAAATTTTGGAATACTGCATGGCTCTTGTAACATCAGGTGTCAATGATAGGTTCAATAGGTCAAATATGGACAACTGTCTGGCTGATGAAACCTCAAAAGTAGTCTATCAGTATCTATAGAAAGTTCAAGTTCAAGGACACTTTGACCAGAAATGTCTTTAATAAGTCACATATGGTCTAATATAGATTAGATGTAACATCAAAGAAGCTCATGAGGTAACATATAGGTTGATGTAACATCAAAGATGCTCATGAGAACACATGGTAAGATAGCCTTTGATGACTCTTGGACCAGAAATATGTTCAAAAGGTCAAATTTTGGAATACTGCATGGCTCTTGTAACATAAGGTCTCAATAATGGGTCTAATATGTCACATATGGAATACTGTCTGGCTTATGAAACCTCAAAAGTAGTCTATGAGTATCTATAGAAAGGTCAAATTCAATGACACTTTGGCCAGAAATATGTTCAAAAGGTCAAAAATGATCTACTGATGAAACATCAAAAGGAATCTATTGGTTTGTATAGAAAGTTCAATATCGAGGACTCTTTGGCCAGAAATGTCTTCAATAGGTCACATAAGATCTAATCTTCTTTTGATGCTGTAACATCAAAAGAAGTTTATGAGATCCTATAGTTAGATAGCCTTTTAATGACTCTTTTGCCAGAACTATGTTCAATAGGTCAAATTTGAATCACTGATGAAACATCAGAACAGTCCATATGGAAAATCAGAAGGAGATATGAGTATCTATATAATGTTCAAGTTCAAGGACTCTTTGGCCAGAAATATGTTCAATAGGTCAGATTTTGGAATACTGCATGTAACATCAGGAGTCAACGATAGGTTCAATAGGTCAAATATGGACTACTGTCTGGCTGATGAAACATCAAAAGGAGTCTATGAGTATATCTATAGAAAGTTCAAGTTCAAGGACACTTTGGCCAGAAATATGTTCAAAAGGTCAAATTTGAACTACTGATGAAACATCAGAAGGAATGTATAAATATGAATAGAAAGTTAAAATTCAAGGACTCTCTGGCCAGAAATGTGTTCAAAAGGTCAAATATGCAGTCAATTTTGGTTTCTGTAACATCAAAAGAAGTTTATGAGATCATATAGTTAGATAGCCCTTTAATGACTCTTCAGCCAGAAATATGTTCAAAAGGTCAAAATTGATCTACTGATGAAACATCAAAGGAGTCTATTAGTTTGTATAGAAAGTTCAATATCGAGGACTCTTTGGCCAGAAATGTCTTCATCAGGGTCACATATAGTCTAATCTATGGTTGATGTAACATCAAAAGAAGTTTATCATATAGTCAGATAGCCGTTTAATGACTCTTTAGCCAGAAATATGTTCAATAGGTCAAGGTCTACTGTCTGGCTGATGAAACATCAAAAGGAGTCTATGAGTATGTATAAAAAGATCAAGTTCAAGGACTCTTTGGCCAGAAATATGTTCATGTCAAAATTTGGAATACTGCATGTAACATCAGGAGTCAACGATAGGTTCAATAGGTCAAATATGGACTACTGTCTGGCTGATGAAACATCAAAAGGAGTCTATGAGTATCTATAGAAAGTTCAAGTTCAAGGACACTTTGGCCAGAAATATGTTCAAAAGGTCAAATTTGAACTACTGATGAAACATCAGAAGGAATGTATAAATATGAATAGAAAGTTAAAATTCAAGGACTCTCTGGCCAGAAATGTGTTCAAAAGGTCAAATATGCAGTCAATTTTGGTTGCTGTAACATCAAAAGAAGTTTATGAGATCATATAGTTAGATAGCCCTTTAATGACTCTTCAGCCAGAAATATGTTCAAAAGGTCAAAATTGATCTACTGATGAAACATCAAAGGAGTCTATTAGTTTGTATAGAAAGTTCAATATCGAGGACTCTTTGGCCAGAAATGTCTTCATCAGGGTCACATATAGTCTAATCTATGGTTGATGTAAAATCAAAAGAAGTTTATCATATAGTCAGATAGCCGTTTAATGACTCTTTAGCCAGAAATATGTTCAATAGGTCAAGGTCTACTGTCTGGCTGATGAAACATCAAAAGGAGTCTATGAGTATGTAAAAAAAGATCAAGTTCAAGGACTCTTTGGCCAGAAATATGTTCATGTCAAAACTTGGAATACTGTATGGCTCTTGTAACATAAGGACTCAATAATGGGTTCAATATGTCACATATGGACTACTGTCTGGCTGATCAAACCTCAAAATTAGTCTATGAGTATCTATAGAAAGTTCAAGTTCAAGGACACTTTGGCCAGAAATATGTTCAAAAGGTCAAAATTGATCTACTGATGAAACATCAAAAGGAGTCTATTAGTTTGTATAGAAAGTTCAATATCGAGGACTCTTTGGCCAGAAAGGTCTTCAATAGGTCAAATATGGTCTAATATAGATTAGATGTAACATCAAAGAAGCTCATGAGGTAACATATAGGTTAATGTAACATCAAAGAAGCTCATGAGAACACATAGTAAGATAGCCTTTGATGACTCTTGGACCAGAAATATGTTCAAAAGGTCAAATTTGAACTACTGATGAAACATCAGAAGGAATGTATAAATATGAATAGAAAGTTAAAATTCAAGGACTCTCTGGCCAAAAATGTGTTCAAAAGGTCAAATATGCAGTCATATTTGGTTAATGTAACATCAAAAGAAGTTTATGAGATCATATAGTCAGATAGCCGTTTAATGACTCTTTAGCCAGAAATATGTTCAATAGGTCAAATTTGAATTGCTGATGAAACACCAGAACACTCCATATGGAAAATCAGAAGGACATATGAGTATCTATATAATGTTCAAGTTCAAGGACTCTTTGGCCAGAAATATGTTCAATAGGTCAAATTTTGGAATACTGCCTGGCTCTTGTAACATCAGGTGTCAATAATAGGTTCAATAGGTCAAATATGGACAACTGTCTGGCTGATGAAACCTCAAAAGTAGTCTATCAGTATCTATAGAAAGTTCAAGTTCATGGACACTTTGACCAGAAATGTCTTTAATAAGTCACATATGGTCTAATATAGATTAGATGTAACATCAAAGAAGCTCATGAGGTAACATATAGGTTGATGTAACATCAAAGATGCTCATGAGAACACATGGTAAGATAGCCTTTGATGACTCTTGGACCAGAAATATGTTCAAAAGGTCAAATTTTGGAATACTGCATGGCTCTTGTAACATCAGGTCTCAATAATGGGTCTAATATGTCACATATGGACTACTGTCTGGCTTATGAAACCTGAAAAGTAGTCTATGAGTATCTATAGAAAGGTCAAATTCAATGACACTTTGGCCAGAAATATGTTCAAAAGGTCAAAAATGATCTACTGATGAAACATCAAAAGGAGTCTATTGGTTTGTATAGAAAGTTCAATATCGAGGACTCTTTGGCCAGAAATGTCTTCAATAGATCACATAAGATCTAATCTTCTTTTGATGCTGTAACATCAAAATAAGTTTATGAGATCATATAGTTAGATAGCCCTTTAATGACTCTTCAGCCAGAAATATATTCAAAAGGTCAAAATTGATCTACTGATGAAACTTCAAAAGAGTCTATTAGTTTGTATAGAAAGTTCAATATCGAGGACTCTTTGGCCAGAAATGTCTTCATCAGGGTCACATATAGTCTAATCTATGGTTGATGTAACATCAAAAGAAAATTATCATATAGTCTGATAGCCGTTTAATGACTCTTTAGCCAGAAATATGTTCAATAGGTCAAATTTGTATTACTGATGAAACATCAGAACAGTCCATATGGAAAATCAGAAGGAGATATGAGTATCTATATAATGTTCAAGTTCAAAGACTCTTTGGCCAGAAATATGTTCAATAGATCAAATTTTGGAATACTGCCTGGCTCTTTTAACATCAGGTGTCAATAATAGGTTCAATAGGTCAAATATGGACAACTGTCTGGCTGATGAAACCTCAAAAGTAGTCTATGAGTATCTATAGAAAGTTCAAGTTCAAGGACACTTTGACCAGAAATGTCTTTAATAAGTCACAAATGGTCCAATATAGATTAGATGTAACATCAAAGAAGCTCATTAGGTAACATATAGGTTGATGTAACATCAAAGATGCTCATGAGAACACATGGTAAGATAGCCTTTGATGACTCTTGGACCAGAAATATGTTCAAAAGGTCAAATTTTGGAATACTGCATGGCTCTTGTAACATCAGGTCTCAATAATGGGTCTAATATGTCACATATGGACTACTGTCTGGCTTATGAAACCTCAAAAGTAGTCTATGAGTATCTATAGAAAGGTCAAATTCAATGACACTTTGGCCAGAAATATGTTCAAAAGGTCAAAAATTATCTACTGATGAAACATCAAAAGGAATCTATTGGTTTGTATAGAAAGTTCAATATCGAGGACTCTTTGGCCAGAAATGTCTTCAATAGGTCAGATAAGATCTAATCTTCTTTTGATGCTGTAACATCAAAAGAAGTTTATGAGATCCTATAGTTAGATAGCCTTTTAATGACTCTTTTGCCAGAACTATGTTCAATAGGTCAAATTTGAATCACTGATGAAACATCAGAACAGTCCATATGGAAAATCAGAAGGAGATATGAGTATCTATATAATGTTCAAGTTCAAGGACTCTTTGGCCAGAAATATGTTCAATAGGTCAGATTTTGGAATACTGCATGTAACATCAGGATTCAACGATAGGTTCAATAGGTCAAATATGGACTACTGTCTGGCTGATGAAACATCAAAAGGAGTCTATGAGTATCTATAGAAAGTTCAAGTTCAAGGACACTTTGGCCAGAAATATGTTCAAAAGGTCAAATTTGAACTACTGATGAAACATCAGAAGGAATGTATAAATATGAATAGAAAGTTTAAATTCAAGGACTCTCTGGCCAGAAATGTGTTCAAAAGGTCAAATATGCAGTCAATTTTGGTTTCTGTAACATCAAAAGAAGTTTATGAGATCATATAGTTAGATAGCCCTTTAATGACTCTTCAGCCAGAAATATGTTCAAAAGGTCAAAATTGATCTACTGATGAAACATCAAAGGAGTCTATTAGTTTGTATAGAAAGTTCAATATCGAGGACTCTTTGGCCAGAAATGTCTTCATCAGGGTCACATATAGTCTAATCTATGGTTGATGTAACATCAAAAGAAGTTTATCATATAGTCAGATAGCCGTTTAATGACTCTTTAGCCAGAAATATGTTCAATAGGTCAAGGTCTACTGTCTGGCTGATGAAACATCAAAAGGAGTCTTTGAGTATGTATAAAAAGATCAAGTTCAAGGACTCTTTGGCCAGAAATATGTTCATGTCAAAATTTGGAATACTGCATGTAACATCAGGAGTCAACGATAGGTTCAATAGGTCAAATATGGACTACTGTCTGGCTGATGAAACATCAAAAGGAGTCTATGAGTATCTATAGAAAGTTCAAGTTCAAGGACACTTTGGCCAGAAATATGTTCAAAAGGTCAAATTTGAACTACTGATGAAACATCAGAAGGAATGTATAAATATGAATAGAAAGTTAAAATTCAAGGACTCTCTGGCCAGAAATGTGTTCAAAAGGTCAAATATGCAGTCAATTTTGGTTGCTGTAACATCAAAAGAAGTTTATGAGATCATATAGTTAGATAGCCCTTTAATGACTCTTCAGCCAGAAATATGTTCAAAAGGTCAAAATTGATCTACTGATGAAACATCAAAGGAGTCTATTAGTTTGTATAGAAAGTTCAATATCGAGGACTCTTTGGCCAGAAATGTCTTCATCAGGGTCACATATAGTCTAATCTATGGTTGATGTAAAATCAAAAGAAGTTTATCATATAGTCAGATAGCCGTTTAATGACTCTTTAGCCAGAAATATGTTCAATAGGTCAAGGTCTACTGTCTGGCTGATGAAACATCAAAAGGAGTCTATGAGTATGTAAAAAAAGATCAAGTTCAAGGACTCTTTGGCCAGAAATATGTTCATGTCAAAACTTGGAATACTGTATGGCTCTTGTAACATAAGGACTCAATAATGGGTTCAATATGTCACATATGGACTACTGTCTGGCTGATCAAACCTCAAAATTAGTCTATGAGTATCTATAGAAAGTTCAAGTTCAAGGACACTTTGGCCAGAAATATGTTCAAAAGGTCAAAATTGATCTACTGATGAAACATCAAAAGGAGTCTATTAGTTTGTATAGAAAGTTCAATATCGAGGACTCTTTGGCCAGAAAGGTCTTCAATAGGTCAAATATGGTCTAATATAGATTAGATGTAACATCAAAGAAGCTCATGAGGTAACATATAGGTTAATGTAACATCAAAGAAGCTCATGAGAACACATAGTAAGATAGCCTTTGATGACTCTTGGACCAGAAATATGTTCAAAAGGTCAAATTTGAACTACTGATGAAACATCAGAAGGAATGTATAAATATGAATAGAAAGTTAAAATTCAAGGACTCTCTGGCCAAAAATGTGTTCAAAAGGTCAAATATGCAGTCATATTTGGTTACTGTAACATCAAAAGAAGTTTTTGAGATCATATAGTCAGATAGCCGTTTAATGACTCTTTAGCCAGAAATATGTTCAATAGGTCAAATTTGAATTGCTGATGAAACACCAGAACAGTCCCTATGGAAAATCAGAAGGACATATGAGTATCTATATAATGTTCAAGTTCAAGGACTCTTTGGCCAGAAATATGTTCAATAGGTCAAATTTTGGAATACTGCCTGGCTCTTGTAACATCAGGTGTCAATAATAGGTTCAATAGGTCAAATATGGACAACTGTCTGGCTGATGAAACCTCAAAAGTAGTCTATCAGTATCTATAGAAAGTTCAAGTTCATGGACACTTTGACCAGAAATGTCTTTAATAAGTCACATATGGTCTAATATAGATTAGATGTAACATCAAAGAAGCTCATGAGGTAACATATAGGTTGATGTAACATCAAAGATGCTCATGAGAACACATGGTAAGATAGCCTTTGATGACTCTTGGACCAGAAATATGTTCAAAAGGTCAAATTTTGGAATACTGCATGGCTCTTGTAACATCAGGTCTCAATAATGGGTCTAATATGTCACATATGGACTACTGTCTGGCTTATGAAACCTCAAAAGTAGTCTATGAGTATCTATAGAAAGGTCAAATTCAATGACACTTTGGCCAGAAATATGTTCAAAAGGTCAAAAATGATCTACTGATGAAACATCAAAAGGAGTCTATTGGTTTGTATAGAAAGTTCAATATCGAGGACTCTTTGGCCAGAAATGTCTTCAATAGATCACATAAGATCTAATCTTCTTTTGATGCTGTAACATCAAAAGAAGTTTATGAGATCATATAGTTAGATAGCCCTTTAATGACTCTTCAGCCAGAAATATATTCAAAAGGTCAAAATTGATCTACTGATGAAACTTCAAAGGAGTCTATTAGTTTGTATAGAAAGTTCAATATCGAGGACTCTTTGGCCAGAAATGTCTTCATCAGGGTCACATATAGTCTAATCTATGGGTTGATGTAACATCAAAAGAAAATTATCATATAGTCTGATAGCCGTTTAATGACTCTTTAGCCAGAAATATGTTCAATAGGTCAAATTTGTATTACTGGTGAAACATCAGAACAGTCCATATGGAAAATCAGAAGGAGATATGAGTATCTATATAATGTTCAAGTTCAAAGACTCTTTGGCCAGAAATATGTTCAATAGATCAAATTTTGGAATACTGCCTGGCTCTTTTAACATCAGGTGTCAATAATAGGTTCAATAGGTCAAATATGGACAACTGTCTGGCTGATGAAACCTCAAAAGTAGTCTATGAGTATCTATAGAAAGTTCAAGTTCAAGGACACTTTGGCCAGAAATTTGTTCAAAAGGTCAAATTTGAACTACTGATGAAACATCAGAAGGAATGTATAAATATGAATAGAAAGTTAAAGTTCAAGGACTCTCTGGCCAGAAATGTGTTCAAAAGGTCAAATATGCAGTCATATTTGGTTGCTGTAACATCAAAAATAGTTTATGAGATCATATAGTCAGATAGCCCTTTAATGACTCTTTATCCAGAAATATGTTCAATAGGTCAAATTTGAATTACTGATGAAACATCAGAACAGTCAATATGGAAAATCAGGAGATATGAGTATCTATATAATGTTCAAGTTCAAGGACTCTTTGGCCAGAAATATGTTCAATAGGTCAAATTTTGGAATACTGCATGGCTTTTGTAACATCAGGAGTCAATAATAGGTTCAATATGTCAAATGTGGACTACTGTCTGGCTGATGAAACGTCAAAAGGAGTCTATGAGTATGTATAGAAAGATCAAGTTCAAGGACTCTTTGGCCAGAAATATGTTCAATAGGTCAAACTCTGGAATACTGTATGGATCTTGTAACATCAGGTCTCAATAATGGGTCTACATGTCACATATGGACTACTGTCTGGCTTATGAAACCTCAAAAGTAGTCTATGAGTATCTATAGAAAGCTCAAATTCAATGACACTTTGGCCAGAAATATGTTCAAAAGGTCAAAATTGATCTACTGATGAAACATCAAAAGGAGTCAGTCTGTTTGTATAGAAAGATCAATATCGAGGACTCTTTGGCCAGAAATGTCTTCAATAGGTCAAATAAGATCTAATCTTCTTTTGATGCTGTAACATTAAAAGAAGTTTATGAGATCATATAGTCAGATAGCCGTTTAATGCGTCTTTAGCGAGAAATATTTTCAATAGGTCAAATTTGTATTACTGATGAAACATCAGAACAGTCCATATGGAAAATCAGAAGGACATATGAGTATCTATATAATGTTCAAGTTCAAAGACTCTTTGGCCAGAAATATGTTCAATAAGTCTAATTTTGGAATACTGTATGGCTCTTGTAACATCAGGAGTCAATAATAGGTTCAATAGGTCAAGGTCTACTGTCTGGCTGATGAAACATCAAAAGGAGTCTATGACTATGTATAAAAAGATCGAATTCAAGGACTCTTTGGCCAGAAATATGTTCATGTCAAATTTTGGAATACTGTATGGCTCTTGTAACATAAGGACTCAATAATGGCTTCAATATGTCACAAATGGACTACTGTCTGGCTGATGAAACCTCAAAATTAGTCTATGAGCATCTATAGAAAGTTTAAGTTCAAAGAGTCTTTGGCCAGAAATATGTTCAAAAGGTCAAAATTGATCTACTGATGAAACATCAAAGGAGTCTATTAGTTTGTATTGAAAGTTCAACATCGAGGAGTCTTTGGCCAGAAATGTCCTCAATAGGTCACATATGGTTACTAATAATCTATGGTTACTGTAACATCAAAAGAAGTTTATGAGATCCTATAGTTAGACTATTTTGCCAGAACTATGTTCAATAAGTCAAATTTGAATCACTGATGAAACATCAGAACAGTCCATATGGAAAATCAGAAGGAGATATGAGTATCTATATAATGTTCAAGTTCAAGGACTCTTTGGCCAGAAATATGTTCAATAGGTCAGATTTTGGAATACTGCATGGCTCATGTAACATCAGGAGTCAATGATAGGTTCAATAGGTCAAATATGGACTACTGTCTGGCTGATGAAACATCAAAAGGAGTCTTTGAGTATCTATAGAAAGTTCAAGTTCAAGGACACTTTGGCCAGAAATATGTTCAAAAGGTCAAATTTGAACTACTGATGAAACATCAGAAGGAATGTATAAATATGAATAGAAAGTTAAAATTCAAGGACTCTCTGGCCAGAAATGTGTTCAAAAGGTTAAATATGCAGTCATTTTTGGTTGTTGTAACATCAAGTTTATGAGATCATATAGTCATCTGAAGAGCCTTTGATGACTCTTGGACCAGAAATATGTTCAAAAGTTCAAAATTGATCTACTGATGAAACATCAAAAGGAGTCTATTAGTTTGAATAGAAAGTTCAATATCGAGGACTCTTTGGCCAGAAATGTCTTCAAGAACTACAGTATGGTTCTTGTAACATCAGGACTCAATAATGGGTTCAATAGGTCAAATAAAGACTACTGTCTGGCTGATGAAACATCAAAAGGAGTCTATGAGTATGTATAAAAAGATCAAGTTCAAGGAGTCTTTGCGCAGAAATATGTTCAATAGGTCAAATTTTGGAATACTCATTCTAACTAACTCATTCCTTTGTGCATTAAAGAGATAAAATGAGTGCTGTTGCACTGCATTGCACAAACTATCTAATTATGTCCATTGAAGAATATCACATAAGCTATGTGCTTGATGCATTTCAATGCAGACCAAAAACTGACTTATTCTGGTTTGCAACGAAGTGATAAGCTAAGTGCAGTTGCATTGCATTGTACAGACGATCTAACATTGCGCATTGAAAAATAACATATATATATATATATATATATACATATATATAAATTACATGTTGCATTGCATTGCATACCAGAACTCATTGCGTTGTGCTTTGAGGAGATAACATTTGAATTGTTGCATTGCATTGCAAATAAATCTTAATTATTACTCTATGCAATGAAAACACAACATATGTGCTTTCCATTGCACTGCATACTACAACTTTTGCCATTTGCATTACAATGCATAAAATGACCTCATACCTCTTATGCAACGAAGAGATAACATAAGAATTGCAAATAAATCTTAATTATTACTCTATGCAATGAAAACACAACATATGTGCTTTCCATTGCACTGCATACTACAACTTTTGCCATTTGCATTACAATGCATAAAATGACCTCATACCTCTTATGCAACGAAGAGATAACATAAGAGTTGCATTGCATTGCAATGGCGATCTAAGAATTAGTTAAATAACATATTTGCGAAGCACATGTTGCATTTCAATACATGCCAAAACTAACTCATTCCTTTGTGCATTAAAGAGATAACATGAGTGCTATTGCACTGCATTGCACAAACGATCTAATGATGTGCATTGAAGAATATCACATAAGCTCATTCATTTTTGAATTGAAGGGAAATTATTGCATTAGCTTTTTCATTACAATGCATAGAATAACTACCTCATACCTCATGTGCAACGAAGCCGAACACGATAACATAGGTATTGCATTGCACATGCGATCTAAGAAGTAGCGTTGAAGAATAACATATAAGCGTATGACATCAATGCATGCCAGAACTAACTCATTCCTTTGTGCATTAAAGAGATAACATGAGTGCAAAAGCACAGCATTGCACAAACGATGTGTATTGAAGAATATCATACAAACTATATATCTGTCTTATTCTTCTGTGCAATGAAAACACATACTATATGTGCTTTCTTTTTGCATTACTACATCTAAACTATTTATTTGTGTATTGAAGAGAAATTATTGCAATAACTATTCTATTGTAATGGACACACAATAACTAACTAATTCCGTTGTGCAACGAGCTTATTTGTTATTCTTCAATACACAACGTTAGATCGTGTCAATAGTGCCCATATGTTAATGCATACAAGAACTATTGCATGAAATATCAAACTAATTCCTGTGCAAAAAAAAAACAGAACATATATGTGCAAACGATCTACATTGCGCATTGAAGAATAACATAGCTATATGCACTTGTTGCTTTGCATTGCATACCAGAACTAACTCGTTGCGGCGTTCTTTAAGGAGATACAATTTGTGCTGTTGCATTGCATTGCAAAAAAATCTAAATTATTCCTCTATGCAATGAAAACCACAACATGTGTTCTTTCGCATTGCAAAGCATACTACAACAAACATTCATTTTTGCATTGAAGGGAAATCATTGCATTAGCTCTTGCATTACAATATACAGAATAACTACCCCATACATCTTGTGCAACGAAGAGATAGCATTGTACGATGTGCATTGAAGAATATCATATATGTGTTTGGTGCATTTCAATACATGCCAGAACTAACTCATTCCTTTGTGCATTAAAGAGATAACATGAATGCTGTTGCACTGCATTGCACAAACGATCTAACGATGTGCATTGAAGAATATCATATAAGCTATGTGCTTGGTGCATCAATGCATACTGACATTCTGTTTTGCAACGAAGCGATAACTAAAGTGCTGTTGCATTGCATTGCACAAACGATCTTTGCGATCATTGGGCTTTGAATAATAACATATAAGTTATGCATTTGTTGCATGCATTCCATACCAGAACTAACTCATTGCGTTAGGCTTTGAGGAGATAAAATCAGAATTTTTACTCTATGCAATGAAAACACATAACATATGTGCTTTAGCATTGCACTGCATACTATAACAACCTTATTCATTTTTGAATAGAAGGGAAATTATTGTATTAGCTCTTTCATTACAATGCATATGAATAACTACCTCATACTTCATGTGCAACGAAGTCGAACACTGCACGGACACGAACTATTGCATTGCACATGCGATCTAAGAAGCAGCGTTGAAAAGCGTATACATATGCAGCACATGTTGCATTTTAATGCATGCCAGAACTAACTCATTCCTTTGTGCATTAAAGAGATAACATGAGTGCAACAGCACTACATTGCAAAAAACTGACTTATTCGTTTTTGCAATGAAGAGATGCAATAGCTAATGCAATAATCGTTAGATCTTTTGTGCATTCGAATGCAACTGCAAAAATGGTATCTCTTCAATGCACATATAAGTGAGTTAGTTCTTGTAAGGATTGCATGCAACAAGCTTATATGTTATTCTTCAATGCACAACGTTTGATCGTGTGTGAAATGCAATGCAAAAGAACAAATTGTATTTCCTCAAAGCACAACGCAATGAGTTAGTTCTGGTATGCAATGCAATGTAACAAGTGTATAGCTTATATGTTATTTTGCAATGCACAACGTTATCTCTTTAATGCACATGGGAATGAGTTAGTTATTGTATGCATTGCAATGCAACAAACGCATAGCTTATGTGATATTCTTCAATGCACATCGTTGTCTGTGCAATATAGTACAACAGCACTCATGTTATCTCGTCGTTGCACAATGCGCTTAGCCTGTATGTTATGTTCTATGAACATCATTAGATCCTGTGTGCAATACAATACACCAGCACTCATGTTATTTCCTTACACAAAGGAATGAGTTAGTTCTGGCATGCATTGAAATGCGACATGTGCATAGATTATATGTTATTCTTAAATGCAAAATCTTAGATCGTGTGTGCAATGCAATGCAACACATCTCTTCTTTGCACACGAGGTATGAGGTAGATAACTACTGCAACTAATCCAATAATTTCCCTTCAATGCACAAATTAATAAGTTTGTTATAGTATGCAGTGCAATGCAATGCAACAAAACAGAAATTATCTCTTTAATGCACATGGGAACGAGTTAGTTATTGTATCTATTGCAATACACCAAGCGCATAGCTTATATGACATTCTTCAATGCACATCGTTTTCTGTGCAATGCAGTGCAACAGCACTCATATCATTCCCTTAAAGCACAAAGGAATGAGTTAAGTTCTGGCATGCATTGAAATACAACACGTGCTATGTTATTCTTCAATGCACAACGTTTGATTGTGTGTGAAATGCAATGCAAAAGAACAAATTGTATTTCCTCAAAGCACAACGCAATGACTTAGTTCTGGTATGCAATGCAAGTGCATGCAACAAACGCATAGCTTATGTGATATTCTTCAATGCACATCGTTGTCTGTGCAATATAGTGCAACAGCACTCATGTTATCTCGTCGTTGCACAATGCGCTTAGCCTGTATGTTATGTTCTATGAACATCATTAGATCCTGTGTGCAATACAATACACCAGCACTCATGTTATTTCCTTACACAAAGGAATGAGTTAGTTCTGGCATGCATTGAAATGCGACATGTGCATAGATTATATGTTATTCTTAAATGCAAAATCTTAGATCGTGTGTGCAATGCAATGCAACACATCTCTTCTTTGCACACGAGGTATGAGGTAGATAACTACTGCAACTAATCCAATAATTTCCCTTCAATGCACAAATTAATAAGTTTGTTATAGTATGCAGTGCAATGCAATGCAACAAAACAGAAATTATCTCTTTAATGCACATGGGAACGAGTTAGTTATTGTATCTATTGCAATGCACCAAGCGCATAGCTTATATGACATTCTTCAATGCACATCGTTTTCTGTGCAATGCAGTGCAACAGCACTCATATCATTCCCTTAAAGCACAAAGGAATGAGTTAAGTTCTGGCATGCATTGAAATACAACACGTGCTATGTTATTCTTCAATGCACAACGTTTGATTGTGTGTGAAATGCAATGCAAAAGAACAAATTGTATTTCCTCAAAGCACAACACAATGACTTAGTTCTGGTATGCAATGCAAGTGCATAGCCTAAATGGTATTTTTCAATGCACAACGTTAGATCGTTTGTGCAATGCAATGCAACAAAACACATGTTATCTCTTTAATGCACATGGGAATGAGTTAGTTATTGTATGCATTGCAATGCAACAAGCGCATAGCTTATGTGATATTCATCAATGCACATCGTTGTCTCCGCAATGCAGTGCAACAGCACTCATATTATATCGTCGTGGCACATGCAATACACCAGCAATCATGTTATTCCCTTAAAGCACAAAGGAATGAGTTAGTTTTGGTATGCAATGCAATGTAACAAGTGCATAGTTGATATGTTATTTTTCAATGCACAACGTTGTCTGTGCAATAGCACTCATTGTCTCGTCGTTGCACAATGGAATAGGTCAGTTCTGGTATCGTTAGATCGTGTGTGCAATGCAATACACCAGCACTCATGTTATTTCTTTAACGCACAAAGGATTGAGTTAAGTTTTGGCATGCATTGAAATGCAACGTGCTGATATGTTATTCTTCAACGCCAAATCTTAGATCGTGTGTGCAATGCAATGCAACACGTTATCTCTTCTTTGCACACTAGGTATGAGGTAGTTGTTCTATGCATTGTAACGCAACAGCTAATGCAATAATTTCCCTTCAATGCACTAATAAATTAGTTTGTTTCATGTGCAGTGCGAACCTATGTTATGTGTATAGCTATGCAATACTCATTTCATAGAGAAATGAGTTAGATCTTTTGTGCATTCCAAAGCAACTGCAAAAATTGTCAATTCACATGGAGTGAATTAGTTCTTGTGATGATTGCATGCAACAAGCTTATATGTTATTATTCAATACACAACGTTAGATCATAGCAATGCAACAGCACACTTGTTATTTCTTCGTTGCACAAAGTTATTGTGTGTGCAATGTAAAGGAATAGCGTTTGCAATAAAATAATTCCCTTCAAAACACAAATTAATAGTTTAGATGCAATGAAATGCGAAAAGCACATATATTATGTTTTTTCATTGCACAGAGGAATAAGATAGATCTTTTTTTGCAATGCAACGGTAAAAATGCTATCTCCTCAATGCACATCGGAATGAGGTAGTTCAACAACTACAAATGTGTGTATTCAGTGTATCAGTGCAGAATATGTTATTCTTCACTGCACAACGTTTGATCGTGTGTGAAATGCAATGCAACAGCACAAATTGTATCTCAGTTAGTTCTGGTATGCAATGCAATGCAACAAGTGCCTACATGTTATTTTTCAATGCACAACGTTAGATCGTTTGTGCAAATGCAATGCAACAAAACACAAATTATCTTATTATAATAAGATAATCACATATTATAAACTTATAGACTCCTTTTAATGTTAAATCAGCCATACAGAAGTCCATATTTGACCTACTGGACATTTTTCTGTGCAAAGAGTCTTGGACTTTCTATACCTACTCAGAGACTCCTTCTGATGCTTCATAAGCCTAAAAAAGTAGGCCTAATTAAGTATGCACTAAAAAAGTAGTCCATATCTGACCTATTGAACTTATTTCTGGTCAAAAAAATGTTATTTCACACTCACTTATTTCTGCAATGCAGTGCAACAGCACTCATATTATATCGTCGTGGCACATGCAATACACCAGCAATCATGTTATTCCCTTAAAGCACAAAGGAATGAGTTAGTTTTGGTATGCAATGCAATGTAACAAGTGCATAGTTGATATGTTATTTTTCAATGCACAACGTTGTCTGTGCAATAGCACTCATTGTCTCGTCGTTGCACAATGGAATAGGTCAGTTCTGGTATCGTTAGATCGTGTGTGCAATGCAATACACCAGCACTCATGTTATTTCTTTAACGCACAGAGGATTGAGTTAAGTTTTGGCATGCATTGAAATGCAACGTGCTGATATGTTATTCTTCAACGCCAAATCTTAGATCGTGTGTGCAATGCAATGCAACACGTTATCTCTTCTTTGCACACGAGGTATGAGGTAGTTGTTCTATGCATTGTAACGCAACAGCTAATGCAATAATTTCCCTTCAATGCACTAATAAATTAGTTTGTTTCATGTGCAGTGCGAACCTATGTTATGTGTGTAGCTATGCAATACTCATTTCATAGAGAAATGAGTTAGATCTTTTGTGCATTCCAAAGCAACTGCAAAAATTGTCAATTCACATGGAGTGAATTAGTTCTTGTGATGATTGCATGCAACAAGCTTATATGTTATTATTCAATACACAACGTTAGATCATAGCAATGCAACAGCACACTTGTTATTTCTTCGTTGCACAAAGTTATTGTGTGTGCAATGTAAAGGAATAGCGTTTGCAATAAAATAATTCCCTTCAAAACACAAATTAATAGTTTAGATGCAATGAAATGCGAAAAGCACATATATTATGTTTTTTCATTGCACAGAGGAATAAGATAGATCTTTTTTTGCAATGCAACGGTAAAAATGCTATCTCCTCGAAACATCGGAATGAGGTAGTTCAACAACTACAAATGTGTGTATTCAGTGTATCAGTGCAGAATATGTTATTCTTCACTGCACAACGTTTGATCGTGTGTGAAATGCAATGCAACAGCACAAATTGTATCTCAGTTAGTTCTGGTATGCAATGCAATGCAACAAGTGCCTACATGTTATTTTTCAATGCACAACGTTAGATCGTTTGTGCAAATGCAATGCAACAAAACACAAATTATCTTATTATAATAAGATAATCACATATTATAAACTTATAGACTCCTTTTAATGTTAAATCAGCCATACAGAAGTCCATATTTGACCTACTGGACATTTTTCTGTGCAAAGAGTCTTGGACTTTCTATACCTACTCAGAGACTCCTTCTGATGCTTCATAAGCCTAAAAAAGTAGGCCTAATTAAGTATGCACTAAAAAAGTAGTCCATATCTGACCTATTGAAGTTATTTCTGGTCAAAAAAATGTTATTTCACACTCACTTATTTCTGGTCCTTTAAGTTTTTTTTAACTATATAAAGTTATAGACTCCTTCTGATGATAAATCATCTATACAGAGGTCCCTTTTTCACCTACTGAACATATTTCTGGCCAAAGAGTTCTTGAACATTATCTTGCTATTCATACAGTTGGACTTCTTGTGATGTTATATTATCCACCCTGTAGTCTATTTTTGATCTACTCAACTTATTTCTGGCCCTAGAGTACTCGATCTTGAAATTTCTATACATTCTCATAGACTCCTTCTGATGTCCATATTTGACCTACTGAACATATTTCTGTCGAGAGACCTTGAACATTACCTTACTATACATAATTCTCCTACTATACAGACTGCTTGTGATGTTATGTCAGCCAGACTGTAGTCCATATTTGACCGATCGAACATATTTTTGGCCAAATTTTCCTCAAAATGTTTTTTAATATTATAAACATTATATACTCCTTTTAATGTTAAATCAGCCATACAGAGGTCCATATTTGACCTACTGGACATATTACTGGAAAGAAACTCCTCGATCTTTAACTTTCTATACATACCCATATACATATCCTTCTGATGCTTCATAAGCCATATCTGACCTATTGAACTAATTTGTGGTCAAACTGTCTTCAAAAGGTATTAAACTATATAAACTTATAGACTCCTTCTGATGTTAAATCAGCTATAGAGAGGTTACTTTTTGAACTGCTGAACAGCATTCATGTTACCTTTCTATATATATTGACTCCTTTTGATATTACAATAGTCCATATTTGACCTACTGAACATATTTTTGGCCAAAAATGAACTTACATTAACTTGAATCTGAATTTATCTACATTCAGATTGATTTCTTCTAATGTTATATAAGCCAGACGCCAGTAAAAACTTGAACCACTAAACATATTTCTGGCCAAAGAGTACTCGAAACATGACCTTTCTTTACATACTCGTTGACTCCTTCTGATGTTACGTCCGCCATACAGAAGTCCATATTTTACCTGAGGAACAAATTTCTGCCAAAGAATCCTCGATCTTGGACTTTCTATAGATACTCATAGACTCCTTCTGATAAGCCATATAGAAGTCCATATAGAAGTCCATATCTGACCGATTGAACATATTATTGGCCAAAGAATCCTTAAGAATAACTTACTATACATACTTCTCCTACTATACAGACTTCTTGTGATGTTATATCACCCAGACAGTAAGTAGTCCATATTTGACCGATTGAACAAATTTTTGGCAAAAGAATCCTGAAAATGTTTTTTACTATTAAAAACTTATCGACTCCGTCTGATGTTAAATTAGCCATACAGAAGTCCAAAATTGACCTACTGAAAATATTACTGGCCAAAGAGTCCTTAAAGATTAACACTATACATTCAGATTCATATCTTCAGATGTTATATCATCCTGACAAAAGTCCATATTTGACATACTGAATTTTTTTCTGGCCAAAGAGTACTCAAAACTTGACCTTTCTATATATACTCGTTGAGTCTTTCTGAATTTATGTCAGCCAAACAGAAGTCCATATTTCACCCAAGGAACATGTTTCTGGCCAAAGAGTCCTCGATCTTGGACTTTCTATACATACTCATAGACTCCCTCTGATGCTTCATAACCCATATAGATGTCCATATCTGACCTATTGAAATTATTTCTGGTCAAAGGGTCCTTAAAAGTTTTTTTACTATTTAAAGTTATAGACTCCTCCTGATGATAAATCATCTATTCAGAGGTCCCTTATTCACCTACTGAAAATATTTCTGGCCAAGGAGTTCTTGAAAATTATCTTGCTATACATACAGATGGACTTCTTGTGATGTTATATTATCCAGCCTGTAGTCCTTTTTTACCTACTCAACTTATTTCTGGCCCTAGAGTACTCGATCTTGAAATTTCTATACATTCTCATAGACTCTTTCTGATGTCAAATCAGCAAATCAGCCATTAAGAAGTCCTTATTTGACCTACTGAACATATTTCTGTCCAGAGACCTTGAACATTACCTTACTATACATAATTCTCCTACTATACAGACTTCTCGTGATGTTATGTCAGCCAGACTGTAGTCCATATTTTACCGATTGAACATATTTTTGACAAAAGATTCGTCAAAAGGTTTTTTAATATTATAAACTTATAGACTCCTTTTAATGTTAAATCAGCCAAACAGAAGTCCATATTTGACCTACTGGACATATTACTGGAAAAAAACTCCTCGATCTTTAACTTTCTATACATACCCATAGACTCCTACTGGTGCTTCATAAGCCATTTGGAAGTCCATATCTGACCTATTGAACTTATTTCTGGTCAAAGGGTCTTCAAAAGGTATTAAACTACATAAACTTATAGACACCTTGTGATGTTAAATCAGCTATAGAGAGGTTGCTTTATGAACTGCTGAACATTTTTTTGTCCAATGTGTCTTATATCCATAAGTCCTTAAGTCCATATATCTGACCGACGGACTACATATTACTGGCCAAAGAGTCTTTAAGGAATAACTTACTGTACATAGTTCTCCTACTATACAGACTTCTCGTGATGTTAAATTAGCCATACAGAAGTCCGAATTTGACCTACTGAAAATATTACTGGCCAAAGAGTCCTTAAAGATTAACACTATACATTCAGATTGATGTCTTTGGATGTTATATCATCCTGACAAAAGTCCATATTTGACATTCTGAATTTTTTTCCATCCAAAGAGTATTCAAAACTTGACCTTTCTATATAAATAGTAAATGGATTTACCTTTCCATTTACCTTTCTATATATACTCGTTGACTCTTTCTGATGTTACGTCAGACATTCAGAAGTTCATATTTGACCCAAGGAACATATTTCTGGCCAAAGGGTCCTCAAAAGGTTTGAAACTATATAAACTTATAGACTCCTTCTGATGTTAAATCAGCAATACTGTTCCTTTTTGAACCACTGAACATACTTTTGGCTTTGAATATTAGCTTTCTATACATATTGACTCCTTTTGATGTTACATTAGCCATACTAAAGTCCACATATATAGCTGAACATATTTTTGGCCAGAGATTCCTTAAAGATTAACTTACTACACATTCAGATTGATTTCTTCCAATGTTATATCAGCCAGACGGCAGTCAAAATTTGAACTACTAAACATATTTCTGGCCAAAGAGTACTCAACACATGAACTTTCTATATATACTTGTTGACTCCTTCCGGTTACGTCAGGCATTCAGAAGTTCATATTTGACCCAAGGAACATATTTCTGGCCAAAGAATCCTCGATCTTGAACTTTCTATACATACTGGTAGTCATAGACTTCTGGTGCTTCATAAGCCCTATAGAAGTCCATATAGAAGTCCATATCTGAACTATAGAACTTAATTCTGGTCAAAGGGTCCTCAAATGATTTTAAACTACAGGTATACAAACTTAGAGATTAATTCTGATGTTAAAACCTACTGAACATGTCTGACCAAAGAGTACTTAAAGATTAACACTATACATTGAGATTGAATTCTTCGTATGTTATATCAGCCTGACAAAAGTCCATATTTGACCTACTGAAATTTATTTTGGCCAAAGAGTACTCAAAACTTGAACTTTCTATACTTGTTGACTCCTGATAATAAATCAGCCATACAAAGGTTCCTTTTTGAACTAATGAACCTACTTTTGGCCAAAGAGTCTTTGAACATTAACTTTCTATACATATTGACTCTATTGATGTTATATCA
This sequence comes from Rhinichthys klamathensis goyatoka, assembly GCF_029890125.1. Taxonomy (NCBI): domain Eukaryota; kingdom Metazoa; phylum Chordata; class Actinopteri; order Cypriniformes; family Leuciscidae; genus Rhinichthys; species Rhinichthys klamathensis. The sequence goes on from NW_026606632.1 coordinate 1,436,177, forward strand.
GCCTGACAAAAGTCCACATTTGACCTACTGAAAATATTTCTGGCCAAAGATTCCTTAAAGATTAATTTACTATACATTCAGATTGATTTGTTCTGATGTTATATCAGCCAGACAGCAGTCAAAATTTGAACTACTATTTGAGGCCATACTCATGGATTCCTGATGTTTTATCAGCCAGAGAGTAGTCCATATTTGACCTAGTGAACATATTTCTGGTGAAAGAGTCATCAAAGGGTAACTAACTATGTGTTCTCACAGAGTGAGACTTCTTTTGATGTTACATCAACATTGAACACATTTCTGGCCAAAGAGTGCTTGATATTGAACTTTCTATACATATAGATTTGTTCTGATGTTTCATCAGCCAGATTGTAGTCCATATTTGACCTATTGAACATATTTCTGGCAGTATAATCTATGAACTTGAACTTTCTAAACATATAGATTTGTTCTGATGTTTTATTAGCCAGATAATAGTCCATATTTGAACTATTGAACATATTTCTAGCAAAAGAGTCCTTGAACTTGAATGTCAAGTTGATGTCCAATGGTCTATGGTCTATGGTCAACTAAGGTTGATGTAACATCAAAGAAGCTCATGAGAACGCATAGTAAGAAAGCCTTTGATGACTCCTGGGCCAGAAATATGTTCAAAAGGTCAAATTTCAACTATAAATATGTATATGTATTAATATGAATAGAAAGTTAAAATTCAAGGACTCTCTGGCCAGAAATGTGTTCAAAAGGTCAAATATGCAGTCATATTTGGTTGCTGTAACATCAAAAGAAGTTTATGAGATCAAATAGTCCGATAGCCCTTTGATGACTCTTTAGCCAGAAATATGTTCAATATGTCAAATTTTGGAATACAGTATGGCTCTTGTAACATAAGGACTCAACAATGGGTTCAATATGGCACATATGGACTACTGTGTGGCTTATGAAACCTCAAAAGTAGTCTATGAAGATCTATAGACAGATCAAGTTCAAAGACTGTTTGGCCAGAAATATGTTCAATAGGTAAAATTTTGGAATACTGTATGGCTCTTGTAACATCAGGACTCAATAAATGGGTTCAATATGTCACATATGGACTACTGTCTGGCTGATGAAACCTCAAAAGTAGTCTATGAGTATCTATAGAAAGTTCAAGTTCAAGGACTCTCTGGCCAAAAATTTGTTCAAAAGGTCAAATATGCAATCATATTTGGTTACTGTAACATCAAAAGAAGTTTATGAGATCAAATAGTCAGATAGCCCTTTGATGACTCTTTAGCCAGAAATATGTTCAATATGTCAAATTTTGGAATACAGTATGGCTCTTGTAACATAAGGACTCAACAATGGGTTCAATATGGCACATATGGACTACTGTGTGGCTTATGAAACCTCAAAAGTAGTCTATGAAGATCTATAGTCAGATAGCCGTTTAATGACTCTTTAGCCAGAAATATGTTCAATAGGTCAAACTCTGGAATACTGTATGGATCTTGTAACATCACGTCTCAATAATGGGTCTAATATGTCACATATGGACTACTGTCTGGCTTATGAAACCTCAAAAGTAGTCTATGAGTATCTATAGAAAGCTCAAATTCAATGACACTTTGGCCAGAAATATGTTCAAAAGGTCAAAATTGATCTACTGATGAAACATCAAAAGGAGTCTATTAGTTTATATAGAAAGTTCAATATCGAGGACTCTTTGGCCAGAAATGTCTTCAATAGGTCACATATGGTCTAATCTATGGTTACTGTAACATCAAAAGTAGTTTATGAGATCCTATAGTTAGATAGCCTTTTAATGACTCTTTTGCCAGAACTACGTTCAATAGGTCAAATTTGAATCACTGATGAAACATCAGAACAGTCCATATGGAAAATCAGAAGGAGATATGAGTATCTATATAATGTTCAAGTTCAAGGACTCTTTGGCCAGAAATATGTTCAAAAGGTCAAATTTGAACTACTGATGGAACATCAGAAGGAATGTATAAATATGAATAGAAAGTTAAAATTCAAGGACTCTCTGGCCAGAAATGTGTTCAAAAGGTCAAATATGCAGTCATATTTGGTTACTGTAACATCAAAAGAAGTTTTTGAGATCATATAGTCAGATAGCCGTTTAATGACTCTTTAGCCAGAAATATGTTCAATAGGTCAAATTTGAATTGCTGATGAAACACCAGAACAGTCCATATGGAAAATCAGAAGGACATATGAGTATCTATATAATGTTCAAGTTCAAGGACTCTTTGGCCAGAAATATGTTCAATAGGTCAAATTTTGGAATACTGCCTGGCTCTTGTAACATCAGGTGTCAATAATAGGTTCAATAGGTCAAATATGGACAACTGTCTGGCTGATGAAACCTCAAAAGTAGTCTATCAGTATCTATAGAAAGTTCAAGTTCATGGACACTTTGACCAGAAATGTCTTTAATAAGTCACATATGGTCTAATATAGATTAGATGTAACATCAAAGAAGCTCATGAGGTAACATATAGGTTGATGTAACATCAAAGATGCTCATGAGAACACATGGTAAGATAGCCTTTGATGACTCTTGGACCAGAAATATGTTCAAAAGGTCAAATTTTGGAATACTGCATGGCTCTTGTAACATCAGGTCTCAATAATGGGTCTAATATGTCACATATGGACTACTGTCTGGCTTATGAAACCTCAAAAGTAGTCTATGAGTATCTATAGAAAGGTCAAATTCAATGACACTTTGGCCAGAAATATGTTCAAAAGGTCAAAAATGATCTACTGATGAAACATCAAAAGGAGTCTATTGGTTTGTATAGAAAGTTCAATATCGAGGACTCTTTGGCCAGAAATGTCTTCAATAGATCACATAAGATCTAATCTTCTTTTGATGCTGTAACATCAAAAGAAGTTTATGAGATCATATAGTTAGATAGCCCTTTAATGACTCTTCAGCCAGAAATATATTCAAAAGGTCAAAATTGATCTACTGATGAAACTTCAAAGGAGTCTATTAGTTTGTATAGAAAGTTCAATATCGAGGACTCTTTGGCCAGAAATGTCTTCATCAGGGTCACATATAGTCTAATCTATGGTTGATGTAACATCAAAAGAAAATTATCATATAGTCTGATAGCCGTTTAATGACTCTTTAGCCAGAAATATGTTCAATAGGTCAAATTTGTATTACTGATGAAACATCAGAACAGTCCATATGGAAAATCAGAAGGAGATATGAGTATCTATATAATGTTCAAGTTCAAAGACTCTTTGGCCAGAAATATGTTCAATAGATCAAATTTTGGAATACTGCCTGGCTCTTTTAACATCAGGTGTCAATAATAGGTTCAATAGGTCAAATATGGACAACTGTCTGGCTGATGAAACCTCAAAAGTAGTCTATGAGTATCTATAGAAAGTTCAAGTTCAAGGACACTTTGACCAGAAATGTCTTTAATAAGTCACATATGGTCTAATATAGATTAGATGTAACATCAAAGAAGCTCATTAGGTAACATATAGGTTGATGTAACATCAAAGATGCTCATGAGAACACATGGTAAGATAGCCTTTGATGACTCTTGGACCAGAAATATGTTCAAAAGGTAAAATTTTGGAATACTGCATGGCTCTTGTAACATCAGGTCTCAATAATGGGTCTAATATGTCACATATGGACTACTGTCTGGCTTATGAAACCTCAAAAGTAGTCTATGAGTATCTATAGAAAGGTCAAATTCAATGACACTTTGGCCAGAAATATGTTCAAAAGGTCAAAAATGATCTACTGATGAAACATCAAAAGGAATCTATTGGTTTGTATAGAAAGTTCAATATCGAGGACTCTTTGGCCAGAAATGTCTTCAATAGGTCAGATAAGATCTAATCTTCTTTTGATGCTGTAACATCAAAAGAAGTTTATGAGATCCTATAGTTAGATAGCCTTTTAATGACTCTTTTGCCAGAACTATGTTCAATAGGTCAAATTTGAATCACTGATGAAACATCAGAACAGTCCATATGGAAAATCAGAAGGAGATATGAGTATCTATATAATGTTCAAGTTCAAGGACTCTTTGGCCAGAAATATGTTCAATAGGTCAGATTTTGGAATACTGCATGTAACATCAGGAGTCAACGATAGGTTCAATAGGTCAAATATGGACTACTGTCTGGCTGATGAAACATCAAAAGGAGTCTATGAGTATCTATAGAAAGTTCAAGTTCAAGGACACTTTGGCCAGAAATATGTTCAAAAGGTCAAATTTGAACTACTGATGAAACATCAGAAGGAATGTATAAATATGAATAGAAAGTTAAAATTCAAGGACTCTCTGGCCAGAAATGTGTTCAAAAGGTCAAATATGCAGTCAATTTTGGTTTCTGTAACATCAAAAGAAGTTTATGAGATCATATAGTTAGATAGCCCTTTAATGACTCTTCAGCCAGAAATATGTTCAAAAGGTCAAAATTGATCTACTGATGAAACATCAAAGGAGTCTATTAGTTTGTATAGAAAGTTCAATATCGAGGACTCTTTGGCCAGAAATGTCTTCATCAGGGTCACATATAGTCTAATCTATGGTTGATGTAACATCAAAAGAAGTTTATCATAGTCAGATAGCCGTTTAATGACTCTTTAGCCAGAAATATGTTCAATAGGTCAAGGTCTACTGTCTGGCTGATGAAACATCAAAAGGAGTCTTTGAGTATGTATAAAAAGATCAAGTTCAAGGACTCTTTGGCCAGAAATATGTTCATGTCAAAATTTGGAATACTGCATGTAACATCAGGAGTCAACGATAGGTTCAATAGGTCAAATATGGACTACTGTCTGGCTGATGAAACATCAAAAGGAGTCTATGAGTATCTATAGAAAGTTCAAGTTCAAGGACACTTTGGCCAGAAATATGTTCAAAAGGTCAAATTTGAACTACTGATGAAACATCAGAAGGAATGTATAAATATGAATAGAAAGTTAAAATTCAAGGACTCTCTGGCCAGAAATGTGTTCAAAAGGTCAAATATGCAGTCAATTTTGGTTGCTGTAACATCAAAATAAGTTTATGAGATCATATAGTTAGATAGCCCTTTAATGACTCTTCAGCCAGAAATATGTTCAAAAGGTCAAAATTGATCTACTGATGAAACATCAAAGGAGTCTATTAGTTTGTATAGAAAGTTCAATATCGAGGACTCTTTGGCCAGAAATGTCTTCATCAGGGTCACATATAGTCTAATCTATGGTTGATGTAAAATCAAAAGAAGTTTATCATATAGTCAGATAGCCGTTTAATGACTCTTTAGCCAGAAATATGTTCAATAGGTCAAGGTCTACTGTCTGGCTGATGAAACATCAAAAGGAGTCTATGAGTATGTAAAAAAAGATCAAGTTCAAGGACTCTTTGGCCAGAAATATGTTCATGTCAAAACTTGGAATACTGTATGGCTCTTGTAACATAAGGACTCAATAATGGGTTCAATATGTCACATATGGACTACTGTCTGGCTGATCAAACCTCAAAATTAGTCTATGAGTATCTATAGAAAGTTCAAGTTCAAGGACACTTTGGCCAGAAATATGTTCAAAAGGTCAAAATTGATCTACTGATGAAACATCAAAAGGAGTCTATTAGTTTGTATAGAAAGTTCAATATCGAGGACTCTTTGGCCAGAAAGGTCTTCAATAGGTCAAATATGGTCTAATATAGATTAGATGTAACATCAAAGAAGCTCATGAGGTAACATATAGGTTAATGTAACATCAAAGAAGCTCATGAGAACACATAGTAAGATAGCCTTTGATGACTCTTGGACCAGAAATATGTTCAAAAGGTCAAATTTGAACTACTGATGAAACATCAGAAGGAATATATAAATATGAATAGAAAGTTAAAATTCAAGGACTCTCTGGCCAAAAATGTGTTCAAAAGGTCAAATATGCAGTCATATTTGGTTACTGTAACATCAAAAGAAGTTTTTGAGATCATATAGTCAGATAGCCGTTTAATGACTCTTTAGCCAGAAATATGTTCAATAGGTCAAATTTGAATTGCTGATGAAACACCAGAACAGTCCATATGGAAAATCAGAAGGACATATGAGTATCTATATAATGTTCAAGTTCAAGGACTCTTTGGCCAGAAATATGTTCAATAGGTCAAATTTTGGAATACTGCCTGGCTCTTGTAACATCAGGTGTCAATAATAGGTTCAATAGGTCAAATATGGACAACTGTCTGGCTGATGAAACCTCAAAAGTAGTCTATCAGTAACTATAGAAAGTTCAAGATCATGGACACTTTGACCAGAAATGTCTTTAATAAGTCACATATGGTCTAATATAGATTAGATGTAACATCAAAGAAGCTCATGAGGTAACATATAGGTTGATGTAACATCAAAGATGCTCATGAGAACACATGGTAAGATAGCCTTTGATGACTCTTGGACCAGAAATATGTTCAAAAGGTCAAATTTTGGAATACTGCATGGCTCTTGTAACATCAGGTCTCAATAATGGGTCTAATATGTCACATATGGACTACTGTCTGGCTTATGAAACCTCAAAAGTAGTCTATGAGTATCTATAGAAAGGTCAAATTCAATGACACTTTGGCCAGAAATATGTTCAAAAGGTCAAAAATGATCTACTGATGAAACATCAAAAGGAGTCTATTGGTTTGTATAGAAAGTTCAATATCGAGGACTCTTTGGCCAGAAATGTCTTCAATAGATCACATAAGATCTAATCTTCTTTTGATGCTGTAACATCAAAAGAAGTTTATGAGATCATATAGTTAGATAGCCCTTTAATGACTCTTCAGCCAGAAATATATTCAAAAGGTCAAAATTGATCTACTGATGAAACTTCAAAGGAGTCTATTAGTTTGTATAGAAAGTTCAATATCGAGGACTCTTTGGCCAGAAATGTCTTCATCAGGGTCACATATAGTCTAATCTATGGTTGATGTAACATCAAAAGAAAATTATCATATAGTCTGATAGCCGTTTAATGACTCTTTAGCCAGAAATATGTTCAATAGGTCAAATTTGTATTACTGATGAAACATCAGAACAGTCCATATGGAAAATCAGAAGGAGATATGAGTATCTATATAATGTTCAAGTTCAAAGACTCTTTGGCCAGAAATATGTTCAATAGATCAAATTTTGGAATACTGCCTGGCTCTTTTAACATCAGGTGTCAATAATAGGTTCAATAGGTCAAATATGGACAACTGTCTGGCTGATGAAACCTCAAAAGTAGTCTATGAGTATCTATAGAAAGTTCAAGTTCAAGGACACTTTGACCAGAAATGTCTTTAATAAGTCACATATGGTCTAATATAGATTAGATGTAACATCAAAGAAGCTCATTAGGTAACATATAGGTTGATGTAACATCAAAGATGCTCATGAGAACACATGGTAAGATAGCCTTTGATGACTCTTGGACCAGAAATATGTTCAAAAGGTCAAATTTTGGAATACTGCATGGCTCTTGTAACATCAGGTCTCAATAATGGGTCTAATATGTCACATATGGACTACTGTCTGGCTTATGAAACCTCAAAAGTAGTCTATGAGTATCTATAGAAAGGTCAAATTCAATGACACTTTGGCCAGAAATATGTTCAAAAGGTCAAAAATGATCTACTGATGAAACATCAAAAGGAATCTATTGGTTTGTATAGAAAGTTCAATATCGAGGACTCTTTGGCCAGAAATGTCTTCAATAGGTCAGATAAGATCTAATCTTCTTTTGATGCTGTAACATCAAAAGAAGTTTATGAGATCCTATAGTTAGATAGCCTTTTAATGACTCTTTTGCCAGAACTATGTTCAATAGGTCAAATTTGAATCACTGATGAAACATCAGAACAGTCCATATGGAAAATCAGAAGGAGATATGAGTATCTATATAATGTTCAAGTTCAAGGACTCTTTGGCCAGAAATATGTTCAATAGGTCAGATTTTGGAATACTGCATGTAACATCAGGAGTCAACGATAGGTTCAATAGGTCAAATATGGACTACTGTCTGGCTGATGAAACATCAAAAGGAGTCTATGAGTATCTATAGAAAGTTCAAGTTCAAGGACACTTTGGCCAGAAATATGTTCAAAAGGTCAAATTTGAACTACTGATGAAACATCAGAAGGAATGTATAAATATGAATAGAAAGTTAAAATTCAAGGACTCTCTGGCCAGAAATGTGTTCAAAAGGTCAAATATGCAGTCAATTTTGGTTGCTGTAACATCAAAATAAGTTTATGAGATCATATAGTTAGATAGCCCTTTAATGACTCTTCAGCCAGAAATATGTTCAAAAGGTCAAAATTGATCTACTGATGAAACATCAAAGGAGTCTATTAGTTTGTATAGAAAGTTCAATATCGAGGACTCTTTGGCCAGAAATGTCTTCATCAGGGTCACATATAGTCTAATCTATGGTTGATGTAAAATCAAAAGAAGTTTATCATATAGTCAGATAGCCGTTTAATGACTCTTTAGCCAGAAATATGTTCAATAGGTCAAGGTCTACTGTCTGGCTGATGAAACATCAAAAGGAGTCTATGAGTATGTAAAAAAAGATCAAGTTCAAGGACTCTTTGGCCAGAAATATGTTCATGTCAAAACTTGGAATACTGTATGGCTCTTGTAACATAAGGACTCAATAATGGGTTCAATATGTCACATATGGACTACTGTCTGGCTGATCAAACCTCAAAATTAGTCTATGAGTATCTATAGAAAGTTCAAGTTCAAGGACACTTTGGCCAGAAATATGTTCAAAAGGTCAAAATTGATCTACTGATGAAACATCAAAAGGAGTCTATTAGTTTGTATAGAAAGTTCAATATCGAGGACTCTTTGGCCAGAAAGGTCTTCAATAGGTCAAATATGGTCTAATATAGATTAGATGTAACATCAAAGAAGCTCATGAGGTAACATATAGGTTAATGTAACATCAAAGAAGCTCATGAGAACACATAGTAAGATAGCCTTTGATGACTCTTGGACCAGAAATATGTTCAAAAGGTCAAATTTGAACTACTGATGAAACATCAGAAGGAATATATAAATATGAATAGAAAGTTAAAATTCAAGGACTCTCTGGCCAAAAATGTGTTCAAAAGGTCAAATATGCAGTCATATTTGGTTACTGTAACATCAAAAGAAGTTTTTGAGATCATATAGTCAGATAGCCGTTTAATGACTCTTTAGCCAGAAATATGTTCAATAGGTCAAATTTGAATTGCTGATGAAACACCAGAACAGTCCATATGGAAAATCAGAAGGACATATGAGTATCTATATAATGTTCAAGTTCAAGGACTCTTTGGCCAGAAATATGTTCAATAGGTCAAATTTTGGAATACTGCCTGGCTCTTGTAACATCAGGTGTCAATAATAGGTTCAATAGGTCAAATATGGACAACTGTCTGGCTGATGAAACCTCAAAAGTAGTCTATCAGTATCTATAGAAAGTTCAAGTTCATGGACACTTTGACCAGAAATGTCTTTAATAAGTCACATATGGTCTAATATAGATTAGATGTAACATCAAAGAAGCTCATGAGGTAACATATAGGTTGATGTAACATCAAAGATGCTCATGAGAACACATGGTAAGATAGCCTTTGATGACTCTTGGACCAGAAATATGTTCAAAAGGTCAAATTTTGGAATACTGCATGGCTCTTGTAACATCAGGTCTCAATAATGGGTCTAATATGTCACATATGGACTACTGTCTGGCTTATGAAACCTTAAAAGTAGTCTATGAGTATCTATAGAAAGGTCAAATTCAATGACACTTTGGCCAGAAATATGTTCAAAAGGTCAAAAATGATCTACTGATGAAACATCAAAAGGAGTCTATTGGTTTGTATAGAAAGTTCAATATCGAGGACTCTTTGGCCAGAAATGTCTTCAATAGATCACATAAGATCTAATCTTCTTTTGATGCTGTAACATCAAAAGAAGTTTATGAGATCATATAGTTAGATAGCCCTTTAATGACTCTTCAGCCAGAAATATATTCAAAAGGTCAAAATTGATCTACTGATGAAACTTCAAAGGAGTCTATTAGTTTGTATAGAAAGTTCAATATCGAGGACTCTTTGGCCAGAAATGTCTTCATCAGGGTCACATATAGTCTAATCTATGGTTGATGTAACATCAAAAGAAAATTATCATATAGTCTGATAGCCGTTTAATGACTCTTTAGCCAGAAATATGTTCAATAGGTCAAATTTGTATTACTGATGAAACATCAGAACAGTCCATATGGAAAATCAGAAGGAGATATGAGTATCTATATAATGTTCAAGTTCAAAGACTCTTTGGCCAGAAATATGTTCAATAGATCAAATTTTGGAATACTGCCTGGCTCTTTTAACATCAGGTGTCAATAATAGGTTCAATAGGTCAAATATGGACAACTGTCTGGCTGATGAAACCTCAAAAGTAGTCTATGAGTATCTATAGAAAGTTCAAGTTCAAGGACACTTTGACCAGAAATGTCTTTAATAAGTCACATATGGTCTAATATAGATTAGATGTAACATCAAAGAAGCTCATTAGGTAACATATAGGTTGATGTAACATCAAAGATGCTCATGAGAACACATGGTAAGATAGCCTTTGATGACTCTTGGACCAGAAATATGTTCAAAAGGTCAAATTTTGGAATACTGCATGGCTCTTGTAACATCAGGTCTCAATAATGGGTCTAATATGTCACATATGGACTACTGTCTGGCTTATGAAACCTCAAAAGTAGTCTATGAGTATCTATAGAAAGGTCAAATTCAATGACACTTTGGCCAGAAATATGTTCAAAAGGTCAAAAATGATCTACTGATGAAACATCAAAAGGAATCTATTGGTTTGTATAGAAAGTTCAATATCGAGGACTCTTTGGCCAGAAATGTCTTCAATAGGTCAGATAAGATCTAATCTTCTTTTGATGCTGTAACATCAAAAGAAGTTTATGAGATCCTATAGTTAGATAGCCTTTTAATGACTCTTTTGCCAGAACTATGTTCAATAGGTCAAATTTGAATCACTGATGAAACATCAGAACACTCCATATGGAAAATCAGAAGGAGATATGAGTATCTATATAATGTTCAAGTTCAAGGACTCTTTGGCCAGAAATATGTTCAATAGGTCAGATTTTGGAATACTGCATGTAACATCAGGAGTCAACGATAGGTTCAATAGGTCAAATATGGACTACTGTCTGGCTGATGAAACATCAAAAGGAGTCTATGAGTATCTATAGAAAGTTCAAGTTCAAGGACACTTTGGCCAGAAATATGTTCAAAAGGTCAAATTTGAACTACTGATGAAACATCAGAAGGAATGTATAAATATGAATAGAAAGTTAAAATTCAAGGACTCTCTGGCCAGAAATGTGTTCAAAAGGTCAAATATGCAGTCAATTTTGGTTGCTGTAACATCAAAATAAGTTTATGAGATCATATAGTTAGATAGCCCTTTAATGACTCTTCAGCCAGAAATATGTTCAAAAGGTCAAAATTGATCTACTGATGAAACATCAAAGGAGTCTATTAGTTTGTATAGAAAGTTCAATATCGAGGACTCTTTGGCCAGAAATGTCTTCATCAGGGTCACATATAGTCTAATCTATGGTTGATGTAAAATCAAAAGAAGTTTATCATATAGTCAGATAGCCGTTTAATGACTCTTTAGCCAGAAATATGTTCAATAGGTCAAGGTCTACTGTCTGGCTGATGAAACATCAAAAGGAGTCTATGAGTATGTAAAAAAAGATCAAGTTCAAGGACTCTTTGGCCAGAAATATGTTCATGTCAAAACTTGGAATACTGTATGGCTCTTGTAACATAAGGACTCAATAATGGGTTCAATATGTCACATATGGACTACTGTCTGGCTGATCAAACCTCAAAATTAGTCTATGAGTATCTATAGAAAGTTCAAGTTCAAGGACACTTTGGCCAGAAATATGTTCAAAAGGTCAAAATTGATCTACTGATGAAACATCAAAAGGAGTCTATTAGTTTGTATAGAAAGTTCAATATCGAGGACTCTTTGGCCAGAAAGGTCTTCAATAGGTCAAATATGGTCTAATATAGATTAGATGTAACATCAAAGAAGCTCATGAGGTAACATATAGGTTAATGTAACATCAAAGAAGCTCATGAGAACACATAGTAAGATAGCCTTTGATGACTCTTGGACCAGAAATATGTTCAAAAGGTCAAATTTGAACTACTGATGAAACATCAGAAGGAATATATAAATATGAAAAGAAAGTTAAAATTCAAGGACTCTCTGGCCAAAAATGTGTTCAAAAGGTCAAATATGCAGTCATATTTGGTTACTGTAACATCAAAAGAAGTTTTTGAGATCATATAGTCAGATAGCCGTTTAATGACTCTTTAGCCAGAAATATGTTCAATAGGTCAAATTTGAATTGCTGATGAAACACCAGAACAGTCCATATGGAAAATCAGAAGGACATATGAGTATCTATATAATGTTCAAGTTCAAGGACTCTTTGGCCAGAAATATGTTCAATAGGTCAAATTTTGGAATACTGCCTGGCTCTTGTAACATCAGGTGTCAATAATAGGTTCAATAGGTCAAATATGGACAACTGTCTGGCTGATGAAACCTCAAAAGTAGTCTATCAGTATCTATAGAAAGTTCAAGTTCATGGACACTTTGACCAGAAATGTCTTTAATAAGTCACATATGGTCTAATATAGATTAGATGTAACATCAAAGAAGCTCATGAGGTAACATATAGGTTGATGTAACATCAAAGATGCTCATGAGAACACATGGTAAGATAGCCTTTGATGACTCTTGGACCAGAAATATGTTCAAAAGGTCAAATTTTGGAATACTGCATGGCTCTTGTAACATCAGGTCTCAATAATGGGTCTAATATGTCACATATGGACTACTGTCTGGCTTATGAAACCTCAAAAGTAGTCTATGAGTATCTATAGAAAGGTCAAATTCAATGACACTTTGGCCAGAAATATGTTCAAAAGGTCAAAAATGATCTACTGATGAAACATCAAAAGGAGTCTATTGGTTTGTATAGAAAGTTCAATATCGAGGACTCTTTGGCCAGAAATGTCTTCAATAGATCACATAAGATCTAATCTTCTTTTGATGCTGTAACATCAAAAGAAGTTTATGAGATCATATAGTTAGATAGCCCTTTAATGACTCTTCAACCAGAAATATATTCAAAAGGTCAAAATTGATCTACTGATGAAACTTCAAAGGAGTCTATTAGTTTGTATAGAAAGTTCAATATCGAGGACTCTTTGGCCAGAAATGTCTTCATCAGGGTCACATATAGTCTAATCTATGGTTGATGTAACATCAAAAGAAAATTATCATATAGTCTGATAGCCGTTTAATGACTCTTTAGCCAGAAATATGTTCAATAGGTCAAATTTGAATTACTGATGAAACATCAGAACAGTCCATATGGAAAATCAGGAGATATGAGTATCTATATAATGTTCAACTTCAAGGACTCTTTGGCCAGAAATATGTTCAATAGGTCAAATTTTGGAATACTGCATGGCTCTTGTAACATCAGGAGTCAATAATAGGTTCAATATGTCAAATGTGGACTACTGTCTGGCTGATGAAACGTCAAAAGGAGTCTATGAGTATGTATAGAAAGATCAAGTTCAAGGACTCTTTGGCCAGAAATATGTTCAATAGGTCAAACTCTGGAATACTGTATGGATCTTGTAACATCAGGTCTCAATAATGGGTTTACATGTCACATATGGACTACTGTCTGGCTTATGAAACCTCAAAAGTAGTCTATGAGTATCTATAGAAAGCTCAAATTCAATGACACTTTGGCCAGAAATATGTTCAAAAGGTCAAAATTGATCTACTGATGAAACATCAAAAGGAGTCAGTCTGTTTGTATAGAAAGATCAATATCGAGGACTCTTTGGCCAGAAATGTCTTCAATAGGTCAAATAAGATCTAATCTTCTTTTGATGCTGTAACATTAAAAGAAGTTTATGAGATCATATAGTCAGATAGCCGTTTAATGCGTCTTTAGCGAGAAATATTTTCAATAGGTCAAATTTGTATTACTGATGAAACATCAGAACAGTCCATATGGAAAATCAGAAGGACATATGAGTATCTATATAATGTTCAAGTTCAAAGACTCTTTGGCCAGAAATATGTTCAATAAGTCTAATTTTGGAATACTGTATGGCTCTTGTAACATCAGGAGTCAATAATAGGTTCAATAGGTCAAGGTCTACTGTCTGGCTGATGAAACATCAAAAGGAGTCTATGACTATGTATAAAAAGATCGAATTCAAGGACTCTTTGGCCAGAAATATGTTCATGTCAAATTTTGGAATACTGTATGGCTCTTGTAACATAAGGACTCAATAATGGCTTCAATATGTCACAAATGGACTACTGTCTGGCTGATGAAACCTCAAAATTAGTCTATGAGCATCTATAGAAAGTTTAAGTTCAAAGAGTCTTTGGCCAGAAATATGTTCAAAAGGTCAAAATTGATCTACTGATGACACATCAAAGGAGTCTATTAGTTTGTATTGAAAGTTCAACATCGAGGAGTCTTTGGCCAGAAATGTCCTCAATAGGTCACATATGGTTACTAATAATCTATGGTTACTGTAACATCAAAAGAAGTTTATGAGATCCTATAGTTAGACTCTTTTGCCAGAACTATGTTCAATAAGTCAAATTTGAATCACTGATGAAACATCAGAACAGTCCATATGGAAAATCAGAAGGAGATATGAGTATCTATATAATGTTCAAGTTCAAGGACTCTTTGGCCAGAAATATTTTCAATAGGTCAGATTTTGGAATACTGCATGGCTCATGTAACAGCAGGAGTCAATGATAGGTTCAATAGGTCAAATATGGACTACTGTCTGGCTGATGAAACATCAAAAGGAGTCTTTGAGTATCTATAGAAAGTTCAAGTTCAAGGACACTTTGGCCAGAAATATGTTCAAAAGGTCAAATTTGAACTACTGATGAAACATCAGAAGGAATGTATAAATATGAATAGAAAGTTAAAATTCAAGGACTCTCTGGCCAGAAATGTGTTCAAAAGGTTAAATATGCAGTCAATTTTGGTTGTTGTAACATCAAGTTTATGAGATCATATAGTCATCTGAAGAGCCTTTGATGACTCTTGGACCAGAAATATGTTCAAAAGTTCAAAATTGATCTACTGATGAAACATCAAAAGGAGTCTATTAGTTTGAATAGAAAGTTCAATATCGAGGACTCTTTGGCCAGAAATGTCTTCAAGAACTACAGTATGGTTCTTGTAACATCAGGACTCAATAATGGGTTCAATAGGTCAAATAAAGACTACTGTCTGGCTGATGAAACATCAAAAGGAGTCTATGAGTATGTATAAAAAGATCAAGTTCAAGGAGTCTTTGCGCAGAAATATGTTCAATAGGTCAAATTTTGGAATACTCATTCTAACTAACTCATTCCTTTGTGCATTAAAGAGATAAAATGAGTGCTGTTGCACTGCATTGCACAAACTATCTAATTATGTCCATTGAAGAATATCACATAAGCTATGTGCTTGATGCATTTCAATGCAGACCAAAAACTGACTTATTCTGGTTTGCAACGAAGTGATAAGCTAAGTGCAGTTGCATTGCATTGTACAGACGATCTAACATTGCGCATTGAAAAATAACATATATATATATATATATATATATATATATATATATATATATATATATATATATATATATATATATATAAATTACATGTTGCATTGCATTGCATACCAGAACTCATTGCGTTGTGCTTTGAGGAGATAACATTTGAATTGTTGCATTGCATTGCAAATAAATCTTAATTATTACTCTATGCAATGAAAACACAACATATGTGCTTTCCATTGCACTGCATACTACAACTTTTGCCATTTGCATTACAATGCATAAAATGACCTCATACCTCTTATGCAACGAAGAGATAACATAAGAATTGCAAATAAATCTTAATTATTACTCTATGCAATGAAAACACAACATATGTGCTTTCCATTGCACTGCATACTACAACTTTTGCCATTTGCATTACAATGCATAAAATGACCTCATACCTCTTATGCAACGAAGAGATAACATAAGAGTTGCATTGCATTGCAATGGCGATCTAAGAATTAGTTAAATAACATATTTGCGAAGCACATATTGCATTTCAATACATGCCAAAACTAACTCATTCCTTTGTGCATTAAAGAGATAACATGAGTGCTATTGCACTGCATTGCACAAACGATCTAATGATGTGCATTGAAGAATATCACATAAGCTCATTCATTTTTGAATTGAAGGGAAATTATTGCATTAGCTTTTTCATTACAATGCATAGAATAACTACCTCATACCTCATGTGCAACGAAACCGAACACGATAACATAGGTATTGCATTGCACATGCGATCTAAGAAGTAGCGTTGAAGAATAACATATAAGCGTATGACATCAATGCATGCCAGAACTAACTCATTCCTTTGTGCATTAAAGAGATAACATGAGTGCAAAAGCACAGCATTGCACAAACGATGTGTATTGAAGAATATCATACAAACTATATATCTGTCTTATTCTTCTGTGCAATGAAAACACATACTATATGTGCTTTCTTTTTGCATTACTACATCTAAACTATTTATTTGTGTATTGAAGAGAAATTATTGCAATAACTATTCTATTGTAATGGACACACAATAACTAATTCCGTTGTGCAACGAGCTTATTTGTTATTCTTCAATACACAACGTTAGATCGTGTCAATAGTGCCCATATGTTAATGCATACAAGAACTATTGCATGAAATATCAAACTAATTCCTGTGCAAAAAAAAAACAGAACATATATGTGCAAACGATCTACATTGCGCATTGAAGAATAACATAGCTATATGCACTTGTTGCTTTGCATTGCATACCAAAACTAACTCGTTGCGGCGTTCTTTAAGGAGATACAATTTGTGCTGTTGCATTGCATTGCAAAAAAATCTAAATTATTCCTCTATGCAATGAAAACCACAACATGTGTTCTTTCGCATTGCAAAGCATACTACAACAAACATTCATTTTTGCATTGAAGGGAAATCATTGCATTAGCTCTTGCATTACAATATACAGAATAACTACCCCATACATCTTGTGCAACGAAGAGATAGCATTGTACGAAGTGCATTGAAGAATATCATATATGTGTTTGGTGCATTTCAATACATGCCAGAACTAACTCATTCCTTTGTGCATTAAATAGATAACATGAATGCTGTTGCACTGCATTGCACAAACGATCTAACGATGTGCATTGAAGAATCTCATATAAGCTATGTGCTTGGTGCATCAATGCATACTGACATTCTGTTTTGCAACGAAGCGATAACTAAAGTGCTGTTGCATTGCATTGCACAAACGATCTTTGCGATCATTGCGCTTTGAATAATAACACATAAGTTATGCATTTGTTGCATGCATTCCATACCAGAACTAACTCATTGCGTTAGGCTTTGAGGAGATAAAATCAGAATTTTTACTCTATGCAATGAAAACACATAACATATGTGCTTTAGCATTGCACTGCATATTATAACAACCTTATTCATTTTTGAATAGAAGGGAAATTATTGTATTAGCTCTTTCATTACAATGCATATAACTACCTCATACTTCATGTGCAACGAAGTCGAACACTGCACGGACACGAACTATTGCATTGCACATGCGATCTAAGAAGTAGCGTTGAAAAGCGTATACATATGCAGCACATGTTGCATTTTAATGCATGCCAGAACTAACTCATTCCTTTGTGCATTAAAGAGATAACATGAGTGCAACAGCACTACATTGCAAAAAACTGACTTATTCGTTTTTGCAATGAAGAGATGCAATAGCTAATGCAATAATCGTTAGATCTTTTGTGCATTCGAATGCAACTGCAAAAATGGTATCTCTTCAATGCACATATAAGTGAGTTAGTTCTTGTAAGGATTGCATGCAACAAGCTTGTGTTATTCTTCAATGCACAACGTTTGATCGTGTGTGAAATGCAATGCAAAAGAACAAATTGTATTTCCTCAAAGCACAACGCAATGAGTTAGTTCTGGTATGCAATGCAATGTAACAAGTGTATAGCTTATATGTTATTTTGCAATGCACAACGTTATCTCTTTAATGCACATGGGAATGAGTTAGTTATTGTATGCATTGCAATGCAACAAACGCATAGCTTATGTGATATTCTTCAATGCACATCGTTGTCTGTGCAATATAGTGCAACAGCACTCATGTTATCTCGTCGTTGCACAATGCGCTTAGCCTGTATGTTATGTTCTATGAACATCATTAGATCCTGTGTGCAATACAATACACCAGCACTCATGTTATTTCCTTACACAAAGGAATGAGTTAGTTCTGGCATGCATTGAAATGCGACGTGCATAGATTATATGTTATTCTTAAATGCAAAATCTTAGATCGTGTGTGCAATGCAATGCAACACATCTCTTCTTTGCACACGAGGTATGAGGTAGATAACTACTGCAACTAATCCAATAATTTCCCTTCAATGCACAAATTAATAAGTTTGTTATAGTATGCAGTGCAATGCAATGCAACAAAACAGAAATTATCTCTTTAATGCACATGGGAACGAGTTAGTTATTGTATCTATTGCAATGCACCAAGCGCATAGCTTATATGACATTCTTCAATGCACATCGTTTTCTGTGCAATGCAGTGCAACAGCACTCATAACATTCCCTTAAAGCACAAAGGAATGAGTTAAGTTCTGGCATGCATTGAAATACAACACGTGCTATGTTATTCTTCAATGCACAACGTTTGATTGTGTGTGAAATGCAATGCAAAAGAACAAATTGTATTTCCTCAAAGCACAACGCAATGACTTAGTTCTGGTATGCAATGCAAGTGCATGCAACAAACGCATAGCTTATGTGATATTCTTCAATGCACATCGTTGTCTGTGCAATATAGTGCAACAGCACTCATGTTATCTCGTCGTTGCACAATGCGCTTAGCCTGTATGTTATGTTCTATGAACATCATTAGATCCTGTGTGCAATACAATACACCAGCACTCATGTTATTTCCTTACACAAAGGAATGAGTTAGTTCTGGCATGCATTGAAATGCGACATGTGCATAGATTATATGTTATTCTTAAATGCAAAATCTTAGATCGTGTGTGCAATGCAATGCAACACATCTCTTCTTTGCACACGAGGTATGAGGTAGATAACTACTGCAACTAATCCAATAATTTCCCTTCAATGCACAAATTAATAAGTTTGTTATAGTATGCAGTGCAATGCAATGCAACAAAACAGAAATTATCTCTTTAATGCACATGGGAACGAGTTAGTTATTGTATCTATTGCAATGCACCAAGCGCATAGCTTATATGACATTCTTCAATGCACATCGTTTTCTGTGCAATGCAGTGCAACAGCACTCATATCATTCCCTTAAAGCACAAAGGAATGAGTTAAGTTCTGGCATGCATTGAAATACAACACGTGCTATGTTATTCTTCAATGCACAACGTTTGATTGTGTGTGAAATGCAATGCAAAAGAACAAATTGTCTTTCCTCAAAGCACAACGCAATGACTTAGTTCTGGTATGCAATGCAAGTGCATGCAACAAACGCATAGCTTATGTGATATTCTAAATATAGCTAAATGGTATTTTTCAATGCACAACGTTAGATCGTTTGTGCAATGCAATGCAACAAAACACATGTTATCTCTTTAATGCACATGGGAATGAGTTAGTTATTGTATGCATTGCAATGCAACAAGCGCATAGCTTATGTGATATTCATCAATGCACATCGTTGTCTCCGCAATGCAGTGCAACAGCACTCATATTATATCGTCGTGGCACATGCAATACACCAGCAATCATGTTATTCCCTTAAAGCACAAAGGAATGAGTTAGTTTTGGTATGCAATGCAATGTAACAAGTGCATAGTTGATATGTTATTTTTCAATGCACAACGTTGTCTGTGCAATAGCACTCATTGTCTCGTCGTTGCACAATGGAATAGGTCAGTTCTGGTATCGTTAGATCGTGTGTGCAATGCAATACACCAGCACTCATGTTATTTCTTTAACGCACAAAGGATTGAGTTAAGTTTTGGCATGCATTGAAATGCAACGTGCTGATATGTTATTCTTCAACGCCAAATCTTAGATCGTGTGTGCAATGCAATGCAACACATGTTATCTCTTCTTTGCACACGAGGTATGAGGTATTTGTTCTATGCATTGTAACGCAACAGCTAATGCAATAATTTCCCTTCAATGCACTAATAAATGAGTTTGTTTCATGTGCAGTGCGAACCTATGTTATGTGTATAGCTATGCAATACTCATTTCATAGAGAAATGAGTTAGATCTTTTGTGCATTCCAAAGCAACTGCAAAAATTGTCAATTCACATGGAGTGAATTAGTTCTTGTGATGATTGCATGCAACAAGCTTATATGTTATTATTCAATACACAACGTTAGATCATAGCAATGCAACAGCACACTTGTTATTTCTTCGTTGCACAAAGTTATTGTGTGTGCAAATGTAAAGGAATAGCGTTTGCAATAAAATAATTCCCTTCAAAACACAAATTAATAGTTTAGATGCAATGAAATGCGAAAAGCACATATATTATGTTTTTTCATTGCACATAGGAATAAGATAGATCTTTTTTTGCAATGCAACGGTAAAAATGCTATCTCCTCAATGCACATCGGAATGAGGTAGTTCAACAACTACAAATGTGTGTATTCAGTGTATCAGTGCAGAATATGTTATTCTTCACTGCACAACGTTTGATCGTGTGTGAAATGCAATGCAACAGCACAAATTGTATCTCAGTTAGTTCTGGTATGCAATGCAATGCAACAAGTGCCTACATGTTATTTTTCAATGCACAACGTTAGATCGTTTGTGCAAATGCAATGCAACAAAACACAAATTATCTTATTATAATAAGATAATCACATATTATAAACTTATAGACTCCTTTTAATATTAAATCAGCCATACAGAAGTCCATATTTGACCTACTGGACATTTTTCTGTGCAAAGAGTCTTGGACTTTCTATACCTACTCAGAGACTCCTTCTGATGCTTCATAAGCCTAAAAAAGTAGGCCTAATTAAGTATGCACTAAAAAAGTAGTCCATATCTGACCTATTGAACTTATTTCTGGTCAAAAAAATGTTATTTCACACTCACTTATTTCTGCAATGCAGTGCAACAGCACTCATATTATATCGTCGTGGCACATGCAATACACCAGCAATCATGTTATTCCCTTAAAGCACAAAGGAATGAGTTAGTTTTGGTATGCAATGCAATGTAACAAGTGCATAGTTGATATGTTATTTTTCAATGCACAACGTTGTCTGTGCAATAGCACTCATTGTCTCGTCGTTGCACAATGGAATAGGTCAGTTCTGGTATCGTTAGATCGTGTGTGCAATGCAATACACCAGCACTCATGTTATTTCTTTAACGCACAAAGGATTGAGTTAAGTTTTGGCATGCATTGAAATGCAACGTGCTGATATGTTATTCTTCAACGCCAAATCTTAGATCGTGTGTGCAATGCAATGCAACACGTTATCTCTTCTTTGCACACGAGGTATGAGGTAGTTGTTCTATGCATTGTAACGCAACAGCTAATGCAATAATTTCCCTTCAATGCACTAATAAATTAGTTTGTTTCATGTGCAGTGCGAACCTATGTTATGTGTATAGCTATGCAATACTCATTTCATAGAGAAATGAGTTAGATCTTTTGTGCATTCCAAAGCAACTGCAAAAATTGTCAATTCACATGGAGTGAATTAGTTCTTGTGATGATTGCATGCAACAAGCTTATATGTTATTATTCAATACACAACGTTAGATCATAGCAATGCAACAGCACACTTGTTATTTCTTCGTTGCACAAAGTTATTGTGTGTGCAATGTAAAGGAATAGCGTTTGCAATAAAATAATTCCCTTCAAAACACAAATTAATAGTTTAGATGCAATGAAATGCGAAAAGCACATATATTATGTTTTTTCATTGCACAGAGGAATAAGATAGATCTTTTTTTGCAATGCAACGGTAAAAATGCTATCTCCTCAATGCACATCGGAATGAGGTAGTTCAACAACTACAAATGTGTGTATTCAGTGTATCAGTGCAGAATATGTTATTCTTCACTGCACAACGTTTGATCGTGTGTGAAATGCAATGCAACAGCACAAATTGTATCTCAGTTAGTTCTGGTATGCAATGCAATGCAACAAGTGCCTACATGTTATTTTTCAATGCACAACGTTAGATCGTTTGTGCAAATGCAATGCAACAAAACACAAATTATCTTATTATAATAAGATAATCACATATTATAAACTTATAGACTCCTTTTAATGTCAAATCAGCCATACAGAAGTCCATATTTGACCTACTGGACATTTTTCTGTGCAAAGAGTCTTGGACTTTCTATACCTACTCAGAGACTCCTTCTGATGCTTCATAAGCCTAAAAAAGTAGGCCTAATTAAGTATGCACTAAAAAAGTAGTCCATATCTGACCTATTGAAGTTATTTCTGGTCAAAAAAATGTTATTTCACACTCACTTATTTCTGGTCCTTTAAGTTTTTTTTAACTATATAAAGTTATAGACTCCTTCTGATGATAAATCATCTATACAGAGGTCCCTTTTTCACCTACTGAACATATTTCTGGCCAAAGAGTTCTTGAACATTATCTTGCTATTCATACAGTTGGACTTCTTGTGATGTTATATTATCCACCCTGTAGTCTATTTTTGATCTACTCAACTTATTTCTGGCCCTAGAGTACTCGATCTTGAAATTTCTATACATTCTCATAGACTCCTTCTGATGTCCATATTTGACCTACTGAACATATTTCTGTCGAGAGACCTTGAACATTACCTTACTATACATAATTCTCCTACTATACAGACTGCTTGTGATGTTATGTCAGCCAGACTGTAGTCCATATTTGACCGATCGAACATATTTTTGGCCAAATTTTCCTCAAAATGTTTTTTAATATTATAAACATTATATACTCCTTTTAATGTTAAATCAGCCATACAGAGGTCCATATTTGACCTACTGGACATATTACTGGAAAGAAACTCCTCGATCTTTAACTTTCTATACATACCCATATACATATCCTTCTGATGCTTCATAAGCCATATCTGACCTATTGAACTAATTTGTGGTCAAACTGTCTTCAAAAGGTATTAAACTATATAAACTTATAGACTCCTTCTGATGTTAAATCAGCTATAGAGAGGTTACTTTTTGAACTGCTGAACAGCATTCATGTTACCTTTCTATATATATTGACTCCTTTTGATATTACAATAGTCCATATTTGACCTACTGAACATATTTTTGGCCAAAAATGAACTTACATTAACTTGAATCTGAATTTATCTACATTCAGATTGATTTCTTCTAATGTTATATAAGCCAGACGCCAGTAAAAACTTGAACCACTAAACATATTTCTGGCCAAAGAGTACTCGAAACATGACCTTTCTTTACATACTCGTTGACTCCTTCTGATGTTACGTCCGCCATACAGAAGTCCATATTTTACCTGAGGAACAAATTTCTGCCAAAGAATCCTCGATCTTGGACTTTCTATAGATACTCATAGACTCCTTCTGATAAGCCATATAGAAGTCCATATAGAAGTCCATATCTGACCGATTGAACATATTATTGGCCAAAGAATCCTTAAGAATAACTTACTATACATACTTCTCCTACTATACAGACTTCTTGTGATGTTATATCACCCAGACAGTAAGTAGTCCATATTTGACCGATTGAACAAATTTTTGGCAAAAGAATCCTGAAAATGTTTTTTACTATTAAAAACTTATCGACTCCGTCTGATGTTAAATTAGCCATACAGAAGTCCAAAATTGACCTACTGAAAATATTACTGGCCAAAGAGTCCTTAAAGATTAACACTATACATTCAGATTCATATCTTCAGATGTTATATCATCCTGACAAAAGTCCATATTTGACATACTGAATTTTTTTCTGGCCAAAGAGTACTCAAAACTTGACCTTTCTATATATACTCGTTGAGTCTTTCTGAATTTATGTCAGCCAAACAGAAGTCCATATTTCACCCAAGGAACATGTTTCTGGCCAAAGAGTCCTCGATCTTGGACTTTCTATACATACTCATAGACTCCCTCTGATGCTTCATAACCCATATAGATGTCCATATCTGACCTATTGAAATTATTTCTGGTCAAAGGGTCCTTAAAAGTTTTTTTACTATTTAAAGTTATAGACTCCTCCTGATGATAAATCATCTATTCAGAGGTCCCTTATTCACCTACTGAAAATATTTCTGGCCAAGGAGTTCTTGAAAATTATCTTGCTATACATACAGATGGACTTCTTGTGATGTTATATTATCCAGCCTGTAGTCCTTTTTTACCTACTCAACTTATTTCTGGCCCTAGAGTACTCGATCTTGAAATTTCTATACATTCTCATAGACTCTTTCTGATGTCAAATCAGCAAATCAGCCATTAAGAAGTCCTTATTTGACTTACTGAACATATTTCTGTCCAGAGACCTTGAACATTACCTTACTATACATAATTCTCCTACTATACAGACTTCTCGTGATGTTATGTCAGCCAGACTGTAGTCCATATTTTACCGATTGAACATATTTTTGACAAAAGATTCGTCAAAAGGTTTTTTAATATTATAAACTTATAGACTCCTTTTAATGTTAAATCAGCCAAACAGAAGTCCATATTTGACCTACTGGACATATTACTGGAAAAAAACTCCTCGATCTTTAACTTTCTATACATACCCATAGACTCCTACTGGTGCTTCATAAGCCATTTGGAAGTCCATATCTGACCTATT
Source organism: Rhinichthys klamathensis goyatoka (assembly GCF_029890125.1). Classification (NCBI taxonomy): domain Eukaryota; kingdom Metazoa; phylum Chordata; class Actinopteri; order Cypriniformes; family Leuciscidae; genus Rhinichthys; species Rhinichthys klamathensis. The sequence continues at coordinate 1,461,229 of NW_026606632.1, forward strand.
GAACTTATTTCTGGTCAAAGGGTCTTCAAAAGGTATTAAACTACATAAACTTATAGACACCTTGTGATGTTAAATCAGCTATAGAGAGGTTGCTTTATGAACTGCTGAACATTTTTTTGTCCAATGTGTCTTATATCCATAAGTCCTTAAGTCCATATATCTGACCGACGGACTACATATTACTGGCCAAAGAGTCTTTAAGGAATAACTTACTGTACATAGTTCTCCTACTATACAGACTTCTCGTGATGTTAAATTAGCCATACAGAAGTCCGAATTTGACCTACTGAAAATATTACTGGCCAAAGAGTCCTTAAAGATTAACACTATACATTCAGATTGATGTCTTTGGATGTTATATCATCCTGACAAATGTCCATATTTGACATTCTGAATTTTTTTCCATCCAAAGAGTATTCAAAACTTGACCTTTCTATATAAATAGTAAATGGATTTACCTTTCCATTTACCTTTCTATATATACTCGTTGACTCTTTCTGATGTTACGTCAGACATTCAGAAGTTCATATTTGACCCAAGGAACATATTTCTGGCCAAAGGGTCCTCAAAAGGTTTGAAACTATATAAACTTATAGACTCCTTCTGATGTTAAATCAGCAATACTGTTCCTTTTTGAACCACTGAACATACTTTTGGCTTTGAATATTAGCTTTCTATACATATTGACTCCTTTTGATGTTACATTAGCCATACTAAAGTCCACATATATAGCTGAACATATTTTTGGCCAGAGATTCCTTAAAGATTAACTTACTACACATTCAGATTGATTTCTTCCAATGTTATATCAGCCAGACGGCAGTCAAAATTTGAACTACTAAACATATTTCTGGCCAAAGAGTACTCAACACATGAACTTTCTATATATACTTGTTGACTCCTTCCGGTTACGTCAGGCATTCAGAAGTTCATATTTGACCCAAGGAACATATTTCTGGCCAAAGAATCCTCGATCTTGAACTTTCTATACATACTGGTAGTCATAGACTTCTGGTGCTTCATAAGCCCTATAGAAGTCCATATAGAAGTCCATATCTGAACTATAGAACTTAATTCTGGTCAAAGGGTCCTCAAATGATTTTAAACTACAGGTATACAAACTTAGAGATTAATTCTGATGTTAAAACCTACTGAACATGTCTGACCAAAGAGTACTTAAAGATTAACACTATACATTGAGATTGAATTCTTCGTATGTTATATCAGCCTGACAAAAGTCCATATTTGACCTACTGAAATTTATTTTGGCCAAAGAGTACTCAAAACTTGAACTTTCTATACTTGTTGACTCCTGATAATAAATCAGCCATACAAAGGTTCCTTTTTGAACTAATGAACCTACTTTTGGCCAAAGAGTCGTTGAACATTAACTTTATATACATATTGACTCCTTTTGATGTTATATCAGACTGTCAAAAGGCCACATTTGACCTACTGAAGATATTTCTGGCCATAGAATCCTCGATCTTGAACTTTCTATACATAGTCATAGACTCATAAGCCATATAGAAGTCCATATAGAAGTCCATACCTGACCTATTGAACTTAATTCTTGTCAAAGGGTCCTCAAATCTTTTTAAACTATATAAACTTAGAGACTCATTCTGGTGTTGAAACCTACTGAACATGTCTGACCAAAGAGTACTTAAAGATTAACACCATACATAAAGATTGAATTCTTCTTATGTTATATCAGTCTGACAAAAGTCCATATTTGACCTACTGAACCTTTTTTTGGCCAAAGAGCACTCGAAACTTGAACTTTCTATACATACTCCTTCTGATGTTAAATCAGCCATACAGAGGTTCATTTTTTAACTAATGAACATAATTTTGGCCAAAGAGTCTTTGAACATTAACTTTCTATACATATTGACTCTATTGATGTTATATCAGCCTGACAAAAGTCCACATTTGACCTACTGAAAATATTTCTGGCCAAAGATTCCTTAAAGATTAATTTACTATACATTCAGATTGATTTGTTCTGATGTTATATCAGCCAGACAGCAGTCAAAATTTGAACTACTATTTGAGGCCATACTCATGGATTCCTGATGTTTTATCAGCCAGAGAGTAGTCCATATTTGACCTAGTGAACATATTTCTGGTGAAAGAGTCATCAAAGGGTAACTAACTATGTGTTCTCACAGAGTGAGACTTCTTTTGATGTTACATCAACATTGAACACATTTCTGGCCAAAGAGTGCTTGATATTGAACTTTCTATACATATAGATTTGTTCTGATGTTTCATCAGCCAGATTGTAGTCCATATTTGACCTATTGAACATATTTCTGGCAGTATAATCTATGAACTTGAACTTTCTAAACATATAGATTTGTTCTGATGTTTTATTAGCCAGATAATAGTCCATATTTGACCTATTGAACATATTTCTAGCAAAAGAGTCCTTGAACTTGAATGTCAAGTTGATGTCCAATGGTCTATGGTCTATGGTCAACTAAGGTTGATGTAACATCAAAGAAGCTCATGAGAACGCATAGTAAGAAAGCCTTTGATGACTCCTGGGCCAGAAATATGTTCAAAAGGTCAAATTTCAACTATAAATATGTATATGTATTAATATGAATAGAAAGTTAAAATTCAAGGACTCTCTGGCCAGAAATGTGTTCAAAAGGTCAAATATGCAGTCATATTTGGTTGCTGTAACATCAAAAGAAGTTTATGAGATCAAATAGTCCGATAGCCCTTTGATGACTCTTTAGCCAGAAATATGTTCAATATGTCAAATTTTGGAATACAGTATGGCTCTTGTAACATAAGGACTCAACAATGGGTTCAATATGGCACATATGGACTACTGTGTGGCTTATGAAACCTCAAAAGTAGTCTATGAAGATCTATAGACAGATCAAGTTCAAAGACTGTTTGGCCAGAAATATGTTCAATAGGTAAAATTTTGGAATACTGTATGGCTCTTGTAACATCAGGACTCAATAAATGGGTTCAATATGTCACATATGGACTACTGTCTGGCTGATGAAACCTCAAAAGTAGTCTATGAGTATCTATAGAAAGTTCAAGTTCAAGGACTCTCTGGCCAAAAATTTGTTCAAAAGGTCAAATATGCAATCATATTTGGTTACTGTAACATCAAAAGAAGTTTATGAGATCAAATAGTCAGATAGCCCTTTGATGACTCTTTAGCCAGAAATATGTTCAATATGTCAAATTTTGGAATACAGTATGGCTCTTGTAACATAAGGACTCAACAATGGGTTCAATATGGCACATATGGACTACTGTGTGGCTTATGAAACCTCAAAAGTAGTCTATGAAGATCTATAGTCAGATAGCCGTTTAATGACTCTTTAGCCAGAAATATGTTCAATAGGTCAAACTCTGGAATACTGTATGGATCTTGTAACATCACGTCTCAATAATGGGTCTAATATGTCACATATGGACTACTGTCTGGCTTATGAAACCTCAAAAGTAGTCTATGAGTATCTATAGAAAGCTCAAATTCAATGACACTTTGGCCAGAAATATGTTCAAAAGGTCAAAATTGATCTACTGATGAAACATCAAAAGGAGTCTATTAGTTTATATAGAAAGTTCAATATCGAGGACTCTTTGGCCAGAAATGTCTTCATCAGGGTCACATATAGTCTAATCTAAGGTTGATGTAACATCAAAAGAAGTTTATGAGATCATATGGTCAGATAGCCGTTTAATGACTCTTTAGCCAGAAATATGTTCAATAGGTCAAATTTGAATCACTGATGAAACATCAGAACAGTCCATATGGAAAATCAGGAGATATGAGTATCTATATAATGTTCAAGTTCAAAGACTCTTTAGCCAGAAATATGTTCAATAGGTCTAATTTTGGAATACTGTATGGCTCTTGTAACATCAGGAGTCAATAATAGGTTCAATAGGTCAAGGTCTACTGTCTGGCTGATGAAACATCAAAATGAGTCTATGACTATGTATAAAAAGATCAAATTCAAGGACTCTTTGGCCAGAAATATTTTCATGTCAAATTTTGGAATACTGTATGGCTCTTATAATATAATGACTCAATAATGGGTTCAATATGTCACAAATGGACTACTGTCTGGCTGATGAAACCTCAAAAGTACTCTATGAGTATCTATAGAAAGTTCAAGTTCAAGGAGTCTTTGGCCAGAAATATGTTCAAAAGGTCAAAATTGATCTACTGATGAAACATCAAAAGGAGTCTATTAGTTTGTATTGAAAGTTCAATATCGAGGTGTCTTTGGCTAGAAATGTCCTCAATAGGTCACATATGGTCTAATCTATGGTTGATGTAACATCAAAGAAGCTCATGAGAACGGATAGTAAGATTGCCTTTGATGACTCTTGGATCAGAAATATGTTCAAAAGGTCAAATTTGAACTACTGATGAAACATCAGAAGGAATGTATAAATATGAATAGAAAGTTAAAATTCAACGACTCTCTGGCCAAAAATGTGTTCAAAAGGTCAAATATGCAGTCATATTTGGTTACTGTAACATCAAAAGAAGTTTATGAGATCATATAGTCAGATAGCCGTTTAATGACTCTTTAGCCAGAAATATGTTCAATAGGTCAAATTTGAATTACTGATGAAACACCAGAACAGTCCATATGGAAAATCAGAAGGACATATGAGTATCTATATAATGTTCAAGTTCAAGGACTCTTTGGTCAAAAATATGTTCAATAGGTCAAATTTTGGAATACTGCCTGGCTCTTGTAACATCAGGTGTCAATAATAGGTTCAATAATAGGTTCAATATGGACTACTGTCTAGCTGATGAAACCTCCAAAGTAGTCTATGAGTATCTATAGAAGGTTCAAGTTCAAGGACACTTTGGCCTGAAATGTCTTCAATAAGTCACATATGGTATAATCTATGGTTGATCTAACATCAAAGAAGCTAATGAGAACGCATAGTAAGATAGCCTTTGATGACTCCTGGGCCAGAAATATGTTCAAAAGGTCAAAATTAATCTACTGATGAAACATCAAAAGGAGTCTATTAGTTTGTATAGAAAGTTCAATATCGAGGACTCTTTGGCCAGAAATGTCTTCAATAGGTCACATATGGTCTAATCTATGGTTACTGTAACATCAAAAGTAGTTTATGAGATCCTATAGTTAGATAGCCTTTTAATGACTCTTTTGCCAGAACTACGTTCAATAGGTCAAATTTGAATCACTGATGAAACATCAGAACAGTCCATATGGAAAATCAGAAGGAGATATGAGTATCTATATAATGTTCAAGTTCAAGGACTCTTTGGCCAGAAATATGTTCAAAAGGTCAAATTTGAACTACTGATGGAACATCAGAAGGAATGTATAAATATGAATAGAAAGTTAAAATTCAAGGACTCTCTGGCCAGAAATGTGTTCAAAAGGTCAAATATGCAGTCAATTTTGGTTGCTGTAACATCAAAAGAAGTTTATGAGATCATATAGTTAGATAGCCCTTTAATGACTCTTCAGCCAGAAATATGTTCAAAAGGTCAAAATTGATCTACTGATGAAACATCAAAGGAGTCTATTAGTTTGTATAGAAAGTTCAATATCGAGGACTCTTTGGCCAGAAATGTCTTCATCAGGGTCACATATAGTCTAATCTATGGTTGATGTAAAATCAAAAGAAGTTTATCATATAGTCAGATAGCCGTTTAATGACTCTTTAGCCAGAAATATGTTCAATACGTCAAGGTCTACTGTCTGGCTGATGAAACATCAAAAGGAGTCTATGAGTATGTAAAAAAAGATCAAGTTCAAGGACTCTTTGGCCAGAAATATGTTCATGTCAAAACTTGGAATACTGTATGGCTCTTGTAACATAAGGACTCAATAATGGGTTCAATATGTCACATATGGACTACTGTCTGGCTGATCAAACCTCAAAATTAGTCTATGAGTATCTATAGAAAGTTCAAGTTCAAGGACACTTTGGCCAGAAATATGTTCAAAAGGTCAAAATTGATTTACTGATGAAACATCAAAAGGAGTCTATTAGTTTGTATAGAAAGTTCAATATCGAGGACTCTTTGGCCAGAAAGGTCTTCAATAGGTCAAATATGGTCTAATATAGATTAGATGTAACATCAAAGAAGCTCATGAGGTAACATATAGGTTAATGTAACATCAAAGAAGCTCATGAGAACACATAGTAAGATAGCCTTTGATGACTCTTGGACCAGAAATATGTTCAAAAGGTCAAATTTGAACTACTGATGAAACATCAGAAGGAATGTATAAATATGAATAGAAAGTTAAAATTCAAGGACTCTCTGGCCAAAAATGTGTTCAAAAGGTCAAATATGCAGTCATATTTGGTTACTGTAACATCAAAAGAAGTTTTTGAGATCATATAGTCAGATAGCCGTTTAATGACTCTTTAGCCAGAAATATGTTCAATAGGTCAAATTTGAATTGCTGATGAAACACCAGAACAGTCCATATGGAAAATCAGAAGGACATATGAGTATCTATATAATGTTCAAGTTCAAGGACTCTTTGGCCAGAAATATGTTCAATAGGTCAAATTTTGGAATACTGCCTGGCTCTTGTAACATCAGGTGTCAATAATAGGTTCAATAGGTCAAATATGGACAACTGTCTGGCTGATGAAACCTCAAAAGTAGTCTATCAGTATCTATAGAAAGTTCAAGTTCATGGACACTTTGACCAGAAATGTCTTTAATAAGTCACATATGGTCTAATATAGATTAGATGTAACATCAAAGAAGCTCATGAGGTAACATATAGGTTGATGTAACATCAAAGATGCTCATGAGAACACATGGTAAGATAGCCTTTGATGACTCTTGGACCAGAAATATGTTCAAAAGGTCAAATTTTGGAATACTGCATGGCTCTTGTAACATCAGGTCTCAATAATGGGTCTAATATGTCACATATGGACTACTGTCTGGCTTATGAAACCTCAAAAGTAGTCTATGAGTATCTATAGAAAGGTCAAATTCAATGACACTTTGGCCAGAAATATGTTCAAAAGGTCAAAAATGATCTACTGATGAAACATCAAAAGGAGTCTATTGGTTTGTATAGAAAGTTCAATATCGAGGACTCTTTGGCCAGAAATGTCTTCAATAGATCACATAAGATCTAATCTTCTTTTGATGCTGTAACATCAAAAGAAGTTTATGAGATCATATAGTTAGATAGCCCTTTAATGACTCTTCCGCCAGAAATATATTCAAAAGGTCAAAATTGATCTACTGATGAAACTTCAAAGGAGTCTATTAGTTTGTATAGAAAGTTCAATATCGAGGACTCTTTGGCCAGAAATGTCTTCATCAGGGTCACATATAGTCTAATCTATGGGTTGATGTAACATCAAAAGAAAATTATCATATAGTCTGATAGCCGTTTAATGACTCTTTAGCCAGAAATATGTTCAATAGGTCAAATTTGTATTACTGATGAAACATCAGAACAGTCCATATGGAAAATCAGAAGGAGATATGAGTATCTATATAATGTTCAAGTTCAAAGACTCTTTGGCCAGAAATATGTTCAATAGATCAAATTTTGGAATACTGCCTGGCTCTTTTAACATCAGGTGTCAATAATAGGTTCAATAGGTCAAATATGGACAACTGTCTGCTGATGAAACCTCAAAAGTAGTCTATGAGTATCTATAGAAAGTTCAAGTTCAAGGACACTTTGACCAGAAATGTCTTTAATAAGTCACATATGGTCTAATATAGCTAGATGTAACATCAAAGAAGCTCATGAGGTAACATATAGGTTGATGTAACATCAAAGATGCTCATGAGAACACATGGTAAGATAGCCTTTGATGACTCTTGGACCAGAAATATGTTCAAAAGGTCAAATTTTGGAATACTGCATGGCTCTTGTAACATCAGGTCTCAATAATGGGTCTAATATGTCACATATGGACTACTGTCTGGCTTATGAAACCTCAAAAGTAGTCTATGAGTATCTATAGAAAGGTCAAATTCAATGACACTTTGGCCAGAAATATGTTCAAAAGGTCAAAAATGATCTACTGATGAAACATCAAAAGGAATCTATTGGTTTGTATAGAAAGTTCAATATCGAGGACTCTTTGGCCAGAAATGTCTTTAATAGGTCACATAAGATCTAATCTTCTTTTGATGCTGTAACATCAAAAGAAGTTTATGAGATCCTATAGTTAGATAGCCTTTTAATGACTCTTTTGCCAGAACTATGTTCAATAGGTCAAATTTGAATCACTGATGAAACATCAGAACAGTCCATATGGAAAATCAGAAGGAGATATGAGTATCTATATAATGTTCAAGTTCAAGGACTCTTTGGCCAGAAATATGTTCAATAGGTCAGATTTTGGAATACTGCATGTAACATCAGGAGTCAACGATAGGTTCAATAGGTCAAATATGGACTACTGTCTGGCTGATGAAACATCAAAAGGAGTCTATGAGTATCTATAGAAAGTTCAAGTTCAAGGACACTTTGGCCAGAAATATGTTCAAAAGGTCAAATTTGAACTACTGATGAAACATCAGAAGGAATGTATAAATATGAATAGAAAGTTAAAATTCAAGGACTCTCTGGCCAGAAATGTGTTCAAAAGGTCAAATATGCAGTCAATTTTGGTTTCTGTAACATCAAAAGAAGTTTATGAGATCATATAGTTAGATAGCCCTTTAATATCTCTTCAGCCAGAAATATGTTCAAAAGGTCAAAATTGATCTACTGATGAAACATCAAAGGAGTCTATTAGTTTGTATAGAAAGTTCAATATCGAGGACTCTTTGGCCAGAAATGTCTTCATCAGGGTCACATATAGTCTAATCTATGGTTGATGTAACATCAAAAGAAGTTTATCTTATAGTCAGATAGCCGTTTAATGACTCTTTAGCCAGAAATATGTTCAATAGGTCAAGGTCTACTGTCTGGCTGATGAAACATCAAAAGGAGTCTATGAGTATGTATAAAAAGATCAAGTTCAAGGACTCTTTGGCCAGAAATATGTTCATGTCAAAATTTGGAATACTGCATGTAACATCAGGAGTCAACGATAGGTTCAATAGGTCAAATATGGACAACTGTCTGGCTGATGAAACCTCAAAAGGAGTCTATGAGTATCTATAGAAAGTTCAAGTTCAAGGACACTTTGACCAGAAATGTCTTTAATAAGTCACATATGGTCTAATATAGCTAGATGTAACATCAAAGAAGCTCATGAGGTAACATATAGGTTGATGTAACATCAAAGATGCTCATGAGAACACATGGTAAGATAGCCTTTGATGACTCTTGGACCAGAAATATGTTCAAAAGGTCAAATTTTGGAATACTGCATGGCTCTTGTAACATCAGGTCTCAATAATGGGTCAAATATGTCACATATGGACTACTGTCTGGCTTATGAAACCTCAAAAGTAGTCTATGAGTATCTATAGAAAGGTCAAATTCAATGACACTTTGGCCAGAAATATGTTCAAAAGGTCAAAAATGATCTACTGATGAAACATCAAAAGGAGTCTATTGGTTTGTATAGAAAGTTCAATATCGAGGACTCTTTGGCCAGAAATGTCTTCAATAGATCACATAAGATCTAATCTTCTTTTGATGCTGTAACATCAAACGAAGTTTATGAGATCATATAGTTAGATAGCCCTTTAATGACTCTTCAGCCAGAAATATATTCAAAAGGTCAAAATTGATCTACTGATGAAACTTCAAAGGAGTCTATTAGTTTGTATAGAAAGTTCAATATCGAGGACTCTTTGGCCAGAAATGTCTTCATCAGGGTCACATATAGTCTAATCTATGGTTAATGTAACATCAAAAGAAAATTATCATATAGTCTGATAGCCGTTTAATGACTCTTTAGCCAGAAATATGTTCAATAGGTCAAATTTGTATTACTGATGAAACATCAGAACAGTCCATATGGAAAATCAGAAGGAGATATGAGTATCTATATAATGTTCAAGTTCAAAGACGCTTTGGCCAGAAATATGTTCAATAGATCAAATTTTGGAATACTGCCTGGCTCTTTTAACATCAGGTGTCAATAATAGGTTCAATAAGTCAAATATGGACAACTGTCTGGCTGATGAAACCTCAAAAGTAGTCTATGAGTATCTATAGAAAGTTCAAGTTCAAGGACACTTTGGCCAGAAATATGTTCAAAAGGTCAAATTTGAACTACTGATGAAACATCAGAAGGAATGTATAAATATGAATAGAAAGTTAAAGTTCAAGGACTCTCTGGCCAGAAATGTGTTCAAAAGGTCAAATATGCAGTCATATTTGGTTGCTTTAACATCAAAAAAAGTTTATGAGATCATATAGTCAGATAGCCCTTTAATGACTCTTTATCCAGAAATATGTTCAATAGGTCAAATTTGAATTACTGATGAAACATCAGAACAGTCCATATGGAAAATCAGGAGATATGAGTATCTATATAATGTTCAAGTTCAAGGACTCTTTGGCCAGAAATCTGTTCAATAGGTCAAATTTTGGAATACTGCATGGCTCTTGTAACATCAGGAGTCAATAATAGGTTCAATATGTCAAATGTGGACTACTGTCTGGCTGATGAAACGTCAAAAGGAGTCTATGACTATGTATAGAAAGATCAAGTTCAAGGACTCTTTGGCCAGAAATATGTTCAATAGGTCAAACTCTGGAATACTGTATGGATCTTGTAACATCAGGTCTCAATAATGGGTCTACATGTCACATATGGACTACTGTCTGGCTTATGAAACCTCAAAAGTAGTCTATGAGTATCTATAGAAAGCTCAAATTCAATGACACTTTGGCCAGAAATATGTTCAAAAGGTCAAAATTGATCTACTGATGAAACATCAAAAGGAGTCTATGACTATGTATAAAAAGATCGAATTCAAGGACTCTTTGGCCAGAAATATGTTCATGTCAAATTTTGGAATACTGTATGGCTCTTGTAACATAAGGACTCAATAATAGCTTCAATATGTCACAAATGGACTACTGTCTGGCTGATGAAACCTCAAAATTAGTCTATGAGCATCTATAGAAAGTTTAAGTTCAAAGAGTCTTTGGCCAGAAATATGTTCAAAAGGTCAAAATTGATCTACTGATGACACATCAAAGGAGTCTATTAGTTTGTATTGAAAGTTCAACATCGAGGAGTCTTTGGCCAGAAATGTCCTCAATAGGTCACATATGGTTACTAATAATCTATGGTTACTGTAACATCAAAAGAAGTTTATGAGATCCTATAGTTAGACTCTTTTGCCAGAACTATGTTCAATAAGTCAAATTTGAATCACTGATGAAACATCAGAACAGTCCATATGGAAAATCAGAAGGAGATATGAGTATCTATATAATGTTCAAGTTCAAGGACTCTTTGGCCAGAAATATTTTCAATAGGTCAGATTTTGGAATACTGCATGGCTCATGTAACAGCAGGAGTCAATGATAGGTTCAATAGGTCAAATATGGACTACTGTCTGGCTGATGAAACATCAAAAGGAGTCTTTGAGTATCTATAGAAAGTTCAAGTTCAAGGACACTTTGGCCAGAAATATGTTCAAAAGGTCAAATTTGAACTACTGATGAAACATCAGAAGGAATGTATAAATATGAATAGAAAGTTAAAATTCAAGGACTCTCTGGCCAGAAATGTGTTCAAAAGGTTAAATATGCAGTCAATTTTGGTTGTTGTAACATCAAGTTTATGAGATCATATAGTCATCTGAAGAGCCTTTGATGACTCTTGGACCAGAAATATGTTCAAAAGTTCAAAATTGATCTACTGATGAAACATCAAAAGGAGTCTATTAGTTTGAATAGAAAGTTCAATATCGAGGACTCTTTGGCCAGAAATGTCTTCAAGAACTACAGTATGGTTCTTGTAACATCAGGACTCAATAATGGGTTCAATAGGTCAAATAAAGACTACTGTCTGGCTGATGAAACATCAAAAGGAGTCTATGAGTATGTATAAAAAGATCAAGTTCAAGGAGTCTTTGCGCAGAAATATGTTCAATAGGTCAAATTTTGGAATACTCATTCTAACTAACTCATTCCTTTGTGCATTAAAGAGATAAAATGAGTGCTGTTGCACTGCATTGCACAAACTATCTAATTATGTCCATTGAAGAATATCACATAAGCTATGTGCTTGATGCATTTCAATGCAGACCAAAAACTGACTTATTCTGGTTTGCAACGAAGTGATAAGCTAAGTGCAGTTGCATTGCATTGTACAGACGATCTAACATTGCGCATTGAAAAATAACATATATATATATATATATATATATATATATATATATATATATATATATATATATATATATAAATTACATGTTGCATTGCATTGCATACCAGAACTCATTGCGTTGTGCTTTGAGGAGATAACATTTGAATTGTTGCATTGCATTGCAAATAAATCTTAATTATTACTCTATGCAATGAAAACACAACATATGTGCTTTCCATTGCACTGCATACTACAACTTTTGCCATTTGCATTACAATGCATAAAATGACCTCATACCTCTTATGCAACGAAGAGATAACATAAGAATTGCAAATAAATCTTAATTATTACTCTATGCAATGAAAACACAACATATGTGCTTTCCATTGCACTGCATACTACAACTTTTGGCATTTGCATTACAATGCATAAAATGACCTCATACCTCTTATGCAACGAAGAGATAACATAAGAGTTGCATTGCATTGCAATGGCGATCTAAGAATTAGTTAAATAACATATTTGCGAAGCACATGTTGCATTTCAATACTAACTCATTCCTTTGTGCATTAAAGAGATAACATGAGTGCTATTGCACTGCATTGCACAAACGATCTAATGATGTGCATTGAACAATATCACATAAGCTCATTCATTTTTGAATTGAAGGGAAATTATTGCATTAGCTTTTTCATTACAATGCATAGAATAACTACCTCATACCTCATGTGCAACGAAGCCGAACACGATAACATAGGTATTGCATTGCACATGCGATCTAAGAAGTAGCGTTGAAGAATAACATATAAGCGTATGACATCAATGCATGCCAGAACTAACTCATTCCTTTGTGCATTAAAGAGATAACATGAGTGCAAAAGCACAGCATTGCACAAACGATCTAACGATGTGTATTGAAGAATATCATATAAACTATATATCTGTCTTATTCTTCTGTGCAATGAAAACACATACTATATGTACTTTCTTTTTGCATTACTACATCTAAACTATTTATTTGTGTATTGAAGAGAAATTATTGCAATAACTATTCTATTGCAATGGACACACAATAACTAACTCATTCCGTTGTGCAACGAGCTTATTTGTTATTCTTCAATACACAACTTGCATTGACTATCGTGTCAATAGTGCCCATATGTTAATGCATACAAGAACTATTGCATGAAATATCAAACTAATTCCTGTGCAAAAAAAAAACAGAACATATATGTGCAAACGATCTACATTGCGCATTGAAGAATAACATAGCTATATGCACTTGTTGCTTTGCATTGCATACCAGAACTAACTCGTTGCGGCGTTCTTTAAGGAGATACAATTTGTGCTGTTGCATTGCATTGCAAAAAAATCTAAATTATTCCTCTATGCAATGAAAACCACAACATGTGTTCTTTCGCATTGCAAAGCATACTACAACAAACATTCATTTTTGCATTGAAGGGAAATCATTGCATTAGCTCTTGCATTACAATATACAGAATAACTACCCCATACCTCTTGTGCAACGAAGAGATAGCATTGTACGATGTGCATTGAAGAATATCATATATGTGTTTGGTGCATTTCAATACATGCCAGAACTAACTCATTCCTTTGTGCATTAAAGAGATAACATGAATGCTGTTGCACTGCATTGCACAAACGATCTAACGATGTGCATTGAAGAATATCATATAAGCTATGTGCTTGGTGCATCAATGCATACTGACATTCTGTTTTGCAACGAAGCGATAACTAAAGTGCTGTTGCATTGCATTGCACAAACGATCTTTGCGATCATTGCGCTTTGAATAATAACATATAAGTTATGCATTTGTTGCATGCATTCCATACCAGAACTAACTCATTGCGTTAGGCTTTGAGGAGATAAAATCAGAATTTTTACTCTATGCAATGAAAACACATAACATATGTGCTTTAGCATTGCACTGCATACTATAACAACCTTATTCATTTTTGAATAGAAGGGAAATTATTGTATTAGCTCTTTCATTACAATGCATATGAATAACTACCTCATACTTCATGTGCAACGAAGTCGAACACTGCACGGACACGAACTATTGCATTGCACATGCGATCTAAGAAGTAGCGTTGAAAAGCGTATACATATGCAGCACATGTTGCATTTTAATGCATGCCAGAACTAACTCATTCCTTTGTGCATTAAAGAGATAACATGAGTGCAACAGCACTACATTGCAAAAAACTGACTTATTCGTTTTTGCAATGAAGAGATGCAATAGCTAATGCAATAATCGTTAGATCTTTTGTGCATTCGAATGCAACTGCAAAAATGGTATCTCTTCAATGCACATATAAGTGAGTTAGTTCTTGTAAGGATTGCATGCAAAAAGCTTATATGTTATTCTTCAATGCACAACGTTTGATCGTGTGTGAAATGCAATGCAAAAGAACAAATTGTATTTCCTCAAAGCACAACGCAATGAGTTAGTTCTGGTATGCAATGCAATGTAACAAGTGTGTAGCTTATGTGATATTCTTCAATGCACATCGTTGTCTGTGCAATATAGTGCAACAGCACTCATGTTATCTCGTCGTTGCACAATGCGCTTAGCCTGTATGTTATGTTTTATGAACATCATTAGATCCTGTGTGCAATACAATACACCAGCACTCATGTTATTTCCTTACACAAAGGAATGAGTTAGTTCTGGCATGCATTGAAATGCGACATGTGCATAGAATATATGTTATTCTTAAATGCAAAATCTTAGATCGTGTGTGCAATGCAATGCAACACATCTCTTCTTTGCACACGAGGTATGAGGTAGATAACTATTGCAACTAATCCAATAATTTCCCTTCAATGCACAAATTAATAAGTTTGTTATAGTATGCAGTGCAATGCAATGCAACAAAACAGAAATTATCTCTTTAATGCACATGGGAACGAGTTAGTTATTGTATCTATTGCAATGCACCAAGCGCATAGCTTATATGACATTCTTCAATGCACATCGTTTTCTGTGCAATGCAGTGCAACAGCACTCATATCATTCCCTTAAAGCACAAAGGAATGAGTTAAGTTCTGGCATGCATTGAAATACAACACGTGCTATGTTATTCTTCAATGCACAACGTTTGATTGTGTGTGAAATGCAATGCAAAAGAACAAATTGTATTTCCTCAAAGCACAACGCAATGACTTAGTTCTGGTATGCAATGCAAGTGCATGCAACAAACGCATAGCTTATGTGATATTCTTCAATGCACATCGTTGTCTGTGCAATATAGTGCAACAGCACTCATGTTATCTCGTCGTTGCACAATGCGCTTAGCCTGTATGTTATGTTCTATGAACATCATTAGATCCTGTGTGCAATACAATACACCAGCACTCATGTTATTTCCTTACACAAAGGAATGAGTTAGTTCTGGCATGCATTGAAATGCGACATGTGCATAGATTATATGTTATTCTTAAATGCAAAATCTTAGATCGTGTGTGCAATGCAATGCAACACATCTCTTCTTTGCACACGAGGTATGAGGTAGATAACTACTGCAACTAATCCAATAATTTCCCTTCAATGCACAAATTAATAAGTTTGTTATAGTATTCAACTAGTATGTTATAGTTTGTTGCAATGCAACAAAACAGAAATTATCTCTTTAATGCACATGGGAACGAGTTAGTTATTGTATCTATTGCAATGCACCAAGCGCATAGCTTATATGACATTCTTCAATGCACATCGTTTTCTGTGCAATGCAGTGCAACAGCACTCATATCATTCCCTTAAAGCACAAAGGAATGAGTTAAGTTCTGGCATGCATTGAAATACAACACGTGCTATGTTATTCTTCAATGCACAACGTTTGATTGTGTGTGAAATGCAATGCAAAAGAACAAATTGTATTTCCTCAAAGCACAACGCAATGACTTAGTTCTGGTATGCAATGCAAGTGCATAGCCTAAATGGTATTTTTCAATGCACAACGTTAGATCGTTTGTGCAATGCAATGCAACAAAACACATGTTATCTCTTTAATGCACATGGGAATGAGTTAGTTATTGTATGCATTGCAATGCAACAAGCGCATAGCTTATGTGATATTCATCAATGCACATCGTTGTCTCCGCAATGCAGTGCAACAGCACTCATATTATATCGTCGTGGCACATGCAATACACCAGCAATCATGTTATTCCCTTAAAGCACAAAGGAATGAGTTAGTTTTGGTATGCAATGCAATGTAACAAGTGCATAGTTGATATGTTATTTTTCAATGCACAACGTTGTCTGTGCAATAGCACTCATTGTCTCGTCGTTGCACAATGGAATAGGTCAGTTCTGGTATCGTTAGATCGCAATACACCAGCACTCATGTTATTTCTTTAACGCACAAAGGATTGAGTTAAGTTTTGGCATGCATTGAAATGCAACGTGCTGATATGTTATTCTTCAACGCCAAATCTTAGATCGTGTGTGCAATGCAATGCAACACATGTTATCTCTTCTTTGCACACGAGGTATGAGGTAGTTGTTCTATGCATTGTAACGCAACAGCTAATGCAATAATTTCCCTTCAATGCACTAATAAATGAGTTTGTTTCATGTGCAGTGCGAACCTATGTTATGTGTATAGCTATGCAATACTCATTTCATAGAGAAATGAGTTAGATCTTTTGTGCATTCCAAAGCAACTGCAAAAATTGTCAATTCACATGGAGTGAATTAGTTCTTGTGATGATTGCATGCAACAAGCTTATATGTTATTATTCAATACACAACGTTAGATCATAGCAATGCAACAGCACACTTGTTATTTCTTCGTTGCACAAAGTTATTGTGTGTGCAATGTAAAGGAATAGCGTTTGCAATAAAATAATTCCCTTCAAAACACAAATTAATAGTTTAGATGTAGTATGCAATGAAATGCGAAAAGCACATATATTATGTTTTTTCATTGCACAGAGGAATAAGATAGATCTTTTTTTGCAATGCAACGGTAAAAATGCTATCTCCTCAATGCACATCGGAATGAGGTAGTTCAACAACTACAAATGTGTGTATTCAGTGTATCAGTGCAGAATATGTTATTCTTCACTGCACAACGTTTGATCGTGTGTGAAATGCAATGCAACAGCACAAATTGTATCTCCTCAAAGCACAACGCAATGAGTTAGTTCTGGTATGCAATGCAATGCAACAAGTGCCTACATGTTATTTTTCAATGCACAACGTTAGATTGTTTGTGCAAATGCAATGCAACAAAACACAAATTATCTTATTATAATAAGATAATCACATATTATAAACTTATAGACTCCTTTTAATGTTAAATCAGTCCATATTTGACCTACTGGACATTTTTCTGTGCAAAGAGTCTTGGACTTTCTATACCTACTCAGAGACTCCTTCTGATGCTTCATAAGCCTAAAAAAGTAGGCCTGATTAAGTATGCACTAAAAAAGTAGTCCATATCTGACCTATTGAACTTATTTCTGGTCAAAAAAATGTTATTTCATACTCACTTATTTCTGGTCCTCAAGTTTTTTTTAACTATATAAAGTTATAGACTCCTTCTGATGATAAATCATCTATACAGAGGTCCTTTTTTCACCTACTGAACATATTTCTGGCCAAAGAGTTCTTGAACATTATCTTGCTATTCATACAGTTGGACTTCTTGTGATGTTATATTATCCACCCTGTAGTCTATTTTTGATCTACTCAACTTATTTCTGGCCCTAGAGTACTCGATCTTGAAATTTCTATACATTCTCATAGACTCTTTCTGATGTCAAATCAGCAAATCAGCCATTAAGAAGTCCTTATTTGACCTACTGAACATATTTCTGTCCAGAGACCTTGAACATTACCTTACTATACATAATTCTCCTACTATACAGACTTCTCGTGATGTTATGTCAGCCAGACTGTAGTCCATATTTTACCGATTGAACATATTTTTGACAAAAGATTCGTCAAAAGGTTTTTTAATATTATAAACTTATAGACTCCTTTTAATGTTAAATCAGCCAAACAGAAGTCCATATTTGACCTACTGGACATATTAATGGAAAAAAACTCCTCGATCTTTAACTTTCTATACATACCCATAGACTCCTACTGGTGCTTCATAAGCCATTTGGAAGTCCATATCTGACCTATTGAACTTATTTCTGGTCAAAGGGTCTTCAAAAGGTATTAAACTACATAAACTTATAGACACCTTGTGATGTTAAATCAGCTATAGAGATGCACATGGGAATGAGTTAGTTATTGTATGCATTGCAATGCAACAAGCGCATAGCTTATGTGATATTCATCAATGCACATCGTTGTCTCCGCAATGCAGTGCAACAGCACTCATATTATATCGTCGTGGCACATGCAATACACCAGCAATCATGTTATTCCCTTAAAGCAATAACTTTATGAGTTGCTTTATGAACTGCTGAACATTTTTTTGTCCAATGTGTCTTATATCCATAAGTCCTTAAGTCCATATATCTGACCGACGGACTACATATTACTGGCCAAAGAGTCTTTAAGGAATAACTTACTGTACATAGTTCTCCTACTATACAGACTTCTCGTGATGTTAAATTAGCCATACAGAAGTCCAAATTTGACCTACTGAAAATATTACTGGCCAAAGAGTCCTTAAAGATTAACACTATACATTCAGATTGATGTCTTTGGATGTTATATCATCATGACAAAAGTCCATATTTGACATTCTGAATTTTTTTCCATCCAAAGAGTATTCAAAACTTGACCTTTCTATATAAATAGTAAATGGATTTACCTTTCCATTTACCTTTCTATATATACTCGTTGACTCTTTCTGATGTTACGTCAGACATTCAGAAGTTCATATTTGACCCAAGGAACATATTTCTGGCCAAAGGGTCCTCAAAAGGTTTGAAACTATATAAACTTATAGACTCCTTCTGATGTTAAATCAGCAATACTGTTCCTTTTTGAACCACTGAACATACTTTTGGCTTTGAATATTAGCTTTCTATACATATTGACTCCTTTTGATGTTACATTAGCCATACTAAAGTCCACATATATAGCTGAACATATTTTTGGCCAGAGATTCCTTAAAGATTAACTTACTACACATTCAGATTGATTTCTTCCAATGTTATATCAGCCAGACGGCAGTCAAAATTTGAACTACTAAACATATTTCTGGCCAAAGAGTACTCAACACATGAACTTTCTATATATACTTGTTGACTCCTTCCGGTTACGTCAGGCATTCAGAAGTTCATATTTGACCCAAGGAACATATTTCTGGCCAAAGAATCCTCGATCTTGAACTTTCTATACATACTGGTAGTCATAGACTTCTGGTGCTTCATAAGCCCTATAGAAGTCCATATAGAAGTCCATATCTGAACTATAGAACTTAATTCTGGTCAAAGGGTCCTCAAATGATTTTAAACTACAGGTATATAAACTTAGAGATTAATTCTGATGTTAAAACCTACTGAACATGTCTGACCAAAGAGTACTTAAAGATTAACACTATACATTGAGATTGAATTCTTCGTATGTTATATCAGCCTGACAAAAGTCCATATTTGACCTACTGAAATTTTTTTTGGCCAAAGAGTACTCAAAACTTGAACTTTCTATACTTGTTGACTCCTGATAATAAATCAGCCATACAAAGGTTCCTTTTTGAACTAATGAACATACTTTTGGCCAAAGAGTCGTTGAACATTAACTTTATATACATATTGACTCCTTTTGATGTTATATCAGACTGTCAAAAGGCCACATTTGACCTACTGAAGATATTTCTGGCCATAGAATCCTCGATCTTGAACTTTCTATACATAGTCATAGACTCATAAGCCATATAGAAGTCCATATAGAAGTCCATACCTGACCTATTGAACTTAATTCTTGTCAAAGGGTCCTCAAATCTTTTTAAACTATATAAACTTAGAGACTCATTCTGGTGTTGAAACCTACTGAACATGTCTGACCAAAGAGTACTTAAAGATTAACACCATACATAAAGATTGAATTCTTCTTATGTTATATCAGTCTGACAAAAGTCCTTCTTTGACCTACTGAACCTTTTTTTGGCCAAAGAGCACTCGAAACTTGAACTTTCTATACATACTCCTTCTGATGTTAAATCAGCCATACAGAGGTTCATTTTTTAACTAATGAACATAATTTTGGCCAAAGAGTCTTTGAACATTAACTTTCTATACATATTGACTCTATTGATGTTATATCAGCCTGACAAAAGTCCACATTTGACCTACTGAAAATATTTCTGGCCAAAGATTCCTTAAAGATTAATTTACTATACATTCAGATTGATTTGTTCTGATGTTATATCAGCCAGACAGCAGTCAAAATTTGAACTACTATTTGAGGCCATACTCATGGATTCCTGATGTTTTATCAGCCAGAGAGTAGTCCATATTTGACCTAGTGAACATATTTCTGGTGAAAGAGTCATCAAAGGGTAACTAACTATGTGTTCTCACAGAGTGAGACTTCTTTTGATGTTACATCAACATTGAACACATTTCTGGCCAAAGAGTGCTTGATATTGAACTTTCTATACATATAGATTTGTTCTGATGTTTCATCAGCCAGATTGTAGTCCATATTTGACCTATTGAACATATTTCTGGCAGTATAATCTATGAACTTGAACTTTCTAAACATGTTGACCCCTTCTGATGTTTTATTAGCCAGATAATAGTCCATATTTGACCTATTGAACATATTTCTAGCAAAAGAGTCCTTGAACTTGAATGTCAAGTTGATGTCCAATGGTCTATGGTCTATGGTCAACTAAGGTTGATGTAACATCAAAGAAGCTCATTAGAACGCATAGTAAGAAAGCCTTTGATGACTCCTGGGCCAGAAATATGTTCAAAAGGTCAAATTTCAACTATAAATATGTATATGTATTAATATGAATAGAAAGTTAAAATTCAAGGACTCTCTGGCCAGAAATGTGTTCAAAAGGTCAAATATGCAGTCATATTTGGTTGCTGTAACATCAAAAGAAGTTTATGAGATCAAATAGTCAGATAGCCCTTTGATGACTCTTTAGCCAGAAATATGTTCAATATGTCAAATTTTGGAATACAGTATGGCTCTTGTAACATAAGGACTCAACAATGGGTTCAATATGGCACATGTGGACTACTGTCAGGCTTATGAAACCTCAAAAGTAGTCTTTGAAGATCTATAGACAGATCAAGTTCAAAGACTGTTTGGCCAGAAATATGTTCAATAGGTAAAATTTTGGAATACTGTATGGCTCTTGTAACATCAGGACTCAATAAATGGGTTCAATATGTCACATATGGACTACTGTCTGGCTGATGAAACCTCAAAAGTAGTCTATGAGTATCTATAGAAAGTTCAAGTTCAAGGACTCTCTGGCCAAAAATTTGTTCAAAAGGTCAAATATGCAGTCATATTTGGTTACTGTAACATCAAAAGAAGTTTATGAGATCAAATAGTCAGATAGCCCTTTGATGACTCTTTAGCCAGAAATATGTTCAATATGTCAAATTTTGGAATACAGTATGGCTCTTGTAACATAAGGACTCAGCAATGGGTTCAATATGGCACATATGGACTACTGTGTGGCTTATGAAACCTCAAAAGTAGTCTATGAAGATCTATAGTCAGATAGCCGTTTAATGACTCTTTAGCCAGAAATATGTTCAATAGGTCAAACTCTGGAATACTGTATGGATCTTGTAACATCAGGTCTCAATAATATGTCACATATGGACTACTGTCTGGCTTATGAAACCTCAAAAGTAGTCTAATTTTGGAATACTGTATGGCTGTAACATCAGGAGTCAATAATAGGTTCAATAGGTCAAGGTCTACTGCCTGGCTGATGAAACATCAAAATGAGTCTATGACTATGTATAAAAAGATCAAATTCAAGGACTCTTTGGCCAGAAATATTTTCATGTCAAATTTTGGAATACTGTATGGCTCTTGTAACATAATGACTCAATAATGGGTTCAATATGTCACAAATGGACTACTGTCTGGCTGATGAAACCTCAAAAGTACTCTATGAGTATCTATAGAAAGTTCAAGTTCAAGGAGTCTTTGGCCAGAAATATGTTCAAAAGGTCAAAATTGATCTACTGATGAAACATCAAAAGGAGTCTATTAGTTTGTATTGAAAGTTCAATATCGAGGTGTCTTTGGCTAGAAATGTCCTCAATAGGTCACATATGGTCTAATCTATGGTTGATGTAACATCAAAGAAGCTCATGAGAACGGATAGTAAGATTGCCTTTGATGACTCTTGGATCAGAAATATGTTCAAAAGGTCAAATTTGAACTACTGATGAAACATCAGAAGGAATGTATAAATATGAATAGAAAGTTAAAATTCAACGACTCTCTGGCCAAAAATGTGTTCAAAAGGTCAAATATGCATTACTGATGAAACACCAGAACAGTCCATATGGAAAATCAGAAGGACATATGAGTATCTATATAATGTTCAAGTTCAAGGACTCTTTGGTGAAAAATATGTTCAATAGGTCAAATTTTGGAATACTGCCTGGCTCTTGTAACATCAGGTGTCAATAATAGGTTCAATAATAGGTTCAATATGGACTACTGTCTAGCTGATGAAACCTCCAAAGTAGTCTATGAGCATCTATAGAAAGTTCAAGTTCAAGGACACTTTGGCCTGAAATGTCTTCAATAAGTCACATATGGTCTAATCTATGGTTGATCTAACATCAAAGAAGCTAATGAGAACGCATAGTAAGATAGCCTTTGATGACTCCTGGGCCAGAAATATGTTCAAAAGGTCAAAATTAATCTACTGATGAAACATCAAAAGGAGTCTATTAGTTTGTATAGAAAGTTCAATATCGAGGACTCTTTGGCCAGAAATGTCTTCAATAGGTCACATATGGTCTAATCTATGGTTACTGTAACATCAAAAGTAGTTTATGAGATCCTATAGTTAGATAACCTTTTAATGACTCTTTTGCCAGAACTATGTTCAATCGGTCAAATTTGAATCACTGATGAAACATCAGAACAGTCCATATGGAAAATCAGAAGGAGATATGAGTATCTATATAATGTTCAAGTTCAAGGACTCTTTGGCCAGAAATATGTTCAAAAGGTCAAATTTAAACTACTGATGAAACATCAGAAGCAATGTATAAATATGAATAGAAAGTTAAAATTCAAGGACTCTCTGGCCAGAAATGTGTTCAAAAGGTCAAATATGCAGTCAATTTTGGTTGCTGTAACATCAAAAGAAGTTTATGAGATCATATAGTTAGATAGCCCTTTAATGACTCTTCAGCCAGAAATATATTCAAAAGGTCAAAATTGATCTACTGATGAAACTTCAAAGGAGTCTATTAGTTTGTATAGAAAGTTCAATATCGAGGACTCTTTGGCCAGAAATGTCTTCATCAGGGTCACATATAGTCTAATCTATGGTTGATGTAACATCAAAAGAAAATTATCATATAGTCAGATAGCCGTTTAATGACTCTTTAGCCAGAAATATGTTCAATAGGTCAAGGTCTACTGTCTGGCTGATGAAACATCAAAAGGAGTCTATGAGTATGTATAAAAAGATCAAGTTCAAGGACTCTTTGGCCAGAAATATGTTCATGTCAAAATTTGGAATACTGTATGGCTCTTGTAACATAAGGACTCAATAATGGGTTCAATATGTCACATATGGACTACTGTCTGGCTGATCAAACCTCAAAATTAGTCTATGAGTATCTATAGAAAGTTCAAGTTCAAGGACACTTTGGCCAGAAATATGTTCAAAAGGTCAAAATTGATCTACTGATGAAACATCAAAAGGAGTCTATTAGTTTGTATAGAAAGTTCAATATCGGGGACTCTTTGGCCAGAAAGGTCTTCAATAGGTCAAATATGGTCTAATATAGATTAGATGTAACATCAAAGAAGCTCATGAGGTAACATATAGGTTAATGTAACATCAAAGAAGCTCAAGAGAACACATAGTAAGATAGCCTTTGATGACTCTTGGACCAGAAATATGTTCATAAGGTCAAATTTGAACTACTGATGAAACATCAGAAGGAATGTATAAATATGAATAGAAAGTTAAAATTCAAGGACTCTCTGGCCAAAAATGTGTTCAAAAGGTCAAATATGCAGTCAATTTTGGTTGCTGTAACATCAAAAGAAGTTTATGAGATCATATAGTTAGATAGCCCTTTAATGACTCTTCAGCCAGAAATATATTCAAAAGGTCAAAATTGATCTACTGATGAAACTTCAAAGGAGTCTATTAGTTTGTATAGAAAGTTCAATATCGAGGACTCTTTGGCCAGAAATGTCTTCATCAGGGTCACATATAGTCTAATCTATGGTTGATGTAACATCAAAAGAAAATTATCATATTGTCAGATAGCCGTTTAATGACTCTTTAGCCAGAAATATGTTCAAGGTCTACTGTCTGGCTGATGAAACATCAAATCTTTTTAAACTATATAAACTTAGAGATTCATTCTGGTGTTTAAACCTACTGAACATGTCTGACCAAAGAGTACTTAAAGATTAACACCATACATAAAGATTGAATTCTTCTTATGTTATATCAGTCTGACAAAAGTCCATATTTGACCTACTGAACCTTTTTTTGGCCAAAGAGCACTCGAAACTTGAACTTTCTATACATACTCCTTCTGATGTTAAATCAGCCATACAGAGGTTCATTTTTTAACTAATGAACATAATTTTGGCCAAAGAGTCTTTGAACATTAACTTTCTATACATATTGACTCTATTGATGTTATATCAGCCTGACAAAAGTCCACATTTGACCTACTGAAAATATTTCTGGCCAAAGATTCCTTAAAGATTAATTTACTATACATTCAGATTGATTTGTTCTGATGTTATATCAGCCAGACAGCAGTCAAAATTTGAACTACTATTTGAGGCCATACTCATGGATTCCTGATGTTTTATCAGCCAGAGAGTAGTCCATATTTGACCTAGTGAACATATTTCTGGTGAAAGAGTCATCAAAGGGTAACTAACTATGTGTTCTCACAGAGTGAGACTTCTTTTGATGTTACATCAACATTGAACACATTTCTGGCCAAAGAGTGCTTGATATTGAACTTTCTATACATATAGATTTGTTCTGATGTTTCATCAGCCAGATTGTAGTCCATATTTGACCTATTGAACATATTTCTGGCAGTATAATCTATGAACTTGAACTTTCTAAACATGTTGACCCCTTCTGATGTTTTATTAGCCAGATAATAGTCCATATTTGACCTATTGAACATATTTCTAGCAAAAGAGTCCTTGAACTTGAATGTCAAGTTGATGTCCAATGGTCTATGGTCTATGGTCAACTAAGGTTGATGTAACATCAAAGAAGCTCATTAGAACGCATAGTAAGAAAGCCTTTGATGACTCCTGGGCCAGAAATATGTTCAAAAGGTCAAATTTCAACTATAAATATGTATATGTATTAATATGAATAGAAAGTTAAAATTCAAGGACTCTCTGGCCAGAAATGTGTTCAAAAGGTCAAATATGCAGTCATATTTGGTTGCTGTAACATCAAAAGAAGTTTATGAGATCAAATAGTCAGATAGCCCTTTGATGACTCTTTAGCCAGAAATATGTTCAATATGTCAAATTTTGGAATACAGTATGGCTCTTGTAACATAAGGACTCAACAATGGGTTCAATATGGCACATGTGGACTACTGTCAGGCTTATGAAACCTCAAAAGTAGTCTTTGAAGATCTATAGACAGATCAAGTTCAAAGACTGTTTGGCCAGAAATATGTTCAATAGGTAAAATTTTGGAATACTGTATGGCTCTTGTAACATCAGGACTCAATAAATGGGTTCAATATGTCACATATGGACTACTGTCTGGCTGATGAAACCTCAAAAGTAGTCTATGAGTATCTATAGAAAGTTCAAGTTCAAGGACTCTCTGGCCAAAAATTTGTTCAAAAGGTCAAATATGCAGTCATATTTGGTTACTGTAACATCAAAAGAAGTTTATGAGATCAAATAGTCAGATAGCCCTTTGATGACTCTTTAGCCAGAAATATGTTCAAAATGTCAAATTTTGGAATACAGTATGGCTCTTGTAACATAAGGACTCAACAATGGGTTCAATATGGCACATATGGACTACTGTGTGGCTTATGAAACCTCAAAAGTAGTCTATGAAGATCTATAGTCAGATAGCCGTTTAATGACTCTTTAGCCAGAAATATGTTCAATAGGTCAAACTCTGGAATACTGTATGGATCTTGTAACATCAGGTCTCAATAATGGGTCTAATATGTCACATATGGACTACTGTCTGGCTTATGAAACCTCAAAAGTAGTCTAATTTTGGAATACTGTATGGCTGTAACATCAGGAGTCAATAATAGGTTCAATAGGTCAAGGTCTACTGTCTGGCTGATGAAACATCAAAATGAGTCTATGACTATGTATAAAAAGATCAAATTCAAGGACTCTTTGGCCAGAAATATTTTCATGTCAAATTTTGGAATACTGTATGGCTCTTGTAACATAATGACTCAATAATGGGTTCAATATGTCACAAATGGACTACTGTCTGGCTGATGAAACCTCAAAAGTACTCTATGAGTATCTATAGAAAGTTCAAGTTCAAGGAGTCTTTGGCCAGAAATATGTTCAAAAGGTCAAAATTGATCTACTGATGAAACATCAAAAGGAGTCTATTAGTTTGTATTGAAAGTTCAATATCGAGGTGTCTTTGGCTAGAAATGTCCTCAATAGGTCACATATGGTCTAATCTATGGTTGATGTAACATCAAAGAAGCTCATGAGAACGGATAGTAAGATTGCCTTTGATGACTCTTGGATCAGAAATATGTTCAAAAGGTCAAATTTGAACTACTGATGAAACATCAGAAGGAATGTATAAATATGAATAGAAAGTTAAAATTCAACGACTCTCTGGCCAAAAATGTGTTCAAAAGGTCAAATATGCATTACTGATGAAACACCAGAACAGTCCATATGGAAAATCAGAAGGACATATGAGTATCTATATAATGTTCAAGTTCAAGGACTCTTTGGTGAAAAATATGTTCAATAGGTCAAATTTTGGAATACTGCCTGGCTCTTGTAACATCAGGTGTCAATAATAGGTTCAATAATAGGTTCAATATGGACTACTGTCTAGCTGATGAAACCTCCAAAGTAGTCTATGAGCATCTATAGAAAGTTCAAGTTCAAGGACACTTTGGCCTGAAATGTCTTCAATAAGTCACATATGGTATAATCTATGGTTGATCTAACATCAAAGAAGCTAATGAGAACGCATAGTAAGATAGCCTTTGATGACTCCTGGGCCAGAAATATGTTCAAAAGGTCAAAATTAATCTACTGATGAAACATCAAAAGGAGTCTATTAGTTTGTATAGAAAGTTCAATATCGAGGACTCTTTGGCCAGAAATGTCTTCAATAGGTCACATATGGTCTAATCTATGGTTACTGTAACATCAAAAGTAGTTTATGAGATCCTATAGTTAGATAGCCTTTTAATGACTCTTTTGCCAGAACTACGTTCAATAGGTCAAATTTGAATCACTGATGAAACATCAGAACAGTCCATATGGAAAATCAGAAGGAGATATGAGTATCTATATAATGTTCAAGTTCAAGGACTCTTTGGCCAGAAATATGTTCAAAAGGTCAAATTTGAACTACTGATGGAACATCAGAAGGAATGTATAAATATGAATAGAAAGTTAAAATTCAAGGACTCTCTGGCCAGAAATGTGTTCAAAAGGTCAAATATGCAGTCAATTTTGGTTGCTGTAACATCAAAAGAAGTTTATGAGATCATATAGTTAGATAGCCCTTTAATGACTCTTCAGCCAGAAATATGTTCAAAAGGTCAAAATTGATCTACTGATGAAACATCAAAGGAGTCTATTAGTTTGTATAGAAAGTTCAATATCGAGGACTCTTTGGCCAGAAATGTCTTCATCAGGGTCACATATAGTCTAATCTATGGTTGATGTAAAATCAAAAGAAGTTTATCATATAGTCAGATAGCCGTTTAATGACTCTTTAGCCAGAAATATGTTCAATACGTCAAGGTCTACTGTCTGGCTGATGAAACATCAAAAGGAGTCTATGAGTATGTAAAAAAAGATCAAGTTCAAGGACTCTTTGGCCAGAAATATGTTCATGTCAAAACTTGGAATACTGTATGGCTCTTGTAACATAAGGACTCAATAATGGGTTCAATATGTCACATATGGACTACTGTCTGGCTGATCAAACCTCAAAATTAGTCTATGAGTATCTATAGAAAGTTCAAGTTCAAGGACACTTTGGCCAGAAATATGTTCAAAAGGTCAAAATTGATTTACTGATGAAACATCAAAAGGAGTCTATTAGTTTGTATAGAAAGTTCAATATCGAGGACTCTTTGGCCAGAAAGGTCTTCAATAGGTCAAATATGGTCTAATATAGATTAGATGTAACATCAAAGAAGCTCATGAGGTAACATATAGGTTAATGTAACATCAAAGAAGCTCATGAGAACACATAGTAAGATAGCCTTTGATGACTCTTGGACCAGAAATATGTTCAAAAGGTCAAATTTGAACTACTGATGAAACATCAGAAGGAATGTATAAATATGAATAGAAAGTTAAAATTCAAGGACTCTCTGGCCAAAAATGTGTTCAAAAGGTCAAATATGCAGTCATATTTGGTTACTGTAACATCAAAAGAAGTTTTTGAGATCATATAGTCAGATAGCCGTTTAATGACTCTTTAGCCAGAAATATGTTCAATAGGTCAAATTTGAATTGCTGATGAAACACCAGAACAGTCCATATGGAAAATCAGAAGGACATATGAGTATCTATATAATGTTCAAGTTCAAGGACTCTTTGGCCAGAAATATGTTCAATAGGTCAAATTTTGGAATACTGCCTGGCTCTTGTAACATCAGGTGTCAATAATAGGTTCAATAGGTCAAATATGGACAACTGTCTGGCTGATGAAACCTCAAAAGTAGTCTATCAGTATCTATAGAAAGTTCAAGTTCATGGACACTTTGACCAGAAATGTCTTTAATAAGTCACATATGGTCTAATATAGATTAGATGTAACATCAAAGAAGCTCATGAGGTAACATATAGGTTGATGTAACATCAAAGATGCTCATGAGAACACATGGTAAGATAGCCTTTGATGACTCTTGGACCAGAAATATGTTCAAAAGGTCAAATTTTGGAATACTGCATGGCTCTTGTAACATCAGGTCTCAATAATGGGTCTAATATGTCACATATGGACTACTGTCTGGCTTATGAAACCTCAAAAGTAGTCTATGAGTATCTATAGAAAGGTCAAATTCAATGACACTTTGGCCAGAAATATGTTCAAAAGGTCAAAAATGATCTACTGATGAAACATCAAAAGGAGTCTATTGGTTTGTATAGAAAGTTCAATATCGAGGACTCTTTGGCCAGAAATGTCTTCAATAGATCACATAAGATCTAATCTTCTTTTGATGCTGTAACATCAAAAGAAGTTTATGAGATCATATAGTTAGATAGCCCTTTAATGACTCTTCAGCCAGAAATATATTCAAAAGGTCAAAATTGATCTACTGATGAAACTTCAAAGGAGTCTATTAGTTTGTATAGAAAGTTCAATATCGAGGACTCTTTGGCCAGAAATGTCTTCATCAGGGTCACATATAGTCTAATCTATGGGTTGATGTAACATCAAAAGAAAATTATCATATAGTCTGATAGCCGTTTAATGACTCTTTAGCCAGAAATATGTTCAATAGGTCAAATTTGTATTACTGATGAAACATCAGAACAGTCCATATGGAAAATCAGAAGGAGATATGAGTATCTATATAATGTTCAAGTTCAAAGACTCTTTGGCCAGAAATATGTTCAATAGATCAAATTTTGGAATACTGCCTGGCTCTTTTAACATCAGGTGTCAATAATAGGTTCAATAGGTCAAATATGGACAACTGTCTGCTGATGAAACCTCAAAAGTAGTCTATGAGTATCTATAGAAAGTTCAAGTTCAAGGACACTTTGACCAGAAATGTCTTTAATAAGTCACATATGGTCTAATATAGCTAGATGTAACATCAAAGAAGCTCATGAGGTAACATATAGGTTGATGTAACATCAAAGATGCTCATGAGAACACATGGTAAGATAGCCTTTGATGACTCTTGGACCAGAAATATGTTCAAAAGGTCAAATTTTGGAATACTGCATGGCTCTTGTAACATCAGGTCTCAATAATGGGTCTAATATGTCACATATGGACTACTGTCTGGCTTATGAAACCTCAAAAGTAGTCTATGAGTATCTATAGAAAGGTCAAATTCAATGACACTTTGGCCAGAAATATGTTCAAAAGGTCAAAAATGATCTACTGATGAAACATCAAAAGGAATCTATTGGTTTGTATAGAAAGTTCAATATCGAGGACTCTTTGGCCAGAAATGTCTTTAATAGGTCACATAAGATCTAATCTTCTTTTGATGCTGTAACATCAAAAGAAGTTTATGAGATCCTATAGTTAGATAGCCTTTTAATGACTCTTTTGCCAGAACTATGTTCAATAGGTCAAATTTGAATCACTGATGAAACATCAGAACAGTCCATATGGAAAATCAGAAGGAGATATGAGTATCTATATAATGTTCAAGTTCAAGGACTCTTTGGCCAGAAATATGTTCAATAGGTCAGATTTTGGAATACTGCATGTAACATCAGGAGTCAACGATAGGTTCAATAGGTCAAATATGGACTACTGTCTGGCTGATGAAACATCAAAAGGAGTCTATGAGTATCTATAGAAAGTTCAAGTTCAAGGACACTTTGGCCAGAAATATGTTCAAAAGGTCAAATTTGAACTACTGATGAAACATCAGAAGGAATGTATAAATATGAATAGAAAGTTAAAATTCAAGGACTCTCTGGCCAGAAATGTGTTCAAAAGGTCAAATATGCAGTCAATTTTGGTTTCTGTAACATCAAAAGAAGTTTATGAGATCATATAGTTAGATAGCCCTTTAATGACTCTTCAGCCAGAAATATGTTCAAAAGGTCAAAATTGATCTACTGATGAAACATCAAAGGAGTCTATTAGTTTGTATAGAAAGTTCAATATCGAGGACTCTTTGGCCAGAAATGTCTTCATCAGGGTCACATATAGTCTAATCTATGGTTGATGTAACATCAAAAGAAGTTTATCTTATAGTCAGATAGCCGTTTAATGACTCTTTAGCCAGAAATATGTTCAATAGGTCAAGGTCTACTGTCTGGCTGATGAAACATCAAAAGGAGTCTATGAGTATGTATAAAAAGATCAAGTTCAAGGACTCTTTGGCCAGAAATATGTTCATGTCAAAATTTGGAATACTGCATGTAACATCAGGAGTCAACGATAGGTTCAATAGGTCAAATATGGACAACTGTCTGGCTGATGAAACCTCAAAAGGAGTCTATGAGTATCTATAGAAAGTTCAAGTTCAAGGACACTTTGACCAGAAATGTCTTTAATAAGTCACATATGGTCTAATATAGCTAGATGTAACATCAAAGAAGCTCATGAGGTAACATATAGGTTGATGTAACATCAAAGATGCTCATGAGAACACATGGTAAGATAGCCTTTGATGACTCTTGGACCAGAAATATGTTCAAAAGGTCAAATTTTGGAATACTGCATGGCTCTTGTAACATCAGGTCTCAATAATGGGTCTAATATGTCACATATGGACTACTGTCTGGCTTATGAAACCTCAAAAGTAGTCTATGAGTATCTATAGAAAGGTCAAATTCAATGACACTTTGGCCAGAAATATGTTCAAAAGGTCAAAAATGATCTACTGATGAAACATCAAAAGGAATCTATTGGTTTGTATAGAAAGTTCAATATCGAGGACTCTTTGGCCAGAAATGTCTTTAATAGGTCACATAAGATCTAATCTTCTTTTGATGCTGTAACATCAAAAGAAGTTTATGAGATCCTATAGTTAGATAGCCTTTTAATGACTCTTTTGCCAGAACTATGTTCAATAGGTCAAATTTGAATCACTGATGAAACATCAGAACAGTCCATATGGAAAATCAGAAGGAGATATGAGTATCTATATAATGTTCAAGTTCAAGGACTCTTTGGCCAGAAATATGTTCAATAGGTCAGATTTTGGAATACTGCATGTAACATCAGGAGTCAACGATAGGTTCAATAGGTCAAATATGGACTACTGTCTGGCTGATGAAACATCAAAAGGAGTCTATGAGTATCTATAGAAAGTTCAAGTTCAAGGACACTTTGGCCAGAAATATGTTCAAAAGGTCAAATTTGAACTACTGATGAAACATCAGAAGGAATGTATAAATATGAATAGAAAGTTAAAATTCAAGGACTCTCTGGCCAGAAATGTGTTCAAAAGGTCAAATATGCAGTCAATTTTGGTTTCTGTAACATCAAAAGAAGTTTATGAGATCATATAGTTAGATAGCCCTTTAATGACTCTTCAGCCAGAAATATGTTCAAAAGGTCAAAATTGATCTACTGATGAAACATCAAAGGAGTCTATTAGTTTGTATAGAAAGTTCAATATCGAGGACTCTTTGGCCAGAAATGTCTTCATCAGGGTCACATATAGTCTAATCTATGGTTGATGTAACATCAAAAGAAGTTTATCTTATAGTCAGATAGCCGTTTAATGACTCTTTAGCCAGAAATATGTTCAATAGGTCAAGGTCTACTGTCTGGCTGATGAAACATCAAAAGGAGTCTATGAGTATGTATAAAAAGATCAAGTTCAAGGACTCTTTGGCCAGAAATATGTTCATGTCAAAATTTGGAATACTGCATGTAACATCAGGAGTCAACGATAGGTTCAATAGGTCAAATATGGACTACTGTCTGGCTGATGAAACCTCAAAAGGAGTCTATGAGTATCTATAGAAAGTTCAAGTTCAAGGACACTTTGACCAGAAATGTCTTTAATAAGTCACATATGGTCTAATATAGCTAGATGTAACATCAAAGAAGCTCATGAGGTAACATATAGGTTGATGTAACATCAAAGATGCTCATGAGAACACATGGTAAGATAGCCTTTGATGACTCTTGGACCAGAAATATGTTCAAAAGGTCAAATTTTGGAATACTGCATGGCTCTTGTAACATCAGGTCTCAATAATGGGTCTAATATGTCACATATGGACTACTGTCTGGCTTATGAAACCTCAAAAGTAGTCTATGAGTATCTATAGAAAGGTCAAATTCAATGACACTTTGGCCAGAAATATGTTCAAAAGGTCAAAAATGATCTACTGATGAAACATCAAAAGGAGTCTATTGGTTTGTATAGAAAGTTCAATATCGAGGACTCTTTGGCCAGAAATGTCTTCAATAGATCACATAAGATCTAATCTTCTTTTGATGCTGTAACATCAAACGAAGTTTATGAGATCATATAGTTAGATAGCCCTTTAATGACTCTTCAGCCAGAAATATATTCAAAAGGTCAAAATTGATCTACTGATGAAACTTCAAAGGAGTCTATTAGTTTGTATAGAAAGTTCAATATCGAGGACTCTTTGGCCAGAAATGTCTTCATCAGGGTCACATATAGTCTAATCTATGGTTAATGTAACATCAAAAGAAAATTATCATATAGTCTGATAGCCGTTTAATGACTCTTTAGCCAGAAATATGTTCAATAGGTCAAATTTGTATTACTGATGAAACATCAGAACAGTCCATATGGAAAATCAGAAGGAGATATGAGTATCTATATAATGTTCAAGTTCAAAGACGCTTTGGCCAGAAATATGTTCAATAGATCAAATTTTGGAATACTGCCTGGCTCTTTTAACATCAGGTGTCAATAATAGGTTCAATAAGTCAAATATGGACAACTGTCTGGCTGATGAAACCTCAAAAGTAGTCTATGAGTATCTATAGAAAGTTCAAGTTCAAGGACACTTTGGCCAGAAATATGTTCAAAAGGTCAAATTTGAACTACTGATGAAACATCAGAAGGAATGTATAAATATGAATAGAAAGTTAAAGTTCAAGGACTCTGGCCAGAAATGTGTTCAAAAGGTCAAATATGCAGTCATATTTGGTTGCTTTAACATCAAAAAAAGTTTATGAGATCATATAGTCAGATAGCCCTTTAATGACTCTTTATCCAGAAATATGTTCAATAGGTCAAATTTGAATTACTGATGAAACATCAGAACAGTCCATATGGAAAATCAGGAGATATGAGTATCTATATAATGTTCAAGTTCAAGGACTCTTTGGCCAGAAATCTGTTCAATAGGTCAAATTTTGGAATACTGCATGGCTCTTGTAACATCAGGAGTCAATAATAGGTTCAATATGTCAAATGTGGACTACTGTCTGGCTGATGAAACGTCAAAAGGAGTCTATGACTATGTATAGAAAGATCAAGTTCAAGGACTCTTTGGCCAGAAATATGTTCAATAGGTCAAACTCTGGAATACTGTATGGATCTTGTAACATCAGGTCTCAATAATGGGTCTACATGTCACATATGGACTACTGTCTGGCTTATGAAACCTCAAAAGTAGTCTATGAGTATCTATAGAAAGCTCAAATTCAATGACACTTTGGCCAGAAATATGTTCAAAAGGTCAAAATTGATCTACTGATGAAACATCAAAAGGAGTCTATGACTATGTATAAAAAGATCGAATTCAAGGACTCTTTGGCCAGAAATATGTTCATGTCAAATTTTGGAATACTGTATGGCTCTTGTAACATAAGGACTCAATAATGGCTTCAATATGTCACAAATGGACTACTGTCTGGCTGATGAAACCTCAAAATTAGTCTATGAGCATCTATAGAAAGTTTAAGTTCAAAGAGTCTTTGGCCAGAAATATGTTCAAAAGGTCAAAATTGATCTACTGATGACACATCAAAGGAGTCTATTAGTTTGTATTGAAAGTTCAACATCGAGGAGTCTTTGGCCAGAAATGTCCTCAATAGGTCACATATGGTTACTAATAATCTATGGTTACTGTAACATCAAAAGAAGTTTATGAGATCCTATAGTTAGACTCTTTTGCCAGAACTATGTTCAATAAGTCAAATTTGAATCACTGATGAAACATCAGAACAGTCCATATGGAAAATCAGAAGGAGATATGAGTATCTATATAATGTTCAAGTTCAAGGACTCTTTGGCCAGAAATATTTTCAATAGGTCAGATTTTGGAATACTGCATGGCTCATGTAACAGCAGGAGTCAATGATAGGTTCAATAGGTCAAATATGGACTACTGTCTGGCTGATGAAACATCAAAAGGAGTCTTTGAGTATCTATAGAAAGTTCAAGTTCAAGGACACTTTGGCCAGAAATATGTTCAAAAGGTCAAATTTGAACTACTGATGAAACATCAGAAGGAATGTATAAATATGAATAGAAAGTTAAAATTCAAGGACTCTCTGGCCAGAAATGTGTTCAAAAGGTTAAATATGCAGTCAATTTTGGTTGTTGTAACATCAAGTTTATGAGATCATATAGTCATCTGAAGAGCCTTTGATGACTCTTGGACCAGAAATATGTTCAAAAGTTCAAAATTGATCTACTGATGAAACATCAAAAGGAGTCTATTAGTTTGAATAGAAAGTTCAATATCGAGGACTCTTTGGCCAGAAATGTCTTCAAGAACTACAGTATGGTTCTTGTAACATCAGGACTCAATAATGGGTTCAATAGGTCAAATAAAGACTACTGTCTGGCTGATGAAACATCAAAAGGAGTCTATGAGTATGTATAAAAAGATCAAGTTCAAGGAGTCTTTGCGCAGAAATATGTTCAATAGGTCAAATTTTGGAATACTCATTCTAACTAACTCATTCCTTTGTGCATTAAAGAGATAAAATGAGTGCTGTTGCACTGCATTGCACAAACTATCTAATTATGTCCATTGAAGAATATCACATAAGCTATGTGCTTGATGCATTTCAATGCAGACCAAAAACTGACTTATTCTGGTTTGCAACGAAGTGATAAGCTAAGTGCAGTTGCATTGCATTGTACAGACGATCTAACATTGCGCATTGAAAAATAACATATATATATATATATATATATATATATATATATATATATATATATATATATATATATATATATATATATATATATATATATATATATATATATATATATATATATATATATATATAAATTACATGTTGCATTGCATTGCATACCAGAACTCATTGCGTTGTGCTTTGAGGAGATAACATTTGAATTGTTGCATTGCATTGCAAATAAATCTTAATTATTACTCTATGCAATGAAAACACAACATATGTGCTTTCCATTGCACTGCATACTACAACTTTTGCCATTTGCATTACAATGCATAAAATGACCTCATACCTCTTATGCAACGAAGAGATAACATAAGAATTGCAAATAAATCTTAATTATTACTCTATGCAATGAAAACACAACATATGTGCTTTCCATTGCACTGCATACTACAACTTTTGGCATTTGCATTACAATGCATAAAATGACCTCATACCTCTTATGCAACGAAGAGATAACATGGCGATCTAAGAATTAGTTAAATAACATATTTGCGAAGCACATGTTGCATTTCAATACATGCCAAAACTAACTCATTCCTTTGTGCATTAAAGAGATAACATGAGTGCTATTGCACTGCATTGCACAAACGATCTAATGATGTGCATTGAACAATATCACATAAGCTCATTCATTTTTGAATTGAAGGGAAATTATTGCATTAGCTTTTTCATTACAATGCATAGAATAACTACCTCATACCTCATGTGCAACGAAGCCGAACACGATAACATAGGTATTGCATTGCACATGCGATCTAAGAAGTAGCGTTGAAGAATAACATATAAGCGTATGACATCAATGCATGCCAGAACTAACTCATTCCTTTGTGCATTAAAGAGATAACATGAGTGCAAAAGCACAGCATTGCACAAACGATCTAACGATGTGTATTGAAGAATATCATATAAACTATATATCTGTCTTATTCTTCTGTGCAATGAAAACACATACTATATGTACTTTCTTTTTGCATTACTACATCTAAACTATTTATTTGTGTATTGAAGAGAAATTATTGCAATAACTATTCTATTGCAATGGACACACAATAACTAACTCATTCCGTTGTGCAACGAGCTTATTTGTTATTCTTCAATACACAACTTGCATTGACTATCGTGTCAATAGTGCCCATATGTTAATGCATACAAGAACTATTGCATGAAATATCAAACTAATTCCTGTGCAAAAAAAAAACAGAACATATATGTGCAAACGATCTACATTGCGCATTGAAGAATAACATAGCTATATGCACTTGTTGCTTTGCATTGCATACCAGAACTAACTCGTTGCGGCGTTCTTTAAGGAGATACAATTTGTGCTGTTGCATTGCATTGCAAAAAAATCTAAATTATTCCTCTATGCAATGAAAACCACAACATGTGTTCTTTCGCATTGCAAAGCATACTACAACAAACATTCATTTTTGCATTGAAGGGAAATCATTGCATTAGCTCTTGCATTACAATATACAGAATAACTACCCCATACCTCTTGTGCAACGAAGAGATAGCATTGTACGATGTGCATTGAAGAATATCATATATGTGTTTGGTGCATTTCAATACATGCCAGAACTAACTCATTCCTTTGTGCATTAAAGAGATAACATGAATGCTGTTGCACTGCATTGCACAAACGATCTAACGATGTGCATTGAAGAATATCATATAAGCTATGTGCTTGGTGCATCAATGCATACTGACATTCTGTTTTGCAACGAAGCGATAACTAAAGTGCTGTTGCATTGCATTGCACAAACGATCTTTGCGATCATTGCGCTTTGAATAATAACATATAAGTTATGCATTTGTTGCATGCATTCCATACCAGAACTAACTCATTGCGTTAGGCTTTGAGGAGATAAAATCAGAATTTTTACTCTATGCAATGAAAACACATAACATATGTGCTTTAGCATTGCACTGCATACTATAACAACCTTATTCATTTTTGAATAGAAGGGAAATTATTGTATTAGCTCTTTCATTACAATGCATATGAATAACTACCTCATACTTCATGTGCAACGAAGTCGAACACTGCACGGACACGAACTATTGCATTGCACATGCGATCTAAGAAGTAGCGTTGAAAAGCGTATACATATGCAGCACATGTTGCATTTTAATGCATGCCAGAACTAACTCATTCCTTTGTGCATTAAAGAGATAACATGAGTGCAACAGCACTACATTGCAAAAAACTGACTTATTCGTTTTTGCAATGAAGAGATGCAATAGCTAATGCAATAATCGTTAGATCTTTTGTGCATTCGAATGCAACTGCAAAAATGGTATCTCTTCAATGCACATATAAGTGAGTTAGTTCTTGTAAGGATTGCATGCAAAAAGCTTATATGTTATTCTTCAATGCACAACGTTTGATCGTGTGTGAAATGCAATGCAAAAGAACAAATTGTATTTCCTCAAAGCACAACGCAATGAGTTAGTTCTGGTATGCAATGCAATGTAACAAGTGTGTAGCTTATGTGATATTCTTCAATGCACATCGTTGTCTGTGCAATATAGTGCAACAGCACTCATGTTATCTCGTCGTTGCACAATGCGCTTAGCCTGTATGTTATGTTTTATGAACATCATTAGATCCTGTGTGCAATACAATACACCAGCACTCATGTTATTTCCTTACACAAAGGAATGAGTTAGTTCTGGCATGCATTGAAATGCGACATGTGCATAGAATATATGTTATTCTTAAATGCAAAATCTTAGATCGTGTGTGCAATGCAATGCAACACATCTCTTCTTTGCACACGAGGTATGAGGTAGATAACTATTGCAACTAATCCAATAATTTCCCTTCAATGCACAAATTAATAAGTTTGTTATAGTATGCAGTGCAATGCAATGCAACAAAACAGAAATTATCTCTTTAATGCACATGGGAACGAGTTAGTTATTGTATCTATTGCAATGCACCAAGCGCATAGCTTATATGACATTCTTCAATGCACATCGTTTTCTGTGCAATGCAGTGCAACAGCACTCATATCATTCCCTTAAAGCACAAAGGAATGAGTTAAGTTCTGGCATGCATTGAAATACAACACGTGCTATGTTATTCTTCAATGCACAACGTTTGATTGTGTGTGAAATGCAATGCAAAAGAACAAATTGTATTTCCTCAAAGCACAACGCAATGCTTTGTTCTGGTATGCAATGCAAGTGCATGCAACAAACGCACAGCTTATGTGATATTCTTCAATGCACATCGTTGTCTGTGCAATATAGTGCAACAGCACTCATGTTATCTCGTCGTTGCACAATGCGCTTAGCCTGTATGTTATGTTCTATGAACATCATTAGATCCTGTGTGCAATACAATACACCAGCACTCATGTTATTTCCTTACACAAAGGAATGAGTTAGTTCTGGCATGCATTGAAATGCGACATGTGCATAGATTATATGTTATTCTTAAATGCAAAATCTTAGATCGTGTGTGCAATGCAATGCAACACATCTCTTCTTTGCACACGAGGTATGAGGTAGATAACTACTGCAACTAATCCAATAATTTCCCTTCAATGCACAAATTAATAAGTTTGTTATAGTATTCAACTAGTATGTTATAGTTTGTTGCAATGCAACAAAACAGAAATTATCTCTTTAATGCACATGGGAACGAGTTAGTTATTGTATCTATTGCAATGCACCAAGCGCATAGCTTATATGACATTCTTCAATGCACATCGTTTTCTGTGCAATGCAGTGCAACAGCACTCATATCATTCCCTTAAAGCACAAAGGAATGAGTTAAGTTCTGGCATGCATTGAAATACAACACGTGCTATGTTATTCTTCAATGCACAACGTTTGATTGTGTGTGAAATGCAATGCAAAAGAACAAATTGTATTTCCTCAAAGCACAACGCAATGACTTAGTTCTGGTATGCAATGCAAGTGCATAGCCTAAATGGTATTTTTCAATGCACAACGTTAGATCGTTTGTGCAATGCAATGCAACAAAACACATGTTATCTCTTTAATGCACATGGGAATGAGTTAGTTATTGTATGCATTGCAATGCAACAAGCGCATAGCTTATGTGATATTCATCAATGCACATCGTTGTCTCCGCAATGCAGTGCAACAGCACTCATATTATATCGTCGTGGCACATGCAATACACCAGCAATCATGTTATTCCCTTAAAGCACAAAGGAATGAGTTAGTTTTGGTATGCAATGCAATGTAACAAGTGCATAGTTGATATGTTATTTTTCAATGCACAACGTTGTCTGTGCAATAGCACTCATTGTCTCGTCGTTGCACAATGGAATAGGTCAGTTCTGGTATCGTTAGATCGCAATACACCAGCACTCATGTTATTTCTTTAACGCACAAAGGATTGAGTTAAGTTTTGGCATGCATTGAAATGCAACGTGCTGATATGTTATTCTTCAACGCCAAATCTTAGATCGTGTGTGCAATGCAATGCAACACATGTTATCTCTTCTTTGCACACGAGGTATGAGGTAGTTGTTCTATGCATTGTAACGCAACAGCTAATGCAATAATTTCCCTTCAATGCACTAATAAATGAGTTTGTTTCATGTGCAGTGCGAACCTATGTTATGTGTATAGCTATGCAATACTCATTTCATAGAGAAATGAGTTAGATCTTTTGTGCATTCCAAAGCAACTGCAAAAATTGTCAATTCACATGGAGTGAATTAGTTCTTGTGATGATTGCATGCAACAAGCTTATATGTTATTATTCAATACACAACGTTAGATCATAGCAATGCAACAGCACACTTGTTATTTCTTCGTTGCACAAAGTTATTGTGTGTGCAATGTAAAGGAATAGCGTTTGCAATAAAATAATTCCCTTCAAAACACAAATTAATAGTTTAGATGTAGTATGCAATGAAATGCGAAAAGCACATATATTATGTTTTTTCATTGCACAGAGGAATAAGATAGATCTTTTTTTGCAATGCAACGGTAAAAATGCTATCTCCTCAATGCACATCGGAATGAGGTAGTTCAACAACTACAAATGTGTGTATTCAGTGTATCAGTGCAGAATATGTTATTCTTCACTGCACAACGTTTGATCGTGTGTGAAATGCAATGCAACAGCACAAATTGTATCTCCTCAAAGCACAACGCAATGAGTTAGTTCTGGTATGCAATGCAATGCAACAAGTGCCTACATGTTATTTTTCAATGCACAACGTTAGATTGTTTGTGCAAATGCAATGCAACAAAACACAAATTATCTTATTATAATAAGATAATCACATATTATAAACTTATAGACTCCTTTTAATGTTAAATCAGTCCATATTTGACCTACTGGACATTTTTCTGTGCAAAGAGTCTTGGACTTTCTATACCTACTCAGAGACTCCTTCTGATGCTTCATAAGCCTAAAAAAGTAGGCCTGATTAAGTATGCACTAAAAAAGTAGTCCATATCTGACCTATTGAACTTATTTCTGGTCAAAAAAATGTTATTTCATACTCACTTATTTCTGGTCCTCAAGTTTTTTTTAACTATATAAAGTTATAGACTCCTTCTGATGATAAATCATCTATACAGAGGTCCTTTTTTCACCTACTGAACATATTTCTGGCCAAAGAGTTCTTGAACATTATCTTGCTATTCATACAGTTGGACTTCTTGTGATGTTATATTATCCACCCTGTAGTCTATTTTTGATCTACTCAACTTATTTCTGGCCCTAGAGTACTCGATCTTGAAATTTCTATACATTCTCA
Source organism: Rhinichthys klamathensis goyatoka (assembly GCF_029890125.1). Lineage (NCBI taxonomy): Eukaryota > Metazoa > Chordata > Actinopteri > Cypriniformes > Leuciscidae > Rhinichthys > Rhinichthys klamathensis. Next base: position 1,503,465 of record NW_026606632.1, read on the forward strand.
TAGACTCTTTCTGATGTCAAATCAGCAAATCAGCCATTAAGAAGTCCTTATTTGACCTACTGAACATATTTCTGTCCAGAGACCTTGAACATTACCTTACTATACATAATTCTCCTACTATACAGACTTCTCGTGATGTTATGTCAGCCAGACTGTAGTCCATATTTTACCGATTAAACATATTTTTGACAAAAGATTCGTCAAAAGGTTTTTTAATATTATAAACTTATAGACTCCTTTTAATGTTAAATCAGCCAAACAGAAGTCCATATTTGACCTACTGGACATATTAATGGAAAAAAACTCCTCGATCTTTAACTTTCTATACATACCCATAGACTCCTACTGGTGCTTCATAAGCCATTTGGAAGTCCATATCTGACCTATTGAACTTATTTCTGGTCAAAGGGTCTTCAAAAGGTATTAAACTACATAAACTTATAGACACCTTGTGATGTTAAATCAGCTATAGAGAGGTTGCTTTATGAACTGCTGAACATTTTTTTGTCCAATGTGTCTTATATCCATAAGTCCTTAAGTCCATATATCTGACCGACGGACTACATATTACTGGCCAAAGAGTCTTTAAGGAATAACTTACTGTACATAGTTCTCCTACTATACAGACTTCTCGTGATGTTAAATTAGCCATACAGAAGTCCAAATTTGACCTACTGAAAATATTACTGGCCAAAGAGTCCTTAAAGATTAACACTATACATTCAGATTGATGTCTTTGGATGTTATATCATCATGACAAAAGTCCATATTTGACATTCTGAATTTTTTTCCATCCAAAGAGTATTCAAAACTTGACCTTTCTATATAAATAGTAAATGGATTTACCTTTCCATTTACCTTTCTATATATACTCGTTGACTCTTTCTGATGTTACGTCAGACATTCAGAAGTTCATATTTGACCCAAGGAACATATTTCTGGCCAAAGGGTCCTCAAAAGGTTTGAAACTATATAAACTTATAGACTCCTTCTGATGTTAAATCAGCAATACTGTTCCTTTTTGAACCACTGAACATACTTTTGGCTTTGAATATTAGCTTTCTATACATATTGACTCCTTTTGATGTTACATTAGCCATACTAAAGTCCACATATATAGCTGAACATATTTTTGGCCAGAGATTCCTTAAAGATTAACTTACTACACATTCAGATTGATTTCTTCCAATGTTATATCAGCCAGACGGCAGTCAAAATTTGAACTACTAAACATATTTCTGGCCAAAGAGTACTCAACACATGAACTTTCTATATATACTTGTTGACTCCTTCCGGTTACGTCAGGCATTCAGAAGTTCATATTTGACCCAAGGAACATATTTCTGGCCAAAGAATCCTCGATCTTGAACTTTCTATACATACTGGTAGTCATAGACTTCTGGTGCTTCATAAGCCCTATAGAAGTCCATATAGAAGTCCATATCTGAACTATAGAACTTAATTCTGGTCAAAGGGTCCTCAAATGATTTTAAACTACAGGTATATAAACTTAGAGATTAATTCTGATGTTAAAACCTACTGAACATGTCTGACCAAAGAGTACTTAAAGATTAACACTATACATTGAGATTGAATTCTTCGTATGTTATATCAGCCTGACAAAAGTCCATATTTGACCTACTGAAATTTTTTTTGGCCAAAGAGTACTCAAAACTTGAACTTTCTATACTTGTTGACTCCTGATAATAAATCAGCCATACAAAGGTTCCTTTTTGAACTAATGAACATACTTTTGGCCAAAGAGTCGTTGAACATTAACTTTATATACATATTGACTCCTTTTGATGTTATATCAGACTGTCAAAAGGCCACATTTGACCTACTGAAGATATTTCTGGCCATAGAATCCTCGATCTTGAACTTTCTATACATAGTCATAGACTCATAAGCCATATAGAAGTCCATATAGAAGTCCATACCTGACCTATTGAACTTAATTCTTGTCAAAGGGTCCTCAAATCTTTTTAAACTATATAAACTTAGAGACTCATTCTGGTGTTGAAACCTACTGAACATGTCTGACCAAAGAGTACTTAAAGATTAACACCATACATAAAGATTGAATTCTTCTTATGTTATATCAGTCTGACAAAAGTCCATATTTGACCTACTGAACCTTTTTTTGGCCAAAGAGCACTCGAAACTTGAACTTTCTATACATACTCCTTCTGATGTTAAATCAGCCATACAGAGGTTCATTTTTTAACTAATGAACATAATTTTGGCCAAAGAGTCTTTGAACATTAACTTTCTATACATATTGACTCTATTGATGTTATATCAGCCTGACAAAAGTCCACATTTGACCTACTGAAAATATTTCTGGCCAAAGATTCCTTAAAGATTAATTTACTATACATTCAGATTGATTTGTTCTGATGTTATATCAGCCAGACAGCAGTCAAAATTTGAACTACTATTTGAGGCCATACTCATGGATTCCTGATGTTTTATCAGCCAGAGAGTAGTCCATATTTGACCTAGTGAACATATTTCTGGTGAAAGAGTCATCAAAGGGTAACTAACTATGTGTTCTCACAGAGTGAGACTTCTTTTGATGTTACATCAACATTGAACACATTTCTGGCCAAAGAGTGCTTGATATTGAACTTTCTATACATATAGATTTGTTCTGATGTTTCATCAGCCAGATTGTAGTCCATATTTGACCTATTGAACATATTTCTGGCAGTATAATCTATGAACTTGAACTTTCTAAACATGTTGACCCCTTCTGATGTTTTATTAGCCAGATAATAGTCCATATTTGACCTATTGAACATATTTCTAGCAAAAGAGTCCTTGAACTTGAATGTCAAGTTGATGTCCAATGGTCTATGGTCTATGGTCAACTAAGGTTGATGTAACATCAAAGAAGCTCATTAGAACGCATAGTAAGAAAGCCTTTGATGACTCCTGGGCCAGAAATATGTTCAAAAGGTCAAATTTCAACTATAAATATGTATATGTATTAATATGAATAGAAAGTTAAAATTCAAGGACTCTCTGGCCAGAAATGTGTTCAAAAGGTCAAATATGCAGTCATATTTGGTTGCTGTAACATCAAAAGAAGTTTATGAGATCAAATAGTCAGATAGCCCTTTGATGACTCTTTAGCCAGAAATATGTTCAATATGTCAAATTTTGGAATACAGTATGGCTCTTGTAACATAAGGACTCAACAATGGGTTCAATATGGCACATGTGGACTACTGTCAGGCTTATGAAACCTCAAAAGTAGTCTTTGAAGATCTATAGACAGATCAAGTTCAAAGACTGTTTGGCCAGAAATATGTTCAATAGGTAAAATTTTGGAATACTGTATGGCTCTTGTAACATCAGGACTCAATAAATGGGTTCAATATGTCACATATGGACTACTGTCTGGCTGATGAAACCTCAAAAGTAGTCTATGAGTATCTATAGAAAGTTCAAGTTCAAGGACTCTCTGGCCAAAAATTTGTTCAAAAGGTCAAATATGCAGTCATATTTGGTTACTGTAACATCAAAAGAAGTTTATGAGATCAAATAGTCAGATAGCCCTTTGATGACTCTTTAGCCAGAAATATGTTCAATATGTCAAATTTTGGAATACAGTATGGCTCTTGTAACATAAGGACTCAACAATGGGTTCAATATGGCACATATGGACTACTGTGTGGCTTATGAAACCTCAAAAGTAGTCTATGAAGATCTATAGTCAGATAGCCGTTTAATGACTCTTTAGCCAGAAATATGTTCAATAGGTCAAACTCTGGAATACTGTATGGATCTTGTAACATCAGGTCTCAATAATATGTCACATATGGACTACTGTCTGGCTTATGAAACCTCAAAAGTAGTCTAATTTTGGAATACTGTATGGCTGTAACATCAGGAGTCAATAATAGGTTCAATAGGTCAAGGTCTACTGCCTGGCTGATGAAACATCAAAATGAGTCTATGACTATGTATAAAAAGATCAAATTCAAGGACTCTTTGGCCAGAAATATTTTCATGTCAAATTTTGGAATACTGTATGGCTCTTGTAACATAATGACTCAATAATGGGTTCAATATGTCACAAATGGACTACTGTCTGGCTGATGAAACCTCAAAAGTACTCTATGAGTATCTATAGAAAGTTCAAGTTCAAGGAGTCTTTGGCCAGAAATATGTTCAAAAGGTCAAAATTGATCTACTGATGAAACATCAAAAGGAGTCTATTAGTTTGTATTGAAAGTTCAATATCGAGGTGTCTTTGGCTAGAAATGTCCTCAATAGGTCACATATGGTCTAATCTATGGTTGATGTAACATCAAAGAAGCTCATGAGAACGGATAGTAAGATTGCCTTTGATGACTCTTGGATCAGAAATATGTTCAAAAGGTCAAATTTGAACTACTGATGAAACATCAGAAGGAATGTATAAATATGAATAGAAAGTTAAAATTCAACGACTCTCTGGCCAAAAATGTGTTCAAAAGGTCAAATATGCATTACTGATGAAACACCAGAACAGTCCATATGGAAAATCAGAAGGACATATGAGTATCTATATAATGTTCAAGTTCAAGGACTCTTTGGTGAAAAATATGTTCAATAGGTCAAATTTTGGAATACTGCCTGGCTCTTGTAACATCAGGTGTCAATAATAGGTTCAATAATAGGTTCAATATGGACTACTGTCTAGCTGATGAAACCTCCAAAGTAGTCTATGAGCATCTATAGAAAGTTCAAGTTCAAGGACACTTTGGCCTGAAATGTCTTCAATAAGTCACATATGGTCTAATCTATGGTTGATCTAACATCAAAGAAGCTAATGAGAACGCATAGTAAGATAGCCTTTGATGACTCCTGGGCCAGAAATATGTTCAAAAGGTCAAAATTAATCTACTGATGAAACATCAAAAGGAGTCTATTAGTTTGTATAGAAAGTTCAATATCGAGGACTCTTTGGCCAGAAATGTCTTCAATAGGTCACATATGGTCTAATCTATGGTTACTGTAACATCAAAAGTAGTTTATGAGATCCTATAGTTAGATAACCTTTTAATGACTCTTTTGCCAGAACTATGTTCAATCGGTCAAATTTGAATCACTGATGAAACATCAGAACAGTCCATATGGAAAATCAGAAGGAGATATGAGTATCTATATAATGTTCAAGTTCAAGGACTCTTTGGCCAGAAATATGTTCAAAAGGTCAAATTTAAACTACTGATGAAACATCAGAAGCAATGTATAAATATGAATAGAAAGTTAAAATTCAAGGACTCTCTGGCCAGAAATGTGTTCAAAAGGTCAAATATGCAGTCAATTTTGGTTGCTGTAACATCAAAAGAAGTTTATGAGATCATATAGTTAGATAGCCCTTTAATGACTCTTCAGCCAGAAATATATTCAAAAGGTCAAAATTGATCTACTGATGAAACTTCAAAGGAGTCTATTAGTTTGTATAGAAAGTTCAATATCGAGGACTCTTTGGCCAGAAATGTCTTCATCAGGGTCACATATAGTCTAATCTATGGTTGATGTAACATCAAAAGAAAATTATCATATAGTCAGATAGCCGTTTAATGACTCTTTAGCCAGAAATATGTTCAATAGGTCAAGGTCTACTGTCTGGCTGATGAAACATCAAAAGGAGTCTATGAGTATGTATAAAAAGATCAAGTTCAAGGACTCTTTGGCCAGAAATATGTTCATGTCAAAATTTGGAATACTGTATGGCTCTTGTAACATAAGGACTCAATAATGGGTTCAATATGTCACATATGGACTACTGTCTGGCTGATCAAACCTCAAAATTAGTCTATGAGTATCTATAGAAAGTTCAAGTTCAAGGACACTTTGGCCAGAAATATGTTCAAAAGGTCAAAATTGATCTACTGATGAAACATCAAAAGGAGTCTATTAGTTTGTATAGAAAGTTCAATATCGGGGACTCTTTGGCCAGAAAGGTCTTCAATAGGTCAAATATGGTCTAATATAGATTAGATGTAACATCAAAGAAGCTCATGAGGTAACATATAGGTTAATGTAACATCAAAGAAGCTCAAGAGAACACATAGTAAGATAGCCTTTGATGACTCTTGGACCAGAAATATGTTCATAAGGTCAAATTTGAACTACTGATGAAACATCAGAAGGAATGTATAAATATGAATAGAAAGTTAAAATTCAAGGACTCTCTGGCCAAAAATGTGTTCAAAAGGTCAAATATGCAGTCAATTTTGGTTGCTGTAACATCAAAAGAAGTTTATGAGATCATATAGTTAGATAGCCCTTTAATGACTCTTCAGCCAGAAATATATTCAAAAGGTCAAAATTGATCTACTGATGAAACTTCAAAGGAGTCTATTAGTTTGTATAGAAAGTTCAATATCGAGGACTCTTTGGCCAGAAATGTCTTCATCAGGGTCACATATAGTCTAATCTATGGTTGATGTAACATCAAAAGAAAATTATCATATTGTCAGATAGCCGTTTAATGACTCTTTAGCCAGAAATATGTTCAAGGTCTACTGTCTGGCTGATGAAACATCAAAAGGAGTCTATGAGTATGTATAAAAAGATCAAGTTCAAGGACTCTTTGGCCAGAAATATGTTCATGTCAAAATTTGGAATACTGTATGGCTCTTGTAACATAAGGACTCAATAATGGGTTCAATATGTCACATATGGACTACTGTCTGGCTGATCAAACCTCAAAATTAGTCTATGAGTATCTATAGAAAGTTCAAGTTCAAGGACACTTTGGCCAGAAATATGTTCAAAAGGTCAAAATTGATCTACTGATGAAACATCAAAAGGAGTCTATTAGTTTGTATAGAAAGTTCAATATCGAGGACTCTTTGGCCAGAAAGGTCTTCAATAGGTCAAATATGGTCTAATATAGTAGATTAGATGTAACATCAAAGAAGCTCATGAGGTAACATATAGGTTAATGTCACATCAAAGAAGCTCATGAGAACACATAGTAAGATAGCCTTTGATGACTCTTGGACCAGAAATATGTTCAAAAGGTCAAATTTGAACTACTGATGAAACATCAGAAGGAATGTATAAATATGAATAGAAAGTTAAAATTCAAGGACTCTCTGGCCAAAAATGTGTTCAAAAGGTCAAATATGCAGTCATATTTGGTTACTGTAACATCAAAAGAAGTTTTTGAGATCATATAGTCAGATAGCCGTTTAATGACTCTTTAGCCAGAAATATGTTCAATAAGTCAAATTTGAATTGCTGATGAAACACCAGAACAGTCCATATGGAAAATCAGAAGGACATATGAGTATCTATATAATGTTCAAGTTCAAGGACTCTTTGGCCAGAAATATGTTTAATAGGTCAAATTTTGGAATACTGCATGGCTCTTGTAACATCAGGTGTCAATAATAGGTTCAATAGGTAAAATATGGACAACTGTCTGGCTGATGAAACCTCAAAAGTAGTCTATCAGTATCTATAGAAAGTTCAAGTTCAAGGACACTTTGACCAGAAATGTCTTTAATAAGTCACATATGGTCTAATATAGATTAGATGTAACATCAAAGAAGCTCATGAGGTAACATATAGGTTGATGTAACATCAAAGATGCTCATGAGAACACATGGTAAGATAGCCTTTGATGACTCTTGGACCAGAAATATGTTCAAAAGGTCAAATTTTGGAATACTGCATGGCTCTTGTAACATCAGGTCTCAATAATGGGTCTAATATGTCACATATGGACTACTGTCTGGCTTATGAAACCTCAAAAGTAGTCTATGAGTATCTATAGAAAGGTCAAATTCAATGACACTTTGGCCAGAAATATGTTCAAAAGGTCAAAAATGATCTACTGATGAAACATCAAAAGGAGTCTATTGGTTTGTATAGAAAGTTCAATATCGAGGACTCTTTGGCCAGAAATGTCTTCAATAGGTCACATAAGATCTAATCTTCTTTTGATGCTGTAACATCAAAAGAAGTTTATGAGATCATATAGTTAGATAGCCCTTTAATGACTCTTCAGCCAGAAATATATTCAAAAGGTCAAAATTGATCTACTGATGAAGATTGCCTTGCAAATAAATCTTAATTATTACTCTATGCAATGAAAACACAACATATGTGCTTTCCATTGCACTGCATACTACAACTTTTGCCATTTGCATTACAATGCATAAAATGACCTCATACCTCTTATGCAACGAAGAGATAACATAAGAATTGCAAATAAATCTTAATTATTACTCTATGCAATGAAAACACAACATATGTGCTTTCCATTGCACTGCATACTACAACTTTTGCCATTTGCATTACAATGCATAAAATGACCTCATACCTCTTATGCAACGAAGAGATAACATAAGAATTGCAAATAAATCTTAATTGTTACTCTATGCAATGAAAACACAACATATGTGCTTTCCATTGCACTGCATACTACAACTTTTGCCATTTGCATTACAATGCATAAAATGACCTCATACCTCTTATGCAACGAAGAGATAACATAAGAGTTGCATTGCATTGCAATGGCGATCTAAGAATTAGTTAAATAACATATTTGCGAAGCACATGTTGCATTTCAATACATGCCAAAACTAACTCATTCCTTTGTGCATTAAAGAGTGACATGAGTGCTATTGCACTGCATTGCACAAACGATCTAATGATGTGCATTGAAGCTCACATAAGCTCATTCATTTTTGAATTGAAGGGAAATTATTGCAGTAGCTTTTTCATTACAATGCATAGAATAACTACCTCATACCTCATGTGCAACGAAGCCGAACACGATAACATAGGTATTGCATTGCACATGCGATCTAAGAAGTAGCGTTGAAGAATAACACATAAGCGTATGACATCAATGCATGCCAGAACTAACTCATTCCTTTGTGCATTAAAGAGATAACATGAGTGCAAAAGCACAGCATTGCACAAACGATCTAACGATGTGTATTGAAGAATATCATATAAACTATATATCTGTCTTATTCTTCTGTGCAATGAAAACACATACTATATGTGCTTTCTTTTTGCATTACTACATCTAAACTATTTATTTGTGTATTGAAGAGAAATTATTGCAATAACTATTCTATTGCAATGGACACACAATAACTAACTCATTCCGTTGTGCAACGAGCTTATTTGTTATTCTTCAATACACAACGTTAGATCGTGTCAATAGTGCCCATATGTTAATGCATACAAGAACTATTGCATGAAATATCAAACTAATTCCTGTGCAAAAAAAAAACAGAACATATATGTGCAAACGATCTACATTGCGCACTGAAGAATAACATAGCTATATGCACTTGTTGCTTTGCATTGCATACCAGAACTAACTCGTTGCGGTGTTCTTTAAGGAGATACAATTTGTGCTGTTGCATTGCATTGCAAAAAAATCTAAATTATTCCTCTATGCAATGAAAACCACAACATGTGTTCTTTCGCATTGCAAAGCATACTACAACAAACATTCATTTTTGCATTGAAGGGAAATCATTGCATTAGCTCTTGCATTACAATGCACAGAATAACTACCCCATACCTCTTGTGCAACGAAGAGATAGCATTGTACGATGTGCATTGAAGAATATCATATATGTGTTTGGTGCATTTCAATACATGCCAGAACTAACTCATTCCTTCCCAGCAAACATTGGTCCGACGGCAACGTCGTGTCCCTGGCCAAAAATAGTTGCGGCCAGGACGTCATAAATCGGTAAAAAATGCAACACAGAACATTTCCTAAAAATGCATTCAGATACATTTGTACATGTCTACAGTTGCATGTATAATTGTTATTTTAACTTTTAGCTCGTGTAGTTATGTTTAGTGTATCGGGTGAGAGGACGTCACCTGGCGACGTCTTTTACACGTGCATTTATAGTCCATCATGACCCTCTATGAAATCCTTGTTAAATATTCAAAAGCTGCGCTTAATCCTCGCATGGTTAATACTGCAATAATTAATGTAGTTGCCCATGAAGTTTTTAAGAGGTTGTGAAGAAGACGTCCACTGGCGTCCTTTACACGTCTAGTCAGGCTGTGAATACTATACGTCCACTGGCGTCTTTTGCACGTCTAGTCTAGCAAGACAGAAAAAAATTATCAGGATTTATAATTCTTTATAAAATACACGATTTATATACAAATGAATATATATTTACTTTATCTTGTTTTTATAAATTATAATCACAAAATGCACAGTATAGTCAAGTGATTGCAAAGCCACTGCATTTTAGTCATTATTTTAACCTGTTGTACCTGATGTATTAGTTGTTATTTTTTTATGGAATGTATATACATGTAAAACGGAAATATACCCGGTCACCATTTATGTCTGAGTTGGATGTAATTACCCAAACCCTCTGCCCAAACCATAAACTGTGCTGCCAAGATGTAGTAACAAAAGATCTCGCGATATTACAAAATCCTGCGATGGGATTATCTCGCGAGATGTTAACACGTTCTCCCCATAGATTCTGGAACTTTGAACAAACACGAGGAGAGGAGGGAGTTGTGTCGATATTATTAAAAATCTACTGTTGGGTAAGTACATTTTGTATTAGGTTAACGTGCTTGAGTTTTACTTGTGTGACATGAATGAACCGAAAGAAATTGCCCACATTGTGTGTCAACTGAAATTTACTGAGTTTGGCTAAAATTAGCCAGTAGGCTAAAAGTAACTTTGAACGTATACAACAACGGTAACGTTATACCAAGTATATTGTTTAATGATACAGTCATTACTGTAACTTATTAATGTAGCCTTTTGAGAGTTTCTTTCAGAAAGTAAATTATCTGAAATGGAATGAAATGTTTAGCTGGATTTTAACATGTATGTTTTCAGTAACTGCTTTAAAAATAAAAGCAGAACATATTTTATACAATAAAATAAAATGTAATGCATGTTGATTACCTTTTTCTAATATGTCATTCATGATTCATTCATCTTGTTCCATGTTTTTTTTTAATTTAGTTGTAGACCATAACAATATTTTGAAAATAAGTGCATATCATTTACCTCAAATTTTAATTTAATAATAATTTTATTTATTTAAATATATATATATTCTCTTCCCTTAGATGCTGTGAAGAGGTGGAGCCCAAATGCTACATACTCTGAAATTGATGCAGCAATGGCAGAACACCTGAAACACGCTCCAGGAACAGCTGGTGGATACAAAAACTGAGCCAAACAATGTGTTTTTAAACGGATAGTTTCCCCAAAAATGAAAATTGTCATCATTTACTCAACCTCCTGTTTCAAACCTGTATACCTTTCTTCATTGAATTTTCATTTTTGGGTGAACTATCCCTTTATATAATAATTCAGTATTTTGTAATTGGTATTTTAGTTTGGTTAACAAATGTTAAACATTGAAAAAATATTAAGATACATTTTGGCTGTTCAAGATCAATAAAATGTGCTAAATCAGAACATGCTTCTTTTTTTCTTATGTCCACAAATAATGTGTTCTTGTTTGTGATGTACACGTGATTAAAACGTTTTATTGACGGTCAGGTCTGACTAGACCAATTTTGGACCTTTTTAGAACCTTTGTCAAGATGTGTAAACTTCAAGACTTGATTGCCTTTCACGATGTTACACAATATGTGTGTGATTATTTTAAATGCAGGCTTATATACACTTAATTATGCAGCGACACATTTAAACACACAAATGACGACGCATTTAGACGTCCAGGGACGCGCTGAAGAGACGTGGAATTCACGGCCAGAAAAGACGTGTAATTCACGGCCAGAAGAGACGTGGAATTCACGGCCAGATGACGTCGAAGACGTCGGTTAAACTTTCATTTTGGAACTATTTTTCAACCATGACGGGACGTGTCGGACGGACGTCTTTTCAACGGTCATTACACGTCCAAATGTTTGCTGGGTTTGTGCATTAAAGAGATAACATGAATGCTGTTGCACTGCATTGCACAAACGATCTAACGATGTGCATTGAAGAATATCATATAAGCTATGTGCTTGGTGCATCAATGCATACTGACATTCTGTTTTGCAACGAAGCGATAACTAAAGTGCTGTTGCATTGCATTGCACAAACGATCTTTGCGATCATTGCGCTTTGAATAATAACACATAAGTTATGCATTTGTTGCATGCATTCCATACCAGAACTAACTCATTGCGTTAGGCTTTGAGGAGATAAAATCAGAATTTTTACTCTATGCAATGAAAACACATAACATATGTGCTTTAGCATTGCACTGCATACTATAACAACCTTATTCATTTTTGAATAGAAGGGAAATTATTGTATTAGCTCTTTCATTACAATGCATATGAATAACTACCTCATACTTCATGTGCAACGAAGTCGAACACTGCACGGACACGAACTATTGCATTGCACATGCGATCTAAGAAGTAGCGTTGAAAAGCGTATACATATGCAGCACATGTTGCATTTTAATGCATGCCAGAACTAACTCATTCCTTTGTGCATTAAAGAGATAACATGAGTGCAACAGCACTACATTGCAAAAAAACTGACTTATTCGTTTTTGCAATGAAGAGATGCAATAGCTAATGCAATAATCGTTAGATCTTTTGTGCATTCGAATGCAACTGCAAAAATGGTATCTCTTCAATGCACATATATAAGTGAGTTAGTTCTTGTAAGGATTGCATGCAACAAGCTTATATGTTATTCTTCAATGCACAACGTTTGATCGTGTGTGAAATGCAATGCAAAAGAACAAATTGTATTTCCTCAAAGCACAACGCAATGAGTTAGTTCTGGTATGCAATGCAATGTAACAAGTGTATAGCTTATATGTTATTTTGCAATGCACAACGTTATCTCTTTAATGCACATGGGAATGAGTTAGTTATTGTATGCATTGCAATGCAACAAACGCATAGCTTATGTGATATTCTTCAATGCACATCGTTGTCTGTGCAATATAGTGCAACAGCACTCATGTTATCTCGTCGTTGCACAATGCGCTTAGCCTGTATGTTATGTTCTATGAACATCATTAGATCCTGTGTGCAATACAATACACCAGCACTCATGTTATTTCCTTACACAAAGTTAGTTCTGGCATGCATTGAAATGCGACATGTGCATAGATTATATGTTATTCTTAAATGCTAAATCTTAGATCGTGTGTGCAATGCAGTGCAACACATCTCTTCTTTGCACACGAGGTATGAGGTAGATAACTACTGCAACTAATCCAATAATTTCCCTTCAATCTACAAATTAATAAGTTTGTTATAGTATGCAGTGCAATGCAATGCAACAAAACAGAAATTATCTCTTTAATGCACATGGGAACGAGTTAGTTATTGTATCTATTGCAATGCACCAAGCGCATAGCTTATATGACATTCTTCAATGCACATCGTTGTCTCCGCAATGCAGTGCAACAGCACTCATTTTATATCGTCGTGGCACATGCAATACACCAGCAATCATGTTATTCCCTTAAAGCACAAAGGAATGAGTTAGTTTTGGTATGCAATGCAATGTAACAAGTGCATAGTTGATATGTTATTTTTCAATGCACAACGTTGTCTGTGCAATAGCACTCATTGTCTCGTCGTTGCACAATGGAATAGGTCAGTTCTGGTATCGTTAGATCGTGTGTGCAATGCAATACACCAGCACTCATGTTATTTCTTTAACGCACAAAGGATTGAGTTAAGTTTTGGCATGCATTGAAATGCAACGTGCTGATATGTTATTCTTCAACGCAAAATCTTAGATCGTGTGTGCAATGCAATGCAACACATGTGATCTCTTCTTTGCACACGAGGTATGAGGTAGTTGTTCTATGCATTGTAACGCAACAGCTAATGCAATAATTTCCCTTCAATGCACTAATAAATGAGTTTGTTTCATGTGCAGTGCGAACCTATGTTATGTGTATAGCTATGCAATACTCATTTCATAGAGAAATGAGTTAGATTTTTTTTTGTGCATTCCAAAGCAACTGCAAAAATTGTCAATGCACATGGAGTGAATTAGTTCTTGTGATGATTGCATGCAACAAGCTTATATGTTATTATTCAATACACAACGTTAGATCATAGCAATGCAACAGCACACATGTTATTTCTTCGTTGCACAAAGTTATTGTGTGTGCAATGTAAAGGAATAGCGTTTGCAATAAAATAATTCCCTTCAAAACACAAATTAATAGTTTAGATGTAGTATGCAATGAAATGCGAAAAGCACATATATTATGTTTTTTCATTGCACAGAGGAATAAGATAGATCTTTTTTTGCAATGCAACGGTAAAAATGCTATCTCCTCAATGCACATCGGAATGAGGTAGTTCAACAACTACAAATGTGTGTATTCAGTGTATCAGTGCAGAATATGTTATTCTTCACTGCACAACGTTTGATCGTGTGTGAAATGCAATGCAACAGCACAAATTGTATCTCCTCAAAGCACAACGCAATGAGTTAGTTCTGGTATGCAATGCAATGCAACAAGTGCCTACATGTTATTTTTCAATGCACAACGTTAGATCGTTTGTGCAAATGCAATGCAACAAAACACAAATTATCTTATTATAATAAGATAATCACATATTATAAACTTATAGACTCCTTTTAATGTTAAATCAGCCATACAGAAGTCCATATTTGACCTACTGGACATTTTTCTGTGCAAAGAGTCTTGGACTTTCTATACCTACTCAGAGACTCCTTCTGATGCTTCATAAGCCTAAAAAAGTAGGCCTAATTAAGTATGCACTAAAAAAGTAGTCCATATCTGACCTATTGAACTTATTTCTGGTCAAAAAAATGTTATTTCATACTCACTTATTTCTGGTCCTCAAGTTTTTTTTAACTATATAAAGTTATAGACTCCTTCTGATGATAAATCATCTATACAGAGGTCCCTTTTTCACCTACTGAACATATTTCTGGCCAAAGAGTTCTTGAACATTATCTTGCTATTCATACAGTTGGACTTCTTGTGATGTTATATTATCCACCCTGTAGTCTATTTTTGATCTACTCAACTTATTTCTGGCCCTAGAGTACTCGATCTTGAAATGTCTATACATTCTCATAGACTCCTTCTGATGTCCATATTTGACCTACTGAACATATTTCTGTCGAGAGACCTTGAACATTACCTTACTATACATAATTCTCCTACTATACAGACTGCTTGTGATGTTATGTCAGCCAGACTGTAGTCCATATTTGACCGATCGAACATATTTTTGGCCAAATTTTCCTCAAAATGTTTTTTAATATTATAAACATTATATACTCCTTTTAATGTTAAATCAGCCATACAGAGGTCCATATTTGACCTACTGGACATATTACTGGAAAGAAACTCCTCGATCTTTAACTTTCTATACATACCCATATACATATCCTTCTGATGCTTCATAAGCCATATCTGACCTATTGAACTAATTTGTGGTCAAACTGTCTTCAAAAGGTATTAAACTATATAAACTTATAGACTCCTTCTGATGTTAAATCAGCTATAGAGAGGTTACTTTTTGACCTGCTGAACAGCATTCATGTTACCTTTCTATATATATTGACTCCTTTTGATATTACATTAGCAATACAATAGTCCATATTTGACCTACTGAACATATTTTTGGCCAAAAATGAACTTACATTAACTTGAATCTGAATTTATCTACATTCAGATTGATTTCTTCTAATGTTATATAAGCCAGACGCCAGTAAAAACTTGAACCACTAAACATATTTCTGGCCAAAGAGTACTCGAAACATGACCTTTCTTTACATACTCGTTGACTCCTTCTGATGTTACGTCCGCCATACAGAAGTCCATATTTTACCTGAGGAACAAATTTCTGGCCAAAGAATCCTCGATCTTGGACTTTCTATAGATACTCATAGACTCCTTCTGATGGTTCATAAGCCATATAGAAGTCCATATAGAAGTCCATATCTGACCGATTGAACATATTATTGGCCAAAGAATCCTTAAGAATAACTTACTATACATACTTCTCCTACTATACAGACTTCTTGTGATGTTATATCACCCAGACAGTAAGTAGTCCATATTTGACCGATTGAACAAATTTTTGGCAAAAGAATCCTGAAAATGTTTTTTACTATTAAAAACTTATCGACTCCTTCTGATGTTAAATTAGCCATACAGTAGTCCAAAATTGACCTACTGAAAATATTACTGGCCAAAGAGTCCTTAAAGATTAACACTATACATTCAGATTCATATCTTCAGATGTTATATCATCCTGACAAAAGTCCATATTTGACATACTGAATTTTTTTCTGGCCAAAGAGTACTCAAAACTTGACTCTTTCTGAATTTATGTCAGCCAAACAGAAGTCCATATTTCACCCAAGGAACATGTTTCTGGCCAAAGAGTCCTCGATCTTGGACTTTCTATACATACTCATAGACTGCCTCTGATGCTTCATAACCCATATAGATGTCCATATCTGACCTATTGAAATTATTTCTGGTCAAAGGGTCCTTAAAAGTTTTTTTACTATTTAAAGTTATAGACTCCTCCTGATGATAAATCATCTATTCAGAGGTCCCTTATTCACCTACTGAAAATATTTCTAGCCAAGGAGTTCTTGAAAATTATCTTGCTATACATACAGATGGACTTCTTGTGATGTTATATTATCCAGCCTGCAGTCCATTTTTTACCTACTCAACTTATTTCTGGCCCTAGAGTACTCGATCTTGAAATTTCTATACATTCTCATAGACTCCTTCTGATGTCCATATTTGACCTACTGAACATATTTCTGTCGAGAGACCTTGAACATTACCTTACTATACATAATTCTCCTACTATACAGACTGCTTGTGATGTTATGTCAGCCAGACTGTAGTCCATATTTTACCGATTGAACATATTTTTGACAAAAGATTCGTCAAAAGGTTTTTTAATATTATAAACTTATAGACTCCTTTTAATGTTAAATCAGCCAAACAGAAGTCCATATTTGACCTACTGGACATATTACTGGAAAAAGACTCCTCGATCTTTAACTTTCTATACATACCCATAGACTCCTACTGATGCTTCATAAGCCATTTGGAAGTCCATATCTGACCTATTGAACTTATTTCTGGTCAAAGGGTCTTCAAAAGGTATTAAACTACATAAACTTATAGACACCTTGTGATGTTAAATCAGCTATAGAGAGGTTGCTTTATGAACTGCTGAACATTTTTTTGTCCAATGTGTCTTTGAACATTACCTTTCTATACATATTGACTCCTTTTGATATTACATTATCCATACAATAGTCCATATTTTACCTACTGAACATAGTTTTGGCCAAACATTAACTTGAATCTGAATTTATCTGCATTCAGATTGATTTCTTCTGATGTTTTATCAGCCAGACGCCAATAAAAATTTGAACCACTAAACATATTTCTGGCCAAAGAGTACTCGAAACATGAACTTTCTATACATACTCGTTGACTCCTTCTGATGTTACGTCCGCCATACAGAAGTCCATATTTTACCTGAAGAACAAATTTCTGGCCAAAGAATCCTCGATTTTTAACTTTCTATAGATACTTATAGACTCCTTCTGATGCTTCAAAAGCAATATAGAAGTCCATATAGAAGTCCATATATCTGACCGATTGAACATATTACTGGCCAAAGAGTCTTTAAGGAATAACTTACTGTACATACTTCTCCTACTATACAGACTTCTCGTGATGTTAAATCAGCCAGACAGTAGTCCATATTTGACCGATTGAACATATTTTTGGCCAAAGAATCCTCAAAATGTTTTTTACTATTATAAACTTATCGACTCCTTCTGATGTTAAATTAGCCATACAGAAGTCCAAATTTGACCTACTGAAAATATTACTGGCCAAAGAGTCCTTAAAGATTAACACTATACATTCAGATTGATATCTTTGGATGTTATATCATCCTGACAAAAGTCCATATTTGACATTCTGAATTTTTTTCCAGCCAAAGAGTATTCAAAACTTGACCTTTCTATATAAATAGTAAATGGATTTACCTTTCCATTTACCTTTCTATATATACTCGTTGACTCTTTCTGATGTTACGTCAGACATTCAGAAGTTCATATTTGACCCAAGGAACATATTTCTGGCCAAAGGGTCCTGAAAAGGTTTGAAACTATATAAACTTATAGACTCCTTCTGATGTTAAATCAGCAATACGGTTCCTTTTTGAACCACTGAACATACTTTTGGCTTTGAATATTAGCTTTCTATACATATTGACTCCTTTTGATGTTACATTAGCCATACTAAAGTCCACATATATAGCTGAACATATTTTTGGCCAGAGATTCCTTAAAGATTAACTTACTACACATTCAGATTGATTTCTTCCAATGTTATATCAGCCAGACGGCAGTCAAAATTTGAACTACTAAACATATTTCTGGCCAAAGAGTACTCAACACATGAACTTTCTATATATACTTGTTGACTCCTTCCGGTTACGTCAGGCATTCAGAAGTTCATATTTGACCCAAGGAACATATTTCTGGCCAAAGAATCCTCGATCTTGAACTTTCTATACATAGTCATAGACTTCTGGTGCTTCATAAGCCCATATAGAAGTCCATATCTGAACTATAGAACTTAATTCTGGTCAAAGGGTCCTCAAATGATTTTAAACTACAGGTATATAAACTTAGAGATTAATTCTGATGTTAAAACCTACTGAACATGTCTGACCAAAGAGTACTTAAAGATTAACACTATACATTGAGATTGAATTCTTCGTATGTTATATCAGCCTGACAAGGTCCATATTTGACCTACTGAAATTTTTTTTGGCCAAAGAGTACTCAAAACTTGAACTTTCTATACTTGTTGACTCCTGATAATAAATCAGCCATACAAAGGTTCCTTTTTGAACTAATGAACATACTTTTGGCCAAAGAGTCGTTGAACATTAACTTTATATACATATTGACTCCTTTTGATGTTATATTAGACTGTCAAAAGGCCACATTTGACCTACTGAAGATATTTCTGGCCATAGAATCCTCGATCTTGAACTTTCTATACATAGTCATAGACTCATAAGCCATATAGAAGTCCATATAGAAGTCCATATCTGACCTATTGAACTTAATTCTTGTCAAAGGGTCCTCAAATCTTTTTAAACTATATAAACTTAGAGACTCATTCTGGTGTTGAAACCTACTGAACATGTCTGACCAAAGAGTACTTAAAGATTAACACCATACATAAAGATTGAATTCTTCTTATGTTATATCAGTCTGACAAAAGTCCATATTTGACCTACTGAACCTTTTTTTGGCCAAAGAGCACTCGAAACTTGAACTTTCTATACATACTCCTTCTGATGTTAAATCAGCCATACGGAGGTTCATTTTTTAACTAATGAACATATTTTTGGCCAGAGATTCCTTAAAGATTAACTTACTACACATTCAGATTGATTTCTTCCAATGTTATATCAGCCAGACGGCAGTCAAAATTTGAACTACTAAACATATTTCTGGCCAAAGAGTACTCAACACATGAACTTTCTATATATACTTGTTGACTCCTTCCGGTTACGTCAGGCATTCAGAAGTTCATATTTGACCCAAGGAACATATTTCTGGCCAAAGAATCCTCGATCTTGAACTTTCTATACATAGTCATAGACTTCTGGTGCTTCATAAGCCCTATAGAAGTCCATATAGAAGTCCATATCTGAACTATAGAACTTAATTCTGGTCAAAGGGTCCTCAAATGATTTTAAACTACAGGTATATAAACTTAGAGATTAATTCTGATGTTAAAACCTACTGAACATGTCTGATCAAAGAGTACTTAAAGATTAACACTATACATTGAGATTGAATTCTTCGTATGTTATATCAGCCTGACAAGGTCCATATTTGACCTACTGAAATTTTTTTTGGCCAAAGAGTACTCAAAACTTGAACTTTCTATACTTGTTGACTCCTGATAATAAATCAGCCATACAAAGGTTCCTTTTTGAACTAATGAACATACTTTTGGCCAAAGAGTCGTTGAACATTAACTTTATATACATATTGACTCCTTTTGATGTTATATTAGACTGTCAAAAGGCCACATTTGACCTACTGAAGATATTTCTGGCCATAGAATCCTCGATCTTGAACTTTCTATACATAGTCATAGACTCATAAGCCATATAGAAGTCCATATAGAAGTCCATATCTGACCTATTGAACTTAATTCTTGTCAAAGGGTCCTCAAATCTTTTTAAACTATATAAACTTAGAGACTCATTCTGGTGTTGAAACCTACTGAACATGTCTGACCAAAGAGTACTTAAAGATTAACACCATACATAAAGATTGAATTCTTCTTATGTTATATCAGTCTGACAAAAGTCCATATTTGACCTACTGAACCTTTTTTTGGCCAAAGAGCACTCGAAACTTGAACTTTCTATACATACTCCTTCTGATGTTAAATCAGCCATACGGAGGTTCATTTTTTAACTAATGAACATAATTTTGGCCAAAGAGTCTTTGAACATTAACTTTCTATACATATTGACTCCTTTTGATGTTATATCAGCCTGACAAAAGTCCACATTTGACCTACTGAAAATATTTCTGGCCAAAGATTCCTTAAAGATTAATTTACTATACATTCAGATTGATTTGTTCTGATGTTATATCAGCCAGACAGCAGTCAAAATTTGAACTACTATTTGAGTCCATACTCATGGATTCCTGATGTTTTATCAGCCAGAGAGTAGTCCATATTTGACCTAGTGAACATATTTCTGGTGAAAGAGTCATCAAAGGGTAACTAACTATGTGTTCTCACAGAGTGAGACTTCTTTTGATGTTACATCAACATTGAATACATTTCTGGCCAAAGAGTGCTTGATATTGAACTTTCTATACATATAGATTTGTTCTGATGTTTCATCAGCCAGATTGTAGTCCATATTTGACCTATTGAACATATTTCTGGCAGTATAATCTATGAACTTGAACTTTCTAAACATATTGACCCCTTCTGATGTTTTATTAGCCAGATAATAGTCCATATTTGACCTATTGAACATATTTCTAGCAAAAGAGTCCTTGAATTTGAATGTCAAGTTGATGTCCAATGGTCTATGGTCTATGGTCAACTAAGGTTGATGTAACATCAAAGAAGCTCATGAGAACGCATAGTAAGAAAGCCTTTGATGACTCCTGGGCCAGAAATATGTTCAAAAGGTCAAATTTCAACTATAAATATGTATATGTATAAATATGAATGGAAAGTTAAAATTCAAGGACTCTCTGGCCAGAAATGTGTTCAAAAGGTCAAATATGCAGTCATATTTGGTTGCTGTAACATCAAAAGAAGTTTATGAGATCAAATAGTCAGATAGCCCTTTGATGACTCTTTAGCCAGAAATATGTTCAATAGGTACAATTTTGGAATACAGTATGGCTCTTGTAACATAAGGACTCAACAATGGGTTCAATATGTCACATATGGACTACTGTCTGGCTGATGAAACCTCAAAAGTAGTCTATGAGTATCTATAGAAAGTTCAAGTTCAAGGACTCTCTGGCCAAAAATGTGTTCAAAAGGTCAAATATGCAGTCATATTTGGTTACTGTAACATCAATAGAAGTTTTTGAGATCATATAGTCAGATAGCCGTTTAATGACTCTTTAGCCAGAAATATGTTCAATAGGTCAAACTCTGGAATACTGTATGGATCTTGTAACATCAGGTCTCAATAATGGGTCTAATATGTCACATATGGACTACTGTCTGGCTTATGAAACCTCAAAAGTAGTCTATGAGTATCTATAGAAAGCTCAAATTCAATGACACTTTGGCCAGAAATGTCTTCAAAAGGTCAAAATTGATCTACTGATGAAACATCAAAAGGAGTCTATTAGTTTGCATAGAAAGTTCAATATCGAGGACTCTTTGGCCAGAAATGTCTTCATCAGGGTCACATATAGTCTAATCTATGGTTGATGTAACATCAAAAGAAGTTTATGAGATCATATAGTCAGATAGCCGTTTAATGACTCTTTAGCCAGAAATATGTTCAATAGGTCAAATTTGAATCACTGATGAAACATCAGAACAGTCCATATGGAAAATCAGGACATATGAGTATCTATATAATGTTCAAGTTCAAAGACTCTTTGGCCAGAAATATGTTCAATAGGTCTAATTTTGGGATACTGTATGGCTCTTGTAACATCAGGAGTCAATAATAGGTTCAATAGGTCAAGGTCTACTGTCTGGCTGATGAAACATCAAAATGAGTCTATGACTATGTATAAAAAGATCAAATTCAAGGACTCTTTGGCCAGAAATATTTTCATGTCAAATTTTGGAATACTGTATGGCTCTTGTAACATAATGACTCAATAATGGGTTCAATATGTCACAAATGGACTACTGTCTGGCTGATGAAACCTCAAAAGTACTCTATGAGTATCTATAGAAAGTTCAAGTTCAAGGAGTCTTTGGCCAGAAATATGTTCAAAAGGTCAAAATTTATCTACTGATGAAACATCAAAAGGAGTCTATTAGTTTGTATTGAAAGTTCAATATCGAGGTTTCTTTGGCCAGAAATGTCCTCAATAGGTCACATATGGTCTAATCTATGGTTGATGTAACATCAAAGAAGCTCATGAGAACGGATAGTAAGATTGCCTTTGATGACTCTTGGATCAGAAATATGTTCAAAAGGTCAAATTTGAACTACTGATGAAACATCAGAAGGAATGTATAAATATGAATAGAAAGTTCAAATTCAACGACTCTCTGGCCAAAAATGTGTTAGAAAAGGTCAAATATGCAGTCATATTTGGTTACTGTAACATCAAAAGAAGTTTATGAGATCATATAGTCAGATAGCCGTAATGACTCTTTAGCCAGAAATATGTTCAATAGGTCAAATTTGAATTACTGATGAAACACCAGAACAGTCCATATGGAAAATCAGAAGGACATATGAGTATCTATATAATGTTCAAGTTCAAGGACTCTTTGGCCAAAAATATGTTCAATATTTCAAATTTTGGAATACTGCCTGGCTCTTGTAACATCAGGTGTCAATAATAGGTTCAATAATAGGTTCAATATGGACTACTGTCTAGCTGATGAAACCTCCAAAGTAGTCTATGAGTATCTATAGAAAGTTCAAGTTCAAGGACACTTTGGCCAGAAATGTCTTCAATAAGTCACATATGGTCTAATCTATGGTTGATCTAACATCAAAGAAGCTAATGAGAACGCATAGTAAGATAGCCTTTGATGACTCCTGGGCCAGAAATATGTTCAAAAGGTCAAAATTAATCTACTGATGAAACATCAAAAGGAGTCTATTAGTTTGTATAGAAAGTTCAATATCGAGGACTCTTTGGCCAGAAATGTCTTCAATAGGTCACATATGGTCTAATCTATTGTTACTGTAACATCAAAAGTAGTTTATGAGATCCTATAGTTAGATAGCCTTTTAATGACTCTTTTGCCAGAACTATGTTCAATAGGTCAAATTTGAATCACTGATGAAACATCAGAACAGTCCATATGGAAAATCAGAAGGAGATATGAGTATCTATATAATGTTCAAGTTCAAGGACTCTTTGGCCAGAAATATGTTCAAAAGGTCAAATTTGAACTACTGATGAAACATCAGAAGGAATGTATAAATATGAATAGAAAGTTAAAATTCAAGGACTCTCTGGCCAGAAATGTGTTCAAAAGGTCAAATATGCAGTCAATTTTGGTTGCTGTAACATCAAAAGAAGTTAATGAGATCATATAGTTAGATAGCCCTTTAATGACTCTTCAGCCAGAAATATGTTCAAAAGGTCAAAATTGATCTACTGATGAAACTTCAAAGGAGTCTATTAGTTTATATAGAAAGTTCAATATCGAGGACTCTTTGGCCAGAAATGTCTTCATCAGGGTCACATATAGTCTAATCTATGGTTGATGTAACATCAAAATAAGTTTATCATATAGTCAGATAGCCGTTTAATGACTCTTTAGCCAGAAATATGTTCAATAGGTCAAGGTCTACTGTCTGGCTGATGAAACATCAAAAGGAGTCTATGAGTATGTATAAAAAGATCAAGTTCAAGGACTCTTTGGCCAGAAATATGTTCATGTCAAATTTTGGAATACTGTATGGCTCTTGTAACATAAGGACTCAATAATGGGTTCAATATGTCACATATGGACTACTGTCTGGCTGATCAAACCTCAAAATTAGTCTATGAGTATCTATAGAAAGTTCAAGTTCAAGGACACTTTGGCCAGAAATATGTTCAAAAGGTCAAAATTGATCTACTGATGAAACATCAAAAGGAGTCTATTAGTTTGTATAGAAAGTTCAATATCGAGGACTCTTTGGCCAGAAAAGTCTTCAATAGGTCAAATATGGTCTAATATAGATTAGATGTAACATCAAAGAACCTCATGAGGTAACATATGGGTTGATGTAACATCAAAGAAGCTCATGAGAACACATAGTAAGATAGCCTTTGATGACTCTTGGACCAGAAATATGTTCAAAAGGTCAAATTTGAACTACTGATGAAACATCAGAAGGAATGTATAAATATGAATAGAAAGTTAAAATTCAAGGACTCTCTGGCCAAAAATGTGTTCAAAAGGTCAAATATGCAGTCATATTTGGTTACTGTAACATCAAAAGAAGTTTTTGAGATCATATAGTCAGATAGCCGTTTAATGACTCTTTAGCCAGAAATATGTTCAATAAGTCAAATTTGAATTGCTGATTAAACACCAGAACAGTCCATATGGAAAATCAGAAGGACATATGAGTATCTATATAATGTTCAAGTTCAAGGACTCTTTGGCCAGAAATATGTTCAATAGGTCAAATTTTGGAATACTGCATGGCTCTTGTAACATCAGGTGTCAATAATAGGTTCAATAGGTCAAATATGGACAACTGTCTGGCTGATGAAACCTCAAAAGTAGTCTATGAGTATCTATAGAAAGTTCAAGTTCAAGGACACTTTGGCCAGAAATGTCTTTAATAAGTCACATATGGTCTAATATAGATTAGATGTAACATCAAAGAAGCTCATGAGGTAACATATAGGTTGATGTAACATCAAAGAAGCTCATGAGAACACATAGTAAGATAGCCTTTGATGACTCTTGGACCAGAAATATGTTCAAAAGGTCAAATTTGAACTACTGATGAAACATCAGAAGGAATGTATAAATATGAATAGAAAGTTAAAATTCAAGGACTCTGGCCAGAAATGTGTTCAAAAGGTCATATATGCAGTCATATTTGGTTGCTGTAACATCAAAAAAAGTTTATGAGATCATATAGTCAGATAGCCCTTTAATGACTCTTTATCCAGAAATATGTTCAAAAGGTCAAATTTGAATTACTGATGAAACATCAGAACAGTCCATATGGAAAATCAGGAGATATGAGTATCTATATAATGTTCAAGTTCAAGGACTCTTTGGCCAGAAATATGTTCAATAGGTCAAATTTTGGAATACTGCATGGCTCTTGTAACATCAGGAGTCAATAATAGGTTCAATATGTCAAATATGGACTACTGTCTGGCTGATGAAACATCAAAAGGAGTCTATGAGTATGTATAGAAAGATCAAGTTCAAGGACTCTTTGGCCAGAAATATGTTCAATAGGTCAAACTCTGGAATACTGTATGGATCTTGTAACATCAGGTCTCAATAATGGGTCTAATATGTCACATATGGACTACTGTCTGGCTTATGAAACCTCAAAAGTAGTCTATGAGTATCTATAGAAAGCTCAAATTCAATGACACTTTGGCCAGAAATATGTTCAAAAGGTCAAAATTGATCAACTGATGAAACATCAAAAGGAGTCTATTAGTTTGTATAGAAGTTCAATATCGAGGACTCTTTGGCCAGAAATGTCTTCATCAGGGTCACATATAGTCTAATCTATGGTTGATGTAACATCAAAAGAAGTTTATGAGATCATATAGTCAGATAGCCGTTTAATGACTCTTTAGCCAGAAATATGTTCAATAGGTCAAATTTGAATCACTGATGAAACATCAGAACAGTCCATATGGAAAATCAGGAGATATGAGTATCTATATAATGTTCAAGTTCAAAGACTCTTTGGCCAGAAATATGTTCAATAGGTCTAATTTTGGAATACTGTATGGCTCTTGTAACATCAGGAGTCAATAATAGGTTCAATAGGTCAAGGTCTACTGTCTGGCTGATGAAACATCAAAATGAGTCTATGACTATGTATAAAAAGATCAAATTCAAGGACTTTTTGGCCAGAAATATTTTCATGTCAAATTTTGGAATACTGTATGGCTCTTGTAACATAATGACTTAATAATGGGTTCAATATGTCACAAATGGACTACTGTCTGGCTGAGGAAACCTCGACAAGTACTCTATGAGTATCTATAGAAAGTTCAAGTTCAAGGAGTCTTTGGCCAGAAATATGTTCAAAAGGTCAAAATTGATCTACTGATGAAACATCAAAAGGAGTCTATTAGTTTGTATTGAAAGTTCAATATCGAGGTGTCTTTGGCCAGAAATGTCCTCAATAGGTCACATATGGTCTAATATAGATTAGATGTAACATCAAAGAACCTCATGAGGTAACATATAGGTTGATGTAACATCAAAGAAGCTCATGAGAACACATAGTAAGATAGCCTTTGATGACTCTTGGACCAGAAATATGTTCAAAAGGTCAAATTTGAACTACTGATGAAACATCAGAAGGAATGTATAAATATGAATAGAAAGTTAAAATTCAACGACTCTCTGGCTAAAAATGTGTTCAAAAGGTCAAATATGCAGTCATATTTGGTTACTGTAACATCAAAAGAAGTTTATGAGATCATATAGTCAGATAGCCGTTTAATGACTCTTTAGCCAGAAATATGTTCAATAGGTCAAATTTGAATTACTGTTGAAACACCAGAACAGTCCATATGGAAAATCAGAAGGACATATGAGTATCTATATAATGTTCAAGTTCAAGGACTCTTTGGCCAAAAATATGTTCAATAGGTCAAATTTTGGAATACTGCCTGGCTCTTGTAACATCAGGTGTCAATAATAAGTTCAATAATAGGTTCAATATGGACTAATATCTAGCTGATGATACCTCCAAAGTAGTCTATGAGTATCTATAGAAAGTTCAAGTTCAAGGACACTTTGGCCAGAAATGTCTTCAATAAGTCACATATGGTCTAATCTATGGTTGATCTAACATCAAAGAAGCTAATGAGAACGCATAGTAAGACAGCTTTTGATGACTCCTGGGCCAGAAATATGTTCAAAAGGTCAAAATTAATCTACTGATGAAACATCAAAAGGAGTCTATTAGTTTGTATAGAAAGTTCAATATCGAGGACTCTTTGGCCAGAAATGTCTTCAATATTTTGGAATACTGCATGGCTCTTGTAACATCAGGTGTCACTAATAAATGAGTTTGTTTCATGTGCAGTGCGAACCTATGTTATGTGTATAGCTATGCAATACTCATTTCATAGAGAAATGAGTTAGATCTTTTGTGCATTCCAAAGCAACTGCAAAAATTGTCAATTCACATGGAGTGAATTAGTTCTTGTGATGATTGCATGCAACAAGCTTATATGTTATTATTCAATACACAACGTTAGATCATAGCAATGCAACAGCACACTTGTTATTTCTTCGTTGCACAAAGTTATTGTGTGTGCAATGTAAAGGAATAGCGTTTGCAATAAAATAATTCCCTTCAAAACACAAATTAATAGTTTAGATGTAGTATGCAATGAAATGCGAAAAGCACATATATTATGTTTTTTCATTGCACAGAGGAATAAGATAGATCTTTTTTTGCAATGCAACGGTAAAAATGCTATCTCCTCAATGCACATCGGAATGAGGTAGTTCAACAACTACAAATGTGTGTATTCAGTGTATCAGTGCAGAATATGTTATTCTTCACTGCACAACGTTTGATCGTGTGTGAAATGCAATGCAACAGCACAAATTGTATCTCCTCAAAGCACAACGCAATGAGTTAGTTCTGGTATGCAATGCAATGCAACAAGTGCCTACATGTTATTTTTCAATGCACAACGTTAGATTGTTTGTGCAAATGCAATGCAACAAAACACAAATTATCTTATTATAATAAGATAATCACATATTATAAACTTATAGACTCCTTTTAATGTTAAATCAGTCCATATTTGACCTACTGGACATTTTTCTGTGCAAAGAGTCTTGGACTTTCTATACCTACTCAGAGACTCCTTCTGATGCTTCATAAGCCTAAAAAAGTAGGCCTGATTAAGTATGCACTAAAAAAGTAGTCCATATCTGACCTATTGAACTTATTTCTGGTCAAAAAAATGTTATTTCATACTCACTTATTTCTGGTCCTCAAGTTTTTTTTAACTATATAAAGTTATAGACTCCTTCTGATGATAAATCATCTATACAGAGGTCCTTTTTTCACCTACTGAACATATTTCTGGCCAAAGAGTTCTTGAACATTATCTTGCTATTCATACAGTTGGACTTCTTGTGATGTTATATTATCCACCCTGTAGTCTATTTTTGATCTACTCAACTTATTTCTGGCCCTAGAGTACTCGATCTTGAAATTTCTATACATTCTCATAGACTCTTTCTGATGTCAAATCAGCAAATCAGCCATTAAGAAGTCCTTATTTGACCTACTGAACATATTTCTGTCCAGAGACCTTGAACATTACCTTACTATACATAATTCTCCTACTATACAGACTTCTCGTGATGTTATGTCAGCCAGACTGTAGTCCATATTTTACCGATTAAACATATTTTTGACAAAAGATTCGTCAAAAGGTTTTTTAATATTATAAACTTATAGACTCCTTTTAATGTTAAATCAGCCAAACAGAAGTCCATATTTGACCTACTGGACATATTAATGGAAAAAAACTCCTCGATCTTTAACTTTCTATACATACCCATAGACTCCTACTGGTGCTTCATAAGCCATTTGGAAGTCCATATCTGACCTATTGAACTTATTTCTGGTCAAAGGGTCTTCAAAAGGTATTAAACTACATAAACTTATAGACACCTTGTGATGTTAAATCAGCTATAGAGAGGTTGCTTTATGAACTGCTGAACATTTTTTTGTCCAATGTGTCTTATATCCATAAGTCCTTAAGTCCATATATCTGACCGACGGACTACATATTACTGGCCAAAGAGTCTTTAAGGAATAACTTACTGTACATAGTTCTCCTACTATACAGACTTCTCGTGATGTTAAATTAGCCATACAGAAGTCCAAATTTGACCTACTGAAAATATTACTGGCCAAAGAGTCCTTAAAGATTAACACTATACATTCAGATTGATGTCTTTGGATGTTATATCATCATGACAAAAGTCCATATTTGATATTCTGAATTTTTTTCCATCCAAAGAGTATTCAAAACTTGACCTTTCTATATAAATAGTAAATGGATTTACCTTTCCATTTACCTTTCTATATATACTCGTTGACTCTTTCTGATGTTACGTCAGACATTCAGAAGTTCATATTTGACCCAAGGAACATATTTCTGGCCAAAGGGTCCTCAAAAGGTTTGAAACTATATAAACTTATAGACTCCTTCTGATGTTAAATCAGCAATACTGTTCCTTTTTGAACCACTGAACATACTTTTGGCTTTGAATATTAGCTTTCTATACATATTGACTCCTTTTGATGTTACATTAGCCATACTAAAGTCCACATATATAGCTGAACATATTTTTGGCCAGAGATTCCTTAAAGATTAACTTACTACACATTCAGATTGATTTCTTCCAATGTTATATCAGCCAGACGGCAGTCAAAATTTGAACTACTAAACATATTTCTGGCCAAAGAGTACTCAACACATGAACTTTCTATATATACTTGTTGACTCCTTCCGGTTACGTCAGGCATTCAGAAGTTCATATTTGACCCAAGGAACATATTTCTGGCCAAAGAATCCTCGATCTTGAACTTTCTATACATACTGGTAGTCATAGACTTCTGGTGCTTCATAAGCCCTATAGAAGTCCATATAGAAGTCCATATCTGAACTATAGAACTTAATTCTGGTCAAAGGGTCCTCAAATGATTTTAAACTACAGGTATATAAACTTAGAGATTAATTCTGATGTTAAAACCTACTGAACATGTCTGACCAAAGAGTACTTAAAGATTAACACTATACATTGAGATTGAATTCTTCGTATGTTATATCAGCCTGACAAAAGTCCATATTTGACCTACTGAAATTTTTTTTGGCCAAAGAGTACTCAAAACTTGAACTTTCTATACTTGTTGACTCCTGATAATAAATCAGCCATACAAAGGTTCCTTTTTGAACTAATGAACATACTTTTGGCCAAAGAGTCGTTGAACATTAACTTTATATACATATTGACTCCTTTTGATGTTATATCAGACTGTCAAAAGGCCACATTTGACCTACTGAAGATATTTCTGGCCATAGAATCCTCGATCTTGAACTTTCTATACATAGTCATAGACTCATAAGCCATATAGAAGTCCATATAGAAGTCCATACCTGACCTATTGAACTTAATTCTTGTCAAAGGGTCCTCAAATCTTTTTAAACTATATAAACTTAGAGACTCATTCTGGTGTTGAAACCTACTGAACATGTCTGACCAAAGAGTACTTAAAGATTAACACCATACATAAAGATTGAATTCTTCTTATGTTATATCAGTCTGACAAAAGTCCATATTTGACCTACTGAACCTTTTTTTGGCCAAAGAGCACTCGAAACTTGAACTTTCTATACATACTCCTTCTGATGTTAAATCAGCCATACAGAGGTTCATTTTTTAACTAATGAACATAATTTTGGCCAAAGAGTCTTTGAACATTAACTTTCTATACATATTGACTCTATTGATGTTATATCAGCCTGACAAAAGTCCACATTTGACCTACTGAAAATATTTCTGGCCAAAGATTCCTTAAAGATTAATTTACTATACATTCAGATTGATTTGTTCTGATGTTATATCAGCCAGACAGCAGTCAAAATTTGAACTACTATTTGAGGCCATACTCATGGATTCCTGATGTTTTATCAGCCAGAGAGTAGTCCATATTTGACCTAGTGAACATATTTCTGGTGAAAGAGTCATCAAAGGGTAACTAACTATGTGTTCTCACAGAGTGAGACTTCTTTTGATGTTACATCAACATTGAACACATTTCTGGCCAAAGAGTGCTTGATATTGAACTTTCTATACATATAGATTTGTTCTGATGTTTCATCAGCCAGATTGTAGTCCATATTTGACCTATTGAACATATTTCTGGCAGTATAATCTATGAACTTGAACTTTCTAAACATGTTGACCCCTTCTGATGTTTTATTAGCCAGATAATAGTCCATATTTGACCTATTGAACATATTTCTAGCAAAAGAGTCCTTGAACTTGAATGTCAAGTTGATGTCCAATGGTCTATGGTCTATGGTCAACTAAGGTTGATGTAACATCAAAGAAGCTCATTAGAACGCATAGTAAGAAAGCCTTTGATGACTCCTGGGCCAGAAATATGTTCAAAAGGTCAAATTTCAACTATAAATATGTATATGTATTAATATGAATAGAAAGTTAAAATTCAAGGACTCTCTGGCCAGAAATGTGTTCAAAAGGTCAAATATGCAGTCATATTTGGTTGCTGTAACATCAAAAGAAGTTTATGAGATCAAATAGTCAGATAGCCCTTTGATGACTCTTTAGCCAGAAATATGTTCAATATGTCAAATTTTGGAATACAGTATGGCTCTTGTAACATAAGGACTCAACAATGGGTTCAATATGGCACATGTGGACTACTGTCAGGCTTATGAAACCTCAAAAGTAGTCTTTGAAGATCTATAGACAGATCAAGTTCAAAGACTGTTTGGCCAGAAATATGTTCAATAGGTAAAATTTTGGAATACTGTATGGCTCTTGTAACATCAGGACTCAATAAATGGGTTCAATATGTCACATATGGACTACTGTCTGGCTGATGAAACCTCAAAAGTAGTCTATGAGTATCTATAGAAAGTTCAAGTTCAAGGACTCTCTGGCCAAAAATTTGTTCAAAAGGTCAAATATGCAGTCATATTTGGTTACTGTAACATCAAAAGAAGTTTATGAGATCAAATAGTCAGATAGCCCTTTGATGACTCTTTAGCCAGAAATATGTTCAATATGTCAAATTTTGGAATACAGTATGGCTCTTGTAACATAAGGACTCAACAATGGGTTCAATATGGCACATATGGACTACTGTGTGGCTTATGAAACCTCAAAAGTAGTCTATGAAGATCTATAGTCAGATAGCCGTTTAATGACTCTTTAGCCAGAAATATGTTCAATAGGTCAAACTCTGGAATACTGTATGGATCTTGTAACATCAGGTCTCAATAATATGTCACATATGGACTACTGTCTGGCTTATGAAACCTCAAAAGTAGTCTAATTTTGGAATACTGTATGGCTGTAACATCAGGAGTCAATAATAGGTTCAATAGGTCAAGGTCTACTGCCTGGCTGATGAAACATCAAAATGAGTCTATGACTATGTATAAAAAGATCAAATTCAAGGACTCTTTGGCCAGAAATATTTTCATGTCAAATTTTGGAATACTGTATGGCTCTTGTAACATAATGACTCAATAATGGGTTCAATATGTCACAAATGGACTACTGTCTGGCTGATGAAACCTCAAAAGTACTCTATGAGTATCTATAGAAAGTTCAAGTTCAAGGAGTCTTTGGCCAGAAATATGTTCAAAAGGTCAAAATTGATCTACTGATGAAACATCAAAAGGAGTCTATTAGTTTGTATTGAAAGTTCAATATCGAGGTGTCTTTGGCTAGAAATGTCCTCAATAGGTCACATATGGTCTAATCTATGGTTGATGTAACATCAAAGAAGCTCATGAGAACGGATAGTAAGATTGCCTTTGATGACTCTTGGATCAGAAATATGTTCAAAAGGTCAAATTTGAACTACTGATGAAACATCAGAAGGAATGTATAAATATGAATAGAAAGTTAAAATTCAACGACTCTCTGGCCAAAAATGTGTTCAAAAGGTCAAATATGCATTACTGATGAAACACCAGAACAGTCCATATGGAAAATCAGAAGGACATATGAGTATCTATATAATGTTCAAGTTCAAGGACTCTTTGGTGAAAAATATGTTCAATAGGTCAAATTTTGGAATACTGCCTGGCTCTTGTAACATCAGGTGTCAATAATAGGTTCAATAATAGGTTCAATATGGACTACTGTCTAGCTGATGAAACCTCCAAAGTAGTCTATGAGCATCTATAGAAAGTTCAAGTTCAAGGACACTTTGGCCTGAAATGTCTTCAATAAGTCACATATGGTCTAATCTATGGTTGATCTAACATCAAAGAAGCTAATGAGAACGCATAGTAAGATAGCCTTTGATGACTCCTGGGCCAGAAATATGTTCAAAAGGTCAAAATTAATCTACTGATGAAACATCAAAAGGAGTCTATTAGTTTGTATAGAAAGTTCAATATCGAGGACTCTTTGGCCAGAAATGTCTTCAATAGGTCACATATGGTCTAATCTATGGTTACTGTAACATCAAAAGTAGTTTATGAGATCCTATAGTTAGATAACCTTTTAATGACTCTTTTGCCAGAACTATGTTCAATCGGTCAAATTTGAATCACTGATGAAACATCAGAACAGTCCATATGGAAAATCAGAAGGAGATATGAGTATCTATATAATGTTCAAGTTCAAGGACTCTTTGGCCAGAAATATGTTCAAAAGGTCAAATTTAAACTACTGATGAAACATCAGAAGCAATGTATAAATATGAATAGAAAGTTAAAATTCAAGGACTCTCTGGCCAGAAATGTGTTCAAAAGGTCAAATATGCAGTCAATTTTGGTTGCTGTAACATCAAAAGAAGTTTATGAGATCATATAGTTAGATAGCCCTTTAATGACTCTTCAGCCAGAAATATATTCAAAAGGTCAAAATTGATCTACTGATGAAACTTCAAAGGAGTCTATTAGTTTGTATAGAAAGTTCAATATCGAGGACTCTTTGGCCAGAAATGTCTTCATCAGGGTCACATATAGTCTAATCTATGGTTGATGTAACATCAGAAGAAAATTATCATATAGTCAGATAGCCGTTTAATGACTCTTTAGCCAGAAATATGTTCAATAGGTCAAGGTCTACTGTCTGGCTGATGAAACATCAAAAGGAGTCTATGAGTATGTATAAAAAGATCAAGTTCAAGGACTCTTTGGCCAGAAATATGTTCATGTCAAAATTTGGAATACTGTATGGCTCTTGTAACATAAGGACTCAATAATGGGTTCAATATGTCACATATGGACTACTGTCTGGCTGATCAAACCTCAAAATTAGTCTATGAGTATCTATAGAAAGTTCAAGTTCAAGGACACTTTGGCCAGAAATATGTTCAAAAGGTCAAAATTGATCTACTGATGAAACATCAAAAGGAGTCTATTAGTTTGTATAGAAAGTTCAATATCGGGGACTCTTTGGCCAGAAAGGTCTTCAATAGGTCAAATATGGTCTAATATAGATTAGATGTAACATCAAAGAAGCTCATGAGGTAACATATAGGTTAATGTAACATCAAAGAAGCTCAAGAGAACACATAGTAAGATAGCCTTTGATGACTCTTGGACCAGAAATATGTTCATAAGGTCAAATTTGAACTACTGATGAAACATCAGAAGGAATGTATAAATATGAATAGAAAGTTAAAATTCAAGGACTCTCTGGCCAAAAATGTGTTCAAAAGGTCAAATATGCAGTCAATTTTGGTTGCTGTAACATCAAAAGAAGTTTATGAGATCATATAGTTAGATAGCCCTTTAATGACTTTTCAGCCAGAAATATATTCAAAAGGTCAAAATTGATCTACTGATGAAACTTCAAAGGAGTCTATTAGTTTGTATAGAAAGTTCAATATCGAGGACTCTTTGGCCAGAAATGTCTTCATCAGGGTCACATATAGTCTAATCTATGGTTGATGTAACATCAAAAGAAAATTATCATATTGTCAGATAGCCGTTTAATGACTCTTTAGCCAGAAATATGTTCAAGGTCTACTGTCTGGCTGATGAAACATCAAATCTTTTTAAACTATATAAACTTAGAGATTCATTCTGGTGTTTAAACCTACTGAACATGTCTGACCAAAGAGTACTTAAAGATTAACACCATACATAAAGATTGAATTCTTCTTATGTTATATCAGTCTGACAAAAGTCCATATTTGACCTACTGAACCTTTTTTTGGCCAAAGAGCACTCGAAACTTGAACTTTCTATACATACTCCTTCTGATGTTAAATCAGCCATACAGAGGTTCATTTTTTAACTAATGAACATAATTTTGGCCAAAGAGTCTTTGAACATTAACTTTCTATACATATTGACTCTATTGATGTTATATCAGCCTGACAAAAGTCCACATTTGACCTACTGAAAATATTTCTGGCCAAAGATTCCTTAAAGATTAATTTACTATACATTCAGATTGATTTGTTCTGATGTTATATCAGCCAGACAGCAGTCAAAATTTGAACTACTATTTGAGGCCATACTCATGGATTCCTGATGTTTTATCAGCCAGAGAGTAGTCCATATTTGACCTAGTGAACATATTTCTGGTGAAAGAGTCATCAAAGGGTAACTAACTATGTGTTCTCACAGAGTGAGACTTCTTTTGATGTTACATCAACATTGAACACATTTCTGGCCAAAGAGTGCTTGATATTGAACTTTCTATACATATAGATTTGTTCTGATGTTTCATCAGCCAGATTGTAGTCCATATTTGACCTATTGAACATATTTCTGGCAGTATAATCTATGAACTTGAACTTTCTAAACATGTTGACCCCTTCTGATGTTTTATTAGCCAGATAATAGTCCATATTTGACCTATTGAACATATTTCTAGCAAAAGAGTCCTTGAACTTGAATGTCAAGTTGATGTCCAATGGTCTATGGTCTATGGTCAACTAAGGTTGATGTAACATCAAAGAAGCTCATTAGAACGCATAGTAAGAAAGCCTTTGATGACTCCTGGGCCAGAAATATGTTCAAAAGGTCAAATTTCAACTATAAATATGTATATGTATTAATATGAATAGAAAGTTAAAATTCAAGGACTCTCTGGCCAGAAATGTGTTCAAAAGGTCAAATATGCAGTCATATTTGGTTGCTGTAACATCAAAAGAAGTTTATGAGATCAAATAGTCAGATAGCCCTTTGATGACTCTTTAGCCAGAAATATGTTCAATATGTCAAATTTTGGAATACAGTATGGCTCTTGTAACATAAGGACTCAACAATGGGTTCAATATGGCACATGTGGACTACTGTCAGGCTTATGAAACCTCAAAAGTAGTCTTTGAAGATCTATAGACAGATCAAGTTCAAAGACTGTTTGGCCAGAAATATGTTCAATAGGTAAAATTTTGGAATACTGTATGGCTCTTGTAACATCAGGACTCAATAAATGGGTTCAATATGTCACATATGGACTACTGTCTGGCTGATGAAACCTCAAAAGTAGTCTATGAGTATCTATAGAAAGTTCAAGTTCAAGGAATCTCTGGCCAAAAATTTGTTCAAAAGGTCAAATATGCAGTCATATTTGGTTACTGTAACATCAAAAGAAGTTTATGAGATCAAATAGTCAGATAGCCCTTTGATGACTCTTTAGCCAGAAATATGTTCAATATGTCAAATTTTGGAATACAGTATGGCTCTTGTAACATAAGGACTCAACAATGGGTTCAATATGGCACATATGGACTACTGTGTGGCTTATGAAACCTCAAAAGTAGTCTATGAAGATCTATAGTCAGATAGCCGTTTAATGACTCTTTAGCCAGAAATATGTTCAATAGGTCAAACTCTGGAATACTGTATGGATCTTGTAACATCAGGTCTCAATAATGGGTCTAATATGTCACATATGGACTACTGTCTGGCTTATGAAACCTCAAAAGTAGTCTAATTTTGGAATACTGTATGGCTGTAACATCAGGAGTCAATAATAGGTTCAATAGGTCAAGGTCTACTGTCTGGCTGATGAAACATCAAAATGAGTCTATGACTATGTATAAAAAGATCAAATTCAAGGACTCTTTGGCCAGAAATATTTTCATGTCAAATTTTGGAATACTGTATGGCTCTTGTAACATAATGACTCAATAATGGGTTCAATATGTCACAAATGGACTACTGTCTGGCTGATGAAACCTCAAAAGTACTCTATGAGTATCTATAGAAAGTTCAAGTTCAAGGAGTCTTTGGCCAGAAATATGTTCAAAAGGTCAAAATTGATCTACTGATGAAACATCAAAAGGAGTCTATTAGTTTGTATTGAAAGTTCAATATCGAGGTGTCTTTGGCTAGAAATGTCCTCAATAGGTCACATATGGTCTAATCTATGGTTGATGTAACATCAAAGAAGCTCATGAGAACGGATAGTAAGATTGCCTTTGATGACTCTTGGATCAGAAATATGTTCAAAAGGTCAAATTTGAACTACTGATGAAACATCAGAAGGAATGTATAAATATGAATAGAAAGTTAAAATTCAACGACTCTCTGGCCAAAAATGTGTTCAAAAGGTCAAATATGCATTACTGATGAAACACCAGAACAGTCCATATGGAAAATCAGAAGGACATATGAGTATCTATATAATGTTCAAGTTCAAGGACTCTTTGGTGAAAAATATGTTCAATAGGTCAAATTTTGGAATACTGCCTGGCTCTTGTAACATCAGGTGTCAATAATAGGTTCAATAATAGGTTCAATATGGACTACTGTCTAGCTGATGAAACCTCCAAAGTAGTCTATGAGCATCTATAGAAAGTTCAAGTTCAAGGACACTTTGGCCTGAAATGTCTTCAATAAGTCACATATGGTCTAATCTATGGTTGATCTAACATCAAAGAAGCTAATGAGAACGCATAGTAAGATAGCCTTTGATGACTCCTGGGCCAGAAATATGTTCAAAAGGTCAAAATTAATCTACTGATGAAACATCAAAAGGAGTCTATTAGTTTGTATAGAAAGTTCAATATCGAGGACTCTTTGGCCAGAAATGTCTTCAATAGGTCACATATGGTCTAATCTATGGTTACTGTAACATCAAAAGTAGTTTATGAGATCCTATAGTTAGATAACCTTTTAATGACTCTTTTGCCAGAACTATGTTCAATCGGTCAAATTTGAATCACTGATGAAACATCAGAACAGTCCATATGGAAAATCAGAAGGAGATATGAGTATCTATATAATGTTCAAGTTCAAGGACTCTTTGGCCAGAAATATGTTCAAAAGGTCAAATTTAAACTACTGATGAAACATCAGAAGCAATGTATAAATATGAATAGAAAGTTAAAATTCAAGGACTCTCTGGCCAGAAATGTGTTCAAAAGGTCAAATATGCAGTCAATTTTGGTTGCTGTAACATCAAAAGAAGTTTATGAGATCATATAGTTAGATAGCCCTTTAATGACTCTTCAGCCAGAAATATATTCAAAAGGTCAAAATTGATCTACTGATGAAACTTCAAAGGAGTCTATTAGTTTGTATAGAAAGTTCAATATCGAGGACTCTTTGGCCAGAAATGTCTTCATCAGGGTCACATATAGTCTAATCTATGGTTGATGTAACATCAAAAGAAAATTATCATATAGTCAGATAGCCGTTTAATGACTCTTTAGCCAGAAATATGTTCAATAGGTCAAGGTCTACTGTCTGGCTGATGAAACATCAAAAGGAGTCTATGAGTATGTATAAAAAGATCAAGTTCAAGGACTCTTTGGCCAGAAATATGTTCATGTCAAAATTTGGAATACTGTATGGCTCTTGTAACATAAGGACTCAATAATGGGTTCAATATGTCACATATGGACTACTGTCTGGCTGATCAAACCTCAAAATTAGTCTATGAGTATCTATAGAAAGTTCAAGTTCAAGGACACTTTGGCCAGAAATATGTTCAAAAGGTCAAAATTGATCTACTGATGAAACATCAAAAGGAGTCTATTAGTTTGTATAGAAAGTTCAATATCGGGGACTCTTTGGCCAGAAAGGTCTTCAATAGGTCAAATATGGTCTAATATAGATTAGATGTAACATCAAAGAAGCTCATGAGGTAACATATAGGTTAATGTAACATCAAAGAAGCTCAAGAGAACACATAGTAAGATAGCCTTTGATGACTCTTGGACCAGAAATATGTTCATAAGGTCAAATTTGAACTACTGATGAAACATCAGAAGGAATGTATAAATATGAATAGAAAGTTAAAATTCAAGGACTCTCTGGCCAAAAATGTGTTCAAAAGGTCAAATATGCAGTCAATTTTGGTTGCTGTAACATCAAAAGAAGTTTATGAGATCATATAGTTAGATAGCCCTTTAATGACTTTTCAGCCAGAAATATATTCAAAAGGTCAAAATTGATCTACTGATGAAACTTCAAAGGAGTCTATTAGTTTGTATAGAAAGTTCAATATCGAGGACTCTTTGGCCAGAAATGTCTTCATCAGGGTCACATATAGTCTAATCTATGGTTGATGTAACATCAAAAGAAAATTATCATATTGTCAGATAGCCGTTTAATGACTCTTTAGCCAGAAATATGTTCAAGGTCTACTGTCTGGCTGATGAAACATCAAATCTTTTTAAACTATATAAACTTAGAGATTCATTCTGGTGTTTAAACCTACTGAACATGTCTGACCAAAGAGTACTTAAAGATTAACACCATACATAAAGATTGAATTCTTCTTATGTTATATCAGTCTGACAAAAGTCCATATTTGACCTACTGAACCTTTTTTTGGCCAAAGAGCACTCGAAACTTGAACTTTCTATACATACTCCTTCTGATGTTAAATCAGCCATACAGAGGTTCATTTTTTAACTAATGAACATAATTTTGGCCAAAGAGTCTTTGAACATTAACTTTCTATACATATTGACTCTATTGATGTTATATCAGCCTGACAAAAGTCCACATTTGACCTACTGAAAATATTTCTGGCCAAAGATTCCTTAAAGATTAATTTACTATACATTCAGATTGATTTGTTCTGATGTTATATCAGCCAGACAGCAGTCAAAATTTGAACTACTATTTGAGGCCATACTCATGGATTCCTGATGTTTTATCAGCCAGAGAGTAGTCCATATTTGACCTAGTGAACATATTTCTGGTGAAAGAGTCATCAAAGGGTAACTAACTATGTGTTCTCACAGAGTGAGACTTCTTTTGATGTTACATCAACATTGAACACATTTCTGGCCAAAGAGTGCTTGATATTGAACTTTCTATACATATAGATTTGTTCTGATGTTTCATCAGCCAGATTGTAG
The DNA here is from genome assembly GCF_029890125.1 of Rhinichthys klamathensis goyatoka. Classification (NCBI taxonomy): domain Eukaryota; kingdom Metazoa; phylum Chordata; class Actinopteri; order Cypriniformes; family Leuciscidae; genus Rhinichthys; species Rhinichthys klamathensis. Next base: position 1,543,974 of record NW_026606632.1, read on the forward strand.
TCCATATTTGACCTATTGAACATATTTCTGGCAGTATAATCTATGAACTTGAACTTTCTAAACATGTTGACCCCTTCTGATGTTTTATTAGCCAGATAATAGTCCATATTTGACCTATTGAACATATTTCTAGCAAAAGAGTCCTTGAACTTGAATGTCAAGTTGATGTCCAATGGTCTATGGTCTATGGTCAACTAAGGTTGATGTAACATCAAAGAAGCTCATTAGAACGCATAGTAAGAAAGCCTTTGATGACTCCTGGGCCAGAAATATGTTCAAAAGGTCAAATTTCAACTATAAATATGTATATGTATTAATATGAATAGAAAGTTAAAATTCAAGGACTCTCTGGCCAGAAATGTGTTCAAAAGGTCAAATATGCAGTCATATTTGGTTGCTGTAACATCAAAAGAAGTTTATGAGATCAAATAGTCAGATAGCCCTTTGATGACTCTTTAGCCAGAAATATGTTCAATATGTCAAATTTTGGAATACAGTATGGCTCTTGTAACATAAGGACTCAACAATGGGTTCAATATGGCACATGTGGACTACTGTCAGGCTTATGAAACCTCAAAAGTAGTCTTTGAAGATCTATAGACAGATCAAGTTCAAAGACTGTTTGGCCAGAAATATGTTCAATAGGTAAAATTTTGGAATACTGTATGGCTCTTGTAACATCAGGACTCAATAAATGGGTTCAATATGTCACATATGGACTACTGTCTGGCTGATGAAACCTCAAAAGTAGTCTATGAGTATCTATAGAAAGTTCAAGTTCAAGGAATCTCTGGCCAAAAATTTGTTCAAAAGGTCAAATATGCAGTCATATTTGGTTACTGTAACATCAAAAGAAGTTTATGAGATCAAATAGTCAGATAGCCCTTTGATGACTCTTTAGCCAGAAATATGTTCAATATGTCAAATTTTGGAATACAGTATGGCTCTTGTAACATAAGGACTCAACAATGGGTTCAATATGGCACATATGGACTACTGTGTGGCTTATGAAACCTCAAAAGTAGTCTATGAAGATCTATAGTCAGATAGCCGTTTAATGACTCTTTAGCCAGAAATATGTTCAATAGGTCAAACTCTGGAATACTGTATGGATCTTGTAACATCAGGTCTCAATAATGGGTCTAATATGTCACATATGGACTACTGTCTGGCTTATGAAACCTCAAAAGTAGTCTAATTTTGGAATACTGTATGGCTGTAACATCAGGAGTCAATAATAGGTTCAATAGGTCAAGGTCTACTGTCTGGCTGATGAAACATCAAAATGAGTCTATGACTATGTATAAAAAGATCAAATTCAAGGACTCTTTGGCCAGAAATATTTTCATGTCAAATTTTGGAATACTGTATGGCTCTTGTAACATAATGACTCAATAATGGGTTCAATATGTCACAAATGGACTACTGTCTGGCTGATGAAACCTCAAAAGTACTCTATGAGTATCTATAGAAAGTTCAAGTTCAAGGAGTCTTTGGCCAGAAATATGTTCAAAAGGTCAAAATTGATCTACTGATGAAACATCAAAAGGAGTCTATTAGTTTGTATTGAAAGTTCAATATCGAGGTGTCTTTGGCTAGAAATGTCCTCAATAGGTCACATATGGTCTAATCTATGGTTGATGTAACATCAAAGAAGCTCATGAGAACGGATAGTAAGATTGCCTTTGATGACTCTTGGATCAGAAATATGTTCAAAAGGTCAAATTTGAACTACTGATGAAACATCAGAAGGAATGTATAAATATGAATAGAAAGTTAAAATTCAACGACTCTCTGGCCAAAAATGTGTTCAAAAGGTCAAATATGCATTACTGATGAAACACCAGAACAGTCCATATGGAAAATCAGAAGGACATATGAGTATCTATATAATGTTCAAGTTCAAGGACTCTTTGGTGAAAAATATGTTCAATAGGTCAAATTTTGGAATACTGCCTGGCTCTTGTAACATCAGGTGTCAATAATAGGTTCAATAATAGGTTCAATATGGACTACTGTCTAGCTGATGAAACCTCCAAAGTAGTCTATGAGCATCTATAGAAAGTTCAAGTTCAAGGACACTTTGGCCTGAAATGTCTTCAATAAGTCACATATGGTCTAATCTATGGTTGATCTAACATCAAAGAAGCTAATGAGAACGCATAGTAAGATAGCCTTTGATGACTCCTGGGCCAGAAATATGTTCAAAAGGTCAAAATTAATCTACTGATGAAACATCAAAAGGAGTCTATTAGTTTGTATAGAAAGTTCAATATCGAGGACTCTTTGGCCAGAAATGTCTTCAATAGGTCACATATGGTCTAATCTATGGTTACTGTAACATCAAAAGTAGTTTATGAGATCCTATAGTTAGATAACCTTTTAATGACTCTTTTGCCAGAACTATGTTCAATCGGTCAAATTTGAATCACTGATGAAACATCAGAACAGTCCATATGGAAAATCAGAAGGAGATATGAGTATCTATATAATGTTCAAGTTCAAGGACTCTTTGGCCAGAAATATGTTCAAAAGGTCAAATTTAAACTACTGATGAAACATCAGAAGCAATGTATAAATATGAATAGAAAGTTAAAATTCAAGGACTCTCTGGCCAGAAATGTGTTCAAAAGGTCAAATATGCAGTCAATTTTGGTTGCTGTAACATCAAAAGAAGTTTATGAGATCATATAGTTAGATAGCCCTTTAATGACTCTTCAGCCAGAAATATATTCAAAAGGTCAAAATTGATCTACTGATGAAACTTCAAAGGAGTCTATTAGTTTGTATAGAAAGTTCAATATCGAGGACTCTTTGGCCAGAAATGTCTTCATCAGGGTCACATATAGTCTAATCTATGGTTGATGTAACATCAAAAGAAAATTATCATATAGTCAGATAGCCGTTTAATGACTCTTTAGCCAGAAATATGTTCAATAGGTCAAGGTCTACTGTCTGGCTGATGAAACATCAAAAGGAGTCTATGAGTATGTATAAAAAGATCAAGTTCAAGGACTCTTTGGCCAGAAATATGTTCATGTCAAAATTTGGAATACTGTATGGCTCTTGTAACATAAGGACTCAATAATGGGTTCAATATGTCACATATGGACTACTGTCTGGCTGATCAAACCTCAAAATTAGTCTATGAGTATCTATAGAAAGTTCAAGTTCAAGGACACTTTGGCCAGAAATATGTTCAAAAGGTCAAAATTGATCTACTGATGAAACATCAAAAGGAGTCTATTAGTTTGTATAGAAAGTTCAATATCGGGGACTCTTTGGCCAGAAAGGTCTTCAATAGGTCAAATATGGTCTAATATAGATTAGATGTAACATCAAAGAAGCTCATGAGGTAACATATAGGTTAATGTAACATCAAAGAAGCTCAAGAGAACACATAGTAAGATAGCCTTTGATGACTCTTGGACCAGAAATATGTTCATAAGGTCAAATTTGAACTACTGATGAAACATCAGAAGGAATGTATAAATATGAATAGAAAGTTAAAATTCAAGGACTCTCTGGCCAAAAATGTGTTCAAAAGGTCAAATATGCAGTCAATTTTGGTTGCTGTAACATCAAAAGAAGTTTATGAGATCATATAGTTAGATAGCCCTTTAATGACTCTTCAGCCAGAAATATATTCAAAAGGTCAAAATTGATCTACTGATGAAACTTCAAAGGAGTCTATTAGTTTGTATAGAAAGTTCAATATCGAGGACTCTTTGGCCAGAAATGTCTTCATCAGGGTCACATATAGTCTAATCTATGGTTGATGTAACATCAAAAGAAAATTATCATATTGTCAGATAGCCGTTTAATGACTCTTTAGCCAGAAATATGTTCAAGGTCTACTGTCTGGCTGATGAAACATCAAAAGGAGTCTATGAGTATGTATAAAAAGATCAAGTTCAAGGACTCTTTGGCCAGAAATATGTTCATGTCAAAATTTGGAATACTGTATGGCTCTTGTAACATAAGGACTCAATAATGGGTTCAATATGTCACATATGGACTACTGTCTGGCTGATCAAACCTCAAAATTAGTCTATGAGTATCTATAGAAAGTTCAAGTTCAAGGACACTTTGGCCAGAAATATGTTCAAAAGGTCAAAATTGATCTACTGATGAAACATCAAAAGGAGTCTATTAGTTTGTATAGAAAGTTCAATATCGAGGACTCTTTGGCCAGAAAGGTCTTCAATAGGTCAAATATGGTCTAATATAGTAGATTAGATGTAACATCAAAGAAGCTCATGAGGTAACATATAGGTTAATGTCACATCAAAGAAGCTCATGAGAACACATAGTAAGATAGCCTTTGATGACTCTTGGACCAGAAATATGTTCAAAAGGTCAAATTTGAACTACTGATGAAACATCAGAAGGAATGTATAAATATGAATAGAAAGTTAAAATTCAAGGACTCTCTGGCCAAAAATGTGTTCAAAAGGTCAAATATGCAGTCATATTTGGTTACTGTAACATCAAAAGAAGTTTTTGAGATCATATAGTCAGATAGCCGTTTAATGACTCTTTAGCCAGAAATATGTTCAATAAGTCAAATTTGAATTGCTGATGAAACACCAGAACAGTCCATATGGAAAATCAGAAGGACATATGAGTATCTATATAATGTTCAAGTTCAAGGACTCTTTGGCCAGAAATATGTTTAATAGGTCAAATTTTGGAATACTGCATGGCTCTTGTAACATCAGGTGTCAATAATAGGTTCAATAGGTAAAATATGGACAACTGTCTGGCTGATGAAACCTCAAAAGTAGTCTATCAGTATCTATAGAAAGTTCAAGTTCAAGGACACTTTGACCAGAAATGTCTTTAATAAGTCACATATGGTCTAATATAGATTAGATGTAACATCAAAGAAGCTCATGAGGTAACATATAGGTTGATGTAACATCAAAGATGCTCATGAGAACACATGGTAAGATAGCCTTTGATGACTCTTGGACCAGAAATATGTTCAAAAGGTCAAATTTTGGAATACTGCATGGCTCTTGTAACATCAGGTCTCAATAATGGGTCTAATATGTCACATATGGACTACTGTCTGGCTTATGAAACCTCAAAAGTAGTCTATGAGTATCTATAGAAAGGTCAAATTCAATGACACTTTGGCCAGAAATATGTTCAAAAGGTCAAAAATGATCTACTGATGAAACATCAAAAGGAGTCTATTGGTTTGTATAGAAAGTTCAATATCGAGGACTCTTTGGCCAGAAATGTCTTCAATAGGTCACATAAGATCTAATCTTCTTTTGATGCTGTAACATCAAAAGAAGTTTATGAGATCATATAGTTAGATAGCCCTTTAATGACTCTTCAGCCAGAAATATATTCAAAAGGTCAAAATTGATCTACTGATGAAACTTCAAAGGAGTCTATTAGTTTGTATAGAAAGTTCAATATCGAGGACTCTTTGGCCAGAAATGTCTTCATCAGGGTCACATATAGTCTAATCTATGGTTGATGTAACATCAAAAGAAAATTATCATATAGTCAGATAGCCGTTTAATGACTCTTTAGCCAGAAATATGTTCAATAGGTCAAATTTGTATTACTGATGAAACATTAGAACAGTCCATATGGAAAATCAGAAGGAGATATGAGTATCTATATAATGTTCAAGTTCAAAGACTCTTTGGCCAGAAATATGTTCAATAGATCAAATTTTGGAATACTGCCTGGCTCTTTTAACATCAGGTGTCAATAATAGGTTCAATAGGTCAAATATGGACAACTGTCTGGCTGATGAAACCTCAAAAGTAGTCTATGAGTATCTATAGAAAGTTCAAGTTCAAGGACTTATAGTTAGATATAGGTCATATAGCAATTCAATGTCAAATTTGAATTGCTGATGAAACACCAGAACAGTCCATATGGAAAATCAGAAGGACATATGAGTATCTATATAATGTTCAAGTTCAAGGACTCTTTGGCCAGAAATATGTTTAATAGGTCAAATTTTGGAATACTGCATGGCTCTTGTAACATCAGGTGTCAATAATAGGTTCAATAGGTAAAATATGGACAACTGTCTGGCTGATGAAACCTCAAAAGTAGTCTATCAGTATCTATAGAAAGTTCAAGTTCAAGGACACTTTGACCAGAAATGTCTTTAATAAGTCACATATGGTCTAATTTAGATTAGATGTAACATCAAAGAAGCTCATGAGGTAACATATAGGTTGATGTAACATCAAAGATGCTCATGAGAACACATGGTAAGATAGCCTTTGATGACTCTTGGACCAGAAATATGTTCAAAAGGTCAAATTTTGGAATACTGCATGGCTCTTGTAACATCAGGTCTCAATAATGGGTCTAATATGTCACATATGGACTACTGTCTGGCTTATGAAACCTCAAAAGTAGTCTATGAGTATCTATAGAAAGGTCAAATTCAATGACACTTTGGCCAGAAATATGTTCAAAAGGTCAAAAATGATCTACTGATGAAACATCAAAAGGAGTCTATTGGTTTGTATAGAAAGTTCAATATCGAGGACTCTTTGGCCAGAAATGTCTTCAATAGGTCACATAAGATCTAATCTTCTTTTGATGCTGTAACATCAAAAGAAGTTTATGAGATCATATAGTTAGATAGCCCTTTAATGACTCTTCAGCCAGAAATATATTCAAAAGGTCAAAATTGATCTACTGATGAAGATTGCCTTGCAAATAAATCTTAATTATTACTCTATGCAATGAAAACACAACATATGTGCTTTCCATTGCACTGCATACTACAACTTTTGCCATTTGCATTACAATGCATAAAATGACCTCATACCTCTTATGCAACGAAGAGATAACATAAGAATTGCAAATAAATCTTAATTATTACTCTATGCAATGAAAACACAACATATGTGCTTTCCATTGCACTGCATACTACAACTTTTGCCATTTGCATTACAATGCATAAAATGACCTCATACCTCTTATGCAACGAAGAGATAACATAAGAATTGCAAATAAATCTTAATTGTTACTCTATGCAATGAAAACACAACATATGTGCTTTCCATTGCACTGCATACTACAACTTTTGCCATTTGCATTACAATGCATAAAATGACCTCATACCTCTTATGCAACGAAGAGATAACATAAGAGTTGCATTGCATTGCAATGGCGATCTAAGAATTAGTTAAATAACATATTTGCGAAGCACATGTTGCATTTCAATACATGCCAAAACTAACTCATTCCTTTGTGCATTAAAGAGTGACATGAGTGCTATTGCACTGCATTGCACAAACGATCTAATGATGTGCATTGAAGCTCACATAAGCTCATTCATTTTTGAATTGAAGGGAAATTATTGCAGTAGCTTTTTCATTACAATGCATAGAATAACTACCTCATACCTCATGTGCAACGAAGCCGAACACGATAACATAGGTATTGCATTGCACATGCGATCTAAGAAGTAGCGTTGAAGAATAACACATAAGCGTATGACATCAATGCATGCCAGAACTAACTCATTCCTTTGTGCATTAAAGAGATAACATGAGTGCAAAAGCACAGCATTGCACAAACGATCTAACGATGTGTATTGAAGAATATCATATAAACTATATATCTGTCTTATTCTTCTGTGCAATGAAAACACATACTATATGTGCTTTCTTTTTGCATTACTACATCTAAACTATTTATTTGTGTATTGAAGAGAAATTATTGCAATAACTATTCTATTGCAATGGACACACAATAACTAACTCATTCCGTTGTGCAACGAGCTTATTTGTTATTCTTCAATACACAACGTTAGATCGTGTCAATAGTGCCCATATGTTAATGCATACAAGAACTATTGCATGAAATATCAAACTAATTCCTGTGCAAAAAAAAAACAGAACATATATGTGCAAACGATCTACATTGCGCACTGAAGAATAACATAGCTATATGCACTTGTTGCTTTGCATTGCATACCAGAACTAACTCGTTGCGGTGTTCTTTAAGGAGATACAATTTGTGCTGTTGCATTGCATTGCAAAAAAATCTAAATTATTCCTCTATGCAATGAAAACCACAACATGTGTTCTTTCGCATTGCAAAGCATACTACAACAAACATTCATTTTTGCATTGAAGGGAAATCATTGCATTAGCTCTTGCATTACAATGCACAGAATAACTACCCCATACCTCTTGTGCAACGAAGAGATAGCATTGTACGATGTGCATTGAAGAATATCATATATGTGTTTGGTGCATTTCAATACATGCCAGAACTAACTCATTCCTTCCCAGCAAACATTGGTCCGACAGCAACGTCGTGTCCCTGGCCAAAAATAGTTGCGGCCAGGACGTCATAAATCGGTAAAAAATGCAACACAGAACATTTCCTAAAAATGCATTCAGATACATTTGTACATGTCTACAGTTGCATGTATAATTGTTATTTTAACTTTTAGCTCGTGTAGTTATGTTTAGTGTATCGGGTGAGAGGACGTCACCTGGCGACGTCTTTTACACGTGCATTTATAGTCCATCATGACCCTCTATGAAATCCTTGTTAAATATTCAAAAGCTGCGCTTAATCCTCGCATGGTTAATACTGCAATAATTAATGTAGTTGCCCATGAAGTTTTTAAGAGGTTGTGAAGAAGACGTCCACTGGCGTCCTTTACACGTCTAGTCAGGCTGTGAATACTATACGTCCACTGGCGTCTTTTGCACATCTAGTCTAGCAAGACAGAAAAAAATTATCAGGATTTATAATTCTTTATAAAATACACGATTTATATACAAATGAATATATATTTACTTTATCTTGTTTTTATAAATTATAATCACAAAATGCACAGTATAGTCAAGTGATTGCAAAGCCACTGCATTTTAGTCATTATTTTAACCTGTTGTACCTGATGTATTAGTTGTTATTTTTTTATGGAATGTATATACATGTAAAACGGAAATATACCCGGTCACCATTTATGTCTGAGTTGGATGTAATTACCCAAACCCTCTGCCCAAACCATAAACTGTGCTGCCAAGATGTAGTAACAAAAGATCTCGCGATATTACAAAATCCTGCGATGGGATTATCTCGCGAGATGTTAACACGTTCTCCCCATAGATTCTGGAACTTTGAACAAACACGAGGAGAGGAGGGAGTTGTGTCGATATTATTAAAAATCTACTGTTGGGTAAGTACATTTTGTATTAGGTTAACGTGCTTGAGTTTTACTTGTGTGACATGAATGAACCGAAAGAAATTGCCCACATTGTGTGTCAACTGAAATTTACTGAGTTTGGCTAAAATTAGCCAGTAGGCTAAAAGTAACTTTGAACGTATACAACAACGGTAACGTTATACCAAGTATATTGTTTAATGATACAGTCATTACTGTAACTTATTAATGTAGCCTTTTGAGAGTTTCTTTCAGAAAGTAAATTATCTGAAATGGAATGAAATGTTTAGCTGGATTTTAACATGTATGTTTTCAGTAACTGCTTTAAAAATAAAAGCAGAACATATTTTATACAATAAAATAAAATGTAATGCATGTTGATTACCTTTTTCTAATATGTCATTCATGATTCATTCATCTTGTTCCATGTTTTTTTTTAATTTAGTTGTAGACCATAACAATATTTTGAAAATAAGTGCATATCATTTACCTCAAATTTTAATTTAATAATAATTTTATTTATTTAAATATATATATATTCTCTTCCCTTAGATGCTGTGAAGAGGTGGAGCCCAAATGCTACATACTCTGAAATTGATGCAGCAATGGCAGAACACCTGAAACACGCTCCAGGAACAGCTGGTGGATACAAAAACTGAGCCAAACAATGTGTTTTTAAACGGATAGTTTCCCCAAAAATGAAAATTGTCATCATTTACTCAACCTCCTGTTTCAAACCTGTATACCTTTCTTCATTGAATTTTCATTTTTGGGTGAACTATCCCTTTATATAATAATTCAGTATTTTGTAATTGGTATTTTAGTTTGGTTAACAAATGTTAAACATTGAAAAAATATTAAGATACATTTTGGCTGTTCAAGATCAATAAAATGTGCTAAATCAGAACATGCTTCTTTTTTTCTTATGTCCACAAATAATGTGTTCTTGTTTGTGATGTACACGTGATTAAAACGTTTTATTGACGGTCAGGTCTGACTAGACCAATTTTGGACCTTTTTAGAACCTTTGTCAAGATGTGTAAACTTCAAGACTTGATTGCCTTTCACGATGTTACACAATATGTGTGTGATTATTTTAAATGCAGGCTTATATACACTTAATTATGCAGCGACACATTTAAACACACAAATGACGACGCATTTAGACGTCCAGGGACGCGCTGAAGAGACGTGGAATTCACGGCCAGAAAAGACGTGTAATTCACGGCCAGAAGAGACGTGGAATTCACGGCCAGATGACGTCGAAGACGTCGGTTAAACTTTCATTTTGGAACTATTTTTCAACCATGACGGGACGTGTCGGACGGACGTCTTTTCAACGGTCATTACACGTCCAAATGTTTGCTGGGTTTGTGCATTAAAGAGATAACATGAATGCTGTTGCACTGCATTGCACAAACGATCTAACGATGTGCATTGAAGAATATCATATAAGCTATGTGCTTGGTGCATCAATGCATACTGACATTCTGTTTTGCAACGAAGCGATAACTAAAGTGCTGTTGCATTGCATTGCACAAACGATCTTTGCGATCATTGCGCTTTGAATAATAACACATAAGTTATGCATTTGTTGCATGCATTCCATACCAGAACTAACTCATTGCGTTAGGCTTTGAGGAGATAAAATCAGAATTTTTACTCTATGCAATGAAAACACATAACATATGTGCTTTAGCATTGCACTGCATACTATAACAACCTTATTCATTTTTGAATAGAAGGGAAATTATTGTATTAGCTCTTTCATTACAATGCATATGAATAACTACCTCATACTTCATGTGCAACGAAGTCGAACACTGCACGGACACGAACTATTGCATTGCACATGCGATCTAAGAAGTAGCGTTGAAAAGCGTATACATATGCAGCACATGTTGCATTTTAATGCATGCCAGAACTAACTCATTCCTTTGTGCATTAAAGAGATAACATGAGTGCAACAGCACTACATTGCAAAAAAACTGACTTATTCGTTTTTGCAATGAAGAGATGCAATAGCTAATGCAATAATCGTTAGATCTTTTGTGCATTCGAATGCAACTGCAAAAATGGTATCTCTTCAATGCACATATATAAGTGAGTTAGTTCTTGTAAGGATTGCATGCAACAAGCTTATATGTTATTCTTCAATGCACAACGTTTGATCGTGTGTGAAATGCAATGCAAAAGAACAAATTGTATTTCCTCAAAGCACAACGCAATGAGTTAGTTCTGGTATGCAATGCAATGTAACAAGTGTATAGCTTATATGTTATTTTGCAATGCACAACGTTATCTCTTTAATGCACATGGGAATGAGTTAGTTATTGTATGCATTGCAATGCAACAAACGCATAGCTTATGTGATATTCTTCAATGCACATCGTTGTCTGTGCAATATAGTGCAACAGCACTCATGTTATCTCGTCGTTGCACAATGCGCTTAGCCTGTATGTTATGTTCTATGAACATCATTAGATCCTGTGTGCAATACAATACACCAGCACTCATGTTATTTCCTTACACAAAGTTAGTTCTGGCATGCATTGAAATGCGACATGTGCATAGATTATATGTTATTCTTAAATGCTAAATCTTAGATCGTGTGTGCAATGCAGTGCAACACATCTCTTCTTTGCACACGAGGTATGAGGTAGATAACTACTGCAACTAATCCAATAATTTCCCTTCAATCTACAAATTAATAAGTTTGTTATAGTATGCAGTGCAATGCAATGCAACAAAACAGAAATTATCTCTTTAATGCACATGGGAACGAGTTAGTTATTGTATCTATTGCAATGCACCAAGCGCATAGCTTATATGACATTCTTCAATGCACATCGTTGTCTCCGCAATGCAGTGCAACAGCACTCATTTTATATCGTCGTGGCACATGCAATACACCAGCAATCATGTTATTCCCTTAAAGCACAAAGGAATGAGTTAGTTTTGGTATGCAATGCAATGTAACAAGTGCATAGTTGATATGTTATTTTTCAATGCACAACGTTGTCTGTGCAATAGCACTCATTGTCTCGTCGTTGCACAATGGAATAGGTCAGTTCTGGTATCGTTAGATCGTGTGTGCAATGCAATACACCAGCACTCATGTTATTTCTTTAACGCACAAAGGATTGAGTTAAGTTTTGGCATGCATTGAAATGCAACGTGCTGATATGTTATTCTTCAACGCAAAATCTTAGATCGTGTGTGCAATGCAATGCAACACATGTGATCTCTTCTTTGCACACGAGGTATGAGGTAGTTGTTCTATGCATTGTAACGCAACAGCTAATGCAATAATTTCCCTTCAATGCACTAATAAATGAGTTTGTTTCATGTGCAGTGCGAACCTATGTTATGTGTTTAGCTATGCAATACTCATTTCATAGAGAAATGAGTTAGATTTTTTTTTGTGCATTCCAAAGCAACTGCAAAAATTGTCAATGCACATGGAGTGAATTAGTTCTTGTGATGATTGCATGCAACAAGCTTATATGTTATTATTCAATACACAACGTTAGATCATAGCAATGCAACAGCACACATGTTATTTCTTCGTTGCACAAAGTTATTGTGTGTGCAATGTAAAGGAATAGCGTTTGCAATAAAATAATTCCCTTCAAAACACAAATTAATAGTTTAGATGTAGTATGCAATGAAATGCGAAAAGCACATATATTATGTTTTTTCATTGCACAGAGGAATAAGATAGATCTTTTTTTGCAATGCAACGGTAAAAATGCTATCTCCTCAATGCACATCGGAATGAGGTAGTTCAACAACTACAAATGTGTGTATTCAGTGTATCAGTGCAGAATATGTTATTCTTCACTGCACAACGTTTGATCGTGTGTGAAATGCAATGCAACAGCACAAATTGTATCTCCTCAAAGCACAACGCAATGAGTTAGTTCTGGTATGCAATGCAATGCAACAAGTGCCTACATGTTATTTTTCAATGCACAACGTTAGATCGTTTGTGCAAATGCAATGCAACAAAACACAAATTATCTTATTATAATAAGATAATCACATATTATAAACTTATAGACTCCTTTTAATGTTAAATCAGCCATACAGAAGTCCATATTTGACCTACTGGACATTTTTCTGTGCAAAGAGTCTTGGACTTTCTATACCTACTCAGAGACTCCTTCTGATGCTTCATAAGCCTAAAAAAGTAGGCCTAATTAAGTATGCACTAAAAAAGTAGTCCATATCTGACCTATTGAACTTATTTCTGGTCAAAAAAATGTTATTTCATACTCACTTATTTCTGGTCCTCAAGTTTTTTTTAACTATATAAAGTTATAGACTCCTTCTGATGATAAATCATCTATACAGAGGTCCCTTTTTCACCTACTGAACATATTTCTGGCCAAAGAGTTCTTGAACATTATCTTGCTATTCATACAGTTGGACTTCTTGTGATGTTATATTATCCACCCTGTAGTCTATTTTTGATCTACTCAACTTATTTCTGGCCCTAGAGTACTCGATCTTGAAATGTCTATACATTCTCATAGACTCCTTCTGATGTCCATATTTGACCTACTGAACATATTTCTGTCGAGAGACCTTGAACATTACCTTACTATACATAATTCTCCTACTATACAGACTGCTTGTGATGTTATGTCAGCCAGACTGTAGTCCATATTTGACCGATCGAACATATTTTTGGCCAAATTTTCCTCAAAATGTTTTTTAATATTATAAACATTATATACTCCTTTTAATGTTAAATCAGCCATACAGAGGTCCATATTTGACCTACTGGACATATTACTGGAAAGAAACTCCTCGATCTTTAACTTTCTATACATACCCATATACATATCCTTCTGATGCTTCATAAGCCATATCTGACCTATTGAACTAATTTGTGGTCAAACTGTCTTCAAAAGGTATTAAACTATATAAACTTATAGACTCCTTCTGATGTTAAATCAGCTATAGAGAGGTTACTTTTTGACCTGCTGAACAGCATTCATGTTACCTTTCTATATATATTGACTCCTTTTGATATTACATTAGCAATACAATAGTCCATATTTGACCTACTGAACATATTTTTGGCCAAAAATGAACTTACATTAACTTGAATCTGAATTTATCTACATTCAGATTGATTTCTTCTAATGTTATATAAGCCAGACGCCAGTAAAAACTTGAACCACTAAACATATTTCTGGCCAAAGAGTACTCGAAACATGACCTTTCTTTACATACTCGTTGACTCCTTCTGATGTTACGTCCGCCATACAGAAGTCCATATTTTACCTGAGGAACAAATTTCTGGCCAAAGAATCCTCGATCTTGGACTTTCTATAGATACTCATAGACTCCTTCTGATGGTTCATAAGCCATATAGAAGTCCATATAGAAGTCCATATCTGACCGATTGAACATATTATTGGCCAAAGAATCCTTAAGAATAACTTACTATACATACTTCTCCTACTATACAGACTTCTTGTGATGTTATATCACCCAGACAGTAAGTAGTCCATATTTGACCGATTGAACAAATTTTTGGCAAAAGAATCCTGAAAATGTTTTTTACTATTAAAAACTTATCGACTCCTTCTGATGTTAAATTAGCCATACAGTAGTCCAAAATTGACCTACTGAAAATATTACTGGCCAAAGAGTCCTTAAAGATTAACACTATACATTCAGATTCATATCTTCAGATGTTATATCATCCTGACAAAAGTCCATATTTGACATACTGAATTTTTTTCTGGCCAAAGAGTACTCAAAACTTGACTCTTTCTGAATTTATGTCAGCCAAACAGAAGTCCATATTTCACCCAAGGAACATGTTTCTGGCCAAAGAGTCCTCGATCTTGGACTTTCTATACATACTCATAGACTGCCTCTGATGCTTCATAACCCATATAGATGTCCATATCTGACCTATTGAAATTATTTCTGGTCAAAGGGTCCTTAAAAGTTTTTTTACTATTTAAAGTTATAGACTCCTCCTGATGATAAATCATCTATTCAGAGGTCCCTTATTCACCTACTGAAAATATTTCTAGCCAAGGAGTTCTTGAAAATTATCTTGCTATACATACAGATGGACTTCTTGTGATGTTATATTATCCAGCCTGCAGTCCATTTTTTACCTACTCAACTTATTTCTGGCCCTAGAGTACTCGATCTTGAAATTTCTATACATTCTCATAGACTCCTTCTGATGTCCATATTTGACCTACTGAACATATTTCTGTCGAGAGACCTTGAACATTACCTTACTATACATAATTCTCCTACTATACAGACTGCTTGTGATGTTATGTCAGCCAGACTGTAGTCCATATTTTACCGATTGAACATATTTTTGACAAAAGATTCGTCAAAAGGTTTTTTAATATTATAAACTTATAGACTCCTTTTAATGTTAAATCAGCCAAACAGAAGTCCATATTTGACCTACTGGACATATTACTGGAAAAAGACTCCTCGATCTTTAACTTTCTATACATACCCATAGACTCCTACTGATGCTTCATAAGCCATTTGGAAGTCCATATCTGACCTATTGAACTTATTTCTGGTCAAAGGGTCTTCAAAAGGTATTAAACTACATAAACTTATAGACACCTTGTGATGTTAAATCAGCTATAGAGAGGTTGTTTTATGAACTGCTGAACATTTTTTTGTCCAATGTGTCTTTGAACATTACCTTTCTATACATATTGACTCCTTTTGATATTACATTATCCATACAATAGTCCATATTTTACCTACTGAACATAGTTTTGGCCAAACATTAACTTGAATCTGAATTTATCTGCATTCAGATTGATTTCTTCTGATGTTTTATCAGCCAGACGCCAATAAAAATTTGAACCACTAAACATATTTCTGGCCAAAGAGTACTCGAAACATGAACTTTCTATACATACTCGTTGACTCCTTCTAATGTTACGTCCGCCATACAGAAGTCCATATTTTACCTGAAGAACAAATTTCTGGCCAAAGAATCCTCGATTTTTAACTTTCTATAGATACTTATAGACTCCTTCTGATGCTTCAAAAGCAATATAGAAGTCCATATAGAAGTCCATATATCTGACCGATTGAACATATTACTGGCCAAAGAGTCTTTAAGGAATAACTTACTGTACATACTTCTCCTACTATACAGACTTCTCGTGATGTTAAATCAGCCAGACAGTAGTCCATATTTGACCGATTGAACATATTTTTGGCCAAAGAATCCTCAAAATGTTTTTTACTATTATAAACTTATCGACTCCTTCTGATGTTAAATTAGCCATACAGAAGTCCAAATTTGACCTACTGAAAATATTACTGGCCAAAGAGTCCTTAAAGATTAACACTATACATTCAGATTGATATCTTTGGATGTTATATCATCCTGACAAAAGTCCATATTTGACATTCTGAATTTTTTTCCAGCCAAAGAGTATTCAAAACTTGACCTTTCTATATAAATAGTAAATGGATTTACCTTTCCATTTACCTTTCTATATATACTCGTTGACTCTTTCTGATGTTACGTCAGACATTCAGAAGTTCATATTTGACCCAAGGAACATATTTCTGGCCAAAGGGTCCTGAAAAGGTTTGAAACTATATAAACTTATAGACTCCTTCTGATGTTAAATCAGCAATACGGTTCCTTTTTGAACCACTGAACATACTTTTGGCTTTGAATATTAGCTTTCTATACATATTGACTCCTTTTGATGTTACATTAGCCATACTAAAGTCCACATATATAGCTGAACATATTTTTGGCCAGAGATTCCTTAAAGATTAACTTACTACACATTCAGATTGATTTCTTCCAATGTTATATCAGCCAGACGGCAGTCAAAATTTGAACTACTAAACATATTTCTGGCCAAAGAGTACTCAACACATGAACTTTCTATATATACTTGTTGACTCCTTCCGGTTACGTCAGGCATTCAGAAGTTCATATTTGACCCAAGGAACATATTTCTGGCCAAAGAATCCTCGATCTTGAACTTTCTATACATAGTCATAGACTTCTGGTGCTTCATAAGCCCATATAGAAGTCCATATCTGAACTATAGAACTTAATTCTGGTCAAAGGGTCCTCAAATGATTTTAAACTACAGGTATATAAACTTAGAGATTAATTCTGATGTTAAAACCTACTGAACATGTCTGACCAAAGAGTACTTAAAGATTAACACTATACATTGAGATTGAATTCTTCGTATGTTATATCAGCCTGACAAGGTCCATATTTGACCTACTGAAATTTTTTTTGGCCAAAGAGTACTCAAAACTTGAACTTTCTATACTTGTTGACTCCTGATAATAAATCAGCCATACAAAGGTTCCTTTTTGAACTAATGAACATACTTTTGGCCAAAGAGTCGTTGAACATTAACTTTATATACATATTGACTCCTTTTGATGTTATATTAGACTGTCAAAAGGCCACATTTGACCTACTGAAGATATTTCTGGCCATAGAATCCTCGATCTTGAACTTTCTATACATAGTCATAGACTCATAAGCCATATAGAAGTCCATATAGAAGTCCATATCTGACCTATTGAACTTAATTCTTGTCAAAGGGTCCTCAAATCTTTTTAAACTATATAAACTTAGAGACTCATTCTGGTGTTGAAACCTACTGAACATGTCTGACCAAAGAGTACTTAAAGATTAACACCATACATAAAGATTGAATTCTTCTTATGTTATATCAGTCTGACAAAAGTCCATATTTGACCTACTGAACCTTTTTTTGGCCAAAGAGCACTCGAAACTTGAACTTTCTATACATACTCCTTCTGATGTTAAATCAGCCATACGGAGGTTCATTTTTTAACTAATGAACATATTTTTGGCCAGAGATTCCTTAAAGATTAACTTACTACACATTCAGATTGATTTCTTCCAATGTTATATCAGCCAGACGGCAGTCAAAATTTGAACTACTAAACATATTTCTGGCCAAAGAGTACTCAACACATGAACTTTCTATATATACTTGTTGACTCCTTCCGGTTACGTCAGGCATTCAGAAGTTCATATTTGACCCAAGGAACATATTTCTGGCCAAAGAATCCTCGATCTTGAACTTTCTATACATAGTCATAGACTTCTGGTGCTTCATAAGCCCTATAGAAGTCCATATAGAAGTCCATATCTGAACTATAGAACTTAATTCTGGTCAAAGGGTCCTCAAATGATTTTAAACTACAGGTATATAAACTTAGAGATTAATTCTGATGTTAAAACCTACTGAACATGTCTGATCAAAGAGTACTTAAAGATTAACACTATACATTGAGATTGAATTCTTCGTATGTTATATCAGCCTGACAAGGTCCATATTTGACCTACTGAAATTTTTTTTGGCCAAAGAGTACTCAAAACTTGAACTTTCTATACTTGTTGACTCCTGATAATAAATCAGCCATACAAAGGTTCCTTTTTGAACTAATGAACATACTTTTGGCCAAAGAGTCGTTGAACATTAACTTTATATACATATTGACTCCTTTTGATGTTATATTAGACTGTCAAAAGGCCACATTTGACCTACTGAAGATATTTCTGGCCATAGAATCCTCGATCTTGAACTTTCTATACATAGTCATAGACTCATAAGCCATATAGAAGTCCATATAGAAGTCCATATCTGACCTATTGAACTTAATTCTTGTCAAAGGGTCCTCAAATCTTTTTAAACTATATAAACTTAGAGACTCATTCTGGTGTTGAAACCTACTGAACATGTCTGACCAAAGAGTACTTAAAGATTAACACCATACATAAAGATTGAATTCTTCTTATGTTATATCAGTCTGACAAAAGTCCATATTTGACCTACTGAACCTTTTTTTGGCCAAAGAGCACTCGAAACTTGAACTTTCTATACATACTCCTTCTGATGTTAAATCAGCCATACGGAGGTTCATTTTTTAACTAATGAACATAATTTTGGCCAAAGAGTCTTTGAACATTAACTTTCTATACATATTGACTCCTTTTGATGTTATATCAGCCTGACAAAAGTCCACATTTGACCTACTGAAAATATTTCTGGCCAAAGATTCCTTAAAGATTAATTTACTATACATTCAGATTGATTTGTTCTGATGTTATATCAGCCAGACAGCAGTCAAAATTTGAACTACTATTTGAGTCCATACTCATGGATTCCTGATGTTTTATCAGCCAGAGAGTAGTCCATATTTGACCTAGTGAACATATTTCTGGTGAAAGAGTCATCAAAGGGTAACTAACTATGTGTTCTCACAGAGTGAGACTTCTTTTGATGTTACATCAACATTGAATACATTTCTGGCCAAAGAGTGCTTGATATTGAACTTTCTATACATATAGATTTGTTCTGATGTTTCATCAGCCAGATTGTAGTCCATATTTGACCTATTGAACATATTTCTGGCAGTATAATCTATGAACTTGAACTTTCTAAACATATTGACCCCTTCTGATGTTTTATTAGCCAGATAATAGTCCATATTTGACCTATTGAACATATTTCTAGCAAAAGAGTCCTTGAATTTGAATGTCAAGTTGATGTCCAATGGTCTATGGTCTATGGTCAACTAAGGTTGATGTAACATCAAAGAAGCTCATGAGAACGCATAGTAAGAAAGCCTTTGATGACTCCTGGGCCAGAAATATGTTCAAAAGGTCAAATTTCAACTATAAATATGTATATGTATAAATATGAATGGAAAGTTAAAATTCAAGGACTCTCTGGCCAGAAATGTGTTCAAAAGGTCAAATATGCAGTCATATTTGGTTGCTGTAACATCAAAAGAAGTTTATGAGATCAAATAGTCAGATAGCCCTTTGATGACTCTTTAGCCAGAAATATGTTCAATAGGTACAATTTTGGAATACAGTATGGCTCTTGTAACATAAGGACTCAACAATGGGTTCAATATGTCACATATGGACTACTGTCTGGCTGATGAAACCTCAAAAGTAGTCTATGAGTATCTATAGAAAGTTCAAGTTCAAGGACTCTCTGGCCAAAAATGTGTTCAAAAGGTCAAATATGCAGTCATATTTGGTTACTGTAACATCAATAGAAGTTTTTGAGATCATATAGTCAGATAGCCGTTTAATGACTCTTTAGCCAGAAATATGTTCAATAGGTCAAACTCTGGAATACTGTATGGATCTTGTAACATCAGGTCTCAATAATGGGTCTAATATGTCACATATGGACTACTGTCTGGCTTATGAAACCTCAAAAGTAGTCTATGAGTATCTATAGAAAGCTCAAATTCAATGACACTTTGGCCAGAAATGTCTTCAAAAGGTCAAAATTGATCTACTGATGAAACATCAAAAGGAGTCTATTAGTTTGCATAGAAAGTTCAATATCGAGGACTCTTTGGCCAGAAATGTCTTCATCAGGGTCACATATAGTCTAATCTATGGTTGATGTAACATCAAAAGAAGTTTATGAGATCATATAGTCAGATAGCCGTTTAATGACTCTTTAGCCAGAAATATGTTCAATAGGTCAAATTTGAATCACTGATGAAACATCAGAACAGTCCATATGGAAAATCAGGACATATGAGTATCTATATAATGTTCAAGTTCAAAGACTCTTTGGCCAGAAATATGTTCAATAGGTCTAATTTTGGGATACTGTATGGCTCTTGTAACATCAGGAGTCAATAATAGGTTCAATAGGTCAAGGTCTACTGTCTGGCTGATGAAACATCAAAATGAGTCTATGACTATGTATAAAAAGATCAAATTCAAGGACTCTTTGGCCAGAAATATTTTCATGTCAAATTTTGGAATACTGTATGGCTCTTGTAACATAATGACTCAATAATGGGTTCAATATGTCACAAATGGACTACTGTCTGGCTGATGAAACCTCAAAAGTACTCTATGAGTATCTATAGAAAGTTCAAGTTCAAGGAGTCTTTGGCCAGAAATATGTTCAAAAGGTCAAAATTTATCTACTGATGAAACATCAAAAGGAGTCTATTAGTTTGTATTGAAAGTTCAATATCGAGGTGTCTTTGGCCAGAAATGTCCTCAATAGGTCACATATGGTCTAATCTATGGTTGATGTAACATCAAAGAAGCTCATGAGAACGGATAGTAAGATTGCCTTTGATGACTCTTGGATCAGAAATATGTTCAAAAGGTCAAATTTGAACTACTGATGAAACATCAGAAGGAATGTATAAATATGAATAGAAAGTTCAAATTCAACGACTCTCTGGCCAAAAATGTGTTAGAAAAGGTCAAATATGCAGTCATATTTGGTTACTGTAACACAGTGGCGGAGCCAGGGGGTGGCCAGGGGTGGCCATGGCCACCCTTGGCTTAAGCTTGGCCACCCCTTTGGCCACCCCTCTCACAACTGCCGTTTCTGTCTCTGTCTCTCTCTCTCTTTTTTTCTTTTTTTTTTTACAAGAATTGCGTTTTTAAAACACAGAACCGTATCTTACGACCACAAAAAACGTGAGACTTTTCAAACGCGCACTCCAACTTCACCTCAGCGTCAGGCGCAAGTCAAACGAGTGCGGAAATGTACAAGTGCCGAATCAGCTTCAGCAGTGATCGGAGCATAGTAAATATAGATTTGATGTTGCTCAACTGGTGAGTTGCAAGACCGTTTTGAGTGAGTCGCATATGTCCAGTCAAAGAAACAACAACGCAATTCTCTTTTTTTCTGATTCTACTTTTATTTTGAAAGATATCTGTGTGAAAGCTTGTGACACTTCCGTCAGATGCGGAGAAAAGCGCGTTGTCCTGAATCAGTTGGCTATCTGCTGTAAGATGAATGTTGCAAGGTCAACAAATGTCAGTTAAACTAACTTTTTACTGTCCTGTCAGACGTTGTACTGTACTTGCACATCACGCGTAAATGTGGCGTGCTGTAGCCGTAGTTCTGTTGTCAATTAACTCATGAAATAATCAAAAAGGCGATACAATCTGTGTCAAAACTGCATGCATGTATGTATTTGTTATATATGCGTCACATATGTCTAGACTAAAATATTCTGCCATGTTTAAGGCACAAACTGACAGGCTATGTGTTTTTTTAATGTACAAATAAATGTGAGCACTGTGCATTTGTACTAGAAGATAGGCGTTAATTTTGCGTTAATTTGTAAAGGACAAAATAAAATGCATAATTTTTAAATCCATAAAATAACTAATTTTATATTCTGCCATTTATGTGCATGTTGACTTCACATTCTTGCACATAGCGATTCAAAAGAGATGTTTCCCCCCTTTTTAATTAGGTATGATAGAACGGTTTAGATTCTTTATTTTGACTACTAATATAGAAAGTTGAAGAGTTAATTGATTATATAAAATTCAATGAAGGGTATAATCTTTGAACTACAGTAGTTATCTGCATGTCTCATCCATGAAGGTGCAACAATGTTGGGGGTTTTTGTGAACCAGAACCATGCTAACTGAGCAAGTTTACTATATGACTAAATAACTTTAGCTATAGTGTGTGTCCCCTTTATTATTATTCCTGGAGGTGGTAAGTAGCTAATAATAATTAAAAAAAAAATCAAATTCACTCAGTATTCCATGATTCCTAATTCACTATACTCTCTCAATTAGCTACAATTGAATACAAATGAACTGTATTCAGTTGTGTAGGAACAGTCCAATAGATTATTTAAACTAATTATTATGTTAAAATAATTAAGATTTATGTGCCACCCCAGACTGTTTGCTGGCCCCTGCCTGGCCACCCCTATGAAAAAATCCTGGCTCCGCCACTGCTGTAACATCAAAAGAAGTTTATGAGATCATATAGTCAGATAGCCGTAATGACTCTTTAGCCAGAAATATGTTCAATAGGTCAAATTTGAATTACTGATGAAACACCAGAACAGTCCATATGGAAAATCAGAAGGACATATGAGTATCTATATAATGTTCAAGTTCAAGGACTCTTTGGCCAAAAATATGTTCAATATTTCAAATTTTGGAATACTGCCTGGCTCTTGTAACATCAGGTGTCAATAATAGGTTCAATAATAGGTTCAATATGGACTACTGTCTAGCTGATGAAACCTCCAAAGTAGTCTATGAGTATCTATAGAAAGTTCAAGTTCAAGGACACTTTGGCCAGAAATGTCTTCAATAAGTCACATATGGTCTAATCTATGGTTGATCTAACATCAAAGAAGCTAATGAGAACGCATAGTAAGATAGCCTTTGATGACTCCTGGGCCAGAAATATGTTCAAAAGGTCAAAATTAATCTACTGATGAAACATCAAAAGGAGTCTATTAGTTTGTATAGAAAGTTCAATATCGAGGACTCTTTGGCCAGAAATGTCTTCAATAGGTCACATATGGTCTAATCTATTGTTACTGTAACATCAAAAGTAGTTTATGAGATCCTATAGTTAGATAGCCTTTTAATGACTCTTTTGCCAGAACTATGTTCAATAGGTCAAATTTGAATCACTGATGAAACATCAGAACAGTCCATATGGAAAATCAGAAGGAGATATGAGTATCTATATAATGTTCAAGTTCAAGGACTCTTTGGCCAGAAATATGTTCAAAAGGTCAAATTTGAACTACTGATGAAACATCAGAAGGAATGTATAAATATGAATAGAAAGTTAAAATTCAAGGACTCTCTGGCCAGAAATGTGTTCAAAAGGTCAAATATGCAGTCAATTTTGGTTGCTGTAACATCAAAAGAAGTTAATGAGATCATATAGTTAGATAGCCCTTTAATGACTCTTCAGCCAGAAATATGTTCAAAAGGTCAAAATTGATCTACTGATGAAACTTCAAAGGAGTCTATTAGTTTATATAGAAAGTTCAATATCGAGGACTCTTTGGCCAGAAATGTCTTCATCAGGGTCACATATAGTCTAATCTATGGTTGATGTAACATCAAAATAAGTTTATCATATAGTCAGATAGCCGTTTAATGACTCTTTAGCCAGAAATATGTTCAATAGGTCAAGGTCTACTGTCTGGCTGATGAAACATCAAAAGGAGTCTATGAGTATGTATAAAAAGATCAAGTTCAAGGACTCTTTGGCCAGAAATATGTTCATGTCAAATTTTGGAATACTGTATGGCTCTTGTAACATAAGGACTCAATAATGGGTTCAATATGTCACATATGGACTACTGTCTGGCTGATCAAACCTCAAAATTAGTCTATGAGTATCTATAGAAAGTTCAAGTTCAAGGACACTTTGGCCAGAAATATGTTCAAAAGGTCAAAATTGATCTACTGATGAAACATCAAAAGGAGTCTATTAGTTTGTATAGAAAGTTCAATATCGAGGACTCTTTGGCCAGAAAAGTCTTCAATAGGTCAAATATGGTCTAATATAGATTAGATGTAACATCAAAGAACCTCATGAGGTAACATATGGGTTGATGTAACATCAAAGAAGCTCATGAGAACACATAGTAAGATAGCCTTTGATGACTCTTGGACCAGAAATATGTTCAAAAGGTCAAATTTGAACTACTGATGAAACATCAGAAGGAATGTATAAATATGAATAGAAAGTTAAAATTCAAGGACTCTCTGGCCAAAAATGTGTTCAAAAGGTCAAATATGCAGTCATATTTGGTTACTGTAACATCAAAAGAAGTTTTTGAGATCATATAGTCAGATAGCCGTTTAATGACTCTTTAGCCAGAAATATGTTCAATAAGTCAAATTTGAATTGCTGATTAAACACCAGAACAGTCCATATGGAAAATCAGAAGGACATATGAGTATCTATATAATGTTCAAGTTCAAGGACTCTTTGGCCAGAAATATGTTCAATAGGTCAAATTTTGGAATACTGCATGGCTCTTGTAACATCAGGTGTCAATAATAGGTTCAATAGGTCAAATATGGACAACTGTCTGGCTGATGAAACCTCAAAAGTAGTCTATGAGTATCTATAGAAAGTTCAAGTTCAAGGACACTTTGGCCAGAAATGTCTTTAATAAGTCACATATGGTCTAATATAGATTAGATGTAACATCAAAGAAGCTCATGAGGTAACATATAGGTTGATGTAACATCAAAGAAGCTCATGAGAACACATAGTAAGATAGCCTTTGATGACTCTTGGACCAGAAATATGTTCAAAAGGTCAAATTTGAACTACTGATGAAACATCAGAAGGAATGTATAAATATGAATAGAAAGTTAAAATTCAAGGACTCTGGCCAGAAATGTGTTCAAAAGGTCATATATGCAGTCATATTTGGTTGCTGTAACATCAAAAAAAGTTTATGAGATCATATAGTCAGATAGCCCTTTAATGACTCTTTATCCAGAAATATGTTCAAAAGGTCAAATTTGAATTACTGATGAAACATCAGAACAGTCCATATGGAAAATCAGGAGATATGAGTATCTATATAATGTTCAAGTTCAAGGACTCTTTGGCCAGAAATATGTTCAATAGGTCAAATTTTGGAATACTGCATGGCTCTTGTAACATCAGGAGTCAATAATAGGTTCAATATGTCAAATATGGACTACTGTCTGGCTGATGAAACATCAAAAGGAGTCTATGAGTATGTATAGAAAGATCAAGTTCAAGGACTCTTTGGCCAGAAATATGTTCAATAGGTCAAACTCTGGAATACTGTATGGATCTTGTAACATCAGGTCTCAATAATGGGTCTAATATGTCACATATGGACTACTGTCTGGCTTATGAAACCTCAAAAGTAGTCTATGAGTATCTATAGAAAGCTCAAATTCAATGACACTTTGGCCAGAAATATGTTCAAAAGGTCAAAATTGATCAACTGATGAAACATCAAAAGGAGTCTATTAGTTTGTATAGAAGTTCAATATCGAGGACTCTTTGGCCAGAAATGTCTTCATCAGGGTCACATATAGTCTAATCTATGGTTGATGTAACATCAAAAGAAGTTTATGAGATCATATAGTCAGATAGCCGTTTAATGACTCTTTAGCCAGAAATATGTTCAATAGGTCAAATTTGAATCACTGATGAAACATCAGAACAGTCCATATGGAAAATCAGGAGATATGAGTATCTATATAATGTTCAAGTTCAAAGACTCTTTGGCCAGAAATATGTTCAATAGGTCTAATTTTGGGATACTGTATGGCTCTTGTAACATCAGGAGTCAATAATAGGTTCAATAGGTCAAGGTCTACTGTCTGGCTGATGAAACATCAAAATGAGTCTATGACTATGTATAAAAAGATCAAATTCAAGGACTCTTTGGCCAGAAATATTTTCATGTCAAATTTTGGAATACTGTATGGCTCTTGTAACATAATGACTCAATAATGGGTTCAATATGTCACAAATGGACTACTGTCTGGCTGATGAAACCTCAAAAGTACTCTATGAGTATCTATAGAAAGTTCAAGTTCAAGGAGTCTTTGGCCAGAAATATGTTCAAAAGGTCAAAATTTATCTACTGATGAAACATCAAAAGGAGTCTATTAGTTTGTATTGAAAGTTCAATATCGAGGTGTCTTTGGCCAGAAATGTCCTCAATAGGTCACATATGGTCTAATCTATGGTTGATGTAACATCAAAGAAGCTCATGAGAACGGATAGTAAGATTGCCTTTGATGACTCTTGGATCAGAAATATGTTCAAAAGGTCAAATTTGAACTACTGATGAAACATCAGAAGGAATGTATAAATATGAATAGAAAGTTCAAATTCAACGACTCTCTGGCCAAAAATGTGTTAGAAAAGGTCAAATATGCAGTCATATTTGGTTACTGTAACACAGTGGCGGAGCCAGGGGGTGGCCAGGGGTGGCCATGGCCACCCTTGGCTTAAGCTTGGCCACCCCTTTGGCCACCCCTCTCACAACTGCCGTTTCTGTCTCTGTCTCTCTCTCTCTTTTTTTCTTTTTTTTTTTACAAGAATTGCGTTTTTAAAACACAGAACCGTATCTTACGACCACAAAAAACGTGAGACTTTTCAAACGCGCACTCCAACTTCACCTCAGCGTCAGGCGCAAGTCAAACGAGTGCGGAAATGTACAAGTGCCGAATCAGCTTCAGCAGTGATCGGAGCATAGTAAATATAGATTTGATGTTGCTCAACTGGTGAGTTGCAAGACCGTTTTGAGTGAGTCGCATATGTCCAGTCAAAGAAACAACAACGCAATTCTCTTTTTTTCTGATTCTACTTTTATTTTGAAAGATATCTGTGTGAAAGCTTGTGACACTTCCGTCAGATGCGGAGAAAAGCGCGTTGTCCTGAATCAGTTGGCTATCTGCTGTAAGATGAATGTTGCAAGGTCAACAAATGTCAGTTAAACTAACTTTTTACTGTCCTGTCAGACGTTGTACTGTACTTGCACATCACGCGTAAATGTGGCGTGCTGTAGCCGTAGTTCTGTTGTCAATTAACTCATGAAATAATCAAAAAGGCGATACAATCTGTGTCAAAACTGCATGCATGTATGTATTTGTTATATATGCGTCACATATGTCTAGACTAAAATATTCTGCCATGTTTAAGGCACAAACTGACAGGCTATGTGTTTTTTTAATGTACAAATAAATGTGAGCACTGTGCATTTGTACTAGAAGATAGGCGTTAATTTTGCGTTAATTTGTAAAGGACAAAATAAAATGCATAATTTTTAAATCCATAAAATAACTAATTTTATATTCTGCCATTTATGTGCATGTTGACTTCACATTCTTGCACATAGCGATTCAAAAGAGATGTTTCCCCCCTTTTTAATTAGGTATGATAGAACGGTTTAGATTCTTTATTTTGACTACTAATATAGAAAGTTGAAGAGTTAATTGATTATATAAAATTCAATGAAGGGTATAATCTTTGAACTACAGTAGTTATCTGCATGTCTCATCCATGAAGGTGCAACAATGTTGGGGGTTTTTGTGAACCAGAACCATGCTAACTGAGCAAGTTTACTATATGACTAAATAACTTTAGCTATAGTGTGTGTCCCCTTTATTATTATTCCTGGAGGTGGTAAGTAGCTAATAATAATTAAAAAAAAAATCAAATTCACTCAGTATTCCATGATTCCTAATTC
The DNA here is from genome assembly GCF_029890125.1 of Rhinichthys klamathensis goyatoka. NCBI lineage: Eukaryota > Metazoa > Chordata > Actinopteri > Cypriniformes > Leuciscidae > Rhinichthys > Rhinichthys klamathensis. The sequence continues at coordinate 1,572,217 of NW_026606632.1, forward strand.
ACTATACTCTCTCAATTAGCTACAATTGAATACAAATGAACTGTATTCAGTTGTGTAGGAACAGTCCAATAGATTATTTAAACTAATTATTATGTTAAAATAATTAAGATTTATGTGCCACCCCAGACTGTTTGCTGGCCCCTGCCTGGCCACCCCTATGAAAAAATCCTGGCTCCGCCACTGCTGTAACATCAAAAGAAGTTTATGAGATCATATAGTCAGATAGCCGTAATGACTCTTTAGCCAGAAATATGTTCAATAGGTCAAATTTGAATTACTGATGAAACACCAGAACAGTCCATATGGAAAATCAGAAGGACATATGAGTATCTATATAATGTTCAAGTTCAAGGACTCTTTGGCCAAAAATATGTTCAATATTTCAAATTTTGGAATACTGCCTGGCTCTTGTAACATCAGGTGTCAATAATAGGTTCAATAATAGGTTCAATATGGACTACTGTCTAGCTGATGAAACCTCCAAAGTAGTCTATGAGTATCTATAGAAAGTTCAAGTTCAAGGACACTTTGGCCAGAAATGTCTTCAATAAGTCACATATGGTCTAATCTATGGTTGATCTAACATCAAAGAAGCTAATGAGAACGCATAGTAAGATAGCCTTTGATGACTCCTGGGCCAGAAATATGTTCAAAAGGTCAAAATTAATCTACTGATGAAACATCAAAAGGAGTCTATTAGTTTGTATAGAAAGTTCAATATCGAGGACTCTTTGGCCAGAAATGTCTTCAATAGGTCACATATGGTCTAATCTATTGTTACTGTAACATCAAAAGTAGTTTATGAGATCCTATAGTTAGATAGCCTTTTAATGACTCTTTTGCCAGAACTATGTTCAATAGGTCAAATTTGAATCACTGATGAAACATCAGAACAGTCCATATGGAAAATCAGAAGGAGATATGAGTATCTATATAATGTTCAAGTTCAAGGACTCTTTGGCCAGAAATATGTTCAAAAGGTCAAATTTGAACTACTGATGAAACATCAGAAGGAATGTATAAATATGAATAGAAAGTTAAAATTCAAGGACTCTCTGGCCAGAAATGTGTTCAAAAGGTCAAATATGCAGTCAATTTTGGTTGCTGTAACATCAAAAGAAGTTAATGAGATCATATAGTTAGATAGCCCTTTAATGACTCTTCAGCCAGAAATATGTTCAAAAGGTCAAAATTGATCTACTGATGAAACTTCAAAGGAGTCTATTAGTTTATATAGAAAGTTCAATATCGAGGACTCTTTGGCCAGAAATGTCTTCATCAGGGTCACATATAGTCTAATCTATGGTTGATGTAACATCAAAATAAGTTTATCATATAGTCAGATAGCCGTTTAATGACTCTTTAGCCAGAAATATGTTCAATAGGTCAAGGTCTACTGTCTGGCTGATGAAACATCAAAAGGAGTCTATGAGTATGTATAAAAAGATCAAGTTCAAGGACTCTTTGGCCAGAAATATGTTCATGTCAAATTTTGGAATACTGTATGGCTCTTGTAACATAAGGACTCAATAATGGGTTCAATATGTCACATATGGACTACTGTCTGGCTGATCAAACCTCAAAATTAGTCTATGAGTATCTATAGAAAGTTCAAGTTCAAGGACACTTTGGCCAGAAATATGTTCAAAAGGTCAAAATTGATCTACTGATGAAACATCAAAAGGAGTCTATTAGTTTGTATAGAAAGTTCAATATCGAGGACTCTTTGGCCAGAAAAGTCTTCAATAGGTCAAATATGGTCTAATATAGATTAGATGTAACATCAAAGAACCTCATGAGGTAACATATGGGTTGATGTAACATCAAAGAAGCTCATGAGAACACATAGTAAGATAGCCTTTGATGACTCTTGGACCAGAAATATGTTCAAAAGGTCAAATTTGAACTACTGATGAAACATCAGAAGGAATGTATAAATATGAATAGAAAGTTAAAATTCAAGGACTCTCTGGCCAAAAATGTGTTCAAAAGGTCAAATATGCAGTCATATTTGGTTACTGTAACATCAAAAGAAGTTTTTGAGATCATATAGTCAGATAGCCGTTTAATGACTCTTTAGCCAGAAATATGTTCAATAAGTCAAATTTGAATTGCTGATTAAACACCAGAACAGTCCATATGGAAAATCAGAAGGACATATGAGTATCTATATAATGTTCAAGTTCAAGGACTCTTTGGCCAGAAATATGTTCAATAGGTCAAATTTTGGAATACTGCATGGCTCTTGTAACATCAGGTGTCAATAATAGGTTCAATAGGTCAAATATGGACAACTGTCTGGCTGATGAAACCTCAAAAGTAGTCTATGAGTATCTATAGAAAGTTCAAGTTCAAGGACACTTTGGCCAGAAATGTCTTTAATAAGTCACATATGGTCTAATATAGATTAGATGTAACATCAAAGAAGCTCATGAGGTAACATATAGGTTGATGTAACATCAAAGAAGCTCATGAGAACACATAGTAAGATAGCCTTTGATGACTCTTGGACCAGAAATATGTTCAAAAGGTCAAATTTGAACTACTGATGAAACATCAGAAGGAATGTATAAATATGAATAGAAAGTTAAAATTCAAGGACTCTGGCCAGAAATGTGTTCAAAAGGTCATATATGCAGTCATATTTGGTTGCTGTAACATCAAAAAAAGTTTATGAGATCATATAGTCAGATAGCCCTTTAATGACTCTTTATCCAGAAATATGTTCAAAAGGTCAAATTTGAATTACTGATGAAACATCAGAACAGTCCATATGGAAAATCAGGAGATATGAGTATCTATATAATGTTCAAGTTCAAGGACTCTTTGGCCAGAAATATGTTCAATAGGTCAAATTTTGGAATACTGCATGGCTCTTGTAACATCAGGAGTCAATAATAGGTTCAATATGTCAAATATGGACTACTGTCTGGCTGATGAAACATCAAAAGGAGTCTATGAGTATGTATAGAAAGATCAAGTTCAAGGACTCTTTGGCCAGAAATATGTTCAATAGGTCAAACTCTGGAATACTGTATGGATCTTGTAACATCAGGTCTCAATAATGGGTCTAATATGTCACATATGGACTACTGTCTGGCTTATGAAACCTCAAAAGTAGTCTATGAGTATCTATAGAAAGCTCAAATTCAATGACACTTTGGCCAGAAATATGTTCAAAAGGTCAAAATTGATCAACTGATGAAACATCAAAAGGAGTCTATTAGTTTGTATAGAAGTTCAATATCGAGGACTCTTTGGCCAGAAATGTCTTCATCAGGGTCACATATAGTCTAATCTATGGTTGATGTAACATCAAAAGAAGTTTATGAGATCATATAGTCAGATAGCCGTTTAATGACTCTTTAGCCAGAAATATGTTCAATAGGTCAAATTTGAATCACTGATGAAACATCAGAACAGTCCATATGGAAAATCAGGAGATATGAGTATCTATATAATGTTCAAGTTCAAAGACTCTTTGGCCAGAAATATGTTCAATAGGTCTAATTTTGGAATACTGTATGGCTCTTGTAACATCAGGAGTCAATAATAGGTTCAATAGGTCAAGGTCTACTGTCTGGCTGATGAAACATCAAAATGAGTCTATGACTATGTATAAAAAGATCAAATTCAAGGACTTTTTGGCCAGAAATATTTTCATGTCAAATTTTGGAATACTGTATGGCTCTTGTAACATAATGACTTAATAATGGGTTCAATATGTCACAAATGGACTACTGTCTGGCTGAGGAAACCTCGACAAGTACTCTATGAGTATCTATAGAAAGTTCAAGTTCAAGGAGTCTTTGGCCAGAAATATGTTCAAAAGGTCAAAATTGATCTACTGATGAAACATCAAAAGGAGTCTATTAGTTTGTATTGAAAGTTCAATATCGAGGTGTCTTTGGCCAGAAATGTCCTCAATAGGTCACATATGGTCTAATATAGATTAGATGTAACATCAAAGAACCTCATGAGGTAACATATAGGTTGATGTAACATCAAAGAAGCTCATGAGAACACATAGTAAGATAGCCTTTGATGACTCTTGGACCAGAAATATGTTCAAAAGGTCAAATTTGAACTACTGATGAAACATCAGAAGGAATGTATAAATATGAATAGAAAGTTAAAATTCAACGACTCTCTGGCTAAAAATGTGTTCAAAAGGTCAAATATGCAGTCATATTTGGTTACTGTAACATCAAAAGAAGTTTATGAGATCATATAGTCAGATAGCCGTTTAATGACTCTTTAGCCAGAAATATGTTCAATAGGTCAAATTTGAATTACTGTTGAAACACCAGAACAGTCCATATGGAAAATCAGAAGGACATATGAGTATCTATATAATGTTCAAGTTCAAGGACTCTTTGGCCAAAAATATGTTCAATAGGTCAAATTTTGGAATACTGCCTGGCTCTTGTAACATCAGGTGTCAATAATAAGTTCAATAATAGGTTCAATATGGACTAATATCTAGCTGATGATACCTCCAAAGTAGTCTATGAGTATCTATAGAAAGTTCAAGTTCAAGGACACTTTGGCCAGAAATGTCTTCAATAAGTCACATATGGTCTAATCTATGGTTGATCTAACATCAAAGAAGCTAATGAGAACGCATAGTAAGACAGCTTTTGATGACTCCTGGGCCAGAAATATGTTCAAAAGGTCAAAATTAATCTACTGATGAAACATCAAAAGGAGTCTATTAGTTTGTATAGAAAGTTCAATATCGAGGACTCTTTGGCCAGAAATGTCTTCAATAGGTCACATATGGTCTAATCTATGGTTACTGTAACATCAAAAGAAGTTTATGAGATCCTATAGTTAGATAGCCTTTTAATGACTCTTTTGCCAGAACTATGTTCAATCGGTCAAATTTGAATCACTGATGAAACATCAGAACAGTCCATATGGAAAATCAGAAGGAGATATGAGTATCTATATAATGTTCAAGTTCAAGGACTCTTTGGCCAGAAATATGTTCAAAAGGTCAAATTTGAACTACTGATGAAACATCAGAAGGAATGTATAAATATGAATAGAAAGTTAAAATTCAAGGACTCTCTGGCCAGAAATGTGTTCAAAAGGTCAAATATGCAGTCAATTTTGGTTGCTGTAACATCAAAAGAAGTTTATGAGATCATATAGTTAGATAGCCCTTTAATGACTCTTCAGCCAGAAATATATTCAAAAGGTCAAAATTGATTACTGATGAAACTTCAAAGGAGTCTATTAGTTTGTATAGAAAGTTCAATATCGAGGACTCTTTGGCCAGAAATGTCTTCATCAGGGTCACATATAGTCTAATCTATGGTTGATGTAACATCAAAAGAAAATTATCATATAGTCAGATAGCCGTTTAATGACTCTTTAGCCAGAAATATGTTCAATAGGTCAAGGTCTACTGTCTGGCTGATGAAACATCAAAAGGAGTCTATGAGTATGTATAAAAAGATCAAGTTCAAGGACTCTTTGGCCAGAAATATGTTCATGTCAAAATTTGGAATACTGAATGGCTCTTGTAACATAAGGACTCAATAATGGGTTCAATATGTCACATATGGACTACTGTCTGGCTGATCAAACCTCAAAATTAGTCTATGAGTATCTATAGAAAGTTCAAGTTCAAGGACACTTTGGCCAGAAATATGTTCAAAAGGTCAAAATTGATCTACTGATGAAACATCAAAAGGAGTCTATTAGTTTGTATAGAAAGTTCAATATCGAGGACTCTTTGGCCAGAAAGGTCTTCAATAGGTCAAATATGGTCTAATATAGATTAGATGTAACATCAAAGAAGCTCATGAGGTAACATATAGGTTAATGTAACATCAAAGAAGCTCATGAGAACACATAGTAAGATAGCCTTTGATGACTCTTGGACCAGAAATATGTTCAAAAGGTCAAATTTGAACTACTGATGAAACATCAGAAGGAATGTATAAATATGAATAGAAAGTTAAAATTCAAGGACTCTCTGGCCAAAAATGTGTTCAAAAGGTCAAATATGCAGTCATATTTGGTTACTGTAACATCAAAAGAAGTTTTTGAGATCATATAGTCAGATAGCCGTTTAATGACTCTTTAGCCAGAAATATGTTCAATAGGTCAAATTTGAATTGCTGATGAAACACCAGAACAGTCCATATGGAAAATCAGAAGGACATATGAGTATCTATATAATGTTCAAGTTCAAGGACTCTTTGGCCAGAAATATGTTCAATAGGTCAAATTTTGGAATACTGCATGGCTCTTGTAACATCAGGTGTCAATAATAGGTTCAATAGGTCAAATATGGACAACTGTCTGGCTGATGAAACCTCAAAAGTAGTCTATCAGTATCTATAGAAAGTTCAAGTTCAAGGACACTTTGACCAGAAATGTCTTTAATAAGTCACATATGGTCTAATATAGATTAGATGTAACATCAAAGAAGCTCATGAGGTAACATATAGGTTGATGTAACATCAAAGATGCTCATGAGAACACATGGTAAGATAGCCTTTGATGACTCTTGGACCAGAAATATGTTCAAAAGGTCAAATTTTGGAATACTGCATTGGCTCTTGTAACATAAGGTCTCAATAATGGGTCTAATATGTCACATATGGACTACTGTCTGGCTTATGAAACCTCAAAAGTAGTCTATGAGTATCTATAGAAAGGTCAAATTCAATGACACTTTGGCCAGAAATATGTTCAAAAGGTCAAAAATGATCTACTGATGAAACATCAAAAGGAATCTATTGGTTTGTATAGAAAGTTCAATATCGAGGACTCTTTGGCCAGAAATGTCTTCAATAGGTCACATAAGATCTAATCTTCTTTTGATGCTGTAACATCAAAAGAAGTTTATGAGATCCTATAGTTAGATAGCCTTTTAATGACTCTTTTGCCAGAACTATGTTCAATAGGTCAAATTTGAATCACTGATGAAACATCAGAACAGTCCATATGGAAAATCAGAAGGAGATATGAGTATCTATATAATGTTCAAGTTCAAGGACTCTTTGGCCAGAAATATGTTCAATAGGTCAGATTTTGGAATACTGCATGTAACATCAGGAGTCAACGATAGGTTCAATAGGTCAAATATGGACTACTGTCTGGCTGATGAAAAATCAAAAGGAGTCTATGAGTATCTATAGAAAGTTCAAGTTCAAGGACACTTTGGCCAGAAATATGTTCAAAAGGTCAAATTTGAACTACTGATGAAACATCAGAAGCAATGTATAAATATGAATAGAAAGTTAAAATTCAAGGACTCTCTGGCCAGAAATGTGTTCAAAAGGTCAAATATGCAGTCAATTTTGGTTTCTGTAACATCAAAAGAAGTTTATGAGATCATATAGTTAGATAGCCCTTTAATGACTCTTCAGCCAGAAATATGTTCAAAAGGTCAAAATTGATCTACTGATGAAACATCAAAGGAGTCTATTAGTTTGTATAGAAAGTTCAATATCGAGGACTCTTTGGCCAGAAATGTCTTCATCAGGGTCACATATAGTCTAATCTATGGTTGATGTAACATCAAAAGAAGTTTATCATATAGTCAGATAGCCGTTTAATGACTCTTTAGCCAGAAATATGTTCAATAGGTCAAGGTCTACTGTCTGGCTGATGAAACATCAAAAGGAGTCTATGAGTATGTATAAAAAGATCAAGTTCAAGGACTCTTTGGCCAGAAATATGTTCATGTCAAAATTTGGAATACTGCATGTAACATCAGGAGTCAACGATAGGTTCAATAGGTCAAATATGGACTACTGTCTGGCTGATGAAACATCAAAAGGAGTCTATGAGTATCTATAGAAAGTTCAAGTTCAAGGACACTTTGGCCAGAAATATGTTCAAAAGGTCAAATTTGAACTACTGATGAAACATCAGAAGGAATGTATAAATATGAATAGAAAGTTAAAATTCAAGGACTCTCTGGCCAGAAATGTGTTCAAAAGGTCAAATATGCAGTCAATTTTGGTTGCTGTAACATCAAAAGAAGTTTATGAGATCATATAGTTAGATAGCCCTTTAATGACTCTTCAGCCAGAAATATGTTCAAAAGGTCAAAATTGATCTACTGATGAAACATCAAAGGAGTCTATTAGTTTGTATAGAAAGTTCAATATCGAGGACTCTTTGGCCAGAAATGTCTTCATCAGGGTCACATATAGTCTAATCTATGGTTGATGTAAAATCAAAAGAAGTTTATCATATAGTCAGATAGCCGTTTAATGACTCTTTAGCCAGAAATATGTTCAATAGGTCAAGGTCTACTGTCTGGCTGATGAAACATCAAAAGGAGTCTATGAGTATGTAAAAAAAGATCAAGTTCAAGGACTCTTTGGCCAGAAATATGTTCATGTCAAAACTTGGAATACTGTATGGCTCTTGTAACATAAGGACTCAATAATGGGTTCAATATGTCACATATGGACTACTGTCTGGCTGATCAAACCTCAAAATTAGTCTATGAGTATCTATAGAAAGTTCAAGTTCAAGGACACTTTGGCCAGAAATATGTTCAAAAGGTCAAAATTGATCTACTGATGAAACATCAAAAGGAGTCTATTAGTTTGTATAGAAAGTTCAATATCGAGGACTCTTTGGCCAGAAATGTCCTCAATAGGTCACATATGGTTACTAATAATCTATGGTTACTGTAACATCAAAAGAAGTTTATGAGATCCTATAGTTAGACTATTTTGCCAGTCTATGTTCAATAAGTCAAATTTGAATCACTGATGAAACATCAGAAAAGTCCATATGGAAAATCAGAAGGAGATATGAGTATCTATATAATGTTCAAGTTCAAGGACTCTTTGGCCAGAAATATGTTCAATAGGTCAGATTTTGGAATACTGCATGGCTCATGTAACATCAGGAGTCAATGATAGGTTCAATAGGTCAAATATGGACTACTGTCTGGCTGATGAAACATCAAAAGGAGTCTTTGAGTATCTATAGAAAGTTCAAGTTCAAGGACACTTTGGCCAGAAATATGTTCAAAAGGTCAAATTTGAACTACTGATGAAACATCAGAAGGAATGTATAAATATGAATAGAAAGTTAAAATTCAAGGACTCTCTGGCCAGAAATGTGTTCAAAAGGTTAAATATGCAGTCAATTTTGGTTGTTGTAACATCAAGTTTATGAGATTATATAGTCATCTGAAGAGCCTTTGATGACTCTTGGACCAGAAATATGTTCAAAAGTTCAAAATTGATCTACTGATGAAACATCAAAAGGAGTCTATTAGTTTGAATAGAAAGTTCAATATCGAGGACTCTTTGGCCAGAAATGTCTTCAAGAACTACAGTATGGTTCTTGTAACATCAGGACTCAATAATGGGTTCAATAGGTCAAATAAAGACTACTGTCTGGCTGATGAAACATCAAAAGGAGCCTATGAGTATGTATAAAAAGATCAAGTTCAAGGAGTCTTTGCGCAGAAATATGTTCAATAGGTCAAATTTTGGAATACTCATTCTAACTAACTCATTCCTTTGTGCATTAAAGAGATAAAATGAGTGCTGTTGCACTGCATTGCACAAACTATCTAATTATGTCCATTGAAGAATATCACATAAGCTATGTGCTTGATGCATTTCAATGCAGACCAAAAACTGACTTATTCTGGTTTGCAACGAAGTGATAAGCTAAGTGCAGTTGCATTGCATTGTACAGACGATCTAACATTGCGCATTGAAAAATAATATATATATATATATATATATATATATATATATATATATATATATATATATATATATATAAATTACATGTTGCATTGCATTGCATACCAGAACTCATTGCGTTGTGCTTTGAGGAGATAACATTTGAATTGTTGCATTGCATTGCAAATAAATCTTAATTATTACTCTATGCAATGAAAACACAACATATGTGCTTTCCATTGCACTGCATACTACAACTTTTGCCATTTGCATTACAATGCATAAAATGACCTCATACCTCTTATGCAACGAAGAGATAACATAAGAATTGCAAATAAATCTTAATTATTACTCTATGCAATGAAAACACAACATATTTGCTTTCCATTGCACTGCATACTACAACTTTTGCCATTTGCATTACAATGCATAAAATGACCTCATACCTCTTATGCAACGAAGAGATAACATAAGAGTTGCATGCATTGCAATGGCGATCTAAGAATTAGTTAAATAACATATTTGCGAAGCACATGTTGCATTTCAATACATGCCAAAACTAACTCATTCCTTTGTGCATTAAAGAGTGACATGAGTGCTATTGCACTGCATTGCACAAACGATCTAATGATGTGCATTGAAGCTCACATAAGCTCATTCATTTTTGAATTGAAGGGAAATTATTGCATTAGCTTTTTCATTACAATGCATAGAATAACTACCTCATACCTCATGTGCAACGAAGCCGAACACGATAACATAGGTATTGCATTGCACATGCGATCTAAGAAGTAGCGTTGAAGAATAACACATAAGCGTATGACATCAATGCATGCCAGAACTAACTCATTCCTTTGTGCATTAAAGAGATAACATGAGTGCAAAAGCACAGCATTGCACAAACGATCTAACGATGTGTATTGAAGAATATCATATAAACTATATATCTGTCTTATTCTTCTGTGCAATGAAAACACATACTATATGTGCTTTCTTTTTGCATTACTACATCTAAACTATTTATTTGTGTATTGAAGAGAAATTATTGCAATAACTATTCTATTGCAATGGACACACAATAACTAACTCATTCCGTTGTGCAACGAGCTTATTTGTTATTCTTCAATACACAACGTTAGATCGTGTCAATAGTGCCCATATGTTAATGCATACAAGAACTATTGCATGAAATATCAAACTAATTCCTGTGCAAAAAAAAAACAGAACATATATGTGCAAACGATCTACATTGCGCACTGAAGAATAACATAGCTATATGCACTTGTTGCTTTGCATTGCATACCAGAACTAACTCGTTGCGGTGTTCTTTAAGGAGATACAATTTGTGCTGTTGCATTGCATTGCAAAAAAATCTAAATTATTCCTCTATGCAATGAAAACCACAACATGTGTTCTTTCGCATTGCAAAGCATACTACAACAAACATTCATTTTTGCATTGAAGGGAAATCATTGCATTAGCTCTTGCATTACAATGCACAGAATAACTACCCCATACCTCTTGTGCAACGAAGAGATAGCATTGTACGATGTGCATTGAAGAATATCATATATGTGTTTGGTGCATTTCAATACATGCCAGAACTAACTCATTCCTTTGTGCATTAAAGAGATAACATGAATGCTGTTGCACTGCATTGCACAAACGATCTAACGATGTGCATTGAAGAATATCATATAAGCTATGTGCTTGGTGCATCAATGCATACTGACATTCTGTTTTGCAACGAAGCGATAACTAAAGTGCTGTTGCATTGCATTGCACAAACGATCTTTGCGATCATTGCGCTTTGAATAATAACACATAAGTTATGCATTTGTTGCATGCATTCCATACCAGAACTAACTCATTGCGTTAGGCTTTGAGGAGATAAAATCAGAATTTTTACTCTATGCAATGAAAACACATAACATATGTGCTTTAGCATTGCACTGCATACTATAACAACCTTATTCATTTTTGAATAGAAGGGAAATTATTGTATTAGCTCTTTCATTACAATGCATATGAATAACTACCTCATACTTCATGTGCAACGAAGTCGAACACTGCACGGACACGAACTATTGCATTGCACATGCGATCTAAGAAGTAGCGTTGAAAAGCGTATACATATGCAGCACATGTTGCATTTTAATGCATGCCAGAACTAACTCATTCCTTTGTGCATTAAAGAGATAACATGAGTGCAACAGCACTACATTGCAAAAAAACTGACTTATTCGTTTTTGCAATGAAGAGATGCAATAGCTAATGCAATAATCGTTAGATCTTTTGTGCATTCGAATGCAACTGCAAAAATGGTATCTCTTCAATGCACATAAGTGAGTTAGTTCTTGTAAGGATTGCATGCAACAAGCTTATATGTTATTCTTCAATGCACAACGTTTGATCGTGTGTGAAATGCAATGCAAAAGAACAAATTGTATTTCCTCAAAGCACAACGCAATGAGTTAGTTCTGGTATGCAATGCAATGTAACAAGTGTATAGCTTATATGTTATTTTGCAATGCACAACGTTATCTCTTTAATGCACATGGAAATGAGTTAGTTATTGTATGCATTGCAATGCAACAAACGCATAGCTTATGTGATATTCTTCAATGCACATCGTTGTCTGTGCAATATAGTGCAACAGCACTCATGTTATCTCGTCGTTGCACAATGCGCTTAGCCTGTATGTTATGTTCTATGAACATCATTAGATCCTGTGTGCAATACAATACACCAGCACTCATGTTATTTCCTTACACAAAGTTAGTTCTGGCATGCATTGAAATGCGACATGTGCATAGATTATATGTTATTCTTAAATGCTTAATCTTAGATCGTGTGTGCAATGCAGTGCAACACATCTCTTCTTTGCACACGAGGTATGAGGTAGATAACTACTGCAACTAATCCAATAATTTCCCTTCAATCTACAAATTAATAAGTTTGTTATAGTATGCAGTGCAATGCAATGCAACAAAACAGAAATTATCTCTTTAATGCACATGGGAACGAGTTAGTTATTGTATCTATTGCAATGCACCAAGCGCATAGCTTATATGACATTCTTCAATGCACATCGTTGTCTCCGCAATGCAGTGCAACAGCACTCATATTATATCGTCGTGGCACATGCAATACACCAGCAATCATGTTATTCCCTTAAAGCACAAAGGAATGAGTTAGTTTTGGTATGCAATGCAATGTAACAAGTGCATAGTTGATATGTTATTTTTCAATGCACAACGTTGTCTGTGCAATAGCACTCATTGTCTCGTCGTTGCACAATGGAATAGGTCAGTTCTGGTATCGTTAGATCGTGTGTGCAATGCAATACACCAGCACTCATGTTATTTCTTTAACGCACAAAGGATTGAGTTAAGTTTTGGCATGCATTGAAATGCAACGTGCTGATATGTTATTCTTCAACGCAAAATCTTAGATCGTGTTTGCAATGCAATGCAACACATGTGATCTCTTCTTTGCACACGAGGTATGAGGTAGTTGTTCTATGCATTGTAACGCAACAGCTAATGCAATAATTTCCCTTCAATGCACTAATAAATGAGTTTGTTTCATGTGCAGTGCGAACCTATGTTATGTGTATAGCTATGCAATACTCATTTCATAGAGAAATGAGTTAGATTTTTTTTTGTGCATTCCAAAGCAACTGCAAAAATTGTCAATGCACATGGAGTGAATTAGTTCTTGTGATGATTGCATGCAACAAGCTTATATGTTATTATTCAATACACAACGTTAGATCATAGCAATGCAACAGCACACATGTTATTTCTTCGTTGCACAAAGTTATTGTGTGTGCAATGTAAAGGAATAGCGTTTGCAATAAAATAATTCCCTTCAAAACACAAATTAATAGTTTAGATGTAGTATGCAATAAAATGCGAAAAGCACATATATTATGTTTTTTCATTGCACAGAGGAATAAGATAGATCTTTTTTTGCAATGCAACGGTAAAAATGCTATCTCCTCAATGCACATCGGAATGAGGTAGTTCAACAACTACAAATGTGTGTATTCAGTGTATCAGTGCAGAATATGTTATTCTTCACTGCACAACGTTTGATCGTGTGTGAAATGCAATGCAACAGCACAAATTGTATCTCCTCAAAGCACAACGCAATGAGTTAGTTCTGGTATGCAATGCAATGCAACAAGTGCCTACATGTTATTTTTCAATGCACAACGTTAGATCGTTTGTGCAAATGCAATGCAACAAAACACAAATTATCTTATTATAATAAGATAATCACATATTATAAACTTATAGACTCCTTTTAATGTTAAATCAGCCATACAGAAGTCCATATTTGACCTACTGGACATTTTTCTGTGCAAAGAGTCTTGGACTTTCTATACCTACTCAGAGACTCCTTCTGATGCTTCATAAGCCTAAAAAAGTAGGCCTAATTAAGTATGCACTAAAAAAGTAGTCCATATCTGACCTATTGAACTTATTTCTGGTCAAAAAAATGTTATTTCATACTCACTTATTTCTGGTCCTCAAGTTTTTTTTAACTATATAAAGTTATAGACTCCTTCTGATGATAAATCATCTATACAGAGGTCCCTTTTTCACCTACTGAACATATTTCTGGCCAAAGAGTTCTTGAACATTATCTTGCTATTCATACAGTTGGACTTCTTGTGATGTTATATTATCCACCCTGTAGTCTATTTTTGATCTACTCAACTTATTTCTGGCCCTAGAGTACTCGATCTTGAAATGTCTATACATTCTCATAGACTCCTTCTGATGTCCATATTTGACCTACTGAACATATTTCTGTCGAGAGACCTTGAACATTACCTTACTATACATAATTCTCATACTATACAGACTGCTTGTGATGTTATGTCAGCCAGACTGTAGTCCATATTTGACCGATCGAACATATTTTTGGCCAAATTTTCCTCAAAATGTTTTTTAATATTATAAACATTATATACTCCTTTTAATGTTAAATCAGCCATACAGAGGTCCATATTTGACCTACTGGACATATTACTGGAAAGAAACTCCTCGATCTTTAACTTTCTATACATACCCATATACATATCCTTCTGATGCTTCATAAGCCATATCTGACCTATTGAACTAATTTGTGGTCAAACTGTCTTCAAAAGGTATTAAACTATATAAACTTATAGACTCCTTCTGATGTTAAATCAGCTATAGAGAGGTTACTTTTTGACCTGCTGAACAGCATTCATGTTACCTTTCTATATATATTGACTCCTTTTGATATTACATTAGCAATACAATAGTCCATATTTGACCTACTGAACATATTTTTGGCCAAAAATGAACTTACATTAACTTGAATCTGAATTTATCTACATTCAGATTGATTTCTTCTAATGTTATATAAGCCAGACGCCAGTAAAAACTTGAACCACTAAACATATTTCTGGCCAAAGAGTACTCGAAACATGACCTTTCTTTACATACTCGTTGACTCCTTCTGATGTTACGTCCGCCATACAGAAGTCCATATTTTACCTGAGGAACAAATTTCTGGCCAAAGAATCCTCGATCTTGGACTTTCTATAGATACTCATAGACTCCTTCTGATGGTTCATAAGCCATATAGAAGTCCATATAGAAGTCCATATCTGACCGATTGAACATATTATTGGCCAAAGAATCCTTAAGAATAACTTACTATACATACTTCTCCTACTATACAGACTTCTTGTGATGTTATATCACCCAGACAGTAAGTAGTCCATATTTGACCGATTGAACAAATTTTTGGCAAAAGAATCCTGAAAATGTTTTTTACTATTAAAAACTTATCGACTCCTTCTGATGTTAAATTAGCCATACAGAAGTCCAAAATTGACCTACTGAAAATATTACTGGCCAAAGAGTCCTTAAAGATTAACACTATACATTCAGATTCATATCTTCAGATGTTATATCATCCTGACAAAAGTCCATATTTGACATACTGAATTTTTTTCTGGCCAAAGAGTACTCAAAACTTGACCTTTCTATATATACTCGTTGACTCTTTCTGAATTTATGTCAGCCAAACAGAAGTCGAGGACTCTTTGGCCAGAAACATGTTCCTTGGGTGAAATCCCAAGGAACATGTTTCTGGCCAAAGAGTCCTCGATCTTGGACTTTCTATACATACTCATAGACTGCCTCTGATGCTTCATAAGGCATATAGATGTCCATATCTGACCTATTGAAATTATTTCTGGTCAAAGGGTCCTTAAAAGTTTTTTTACTATTTAAAGTTATAGACTCCTCCTGATGATAAATCATCTATTCAGAGGTCCCTTATTCACCTACTGAAAATATTTCTAGCCAAGGAGTTCTTGAAAATTATCTTGCTATACATACAGATGGACTTCTTGTGATGTTATATTATCCAGCCTGCAGTCCATTTTTTACCTACTCAACTTATTTCTGGCCCTAGAGTACTCGATCTTGAAATTTCTATACATTCTCATAGACTCCTTCTGATGTCCGTATTTGACCTACTGAACATATTTCTGTCGAGAGACCTTGAACATTACCTTACTATACATAATTCTCCTACTATACAGACTGCTTGTGATGTTATGTCAGCCAGACTGTAGTCCATATTTTACCGATTGAACATATTTTTGACAAAAGATTCGTCAAAAGGTTTTTTAATATTATAAACTTATAGACTCCTTTTAATGTTAAATCAGCCAAACAGAAGTCCATATTTGACCTACTGGACATATTACTGGAAAAAGACTCCTCGATCTTTAACTTTCTATACATACCCATAGACTCCTACTGATGCTTCATAAGCCATTTGGAAGTCCATATCTGACCTATTGAACTTATTTCTGGTCAAAGGGTCTTCAAAAGGTATTAAACTACATAAACTTATAGACACCTTGTGATGTTAAATCAGCTATAGAGAGGTTGCTTTATGAACTGCTGAACATTTTTTTGTCCAATGTGTCTTTGAACATTACCTTTCTATACATATTGACTCCTTTTGATATTACATTATCCATACAATAGTCCATATTTTACCTACTGAACATAGTTTTGGCCAAACATTAACTTGAATCTGAATTTATCTGCATTCAGATTGATTTCTTCTGATGTTTTATCAGCCAGACGCCAATAAAAATTTGAACCACTAAACATATTTCTGGCCAAAGAGTACTCGAAACATGAACTTTCTATACATACTCGTTGACTCCTTCTGATGTTACGTCCGCCATACAGAAGTCCATATTTTACCTGAAGAACAAATTTCTGGCCAAAGAATCCTCGATTTTTAACTTTCTATAGATACTTATAGACTCCTTCTGATGCTTCAAAAGCAATATAGAAGTCCATATAGAAGTCCATATATCTGACCGATTGAACATATTACTGGCCAAAGAGTCTTTAAGGAATAACTTACTGTACATACTTCTCCTACTATACAGACTTCTCGTGATGTTAAATCAGCCAGACAGTAGTCCATATTTGACCGATTGAACATATTTTTGGCCAAAGAATCCTCAAAATGTTTTTTACTATTATAAACTTATCGACTCCTTCTGATGTTAAATTAGCCATACAGAAGTCCAAATTTGACCTACTGAAAATATTACTGGCCAAAGAGTCCTTAAAGATTAACACTATACATTCAGATTGATATCTTTGGATGTTATATCATCCTGACAAAAGTCCATATTTGACATTCTGAATTTTTTTCCAGCCAAAGAGTATTCAAAACTTGACCTTTCTATATAAATAGTAAATGGATTTACCTTTCCATTTACCTTTCTATATATACTCGTTGACTCTTTCTGATGTTACGTCAGACATTCAGAAGTTCATATTTGACCCAAGGAACATATTTCTGGCCAAAGGGTCCTCAAAAGGTTTGAAACTATATAAACTTATAGACTCCTTCTGATGTTAAATCAGCAATACGGTTCCTTTTTGAACCACTGAACATACTTTTGGCTTTGAATATTAGCTTTCTATACATATTGACTCCTTTTGATGTTACATTAGCCATACTAAAGTCCACATATATAGCTGAACATATTTTTGGCCAGAGATTCCTTAAAGATTAACTTACTACACATTCAGATTGATTTCTTCCAATGTTATATCAGCCAGACGGCAGTCAAAATTTGAACTACTAAACATATTTCTGGCCAAAGAGTACTCAACACATGAACTTTCTATATATACTTGTTGACTCCTTCCGGTTACGTCAGGCATTCAGAAGTTCATATTTGACCCAAGGAACATATTTCTGGCCAAAGAATCCTCGATCTTGAACTTTCTATACATACTGGTAGTCATAGACTTCTGGTGCTTCATAAGCCCTATAGAAGTCCATATAGAAGTCCATATCTGAACTATAGAACTTAATTCTGGTCAAAGGGTCCTCAAATGATTTTAAACTACAGGTATACAAACTTAGAGATTAATTCTGATGTTAAAACCTACTGAACATGTCTGACCAAAGAGTACTTAAAGATTAACACTATACATTGAGATTGAATTCTTCGTATGTTATATCAGCCTGACAAAAGTCCATATTTGACCTACTGAAATTTTTTTTGGCCAAAGAGTACTCAAAACTTGAACTTTCTATACTTGTTGACTCCTGATAATAAATCAGCCATACAAAGGTTCCTTTTTGAACTAATGAACCTACTTTTGGCCAAAGAGTCGTTGAACATTAACTTTATATACATATTGACTCCTTTTGATGTTATATCAGACTGTCAAAAGGCCACATTTGACCTACTGAAGATATTTCTGGCCATAGAATCCTCGATCTTGAACTTTCTATACATAGTCATAGACTCATAAGCCATATAGAAGTCCATATAGAAGTCCATACCTGACCTATTGAACTTAATTCTTGTCAAAGGGTCCTCAAATCTTTTTAAACTATATAAACTTAGAGACTCATTCTGGTGTTGAAACCTACTGAACATGTCTGACCAAAGAGTACTTAAAGATTAACACCATACATAAAGATTGAATTCTTCTTATGTTATATCAGTCTGACAAAAGTCCATATTTGACCTACTGAACCTTTTTTTGGCCAAAGAGCACTCGAAACTTGAACTTTCTATACATACTCCTTCTGATGTTAAATCAGCCATACAGAGGTTCATTTTTTAACTAATGAACATAATTTTGGCCAAAGAGTCTTTGAACATTAACTTTCTATACATATTGACTCTATTGATGTTATATCAGCCTGACAAAAGTCCACATTTGACCTACTGAAAATATTTCTGGCCAAAGATTCCTTAAAGATTAATTTACTATACATTCAGATTGATTTGTTCTGATGTTATATCAGCCAGACAGCAGTCAAAATTTGAACTACTATTTGAGGCCATACTCATGGATTCCTGATGTTTTATCAGCCAGAGAGTAGTCCATATTTGACCTAGTGAACATATTTCTGGTGAAAGAGTCATCAAAGGGTAACTAACTATGTGTTCTCACAGAGTGAGACTTCTTTTGATGTTACATCAACATTGAACACATTTCTGGCCAAAGAGTGCTTGATATTGAACTTTCTATACATATAGATTTGTTCTGATGTTTCATCAGCCAGATTGTAGTCCATATTTGACCTATTGAACATATTTCTGGCAGTATAATCTATGAACTTGAACTTTCTAAACATATTGACCCCTTCTGATGTTTTATTAGCCAGATAATAGTCCATATTTGACCTATTGAACATATTTCTAGCAAAAGAGTCCTTGAACTTGAATGTCAAGTTGATGTCCAATGGTCTATGGTCTATGGTCAACTAAGGTTGATGTAACATCAAAGAAGCTCATGAGAACGCATAGTAAGAAAGCCTTTGATGACTCCTGGGCCAGAAATATGTTCAAAAGGTCAAATTTCAACTATAAATATGTATATGTATTAATATGAATAGAAAGTTAAAATTCAAGGACTCTCTGGCCAGAAATGTGTTCAAAAGGTCAAATATGCAGTCATATTTGGTTGCTGTAACATCAAAAGAAGTTTATGAGATCAAATAGTCCGATAGCCCTTTGATGACTCTTTAGCCAGAAATATGTTCAATATGTCAAATTTTGGAATACAGTATGGCTCTTGTAACATAAGGACTCAACAATGGGTTCAATATGGCACATAAAGTTCAATATCGAGGTGTCTTTGGCTAGAAATGTCCTCAATAGGTCACATATGGTCTAATCTAACGTGTGGCTGTGTGGCTTATGAAACCTCAAAAGTAGTCTATGAAGATCTATAGACAGATCAAGTTCAAAGACTGTTTGGCCAGAAATATGTTCAATAGGTAAAATTTTGGAATACTGTATGGCTCTTGTAACATCAGGACTCAATAAATGGGTTCAATATGTCACATATGGACTACTGTCTGGCTGATGAAACCTCAAAAGTAGTCTATGAGTATCTATAGAAAGTTCAAGTTCAAGGACTCTCTGGCCAAAAATTTGTTCAAAAGGTCAAATATGCAATCATATTTGGTTACTGTAACATCAAAAGAAGTTTATGAGATCAAATAGTCAGATAGCCCTTTGATGACTCTTTAGCCAGAAATATGTTCAATATGTCAAATTTTGGAATACAGTATGGCTCTTGTAACATAAGGACTCAACAATGGGTTCAATATGGCACATATGGACTACTGTGTGGCTTATGAAACCTCAAAAGTAGTCTATGAAGATCTATAGTCAGATAGCCGTTTAATGACTCTTTAGCCAGAAATATGTTCAATAGGTCAAACTCTGGAATACTGTATGGATCTTGTAACATCACGTCTCAATAATGGGTCTAATATGTCACATATGGACTACTGTCTGGCTTATGAAACCTCAAAAGTAGTCTATGAGTATCTATAGAAAGCTCAAATTCAATGACACTTTGGCCAGAAATATGTTCAAAAGGTCAAAATTGATCTACTGATGAAACATCAAAAGGAGTCTATTAGTTTATATAGAAAGTTCAATATCGAGGACTCTTTGGCCAGAAATGTCTTCATCAGGGTCACATATAGTCTAATCTAAGGTTGATGTAACATCAAAAGAAGTTTATGAGATCATATGGTCAGATAGCCGTTTAATGACTCTTTAGCCAGAAATATGTTCAATAGGTCAAATTTGAATCACTGATGAAACATCAGAACAGTCCATATGGAAAATCAGGAGATATGAGTATCTATATAATGTTCAAGTTCAAAGACTCTTTAGCCAGAAATATGTTCAATAGGTCTAATTTTGGAATACTGTATGGCTCTTGTAACATCAGGAGTCAATAATAGGTTCAATAGGTCAAGGTCTACTGTCTGGCTGATGAAACATCAAAATGAGTCTATGACTATGTATAAAAAGATCAAATTCAAGGACTCTTTGGCCAGAAATATTTTCATGTCAAATTTTGGAATACTGTATGGCTCTTGTAACATAATGACTCAATAATGGGTTCAATATGTCACAAATGGACTACTGTCTGGCTGATGAAACCTCAAAAGTACTCTATGAGTATCTATAGAAAGTTCAAGTTCAAGGAGTCTTTGGCCAGAAATATGTTCAAAAGGTCAAAATTGATCTACTGATGAAACATCAAAAGGAGTCTATTAGTTTGTATTGAAAGTTCAATATCGAGGTGTCTTTGGCTAGAAATGTCCTCAATAGGTCACATATGGTCTAATCTATGGTTGATGTAACATCAAAGAAGCTCATGAGAACGGATAGTAAGATTGCCTTTGATGACTCTTGGATCAGAAATATGTTCAAAAGGTCAAATTTGAACTACTGATGAAACATCAGAAGGAATGTATAAATATGAATAGAAAGTTAAAATTCAACGACTCTCTGGCCAAAAATGTGTTCAAAAGGTCAAATATGCAGTCATATTTGGTTACTGTAACATCAAAAGAAGTTTATGAGATCATATAGTCAGATAGCCGTTTAATGACTCTTTAGCCAGAAATATGTTCAATAGGTCAAATTTGAATTACTGATGAAACACCAGAACAGTCCATATGGAAAATCAGAAGGACATATGAGTATCTATATAATGTTCAAGTTCAAGGACTCTTTGGTCAAAAATATGTTCAATAGGTCAAATTTTGGAATACTGCCTGGCTCTTGTAACATCAGGTGTCAATAATAGGTTCAATAATAGGTTCAATATGGACTACTGTCTAGCTGATGAAACCTCCAAAGTAGTCTATGAGTATCTATAGAAGGTTCAAGTTCAAGGACACTTTGGCCTGAAATGTCTTCAATAAGTCACATATGGTCTAATCTATGGTTGATCTAACATCAAAGAAGCTAATGAGAACGCATAGTAAGATAGCCTTTGATGACTCCTGGGCCAGAAATATGTTCAAAAGGTCAAAATTAATCTACTGATGAAACATCAAAAGGAGTCTATTAGTTTGTATAGAAAGTTCAATATCGAGGACTCTTTGGCCAGAAATGTCTTCAATAGGTCACATATGGTCTAATCTATGGTTACTGTAACATCAAAAGTAGTTTATGAGATCCTATAGTTAGATAGCCTTTTAATGATTCTTTTGCCAGAACTACGTTCAATAGGTCAAATTTGAATCACTGATGAAACATCAGAACAGTCCATATGGAAAATCAGAAGGAGATATGAGTATCTATATAATGTTCAAGTTCAAGGACTCTTTGGCCAGAAATATGTTCAAAAGGTCAAATTTGAACTACTGATGGAACATCAGAAGGAATGTATAAATATGAATAGAAAGTTAAAATTCAAGGACTCTCTGGCCAGAAATGTGTTCAAAAGGTCAAATATGCAGTCAATTTTGGTTGCTGTAACATCAAAAGAAGTTTATGAGATCATATAGTTAGATAGCCCTTTAATGACTCTTCAGCCAGAAATATGTTCAAAAGGTCAAAATTGATCTACTGATGAAACATCAAAGGAGTCTATTAGTTTGTATAGAAAGTTCAATATCGAGGACTCTTTGGCCAGAAATGTCTTCATCAGGGTCACATATAGTCTAATCTATGGTTGATGTAAAATCAAAAGAAGTTTATCATATAGTCAGATAGCCGTTTAATGACTCTTTAGCCAGAAATATGTTCAATACGTCAAGGTCTACTGTCTGGCTGATGAAACATCAAAAGGAGTCTATGAGTATGTAAAAAAAGATCAAGTTCAAGGACTCTTTGGCCAGAAATATGTTCATGTCAAAACTTGGAATACTGTATGGCTCTTGTAACATAAGGACTCAATAATGGGTTCAATATGTCACATATGGACTACTGTCTGGCTGATCAAACCTCAAAATTAGTCTATGAGTATCTATAGAAAGTTCAAGTTCAAGGACACTTTGGCCAGAAATATGTTCAAAAGGTCAAAATTGATCTACTGATGAAACATCAAAAGGAGTCTATTAGTTTGTATAGAAAGTTCAATATCGAGGACTCTTTGGCCAGAAAGGTCTTCAATAGGTCAAATATGGTCTAATATAGATTAGATGTAACATCAAAGAAGCTCATGAGGTAAAATATAGGTTAATGTAACATCAAAGAAGCTCATGAGAACACATAGTAAGATAGCCTTTGATGACTCTTGGACCAGAAATATGTTCAAAAGGTCAAATTTGAACTACTGATGAAACATCAGAAGGAATGTATAAATATGAATAGAAAGTTAAAATTCAAGGACTCTCTGGCCAAAAATGTGTTCAAAAGGTCAAATATGCAGTCATATTTGGTTACTGTAACATCAAAAGAAGTTTTTGAGATCATATAGTCAGATAGCCGTTTAATGACTCTTTAGCCAGAAATATGTTCAATAGGTCAAATTTGAATTGCTGATGAAACACCAGAACAGTCCATATGGAAAATCAGAAGGACATATGAGTATCTATATAATGTTCAAGTTCAAGGACTCTTTGGCCAGAAATATGTTCAATAGGTCAAATTTTGGAATACTGCCTGGCTCTTGTAACATCAGGTGTCAATAATAGGTTCAATAGGTCAAATATGGACAACTGTCTGGCTGATGAAACCTCAAAAGTAGTCTATCAGTATCTATAGAAAGTTCAAGTTCATGGACACTTTGACCAGAAATGTCTTTAATAAGTCACATATGGTCTAATATAGATTAGATGTAACATCAAAGAAGCTCATGAGGTAACATATAGGTTGATGTAACATCAAAGATGCTCATGAGAACACATGGTAAGATAGCCTTTGATGACTCTTGGACCAGAAATATGTTCAAAAGGTCAAATTTTGGAATACTGCATGGCTCTTGTAACATCAGGTCTCAATAATGGGTCTAATATGTCACATATGGACTACTGTCTGGCTTATGAAACCTCAAAAGTAGTCTATGAGTATCTATAGAAAGGTCAAATTCAATGACACTTTGGCCAGAAATATGTTCAAAAGGTCAAAAATGATCTACTGATGAAACATCAAAAGGAGTCTATTGGTTTGTATAGAAAGTTCAATATCGAGGACTCTTTGGCCAGAAATGTCTTCAATAGATCACATAAGATCTAATCTTCTTTTGATGCTGTAACATCAAAAGAAGTTTATGAGATCATATAGTTAGATAGCCCTTTAATGACTCTTCAGCCAGAAATATATTCAAAAGGTCAAAATTGATCTACTGATGAAACTTCAAAGGAGTCTATTAGTTTGTATAGAAAGTTCAATATCGAGGACTCTTTGGCCAGAAATGTCTTCATCAGGGTCACATATAGTCTAATCTATGGTTGATGTAACATCAAAAGAAAATTATCATATAGTCTGATAGCCGTTTAATGACTCTTTAGCCAGAAATATGTTCAATAGGTCAAATTTGTATTACTGATGAAACATCAGAACAGTCCATATGGAAAATCAGAAGGAGATATGAGTATCTATATAATGTTCAAGTTCAAAGACTCTTTGGCCAGAAATATGTTCAATAGATCAAATTTTGGAATACTGCCTGGCTCTTTTAACATCAGGTGTCAATAATAGGTTCAATAGGTCAAATATGGACAACTGTCTGGCTGATGAAACCTCAAAAGTAGTCTATGAGGATCTATAGAAAGTTCAAGTTCAAGGACACTTTGACCAGAAATGTCTTTAATAAGTCACATATGGTCTAATATAGATTAGATGTAACATCAAAGAAGCTCATTAGGTAACATATAGGTTGATGTAACATCAAAGATGCTCATGAGAACACATGGTAAGATAGCCTTTGATGACTCTTGGACCAGAAATATGTTCAAAAGGTCAAATTTTGGAATACTGCATGGCTCTTGTAACATCAGGTCTCAATAATGGGTCTAATATGTCACATATGGACTACTGTCTGGCTTATGAAACCTCAAAAGTAGTCTATGAGTATCTATAGAAAGGTCAAATTCAATGACACTTTGGCCAGAAATATGTTCAAAAGGTCAAAAATGATCTACTGATGAAACATCAAAAGGAATCTATTGGTTTGTATAGAAAGTTCAATATCGAGGACTCTTTGGCCAGAAATGTCTTCAATAGGTCAGATAAGATCTAATCTTCTTTTGATGCTGTAACATCAAAAGAAGTTTATGAGATCCTATAGTTAGATAGCCTTTTAATGACTCTTTTGCCAGAACTATGTTCAATAGGTCAAATTTGAATCACTGATGAAACATCAGAACAGTCCATATGGAAAATCAGAAGGAGATATGAGTATCTATATAATGTTCAAGTTCAAGGACTCTTTGGCCAGAAATAAGGTTCAATAGGTCAGATTTTGGAATACTGCATGTAACATCAGGAGTCAACGATAGGTTCAATAGGTCAAATATGGACTACTGTCTGGCTGATGAAACATCAAAAGGAGTCTATGAGTATCTATAGAGAGTTCAAGTTCAAGGACACTTTGGCCAGAAATATGTTCAAAAGGTCAAATTTGAACTACTGATGAAACATCAGAAGGAATGTATAAATATGAATAGAAAGTTAAAATTCAAGGACTCTCTGGCCAGAAATGTGTTCAAAAGGTCAAATATGCAGTCAATTTTGGTTTCTGTAACATCAAAAGAAGTTTATGAGATCATATAGTTAGATAGCCCTTTAATGACTCTTCAGCCAGAAATATGTTCAAAAGGTCAAAATTGATCTACTGATGAAACATCAAAGGAGTCTATTAGTTTGTATAGAAAGTTCAATATCGAGGACTCTTTGGCCAGAAATGTCTTCATCAGGGTCACATATAGTCTAATCTATGGTTGATGTAACATCAAAAGAAGTTTATCATATAGTCAGATAGCCGTTTAATGACTCTTTAGCCAGAAATATGTTCAATAGGTCAAGGTCTACTGTCTGGCTGATGAAACATCAAAAGGAGTCTTTGAGTATGTATAAAAAGATCAAGTTCAAGGACTCTTTGGCCAGAAATATGTTCATGTCAAAATTTGGAATACTGCATGTAACATCAGGAGTCAACGATAGGTTCAATAGGTCAAATATGGACTACTGTCTGGCTGATGAAACATCAAAAGGAGTCTATGAGTATCTATAGAAAGTTCAAGTTCAAGGACACTTTGGCCAGAAATATGTTCAAAAGGTCAAATTTGAACTACTGATGAAACATCAGAAGGAATGTATAAATATGAATAGAAAGTTAAAATTCAAGGACTCTCTGGCCAGAAATGTGTTCAAAAGGTCAAATATGCAGTCAATTTTGGTTGCTGTAACATCAAAAGAAGTTTATGAGATCATATAGTTAGATAGCCCTTTAATGACTCTTCAGCCAGAAATATGTTCAAAAGGTCAAAATTGATCTACTGATGAAACATCAAAGGAGTCTATTAGTTTGTATAGAAAGTTCAATATCGAGGACTCTTTGGCCAGAAATGTCTTCATCAGGGTCACATATAGTCTAATCTATGGTTGATGTAAAATCAAAAGAAGTTTATCATATAGTCAGATAGCCGTTTAATGACTCTTTAGCCAGAAATATGTTCAATAGGTCAAGGTCTACTGTCTGGCTGATGAAACATCAAAAGGAGTCTATGAGTATGTAAAAAAAGATCAAGTTCAAGGACTCTTTGGCCAGAAATATGTTCATGTCAAAACTTGGAATACTGTATGGCTCTTGTAACATAAGGACTCAATAATGGGTTCAATATGTCACATATGGACTACTGTCTGGCTGATCAAACCTCAAAATTAGTCTATGAGTATCTATAGAAAGTTCAAGTTCAAGGACACTTTGGCCAGAAATATGTTCAAAAGGTCAAAATTGATCTACTGATGAAACATCAAAAGGAGTCTATTAGTTTGTATAGAAAGTTCAATATCGAGGACTCTTTGGCCAGAAAGGTCTTCAATAGGTCAAATATGGTCTAATATAGATTAGATGTAACATCAAAGAAGCTCATGAGGTAACATATAGGTTAATGTAACATCAAAGAAGCTCATGAGAACACATAGTAAGATAGCCTTTGATGACTCTTGGACCAGAAATATGTTCAAAAGGTCAAATTTGAACTACTGATGAAACATCAGAAGGAATATATAAATATGAATAGAAAGTTAAAATTCAAGGACTCTCTGGCCAAAAATGTGTTCAAAAGGTCAAATATGCAGTCATATTTGGTTACTGTAACATCAAAAGAAGTTTTTGAGATCATATAGTCAGATAGCCGTTTAATGACTCTTTAGCCAGAAATATGTTCAATAGGTCAAATTTGAATTGCTGATGAAACACCAGAACAGTCCATATGGAAAATCAGAAGGACATATGAGTATCTATATAATGTTCAAGTTCAAGGACTCTTTGGCCAGAAATATGTTCAATAGGTCAAATTTTGGAATACTGCCTGGCTCTTGTAACATCAGGTGTCAATAATAGGTTCAATAGGTCAAATATGGACAACTGTCTGGCTGATGAAACCTCAAAAGTAGTCTATCAGTATCTATAGAAAGTTCAAGTTCATGGACACTTTGACCAGAAATGTCTTTAATAAGTCACATATGGTCTAATATAGATT
This sequence comes from Rhinichthys klamathensis goyatoka, assembly GCF_029890125.1. NCBI lineage: Eukaryota > Metazoa > Chordata > Actinopteri > Cypriniformes > Leuciscidae > Rhinichthys > Rhinichthys klamathensis. The sequence goes on from NW_026606632.1 coordinate 1,599,924, forward strand.
AGATGTAACATCAAAGAAGCTCATGAGGTAACATATAGGTTGATGTAACATCAAAGATGCTCATGAGAACACATGGTAAGATAGCCTTTGATGACTCTTGGACCAGAAATATGTTCAAAAGGTCAAATTTTGGAATACTGCATGGCTCTTGTAACATCAGGTCTCAATAATGGGTCTAATATGTCACATATGGACTACTGTCTGGCTTATGAAACCTCAAAAGTAGTCTATGAGTATCTATAGAAAGGTCAAATTCAATGACACTTTGGCCAGAAATATGTTCAAAAGGTCAAAAATGATCTACTGATGAAACATCAAAAGGAGTCTATTGGTTTGTATAGAAAGTTCAATATCGAGGACTCTTTGGCCAGAAATGTCTTCAATAGATCACATAAGATCTAATCTTCTTTTGATGCTGTAACATCAAAAGAAGTTTATGAGATCATATAGTTAGATAGCCCTTTAATGACTCTTCAGCCAGAAATATATTCAAAAGGTCAAAATTGATCTACTGATGAAACTTCAAAGGAGTCTATTAGTTTGTATAGAAAGTTCAATATCGAGGACTCTTTGGCCAGAAATGTCTTCATCAGGGTCACATATAGTCTAATCTATGGTTGATGTAACATCAAAAGAAAATTATCATATAGTCTGATAGCCGTTTAATGACTCTTTAGCCAGAAATATGTTCAATAGGTCAAATTTGTATTACTGATGAAACATCAGAACAGTCCATATGGAAAATCAGAAGGAGATATGAGTATCTATATAATGTTCAAGTTCAAAGACTCTTTGGCCAGAAATATGTTCAATAGATCAAATTTTGGAATACTGCCTGGCTCTTTTAACATCAGGTGTCAATAATAGGTTCAATAGGTCAAATATGGACAACTGTCTGGCTGATGAAACCTCAAAAGTAGTCTATGAGTATCTATAGAAAGTTCAAGTTCAAGGACACTTTGACCAGAAATGTCTTTAATAAGTCACATATGGTCTAATATAGATTAGATGTAACATCAAAGAAGCTCATTAGGTAACATATAGGTTGATGTAACATCAAAGATGCTCATGAGAACACATGGTAAGATAGCCTTTGATGACTCTTGGACCAGAAATATGTTCAAAAGGTCAAATTTTGGAATACTGCATGGCTCTTGTAACATCAGGTCTCAATAATGGGTCTAATATGTCACATATGGACTACTGTCTGGCTTATGAAACCTCAAAAGTAGTCTATGAGTATCTATAGAAAGGTCAAATTCAATGACACTTTGGCCAGAAATATGTTCAAAAGGTCAAAAATGATCTACTGATGAAACATCAAAAGGAATCTATTGGTTTGTATAGAAAGTTCAATATCGAGGACTCTTTGGCCAGAAATGTCTTCAATAGGTCAGATAAGATCTAATCTTCTTTTGATGCTGTAACATCAAAAGAAGTTTATGAGATCCTATAGTTAGATAGCCTTTTAATGACTCTTTTGCCAGAACTATGTTCAATAGGTCAAATTTGAATCACTGATGAAACATCAGAACAGTCCATATGGAAAATCAGAAGGAGATATGAGTATCTATATAATGTTCAAGTTCAAGGACTCTTTGGCCAGAAATATGTTCAATAGGTCAGATTTTGGAATACTGCATGTAACATCAGGAGTCAACGATAGGTTCAATAGGTCAAATATGGACTACTGTCTGGCTGATGAAACATCAAAAGGAGTCTATGAGTATCTATAGAAAGTTCAAGTTCAAGGACACTTTGGCCAGAAATATGTTCAAAAGGTCAAATTTGAACTACTGATGAAACATCAGAAGGAATGTATAAATATGAATAGAAAGTTAAAATTCAAGGACTCTCTGGCCAGAAATGTGTTCAAAAGGTCAAATATGCAGTCAATTTTGGTTTCTGTAACATCAAAAGAAGTTTATGAGATCATATAGTTAGATAGCCCTTTAATGACTCTTCAGCCAGAAATATGTTCAAAAGGTCAAAATTGATCTACTGATGAAACATCAAAGGAGTCTATTAGTTTGTATAGAAAGTTCAATATCGAGGACTCTTTGGCCAGAAATGTCTTCATCAGGGTCACATATAGTCTAATCTATGGTTGATGTAACATCAAAAGAAGTTTATCATATAGTCAGATAGCCGTTTAATGACTCTTTAGCCAGAAATATGTTCAATAGGTCAAGGTCTACTGTCTGGCTGATGAAACATCAAAAGGAGTCTTTGAGTATGTATAAAAAGATCAAGTTCAAGGACTCTTTGGCCAGAAATATGCTCATGTCAAAATTTGGAATACTGCATGTAACATCAGGAGTCAACGATAGGTTCAATAGGTCAAATATGGACTACTGTCTGGCTGATGAAACATCAAAAGGAGTCTATGAGTATCTATAGAAAGTTCAAGTTCAAGGACACTTTGGCCAGAAATATGTTCAAAAGGTCAAATTTGAACTACTGATGAAACATCAGAAGGAATGTATAAATATGAATAGAAAGTTAAAATTCAAGGACTCTCTGGCCAGAAATGTGTTCAAAAGGTCAAATATGCAGTCAATTTTGGTTGCTGTAACCAGAGGCGGACAGAGTACAGAGCTTTGTTACTTGAGTAAAAGTACAGATACCCCTTGCTAAATTTTACTCAAGTACAAGTAAAAGTACTACATTCAGATGTCTACTTAAGTAAAAGTACTAAAGTACTTGTTTTTAAAAGTACTTGAGTATCAAGAGTACAAGAGTAGATTTTCTAAATATTGCATTACTAATCTACTGCCACAGTGCTTACATTTATGCACAGAAACGTCCTACATGGAGTTATGAAAAATGTTAATGTTAATACCTTGGAGAATGTAAAAGGAATTGAAAGTAAAATCAAGTCATTTTCATCTTTTTACCATGTTGCTTTATTTAATTTAATTTAATTTTTGGGGGGTCCCATCTTTAAATGCGGGGACAACACACACACACACACACACACCACATGTAAGGGTGGCGCTGCCAATAAAGCACCTAAAAGCTGTCACAAAGAACCGGCAAAAGGAATGATTATGAATATGTAAAATATAGCAAGGAGATATTTTAATTGTTTACACTCTAAAAAATGCTGGGTTGTTTCAACCCAAATTTGGGTCAAATATGGACAAACCCAAATGTTGGGTTAAAATTGTAATTAAAAAATTTACAGTTGAAAGTGAAAGTTGAAGTTGGGTTAAAATTTTAAATTACATTTTTAACCCAACATTTGGGTTTGTCCATATTTGACCCAAATTTGGGTTGAAACAACCCAGCATTTTTTAGAGTGTATTAATAAACACTTGTTAATAAACAAGTGTTTTCTTTGTCAGTGGCGGCTAGATGAAGTTGACGATGCTGACTCGCGATCTTCAGTAGTGAACGCGCCAGAGAGAAATGCACATTTCATACGGATTACATAAGCAGAGAGCAGTCTGTAGTCTGTTTTCTTTCGTTTTGATTTTTTCTGTTTAAAAGTAGACATGTCTGTGAGAGGCAAGTAGGCTACCTTATACACTGTGTTTCGGTTCATTTATGAGACGAGATCCAGTTCACGTGCCGGCGCCTCCGTTTCTTATCTATCGTCTGCTATTTACTTCTTATTTATTAAACCCAGGCAATTGGTTGATGAAACATTGATTCAAATTAAGATACAATTAATGCAAAACGAATTTCAGGTTAAAGAAAGGTTTTGTGTTTTCTGTTTGATGTCTCTGTGAAAGTTTTAAAGCATTTTTTATGCCGCTTTCAGAGCGCTCACGTCCGTAACGGAGAACACGTCCATAACATTGTTTTTTCCTCATAAATGCAAACCCGAAAAATCAAATAAAACAAAATTAATATTTTATGTACTGTGGAGACTGAGCGCCAACCCTTCTTCATTCGCTGGGTAGTAGCCTACTTTGGTTTGCGCAGTGTAATTCACATAATCAGTAAAAATATATTTTGCCTCCTAAAGTTATTTTTTTTTTAAATAAGAAATCCCTCGTGGCTACGCCACTGCCACATCTGTGTTAAACACACCACATACTCAAGAACATCAAACCAAATGCTTGGCTTACATTAATGTGCAATATAAAATCTGACCATGGAGTTGACTTTGGCGGAAAGCTGAAAGTGATTGCTGATAGGCTGTCCCAATCAGTGGCGCCTGCACAATCCAATCACGTTTGGAAACAACAAATTGAGGGTTTCCGAGATTTTTCTTTACTTTTTTTTTTTTTTACTCAGGTACTCACGGTTATGGATAGAAATGTATTGGAGTAAAGAGTACAATATTTGCCTCTCAAATGTACTTGAGTAAAGTCATGAGTACTCCCCAAAAATGATACTCGAGTAAAGTACAGATCCCTCAAAATTGTACTTAAGTACTGTACTCAAGTAAATGTACTCCGTTACTGTCCGGCTCTGGCTGTAACATCAAAATAAGTTTATGAGATCATATAGTTAGATAGCCCTTTAATGACTCTTCAGCCAGAAATATGTTCAAAAGGTCAAAATTGATCTACTGATGAAACATCAAAGGAGTCTATTAGTTTGTATAGAAAGTTCAATATCGAGGACTCTTTGGCCAGAAATGTCTTCATCAGGGTCACATATAGTCTAATCTATGGTTGATGTAAAATCAAAAGAAGTTTATCATATAGTCAGATAGCCGTTTAATGACTCTTTAGCCAGAAATATGTTCAATAGGTCAAGGTCTACTGTCTGGCTGATGAAACATCAAAAGGAGTCTATGAGTATGTAAAAAAAGATCAAGTTCAAGGACTCTTTGGCCAGAAATATGTTCATGTCAAAACTTGGAATACTGTATGGCTCTTGTAACATAAGGACTCAATAATGGGTTCAATATGTCACATATGGACTACTGTCTGGCTGATCAAACCTCAAAATTAGTCTATGAGTATCTATAGAAAGTTCAAGTTCAAGGACACTTTGGCCAGAAATATGTTCAAAAGGTCAAAATTGATCTACTGATGAAACATCAAAAGGAGTCTATTAGTTTGTATAGAAAGTTCAATATCGAGGACTCTTTGGCCAGAAAGGTCTTCAATAGGTCAAATATGGTCTAATATAGATTAGATGTAACATCAAAGAAGCTCATGAGGTAACATATAGGTTAATGTAACATCAAAGAAGCTCATGAGAACACATAGTAAGATAGCCTTTGATGACTCTTGGACCAGAAATATGTTCAAAAGGTCAAATTTGAACTACTGATGAAACATCAGAAGGAATATATAAATATGAATAGAAAGTTAAAATTCAAGGACTCTCTGGCCAAAAATGTGTTCAAAAGGTCAAATATGCAGTCATATTTGGTTACTGTAACATCAAAAGAAGTTTTTGAGATCATATAGTCAGATAGCCGTTTAATGACTCTTTAGCCAGAAATATGTTCAATAGGTCAAATTTGAATTGCTGATGAAACACCAGAACAGTCCATATGGAAAATCAGAAGGACATATGAGTATCTATATAATGTTCAAGTTCAAGGACTCTTTGGCCAGAAATATGTTCAATAGGTCAAATTTTGGAATACTGCCTGGCTCTTGTAACATCAGGTGTCAATAATAGGTTCAATAATAGGTTCAATATGGACTACTGTCTGGCTGATGAAACCTCCAAAGTAGTCTATGAGTATCTATAGAAAGTTCAATATCGAGGACTCTTTGGCCTGAAATGTCTTCATCAGGGTCACATATAGTCTAATCTAAGGTTGATGTAACATCAAAAGAAGTTTATGAGATCATATGGTCAGATAGCCGTTTAATGACTCTTTAGCCAGAAATATGTTCAATAGGTCAAATTTGAATCACTGATGAAACATCAGAACAGTCCATATGGAAAATCAGGAGATATGAGTATCTATATAATGTTCAAGTTCAAAGACTCTTTAGCCAGAAATATGTTCAATAGGTCTAATTTTGGAATACTGTATGGCTCTTGTAACATCAGGAGTCAATAATAGGTTCAATAGGTCAAGGTCTACTGTCTGGCTGATGAAACATCAAAATGAGTCTATGACTATGTATAAAAAGATCAAATTCAAGGACTCTTTGGCCAGAAATATTTTCATGTCAAATTTTGGAATACTGTATGGCTCTTGTAACATAATGACTCAATAATGGGTTCAATATGTCACAAATGGACTACTGTCTGGCTGATGAAACCTCAAAAGTACTCTATGAGTATCTATAGAAAGTTCAAGTTCAAGGAGTCTTTGGCCAGAAATATGTTCAAAAGGTCAAAACTGATCTACTGATGAAACATCAAAAGGAGTCTATTAGTTTGTATTGAAAGTTCAATATCGAGGTGTCTTTGGCTAGAAATGTCCTCAATAGGTCACATATGGTCTAATCTATGGTTGATGTAACATCAAAGAAGCTCATGAGAACGGATAGTAAGATTGCCTTTGATGACTCTTGGATCAGAAATATGTTCAAAAGGTCAAATTTGAACTACTGATGAAACATCAGAAGGAATGTATAAATATGAATAGAAAGTTAAAATTCAACGACTCTCTGGCCAAAAATGTGTTCAAAAGGTCAAATATGCAGTCATATTTGGTTACTGTAACATCAAAAGAAGTTTATGAGATCATATAGTCAGATAGCCGTTTAATGACTCTTTAGCCAGAAATATGTTCAATAGGTCAAATTTGAATTACTGTTGAAACACCAGAACAGTCCATATGGAAAATCAGAAGGACATATGAGTATCTATATAATGTTCAAGTTCAAGGACTCTTTGGCCAAAAATATGTTCAATAGGTCAAATTTTGGAATACTGCCTGGCTCTTGTAACATCAGGTGTCAATAATAAGTTCAATAATAGGTTCAATATGGACTAATGTCTAGCTGATGATACCTCCAAAGTAGTCTATGAGTATCTATAGAAAGTTCAAGTTCAAGGACACTTTGGCCAGAAATGTCTTCAATAAGTCACATATGGTCTAATCTATGGTTGATCTAACATCAAAGAAGCTAATGAGAACGCATAGTAAGATAGCTTTTGATGACTCCTGGGCCAGAAATATGTTCAAAAGGTCAAAATTAATCTACTGATGAAACATCAAAAGGAGTCTATTAGTTTGTATAGAAAGTTCAATATCGAGGACTCTTTGGCCAGAAATGTCTTCAATAGGTCACATATGGTCTAATCTATGGTTACTGTAACATCAAAAGAAGTTTATGAGATCCTATAGTTAGATAGCCTTTTAATGACTCTTTTGCCAGAACTATGTTCAATCGGTCAAATTTGAATCACTGATGAAACATCAGAACAGTCCATATGGAAAATCAGAAGGAGATATGAGTATCTATATAATGTTCAAGTTCAAGGACTCTTTGGCCAGAAATATGTTCAAAAGGTCAAATTTGAACTACTGATGAAACATCAGAAGGAATGTATAAATATGAATAGAAAGTTAAAATTCAAGGACTCTCTGGCCAGAAATGTGTTCAAAAGGTCAAATATGCAGTCAATTTTGGTTGCTGTAACATCAAAAGAAGTTTATGAGATCATATAGTTAGATAGCCCTTTAATGACTCTTCAGCCAGAAATATATTCAAAAGGTCAAAATTGATTACTGATGAAACTTCAAAGGAGTCTATTAGTTTGTATAGAAAGTTCAATATCGAGGACTCTTTGGCCAGAAATGTCTTCATCAGGGTCACATATAGTCTAATCTATGGTTGATGTAACATCAAAAGAAAATGATCATATAGTCAGATAGCCGTTTAATGACTCTTTAGCCAGAAATATGTTCAATAGGTCAAGGTCTACTGTCTGGCTGATGAAACATCAAAAGGAGTCTATGAGTATGTATAAAAAGATCAAGTTCAAGGACTCTTTGGCCAGAAATATGTTCATGTCAAAATTTGGAATACTGTATGGCTCTTGTAACATAAGGACTCAATAATGGGTTCAATATGTCACAAATGGACTACTGTCTGGCTGATCAAACCTCAAAATTAGTCTATGAGTATCTATAGAAAGTTCAAGTTCAAGGACACTTTGGCCAGAAATATGTTCAAAAGGTCAAAATTGATCTACTGATGAAACATCAAAAGGAGTCTATTAGTTTGTATAGAAAGTTCAATATCGAGGACTCTTTGGCCAGAAAGGTCTTCAATAGGTCAAATATGGTCTAATATAGATTAGATGTAACATCAAAGAAGCTCATGAGGTAACATATAGGTTAATGTAACATCAAAGAAGCTCATGAGAACACATAGTAAGATAGCCTTTGATGACTCTTGGACCAGAAATATGTTCAAAAGGTCAAATTTGAACTACTGATGAAACATCAGAAGGAATGTATAAATATGAATAGAAAGTTAAAATTCAAGGACTCTCTGGCCAAAAATGTGTTCAAAAGGTCAAATATGCAGTCATATTTGGTTACTGTAACATCAAAAGAAGTTTTTGAGATCATATAGTCAGATAGCCGTTTAATGACTCTTTAGCCAGAAATATGTTCAATAGGTCAAATTTGAATTGCTGATGAAACACCAGAACAGTCCATATGGAAAATCAGAAGGACATATGAGTATCTATATAATGTTCAAGTTCAAGGACTCTTTGGCCAGAAATATGTTCAATAGGTCAAATTTTGGAATACTGCATGGCTCTTGTAACATCAGGTGTCAATAATAGGTTCAATAGGTCAAATATGGACAACTGTCTGGCTGATGAAACCTCAAAAGTAGTCTATCAGTATCTATAGAAAGTTCAAGTTCAAGGACACTTTGACCAGAAATGTCTTTAATAAGCCACATATGGTCTAATATAGATTAGATGTAACATCAAAGAAGCTCATGAGGTAACATATAGGTTGATGTAACATCAAAGATGCTCATGAGAACACATGGTAAGATAGCCTTTGATGACTCTTGGACCAGAAATATGTTCAAAAGGTCAAATTTTGGAATACTGCATGGCTCTTGTAACATAAGGTCTCAATAATGGGTCTAATATGTCACATATGGACTACTGTCTGGCTTATGAAACCTCAAAAGTAGTCTATGAGTATCTATAGAAAGGTCAAATTCAATGACACTTTGGCCAGAAATATGTTCAAAAGGTCAAAAATGATCTACTGATGAAACATCAAAAGGAATCTATTGGTTTGTATAGAAAGTTCAATATCGAGGACTCTTTGGCCAGAAATGTCTTCAATAGGTCACATAAGATCTAATCTTCTTTTGATGCTGTAACATCAAAAGAAGTTTATGAGATCCTATAGTTAGATAGCCTTTTAATGACTCTTTTGCCAGAACTATGTTCAATAGGTCAAATTTGAATCACTGATGAAACATCAGAACAGTCCATATGGAAAATCAGAAGGAGATATGAGTATCTATATAATGTTCAAGTTCAAGGACTCTTTGGCCAGAAATATGTTCAATAGGTCAGATTTTGGAATACTGCATGTAACATCAGGAGTCAACGATAGGTTCAATAGGTCAAATATGGACTACTGTCTGGCTGATGAAAAATCAAAAGGAGTCTATGAGTATCTATAGAAAGTTCAAGTTCAAGGACACTTTGGCCAGAAATATGTTCAAAAGGTCAAATTTGAACTACTGATGAAACATCAGAAGCAATGTATAAATATGAATAGAAAGTTAAAATTCAAGGACTCTCTGGCCAGAAATGTGTTCAAAAGGTCAAATATGCAGTCAATTTTGGTTTCTGTAACATCAAAAGAAGTTTATGAGATCATATAGTTAGATAGCCCTTTAATGACTCTTCAGCCAGAAATATGTTCAAAAGGTCAAAATTGATCTACTGATGAAACATCAAAGGAGTCTATTAGTTTGTATAGAAAGTTCAATATCGAGGACTCTTTGGCCAGAAATGTCTTCATCGGGGTCACATATAGTCTAATCTATGGTTGATGTAACATCAAAAGAAGTTTATCATATAGTCAGATAGCCGTTTAATGACTCTTTAGCCAGAAATATGTTCAATAGGTCAAGGTCTACTGTCTGGCTGATGAAACATCAAAAGGAGTCTATGAGTATGTATAAAAAGATCAAGTTCAAGGACTCTTTGGCCAGAAATATGTTCATGTCAAAATTTGGAATACTGCATGTAACATCAGGAGTCAACGATAGGTTCAATAGGTCAAATATGGACTACTGTCTGGCTGATGAAACATCAAAAGGAGTCTATGAGTATCTATAGAAAGTTTAAGTTCAAGGACACTTTGGCCAGAAATATGTTCAAAAGGTCAAATTTGAACTACTGATGAAACATCAGAAGGAATGTATAAATATGAATAGAAAGTTAAAATTCAAGGACTCTCTGGCCAGAAATGTGTTCAAAAGGTCAAATATGCAGTCAATTTTGGTTGCTGTAACATCAAAAGAAGTTTATGAGATCATATAGTTAGATAGCCCTTTAATGACTCTTCAGCCAGAAATATGTTCAAAAGGTCAAAATTGATCTACTGATGAAACATCAAAGGAGTCTATTAGTTTGTATAGAAAGTTCAATATCGAGGACTCTTTGGCCAGAAATGTCTTCATCAGGGTCACATATAGTCTAATCTATGGTTGATGTAAAATCAAAAGAAGTTTATCATATAGTCAGATAGCCGTTTAATGACTCTTTAGCCAGAAATATATTCAATAGGTCAAGGTCTACTGTCTGGCTGATGAAACATCAAAAGGAGTCTATGAGTATGTAAAAAAGATCAAGTTCAAGGACTCTTTGGCCAGAAATATGTTCATGTCAAAACTTGGAATACTGTATGGCTCTTGTAACATAAGGACTCAATAATGGGTTCAATATGTCACATATGGACTACTGTCTGGCTGATCAAACCTCAAAATTAGTCTATGAGTATCTATAGAAAGTTCAATTTCAAGGACACTTTGGCCAGAAATATGTTCAAAAGGTCAAAATTGATCTACTGATGAAACATCAAAAGGAGTCTATTAGTTTGTATAGAAAGTTCAATATCGAGGACTCTTTGGCCAGAAATGTCCTCAATAGGTCACATATGGTTACTAATAATCTATGGTTACTGTAACATCAAAAGAAGTTTATGAGATCCTATAGTTAGACTATTTTGCCAGTCTATGTTCAATAAGTCAAATTTGAATCACTGATGAAACATCAGAAAAGTCCATATGGAAAATCAGAAGGAGATATGAGTATCTATATAATGTTCAAGTTCAAGGACTCTTTGGCCAGAAATATGTTCAATAGGTCAGATTTTGGAATACTGCATGGCTCATGTAACATCAGGAGTCAATGATAGGTTCAATAGGTCAAATATGGACTACTGTCTGGCTGATGAAACATCAAAAGGAGTCTTTGAGTATCTATAGAAAGTTCAAGTTCAAGGACACTTTGGCCAGAAATATGTTCAAAAGGTCAAATTTGAACTACTGATGAAACATCAGATGGAATGTATAAATATGAATAGAAAGTTAAAATTCAAGGACTCTCTGGCCAGAAATGTGTTCAAAAGGTTAAATATGCAGTCAATTTTGGTTGTTGTAACATCAAGTTTATGAGATCATATAGTCATCTGAAGAGCCTTTGATGACTCTTGGACCAGAAATATGTTCAAAAGTTCAAAATTGATCTACTGATGAAACATCAAAAGGAGTCTATTAGTTTGAATAGAAAGTTCAATATCGAGGACTCTTTGGCCAGAAATGTCTTCAAGAACTACAGTATGGTTCTTGTAACATCAGGACTCAATAATGGGTTCAATAGGTCAAATAAAGACTACTGTCTGGCTGATGAAACATCAAAAGGAGTCTATGAGTATGTATAAAAAGATCAAGTTCAAGGAGTCTTTGCGCAGAAATATGTTCAATAGGTCAAATTTTGGAATACTCATTCTAACTAACTCATTCCTTTGTGCATTAAAGAGATAAAATGAGTGCTGTTGCACTGCATTGCACAAACTATCTAATTATGTCCATTGAAGAATATCACATAAGCTATGTGCTTGATGCATTTCAATGCAGACCAAAAACTGACTTATTCTGGTTTGCAACGAAGTGATAAGCTAAGTGCAGTTGCATTGCATTGTACAGACGATCTAACATTGCGCATTGAAAAATAATATATATATATATATATATATATATATATATATATATATATAATTACATGTTGCATTGCATTGCATACCAGAACTCATTGCGTTGTGCTTTGAGGAGATAACATTTGAATTGTTGCATTGCATTGCAAATAAATCTTAATTATTACTCTATGCAATGAAAACACAACATATGTGCTTTCCATTGCACTGCATACTACAACTTTTGCCATTTGCATTACAATGCATAAAATGACCTCATACCTCTTATGCAACGAAGAGATAACATAAGAATTGCAAATAAATCTTAATTATTACTCCATGCAATGAAAACACAACATATGTGCTTTCCATTGCACTGCATACTACAACTTTTGCCATTTGCATTACAATGCATAAAATGACCTCATACCTCGTATGCAACGAAGAGATAACATAAGAGTTGCATTGCATTGCAATGGCGATCTAAGAATTAGTTAAATAACATATTTGCGAAGCACATGTTGCATTTCAATACATGCCAAAACTAACTCATTCCTTTGTGCATTAAAGAGATAACATGAGTGCTATTGCACTGCATTGCACAAACGATCTAATGATGTGCATTGAAGAATATCACATAAGCTCATTCATTTTTGAATTGAAGGGAAATTATTGCATTAGCTTTTTCATTACAATGCATAGAATAACTACCTCATACCTCATGTGCAACGAAGCCAAACACGATAACATAGGTATTGCATTGCACATGCGATCTAAGAAGTAGCGTTGAAGAATAACATATAAGCGTATGACATCAATGCATGCCAGAACTAACTCATTCCTTTGTGCATTAAAGAGATAACATGAGTGCAAAAGCACAGCATTGCACAAACGATGTGTATTGAAGAATATCATACAAACTATATATCTGTCTTATTCTTCTGTGCAATGAAAACACATACTATATGTGCTTTCTTTTTGCATTACTACATCTAAACTATTTATTTGTGTATTGAAGAGAAATTATTGCAATAACTATTCTATTGTAATGGACACACAATAACTAACTAATTCCGTTGTGCAACGAGCTTATTTGTTATTCTTCAATACACAACGTTAGATCGTGTCAATAGTGCCCATATGTTAATGCATACAAGAACTATTGCATGAAATATCAAACTAATTCCTGTGCAAAAAAAAAACAGAACATATATGTGCAAACGATCTACATTGCGCATTGAAGAATAACATAGCTATATGCACTTGTTGCTTTGCATTGCATACCAGAACTAACTCGTTGCGGCGTTCTTTAAGGAGATACAATTTGCATTGCATTGCATTGCAAAAAAATCTAAATTATTCCTCTATGCAATGAAAACCACAACATGTGTTCTTTCGCATTGCAAAGCATACTACAACAAACATTCATTTTTGCATTGAAGGGAAATCATTGCATTAGCTCTTGCATTACAATATACAGAATAACTACCCCATACATCTTGTGCAACGAAGAGATAGCATTGTACGAAGTGCATTGAAGAATATCATATATGTGTTTGGTGCATTTCAATACATGCCAGAACTAACTCATTCCTTTGTGCATTAAATAGATAACATGAATGCTGTTGCACTGCATTGCACAAACGATCTAACGATGTGCATTGAAGAATATCATATAAGCTATGTGCTTGGTGCATCAATGCATACTGACATTCTGTTTTGCAACGAAGCGATAACTAAAGTGCTGTTGCATTGCATTGCACAAACGATCTTTGCGATCATTGCGCTTTGAATAATAACATATAAGTTATGCATTTGTTGCATGCATTCCATACCAGAACTAACTCATTGCGTTAGGCTTTGAGGAGATAAAATCAGAATTTTTACTCTATGCAATGAAAACACATAACATATGTGCTTTAGCATTGCACTGCATACTATAACAACCTTATTCATTTTTGAATAGAAGGGAAATTATTGTATTAGCTCTTTCATTACAATGCATATGAATAACTACCTCATACTTCATGTGCAACGAAGTCGAACACTGCACGGACACGAACTATTGCATTGCACATGCGATCTAAGAAGTAGCGTTGAAAAGCGTATACATATGCAGCACATGTTGCATTTTAATGCATGCCAGAACTAACTCATTCCTTTGTGCATTAAAGAGATAACATGAGTGCAACAGCACTACATTGCAAAAAACTGACTTATTCGTTTTTGCAATGAAGAGATGCAATAGCTAATGCAATAATCGTTAGATCTTTTGTGCATTCGAATGCAACTGCAAAAATGGTATCTCTTCAATGCACATATAAGTGAGTTAGTTCTTGTAAGGATTGCATGCAACAAGCTTGTGTTATTCTTCAATGCACAACGTTTGATCGTGTGTGAAATGCAATGCAAAAGAACAAATTGTATTTCCTCAAAGCACAACGCAATGAGTTAGTTCTGGTATGCAATGCAATGTAACAAGTGTATAGCTTATATGTTATTTTGCAATGCACAACGTTATCTCTTTAATGCACATGGGAATGAGTTAGTTATTGTATGCATTGCAATGCAACAAACGCATAGCTTATGTGATATTCTTCAATGCACATCGTTGTCTGTGCAATATAGTGCAACAGCACTCATGTTATCTCGTCGTTGCACAATGCGCTTAGCCTGTATGTTATGTTCTATGAACATCATTAGATCCTGTGTGCAATACAATACACCAGCACTCATGTTATTTCCTTACACAAAGGAATGAGTTAGTTCTGGCATGCATTGAAATGCCACGTGCATAGATTATATGTTATTCTTAAATGCAAAATCTTAGATCGTGTGTGCAATGCAATGCAACACATCTCTTCTTTGCACACGAGGTATGAGGTAGATAACTACTGCAACTAATCCAATAATTTCCCTTCAATGCACAAATTAATAAGTTTGTTATAGTATGCAGTGCAATGCAATGCAACAAAACAGAAATTATCTCTTTAATGCACATGGGAACGAGTTAGTTATTGTATCTATTGCAATGCACCAAGCGCATAGCTTATATGACATTCTTCAATGCACATCGTTTTCTGTGCAATGCAGTGCAACAGCACTCATATCATTCCCTTAAAGCACAAAGGAATGAGTTAAGTTCTGGCATGTATTGAAATACAACACGTGCTATGTTATTCTTCAATGCACAACGTTTGATTGTGTGTGAAATGCAATGCAAAAGAACAAATTGTATTTCCTCAAAGCACAACGCAATGACTTAGTTCTGTATGCAATGCAAGTGCATGCAACAAACGCATAGCTTATGTGATATTCTTCAATGCACATCGTTGTCTGTGCAATATAGTGCAACAGCACTCATGTTATCTCGTCGTTGCACAATGCGCTTAGCCTGTATGTTATGTTCTATGAACATCATTAGATCCTGTGTGCAATACAATACACCAGCACTCATGTTATTTCCTTACACAAAGGAATGAGTTAGTTCTGGCATGCATTGAAATGCGACATGTGCATAGATTATATGTTATTCTTAAATGCAAAATCTTAGATCGTGTGTGCAATGCAATGCAACACATCTCTTCTTTGCACACGAGGTATGAGGTAGATAACTACTGCAACTAATCCAATAATTTCCCTTCAATGCACAAATTAATAAGTTTGTTATAGTATGCAGTGCAATGCAATGCAACAAAACAGAAATTATCTCTTTAATGCACATGGGAACGAGTTAGTTATTGTATCTATTGCAATGCACCAAGCGCATAGCTTATATGACATTCTTCAATGCACATCGTTTTCTGTGCAATGCAGTGCAACAGCACTCATATCATTCCCTTAAAGCACAAAGGAATGAGTTAAGTTCTGGCATGCATTGAAATACAACACGTGCTATGTTATTCTTCAATGCACAACGTTTGATTGTGTGTGAAATGCAATGCAAAAGAACAAATTGTCTTTCCTCAAAGCACAACGCAATGACTTAGTTCTGGTATGCAATGCAAGTGCATAGCCTAAATGGTATTTTTCAATGCACAACGTTAGATCGTTTGTGCAATGCAATGCAACAAAACACATGTTATCTCTTTAATGCACATGGGAATGAGTTAGTTATTGTATGCATTGCAATGCAACAAGCGCATAGCTTATGTGATATTCATCAATGCACATCGTTGTCTCCGCAATGCAGTGCAACAGCACTCATATTATATCGTCGTGGCACATGCAATACACCAGCAATCATGTTATTCCCTTAAAGCACAAAGGAATGAGTTAGTTTTGGTATGCAATGCAATGTAACAAGTGCATAGTTGATATGTTATTTTTCAATGCACAACGTTGTCTGTGCAATAGCACTCATTGTCTCGTCGTTGCACAATGGAATAGGTCAGTTCTGGTATCGTTAGATCGTGTGTGCAATGCAATACACCAGCACTCATGTTATTTCTTTAACGCACAAAGGATTGAGTTAAGTTTTGGCATGCATTGAAATGCAACGTGCTGATATGTTATTCTTCAACGCCAAATCTTAGATCGTGTGTGCAATGCAATGCAACACATGTTATCTCTTCTTTGCACACGAGGTATGAGGTATTTGTTCTATGCATTGTAACGCAACAGCTAATGCAATAATTTCCCTTCAATGCACTAATAAATGAGTTTGTTTCATGTGCAGTGCGAACCTATGTTATGTGTATAGCTATGCAATACTCATTTCATAGAGAAATGAGTTAGATCTTTTGTGCATTCCAAAGCAACTGCAAAAATTGTCAATTCACATGGAGTGAATTAGTTCTTGTGATGATTGCATGCAACAAGCTTATATGTTATTATTCAATACACAACGTTAGATCATAGCAATGCAACAGCACACTTGTTATTTCTTCGTTGCACAAAGTTATTGTGTGTGCAATGTAAAGGAATAGCGTTTGCAATAAAATAATTCCCTTCAAAACACAAATTAATAGTTTAGATGCAATGAAATGCGAAAAGCACATATATTATGTTTTTTCATTGCACATAGGAATAAGATAGATCTTTTTTTGCAATGCAACGGTAAAAATGCTATCTCCTCAATGCACATCGGAATGAGGTAGTTCAACAACTACAAATGTGTGTATTCAGTGTATCAGTGCAGAATATGTTATTCTTCACTGCACAACGTTTGATCGTGTGTGAAATGCAATGCAACAGCACAAATTGTATCTCAGTTAGTTCTGGTATGCAATGCAATGCAACAAGTGCCTACATGTTATTTTTCAATGCACAACGTTAGATCGTTTGTGCAAATGCAATGCAACAAAACACAAATTATCTTATTATAATAAGATAATCACATATTATAAACTTATAGACTCCTTTTAATGTTAAATCAGCCATACAGAAGTCCATATTTGACCTACTGGACATTTTTCTGTGCAAAGAGTCTTGGACTTTCTATACCTACTCAGAGACTCCTTCTGATGCTTCATAAGCCTAAAAAAGTAGGCCTAATTAAGTATGCACTAAAAAAGTAGTCCATATCTGACCTATTGAAGTTATTTCTGGTCAAAAAAATGTTATTTCACACTCACTTATTTCTGGTCCTCAAGTTTTTTTTAACTATATAAAGTTATAGACTCCTTCTGATGATAAATCATCTATACAGAGGTCCCTTTTTCACCTACTGAACATATTTCTGGCCAAAGAGTTCTTGAACATTATCTTGCTATTCATACAGTTGGACTTCTTGTGATGTTATATTATCCACCCTGTAGTCTATTTTTGATCTACTCAACTTATTTCTGGCCCTAGAGTACTCGATCTTGAAATTTCTATACATTCTCATAGACTCCTTCTGATGTCCATATTTGACCTACTGAACATATTTCTGTCGAGAGACCTTGAACATTACCTTACTATACATAATTCTCCTACTATACAGACTGCTTGTGATGTTATGTCAGCCAGACTGTAGTCCATATTTGACCGATCGAACATATTTTTGGCCAAATTTTCCTCAAAATGTTTTTTAATATTATAAACATTATATACTCCTTTTAATGTTAAATCAGCCATACAGAGGTCCATATTTGACCTACTGGACATATTACTGGAAAGAAACTCCTCGATCTTTAACTTTCTATACATACCCATATACATATCCTTCTGATGCTTCATAAGCCATATCTGACCTATTGAACTAATTTGTGGTCAAACTGTCTTCAAAAGGTATTAAACTATATAAACTTATAGACTCCTTCTGATGTTAAATCAGCTATAGAGAGGTTACTTTTTGAACTGCTGAACAGCATTCATGTTACCTTTCTATATATATTGACTCCTTTTGATATTACAATAGTCCATATTTGACCTACTGAACATATTTTTGGCCAAAAATGAACTTACATTAACTTGAATCTGAATTTATCTACATTCAGATTGATTTCTTCTAATGTTATATAAGCCAGACGCCAGTAAAAACTTGAACCACTAAACATATTTCTGGCCAAAGAGTACTCGAAACATGACCTTTCTTTACATACTCGTTGACTCCTTCTGATGTTACGTCCGCCATACAGAAGTCCATATTTTACCTGAGGAACAAATTTCTGCCAAAGAATCCTCGATCTTGGACTTTCTATAGATACTCATAGACTCCTTCTGATAAGCCATATAGAAGTCCATATAGAAGTCCATATCTGACCGATTGAACATATTATTGGCCAAAGAATCCTTAAGAATAACTTACTATACATACTTCTCCTACTATACAGACTTCTTGTGATGTTATATCACCCAGACAGTAAGTAGTCCATATTTGACCGATTGAACAAATTTTTGGCAAAAGAATCCTGAAAATGTTTTTTACTATTAAAAACTTATCGACTCCGTCTGATGTTAAATTAGCCATACAGAAGTCCAAAATTGACCTACTGAAAATATTACTGGCCAAAGAGTCCTTAAAGATTAGCACTATACATTCAGATTCATATCTTCAGATGTTATATCATCCTGACAAAAGTCCATATTTGACATACTGAATTTTTTTCTGGCCAAAGAGTACTCAAAACTTGACCTTTCTATATATACTCGTTGAGTCTTTCTGAATTTATGTCAGCCAAACAGAAGTCCATATTTCACCCAAGGAACATGTTTCTGGCCAAAGAGTCCTCGATCTTGGACTTTCTATACATACTCATAGACTCCCTCTGATGCTTCATAACCCATATAGATGTCCATATCTGACCTATTGAAATTATTTCTGGTCAAAGGGTCCTTAAAAGTTTTTTTACTATTTAAAGTTATAGACTCCTCCTGATGATAAATCATCTATTCAGAGGTCCCTTATTCACCTACTGAAAATATTTCTGGCCAAGGAGTTCTTGAAAATTATCTTGCTATACATACAGATGGACTTCTTGTGATGTTATATTATCCAGCCTGTAGTCCTTTTTTACCTACTCAACTTATTTCTGGCCCTAGAGTACTCGATCTTGAAATTTCTATACATTCTCATAGACTCTTTCTGATGTCAAATCAGCAAATCAGCCATTAAGAAGTCCTTATTTGACCTACTGAACATATTTCTGTCCAGAGACCTTGAACATTACCTTACTATACATAATTCTCCTACTATACAGACTTCTCGTGATGTTATGTCAGCCAGACTGTAGTCCATATTTTACCGATTGAACATATTTTTGACAAAAGATTCGTCAAAAGGTTTTTTAATATTATAAACTTATAGACTCCTTTTAATGTTAAATCAGCCAAACAGTCCATATTTGACCTACTGGACATATTACTGGAAAAAAACTCCTCGATCTTTAACTTTCTATACATACCCATAGACTCCTACTGGTGCTTCATAAGCCATTTGGAAGTCCATATCTGACCTATTGAACTTATTTCTGGTCAAAGGGTCTTCAAAAGGTATTAAACTACATAAACTTATAGACACCTTGTGATGTTAAATCAGCTATAGAGAGGTTGCTTTATGAACTGCTGAACATTTTTTTGTCCAATGTGTCTTATATCCATAAGTCCTTAAGTCCATATATCTGACCGACGGACTACATATTACTGGCCAAAGAGTCTTTAAGGAATAACTTACTGTACATAGTTCTCCTACTATACAGACTTCTCGTGATGTTAAATTAGCCATACAGAAGTCCGAATTTGACCTACTGAAAATATTACTGGCCAAAGAGTCCTTAAAGATTAACACTATACATTCAGATTGATGTCTTTGGATGTTATATCATCCTGACAAAAGTCCATATTTGACATTCTGAATTTTTTTCCATCCAAAGAGTATTCAAAACTTGACCTTTCTATATAAATAGTAAATGGATTTACCTTTCCATTTACCTTTCTATATATACTCGTTGACTCTTTCTGATGTTACGTCAGACATTCAGAAGTTCATATTTGACCCAAGGAACATATTTCTGGCCAAAGGGTCCTCAAAAGGTTTGAAACTATATAAACTTATAGACTCCTTCTGATGTTAAATCAGCAATACTGTTCCTTTTTGAACCACTGAACATACTTTTGGCTTTGAATATTAGCTTTCTATACATATTGACTCCTTTTGATGTTACATTAGCCATACTAAAGTCCACATATATAGCTGAACATATTTTTGGCCAGAGATTCCTTAAAGATTAACTTACTACACATTCAGATTGATTTCTTCCAATGTTATATCAGCCAGACGGCAGTCAAAATTTGAACTACTAAACATATTTCTGGCCAAAGAGTACTCAACACATGAACTTTCTATATATACTTGTTGACTCCTTCCGGTTACGTCAGGCATTCAGAAGTTCATATTTGACCCAAGGAACATATTTCTGGCCAAAGAATCCTCGATCTTGAACTTTCTATACATACTGGTAGTCATAGACTTCTGGTGCTTCATAAGCCCTATAGAAGTCCATATAGAAGTCCATATCTGAACTATAGAACTTAATTCTGGTCAAAGGGTCCTCAAATGATTTTAAACTACAGGTATACAAACTTAGAGATTAATTCTGATGTTAAAACCTACTGAACATGTCTGACCAAAGAGTACTTAAAGATTAACACTATACATTGAGATTGAATTCTTCGTATGTTATATCAGCCTGACAAAAGTCCATATTTGACCTACTGAAATTTTTTTTGGCCAAAGAGTACTCAAAACTTGAACTTTCTATACTTGTTGACTCCTGATAATAAATCAGCCATACAAAGGTTCCTTTTTGAACTAATGAACATACTTTTGGCCAAAGAGTCGTTGAACATTAACTTTATATACATATTGACTCCTTTTGATGTTATATCAGACTGTCAAAAGGCCACATTTGACCTACTGAAGATATTTCTGGCCATAGAATCCTCGATCTTGAACTTTCTATACATAGTCATAGACTCATAAGCCATATAGAAGTCCATATAGAAGTCCATACCTGACCTATTGAACTTAATTCTTGTCAAAGGGTCCTCAAATCTTTTTAAACTATATAAACTTAGAGACTCATTCTGGTGTTGAAACCTACTGAACATGTCTGACCAAAGAGTACTTAAAGATTAACACCATACATAAAGATTGAATTCTTCTTATGTTATATCAGTCTGACAAAAGTCCATATTTGACCTACTGAACCTTTTTTTGGCCAAAGAGCACTCGAAACTTGAACTTTCTATACATACTCCTTCTGATGTTAAATCAGCCATACAGAGGTTCATTTTTTAACTAATGAACATAATTTTGGCCAAAGAGTCTTTGAACATTAACTTTCTATACATATTGACTCTATTGATGTTATATCAGCCTGACAAAAGTCCACATTTGACCTACTGAAAATATTTCTGGCCAAAGATTCCTTAAAGATTAATTTACTATACATTCAGATTGATTTGTTCTGATGTTATATCAGCCAGACAGCAGTCAAAATTTGAACTACTATTTGAGGCCATACTCATGGATTCCTGATGTTTTATCAGCCAGAGAGTAGTCCATATTTGACCTAGTGAACATATTTCTGGTGAAAGAGTCATCAAAGGGTAACTAACTATGTGTTCTCACAGAGTGAGACTTCTTTTGATGTTACATCAACATTGAACACATTTCTGGCCAAAGAGTGCTTGATATTGAACTTTCTATACATATAGATTTGTTCTGATGTTTCATCAGCCAGATTGTAGTCCATATTTGACCTATTGAACATATTTCTGGCAGTATAATCTATGAACTTGAACTTTCTAAACATATTGACCCCTTCTGATGTTTTATTAGCCAGATAATAGTCCATATTTGACCTATTGAACATATTTCTAGCAAAAGAGTCCTTGAACTTGAATGTCAAGTTGATGTCCAATGGTCTATGGTCTATGGTCAACTAAGGTTGATGTAACATCAAAGAAGCTCATGAGAACGCATAGTAAGAAAGCCTTTGATGACTCCTGGGCCAGAAATATGTTCAAAAGGTCAAATTTCAACTACAAATATGTATATGTATTAATATGAATAGAAAGTTAAAATTCAAGGACTCTCTGGCCAGAAATGTGTTCAAAAGGTCAAATATGCAGTCATATTTGGTTGCTGTAACATCAAAAGAAGTTTATGAGATCAAATAGTCCGATAGCCCTTTGATGACTCTTTAGCCAGAAATATGTTCAATATGTCAAATTTTGGAATACAGTATGGCTCTTGTAACATAAGGACTCAACAATGGGTTCAATATGGCACATATGGACTACTGTGTGGCTTATGAAACCTCAAAAGTAGTCTATGAAGATCTATAGACAGATCAAGTTCAAAGACTGTTTGGCCAGAAATATGTTCAATAGGTAAAATTTTGGAATACTGTATGGCTCTTGTAACATCAGGACTCAATAAATGGGTTCAATATGTCACATATGGACTACTGTCTGGCTGATGAAACCTCAAAAGTAGTCTATGAGTATCTATAGAAAGTTCAAGTTCAAGGACTCTCTGGGCAAAAATTTGTTCAAAAGGTCAAATATGCAATCATATTTGGTTACTGTAACATCAAAAGAAGTTTATGAGATCAAATAGTCAGATAGCCCTTTGATGACTCTTTAGCCAGAAATATGTTCAATATGTCAAATTTTGGAATACAGTATGGCTCTTGTAACATAAGGACTCAACAATGGGTTCAATATGGCACATATGGACTACTGTGTGGCTTATGAAACCTCAAAAGTAGTCTATGAAGATCTATAGTCAGATAGCCGTTTAATGACTCTTTAGCCAGAAATATGTTCAATAGGTCAAACTCTGGAATACTGTATGGATCTTGTAACATCACGTCTCAATAATGGGTCTAATATGTCACATATGGACTACTGTCTGGCTTATGAAACCTCAAAAGTAGTCTATGAGTATCTATAGAAAGCTCAAATTCAATGACACTTTGGCCAGAAATATGTTCAAAAGGTCAAAATTGATCTACTGATGAAACATCAAAAGGAGTCTATTAGTTTGTATAGAAAGTTCAATATCGAGGACTCTTTGGCCAGAAATGTCTTCATCAGGGTCACATATAGTCTAATCTAAGGTTGATGTAACATCAAAAGAAGTTTATGAGATCATATGGTCAGATAGCCGTTTAATGACTTTAGCCAGAAATATGTTCAATAGGTCAAATTTGAATCACTGATGAAACATCAGAACAGTCCATATGGAAAATCAGGAGATATGAGTATCTATATAATGTTCAAGTTCAAAGACTCTTTAGCCAGAAATATGTTCAATAGGTCTAATTTTGGAATACTGTATGGCTCTTGTAACATCAGGAGTCAATAATAGGTTCAATAGGTCAAGGTCTACTGTCTGGCTGATGAAACATCAAAATGAGTCTATGACTATGTATAAAAAGATCAAATTCAAGGACTCTTTGGCCAGAAATATTTTCATGTCAAATTTTGGAATACTGTATGGCTCTTGTAACATAATGACTCAATAATGGGTTCAATATGTCACAAATGGACTACTGTCTGGCTGATGAAACCTCAAAAGTACTCTATGAGTATCTATAGAAAGTTCAAGTTCAAGGAGTCTTTGGCCAGAAATATGTTCAAAAGGTCAAAATTGATCTACTGATGAAACATCAAAAGGAGTCTATTAGTTTGTATTGAAAGTTCAATATCGAGGTGTCTTTGGCTAGAAATGTCCTCAATAGGTCACATATGGTCTAATCTATGGTTGATGTAACATCAAAGAAGCTCATGAGAACGGATAGTAAGATTGCCTTTGATGACTCTTGGATCAGAAATATGTTCAAAAGGTCAAATTTGAACTACTGATGAAACATCAGAAGGAATGTATAAATATGAATAGAAAGTTAAAATTCAACGACTCTCTGGCCAAAAATGTGTTCAAAAGGTCAAATATGCAGTCATATTTGGTTACTGTAACATCAAAAGAAGTTTATGAGATCATATAGTCAGATAGCCGTTTAATGACTCTTTAGCCAGAAATATGTTCAATAGGTCAAATTTGAATTACTGATGAAACACCAGAACAGTCCATATGGAAAATCAGAAGGACATATGAGTATCTATATAATGTTCAAGTTCAAGGACTCTTTGGTCAAAAATATGTTCAATAGGTCAAATTTTGGAATACTGCCTGGCTCTTGTAACATCAGGTGTCAATAATAGGTTCAATAATAGGTTCAATATGGACTACTGTCTAGCTGATGAAACCTCCAAAGTAGTCTATGAGTATCTATAGAAAGTTCAAGTTCAAGGACACTTTGGCCTGAAATGTCTTCAATAAGTCACATATGGTCTAATCTATGGTTGATCTAACATCAAAGAAGCTAATGAGAACGCATAGTAAGATAGCCTTTGATGACTCCTGGGCCAGAAATATGTTCAAAAGGTCAAAATTAATCTACTGATGAAACATCAAAAGGAGTCTATTAGTTTGTATAGAAAGTTCAATATCGAGGACTCTTTGGCCAGAAATGTCTTCAATAGGTCACATATGGTCTAATCTATGGTTACTGTAACATCAAAAGTAGTTTATGAGATCCTATAGTTAGATAGCCTTTTAATGACTCTTTTGCCAGAACTACGTTCAATAGGTCAAATTTGAATCACTGATGAAACATCAGAACAGTCCATATGGAAAATCAGAAGGAGATATGAGTATCTATATAATGTTCAAGTTCAAGGACTCTTTGGCCAGAAATATGTTCAAAAGGTCAAATTTGAACTACTGATGAAACATCAGAAGGAATGTATAAATATGAATAGAAAGTTAAAATTCAAGGACTCTCTGGCCAGAAATGTGTTCAAAAGGTCAAATATGCAGTCAATTTTGGTTGCTGTAACATCAAAAGAAGTTTATGAGATCATATAGTTAGATAGCCCTTTAATGACTCTTCAGCCAGAAATATGTTCAAAAGGTCAAAATTGATCTACTGATGAAACATCAAAGGAGTCTATTAGTTTGTATAGAAAGTTCAATTTCGAGGACTCTTTGGCCAGAAATGTCTTCATCAGGGTCACATATAGTCTAATCTATGGTTGATGTAAAATCAAAAGAAGTTTATCATATAGTCAGATAGCCGTTTAATGACTCTTTAGCCAGAAATATGTTCAATAGGTCAAGGTCTACTGTCTGGCTGATGAAACATCAAAAGGAGTCTATGAGTATGTAAAAAAAGATCAAGTTCAAGGACTCTTTGGCCAGAAATATGTTCATGTCAAAACTTGGAATACTGTATGGCTCTTGTAACATAAGGACTCAATAATGGGTTCAATATGTCACATATGGACTACTGTCTGGCTGATCAAACCTCAAAATTAGTCTATGAGTATCTATAGAAAGTTCAAGTTCAAGGACACTTTGGCCAGAAATATGTTCAAAAGGTCAAAATTGATCTACTGATGAAACATCAAAAGGAGTCTATTAGTTTGTATAGAAAGTTCAATATCGAGGACTCTTTGGCCAGAAAGGTCTTCAATAGGTCAAATATGGTCTAATATAGATTAGATGTAACATCAAAGAAGCTCATGAGGTAACATATAGGTTAATGTAACATCAAAGAAGCTCATGAGAACACATAGTAAGATAGCCTTTGATGACTCTTGGACCAGAAATATGTTCAAAAGGTCAAATTTGAACTACTGATGAAACATCAGAAGGAATGTATAAATATGAATAGAAAGTTAAAATTCAAGGACTCTCTGGCCAAAAATGTGTTCAAAAGGTCAAATATGCAGTCATATTTGGTTACTGTAACATCAAAAGAAGTTTTTGAGATCATATAGTCAGATAGCCGTTTAATGACTCTTTAGCCAGAAATATGTTCAATAGGTCAAATTTGAATTGCTGATGAAACACCAGAACAGTCCATATGGAAAATCAGAAGGACATATGAGTATCTATATAATGTTCAAGTTCAAGGACTCTTTGGCCAGAAATATGTTCAATAGGTCAAATTTTGGAATACTGCCTGGCTCTTGTAACATCAGGTGTCAATAATAGGTTCAATAGGTCAAATATGGACAACTGTCTGGCTGATGAAACCTCAAAAGTAGTCTATCAGTATCTATAGAAAGTTCAAGTTCATGGACACTTTGACCAGAAATGTCTTTAATAAGTCACATATGGTCTAATATAGATTAGATGTAACATCAAAGAAGCTCATGAGGTAACATATAGGTTGATGTAACATCAAAGATGCTCATGAGAACACATGGTAAGATAGCCTTTGATGACTCTTGGACCAGAAATATGTTCAAAAGGTCAAATTTTGGAATACTGCATGGCTCTTGTAACATCAGGTCTCAATAATGGGTCTAATATGTCACATATGGACTACTGTCTGGCTTATGAAACCTCAAAAGTAGTCTATGAGTATCTATAGAAAGGTCAAATTCAATGACACTTTGGCCAGAAATATGTTCAAAAGGTCAAAAATGATCTACTGATGAAACATCAAAAGGAGTCTATTGGTTTGTATAGAAAGTTCAATATCGAGGACTCTTTGGCCAGAAATGTCTTCAATAGATCACATAAGATCTAATCTTCTTTTGATGCTGTAACATCAAAAGAAGTTTATGAGATCATATAGTTAGATAGCCCTTTAATGACTCTTCAGCCAGAAATATATTCAAAAGGTCAAAATTGATCTACTGATGAAACTTCAAAGGAGTCTATTAGTTTGTATAGAAAGTTCAATATCGAGGACTCTTTGGCCAGAAATGTCTTCATCAGGGTCACATATAGTCTAATCTATGGTTGATGTAACATCAAAAGAAAATTATCATATAGTCTGATAGCCGTTTAATGACTCTTTAGCCAGAAATATGTTCAATAGGTCAAATTTGTATTACTGATGAAACATCAGAACAGTCCATATGGAAAATCAGAAGGAGATATGAGTATCTATATAATGTTCAAGTTCAAAGACTCTTTGGCCAGAAATATGTTCAATAGATCAAATTTTGGAATACTGCCTGGCTCTTTTAACATCAGGTGTCAATAATAGGTTCAATAGGTCAAATATGGACAACTGTCTGGCTGATGAAACCTCAAAAGTAGTCTATGAGTATCTATAGAAAGTTCAAGTTCAAGGACACTTTGACCAGAAATGTCTTTAATAAGTCACATATGGTCTAATATAGATTAGATGTAACATCAAAGAAGCTCATTAGGTAACATATAGGTTGATGTAACATCAAAGATGCTCATGAGAACACATGGTAAGATAGCCTTTGATGACTCTTGGACCAGAAATATGTTCAAAAGGTCAAATTTTGGAATACTGCATGGCTCTTGTAACATCAGGTCTCAATAATGGGTCTAATATGTCACATATGGACTACTGTCTGGCTTATGAAACCTCAAAAGTAGTCTATGAGTATCTATAGAAAGGTCAAATTCAATGACACTTTGGCCAGAAATATGTTCAAAAGGTCAAAAATGATCTACTGATGAAACATCAAAAGGAATCTATTGGTTTGTATAGAAAGTTCAATATCGAGGACTCTTTGGCCAGAAATGTCTTCAATAGGTCAGATAAGATCTAATCTTCTTTTGATGCTGTAACATCAAAAGAAGTTTATGAGATCCTATAGTTAGATAGCCTTTTAATGACTCTTTTGCCAGAACTATGTTCAATAGGTCAAATTTGAATCACTGATGAAACATCAGAACAGTCCATATGGAAAATCAGAAGGAGATATGAGTATCTATATAATGTTCAAGTTCAAGGACTCTTTGGCCAGAAATATGTTCAATAGGTCAGATTTTGGAATACTGCATGTAACATCAGGAGTCAACGATAGGTTCAATAGGTCAAATATGGACTACTGTCTGGCTAATGAAACATCAAAAGGAGTCTATGAGTATCTATAGAAAGTTCAAGTTCAAGGACACTTTGGCCAGAAATATGTTCAAAAGGTCAAATTTGAACTACTGATGAAACATCAGAAGGAATGTATAAATATGAATAGAAAGTTAAAATTCAAGGACTCTCTGGCCAGAAATGTGTTCAAAAGGTCAAATATGCAGTCAATTTTGGTTTCTGTAACATCAAAAGAAGTTTATGAGATCATATAGTTAGATAGCCCTTTAATGACTCTTCAGCCAGAAATATGTTCAAAAGGTCAAAATTGATCTACTGATGAAACATCAAAGGAGTCTATTAGTTTGTATAGAAAGTTCAATATCGAGGACTCTTTGGCCAGAAATGTCTTCATCAGGGTCATATATAGTTTAATCTATGGTTGATGTAACATCAAAAGAAGTTTATCATATAGTCAGATAGCCGTTTAATGACTCTTTAGCCAGAAATATGTTCAATAGGTCAAGGTCTACTGTCTGGCTGATGAAACATCAAAAGGAGTCTTTGAGTATGTAAAAAAAAAGATCAAGTTCAAGGACTCTTTGGCCAGAAATATGTTCATGTCAAAATTTGGAATACTGCATGTAACATCAGGAGTCAACGATAGGTTCAATAGGTCAAATATGGACTACTGTCTGGCTGATGAAACATCAAAAGGAGTCTATGAGTATCTATAGAAAGTTCAAGTTCAAGGACACTTTGGCCAGAAATATGTTCAAAAGGTCAAATTTGAACTACTGATGAAACATCAGAAGGAATGTATAAATATGAATAGAAAGTTAAAATTCAAGGACTCTCTGGCCAGAAATGTGTTCAAAAGGTCAAATATGCAGTCAATTTTGGTTTCTGTAACATCAAAAGAAGTTTATGAGATCATATAGTTAGATAGCCCTTTAATGACTCTTCAGCCAGAAATATGTTCAAAAGGTCAAAATTGATCTACTGATGAAACATCAAAGGAGTCTATTAGTTTGTATAGAAAGTTCAATATCGAGGACTCTTTGGCCAGAAATGTCTTCATCAGGGTCACATATAGTCTAATCTATGGTTGATGTAACATCAAAAGAAGTTTATCTTATAGTCAGATAGCCGTTTAATGACTCTTTAGCCAGAAATATGTTCAATAGGTCAAGGTCTACTGTCTGGCTGATGAAACATCAAAAGGAGTCTTTGAGTATGTATAAAAAGATCAAGTTCAAGGACTCTTTGGCCAGAAATATGTTCATGTCAAATTTGGAATACTGCATGTAACATCAGGAGTCAACGATAGGTTCAATAGGTCAAATATGGACTACTGTCTGGCTGATGAAACATCAAAAGGAGTCTATGAGTATCTATAGAAAGTTCAAGTTCAAGGACACTTTGGCCAGAAATATGTTCAAAAGGTCAAATTTGAACTACTGATGAAACATCAGAAGGAATGTATAAATATGAATAGAAAGTTAAAATTCAAGGACTCTCTGGCCAGAAATGTGTTCAAAAGGTCAAATATGCAGTCAATTTTGGTTGCTGTAACATCAAAAGAAGTTTATGAGATCATATAGTTAGATAGCCCTTTAATGACTCTTCAGCCAGAAATATGTTCAAAAGGTCAAAATTGATCTACTGATGAAACATCAAAGGAGTCTATTAGTTTGTATAGAAAGTTCAATTTCGAGGACTCTTTGGCCAGAAATGTCTTCATCAGGGTCACATATAGTCTAATCTATGGTTGATGTAAAATCAAAAGAAGTTTATCATATAGTCAGATAGCCGTTTAATGACTCTTTAGCCAGAAATATGTTCAATAGGTCAAGGTCTACTGTCTGGCTGATGAAACATCAAAAGGAGTCTATGAGTATGTAAAAAAAGATCAAGTTCAAGGACTCTTTGGCCAGAAATATGTTCATGTCAAAACTTGGAATACTGTATGGCTCTTGTAACATAAGGACTCAATAATGGGTTCAATATGTCACATATGGACTACTGTCTGGCTGATCAAACCTCAAAATTAGTCTATGAGTATCTATAGAAAGTTCAAGTTCAAGGACACTTTGGCCAGAAATATGTTCAAAAGGTCAAAATTGATCTACTGATGAAACATCAAAAGGAGTCTATTAGTTTGTATAGAAAGTTCAATATCGAGGACTCTTTGGCCAGAAAGGTCTTCAATAGGTCAAATATGGTCTAATATAGATTAGATGTAACATCAAAGAAGCTCATGAGGTAACATATAGGTTAATGTAACATCAAAGAAGCTCATGAGAACACATAGTAAGATAGCCTTTGATGACTCTTGGACCAGAAATATGTTCAAAAGGTCAAATTTGAACTACTGATGAAACATCAGAAGGAATGTATAAATATGAATAGAAAGTTAAAATTCAAGGACTCTCTGGCCAAAAATGTGTTCAAAAGGTCAAATATGCAGTCATATTTGGTTACTGTAACATCAAAAGAAGTTTTTGAGATCATATAGTCAGATAGCCGTTTAATGACTCTTTAGCCAGAAATATGTTCAATAGGTCAAATTTGAATTGCTGATGAAACACCAGAACAGTCCATATGGAAAATCAGAAGGACATATGAGTATCTATATAATGTTCAAGTTCAAGGACTCTTTGGCCAGAAATATGTTCAATAGGTCAAATTTTGGAATACTGCCTGGCTCTTGTAACATCAGGTGTCAATAATAGGTTCAATAGGTCAAATATGGACAACTGTCTGGCTGATGAAACCTCAAAAGTAGTCTATCAGTATCTATAGAAAGTTCAAGTTCATGGACACTTTGACCAGAAATGTCTTTAATAAGTCACATATGGTCTAATATAGATTAGATGTAACATCAAAGAAGCTCATGAGGTAACATATAGGTTGATGTAACATCAAAGATGCTCATGAGAACACATGGTAAGATAGCCTTTGATGACTCTTGGACCAGAAATATGTTCAAAAGGTCAAATTTTGGAATACTGCATGGCTCTTGTAACATCAGGTCTCAATAATGGGTCTAATATGTCACATATGGACTACTGTCTGGCTTATGAAACCTCAAAAGTAGTCTATGAGTATCTATAGAAAGGTCAAATTCAATGACACTTTGGCCAGAAATATGTTCAAAAGGTCAAAAATGATCTACTGATGAAACATCAAAAGGAGTCTATTGGTTTGTATAGAAAGTTCAATATCGAGGACTCTTTGGCCAGAAAAGTCTTCAATAGATCACATAAGATCTAATCTTCTTTTGATGCTGTAACATCAAAAGAAGTTTATGACATCATATAGTTAGATAGCCCTTTAATGACTCTTCAGCCAGAAATATATTCAAAAGGTCAAAATTGATCTACTGATGAAACTTCAAAGGAGTCTATTAGTTTGTATAGAAAGTTCAATATCGAGGACTCTTTGGCCAGAAATGTCTTCATCAGGGTCACATATAGTCTAATCTATGGGTTGATGTAACATCAAAAGAAAATTATCATATAGTCTGATAGCCGTTTAATGACTCTTTAGCCAGAAATATGTTCAATAGGTCAAATTTGTATTACTGATGAAACATCAGAACAGTCCATATGGAAAATCAGAAGGAGATATGAGTATCTATATAATGTTCAAGTTCAAAGACTCTTTGGCCAGAAATATGTTCAATAGGTCAGATTTTGGAATACTGCATGTAACATCAGGAGTCAACGATAGGTTCAATAGGTCAAATATGGACTACTGTCTGGCTGATGAAACATCAAAAGGAGTCTATGAGTATCTATAGAAAGTTCAAGTTCAAGGACACTTTGGCCAGAAATATGTTCAAAAGGTCAAATTTGAACTACTGATGAAACATCAGAAGGAATGTATAAATATGAATAGAAAGTTAAAATTCAAGGACTCTCTGGCCAGAAATGTGTTCAAAAGGTCAAATATGCAGTCAATTTTGGTTTCTGTAACATCAAAAGAAGTTTATGAGATCATATAGTTAGATAGCCCTTTAATGACTCTTCAGCCAGAAATATGTTCAAAAGGTCAAAATTGATCTACTGATGAAACATCAAAGGAGTCTATTAGTTTGTATAGAAAGTTCAATATCGAGGACTCTTTGGCCAGAAATGTCTTCATCAGGGTCACATATAGTCTAATCTATGGTTGATGTAACATCAAAAGAAGTTTATCTTATAGTCAGATAGCCGTTTAATGACTCTTTAGCCAGAAATATGTTCAATAGGTCAAGGTCTACTGTCTGGCTGATGAAACATCAAAAGGAGTCTATGAGTATGTATAAAAAGATCAAGTTCAAGGACTCTTTGGCCAGAAATATGTTCATGTCAAAATTTGGAATACTGCATGTAACATCAGGAGTCAACGATAGGTTCAATAGGTCAAATATGGACAACTGTCTGGCTGATGAAACCTCAAAAGGAGTCTATGAGTATCTATAGAAAGTTCAAGTTCAAGGACACTTTGACCAGAAATGTCTTTAATAAGTCACATATGGTCTAATATAGCTAGATGTAACATCAAAGAAGCTCATGAGGTAACATATAGGTTGATGTAACATCAAAGATGCTCATGAGAACACATGGTAAGATAGCCTTTGATGACTCTTGGACCAGAAATATGTTCAAAAGGTCAAATTTTGGAATACTGCATGGCTCTTGTAACATCAGGTCTCAATAATGGGTCTAATATGTCACATATGGACTACTGTCTGGCTTATGAAACCTCAAAAGTAGTCTATGAGTATCTATAGAAAGGTCAAATTCAATGACACTTTGGCCAGAAATATGTTCAAAAGGTCAAAAATGATCTACTGATGAAACATCAAAAGGAATCTATTGGTTTGTATAGAAAGTTCAATATCGAGGACTCTTTGGCCAGAAATGTCTTTAATAGGTCACATAAGATCTAATCTTCTTTTGATGCTGTAACATCAAAAGAAGTTTATGAGATCCTATAGTTAGATAGCCTTTTAATGACTCTTTTGCCAGAACTATGTTCAATAGGTCAAATTTGAATCACTGATGAAACATCAGAACAGTCCATATGGAAAATCAGAAGGAGATATGAGTATCTATATAATGTTCAAGTTCAAGGACTCTTTGGCCAGAAATATGTTCAATAGGTCAGATTTTGGAATACTGCATGTAACATCAGGAGTCAACGATAGGTTCAATAGGTCAAATATGGAGTACTGTCTGGCTGATGAAACATCAAAAGGAGTCTATGAGTATCTATAGAAAGTTCAAGTTCAAGGACACTTTGGCCAGAAATATGTTCAAAAGGTCAAATTTGAACTACTGATGAAACATCAGAAGGAATGTATAAATATGAATAGAAAGTTAAAATTCAAGGACTCTCTGGCCAGAAATGTGTTCAAAAGGTCAAATATGCAGTCAATTTTGGTTTCTGTAACATCAAAAGAAGTTTATGAGATCATATAGTTAGATAGCCCTTTAATGACTCTTCAGCCAGAAATATGTTCAAAAGGTCAAAATTGATCTACTGATGAAACATCAAAGGAGTCTATTAGTTTGTATAGAAAGTTCAATATCGAGGACTCTTTGGCCAGAAATGTCTTCATCAGGGTCACATATAGTCTAATCTATGGTTGATGTAACATCAAAAGAAGTTTATCTTATAGTCAGATAGCCGTTTAATGACTCTTTAGCCAGAAATATGTTCAATAGGTCAAGGTCTACTGTCTGGCTGATGAAACATCAAAAGGAGTCTATGAGTATGTATAAAAAGATCAAGTTCAAGGACTCTTTGGCCAGAAATATGTTCATGTCAAAATTTGGAATACTGCATGTAACATCAGGAGTCAACGATAGGTTCAATAGGTCAAATATGGACAACTGTCTGGCTGATGAAACCTCAAAAGGAGTCTATGAGTATCTATAGAAAGTTCAAGTTCAAGGACACTTTGACCAGAAATGTCTTTAATAAGTCACATATGGTCTAATATAGCTAGATGTAACATCAAAGAAGCTCATGAGGTAACATATAGGTTGATGTAACATCAAAGATGCTCATGAGAACACATGGTAAGATAGCCTTTGATGACTCTTGGACCAGAAATATGTTCAAAAGGTCAAATTTTGGAATACTGCATGGCTCTTGTAACATCAGGTCTCAATAATGGGTCTAATATGTCACATATGGACTACTGTCTGGCTTATGAAACCTCAAAAGTAGTCTATGAGTATCTATAGAAAGGTCAAATTCAATGACACTTTGGCCAGAAATATGTTCAAAAGGTCAAAAATGATCTACTGATGAAACATCAAAAGGAATCTATTGGTTTGTATAGAAAGTTCAATATCGAGGACTCTTTGGCCAGAAATGTCTTTAATAGGTCACATAAGATCTAATCTTCTTTTGATGCTGTAACATCAAAAGAAGTTTATGAGATCCTATAGTTAGATAGCCTTTTAATGACTCTTTTGCCAGAACTATGTTCAATAGGTCAAATTTGAATCACTGATGAAACATCAGAACAGTCCATATGGAAAATCAGAAGGAGATATGAGTATCTATATAATGTTCAAGTTCAAGGACTCTTTGGCCAGAAATATGTTCAATAGGTCAGATTTTGGAATACTGCATGTAACATCAGGAGTCAACGATAGGTTCAATAGGTCAAATATGGAGTACTGTCTGGCTGATGAAACATCAAAAGGAGTCTATGAGTATCTATAGAAAGTTCAAGTTCAAGGACACTTTGGCCAGAAATATGTTCAAAAGGTCAAATTTGAACTACTGATGAAACATCAGAAGGAATGTATAAATATGAATAGAAAGTTAAAATTCAAGGACTCTCTGGCCAGAAATGTGTTCAAAAGGTCAAATATGCAGTCAATTTTGGTTTCTGTAACATCAAAAGAAGTTTATGAGATCATATAGTTAGATAGCCCTTTAATGACTCTTCAGCCAGAAATATGTTCAAAAGGTCAAAATTGATCTACTGATGAAACATCAAAGGAGTCTATTAGTTTGTATAGAAAGTTCAATATCGAGGACTCTTTGGCCAGAAATGTCTTCATCAGGGTCACATATAGTCTAATCTATGGTTGATGTAACATCAAAAGAAGTTTATCTTATAGTCAGATAGCCGTTTAATGACTCTTTAGCCAGAAATATGTTCAATAGGTCAAGGTCTACTGTCTGGCTGATGAAACATCAAAAGGAGTCTATGAGTATGTATAAAAAGATCAAGTTCAAGGACTCTTTGGCCAGAAATATGTTCATGTCAAAATTTGGAATACTGCATGTAACATCAGGAGTCAACGATAGGTTCAATAGGTCAAATATGGACAACTGTCTGGCTGATGAAACCTCAAAAGGAGTCTATGAGTATCTATAGAAAGTTCAAGTTCAAGGACACTTTGACCAGAAATGTCTTTAATAAGTCACATATGGTCTAATATAGCTAGATGTAACATCAAAGAAGCTCATGAGGTAACATATAGGTTGATGTAACATCAAAGATGCTCATGAGAACACATGGTAAGATAGCCTTTGATGACTCTTGGACCAGAAATATGTTCAAAAGGTCAAATTTTGGAATACTGCATGGCTCTTGTAACATCAGGTCTCAATAATGGGTCTAATATGTCACATATGGACTACTGTCTGGCTTATGAAACCTCAAAAGTAGTCTATGAGTATCTATAGAAAGGTCAAATTCAATGACACTTTGGCCAGAAATATGTTCAAAAGGTCAAAAATGATCTACTGATGAAACATCAAAAGGAGTCTATTGGTTTGTATAGAAAGTTCAATATCGAGGACTCTTTGGCCAGAAATGTCTTCAATAGATCACATAAGATCTAATCTTCTTTTGATGCTGTAACATCAAACGAAGTTTATGAGATCATATAGTTAGATAGCCCTTTAATGACTCTTCAGCCAGAAATATATTCAAAAGGTCAAAATTGATCTACTGATGAAACTTCAAAGGAGTCTATTAGTTTGTATAGAAAGTTCAATATCGAGGACTCTTTGGCCAGAAATGTCTTCATCAGGGTCACATATAGTCTAATCTATGGTTAATGTAACATCAAAAGAAAATTATCATATAGTCTGATAGCCGTTTTAATGACTCTTTAGCCAGAAATATGTTCAATAGGTCAAATTTGTATTACTGATGAAACATCAGAACAGTCCATATGGAAAATCAGAAGGAGATATGAGTATCTATATAATGTTCAAGTTCAAAGACGCTTTGGCCAGAAATATGTTCAATAGATCAAATTTTGGAATACTGCCTGGCTCTTTTAACATCAGGTGTCAATAATAGGTTCAATAAGTCAAATATGGACAACTGTCTGGCTGATGAAACCTCAAAAGTAGTCTATGAGTATCTATAGAAAGTTCAAGTTCAAGGACACTTTGGCCAGAAATATGTTCAAAAGGTCAAATTTGAACTACTGATGAAACATCAGAAGGAATGTATAAATATGAATAGAAAGTTAAAGTTCAAGGACTCTCTGGCCAGAAATGTGTTCAAAAGGTCAAATATGCAGTCATATTTGGTTGCTTTAACATCAAAAAAAGTTTATGAGATCATATAGTCAGATAGCCCTTTAATGACTCTTTATCCAGAAATATGTTCAATAGGTCAAATTTGAATTACTGATGAAACATCAGAACAGTCCATATGGAAAATCAGGAGATATGAGTATCTATATAATGTTCAAGTTCAAGGACTCTTTGGCCAGAAATCTGTTCAATAGGTCAAATTTTGGAATACTGCATGGCTCTTGTAACATCAGGAGTCAATAATAGGTTCAATATGTCAAATGTGGACTACTGTCTGGCTGATGAAACGTCAAAAGGAGTCTATGACTATGTATAGAAAGATCAAGTTCAAGGACTCTTTGGCCAGAAATATGTTCAATAGGTCAAACTCTGGAATACTGTATGGATCTTGTAACATCAGGTCTCAATAATGGGTCTACATGTCACATATGGACTACTGTCTGGCTTATGAAACCTCAAAAGTAGTCTATGAGTATCTATAGAAAGCTCAAATTCAATGACACTTTGGCCAGAAATATGTTCAAAAGGTCAAAATTGATCTACTGATGAAACATCAAAAGGAGTCTATGACTATGTATAAAAAGATCGAATTCAAGGACTCTTTGGCCAGAAATACGTTCATGTCAAATTTTGGAATACTGTATGGCTCTTGTAACATAAGGACTCAATAATGGCTTCAATATGTCACAAATGGACTACTGTCTGGCTGATGAAACCTCAAAATTAGTCTATGAGCATCTATAGAAAGTTTAAGTTCAAAGAGTCTTTGGCCAGAAATATGTTCAAAAGGTCAAAATTGATCTACTGATGACACATCAAAGGAGTCTATTAGTTTGTATTGAAAGTTCAACATCGAGGAGTCTTTGGCCAGAAATGTCCTCAATAGGTCACATATGGTTACTAATAATCTATGGTTACTGTAACATCAAAAGAAGTTTATGAGATCCTATAGTTAGACTCTTTTGCCAGAACTATGTTCAATAAGTCAAATTTGAATCACTGATGAAACATCAGAACAGTCCATATGGAAAATCAGAAGGAGATATGAGTATCTATATAATGTTCAAGTTCAAGGACTCTTTGGCCAGAAATATTTTCAATAGGTCAGATTTTGGAATACTGCATGGCTCATGTAACAGCAGGAGTCAATGATAGGTTCAATAGGTCAAATATGGACTACTGTCTGGCTGATGAAACATCAAAAGGAGTCTTTGAGTATCTATAGAAAGTTCAAGTTCAAGGACACTTTGGCCAGAAATATGTTCAAAAGGTCAAATTTGAACTACTGATGAAACATCAGAAGGAATGTATAAATATGAATAGAAAGTTAAAATTCAAGGACTCTCTGGCCAGAAATGTGTTCAAAAGGTTAAATATGCAGTCAATTTTGGTTGTTGTAACATCAAGTTTATGAGATCATATAGTCATCTGAAGAGCCTTTGATGACTCTTGGACCGGAAATATGTTCAAAAGTTCAAAATTGATCTACTGATGAAACATCAAAAGGAGTCTATTAGTTTGAATAGAAAGTTCAATATCGAGGACTCTTTGGCCAGAAATGTCTTCAAGAACTACAGTATGGTTCTTGTAACATCAGGACTCAATAATGGGTTCAATAGGTCAAATAAAGACTACTGTCTGGCTGATGAAACATCAAAAGGAGTCTATGAGTATGTATAAAAAGATCAAGTTCAAGGAGTCTTTGCGCAGAAATATGTTCAATAGGTCAAATTTTGGAATACTCATTCTAACTAACTCATTCCTTTGTGCATTAAAGAGATAAAATGAGTGCTGTTGCACTGCATTGCACAAACTATCTAATTATGTCCATTGAAGAATATCACATAAGCTATGTGCTTGATGCATTTCAATGCAGACCAAAAACTGACTTATTCTGGTTTGCAACGAAGTGATAAGCTAAGTGCAGTTGCATTGCATTGTACAGACGATCTAACATTGCGCATTGAAAAATAACATATATATATATATATATATATATATATATATATATATATATATATATATATATATATATATATATATATAAATTACATGTTGCATTGCATTGCATACCAGAACTCATTGCGTTGTGCTTTGAGGAGATAACATTTGAATTGTTGCATTGCATTGCAAATAAATCTTAATTATTACTCTATGCAATGAAAACACAACATATGTGCTTTCCATTGCACTGCATACTACAACTTTTGCCATTTGCATTACAATGCATAAAATGACCTCATACCTCTTATGCAACGAAGAGATAACATAAGAATTGCAAATAAATCTTAATTATTACTCTATGCAATGAAAACACAACATATGTGCTTTCCATTGCACTGCATACTACAACTTTTGGCATTTGCATTACAATGCATAAAATGACCTCATACCTCTTATGCAACGAAGAGATAACATAAGAGTTGCATTGCATTGCAATGGCGATCTAAGAATTAGTTAAATAACATATTTGCGAAGCACATGTTGCATTTTAATACATGCCAAAACTAACTCATTCCTTTGTGCATTAAAGAGATAACATGAGTGCTATTGCACTGCATTGCACAAACGATCTAATGATGTGCATTGAACAATATCACATAAGCTCATTCATTTTTGAATTGAAGGGAAATTATTGCATTAGCTTTTTCATTACAATGCATAGAATAACTACCTCATACCTCATGTGCAACGAAGCCGAACACGATAACATAAGTATTGCATTGCACATGCGATCTAAGAAGTAGCGTTGAAGAATAACATATAAGCGTATGACATCAATGCATGCCAGAACTAACTCATTCCTTTGTGCATTAAAGAGATAACATTAGTGCAAAAGCACAGCATTGCACAAACGATCTAACGATGTGTATTGAAGAATATCATATAAACTATATATCTGTCTTATTCTTCTGTGCAATGAAAACACATACTATATGTACTTTCTTTTTGCATTACTACATCTAAACTATTTATTTGTGTATTGAAGAGAAATTATTGCAATAACTATTCTATTGCAATGGACACACAATAACTAACTCATTCCGTTGTGCAACGAGCTTATTTGTTATTCTTCAATACACAACTTGCATTGACTATCGTGTCAATAGTGCCCATATGTTAATGCATACAAGAACTATTGCATGAAATATCAAACTAATTCCTGTGCAAAAAAAAAACAGAACATATATGTGCAAACGATCTACATTGCGCATTGAAGAATAACATAGCTATATGCACTTGTTGCTTTGCATTGCATACCAGAACTAACTCGTTGCGGCGTTCTTTAAGGAGATACAATTTGTGCTGTTGCATTGCATTGCAAAAAAATCTAAATTATTCCTCTATGCAATGAAAACCACAACATGTGTTCTTTCGCATTGCAAAGCATACTACAACAAACATTCATTTTTGCATTGAAGGGAAATCATTGCATTAGCTCTTGCATTACAATATACAGAATAACTACCCCATACCTCTTGTGCAACGAAGAGATAGCATTGTACGATGTGCATTGAAGAATATCATATATGTGTTTGGTGCATTTCAATACATGCCAGAACTAACTCATTCCTTTGTGCATTAAAGAGATAACATGAATGCTGTTGCACTGCATTGCACAAACGATCTAACGATGTGCATTGAAGAATATCATATAAGCTATGTGCTTGGTGCATCAATGCATACTGACATTCTGTTTTGCAACGAAGCGATAACTAAAGTGCTGTTGCATTGCATTGCACAAACGATCTTTGCGATCATTGCGCTTTGAATAATAACATATAAGTTATGCATTTGTTGCATGCATTCCATACCAGAACTAACTCATTGCGTTAGGCTTTGAGGAGATAAAATCAGAATTTTTACTCTATGCAATGAAAACACATAACATATGTGCTTTAGCATTGCACTGCATACTATAACAACCTTATTCATTTTTGAATAGAAGGGAAATTATTGTATTAGCTCTTTCATTACAATGCATATGAATAACTACCTCATACTTCATGTGCAACGAAGTCGAACACTGCACGGACACGAACTATTGCATTGCACATGCGATCTAAGAAGTAGCGTTGAAAAGCGTATACATATGCAGCACATGTTGCATTTTAATGCATGCCAGAACTAACTAATTCCTTTGTGCATTAAAGAGATAACATGAGTGCAACAGCACTACATTGCAAAAAACTGACTTATTCGTTTTTGCAATGAAGAGATGCAATAGCTAATGCAATAATCGTTAGATCTTTTGTGCATTCGAATGCAACTGCAAAAATGGTATCTCTTCAATGCACATATAAGTGAGTTAGTTCTTGTAAGGATTGCATGCAAAAAGCTTATATGTTATTCTTCAATGCACAACGTTTGATCGTGTGTGAAATGCAATGCAAAAGAACAAATTGTATTTCCTCAAAGCACAACGCAATGAGTTAGTTCTGGTATGCAATGCAATGTAACAAGTGTGTAGCTTATGTGATATTCTTCAATGCACATCGTTGTCTGTGCAATATAGTGCAACAGCACTCATGTTATCTCGTCGTTGCACAATGCGCTTAGCCTGTATGTTATGTTTTATGAACATCATTAGATCCTGTGTGCAATACAATACACCAGCACTCATGTTATTTCCTTACACAAAGGAATGAGTTAGTTCTGGCATGCATTGAAATGCGACATGTGCATAGAATATATGTTATTCTTAAATGCAAAATCTTAGATCGTGTGTGCAATGCAATGCAACACATCTCTTCTTTGCACACGAGGTATGAGGTAGATAACTATTGCAACTAATCCAATAATTTCCCTTCAATGCACAAATTAATAAGTTTGTTATAGTATGCAGTGCAATGCAATGCAACAAAACAGAAATTATCTCTTTAATGCACATGGGAACGAGTTAGTTATTGTATCTATTGCAATGCACCAAGCGCATAGCTTATATGACATTCTTCAATGCACATCGTTTTCTGTGCAATGCAGTGCAACAGCACTCATATCATTCCCTTAAAGCACAAAGGAATGAGTTAAGTTCTGGCATGCATTGAAATACAACACGTGCTATGTTATTCTTCAATGCACAACGTTTGATTGTGTGTGAAATGCAATGCAAAAGAACAAATTGTATTTCCTCAAAGCACAACGCAATGACTTAGTTCTGGTATGCAATGCAAGTGCATGCAACAAACGCATAGCTTATGTGATATTCTTCAATGCACATCGTTGTCTGTGCAATATAGTGCAACAGCACTCATGTTATCTCGTCGTTGCACAATGCGCTTAGCCTGTATGTTATGTTCTATGAACATCATTAGATCCTGTGTGCAATACAATACACCAGCACTCATGTTATTTCCTTACACAAAGGAATGAGTTAGTTCTGGCATGCATTGAAATGCGACATGTGCATAGATTATATGTTATTCTTAAATGCAAAATCTTAGATCGTGTGTGCAATGCAATGCAACACATCTCTTCTTTGCACACGAGGTATGAGGTAGATAACTACTGCAACTAATCCAATAAATTCCCTTCAATGCACAAATTAATAAGTTTGTTATAGTATTCAACTAGTATGTTATAGTTTGTTGCAATGCAACAAAACAGAAATTATCTCTTTAATGCACATGGGAACGAGTTAGTTATTGTATCTATTGCAATGCACCAAGCGCATAGCTTATATGACATTCTTCAATGCACATCGTTTTCTGTGCAATGCAGTGCAACAGCACTCATATCATTCCCTTAAAGCACAAAGGAATGAGTTAAGTTCTGGCATGCATTGAAATACAACACGTGCTATGTTATTCTTCAATGCACAACGTTTGATTGTGTGTGAAATGCAATGCAAAAGAACAAATTGTATTTCCTCAAAGCACAACGCAATGACTTAGTTCTGGTATGCAATGCAAGTGCATAGCCTAAATGGTATTTTTCAATGCACAACGTTAGATCGTTTGTGCAATGCAATGCAACAAAACACATGTTATCTCTTTAATGCACATGGGAATGAGTTAGTTATTGTATGCATTGCAATGCAACAAGCGCATAGCTTATGTGATATTCATCAATGCACATCGTTGTCTCCGCAATGCAGTGCAACAGCACTCATATTATATCGTCGTGGCACATGCAATACACCAGCAATCATGTTATTCCCTTAAAGCACAAAGGAATGAGTTAGTTTTGGTATGCAATGCAATGTAACAAGTGCATAGTTGATATGTTATTTTTCAATGCACAACGTTGTCTGTGCAATAGCACTCATTGTCTCGTCGTTGCACAATGGAATAGGTCAGTTCTGGTATCGTTAGATCGCAATACACCAGCACTCATGTTATTTCTTTAACGCACAAAGGATTGAGTTAAGTTTTGGCATGCATTGAAATGCAACGTGCTGATATGTTATTCTTCAACGCCAAATCTTAGATCGTGTGTGCAATGCAATGCAACACATGTTATCTCTTCTTTGCACACGAGGTATGAGGTAGTTGTTCTATGCATTGTAACGCAACAGCTAATGCAATAATTTCCCTTCAATGCACTAATAAATGAGTTTGTTTCATGTGCAGTGCGAACCTATGTTATGTGTATAGCTATGCAATACTCATTTCATAGAGAAATGAGTTAGATCTTTTGTGCATTCCAAAGCAACTGCAAAAATTGTCAATTCACATGGAGTGAATTAGTTCTTGTGATGATTGCATGCAACAAGCTTATATGTTATTATTCAATACACAACGTTAGATCATAGCAATGCAACAGCACACTTGTTATTTCTTCGTTGCACAAA
This sequence comes from Rhinichthys klamathensis goyatoka, assembly GCF_029890125.1. NCBI lineage: Eukaryota > Metazoa > Chordata > Actinopteri > Cypriniformes > Leuciscidae > Rhinichthys > Rhinichthys klamathensis. The sequence goes on from NW_026606632.1 coordinate 1,643,653, forward strand.
GTTATTGTGTGTGCAATGTAAAGGAATAGCGTTTGCAATAAAATAATTCCCTTCAAAACACAAATTAATAGTTTAGATGTAGTATGCAATGAAATGCGAAAAGCACATATATTATGTTTTTTCATTGCACAGAGGAATAAGATAGATCTTTTTTTGCAATGCAACGGTAAAAATGCTATCTCCTCAATGCACATCGGAATGAGGTAGTTCAACAACTACAAATGTGTGTATTCAGTGTATCAGTGCAGAATATGTTATTCTTCACTGCACAACGTTTGATCGTGTGTGAAATGCAATGCAACAGCACAAATTGTATCTCCTCAAAGCACAACGCAATGAGTTAGTTCTGGTATGCAATGCAATGCAACAAGTGCCTACATGTTATTTTTCAATGCACAACGTTAGATCGTTTGTGCAAATGCAATGCAACAAAACACAAATTATCTTATTATAATAAGATAATCACATATTATAAACTTATAGACTCCTTTTAATGTTAAATCAGTCCATATTTGACCTACTGGACATTTTTCTGTGCAAAGAGTCTTGGACTTTCTATACCTACTCAGAGACTCCTTCTGATGCTTCATAAGCCTAAAAAAGTAGGCCTGATTAAGTATGCACTAAAAAAGTAGTCCATATCTGACCTATTGAACTTATTTCTGGTCAAAAAAATGTTATTTCATACTCACTTATTTCTGGTCCTCAAGTTTTTTTTAACTATATAAAGTTATAGACTCCTTCTGATGATAAATCATCTATACAGAGGTCCTTTTTTCACCTACTGAACATATTTCTGGCCAAAGAGTTCTTGAACATTATCTTGCTATTCATACAGTTGGACTTCTTGTGATGTTATATTATCCACCCTGTAGTCTATTTTTGATCTACTCAACTTATTTCTGGCCCTAGAGTACTCGATCTTGAAATTTCTATACATTCTCATAGACTCCTTCTGATGTCCATATTTGACCTACTGAACATATTTCTGTCGAGAGACCTTGAACATAACCTTACTATACATAATTCTCCTACTATACAGACTGCTTGTGATGTTATGTCAGCCAGACTGTAGTCCATATTTGACCGATCGAACATATTTTTGGCCAAATTTTCCTCAAAATGTTTTTCAATATTATAAACATTATATACTCCTTTTAATGTTAAATCAGCCATACAGAGGTCCATATTTGACCTACTGGACATATTACTGGAAAGAAACTCCTCGATCTTTAACTTTCTATACATACCCATATACATATCCTTCTGATGCTTCATAAGCCATATCTGACCTATTGAACTAATTTGTGGTCAAACTGTCTTCAAAAGGTATTAAACTATATAAACTTATAGACTCCTTCTGATGTTAAATCAGCTATAGAGAGGTTACTTTTTGAACTGCTGAACAGCATTCATGTTACCTTTCTATATATATTGACTCCTTTTGATATTACATTAGCAATACAATAGTCCATATTTGACATACTGAACATATTTTTGGCCAAAAATGAACTTACATTAACTTGAATCTGAATTTATCTACATTCAGATTGATTTCTTCTAATGTTATATAAGCCAGACGCCAGTAAAAACTTGAACCACTAAACATATTTCTGGCCAAAGAGTAGTCGAAACATGACCTTTCTTTACATACTCGTTGACTCCTTCTGATGTTACGTCCGCCATACAGAAGTCCATATTTTACCTGAGGAACAAATTTCTGCCAAAGAATCCTCGATCTTGGACTTTCTATAGATACTCATAGACTCCTTCTGATAAGCCATATAGAAGTCCATATAGAAGTCCATATCTGACCGATTGAACATATTATTGGCCAAAGAATCCTTAAGAATAACTTACTATACATACTTCTCCTACTATACAGACTTCTTGTGATGTTATATCACCCAGACAGTAAGTAGTCCATATTTGACCGATTGAACAAATTTTTGGCAAAAGAATCCTGAAAATGTTTTTTACTATTAAAAACTTATCGACTCCGTCTGATGTTAAATTAGCCATACAGAAGTCCAAAATTGACCTACTGAAAATATTACTGGCCAAAGAGTCCTTAAAGATTAACACTATACATTCAGATTCATATCTTCAGATGTTATATCATCCTGACAAAAGTCCATATTTGACATACTGAATTTTTTTCTGGCCAAAGAGTACTCAAAACTTGACCTTTCTATATATACTCGTTGAGTCTTTCTGAATTTATGTCAGCCAAACAGAAGTCCATATTTCACCCAAGGAACATGTTTCTGGCCAAAGAGTCCTCGATCTTGGACTTTCTATACATACTCATAGACTCCCTCTGATGCTTCATAACCCATATAGATGTCCATATCTGACCTATTGAAATTATTTTTGGTCAAAGGGTCCTTAAAAGTTTTTTTACTATTTAAAGTTATAGACTCCTCCTGATGATAAATCATCTATTCAGAGGTCCCTTATTCACCTACTGAAAATATTTCTGGCCAAGCAGTTCTTGAAAATTATCTTGCTATACATACAGATGGACTTCTTGTGATGTTATATTATCCAGCCTGTAGTCCTTTTTTACCTACCCAACTTATTTCTGGCCCTAGAGTACTCGATCTTGAAATTTCTATACATTCTCATAGACTCTTTCTGATGTCAAATCAGCAAATCAGCCATTAAGAAGTCCTTATTTGACCTACTGAACATATTTCTGTCCAGAGACCTTGAACATTACCTTACTATACATAATTCTCCTACTATACAGACTTCTCGTGATGTTATGTCAGCCAGACTGTAGTCCATATTTTACCGATTGAACATATTTTTGACAAAAGATTCGTCAAAAGGTTTTTTAATATTATAAACTTATAGACTCCTTTTAATGTTAAATCAGCCAAACAGAAGTCCATATTTGACCTACTGGACATATTACTGGAAAAAAACTCCTCGATCTTTAACTTTCTATACATACCCATAGACTCCTACTGGTGCTTCATAAGCCATTTGGAAGTCCATATCTGACCTATTGAACTTATTTCTGGTCAAAGGGTCTTCAAAAGGTATTAAACTACATAAACTTATAGACACCTTGTGATGTTAAATCAGCTATAGAGAGGTTGCTTTATGAACTGCTGAACATTTTTTTGTCCAATGTGTCTTATATCCATACGTCCTTAAGTCCATATATCTGACCGACGGACTACATATTACTGGCCAAAGAGTCTTTAAGGAATAACTTACTGTACATAGTTCTCCTACTATACAGACTTCTCGTGATGTTAAATTAGCCATACAGAAGTCCAAATTTGACCTACTGAAAATATTACTGGCCAAAGAGTCCTTAAAGATTAACACTATACATTCAGATTGATGTCTTTGGATGTTATATCATCATGACAAAAGTCCATATTTGACATTCTGAATTTTTTTCCATCCAAAGAGTATTCAAAACTTGACCTTTCTATATAAATAGTAAATGGATTTACCTTTCCATTTACCTTTCTATATATACTCGTTGACTCTTTCTGATGTTACGTCAGACATTCAGAAGTTCATATTTGACCCAAGGAACATATTTCTGGCCAAAGGGTCCTCAAAAGGTTTGAAACTATATAAACTTATAGACTCCTTCTGATGTTAAATCAGCAATACTGTTCCTTTTTGAACCACTGAACATACTTTTGGCTTTGAATATTAGCTTTCTATACATATTGACTCCTTTTGATGTTACATTAGCCATACTAAAGTCCACATATATAGCTGAACATATTTTTGGCCAGAGATTCCTTAAAGATTAACTTACTACACATTCAGATTGATTTCTTCCAATGTTATATCAGCCAGACGGCAGTCAAAATTTGAACTACTAAACATATTTCTGGCCAAAGAGTACTCAACACATGAACTTTCTATATATACTTGTTGACTCCTTCCGGTTACGTCAGGCATTCAGAAGTTCATATTTGACCCAAGGAACATATTTCTGGCCAAAGAATCCTCGATCTTGAACTTTCTATACATACTGGTAGTCATAGACTTCTGGTGCTTCATAAGCCCTATAGAAGTCCATATAGAAGTCCATATCTGAACTATAGAACTTAATTCTGGTCAAAGGGTCCTCAAATGATTTTAAACTACAGGTATATAAACTTAGAGATTAATTCTGATGTTAAAACCTACTGAACATGTCTGACCAAAGAGTACTTAAAGATTAACACTATACATTGAGATTGAATTCTTCGTATGTTATATCAGCCTGACAAAAGTCCATATTTGACCTACTGAAATTTTTTTTGGCCAAAGAGTACTCAAAACTTGAACTTTCTATACTTGTTGACTCCTGATAATAAATCAGCCATACAAAGGTTCCTTTTTGAACTAATGAACATACTTTTGGCCAAAGAGTCGTTGAACATTAACTTTATATACATATTGACTCCTTTTGATGTTATATCAGACTGTCAAAAGGCCACATTTGACCTACTGAAGATATTTCTGGCCATAGAATCCTCGATCTTGAACTTTCTATACATAGTCATAGACTCATAAGCCATATAGAAGTCCATATAGAAGTCCATACCTGACCTATTGAACTTAATTCTTGTCAAAGGGTCCTCAAATCTTTTTAAACTATATAAACTTAGAGACTCATTCTGGTGTTGAAACCTACTGAACATGTCTGACCAAAGAGTACTTAAAGATTAACACCATACATAAAGATTGAATTCTTCTTATGTTATATCAGTCTGACAAAAGTCCATATTTGACCTACTGAACCTTTTTTTGGCCAAAGAGCACTCGAAACTTGAACTTTCTATACATACTCCTTCTGATGTTAAATCAGCCATACAGAGGTTCATTTTTTAACTAATGAACATAATTTTGGCCAAAGAGTCTTTGAACATTAACTTTCTATACATATTGACTCTATTGATGTTATATCAGCCTGACAAAAGTCCACATTTGACCTACTGAAAATATTTCTGGCCAAAGATTCCTTAAAGATTAATTTACTATACATTCAGATTGATTTGTTCTGATGTTATATCAGCCAGACAGCAGTCAAAATTTGAACTACTATTTGAGGCCATACTCATGGATTCCTGATGTTTTATCAGCCAGAGAGTAGTCCATATTTGACCTAGTGAACATATTTCTGGTGAAAGAGTCATCAAAGGGTAACTAACTATGTGTTCTCACAGAGTGAGACTTCTTTTGATGTTACATCAACATTGAACACATTTCTGGCCAAAGAGTGCTTGATATTGAACTTTCTATACATATAGATTTGTTCTGATGTTTCATCAGCCAGATTGTAGTCCATATTTGACCTATTGAACATATTTCTGGCAGTATAATCTATGAACTTGAACTTTCTAAACATGTTGACCCCTTCTGATGTTTTATTAGCCAGATAATAGTCCATATTTGACCTATTGAACATATTTCTAGCAAAAGAGTCCTTGAACTTGAATGTCAAGTTGATGTCCAATGGTCTATGGTCTATGGTCAACTAAGGTTGATGTAACATCAAAGAAGCTCATTAGAACGCATAGTAAGAAAGCCTTTGATGACTCCTGGGCCAGAAATATGTTCAAAAGGTCAAATTTCAACTATAAATATGTATATGTATTAATATGAATAGAAAGTTAAAATTCAAGGACTCTCTGGCCAGAAATGTGTTCAAAAGGTCAAATATGCAGTCATATTTGGTTGCTGTAACATCAAAAGAAGTTTATGAGATCAAATAGTCAGATAGCCCTTTGATGACTCTTTAGCCAGAAATATGTTCAATATGTCAAATTTTGGAATACAGTATGGCTCTTGTAACATAAGGACTCAACAATGGGTTCAATATGGCACATGTGGACTACTGTCAGGCTTATGAAACCTCAAAAGTAGTCTTTGAAGATCTATAGACAGATCAAGTTCAAAGACTGTTTGGCCAGAAATATGTTCAATAGGTAAAATTTTGAAATACTGTATGGCTCTTGTAACATCAGGACTCAATAAATGGGTTCAATATGTCACATATGGACTACTGTCTGGCTGATGAAACCTCAAAAGTAGTCTATGAGTATCTATAGAAAGTTCAAGTTCAAGGACTCTCTGGCCAAAAATTTGTTCAAAAGGTCAAATATGCAGTCATATTTGGTTACTGTAACATCAAAAGAAGTTTATGAGATCAAATAGTCAGATAGCCCTTTGATGACTCTTTAGCCAGAAATATGTTCAATATGTCAAATTTTGGAATACAGTATGGCTCTTGTAACATAAGGACTCAACAATGGGTTCAATATGGCACATATGGACTACTGTGTGGCTTATGAAACCTCAAAAGTAGTCTATGAAGATCTATAGTCAGATAGCCGTTTAATGACTCTTTAGCCAGAAATATGTTCAATAGGTCAAACTCTGGAATACTGTATGGATCTTGTAACATCAGGTCTCAATAATGGGTCTAATATGTCACATATGGACTACTGTCTGGCTTATGAAACCTCAAAAGTAGTCTAATTTTGGAATACTGTATGGCTGTAACATCAGGAGTCAATAATAGGTTCAATAGGTCAAGGTCTACTGTCTGGCTGATGAAACATCAAAATGAGTCTATGACTATGTATAAAAAGATCAAATTCAAGGACTCTTTGGCCAGAAATATTTTCATGTCAAATTTTGGAATACTGTATGGCTCTTGTAACATAATGACTCAATAATGGGTTCAATATGTCACAAATGGACTACTGTCTGGCTGATGAAACCTCAAAAGTACTCTATGAGTATCTATAGAAAGTTCAAGTTCAAGGAGTCTTTGGCCAGAAATATGTTCAAAAGGTCAAAATTGATCTACTGATGAAACATCAAAAGGAGTCTATTAGTTTGTATTGAAAGTTCAATATCGAGGTGTCTTTGGCTAGAAATGTCCTCAATAGGTCACATATGGTCTAATCTATGGTTGATGTAACATCAAAGAAGCTCATGAGAACGGATAGTAAGATTGCCTTTGATGACTCTTGGATCAGAAATATGTTCAAAAGGTCAAATTTGAACTACTGATGAAACATCAGAAGGAATGTATAAATATGAATAGAAAGTTAAAATTCAACGACTCTCTGGCCAAAAATGTGTTCAAAAGGTCAAATATGCATTACTGATGAAACACCAGAACAGTCCATATGGAAAATCAGAAGGACATATGAGTATCTATATAATGTTCAAGTTCAAGGACTCTTTGGTGAAAAATATGTTCAATAGGTCAAATTTTGGAATACTGCCTGGCTCTTGTAACATCAGGTGTCAATAATAGGTTCAATAATAGGTTCAATATGGACTACTGTCTAGCTGATGAAACCTCCAAAGTAGTCTATGAGCATCTATAGAAAGTTCAAATTCAAGGACACTTTGGCCTGAAATGTCTTCAATAAGTCACATATGGTCTAATCTATGGTTGATCTAACATCAAAGAAGCTAATGAGAACGCATAGTAAGATAGCCTTTGATGACTCCTGGGCCAGAAATATGTTCAAAAGGTCAAAATTAATCTACTGATGAAACATCAAAAGGAGTCTATTAGTTTGTATAGAAAGTTCAATATCGAGGACTCTTTGGCCAGAAATGTCTTCAATAGGTCACATATGGTCTAATCTATGGTTACTGTAACATCAAAAGTAGTTTATGAGATCCTATAGTTAGATAACCTTTTAATGACTCTTTTGCCAGAACTATGTTCAATCGGTCAAATTTGAATTACTGATGAAACATCAGAACAGTCCATATGGAAAATCAGAAGGAGATATGAGTATCTATATAATGTTCAAGTTCAAGGACTCTTTGGCCAGAAATATGTTCAAAAGGTCAAATTTAAACTACTGATGAAACATCAGAAGCAATGTATAAATATGAATAGAAAGTTAAAATTCAAGGACTCTCTGGCCAGAAATGTGTTCAAAAGGTCAAATATGCAGTCAATTTTGGTTGCTGTAACATCAAAAGAAGTTTATGAGATCATATAGTTAGATAGCCCTTTAATGACTCTTCAGCCAGAAATATATTCAAAAGGTCAAAATTGATCTACTGATGAAACTTCAAAGGAGTCTATTAGTTTGTATAGAAAGTTCAATATCGAGGACTCTTTGGCCAGAAATGTCTTCATCAGGGTCACATATAGTCTAATCTATGGTTGATGTAACATCAGCCGTTTAATGACTCTTTAGCCAGAAATATGTTCAATAGGTCAAGGTCTACTGTCTGGCTGATGAAACATCAAAAGGAGTCTATGAGTATGTATAAAAAGATCAAGTTCAAGGACTCTTTGGCCAGAAATATGTTCATGTCAAAATTTGGAATACTGTATGGCTCTTGTAACATAAGGACTCAATAATGGGTTCAATATGTCACATATGGACTACTGTCTGGCTGATCAAACCTCAAAATTAGTCTATGAGTATCTATAGAAAGTTCAAGTTCAAGGACACTTTGGCCAGAAATATGTTCAAAAGGTCAAAATTGATCTACTGATGAAACATCAAAAGGAGTCTATTAGTTTGTATAGAAAGTTCAATATCGGGGACTCTTTGGCCAGAAAGGTCTTCAATAGGTCAAATATGGTCTAATATAGATTAGATGTAACATCAAAGAAGCTCATGAGGTAACATATAGGTTAATGTAACATCAAAGAAGCTCAAGAGAACACATAGTAAGATAGCCTTTGATGACTCTTGGACCAGAAATATGTTCATAAGGTCAAATTTGAACTACTGATGAAACATCAGAAGGAATGTATAAATATGAATAGAAAGTTAAAATTCAAGGACTCTCTGGCCAAAAATGTGTTCAAAAGGTCAAATATGCAGTCAATTTTGGTTGCTGTAACATCAAAAGAAGTTTATGAGATCATATAGTTAGATAGCCCTTTAATGACTCTTCAGCCAGAAATATATTCAAAAGGTCAAAATTGATCTACTGATGAAACTTCAAAGGAGTCTATTAGTTTGTATAGAAAGTTCAATATCGAGGACTCTTTGGCCAGAAATGTCTTCATCAGGGTCACATATAGTCTAATCTATGGTTGATGTAACATCAAAAGAAAATTATCATATTGTCAGATAGCCGTTTAATGACTCTTTAGCCAGAAATATGTTCAAGGTCTACTGTCTGGCTGATGAAACATCAAAAGGAGTCTATGAGTATGTATAAAAAGATCAAGTTCAAGGACTCTTTGGCCAGAAATATGTTCATGTCAAAATTTGGAATACTGTATGGCTCTTGTAACATAAGGACTCAATAATGGGTTCAATATGTCACATATGGACTACTGTCTGGCTGATCAAACCTCAAAATTAGTCTATGAGTATCTATAGAAAGTTCAAGTTCAAGGACACTTTGGCCAGAAATATGTTCAAAAGGTCAAAATTGATCTACTGATGAAACATCAAAAGGAGTCTATTAGTTTGTATAGAAAGTTCAATATCGAGGACTCTTTGGCCAGAAAGGTCTTCAATAGGTCAAATATGGTCTAATATAGTAGATTAGATGTAACATCAAAGAAGCTCATGAGGTAACATATAGGTTAATGTAACATCAAAGAAGCTCATGAGAACACATAGTAAGATAGCCTTTGATGACTCTTGGACCAGAAATATGTTCAAAAGGTCAAATTTGAACTACTGATGAAACATCAGAAGGAATGTATAAATATGAATAGAAAGTTAAAATTCAAGGACTCTCTGGCCAAAAATGTGTTCAAAAGGTCAAATATGCAGTCATATTTGGTTGACTGCATATTTTGCTGTAACATCAAAAGAAGTTTATGAGATCATATAGTTAGATAGCCCTTTAATGACTCTTCAGCCAGAAATATATTCAAAAGGTCAAAATTGATCTACTGATGAAACTTCAAAGGAGTCTATTAGTTTGTATAGAAAGTTCAATATCGAGGACTCTTTGGCCAGAAATGTCTTCATCAGGGTCACATATAGTCTAATCTATGGTTGATGTAACATCAAAAGAAAATTATCATATAGTCAGATAGCCGTTTAATGACTCTTTAGCCAGAAATATGTTCAATAGGTCAAATTTGTATTACTGATGAAACATTAGAACAGTCCATATGGAAAATCAGAAGGAGATATGAGTATCTATATAATGTTCAAGTTCAAAGACTCTTTGGCCAGAAATATGTTCAATAGATCAAATTTTGGAATACTGCCTGGCTCTTTTAACATCAGGTGTCAATAATAGGTTCAATAGGTCAAATATGGACAACTGTCTGGCTGATGAAACCTCAAAAGTAGTCTATGAGTATCTATAGAAAGTTCAAGTTCAAGGACTTATAGTTAGATATAGGTCATATAGCAATTCAATAAGTCAAATTTGAATTGCTGATGAAACACCAGAATAGTCCATATGGAAAATCAGAAGGACATATGAGTATCTATATAATGTTCAAGTTCAAGGACTCTTTGGCCAGAAATATGTTTAATAGGTCAAATTTTGGAATACTGCATGGCTCTTGTAACATCAGGTGTCAATAATAGGTTCAATAGGTAAAATATGGACAACTGTCTGGCTGATGAAACCTCAAAAGTAGTCTATCAGTATCTATAGAAAGTTCAAGTTCAAGGACACTTTGACCAGAAATGTCTTTAATAAGTCACATATGGTCTAATATAGATTAGATGTAACATCAAAGAAGCTCATGAGGTAACATATAGGTTGATGTAACATCAAAGATGCTCATGAGAACACATGGTAAGATAGCCTTTGATGACTCTTGGACCAGAAATATGTTCAAAAGGTCAAATTTTGGAATACTGCATGGCTCTTGTAACATCAGGTCTCAATAATGGGTCTAATATGTCACATATGGACTACTGTCTGGCTTATGAAACCTCAAAAGTAGTCTATGAGTATCTATAGAAAGGTCAAATTCAATGACACTTTGGCCAGAAATATGTTCAAAAGGTCAAAAATGATCTACTGATGAAACATCAAAAGGAGTCTATTGGTTTGTATAGAAAGTTCAATATCGAGGACTCTTTGGCCAGAAATGTCTTCAATAGGTCACATAAGATCTAATCTTCTTTTGATGCTGTAACATCAAAAGAAGTTTATGAGATCATATAGTTAGATAGCCCTTTAATGACTCTTCAGCCAGAAATATATTCAAAAGGTCAAAATTGATCTACTGATGAAACTTCAAAGGAGTCTATTAGTTTGTATAGAAAGTTCAATATCGAGGACTCTTTGGCCAGAAATGTCTTCATCAGGGTCACATATAGTCTAATCTATGGTTGATGTAACATCAAAAGAAAATTATCATATAGTCAGATAGCCGTTTAATGACTCTTTAGCCAGAAATATGTTCAATAGGTCAAATTTGTATTACTGATGAAACATTAGAACAGTCCATATGGAAAATCAGAAGGAGATATGAGTATCTATATAATGTTCAAGTTCAAAGACTCTTTGGCCAGAAATATGTTCAATAGATCAAATTTTGGAATACTGCCTGGCTCTTTTAACATCAGGTGTCAATAATAGGTTCAATAGGTCAAATATGGACAACTGTCTGGCTGATGAAACCTCAAAAGTAGTCTATGAGTATCTATAGAAAGTTCAAGTTCAAGGACACTTTGGCCAGAAATATGTTCAAAAGGTCAAATTTGAACTACTGATGAAACATCAGAAGGAATGTATAAATATGAATAGAAAGTTAAAATTCAAGGACTCTCTGGCCAGAAATGTGTTCAAAAGGTCAAATATGCAGTCAATTTTGGTTGCTGTAACATCAAAAGAAGTTTATGAGATCATATAGTTAGATAGCCCTTTAATGACTCTTCAGCCAGAAATATGTTCAAAAGGTCAAAATTGATCTACTGATGAAACATCAAAGGAGTCTATTAGTTTGTATAGAAAGTTCAATATCGAGGACTCTTTGGCCAGAAATGTCTTCATCAGGGTCACATATAGCCTAATCTATGGTTGATGTAACATCAAAAGAAGTTTATCATATAGTCAGATAGCCGTTTAATGACTCTTTAGCCAGAAATATGTTCAATAGGTCAAGGTCTACTGTCTGGCTGATGAAACATCAAAAGGAGTCTATGAGTATGTATAAAAAGATCAAGTTCAAGGACTCTTTGGCCAGAAATATGTTCATGTCAAATTTTGGAATACTGTATGGCTCTTGTAACATAAGGACTCAATAATGGGTTCAATATGTCACATATGGACTACTGTCTGGCTGATGAAACATCAAAAGGAGTCTATGAGTATGTATAGAAAGATCAAGTTCAAGGACTCTTTGGCCAGAAATATGTTCAATAGGTCAAACTCTGGAATACTGTATGGATCTTGTAACATCAGGTCTCAATAATGGGTCTAATATGTCACATATGGACTACTGTCTGGCTTATGAAACCTCAAAAGTAGTCTATGAGTATCTATAGAAAGCTCAAATTCAATGACACTTTGGCCAGAAATATGTTCAAAAGGTCAAAATTGATCAACTGATGAAACATCAAAAGGAGTCTATTAGTTTGTATAGAAAGTTCAATATCGAGGACTCTTTGGCCAGAAATGTCTTCATCAGGGTCACATATAGTCTAATCTATGGTTGATGTAACATCAAAAGAAGTTTATGAGATCATATAGTCAGATAGCCGTTTAATGACTCTTTAGCCAGAAATATGTTCAATAGGTCAAATTTGAATCACTGATGAAACATCAGAAAAGTCCATATGGAAAATCAGGAGATATGAGTATCTATATAATGTTCAAGTTCAAAGACTCTTTGGCCAGAAATATGTTCAATAGGTCTAATTTTGGAATACTGTATGGCTCTTGTAACATCAGGAGTCAATAATAGGTCAAGGTCTACTGTCTGGCTGATGAAACATCAAAATGAGTCAATGACTATGTATAAAAAGATCAAATTCAAGGACTCTTTGAAATATTTTCATGTCAAATTTTGGAATACTGTATGGCTCTTGTAACATAATGACTCAATAATGGGTTCAATATGTCACAAATGGACTACTGTCTGGCTGATGAAACCTCGAAAAGTACTCTATGAGTATCTATAGAAAGTTCAAGTTCAAGGAGTCTTTGGCCAGAAATATGTTCAAAAGGTCAAAATTGATCTACTGATGAAACATCAAAAGGAGTCTATTAGTTTGTATTGAAAGTTCAATATCGAGGTGTCTTTGGCCAGAAATGTCCTCAATAGGTCACATATGGTCTAATCTATGGTTGATGTAACATCAAAGAAGCTCATGAGAACGGATAGTAAGATTGCCTTTGATGACTCTTGAATCAGAAATATGTTCAAAAGGTCAAATTTGAACTACTGATGAAACATCAGAAGGAATGTATAAATATGAATAGAAAGTTAAAATTCAACGACTCTCTGGCTAAAAATGTGTTCAAAAGGTCAAATATGCAGTCATATTTGGTTACTGTAACATCAAAAGAAGTTTATGAGATCATATAGTCAGATAGCCGTTTAATGACTCTTTAGCCAGAAATATGTTCAATAGGTCAAATTTGAATTACTGATGAAACACCATAACAGTCCATATGGAAAATCAGAAGGACATATGAGTATCTATATAATGTTCAAGTTCAAGGACTCTTTGGCCAAAAATATGTTCAATAGGTCAAATTTTGGAAAACTGCCTGGCTCTTGTAACATCAGGTGTCAATAATAAGTTCAATAATAGGTTCAATATGGACTTCTGTCTAGCTGATGAAACCTCCAAAGTAGTCTATGAGTATCTATAGAAAGTTCAAGTTCAAGGACACTTTGGCCAGAAATGTCTTCAATAAGTCACATATGGTCTAATCTATGGTTGATCTAACATCAAAGAAGCTAATGAGAACGCATAGTAAGATAGCCTTTGATGACTCCTGGGCCAGAAATATGTTCAAAAGGTCAAAATTAATCTACTGATGAAACATCAAAAGGAGTCTATTAGTTTGTATAGAAAGTTCAATATCGAGGACTCTTTGGCCAGAAATGTCTTCAATAGGTCACATATGGTCTAATCTACGGTTACTGTAACATCAAAAGAAGTTTATGAGATCCTATAGTTAGATAGCCTTTTAATGACTCTTTTGCCAGAACTATGTTCAATAGGTCAAATTTGAATCACTGATGAAACATCAGAACAGTCCATATGGAAAATCAGAAGGAGATATGAGTATCTATATAATGTTCAAGTTCAAGGACTCTTTGGCCAGAAATATGTTCAAAAGGTCAAATTTGAACTACTGATGAAACATCAGAAGGAATGTATAAATATGAATAGAAAGTTAAAATTCAAGGACTCTCTGGCCAGAAATGTGTTCAAAAGGTCAAATATGCAGTCAATTTTGGTTGCTGTAACATCAAAAGAAGTTTATGAGATCATATAGTTAGATAGCCCTTTAATGACTCTTCAACCAGAAATATATTCAAAAGGTCAAAATTGATCTACTGATGAAACTTCAAAGGAGTCTATTAGTTTGTATAGAAAGTTCAATATCGAGGACTCTTTGGCCAGAAATGTCTTCATCAGGGTCACATATAGTCTAATCTATGGTTGATGTAACATCAAAAGAAAATTATCATATAGTTAGATAGCCGTTTAATGACTCTTTAGCCAGAAATATGTTCAATAGGTCAAGGTCTACTGTCTGGCTGATGAAACATCAAAAGGAGTCTATGAGTATGTATAAAAAGATCAAGTTCAAGGACTCTTTGGCCAGAAATATGTTCATGTCAAAATTTGGAATACTGTATGGCTCTTGTAACATAAGGACTCAATAATGGGTTCAATATGTCACATATGGACTACTGTCTGGCTGATCAAACCTCAAAATTAGTCTATGAGTATCTATAGAAAGTTCAAGTTCAAGGACACTTTGGCCAGAAATATGTTCAAAAGGTCAAAATTGATCTACTGATGAAACATCAAAAGGAGTCTATTAGTTTGTATAGAAAGTTCAATATCGAGGACTCTTTGGCCAGAAAGGTCTTCAATAGGTCAAATATGGTCTAATATAGATTAGATGTAACATCAAAGAAGCTCATGAGGTAACATATAGGTTAATGTAACATCAAAGAAGCTCATGAGAACACATAGTAAGATAGCCTTTGATGACTCTTGGACCAGAAATATGTTCAAAAGGTCAAATTTGAACTACTGATGAAACATCAGAAGGAATGTATAAATATGAATAGAAAGTTAAAATTCAAGGACTCTCTGGCCAAAAATGTGTTCAAAAGGTCAAATATGCAGTCATATTTGGTTACTGTAACATCAAAAGAAGTTTTTGAGATCATATAGTCAGATAGCCGTTTAATGACTCTTTAGCCAGAAATATGTTCAATAGGTCAAATTTGAATTGCTGATGAAACACCAGAACAGTCCATATGGAAAATCAGAAGGACATATGAGTATCTATATAATGTTCAAGTTCAAGGACTCTTTGGCCAGAAATATGTTCAATAGGTCAAATTTTGGAATACTGCCTGGCTCTTGTAACATCAGGTGTCAATAATAGGTTCAATAGGTCAAATATGGACAACTGTCTGGCTGATGAAACCTCAAAAGTAGTCTATCAGTATCTATAGAAAGTTCAAGTTCAAGGACACTTTGACCAGAAATGTCTTTAATAAGTCACATATGGTCTAATATAGATTAGATGTAACATCAAAGAAGCTCATGAGGTAACATATAGGTTGATGTAACATCAAAGATGCTCATGAGAACACATGGTAAGATAGCCTTTGATGACTCTTGGACCAGAAATATGTTCAAAAGGTCAAATTTTGGAATACTGCATGGCTCTTGTAACATCAGGTCTCAATAATGGGTCTAATATGTCACATATGGACTACTGTCTGGCTTATGAAACCTCAAAAGTAGTCTATGAGTATCTATAGAAAGGTCAAATTAAATGACACTTTGGCCAGAAATATGTTCAAAAGATCAAAAATGATCTACTGATGAAACATCAAAAGGAGTCTATTGGTTTGTATAGAAAGTTCAATATCGAGGACTCTTTGGCCAGAAATGTCTTCAATAGGTCACATAAGATCTAATCTTCTTTTGATGCTGTAACATCAAAAGAAGTTTATGAGATCATATAGTCAGATAGCCGTTTAATGACTCTTTATCCAGAAATATGTTCAATAGGTCAAATTTGTATTACTGATGAAACATCAGAACAGTCCATATGGAAAATCAGAAGGAGATATGAGTATCTATATAATGTTCAAGTTCAAAGACTCTTTGGCCAGAAATATGTTCAATAGATCAAATTTTGGAATACTGCCTGGCTCTTTTAACATCAGGTGTCAATAATAGGTTCAATAGGTCAAATATGGACAACTGTCTGGCTGATGAAACCTCAAAAGTAGTCTATGAGGATCTATAGAAAGTTCAAGTTCAAGGACATTTTGGCCAGAAATATGTTCAAAAGGTCAAATTTGAATTACTGATGAAACATCAGAAGGAATGTATAAATATGAATAGAAAGTTAAAATTCAAGGACTCTCTGGCCAGAAATGTGTTCAAAAGGTCAAATATGCAGTCAATTTTGGTTGCTGTAACATCAAAAGAAGTTTATGAGATCATATAGTTAGATAGCCCTTTAATGACTCTTCAGCCAGAAATATGTTCAATAGGTCAAGGTCTACTGTCTGGCTGATGAAACATCAAAAGGAGTCTATGAGTATGTATAAAAAGATCAAGTTCAAGGACTCTTTGGCCAGAAATATGTTCATGTCAAAATTTGGAATACTGTATGGCTCTTGTAACATAAGGACTCAATAATGGGTTCAATATGTCACATATGGACTACTGTCTGGCTGATCAAACCTCAAAATTAGTCTATGAGTATCTATAGAAAGTTCAAGTTCAAGGACACTTTGGCCAGAAATATGTTCAAAAGGTCAAAATTGATCTACTGATGAAACATCAAAAGGAGTCTATTAGTTTGTATAGAAAGTTCAATATCGAGGACTCTTTGGCCAGAAAGGTCTTCAATAGGTCAAATATGGTCTAATATAGATTAGATGTAACATCAAAGAAGCTCATGAGGTAACATATAGGTTAATGTAACATCAAAGAAGCTCATGAGAACACATAGTAAGATAGCCTTTGATGACTCTTGGACCAGAAATATGTTCAAAAGGTCAAATTTGAACTACTGATGAAACATCAGAAGGAATGTATAAATATGAATAGAAAGTTAAAATTCAAGGACTCTCTGGCCAAAAATGTGTTCAAAAGGTCAAATATGCAGTCATATTTGGTTACTGTAACATCAAAAGAAGTTTTTGAGATCATATAGTCAGATAGCCGTTTAATGACTCTTAAGCCAGAAATATGTTCAATAGGTCAAATTTGAATTGCTGATGAAACACCAGAACAGTCCATATGGAAAATCAGAAGGACATATGAGTATCTATATAATGTTCAATTCAAGGACTCTTTGGCCAGAAATATGTTCAATAGGTCAAATTTTGGAATACTGCCTGGCTCTTGTAACATCAGGTGTCAATAATAGGTTCAATAGGTCAAATATGGAAAACTGTCTGGCTGATGAAACCTCAAAAGTAGTCTATCAGTATCTATAGAAAGTTCAAGTTCAAGGACACTTTGACCAGAAATGTCTTTAATAAGTCACATATGGTCTAATATAGATTAGATGTAACATCAAAGAAGCTCATGAGGTAACATATAGGTTGATGTAACATCAAAGATGCTCATGAGAACACATGGTAAGATAGCCTTTGATGACTCTTGGACCAGAAATATGTTCAAAAGGTCAAATTTTGGAATACTGCATGGCTCTTGTAACATCAGGTCTCAATAATGGGTCTAATATGTCACATATGGACTACTGTCTGGCTTATGAAACCTCAAAAGTAGTCTATGAGTATCTATAGAAAGGTCAAATTCAATGACACTTTGGCCAGAAATATGTTCAAAAGGTCAAAAATGATCTACTGATGAAACATCAAAAGGAGTCTATTGGTTTGTATAGAAAGTTCAATATCGAGGACTCTTTGGCCAGAAATGTCTTCAATAGGTCACATAAGATCTAATCTTCTTTTGATGCTGTAACATCAAAAGAAGTTTATGAGATCATAAAGTTAGATAGCCCTTTAATGACTCTTCAGCCAGAAATATATTCAAAAGGTCAAAATTGATCTACTGATGAAACTTCAAAGGAGTCTATTAGTTTGTATAGAAAGTTCAATATCGAGGACTCTTTGGCCAGAAATGTCTTCATCAGGGTCACATATAGTCTAATCTATGGTTGATGTAACATCAAAAGAAAATTATCATATAGTCAGATAGCCGTTTAATGACTCTTTAGCCAGAAATATGTTCAATAGGTCAAATTTGTATTACTGATGAAACATTAGAACAGTCCATATGGAAAATCAGAAGGAGATATGAGTATCTATATAATGTTCAAGTTCAAAGACTCTTTGGCCAGAAATATGTTCAATAGATCAATTTTTGGAATACTGCCTGGCTCTTTTAACATCAGGTGTCAATAACAGGTTCAATAGGTCAAATATGGACAACTGTCTGGCTGATGAAACCTCAAAAGTAGTCTATGAGTATCTATAGAAAGTTCAAGTTCAAGGACACTTTGGCCAGAAATATGTTCAAAAGGTCAAATTTGAACTACTGATGAAACATCAGAAGGAATGTATAAATATGAATAGAAAGTTAAAATTCAAGGACTCTCTGGCCAGAAATGTGTTCAAAAGGTCAAATATGCAGTCAATTTTGGTTGCTGTAACATCAAAAGAAGTTTATGAGATCATATAGTTAGATAGCCCTTTAATGACTCTTCAACCAGAAATATATTCAAAAGGTCAAAATTGATCTACTGATGAAACTTCAAAGGAGTCTATTAGTTTGTATAGAAAGTTCAATATCGAGGACTCTTTGGCCAGAAATGTCTTCATCAGGGTCACATATAGTCTAATCTATGGTTGATGTAACATCAAAAGAAAATTATCATATAGTTAGATAGCCGTTTAATGACTCTTTAGCCAGAAATATGTTCAATAGGTCAAGGTCTACTGTCTGGCTGATGAAACATCAAAAGGAATCTATGAGTATGTATAAAAAGATCAAGTTCAAGGACTCTTTGGCCAGAAATATGTTCATGTCAAAATTTGGAATACTGTATGGCTCTTGTAACATAAGGACTCAATAATGGGTTCAATATGTCACATATGGACTACTGTCTGGCTGATCAAACCTCAAAATTAGTCTATGAGTATCTATAGAAAGTTCAAGTTCAAGGACACTTTGGCCAGAAATATGTTCAAAAGGTCAAAATTGATCTACTGATGAAACATCAAAAGGAGTTTATTAGTTTGTATAGAAAGTTCAATATCGAGGACTCTTTGGCCAGAAAGGTCTTCAATAGGTCAAATATGGTCTAACATAGATTAGATGTAACATCAAAGAAGCTCATGAGGTAACATATAGGTTAATGTAACATCAAAGAAGCTCATGAGAACACATAGTAAGATAGCCTTTGATGACTCTTGGACCAGAAATATGTTCAAAAGGTCAAATTTGAACTACTGATGAAACATCAGAAGGAATGTATAAATATGAATAGAAAGTTTAAAATTCAAGGACTCTCTGGCCAAAAATGTGTTCAAAAGGTCAAATATGCAGTCATATTTGGTTACTGTAACATCAAAAGAAGTTTTTGAGATCATATAGTCAGATAGCCGTTTAATGACTCTTTAGCCAGAAATATGTTCAATAGGTCAAATTTGAATTGCTGATGAAACACCAGAACAGTCCATATGGAAAATCAGAAGGACATATGAGTATCTATATAATGTTCAAGTTCAAGGACTCTTTGGCCAGAAATATGTTCAATAGGTCAAATTTTGGAATACTGCCTGGCTCTTGTAACATCAGGTGTCAATAATAGGTTCAATAGGTCAAATATGGACAACTGTCTGGCTGATGAAACCTCAAAAGTAGTCTATCAGTATCTATAGAAAGTTCAAGTTCAAGGACACTTTGACCAGAAATGTCTTTAATAAGTCACATATGGTCTAATATAGATTAGATGTAAACATCAAAGAAGCTCATGAGGTAACATATAGGTTGATGTAACATCAAAGATGCTCATGAGAACACATGGTAAGATAGCCTTTGATGACTCTTGGACCAGAAATATGTTCAAAAGGTCAAATTTTGGAATACTGCATGGCTCTTGTAACATCAGGTCTCAATAATGGGTCTAATATGTCACATATGGACTACTGTCTGGCTTATGAAACCTCAAAAGTAGTCTATGAGTATCTATAGAAAGGTCAAATTCAATGACACTTTGGCCAGAAATATGTTCAAAAGGTCAAAAATGATCTACTGATGAAACATCAAAAGGAGTCTATTGGTTTGTATAGAAAGTTCAATATCGAGGACTCTTTGGCCAGAAATGTCTTCAATAGGTCACATAAGATCTAATCTTCTTTTGATGCTGTAACATCAAAAGAAGTTTATGAGATCCTATAGTCAGATAGCCGTTTAATGACTCTTTAGAGATAAGAGATAAAATGAGTGCTGTTGCACTGCATTGCACAAACTATCTAATTATGTCCATTGAAGAATATCACATAAGCTATGTGCTTGATGCATTTCAATGCAGACCAAAAACTGACTTATTCTGGTTTGCAACGAAGTGATAAGCTAAGTGCAGTTGCATTGCATTGTACAGACGATCTAACATTGCGCATTGAAAAATAACATATATATATGTAAATTACATGTTGCATTGCATTGCATACCAGAACTCATTGCGTTGTGCTTTGAGGAGATAACATTTGAATTGTTGCATTGCCTTGCAAATAAATCTTAATTATTACTCTATGCAATGAAAACACAACATATGTGCTTTCCATTGCACTGCATACTACAACTTTTGCCATTTGCATTACAATGCATAAAATGACCTCATACCTCTTATGCAACGAAGAGATAACATAAGAATTGCAAATAAATCTTAATTATTACTCTATGCAATGAAAACACAACATATGTGCTTTCCATTGCACTGCATACTACAACTTTTGCCATTTGCATTACAATGCATAAAATGACCTCATACCTCTTATGCAACGAAGAGAT
This sequence comes from Rhinichthys klamathensis goyatoka, assembly GCF_029890125.1. Taxonomy (NCBI): domain Eukaryota; kingdom Metazoa; phylum Chordata; class Actinopteri; order Cypriniformes; family Leuciscidae; genus Rhinichthys; species Rhinichthys klamathensis. The sequence continues at coordinate 1,664,811 of NW_026606632.1, forward strand.
AACATAAGAATTGCAAATAAATCTTAATTATTACTCTATGCAATGAAAACACAATATATGTGCTTTCCATTGCACTGCATACTACAACTTTTGCCATTTGCATTACAATGCATAAAATGACCTCATACCTCTTATGCAACGAAGAGATAACATAAGAGTTGCATTGCATTGCAATGGCGATCTAAGAATTAGTTAAATAACATATTTGCGAAGCACATGTTGCATTTCAATACATGCCAAAACTAACTCATTCCTTTGTGCATTAAAGAGTGACATGAGTGCTATTGCACTGCATTGCACAAACGATCTAATGATGTGCATTGAAGCTCACATAAGCTCATTCATTTTTGAATTGAAGGGAAATTATTGCAGTAGCTTTTTCATTACAATGCATAGAATAACTACCTCATACCTCATGTGCAACGAAGCCGAACACGATAACATAGGTATTGCATTGCACATGCGATCTAAGAAGTAGCGTTGAAGAATAACACATAAGCGTATGACATCAATGCATGCCAGAACTAACTCATTCCTTTGTGCATTAAAGAGATAACATGAGTGCAAAAGCACAGCATTGCACAAACGATCTAACGATGTGTATTGAAGAATATCATATAAACTATATATCTGTCTTATTCTTCTGTGCAATGAAAACACATACTATATGTGCTTTCTTTTGGCATTACTACATCTAAACTATTTATTTGTGTATTGAAGAGAAATTATTGCAATAACTATTCTATTGCAATGGACACACAATAACTAACTCATTCCGTTGTGCAACGAGCTTATTTGTTATTCTTAAATACACAACGTTAGATCGTGTCAATAGTGCCCATATGTTAATGGATACAAGAACTATTGCATGAAATATCAAACTAATTCCTGTGCAAAAAAAAAACAGAACATATATGTGCAAACGATCTACATTGCGCACTGAAGAATAACATAGCTATATGCACTTGTTGCTTTGCATTGCATACCAGAACTAACTCGTTGCGGTGTTCTTTAAGGAGATACAATTTGTGCTGTTGCATTGCATTGCAAAAAAATCTAAATTATTCCTCTATGCAATGAAAACCACAACATGTGTTCTTTCGCATTGCAAAGCATACTACAACAAACATTCATTTTTGCATTGAAGGGAAATCATTGCATTAGCTCTTGCATTACAATGCACAGAATAACTACCCCATACCTCTTGTGCAACGAAGAGATAGCATTGTACGATGTGCATTGAAGAATATCATATATGTGTTTGGTGCATTTCAATACATGCCAGAACTAACTCATTCCTTTGTGCATTAAAGAGATAACATGAATGCTGTTGCACTGCATTGCACAAACGATCTAACGATGTGCATTGAAGAATATCATATAAGCTATGTGCTTGGTGCATCAATGCATACTGACATTCTGTTTTGCAACGAAGCGATAACTAAAGTGCTGTTGCATTGCATTGCACAAACGATCTTTGCGATCATTGCGCTTTGAATAATAACACATAAGTTATGCATTTGTTGCATGCATTCCATACCAGAACTAACTCATTGCGTTAGGCTTTGAGGAGATAAAATCAGAATTTTTACTCTATGCAATGAAAACACATAACATATGTGCTTTAGCATTGCACTGCATACTATAACAACCTTATTCATTTTTGAATAGAAGGGAAATTATTGTATTAGCTCTTTCATTACAATGCATATGAATAACTACCTCATACTTCATGTGCAACGAAGTCGAACACTGCACGGACACGAACTATTGCATTGCACATGCGATCTAAGAAGTAGCGTTGAAAAGCGTATACATATGCAGCACATGTTGCATTTTAATGCATGCCAGAACTAACTCATTCCTTTGTGCATTAAAGAGATAACATGAGTGCAACAGCACTACATTGCAAAAAAACTGACTTATTCGTTTTTGCAATGAAGAGATGCAATAGCTAATGCAATAATCGTTAGATCTTTTGTGCATTCGAATGCAACTGCAAAAATGGTATCTCTTCAATGCACATATATAAGTGAGTTAGTTCTTGTAAGGATTGCATGCAACAAGCTTATATGTTATTCTTCAATGCACAACGTTTGATCGTGTGTGAAATGCAATGCAAAAGAACAAATTGTATTTCCTCAAAGCACAACGCAATGAGTTAGTTCTGGTATGCAATGCAATGTAACAAGTGTATAGTTTATATGTTATTTTGCAATGCACAACGTTATCTCTTTAATGCACATGGGAATGAGTTAGTTATTGTATGCATTGCAATGCAACAAACGCATAGCTTATGTGATATTCTTCAATGCACATCGTTGTCTGTGCAATATAGTGCAACAGCACTCATGTTATCTCGTCGTTGCACAATGCGCTTAGCCTGTATGTTATGTTCTATGAACATCATTAGATCCTGTGTGCAATACAATACACCAGCACTCATGTTATTTCCTTACACAAAGTTAGTTCTGGCATGCATTGAAATGCGACATGTGCATAGATTATATGTTATTCTTAAATGCTAAATCTTAGATCGTGTGTGCAATGCAGTGCAACACATCTCTTCTTTGCACACGAGGTATGAGGTAGATAACTACTGCAACTAATCCAATAATTTCCCTTCAATCTACAAATTAATAAGTTTGTTATAGTATGCAGTGCAATGCAATGCAACAAAACAGAAATTATCTCTTTAATGCACATGGGAACGAGTTAGTTATTGTATCTATTGCAATGCACCAAGCGCATAGCTTATATGACATTCTTCAATGCACATCGTTGTCTCCGCAATGCAGTGCAACAGCACTCATATTATATCGTCGTGGCACATGCAATACACCAGCAATCATGTTATTCCCTTAAAGCACAAAGGAATGAGTTAGTTTTGGTATGCAATGCAATGTAACAAGTGCATAGTTGATATGTTATTTTTCAATGCACAACGTTGTCTGTGCAATAGCACTCATTGTCTCGTCGTTGCACAATGGAATAGGTCAGTTCTGGTATCGTTAGATCGTGTGTGCAATGCAATACACCAGCACTCATGTTATTTCTTTAACGCACAAAGGATTGAGTTAAGTTTTGGCATGCATTGAAATGCAACGTGCTGATATGTTATTCTTCAACGCAAAATCTTAGATCGTGTGTGCAATGCAATGCAACACATGTGATCTCTTCTTTGCACACGAGGTATGAGGTAGTTGTTCTATGCATTGTAACGCAACAGCTAATGCAATAATTTCCCTTCAATGCACTAATAAATGAGTTTGTTTCATGTGCAGTGCGAACCTATGTTATGTGTATAGCTATGCAATACTCATTTCATAGAGAAATGAGTTAGATTTTTTTTTGTGCATTCCAAAGCAACTGCAAAAATTGTCAATGCACATGGAGTGAATTAGTTCTTGTGATGATTGCATGCAACAAGCTTATATGTTATTATTCAATACACAACGTTAGATCATAGCAATGCAACAGCACACATGTTATTTCTTCGTTGCACAAAGTTATTGTGTGTGCAATGTAAAGGAATAGCGTTTGCAATAAAATAATTCCCTTCAAAACACAAATTAATAGTTTAGATGTAGTATGCAATGAAATGCGAAAAGCACATATATTATGTTTTTTCATTGCACAGAGGAATAAGATAGATCTTTTTTTGCAATGCAACGGTAAAAATGCTATCTCCTCAATGCACATCGGAATGAGGTAGTTCAACAACTACAAATGTGTGTATTCAGTGTATCAGTGCAGAATATGTTATTCTTCACTGCACAACGTTTGATCGTGTGTGAAATGCAATGCAACAGCACAAATTGTATCTCCTCAAAGCACAACGCAATGAGTTAGTTCTGGTATGCAATGCAATGCAACAAGTGCCTACATGTTATTTTTCAATGCACAACGTTAGATCGTTTGTGCAAATGCAATGCAACAAAACACAAATTATCTTATTATAATAAGATAATCACATATTATAAACTTATAGACTCCTTTTAATGTTAAATCAGCCATACAGAAGTCCATATTTGACCTACTGGACATTTTTCTGTGCAAAGAGTCTTGGACTTTCTATACCTACTCAGAGACTCCTTCTGATGCTTCATAAGCCTAAAAAAGTAGGCCTAATTAAGTATGCACTAAAAAAGTAGTCCATATCTGACCTATTGAACTTATTTCTGGTCAAAAAAATGTTATTTCATACTCACTTATTTCTGGTCCTCAAGTTTTTTTTAACTATATAAAGTTATAGACTCCTTCTGATGATAAATCATCTATACAGAGGTCCCTTTTTCACCTACTGAACATATTTCTGGCCAAAGAGTTCTTGAACATTATCTTGCTATTCATACAGTTGGACTTCTTGTGATGTTATATTATCCACCCTGTAGTCTATTTTTGATCTACTCAACTTATTTCTGGCCCTAGAGTACTCGATCTTGAAATGTCTATACATTCTCATAGACTCCTTCTGATGTCCATATTTGACCTACTGAACATATTTCTGTCGAGAGACCTTGAACATTACCTTACTATACATAATTCTCCTACTATACAGACTGCTTGTGATGTTATGTCAGCCAGACTGTAGTCCATATTTGACCGATCGAACATATTTTTGGCCAAATTTTCCTCAAAATGTTTTTTAATATTATAAACATTATATACTCCTTTTAATGTTAAATCAGCCATACAGAGGTCCATATTTGACCTACTGGACATATTACTGGAAAGAAACTCCTCGATCTTTAACTTTCTATACATACCCATATACATATCCTTCTGATGCTTCATAAGCCATATCTGACCTATTGAACTAATTTGTGGTCAAACTGTCTTCAAAAGGTATTAAACTATATAAACTTATAGACTCCTTCTGATGTTAAATCAGCTATAGAGAGGTTACTTTTTGACCTGCTGAACAGCATTCATGTTACCTTTCTATATATATTGACTCCTTTTGATATTACATTAGCAATACAATAGTCCATATTTGACCTACTGAACATATTTTTGGCCAAAAATGAACTTACATTAACTTGAATCTGAATTTATCTACATTCAGATTGATTTCTTCTAATGTTATATAAGCCAGACGCCAGTAAAAACTTGAACCACTAAACATATTTCTGGCCAAAGAGTACTCGAAACATGACCTTTCTTTACATACTCGTTGACTCCTTCTGATGTTACGTCCGCCATACAGAAGTCCATATTTTACCTGAGGAACAAATTTCTGGCCAAAGAATCCTCGATCTTGGACTTTCTATAGATACTCATAGACTCCTTCTGATGGTTCATAAGCCATATAGAAGTCCATATAGAAGTCCATATCTGACCGATTGAACATATTATTGGCCAAAGAATCCTTAAGAATAACTTACTATACATACTTCTCCTACTATACAGACTTCTTGTGATGTTATATCACCCAGACAGTAAGTAGTCCATATTTGACCGATTGAACAAATTTTTGGCAAAAGAATCCTGAAAATGTTTTTTACTATTAAAAACTTATCGACTCCTTCTGATGTTAAATTAGCCATACAGAAGTCCAAAATTGACCTACTGAAAATATTACTGGCCAAAGAGTCCTTAAAGATTAACACTATACATTCAGATTCATATCTTCAGATGTTATATCATCCTGACAAAAGTCCATATTTGACATACTGAATTTTTTTCTGGCCAAAGAGTACTCAAAACTTGACCTTTCTATATATACTCGTTGACTCTTTCTGAATTTATGTCAGCCAAACAGAAGTCCATATTTCACCCAAGGAACATGTTTCTGGCCAAAGAGTCCTCGATCTTGGACTTTCTATACATACTCATAGACTGCCTCTGATGCTTCATAAGCCATATAGATGTCCATATCTGACCTATTGAAATTATTTCTGGTCAAAGGGTCCTTAAAAGTTTTTTTACTATTTAAAGTTATAGACTCCTCCTGATGATAAATCATCTATTCAGAGGTCCCTTATTCACCTACTGAAAATATTTCTAGCCAAGGAGTTCTTGAAAATTATCTTGCTATACATACAGATGGACTTCTTGTGATGTTATATTATCCAGCCTGCAGTCCATTTTTTACCTACTCAACTTATTTCTGGCCCTAGAGTACTCGATCTTGAAATTTCTATACATTCTCATAGACTCCTTCTGATGTCCGTATTTGACCTACTGAACATATTTCTGTCGAGAGACCTTGAACATTACCTTACTATACATAATTCTCCTACTATACAGACTGCTTGTGATGTTATGTCAGCCAGACTGTAGTCCATATTTTACCGATTGAACATATTTTTGACAAAAGATTCGTCAAAAGGTTTTTTAATATTATAAACTCATAGACTCCTTTTAATGTTAAATCAGCCAAACAGAAGTCCATATTTGACCTACTGGACATATATCTGGAAAAAGACTCCTCGATCTTTAACTTTCTATACATACCCATAGACTCCTACTGATGCTTCATAAGCCATTTGGAAGTCCATATCTGACCTATTGAACTTATTTCTGGTCAAAGGGTCTTCAAAAGGTATTAAACTACATAAACTTATAGACACCTTGTGATGTTAAATCAGCTATAGAGAGGTTGCTTTATGAACTGCTGAACATTTTTTTGTCCAATGTGTCTTTGAACATTACCTTTCTATACATATTGACTCCTTTTGATATTACATTATCCATACAATAGTCCATATTTTACCTACTGAACATAGTTTTGGCCAAACATTAACTTGAATCTGAATTTATCTGCATTCAGATTGATTTCTTCTGATGTTTTATCAGCCAGACGCCAATAAAAATTTGAACCACTAAACATATTTCTGGCCAAAGAGTACTCGAAACATGAACTTTCTATACATACTCGTTGACTCCTTCTGATGTTACGTCCGCCATACAGAAGTCCATATTTTACCTGAAGAACAAATTTCTGGCCAAAGAATCCTCGATTTTTAACTTTCTATAGATACTTATAGACTCCTTCTGATGCTTCAAAAGCAATATAGAAGTCCATATAGAAGTCCATATATCTGACCGATTGAACATATTACTGGCCAAAGAGTCTTTAAGGAATAACTTACTGTACATACTTCTCCTACTATACAGACTTCTCGTGATGTTAAATCAGCCAGACAGTAGTCCATATTTGACCGATTGAACATATTTTTGGCCAAAGAATCCTCAAAATGTTTTTTACTATTATAAACTTATCGACTCCTTCTGATGTTAAATTAGCCATACAGAAGTCCAAATTTGACCTACTGAAAATATTACTGGCCAAAGAGTCCTTAAAGATTAACACTATACATTCAGATTGATATCTTTGGATGTTATATCATCCTGACAAAAGTCCATATTTGACATTCTGAATTTTTTTCCAGCCAAAGAGTATTCAAAACTTGACCTTTCTATATAAATAGTAAATGGATTTACCTTTCCATTTACCTTTCTATATATACTCGTTGACTCTTTCTGATGTTACGTCAGACATTCAGAAGTTCATATTTGACCCAAGGAACATATTTCTGGCCAAAGGGTCCTCAAAAGGTTTGAAACTATATAAACTTATAGACTCCTTCTGATGTTAAATCAGCAATACGGTTCCTTTTTGAACCACTGAACATACTTTTGGCTTTGAATATTAGCTTTCTATACATATTGACTCCTTTTGATGTTACATTAGCCATACTAAAGTCCACATATATAGCTGAACATATTTTTGGCCAGAGATTCCTTAAAGATTAACTTACTACACATTCAGATTGATTTCTTCCAATGTTATATCAGCCAGACGGCAGTCAAAATTTGAACTACTAAACATATTTCTGGCCAAAGAGTACTCAACACATGAACTTTCTATATATACTTGTTGACTCCTTCCGGTTACGTCAGGCATTCAGAAGTTCATATTTGACCCAAGGAACATATTTCTGGCCAAAGAATCCTCGATCTTGAACTTTCTATACATAGTCATAGACTTCTGGTGCTTCATAAGCCCTATAGAAGTCCATATAGAAGTCCATATCTGAACTATAGAACTTAATTCTGGTCAAAGGGTCCTCAAATGATTTTAAACTACAGGTATATAAACTTAGAGATTAATTCTGATGTTAAAACCTACTGAACATGTCTGACCAAAGAGTACTTAAAGATTAACACTATACATTGAGATTGAATTCTTCGTATGTTATATCAGCCTGACAAGGTCCATATTTGACCTACTGAAATTTTTTTTGGCCAAAGAGTACTCAAAACTTGAACTTTCTATACTTGTTGACTCCTGATAATAAATCAGCCATACAAAGGTTCCTTTTTGAACTAATGAACATACTTTTGGCCAAAGAGTCGTTGAACATTAACTTTATATACATATTGACTCCTTTTGATGTTATATTAGACTGTCAAAAGGCCACATTTGACCTACTGAAGATATTTCTGGCCATAGAATCCTCGATCTTGAACTTTCTATACATAGTCATAGACTCATAAGCCATATAGAAGTCCATATAGAAGTCCATATCTGACCTATTGAACTTAATTCTTGTCAAAGGGTCCTCAAATCTTTTTAAACTATATAAACTTAGAGACTCATTCTGGTGTTGAAACCTACTGAACATGTCTGACCAAAGAGTACTTAAAGATTAACACCATACATAAAGATTGAATTCTTCTTATGTTATATCAGTCTGACAAAAGTCCATATTTGACCTACTGAACCTTTTTTTGGCCAAAGAGCACTCGAAACTTGAACTTTCTATACATACTCCTTCTGATGTTAAATCAGCCATACGGAGGTTCATTTTTTAACTAATGAACATAATTTTGGCCAAAGAGTCTTTGAACATTAACTTTCTATACATATTGACTCCTTTTGATGTTATATCAGCCTGACAAAAGTCCACATTTGACCTACTGAAAATATTTTCTGGCCAAAGATTCCTTAAAGATTAATTTACTATACATTCAGATTGATTTGTTCTGATGTTATATCAGCCAGACAGCAGTCAAAATTTGAACTACTATTTGAGTCCATACTCATGGATTCCTGATGTTTTATCAGCCAGAGAGTAGTCCATATTTGACCTAGTGAACATATTTCTGGTGAAAGAGTCATCAAAGGGTAACTAACTATGTGTTCTCACAGAGTGAGACTTCTTTTGATGTTACATCAACATTGAACACATTTCTGGCCAAAGAGTGCTTGATATTGAACTTTCTATACATATAGATTTGTTCTGATGTTTCATCAGCCAGATTGTAGTCCATATTTGACCTATTGAACATATTTCTGGCAGTATAATCTATGAACTTGAACTTTCTAAACATATTGACCCCTTCTGATGTTTTATTAGCCAGATAATAGTCCATATTTGACCTATTGAACATATTTCTAGCAAAAGAGTCCTTGAATTTGAATGTCAAGTTGATGTCCAATGGTCTATGGTCTATGGTCAACTAAGGTTGATGTAACATCAAAGAAGCTCATGAGAACGCATAGTAAGAAAGCCTTTGATGACTCCTGGGCCAGAAATATGTTAAAAAGGTCAAATTTCAACTATAAATATGTATATGTATAAATATGAATAGAAAGTTAAAATTCAAGGACTCTCTGGCCAGAAATGTGTTCAAAAGGTCAAATATGCAGTCATATTTGGTTGCTGACACCAAACACAATATGGAAAATCAGAAGGACATATGAGTATCTATATAATGTTCAAGTTCAAGGACTCTTTGGCCAAAAATATGTTCAATATTTCAAATTTTGGAATACTGCCTGGCTCTTGTAACATCAGGTGTCAATAATAGGTTCAATAATAGGTTCAATATGGACTACTGTCTAGCTGATGAAACCTCCAAAGTAGTCTATGAGTATCTATAGAAAGTTCAAGTTCAAGGACACTTTGGCCAGAAATGTCTTCAATAAGTCACATATGGTCTAATCTATGGTTGATCTAACATCAAAGAAGCTAATGAGAACGCATAGTAAGATAGCCTTTGATGACTCCTGGGCCAGAAATATGTTCAAAAGGTCAAAATTAATCTACTGATGAAACATCAAAAGGAGTCTATTAGTTTGTATAGAAAGTTCAATATCGAGGACTCTTTGGCCAGAAATGTCTTCAATAGGTCACATATGGTCTAATCTATTGTTACTGTAACATCAAAAGTAGTTTATGAGATCCTATAGTTAGATAGCCTTTTAATGACTCTTTTGCCAGAACTATGTTCAATAGGTCAAATTTGAATCACTGATGAAACATCAGAACAGTCCATATGGAAAATCAGAAGGAGATATGAGTATCTATATAATGTTCAAGTTCAAGGACTCTTTGGCCAGAAATATGTTCAAAAGGTCAAATTTGAACTACTGATGAAACATCAGAAGGAATGTATAAATATGAATAGAAAGTTAAAATTCAAGGACTCTCTGGCCAGAAATGTGTTCAAAAGGTCAAATATGCAGTCAATTTTGGTTGCTGTAACATCAAAAGAAGTTTATGAGATCATATAGTTAGATAGCCCTTTAATGACTCTTCAGCCAGAAATATGTTGAAAAGGTCAAAATTGATCTACTGATGAAACTTCAAAGGAGTCTATTAGTTTATATAGAAAGTTCAATATCGAGGACTCTTTGGCCAGAAATGTCTTCATCAGGGTCACATATAGTCTAATCTATGGTTGATGTAACATCAAAATAAGTTTATCATATAGTCAGATAGCCGTTTAATGACTCTTTAGCCAGAAATATGTTCAATAGGTCAAGGTCTACTGTCTGGCTGATGAAACATCAAAAGGAGTCTATGAGTATGTATAAAAAGATCAAGTTCAAGGACTCTTTGGCCAGAAATATGTTCATGTCAAATTTTGGAATACTGTATGGCTCTTGTAACATAAGGACTCAATAATGGGTTCAATATGTCACATATGGACTACTGTCTGGCTGATCAAACCTCAAAATTAGTCTATGAGTATCTATAGAAAGTTCAAGTTCAAGGACACTTTGGCCAGAAATATGTTCAAAAGGTCAAAATTGATCTACTGATGAAACATCAAAAGGAGTCTATTAGTTTGTATAGAAAGTTCAATATCGAGGACTCTTTGGCCAGAAAAGTCTTCAATAGGTCAAATATGGTCTAATATAGATTAGATGTAACATCAAAGAACCTCATGAGGTAACATATAGGTTGATGTAACATCAAAGAAGCTCATGAGAACACATAGTAAGATAGCCTTTGATGACTCTTGGACCAGAAATATGTTCAAAAGGTCAAATTTGAACTACTGATGAAACATCAGAAGGAATGTATAAATATGAATAGAAAGTTAAAATTCAAGGACTCTCTGGCCAAAAATGTGTTCAAAAGGTCAAATATGCAGTCATATTTGGTTACTGTAACATCAAAAGAAGTTTTTGAGATCATATAGTCAGATAGCCGTTTAATGACTCTTTAGCCAGAAATATGTTCAATAAGTCAAATTTGAATTGCTGATGAAACACCAGAACAGTCCATATGGAAAATCAGAAGGACATATGAGTATCTATATAATGTTCAAGTTCAAGGACTCTTTGGCCAGAAATATGTTCAATAGGTCAAATTTTGGAATACTGCATGGCTCTTGTAACATCAGGTGTCAATAATAGGTTCAATAGGTCAAATATGGACAACTGTCTGGCTGATGAAACCTCAAAAGTAGTCTATGAGTATCTATAGAAAGTTCAAGTTCAAGGACACTTTGGCCAGAAATGTCTTTAACCCCCTGAGGTCGGATGACGCGCGGGCGCGTCAACTCAATGTTTACTCAATGTTTCTATTAATATCTCCGCGATTGTGCAGCACACATAAATGGTTCTGATTTTGCCGTAATCGACAGATTCTCAGCTTCAACGTCCTTATTCTCGCGAGATCATATGTGACTCACACAGAGAGCAAGAGGGAAGACAAGATGGTCATTCACCGTGCGTGATTGGTGGGCTAGCTTGCCTGTCTGCATTTTGTGTGAAACCAACCAATAGATGCGGTTGAAATCCCTAAGTACCCTCCCATCTCCTCACAGTGAGGAAAATACCAGCTGACATGGAGAGAGAAAGAGTAAAAAAGTCCGCGAAAGAAAAAGTCCGCGAAAAAAACATGGCAAAAATATATATAAAGAAGAGGAAAAGTAAGAAGAAGACGAGGAGTGAAAATGGCGAAGACATTGACATTGAAAGACGCACTTGCGGCGATTTTGGATAGCAGCGACGAGGATGAAAGGCGAGTTTCCGAGCCTGATGGATTTTCTTCTGATGAAGATGAGGATTATGATCACAGAAGAGATCCAGTTGAGGACGGGTAAGCGTATTTATTTTATAAAAACCTCGTTCGCATGGTGACCATCTTGGCTAAAATAAGCTGCGCTGTGCTGCTTTGACAAATTGACTGTGCCTTTAGCAAAGTGTTTACTTTATGTAAAAGTTATTTTCTTGTGTAAAACCGGGGTACACTTACAAATAGTAACGTTGTAGGCTGTTCTTGCTGGTCTCCTTATGATAACTAATGTAATATTTATTCACCTCAATTCACAATTTGAATAACATTAGGCCTATCTCTTGTAGTGATGAATCGATATGGTTTGGCCATTGACCTTTTTTATCATATTGTTTATACTTGTATAGATGTGGCTTGCATATAATTTTATTTATGTTTAGTAGGCCTATATTTATACTGAATGTAAAATTATAAATCTCTGTGGAGTTTTGAAATGGAAGAGACAGTATTCCCACATCTCATTCAGGTGTTATTTGCTGTGATTTGGGGTGGACAGGATAGCTAGCACATGTGATAAATTGGAATAACGTTAAAATAAGTCAAATCCTCACACATCTTCCACATTCTTGTTAGGTGGAGATTGGTTTGTGTGTGTGTGTGTGTGTGTGTGTGTGTGTGTGTGTGTGAGAGAGAGAGAGAGAGAGAGAGAGAGAGAGAGAGAGAGAGAGAGAGAGAGAGAGAGAGAGAGAGAGAGAGAGAGAGAGAGAGAGAGAGAGAGAGAGATGTAAACTTTATGTTTTTGTGTTTTTTCAGAGAGGATTCACAGCTACCAGGGCCCAGTGTAACACAGGCAGCCTCACCTGTGCCTGCCACCAGGTCACCACCAGCCCCTACACCGCAGTCATTCTCACCAGCCCGGCCAGCCAAGAGGTTCCGTACCCCCCAGCATCAACCAGCACCCCCACCTACACAGCAACCATCATCACCAACCCGGCCAGCCAAGAGGTCCCGTAACGCCCAGCATCAACCAGCACCCCCACCTACACAGCAGCCAGCTCCACTGTCTTGGAAGACGGAAAAAGACCCAGACATCGCTCCCCCTGTCTCCAGGTTTCAACCAGCTCGAACACCAGGGCCACAGCTCAGCTCCACTTCCACATATACACCACTCGACCTCTTCAAACTTTTCTTCCCTGTACAAATCATACAAACACTGTGCCAAAACACAAACAAGCAGGCTGCTAAACAAATGGCACAGGGAAAGAAATATAAATGGTTAGATGTGAACATAGGGGAGTTTTACAAGTACATTGGACTGCTTCTGTACATGGCCATGGTGAAACTCGACAGCATTGCAGATTACTGGAGACAGAATCACTTCTTCTCTTTGCCACTTCCAGTGCAGATCATGCCACGGGACAGATACAGAGCACTTTCTTGGAACCTTCACCTTAGCGACCCTGAAGAGGATGTCCAGAACGACAAAAAAAAGGGCACAGCTGACCATGACAAACTTTTCAGACTGAAACCCCTGATGAACACCATCAAAAATGCCTGCAAGTCATTTTATCATCCTCACAGAGATGTGGCTGTGGATGAAAGAATGGTTGCATCAAAGGCCAAAACTGGGATGACGCAGTACATGAAGGCAAAACCGATAAAGTGGGGATTCAAGTTGTTTGTCTTGGCGGACTCACGGAATGGCTATACAGTGGACTTTTCCGTTTACACCGGCAAAAGTGACATCCCCTCTGGACATGGCCTTTCCTATGATGTTGTGATGTCCCTGGTACAACCAGGTTACCTTGGCACAGGCTACCACATTTACATGGATAATTTTTATTCAAGCCCCAAACTCTTCAGGGCTCTCCATGAGCAAAAATTTGCTGCCTGTGGGACCTACAGGGAGAACCGCAAGGACTGCCCTCGGACAACAAATAACGCCCTCACAAAAAAATCAGAAAGAGGCTCCATAAGATGGATCCGGGACGGGCCCCTCATCTATGTGAAATGGATGGACACGAGAGAAGTATCAGTCTGCTCCACACTTCACACAGCACACTCTGGTAACACTGTTCAGAGGAGGGTGAAACAACAAGATGGCTCTTGGACAAAGACATCAATCCCCTGTCCCACACCAGTTTTGGCGTACAATGAACACATGGGGGGAGTTGATCATTCAGACCAGCTCATTCAATATTACTCTGCACAACACAAAACAATGCGCTGGTACAGACACCTGTTTTACCATTTTCTGGACATTGCCACCACCAACAGCTACATCCTCCACAAGGAACTCTGTCTGGCCCAGCAAACAACACCCATGACACACAGAGCTTTCATGGAGGAGCTGACTGCTGAACTCTGTGGTAAGCCTCTTCACACTGCTCCGGTCCCGGTACCTGCAGGTCATATTCCTGTGCCAATTGCCGTTCATGCAGCAGATTCTTCCACAAAAGCCACCACAGGTCGCAGCAGGTGTGAGCATTGCCAAAGCCAAGGCCAGAGAAAGGACCTTGGAAATGCAGGGAGTGTGGTGTTGCGCTTTGCATGCAGCTGGACAGAAACTGTTTTGCAGCATGGCATGACAGCTGAAAAACTGAAACATGAAAACATGCACATTGTGTAAATATTGTAAATAGTGGTAAGTTTATATATATATATATATATATATATATATATATATATATATATATATATATATATATATGTATATATATATGTATATATATATATATATATATATATATATATATATATATATATATATTTCTAATATATAGTTCATCTTTGGTTTGAATTTTTTTTTTTGACATGTAAAACATGAAAATGTGTACATTTTGTGAATATTGTTAGTAGTGAGTTTTTTTCACAAAGTAAACATTTTGCTTGAAAGAAAGACCTGTTGTAATGCTACTTTTTCATTTGCACACATCCCATAAAGCTTGATATGTAGTAGGAAGTTATTTTAGTCCTATTTTATCTCAGTCCCTCTAACATTTGGTGAAGGTAGAGTCACAGACAAAACTTGTACTAAAAAACGATTTTTCAAAAATGTCACTTTAGACAATGATTATTCATTATCTACTATTTTATTCATATATTACACTCCTTTTGTGACCCTAAGACTTTGGGAAACCCATTTCAAGGACCAAAATAATTCGTCCACATGAGTAATGGTATGTTTTCACAAGAGATTTGAAGAATTTCAAAAATCGGACTTAAATTTTTCACCTTTTAGAGACAGGTTATCCCTCTCTCTCTCTTTAGACAATTCTCCAGGACAAGTGGTGAACTCACCAGTAAGAGAGCTGGGTTTTCTCTGCACATTTTGATATAAAACATGTGGGATTATGTTATGTAATTACCTTTAAAAGGTGAATTTAATAAGATTTGTAAAATCGAAGGAAAAAGTGAAAAAATGCCCTTAGACCTCAGAGGGTTAATAAGTCACATATGGTCTAATATAGATTAGATGTAACATCAAAGAAGCTCATGAGGTAACATATAGGTTGATGTAACATCAAAGAAGCTCATGAGAACACATAGTAAGATAGCCTTTGATGACTCTTGGACCAGAAATATGTTCAAAAGGTCAAATTTGAACTACTGATGAAACATCAGAAGGAATGTATAAATATGAATAGAAAGTTAAAATTCAAGGACTCTGGCCAGAAATGTGTTCAAAAGGTCAAATATGCAGTCATATTTGGTTGCTGTAACATCAAAAAAAGTTTATGAGATCATATAGTCAGATAGCCCTTTAATGACTCTTTATCCAGAAATATGTTCAAAAGGTCAAATTTGAATTACTGATGAAACATCAGAACAGTCCATATGGAAAATCAGGAGATATGAGTATCTATATAATGTTCAAGTTCAAGGACTCTTTGGCCAGAAATATGTTCAATAGGTCAAATTTTGGAATACTGCATGGCTCTTGTAACATCAGGAGTCAATAATAGGTTCAATATGTCAAATATGGACTACTGTCTGGCTGATGAAACATCAAAAGGAGTCTATGAGTATGTATAGAAAGATCAAGTTCAAGGACTCTTTGGCCAGAAATATGTTCAATAGGTCAAACTCTGGAATACTGTATGGATCTTGTAACATCAGGTCTCAATAATGGGTCTAATATGTCACATATGGACTACTGTCTGGCTTATGAAACCTCAAAAGTAGTCTATGAGTATCTATAGAAAGCTCAAATTCAATGACACTTTGGCCAGAAATATGTTCAAAAGGTCAAAATTGATCAACTGATGAAACATCAAAAGGAGTCTATTAGTTTGTATAGAAGTTCAATATCGAGGACTCTTTGGCCAGAAATGTCTTCATCAGGGTCACATATAGTCTAATCTATGGTTGATGTAACATCAAAAGAAGTTTATGAGATCATATAGTCAGATAGCCGTTTAATGACTCTTTAGCCAGAAATATGTTCAATAGGTCAAATTTGAATCACTGATGAAACATCAGAACAGTCCATATGGAAAATCAGGAGATATGAGTATCTATATAATGTTCAAGTTCAAAGACTCTTTGGCCAGAAATATGTTCAATAGGTCTAATTTTGGAATACTGTATGGCTCTTGTAACATCAGGAGTCAATAATAGGTTCAATAGGTCAAGGTCTACTGTCTGGCTGATGAAACATCAAAATGAGTCTATGACTATGTATAAAAAGATCAAATTCAAGGACTTTTTGGCCAAAAATATTTTCATGTCAAATTTTGGAATACTGTATGGCTCTTGTAACATAATGACTTAATAATGGGTTCAATATGTCACAAATGGACTACTGTCTGGCTGAGGAAACCTCGACAAGTACTCTATGAGTATCTATAGAAAGTTCAAGTTCAAGGAGTCTTTGGCCAGAAATATGTTCAAAAGGTCAAAATTGATCTACTGATGAAACATCAAAAGGAGTCTATTAGTTTGTATTGAAAGTTCAATATCGAGGTGTCTTTGGCCAGAAATGTCCTCAATAGGTCACATATGGTCTAATCTATGGTTGATGTAACATCAAAGAAGCTCATGAGAACGGATAGTAAGATTGCCTTTGATGACTCTTGGATCAGAAATATGTTCAAAAGGTCAAATTTGAACTACTGATGAAACATCAGAAGGAATGTATAAATATGAATAGAAAGTTAAAATTCAACGACTCTCTGGCTAAAAATGTGTTCAAAAGGTCAAATATGCAGTCATATTTGGTTACTGTAACATCAAAAGAAGTTTATGAGATCATATAGTCAGATAGCCGTTTAATGACTCTTTAGCCAGAAATATGTTCAATAGGTCAAATTTGAATTACTGTTGAAACACCAGAACAGTCCATATGGAAAATCAGAAGGACATATGAGTATCTATATAATGTTCAAGTTCAAGGACTCTTTGGCCAAAAATATGTTCAATAGGTCAAATTTTGGAATACTGCCTGGCTCTTGTAACATCAGGTGTCAATAATAAGTTCAATAATAGGTTCAATATGGACTAATGTCTAGCTGATGATACCTCCAAAGTAGTCTATGAGTATCTATAGAAAGTTCAAGTTCAAGGACACTTTGGCCAGAAATGTCTTCAATAAGTCACATATGGTCTAATCTATGGTTGATCTAACATCAAAGAAGCTAATGAGAACGCATAGTAAGATAGCTTTTGATGACTCCTGGGCCAGAAATATGTTCAAAAGGTCAAAATTAATCTACTGATGAAACATCAAAAGGAGTCTATTAGTTTGTATAGAAAGTTCAATATCGAGGACTCTTTGGCCAGAAATGTCTTCAATAGGTCACATATGGTCTAATCTATGGTTACTGTAACATCAAAAGAAGTTTATGAGATCCTATAGTTAGATAGCCTTTTAATGACTCTTTTGCCAGAACTATGTTCAATCGGTCAAATTTGAATCACTGATGAAACATCAGAACAGTCCATATGGAAAATCAGAAGGAGATATGAGTATCTATATAATGTTCAAGTTCAAGGACTCTTTGGCCAGAAATATGTTCAAAAGGTCAAATTTGAACTACTGATGAAACATCAGAAGGAATGTATAAATATGAATAGAAAGTTAAAATTCAAGGACTCTCTGGCCAGAAATGTGTTCAAAAGGTCAAATATGCAGTCAATTTTGGTTGCTGTAACATCAAAAGAAGTTTATGAGATCATATAGTTAGATAGCCCTTTAATGACTCTTCAGCCAGAAATATATTCAAAAGGTCAAAATTGATTACTGATGAAACTTCAAAGGAGTCTATTAGTTTGTATAGAAAGTTCAATATCGAGGACTCTTTGGCCAGAAATGTCTTCATCAGGGTCACATATAGTCTAATCTATGGTTGATGTAACATCAAAAGAAAATGATCATATAGTCAGATAGCCGTTTAATGACTCTTTAGCCAGAAATATGTTCAATAGGTCAAGGTCTACTGTCTGGCTGATGAAACATCAAAAGGAGTCTATGAGTATGTATAAAAAGATCAAGTTCAAGGACTCTTTGGCCAGAAATATGTTCATGTCAAAATTTGGAATACTGTATGGCTCTTGTAACATAAGGACTCAATAATGGGTTCAATATGTCACATATGGACTACTGTCTGGCTGATCAAACCTCAAAATTAGTCTATGAGTATCTATAGAAAGTTCAAGTTCAAGGACACTTTGGCCAGAAATATGTTCAAAAGGTCAAAATTGATCTACTGATGAAACATCAAAAGGAGTCTATTAGTTTGTATAGAAAGTTCAATATCGAGGACTCTTTGGCCAGAAAGGTCTTCAATAGGTCAAATATGGTCTAATATAGATTAGATGTAACATCAAAGAAGCTCATGAGGTAACATATAGGTTAATGTAACATCAAAGAAGCTCATGAGAACACATAGTAAGATAGCCTTTGATGACTCTTGGACCAGAAATATGTTCAAAAGGTCAAATTTGAACTACTGATGAAACATCAGAAGGAATGTATAAATATGAATAGAAAGTTAAAATTCAAGGACTCTCTGGCCAAAAATGTGTTCAAAAGGTCAAATATGCAGTCATATTTGGTTACTGTAACATCAAAAGAAGTTTTTGAGATCATATAGTCAGATAGCCGTTTAATGACTCTTTAGCCAGAAATATGTTCAATAGGTCAAATTTGAATTGCTGATGAAACACCAGAACAGTCCATATGGAAAATCAGAAGGACATATGAGTATCTATATAATGTTCAAGTTCAAGGACTCTTTGGCCAGAAATATGTTCAATAGGTCAAATTTTGGAATACTGCATGGCTCTTGTAACATCAGGTGTCAATAATAGGTTCAATAGGTCAAATATGGACAACTGTCTGGCTGATGAAACCTCAAAAGTAGTCTATCAGTATCTATAGAAAGTTCAAGTTCAAGGACACTTTGACCAGAAATGTCTTTAATAAGCCACATATGGTCTAATATAGATTAGATGTAACATCAAAGAAGCTCATGAGGTAACATATAGGTTGATGTAACATCAAAGATGCTCATGAGAACACATGGTAAGATAGCCTTTGATGACTCTTGGACCAGAAATATGTTCAAAAGGTCAAATTTTGGAATACTGCATGGCTCTTGTAACATAAGGTCTCAATAATGGGTCTAATATGTCACATATGGACTACTGTCTGGCTTATGAAACCTCAAAAGTAGTCTATGAGTATCTATAGAAAGGTCAAATTCAATGACACTTTGGCCAGAAATATGTTCAAAAGGTCAAAAATGATCTACTGATGAAACATCAAAAGGAATCTATTGGTTTGTATAGAAAGTTCAATATCGAGGACTCTTTGGCCAGAAATGTCTTCAATAGGTCACATAAGATCTAATCTTCTTTTGATGCTGTAACATCAAAAGAAGTTTATGAGATCCTATAGTTAGACAGCCTTTTAATGACTCTTTTGCCAGAACTATGTTCAATAGGTCAAATTTGAATCACTGATGAAACATCAGAACAGTCCATATGGAAAATCAGAAGGAGATATGAGTATCTATATAATGTTCAAGTTCAAGGACTCTTTGGCCAGAAATATGTTCAATAGGTCAGATTTTGGAATACTGCATGTAACATCAGGAGTCAACGATAGGTTCAATAGGTCAAATATGGACTACTGTCTGGCTGATGAAAAATCAAAAGGAGTCTATGAGTATCTATAGAAAGTTCAAGTTCAAGGACACTTTGGCCAGAAATATGTTCAAAAGGTCAAATTTGAACTACTGATGAAACATCAGAAGCAATGTATAAATATGAATAGAAAGTTAAAATTCAAGGACTCTCTGGCCAGAAATGTGTTCAAAAGGTCAAATATGCAGTCAATTTTGGTTTCTGTAACATCAAAAGAAGTTTATGAGATCATATAGTTAGATAGCCCTTTAATGACTCTTCAGCCAGAAATATGTTCAAAAGGTCAAAATTGATCTACTGATGAAACATCAAAGGAGTCTATTAGTTTGTATAGAAAGTTCAATATCGAGGACTCTTTGGCCAGAAATGTCTTCATCAGGGTCACATATAGTCTAATCTATGGTTGATGTAACATCAAAAGAAGTTTATCATATAGTCAGATAGCCGTTTAATGACTCTTTAGCCAGAAATATGTTCAATAGGTCAAGGTCTACTGTCTGGCTGATGAAACATCAAAAGGAGTCTATGAGTATGTATAAAAAGATCAAGTTCAAGGACTCTTTGGCCAGAAATATGTTCATGTCAAAATTTGGAATACTGCATGTAACATCAGGAGTCAACGATAGGTTCAATAGGTCAAATATGGACTACTGTCTGGCTGATGAAACATCAAAAGGAGTCTATGAGTATCTATAGAAAGTTCAAGTTCAAGGACACTTTGGCCAGAAATATGTTCAAAAGGTCAAATTTGAACTACTGATGAAACATCAGAAGGAATGTATAAATATGAATAGAAAGTTAAAATTCAAGGACTCTCTGGCCAGAAATGTGTTCAAAAGGTCAAATATGCAGTCAATTTTGGTTGCTGTAACATCAAAAGAAGTTTATGAGATCATATAGTTAGATAGCCCTTTAATGACTCTTCAGCCAGAAATATGTTCAAAAGGTCAAAATTGATCTACTGATGAAACATCAAAGGAGTCTATTAGTTTGTATAGAAAGTTCAATATCGAGGACTCTTTGGCCAGAAATGTCTTCATCAGGGTCACATATAGTCTAATCTATGGTTGATGTAAAATCAAAAGAAGTTTATCATATAGTCAGATAGCCGTTTAATGACTCTTTAGCCAGAAATATGTTCAATAGGTCAAGGTCTACTGTCTGGCTGATGAAACATCAAAAGGAGTCTATGAGTATGTAAAAAAAGATCAAGTTCAAGGACTCTTTGGCCAGAAATATGTTCATGTCAAAACTTGGAATACTGTATGGCTCTTGTAACATAAGGACTCAATAATGGGTTCAATATGTCACATATGGACTACTGTCTGGCTGATCAAACCTCAAAATTAGTCTATGAGTATCTATAGAAAGTTCAAGTTCAAGGACACTTTGGCCAGAAATATGTTCAAAAGGTCAAAATTGATCTACTGATGAAACATCAAAAGGAGTCTATTAGTTTGTATAGAAAGTTCAATATCGAGGACTCTTTGGCCAGAAATGTCCTCAATAGGTCACATATGGTTACTAATAATCTATGGTTACTGTAACATCAAAAGAAGTTTATGAGATCCTATAGTTAGACTATTTTGCCAGTCTATGTTCAATAAGTCAAATTTGAATCACTGATGAAACATCAGAAAAGTCCATAAGGAAAATCAGAAGGAGATATGAGTATCTATATAATGTTCAAGTTCAAGGACTCTTTGGCCAGAAATATGTTCAATAGGTCAGATTTTGGAATACTGCATGGCTCATGTAACATCAGGAGTCAATGATAGGTTCAATAGGTCAAATATGGACTACTGTCTGGCTGATGAAACATCAAAAGGAGTCTTTGAGTATCTATAGAAAGTTCAAGTTCAAGGACACTTTGGCCAGAAATATGTTCAAAAGGTCAAATTTGAACTACTGATGAAACATCAGAAGGAATGTATAAATATGAATAGAAAGTTAAAATTCAAGGACTCTCTGGCCAGAAATGTGTTCAAAAGGTTAAATATGCAGTCAATTTTGGTTGTTGTAACATCAAGTTTATGAGATCATATAGTCATCTGAAGAGCCTTTGATGACTCTTGGACCAGAAATATGTTCAAAAGTTCAAAATTGATCTACTGATGAAACATCAAAAGGAGTCTATTAGTTTGAATAGAAAGTTCAATATCGAGGACTCTTTGGCCAGAAATGTCTTCAAGAACTACAGTATGGTTCTTGTAACATCAGGACTCAATAATGGGTTCAATAGGTCAAATAAAGACTACTGTCTGGCTGATGAAACATCAAAAGGAGTCTATGAGTATGTATAAAAAGATCAAGTTCAAGGAGTCTTTGCGCAGAAATATGTTCAATAGGTCAAATTTTGGAATACTCATTCTAACTAACTCATTCCTTTGTGCATTAAAGAGATAAAATGAGTGCTGTTGCACTGCATTGCACAAACTATCTAATTATGTCCATTGAAGAATATCACATAAGCTATGTGCTTGATGCATTTCAATGCAGACCAAAAACTGACTTATTCTGGTTTGCAACGAAGTGATAAGCTAAGTGCAGTTGCATTGCATTGTACAGACGATCTAACATTGCGCATTGAAAAATAATATATATATATATATATATATATATATATATATATATATATATATATATATATATATATATATATATATATATATATATATATAATTACATGTTGCATTGCATTGCATACCAGAACTCATTGCGTTGTGCTTTGAGGAGATAACATTTGAATTGTTGCATTGCATTGCAAATAAATCTTAATTATTACTCTATGCAATGAAAACACAACATATGTGCTTTCCATTGCACTGCATACTACAACTTTTGCCATTTGCATTACAATGCATAAAATGACCTCATACCTCTTATGCAACGAAGAGATAACATAAGAATTGCAAATAAATCTTAATTATTACTCTATGCAATGAAAACACAACATATGTGCTTTCCATTGCACTGCATACTACAACTTTTGCCATTTGCATTACAATGCATAAAATGACCTCATACCTCTTATGCAACGAAGAGATAACATAAGAGTTGCATTGCATTGCAATGGCGATCTAAGAATTAGTTAAATAACATATTTGCGAAGCACATGTTGCATTTCAATACATGCCAAAACTAACTCATTCCTTTGTGCATTAAAGAGATAACATGAGTGCTATTGCACTGCATTGCACAAACGATCTAATGATGTGCATTGAAGAATATCACATAAGCTCATTCATTTTTGAATTGAAGGGAAATTATTGCATTAGCTTTTTCATTACAATGCATAGAATAACTACCTCATACCTCATGTGCAACGAAGCCGAACACGATAACATAGGTATTGCATTGCACATGCGATCTAAGAAGTAGCGTTGAAGAATAACATATAAGCGTATGACATCAATGCATGCCAGAACTAACTCATTCCTTTGTGCATTAAAGAGATAACATGAGTGCAAAAGCACAGCATTGCACAAACGATCTAACGATGTGTATTGAAGAATATCATATAAACTATATATCTGTCTTATTCTTCTGTGCAATGAAAACACATACTATATGTGCTTTCTTTTTGCATTACTACATCTAAACTATTTATTTGTGTATTGAAGAGAAATTATTGCAATAACTATTCTATTGTAATGGACACACAATAACTAACTCATTCCGTTGTGCAACGAGCTTATTTGTTATTCTTCAATACACAACGTTAGATCGTGTCAATAGTGCCCATATGTTAATGCATACAAGAACTATTGCATGAAATATCAAACTAATTCCTGTGCAAAAAAAAAAAAAGAACATATATGTGCAAACGATCTACATTGCGCATTGAAGAATAACTAGCTATATGCACTTGTTGCTTTGCATTGCATACCAGAACTAACTCGTTGCGGCGTTCTTTAAGGAGATACAATTTGTGCTGTTACATTGCATTGCAAAAAAATCTAAATTATTCCTCTATGCAATGAAAACCACAACATGTGTTCTTTCGCATTGCAAAGCATACTACAACAAACATTCATTTTTGCATTGAAGGGAAATCATTGCATTAGCTCTTGCATTACAATATACAGAATAACTACCCCATACATCTTGTGCAACGAAGAGATAGCATTGTACGATGTGCATTGAAGAATATCATATATGTGTTTGGTGCATTTCAATACATGCCAGAACTAACTCATTCCTTTGTGCATTAAAGAGATAACAATGCTGTTGCACTGCATTGCACAAACGATCTAACGATGTGCATTGAAGAATATCATATAAGCTATGTGCTTGGTGCATCAATGCATACTGACATTCTGTTTTGCAACGAAGCGATAACTAAAGTGCTGTTGCATTGCATTGCACAAACGATCTTTGCGATCATTGCGCTTTGAATAATAACATATAAGTTATGCATTTGTTGCATGCATTCCATACCAGAACTAACTCATTGCGTTAGGCTTTGAGGAGATAAAATCAGAATTTTTACTCTATGCAATGAAAACACATAACATATGTGCTTTAGCATTGCACTGCATACTATAACAACCTTATTCATTTTTGAATAGAAGGGAAATTATTGTATTAGCTCTTTCATTACAATGCATATGAATAACTACCTCATACTTCATGTGCAATGAAGTCGAACACTGCACGGACACGAACTATTGCATTGCACATGCGATCTAAGAAGTAGCGTTGAAAAGCGTATACATATGCAGCACATGTTGCATTTTAATGCATGCCAGAACTAACTCATTCCTTTGTGCATTAAAGAGATAACATGAGTGCAACAGCACTACATTGCAAAAAACTGACTTATTCGTTTTTGCAATGAAGAGATGCAATAGCTAATGCAATAATCGTTAGATCTTTTGTGCATTCGAATGCAACTGCAAAAATGGTATCTCTTCAATGCACATATAAGTGAGTTAGTTCTTGTAAGGATTGCATGCAACAAGCTTATATGTTATTCTTCAATGCACAACGTTTGATCGTGTGTGAAATGCAATGCAAAAGAACAAATTGTATTTCCTCAAAGCACAACGCAATGAGTTAGTTCTGGTATGCAATGCAATGTAACAAGTGTATAGCTTATATGTTATTTTGCAATGCACAACGTTATCTCTTTAATGCACATGGGAATGAGTTAGTTATTGTATGCATTGCAATGCAACAAACGCATAGCTTATGTGATATTCTTCAATGCACATCGTTGTCTGTGCAATATAGTGCAACAGCACTCATGTTATCTCGTCGTTGCACAATGCGCTTAGCCTGTATGTTATGTTCTATGAACATCATTAGATCCTGTGTGCAATACAATACACCAGCACTCATGTTATTTCCTTACACAAAGGAATGAGTTAGTTCTGGCATGCATTGAAATGCGACATGTGCATAGATTATATGTTATTCTTAAATGCTAAATCTTAGATCGTGTGTGCAATGCAATGCAACACATCTCTTCTTTGCACACGAGGTATGAGGTAGATAACTACTGCAACTAATCCAATAATTTCCCTTCAATGCACAAATTAATAAGTTTGTTATAGTATGCAGTGCAATGCAATGCAACAAAACAGAAATTATCTCTTTAATGCACATGGGAACGAGTTAGTTATTGTATCTATTGCAATGCACCAAGCGCATACACTGTAAAAAATTTTTTACGTAAAATAACGGTAAAAAGTCTGGCAGCAAAGTTGCCAACCACTTACCGTCAAATTACAGTAAAAAAACTTAAATTATTTTACAGAAAAATTTTGTTTTTTGAAAACGGATATTTACCGTAAATATTTTCTGTATTTTTACAGTCAAACTGCTGTAGAAAAAAAATAAAATCTCATAAAAAAAATGTCTGTTGAATGTTAAACGAATGTATAAATCTGTATAAAAACTTACAAATATTGCAGAAATACCTTAAAATTACATAATTAAAACAAAGACTTCTGTTTTAATACAGTATTATTTGGTATATTTTTAGGATAATCCAATCCATCTACAAGAACTCCTTGTCAAAGTAAAGACTTTTCTATGTAAAACACACAGAAAATGTTGTATAATTACCTTCAGATACCCTAATTTAAAGCCTAATACCAGTATATTGATCGATTTAAACTTTTATTTTATGTCATTATTCAATCTATTTACAGTAAATTCCTGTTAAATATTGGTTTTATCCTGTACAAAAAAACAAGATCTTGTGATATTAAGTTTCAGAAACATTTTTTTAACAGTTATTGCTTTATTAAAACATTATTTGACAGTAATTACAGACACATCTCCAATAAATTTACAAGCTTTTACCATTAATGTATGCAGGTTTACTTTATATAAACATTATTTGACAGTAATAACAAGCAACTCTCCAATATTTCTACATATTTGTACCATTTAAATACAGTGTGCTACTTTATATAAAGATTATTTGACAGTAATAACAAGCAACTCTCCAATATTTCTACATGTTTACCATTTAAATAAGGGGGTTTACTTTATATAAACATTATTTGACAATAATTACAGGCAACTCTCCAATATTTCTACATATTTGTACCTTTAATGTATGGGGCTTTACCTTCTATATACTTTTAACATCAATGTATGAGGTATACTTTATATAAACATTGCTTTATACTAATTAAAATCAACTTTCCAATATATCAACATGACATTTACTCAATGTATGGGTTAACTTTATATACACATTAATAGACAGTAATTACAAGCATTTCTCCAATATATGTAAAAATACACATGTTTATTTTATGTAAACAATATTTGATAGCAATTACAAGCAACTGGCCAATATATGTACATACTTTTTCCATTACGGCATGGGGTTTACTTTAAAATGCACATAGGCTAAAATGCACATAAAATACGGTCAAGTCCTTCAGTCAAAAAGTTCTTTGTTCATAGTTCAGAAGCTAAGTTCTTTCCAGTAACAAACAAAGTTAATATATAATCAGTATTAATATACAGATGTGAATGTGCATGCTAAAAAAGTTCATTTGGAAGATTGATATTCACCCACGTCCTTTCAAAATTCCAACGATGGCTATGATCCTCTGTAGTGGCTCTCACCAGGCATTGTCCTGAAAAATAGATAAGATGTATCATGCTTGTAAAAATCGCCAGAGCAGAGCCATTAGGTTCCCCCCTAACAATAATTGCAGTTTGGAGCTTGAATGAAAATTGAACTGTATGCGTTGCGACGTTCGTCTGTTATAGGACAACTTAGTTGGAATAAACGAGCAGACACTGATTAGCTACTTGCTCTACGTTTATTTAAAATTAACAGCAAGACGACTAGAAGTGAATGTGCTTTCCATTAAATGAATCACACACAGTTAACAAATCCTTAAGAAAAAAAAAAACTTTGTGTGATTTATTTAAAACAAAACACGTTCATTGCACAGTAAACAAACCCTTAAAGGAGAACTCCGGCGCAAAATGAACCTTTGGTCTAATAAAACATTGGTACCTAGTCAACCGTTCTCTGAGATTTGTTTTCATGATAATCGATGTAGAGTTTTATCTCTAAAAACTGTTTAGCGTATAACGCTAGTAATGGGGGCATTTAATAAGTAAAAAGAAATCGCTAGTTAATACCACTAACAAGGCTCAAAATAGCCCCACACTAACACAGTAACATAATGAGGGTCCCTACATGCAAACCGAAGCATTGAGAACTTTGTAAGTGTACAGACCGTTTAATAAGAAGATAAAGATAAAGACAGTCCTTTTCGAGTATACAGACAGGAGCCATCTTTGGAAAACAGTCTCGACTAATCAAACCACGAACGCCATTCATACAGTTCAGAAGTTCACTGAACTTCATACAGTTCAGCTCACTTAGCACGTCGTTCGTGGTTTGACTAGTCGAGACTGTTTTCCAAAGATGGCTCCTCTCTGTATACACGAAAAGGACTGTCTTCATAAAATATCTTCTTATTAAATGGTCTGCACACTTACAAAGTTCTCAATGCTTCGGTTTGCATGTAGGGACCCTCATTATGTTACTGTGTTAGTGTGGGGCTATTTTGAGCCTTGTTAGTGGTATTAACTAGCGATTTCTTTTTACTTATTAAATGCCCCCATTACTAGTGTTATACGCTAAACAGTTTTTAGAGATAAAACTCTTTACATTCGATTATCATGAAAACAAATCTCAGAGAACGGTTGACTAGGTACCAATGTTTTATTAGACCAAAGGTTCATTTTGTGCCGGAGTTCTCCTTTAACAAAAAAAAACTTTGCAATGAAGTCGTTCATCCTCGGATGCGGCGCCGTGCGCACTGTTACAAAAAACCCTGTGCACACAGCCAAGCGAAATGGGGTCTTGCGCACCCAACGCGTCATTTTTTTAAGGTGCGCGCGGACCATAGACAGTAAAAGAAACGGACGCGTCGAGTATAAACAAGGCTTTACTCCGTGTCAGCGCGCGCTCTGATCGGTAAAGGTGCACAGACCTCTCCCGAATCATCTCCAGCACTCAGCCTCCGAAGCACCACTAACTCTACACCTCTGTTTCCCTCGTAAGCTGATAATAGTATTTAAACATTCTCTATGATAAAAAATGTTTGTAAAAAATATTTGAATAACGGTTTTGGCGGTTATAGAGTTCTAATGACGGTGTTCAACTATAACTGTTCTCACGGTTATATAATAACCTTCACACCCCTACTGTTACGTGTTTGCAAGAGGCAACAGTAACTTGTAAGATGTAACGTTAAGTTAACAGCTAACGTTATTAAATTAATGTTAGTCAACCAAAGGTATTTAACGTTAATGTTATGATGGCTGATGCATGTTTCACATTCAGGGCTAACGTTAATAACGGTTTAACTTTATTAGGACCAGCATAATGTTACATTTGCTAGACAGACTTTTATAAGGTTAATACATAATGTAACAAACGGCGAGTTTTAACGTTAGCCCTGCTGACTCGACAATGTTAACTTGCATATTAAAATTGTAAAATGTATAAAAGCTGCCGCACTTAAAGGTTGGGTAGGTCGTTTTTGGTCTAAAAAACTTTTTCCCAAATTTGTTTAAACTTTCTATATATATCAATGCATAATTAAAATGTAATTAATTATGATAAAAAGAGTATAAAAATCGAGTGACTCTAGACCGTTTAATCTGCACTAAACACAGCTCATTATTTCCTTCCGGGACGAAACAAAGGATTGGCTTAGGCGACTGTCACTCTCTCGCAACCATGGCAACACCCCCGCTGCTACATGCGCTGCCCACATGCGCGCACTCGTTTGACTCGAGGAGGGTAAGAGACTAGTAAGAGACACAATTACATGCAAAACACGGCGTATATGTTATGAATCTTACACAAAATTCACCTTCATCACAGTGTAACTGATTGTAATGGGAAAACGTGTATCAATGCAACCTGTTTTTAGCTTTGCTTTATGTTACTAGCTCGTTAACGAATCAAACTCAATATATTTTAAACTTTAACAGTATCGATATGCTAGCTTGATAGTGAGTACTAACAGCCATGTTAGTTGTTTATATTCATAATGATAAAGTTAGGTATTTTATTACATGTGAGTCTGATATGATGTCACTACATGCACTGCTCCTCTCCGCTCGGCGCTGGTAAGCGCGTCCTCCAGCTGTGAGCTGTCGGCATCGCACGTTCATGTGTTTTGGGGGCGTGGTTTTGGAAGGAGCCCAGAATGGAGGGGGTGGAAGAGAATGCAGATAAGTAGCTGTGTTTATTACAGCCCTGAGAGGACTACAGACACTCGATTTTTATACTCTCTTTTCCAGAGTACTTACATTTTAATTATGCATTGATATATATAGAAAGTTTAAACAAATTTGGCAAAAAGTTTTTAAAAAAAATTCTACCTACAATACCTTTAACAAGCACATTTGACATTGTGAGGAAACATAAATATATAGGCTATATATATATATATATATTATGTATATGAAATTTATTTCAATTGTAAAAGTTATCTTTGAGTAATGTCATCTTTGAGACTGTTAGTTGTTACATGATTAAAAATGTAAACATACACATAAAGCATGGCAATCCCGTCAGAAATGTGTATCATAGAAAGGGAAGCACACACACACACACAAAATGCCAGTTGGTACACCAAAATCAAATAACCCTAACCCCATCAAATAATTTTACCTGCATCTGAGCGTCTTTCCCTTAATGTTTCCAGTGATTAAAGAAAGGACTGATGAAGGTGACACGAATCTCCCCTTTCAGTGCGCCACTTCAGCAGAAGAAAGACAAAAGGACAGAAAGTTACTCAGACTTTCCATCAGTAACAGTATGAAAATCACACTTAATACTATCCCAGTGTAGGTTTTCGAACAGTGGGTAAAATTGACTTACTGTAACGTTAGTTGGTGAATGGGTCTTTCTGTTGGGTGTTCTCCCCCGATAAACATCTTATTCCAATGCTTGATCTAAAAAATAAAGTAAACAAATATCTTTTCAATATGTTATCAGTGTTTGAAGAGGTTATGTAAACATACTTCTAACGAATAAATGACGGTTTTATCACTTTACTCATTCCCACGCTTTTTTACCTCTCATGTTAACTTACCAACAACAAAACACAGCAATGTTAGATGGTACTAACACATTGAAATACGTGCTAATATCGCTACGTTAATAGTGAAGCAGTACAAAAACACACACAGAGATAACTTATTCATCTTATGAGGTTGCAGTAAGCCTATGACAGTTAAATTACCCGTGTCCCTAAACGTTAGACTGTTAAGGACTGAAAAATGTTTTCTTACCTGATATCGCCAACAGACCACGTACGACCCCTTCCTCTGTTCATATTCCAGCTTTTGTTCTTCATTGACATAGCAACTAAAATTCGCTCAGAATTTAAGAATTCAACAGGCAGATATAAAATAATCCAGGTCTGACCGAGTAATCAACAACGCAAACAGCAGCTGCTCACACCAACCGAGAGTAACGGACGTATTTTCAAACTTAAAATAGGCGCGCAGAGCCGCGCACATTCTCATTGGACAGTTTCCTGGAAGACAGACAGATTAACCAATCATGCTCAAAGTAAAACGGAGAAACAACCAATAACAATAGCAATAGTTTGCGCGAGTTGCAGTCTGTATTACTATTTAATTAATTGGTCAAATGATATGACAGTGTATTAATATGTAATAATGCAATGTAAACTGTTAGGCAAGCAGACAAAATTGGCAAGCATACAAAATTGTAAATTCACACAAAATCACATAAAGCAAACGGTTTCTGCTGCACTGCTCTGTTGAGGGTGAAACTATTATTGTTAATGATAATACTTACACTCACCGGCCACTTTATTAGGTACCCCATGCTAGTAACGGGTTGGACCCCCTTTTGCCTTCAGAACTGCCTCAATTCTTCGTGGCATAGATTCAACAAGGTGCTGGAAGCATTCCTCAGGGAGTTTGGTCCATATTGACATGATGGCATCACACAGTTGCCGCAGATTTGTCGGCTGCACATCCATGATGCGAATCTCCCGTTCCACCACATCCCAAAGATGCTCTATTGGGTTGAGATCTGGTGACTGTGGAGGCCATTTTAGTACAGTGAACTCATTGTCATGTTCAAGAAACCAATTTGAAATGATTAGAGCTTTGTGACATGGTGGAAGTAGCCATCAGAGGATGGGTACATGGTGGCCATAAAGGGATGGACATGGTCAGAAACAATGCTCAGGTAGGCCGTGGCATTTAAACGATGCCCAATTGGCACTAAGGGGCCTAAAGTGTGCCAGGAAAACATCCCCCACACCATTACACCACCACCACCAGCCTGCACAGTGGTAACAAGGCATGATGGTTCCATGTTCTCATTCTGTTTACGCCAAATTCTGACTCTAACATCTGAATGTCTCAACAGAAATCGAGACTCATCAGACCAGGCAACATTTTTCCAGTCTTCAACTGTTCAATTTTGGTGAGCTCTTGCGAATTGTAGCCTCTTTTTCCTATTTGTAGTGGAGATGAGTGGTACCCGGTGGAGTCTTCTGCTGTTGTAGCCCATCCACCTCAAGGTTGTGCGTGTTGTGGCTTCACAAATGCTTTGCTGCATACCTCGGTTGTAACGAGTGGTTATTTCAGTCACTGTTGCCCTTCTATCAGCTCGAACCAGTCTGGCCATTCTCCTCTGACCTCTGGCATCAACAAGGCATTTCCGCCCACAGAACTGCCGCTCACTGGATGTTTTTTCTTTTTCGGACCATTCTCTGTAAACCCTAGAGATGGTTGTGCGTGAAAATCCCAGTAGATTAGCAGTTTCTGAAATACTCAGACCAGCCCTTCTGGCACCAACAATCATGCCACGTTCAAAGTCACTCAAATCAACTTTCTTCCCCATACTGATGCTCGGTTTGAACTGCAGGAGATTGTCTTGACCATGTCTACATGCCTAAATGCACTGAGTTGCCGCCATGTGATTGGCTGCTTAGAAATTAAGTGTTAACGAGCAGTTGGACAGGTGTACCTAATAAAGTGGGCGGTGAGTGTATATTTTAACATATACATTGAAGAACTGTTGTGAAAATCAGAAAAATCATTAAATGCTAATGAATTATCATAATAATATGTTAAAAGGCAGATATTTATGTATGTTGTTGAAAACATTACGTTGTTTCAACGTACAGATCTTGTAAAAAATTAAACGTTGATTTAGAAGTGTTTTTGTTAACCTTTTTCAACCATTTAGCATTAAACGTTGTTTCAACGACTGGCATTATTTCAATCATATTTCAACGTTGAAGGTCGGTCATGTGCCGCCTGGGTATATTAATCTACCTTTAGTGAAAGCTGAATGCCGATATCGTGGAAATGTTCCATACTTTATCCAGGCTCTCTACTGCTTCGCGCGAAGTTATGACGTCTCCCCCTCCCAAAGTCAAACAATATCATTGGTCGAGATTGCCTCTGGCGTATGATTCGTCCAATGATTGTACAACATTCAATTATTTGAATCTGCGCGCACTTTCTTGATATCTAAAGCACAGAGACTAGAAAAACAATTAGGATGTTTGTTTACACGTTGTGTAATGTTTCAACCATTTTAATGTCTTCAATTCCTTCACCCCCAGTTTACCAAAGCTCAAGTTTATGCTACAAGAGCCTTGGTTGAACTCGAGCCCCAGAATAAATTCCTTGTCTTTCACACATATTGCTCACCTATTGTAAGTTAAAAATATATAGCACCCCATTGTAAAGCTTTATTCATAGTGTGGCGGTTTGTTCCCATCAACCGAGAAAATTGTGGAGTGGCCTAATGATTTCACTGCAGTGAGGGCCTTGAATTTTGTTGAATATAGATTGACTTTGTGTCTTAATGCTTCAACGTTTTTAAAGTTGATTTACAGCCTTTACTTTTAAATTGAATCACATATTTTCTTCTCAAATAAGCATATGAGATACGTGTCAATATAGTATATGGTCAGAAAATCACTGTCAGGGCAGCATTTCAAACAGACAATGTCACCCTTAAAAGCCAAGCCAAAAGAGGACATATCAGCACACAAGATTCAAGAGTTCTTTCACACCAACAGGCAGACAGGCATTAGGAGGTTAGTGTCCAGCATTCTTGAGCCTGGTTGTCTTGCGGAAAAACTGTCCCAAAGGATGATGATCCGAGACTTGAGGCTGCAGCACCAGACAGCAGCAGCTACAGTGCACGGGGTGGGGTCTGAAAATGTTGCCACTCAATTTTTTCTCTGCCACTTATGAAATTGTTACAGAACACTTCAGAATTGTAAACACTGAGTCAGTGGTACCTGACAGTAGAAACACTGGATATAGGATGCATAAACAATCACTGACTATTCTTGATTTAATTTTATATTAAACTTAAGCTCAATTATTTCATGTACAATAACTGTATATTTAGTTACACTGTGCAACAATATCTCCTACTGTATTCATCCATCTTTCGAGGCAATATTTTTAGATCTGTTTCTGTAACACAGTAATTATTATGTTCAATTTTTATTTACAGCATATGCATGAAAGGTATAGCCTACATAGCTGTTTTTTTATTTTTATTTTATGTATATATTTTTTATCTATCACTCTTGTATCTGCACTTGTTGAATCTTAAGCTGATGTGGCCAGCAAAGTTTATCTTTGCTTCTGAAAAATATCTGCATTGGTGGCAGGGGACTTGGAAGTTTTACATTTACCCTGTATTTGATAGGGGTGAGGTGCTAACCTAACCCTAACCCTATACATTAATGGTAAAGTAATGTAGATATATTGGATAGTTGCTTTTATTTACTATAAAACAATGTTTATATAAAGTGAACTCCTTGAATTAAAAGTATGTAGATATATTGGATAGTTGCGTTTAATTACTATAAAAGTAAGTTTATTCAAAGTAAACCTATACATTAATGTGAAAAGTACGTGTTTTACATCTAAAAATCTGTACTTTGACGGGGAGTTCTTGTGGATGTAATTGATAATGTTATGAATTTACCAAAGAATACTGTGTAAAAACAGAAGACTTCTTTAATTGTACAATTGTAAGGTATTCCTGCAATAATTTCCAGTTTATATGCAGATTTATTCATTTGTTTAATGTTCTACAGACAGTTTTTTAATGAGATTTTCTTTTCATTCTACAGCAGTGGAACTGTAAAAATACAGAACATGTTTACAGTAAATATCTGTATTTTAAAAAACAGAATTATTCCGTAGAATAACTTAAGGTTTTTTACTGTAATTTGACGGTAAGTGTTTGGCAACTTTGCTGCCAGACTTTTTACCGTTTTTTTTACGATTGTTTTTTTACATGTATTTACCTTAAATTTAAGGTTTCACAGTAAAAAAACACATAGTTGTCTTAATTTTAAATAAGCGATTTTTTTTGTCTTTTTACATAGAATTTAATGTAATTTAACATTCAAGCCAATTAAACAAAAGAATAATCCTGTAAAAAAACTATAATTTCTCCTTATATGAATTTACAGATTATTACTTTTATTTTATGGTTAATGTTTTTAATAAAAGTTTTTTTCTGTATTTTAATGACATTTACACGTAATGTTAAAAAAACAGAAAATATCTGTAAAATAATACAGTATATTTCTGTGAAAAAACTTTTTTTTTTTACAGTGTAGCTTATGTGACATTCTTCAATGCACATCGTTTTCTGTGCAATGCAGTGCAACAGCACTCATATCATTCCCTTAAAGCACAAAGGAATGAGTTAAGTTCTGGCATGCATTGAAATACAACACGTGCTATGTTATTCTTCAATGCACAACGTTTGATTGTGTGTGAAATGCAATGCAAAAGAACAAATTGTATTTCCTCAAAGCACAACGCAATGACTTAGTTCTGGTATGCAATGCAAGTGCATAGCCTAAATGGTATTTTTCAATGCACAACGTTAGATCGTTTGTGCAATGCAATGCAACAAAACACATGTTATCTCTTTAATGCACATGGGAATGAGTTAGTTATTGTATGCATTGCAATGCAACAAGCGCATAGCTTATGTGATATTCATCAATGCACATCGTTGTCTCCGCAATGCAGTGCAACAGCACTCATATTATATCGTCGTGGCACATGCAATACACCAGCAATCATGTTATTCCCTTAAAGCACAAAGGAATGAGTTAGTTTTGGTATGCAATGCAATGTAACAAGTGCATAGTTTATATGTTATTTTTCAATGCACAACGTTGTCTGTGCAATAGCACTCATTGTCTCGTCGTTGCACAATGGAATAGGTCAGTTCTGGTATCGTTAGATCGTGTGTGCAATGCAATACACCAGCACTCATGTTATTTCTTTAACGCACAAAGGATTGAGTTAAGTTTTGGCATGCATTGAAATGCAACGTGCTGATATGTTATTCTTCAACGCCAAATCTTAGATCGTGTGTGCAATGCAATGCAACACATGTTATCTCTTCTTTGCACACGAGGTATGAGGTAGTTGTTCTATGCATTGTAACGCAACAGCTAATGCAATAATTTCCCTTCAATGCACTAATAAATGAGTTTGTTTCATGTGCAGTGCGAACCTATGTTATGTGTATAGCTATGCAATACTCATTTCATAGAGAAATGAGTTAGATCTTTTGTGCATTCCAAAGCAACTGCAAAAATGGTCAATTCACATGGAGTGAATTAGTTCTTGTGATGATTGCATGCAACAAGCTTATATGTTATTATTCAATACACAACGTTAGATCATAGCAATGCAACAGCACACTTGTTATTTCTTCGTTGCACAAAGTTATTGTGTGTGCAATGTAAAGGAATAGCGTTTGCAATAAAATAATTCCCTTCAAAACACAAATTAATAGTTTAGATGCAATGAAATGCGAAAAGCACATATATTATGTTTTTTCATTGCACAGAGGAATAAGATAGATCTTTTTTTGCAATGCAACGGTAAAAATGCTATCTCCTCAATGCACATCGGAATGAGGTAGTTCAACAACTACAAATGTGTGTATTCAGTGTATCAGTGCAGAATATGTTATTCTTCACTGCACAACGTTTGATCGTGTGTGAAATGCAATGCAACAGCACAAATTGTATCTCCTCAAAGCACAATGCAATGAGTTAGTTCTGGTATGCAATGCAATGCAACAAGTGCCTACATGTTATTTTTCAATGCACAACGTTAGATCGTTTGTGCAAATGCAATGCAACAAAACACAAATTATCTTATTATAATAAGATAATCACATATTATAAACTTATAGACTCCTTTTAATGTTAAATCAGCCATACAGAAGTCCATATTTGACCTACTGGACATTTTTCTGTGCAAAGAGTCTTGGACTTTCTATACCTACTCAGAGACTCCTTCTGATGCTTCATAAGCCTAAAAAAGTAGGCCTAATTAAGTATGCACTAAAAAAGTAGTCCATATCTGACCTATTGAACTTATTTCTGGTCAAAAAAATGTTATTTCATACTCACTTATTTCTGGTCCTCAAGTTTTTTTTAACTATATAAAGTTATAGACTCCTTCTGATGATAAATCATCTATACAGAGGTCCCTTTTTCACCTACTGAACAACTCAAAACTTTTGTCAACTCAAAACTTGACCTTTCTATATATACTCGTTGAGTCTTTCTGAATTTATGTCAGCCAAACAGAAGTCCATATTTCACCCAAGGAACATGTTTCTGGCCAAAGAGTCCTCGATCTTGGACTTTCTATACATACTCATAGACTCTGATGCTTCATAACCCATATAGATGTCCATATCTGACCTATTGAAATTATTTCTGGTCAAAGGGTCCTTAAAAGTTTTTTTACTATTTAAAGGTATAGACTCCTCCTGATGATAAATCATCTATTCAGAGGTCCCTTATTCACCTACTGAAAATATTTCTGGCCAAGGAGTTCTTGAAAATTATCTTGCTATACATACAGATGGACTTCTTGTGATGTTATATTATCCAGCCTGTAGTCCATTTTTTACCTACTCAACTTATTTCTGGCCCTAGAGTCCTCGATCTTGAAATTTCTATACATTCTCATAGACTCTTTCTGATGTCAAATCAGCAAATCAGCCATTAAGAAGTCCTTATTTGACCTACTGAACATATTTCTGTCCAGAGACCTTGAACATTACCTTACTATACATAATTCTCCTACTATACAGACTTCTCGTGATGTTCTTCATATTTTACCGATTGAACATATTTTTGACAAAAGATTCGTCAAAAGGTTTTTTAATATTATAAACTTATAGACTCCTTTTAATGTTAAATCAGCCAAACAGAAGTCCATATTTGACCTACTGGACATATTACTGGAAAAAAACTCCTCGATCTTTAACTTTCTATACATACCCATAGACTCCTACTGGTGCTTCATAAGCCATTTGGAAGTCCATATCTGACCCATTGAACTTATTTCTGGTCAAAGGGTCTTCAAAAGGTATTAAACTACATAAACTTATAGACATCTTGTGATGTTAAATCAGCTATAGAGAGGTTGCTTTATGAACTGCTGAACATTTTTTTGTCCAATGTGTCTTATATCCATAAGTCCTTAAGTCCATATATCTGACCGACGGACTACATATTACTGGCCAAAGAGTCTTTAAGGAATAACTTACTGTACATAGTTCTCCTACTATACAGACTTCTCGTGATGTTAAATTAGCCATACAGAAGTCCAAATTTGACCTACTGAAAATATTACTGGCCAAAGAGTCCTTAAAGATTAACACTATACATTCAGATTGATGTCTTTGGATGTTATATCATCCTGACAAAAGTCCATATTTGACATTCTGAATTTTTTTCCATCCAAAGAGTATTCAAAACTTGACCTTTCTATATAAATAGTAAATGGATTTACCTTTCCATTTACCTTTCTATATATACTCGTTGACTCTTTCTGATGTTACGTCAGACATTCAGAAGTTCATATTTGACCCAAGGAACATATTTCTGGCCAAAGGGTCCTCAAAAGGTTTGAAACTATATAAACTTATAGACTCCTTCTGATGTTAAATCAGCAATACTGTTCCTTTTTGAACCACTGAACATACTTTTGGCTTTGAATATTAGCTTTCTATACATATTGACTCCTTTTGATGTTACATTAGCCATACTAAAGTCCACATATATAGCTGAACATATTTTTGGCCAGAGATTCCTTAAAGATTAACTTACTACACATTCAGATTGATTTCTTCCAATGTTATATCAGCCAGACGGCAGTCAAAATTTGAACTACTAAACATATTTCTGGCCAAAGAGTACTCAACACATGAACTTTCTATATATACTTGTTGACTCCTTCCGGTTACGTCAGGCATTCAGAAGTTCATATTTGACCCAAGGAACATATTTCTGGCCAAAGAATCCTCGATCTTGAACTTTCTATACATACTGGTAGTCATAGACTTCTGGTGCTTCATAAGCCCTATAGAAGTCCATATAGAAGTCCATATCTGAACTATAGAACTTAATTCTGGTCAAAGGGTCCTCAAATGATTTTAAACTACAGGTATATAAACTTAGAGATTAATTCTGATGTTAAAACCTACTGAACATGTCTGACCAAAGAGTACTTAAAGATTAACACTATACATTGAGATTGAATTCTTCGTATGTTATATCAGCCTGACAAAAGTCCATATTTGACCTACTGAAATTTTTTTTGGCCAAAGAGTACTCAAAACTTGAACTTTCTATACTTGTTGACTCCTGATAATAAATCAGCCATACAAAGGTTCCTTTTTGAACTAATGAACATACTTTTGGCCAAAGAGTCGTTGAACATTAACTTTATATACATATTGACTCCTTTTGATGTTATATCAGACTGTCAAAAGGCCACATTTGACCTACTGAAGATATTTCTGGCCATAGAATCCTCGATCTTGAACTTTCTATACATAGTCATAGACTCATAAGCCATATAGAAGTCCATATAGAAGTCCATACCTGACCTATTGAACTTAATTCTTGTCAAAGGGTCCTCAAATCTTTTTAAACTATATAAACTTAGAGACTCATTCTGGTGTTGAAACCTACTGAACATGTCTGACCAAAGAGTACTTAAAGATTAACACCATACATAAAGATTGAATTCTTCTTATGTTATATCAGTCTGACAAAAGTCCATATTTGACCTACTGAACCTTTTTTTGGCCAAAGAGCACTCGAAACTTGAACTTTCTATACATACTCCTTCTGATGTTAAATCAGCCATACAGAGGTTCATTTTTTAACTAATGAACATAATTTTGGCCAAAGAGTCTTTGAACATTAACTTTCTATACATATTGACTCTATTGATGTTATATCAGCCTGACAAAAGTCCACATTTGACCTACTGAAAATATTTCTGGCCAAAGATTCCTTAAAGATTAATTTACTATACATTCAGATTGATTTGTTCTGATGTTATATCAGCCAGACAGCAGTCAAAATTTGAACTACTATTTGAGGCCATACTCATGGATTCCTGATGTTTTATCAGCCAGAGAGTAGTCCATATTTGACCTAGTGAACATATTTCTGGTGAAAGAGTCATCAAAGGGTAACTAACTATGTGTTCTCACAGAGTGAGACTTCTTTTGATGTTACATCAACATTGAACACATTTCTGGCCAAAGAGTGCTTGATATTGAACTTTCTATACATATAGATTTGTTCTGATGTTTCATCAGCCAGATTGTAGTCCATATTTGACCTATTGAACATATTTCTGGCAGTATAATCTATGAACTTGAACTTTCTAAACATGTTGACCCCTTCTGATGTTTTATTAGCCAGATAATAGTCCATATTTGACCTATTGAACATATTTCTAGCAAAAGAGTCCTTGAACTTGAATGTCAAGTTGATGTCCAATGGTCTATGGTCTATGGTCAACTAAGGTTGATGTAACATCAAAGAAGCTCATTAGAACGCATAGTAAGAAAGCCTTTGATGACTCCTGGGCCAGAAATATGTTCAAAAGGTCAAATTTCAACTATAAATATGTATATGTATTAATATGAATAGAAAGTTAAAATTCAAGGACTCTCTGGCCAGAAATGTGTTCAAAAGGTCAAATATGCAGTCATATTTGGTTGCTGTAACATCAAAAGAAGTTTATGAGATCAAATAGTCAGATAGCCCTTTGATGACTCTTTAGCCAGAAATATGTTCAATATGTCAAATTTTGGAATACAGTATGGCTCTTGTAACATAAGGACTCAACAATGGGTTCAATATGGCACATGTGGACTACTGTCTGGCTTATGAAACCTCAAAAGTAGTCTTTGAAGATCTATAGACAGATCAAGTTCAAAGACTGTTTGGCCAGAAATATGTTCAATAGGTAAAATTTTGGAATACTGTATGGCTCTTGTAACATCAGGACTCAATAAATGGGTTCAATATGTCACATATGGACTACTGTCTGGCTGATGAAACCTCAAAAGTAGTCTATGAGTATCTATAGAAAGTTCAAGTTCAAGGACTCTCTGGCCAAAAATTTGTTCAAAAGGTCAAATATGCAGTCATATTTGGTTACTGTAACATCAAAAGAAGTTTATGAGATCAAATAGTCAGATAGCCCTTTGATGACTCTTTAGCCAGAAATATGTTCAATATGTCAAATTTTGGAATACAGTATGGCTCTTGTAACATAAGGACTCAACAATGGGTTCAATATGGCACATATGGAGTACTGTGTGGCTTATGAAACCTCAAAAGTAGTCTATGAAGATCTATAGTCAGATAGCCGTTTAATGACTCTTTAGCCAGAAATATGTTCAATAGGTCAAACTCTGGAATACTGTATGGATCTTGTAACATCAGGTCTCAATAATGGGTCTAATATGTCACATATGGACTACTGTCTGGCTTATGAAACCTCAAAAGTAGTCTAATTTTGGAATACTGTATGGCTGTAACATCAGGAGTCAATAATAGGTTCAATAGGTCAAGGTCTACTGTCTGGCTGATGAAACATCAAAATGAGTCTATGACTATGTATAAAAAGATCAAATTCAAGGACTCTTTGGCCAGAAATATTTTCATGTCAAATTTTGGAATACTGTATGGCTCTTGTAACATAATGACTCAATAATGGGTTCAATATGTCACAAATGGACTACTGTCTGGCTGATGAAACCTCAAAAGTACTCTATGAGTATCTATAGAAAGTTCAAGTTCAAGGAGTCTTTGGCCAGAAATATGTTCAAAAGGTCAAAATTGATCTACTGATGAAACATCAAAAGGAGTCTATTAGTTTGTATTGAAAGTTCAATATCGAGGTGTCTTTGGCTAGAAATGTCCTCAATAGGTCACATATGGTCTAATCTATGGTTGATGTAACATCAAAGAAGCTCATGAGAACGGATAGTAAGATTGCCTTTGATGACTCTTGGATCAGAAATATGTTCAAAAGGTCAAATTTGAACTACTGATGAAACATCAGAAGGAATGTATAAATATGAATAGAAAGTTAAAATTCAACGACTCTCTGGCCAAAAATGTGTTCAAAAGGTCAAATATGCATTACTGATGAAACACCAGAACAGTCCATATGGAAAATCAGAAGGACATATGAGTATCTATATAATGTTCAAGTTCAAGGACTCTTTGGTCAAAAATATGTTCAATAGGTCAAATTTTGGAATACTGCCTGGCTCTTGTAACATCAGGTGTCAATAATAGGTTCAATAATAGGTTCAATATGGACTACTGTCTAGCTGATGAAACCTCCAAAGTAGTATATGAGCATCTATAGAAAGTTCAAGTTCAAGGACACTTCGGCCTGAAATGTCTTCAATAAGTCACATATGGTCTAATCTATGGTTGATCTAACATCAAAGAAGCTAATGAGAACGCATAGTAAGATAGCCTTTGATGACTCCTGGGCCAGAAATATGTTCAAAAGGTCAAAATTAATCTACTGATGAAACATCAAAAGGAGTCTATTAGTTTGTATAGAAAGTTCAATATCGAGGACTCTTTGGCCAGAAATGTCTTCAATAGGTCACATATGGTCTAATCTATGGTTACTGTAACATCAAAAGTAGTTTATGAGATCCTATAGTTAGATAACCTTTTAATGACTCTTTTGCCAGAACTATGTTCAATCGGTCAAATTTGAATCACTGATGAAACATCAGAACAGTCCATATGGAAAATCAGAAGGAGATATGAGTATCTATATAATGTTCAAGTTCAAGGACTCTTTGGCCAGAAATATGTTCAAAAGGTCAAATTTAAACTACTGATGAAACATCAGAAGGAATGTATAAATATGAATAGAAAGTTAAAATTCAAGGACTCTCTGGCCAGAAATGTGTTCAAAAGGTCAAATATGCAGTCAATTTTGGTTGCTGTAACATCAAAAGAAGTTTATGAGATCATATAGTTAGATAGCCCTTTAATGACTCTTCAGCCAGAAATATATTCAAAAGGTCAAAATTGATCTACTGATGAAACTTCAAAGGAGTCTATTAGTTTGTATAGAAAGTTCAATATCGAGGACTCTTTGGCCAGAAATGTCTTCATCAGGGTCACATTTAGTCTAATCTATGGTTGATGTAACATCAAAAGAAAATTATCATATAGTCAGATAGCCGTTTAATGACTCTTTAGCCAGAAATATGTTCAATAGGTCAAGGTCTACTGTCTGGCTGATGAAACATCAAAAGGAGTCTATGAGTATGTATAAAAAGATCAAGTTCAAGGACTCTTTGGCCAGAAATATGTTCATGTCAAAATTTGGAATACTGTATGGCTCTTGTAACATAAGGACTCAATAATGGGTTCAATATGTCACAAATGGACTACTGTCTGGCTGATCAAACCTCAAAATTAGTCTATGAGTATCTATAGAAAGTTCAAGTTCAAGGACACTTTGGCCAGAAATATGTTCAAAAGGTCAAAATTGATCTACTGATGAAACATCAAAAGGAGTCTATTAGTTTGTATAGAAAGTTCAATATCGGGGACTCTTTGGCCAGAAAGGTCTTCAATAGGTCAAATATGGTCTAATATAGATTAGATGTAACATCAAAGAAGCTCATGAGGTAACATATAGGTTAATGTAACATCAAAGAAGCTCATGAGAACACATAGTAAGATAGCCTTTGATGACTCTTGGACCAGAAATATGTTCATAAGGTCAAATTTGAACTACTGATGAAACATCAGAAGGAATGTATAAATATGAATAGAAAGTTAAAATTCAAGGACTCTCTGGCCAAAAATGTGTTCAAAAGGTCAAATATGCAGTCAATTTTGGTTGCTGTAACATCAAAAGAAGTTTATGAGATCATATAGTTAGATAGCCCTTTAATGACTCTTCAGCCAGAAATATATTCAAAAGGTCAAAATTGATCTACTGATGAAACTTCAAAGGAGTCTATTAGTTTGTATAGAAAGTTCAATATCGAGGACTCTTTGGCCAGAAATGTCTTCATCAGGGTCACATATAGTCTAATCTATGGTTGATGTAACATCAAAAGAAAATTATCATGTAGTCAGATAGCCGTTTAATGACTCTTTAGCCAGAAATATGTTCAATAGGTCAAGGTCTACTGTCTGGCTGATGAAACATCAAAAGGAGTCTATGAGTATGTATAAAAAGATCAAGTTCAAGGACTCTTTGGCCAGAAATATGTTCATGTCAAAATTTGGAATACTGTATGGCTCTTGTAACATAAGGACTCAATAATGGGTTCAATATGTCACATATGGACTACTGTCTGGCTGATCAAACCTCAAAATTAGTCTATGAGTATCTATAGAAAGTTCAAGTTCAAGGACACTTTGGCCAGAAATATGTTCAAAAGGTCAAAATTGATCTACTGATGAAACATCAAAAGGAGTCTATTAGTTTGTATAGA
The DNA here is from genome assembly GCF_029890125.1 of Rhinichthys klamathensis goyatoka. Classification (NCBI taxonomy): domain Eukaryota; kingdom Metazoa; phylum Chordata; class Actinopteri; order Cypriniformes; family Leuciscidae; genus Rhinichthys; species Rhinichthys klamathensis. The sequence continues at coordinate 1,709,601 of NW_026606632.1, forward strand.
AAGTTCAATATCGAGGACTCTTTGGCCAGAAAGGTCTTCAATAGGTCAAATATGGTCTAATATAGTAGATTAGATGTAACATCAAAGAATCTCATGAGGTAACATATAGGTTAATGTAACATCAAAGAAGCTCATGAGAACACATAGTAAGATAGCCTTTGATGACTCTTGGACCAGAAATATGTTCAAAAGGTCAAATTTGAACTACTGATGAAACATCAGAAGGAATGTATAAATATGAATAGAAAGTTAAAATTCAAGGACTCTCTGGCCAAAAATGTGTTCAAAAGGTCAAATATGCAGTCATATTTGGTTACTGTAACATCAAAAGAAGTTTTTGAGATCATATAGTCAGATAGCCGTTTAATGACTCTTTAGCCAGAAATATGTTCAATAAGTCAAATTTGAATTGCTGATGAAACACCAGAACAGTCCATATGGAAAATCAGAAGGACATATGAGTATCTATATAATGTTCAAGTTCAAGGACTCTTTGGCCAGAAATATGTTTAATAGGTCAAATTTTGGAATACTGCATGGCTCTTGTAACATCAGGTGTCAATAATAGGTTCAATAGGTAAAATATGGACAACTGTCTGGCTGATGAAACCTCAAAAGTAGTCTATCAGTATCTATAGAAAGTTCAAGTTCAAGGACACTTTGACCAGAAATGTCTTTAATAAGTCACATATGGTCTAATATAGATTAGATGTAACATCAAAGAAGCTCATGAGGTAACATATAGGTTGATGTAACATCAAAGATGCTCATGAGAACACATGGTAAGATAGCCTTTGATGACTCTTGGACCAGAAATATGTTCAAAAGGTCAAATTTTGGAATACTGCATGGCTCTTGTAACATCAGGTCTCAATAATGGGTCTAATATGTCACATATGGACTACTGTCTGGCTTACGAAACCTCAAAAGTAGTCTATGAGTATCTATAGAAAGGTCAAATTCAATGACACTTTGGCCAGAAATATGTTCAAAAGGTCAAAAATGATCTACTGATGAAACATCAAAAGGAGTCTATTGGTTTGTATAGAAAGTTCAATATCGAGGACTCTTTGGCCAGAAATGTCTTCAATAGGTCACATAAGATCTAATCTTCTTTTGATGCTGTAACATCAAAAGAAGTTTATGAGATCATATAGTTAGATAGCCCTTTAATGACTCTTCAGCCAGAAATATATTCAAAAGGTCAAAATTGATCTACTGATGAAACTTCAAAGGAGTCTAATAGTTTGTATAGAAAGTTCAATATCGAGGACTCTTTGGCCAGAAATGTCTTCATCAGGGTCACATATAGTCTAATCTATGGTTGATGTAACATCAAAAGAAAATTATCATATAGTCAGATAGCCGTTTAATGACTCTTTAGCCAGAAATATGTTCAATAGGTCAAATTTGTATTACTGATGAAACATTAGAACAGTCCATATGGAAAATCAGAAGGAGATATGAGTATCTATATAATGTTCAAGTTCAAAGACTCTTTGGCCAGAAATATGTTCAATAGATCAAATTTTGGAATACTGCCTGGCTCTTTTAACATCAGGTGTCAATAATAGGTTCAATAGGTCAAATATGCAGTCAATTTTGGTTGCTGTAACATCAAAAGAAGTTTATGAGATCATATAGTTAGATAGCCCTTTAATGACTCTTCAGCCAGAAATATATTCAAAAGGTCAAAATTGATCTACTGATGAAACTTCAAAGGAGTCTATTAGTTTGTATAGAAAGTTCAATATCGAGGACTCTTTGGCCAGAAATGTCTTCATCAGGGTCACATATAGTCTAATCTATGGTTGATGTAACATCAAAAGAAAATTATCATATAGTCAGATAGCCGTTTAATGACTCTTTAGCCAGAAATATGTTCAATAGGTCAAGGTCTACTGTCTGGCTGATGAAACATCAAAAGGAGTCTATGAGTATGTATAAAAAGATCAAGTTCAAGGACTCTTTGGCCAGAAATATGTTCATGTCAAAATTTGGAATACTGTATGGCTCTTGTAACATAAGGACTCAATAATGGGTTCAATATGTCACATATGGACTACTGTCTGGCTGATCAAACCTCAAAATTAGTCTATGAGTATCTATAGAAAGTTCAAGTTCAAGGACACTTTGGCCAGAAATATGTTCAAAAGGTCAAAATTGATCTACTGATGAAACATCAAAAGGAGTCTATTAGTTTGTATAGAAAGTTCAATATCGAGGACTCTTTGGCCAGAAAGGTCTTCAATAGGTCAAATATGGTCTAATATAGTAGATTAGATGTAACATCAAAGAAGCTCATGAGGTAACATATAGGTTAATGTAACATCAAAGAAGCTCATGAGAACACATAGTAAGATAGCCTTTGATGACTCTTGGACCAGAAATATGTTCAAAAGGTCAAATTTGAACTACTGATGAAACATCAGAAGGAATGTATAAATATGAATAGAAAGTTAAAATTCAAGGACTCTCTGGCCAAAAATGTGTTCAAAAGGTCAAATATGCAGTCATATTTGGTTACTGTAACATCAAAAGAAGTTTTTGAGATCATATAGTCAGATAGCCGTTTAATGACTCTTTAGCCAGAAATATGTTCAATAAGTCAAATTTGAATTGCTGATGAAACACCAGAACAGTCCATATGGAAAATCAGAAGGACATATGAGTATCTATATAATGTTCAAGTTCAAGGACTCTTTGGCCAGAAATATGTTTAATAGGTCAAATTTTGGAATACTGCATGGCTCTTGTAACATCAGGTGTCAATAATAGGTTCAATAGGTAAAATATGGACAACTGTCTGGCTGATGAAACCTCAAAAGTAGTCTATCAGTATCTATAGAAAGTTCAAGTTCAAGGACACTTTGACCAGAAATGTCTTTAATAAGTCACATATGGTCTAATATAGATTAGATGTAACATCAAAGAAGCTCATGAGGTAACATATAGGTTGATGTAACATCAAAGATGCTCATGAGAACACATGGTAAGATAGCCTTTGATGACTCTTGGACCAGAAATATGTTCAAAAGGTCAAATTTTGGAATACTGCATGGCTCTTGTAACATCAGGTCTCAATAATGGGTCTAATATGTCACATATGGACTACTGTCTGGCTTATGAAACCTCAAAAGTAGTCTATGAGTATCTATAGAAAGGTCAAATTCAATGACACTTTGGCCAGAAATATGTTCAAAAGGTCAAAAATGATCTACTGATGAAACATCAAAAGGAGTCTATTGGTTTGTATAGAAAGTTCAATATCGAGGACTCTTTGGCCAGAAATGTCTTCAATAGGTCACATAAGATCTAATCTTCTTTTGATGCTGTAACATCAAAAGAAGTTTATGAGATCATATAGTTAGATAGCCCTTTAATGACTCTTCAGCCAGAAATATATTCAAAAGGTCAAAATTGATCTACTGATGAAACTTCAAAGGAGTCTATTAGTTTGTATAGAAAGTTCAATATCGAGGACTCTTTGGCCAGAAATGTCTTCATCAGGGTCACATATAGTCTAATCTATGGTTGATGTAACATCAAAAGAAAATTATCATATAGTCAGATAGCCGTTTAATGACTCTTTAGCCAGAAATATGTTCAATAGGTCAAATTTGTATTACTGATGAAACATTAGAACAGTCCATATGGAAAATCAGAAGGAGATATGAGTATCTATATAATGTTCAAGTTCAAAGACTCTTTGGCCAGAAATATGTTCAATAGATCAAATTTTGGAATACTGCCTGGGTCTTTTAACATCAGGTGTCAATAATAGGTTCAATAGGTCAAATATGGACAACTGTCTGGCTGATGAAACCTCAAAAGTAGTCTATGAGTATCTATAGAAAGTTCAAGTTCAAGGACACTTTGGCCAGAAATATGTTCAAAAGGTCAAATTTGAACTACTGATGAAACATCAGAAGGAATGTATAAATATGAATAGAAAGTTAAAATTCAAGGACTCTCTGGCCAGAAATGTGTTCAAAAGGTCAAATATGCAGTCAATTTTGGTTGCTGTAACATCAAAAGAAGTTTATGAGATCATATAGTTAGATAGCCCTTTAATGACTCTTCAACCAGAAATATATTCAAAAGGTCAAAATTGATCTACTGATGAAACTTCAAAGGAGTCTATTAGTTTGTATAGAAAGTTCAATATCGAGGACTCTTTGGCCAGAAATGTCTTCATCAGGGTCACATATAGTCTAATCTATGGTTGATGTAACATCAAAAGAAAATTATCATATAGTTAGATAGCCGTTTAATGACTCTTTAGCCAGAAATATGTTCAATAGGTCAAGGTCTACTGTCTGGCTGATGAAACATCAAAAGGAGTCTATGAGTATGTATAAAAAGATCAAGTTCAAGGACTCTTTGGCCAGAAATATGTTCATGTCAAAATTTGGAATACTGTATGGCTCTTGTAACATAAGGACTCAATAATGGGTTCAATATGTCACATATGGACTACTGTCTGGCTGATCAAACCTCAAAATTAGTCTATGAGTATCTATAGAAAGTTCAAGTTCAAGGACACTTTGGCCAGAAATATGTTCAAAAGGTCAAAATTGATCTACTAATGAAACATCAAAAGGAGTCTATTAGTTTGTATAGAAAGTTCAATATCGAGGACTCTTTGGCCAGAAAGGTCTTCAATAGGTCAAATATGGTCTAATATAGATTAGATGTAACATCAAAGAAGCTCATGAGGTAACATATAGGTTAATGTAACATCAAAGAAGATCATGAGAACACATAGTAAGATAGCCTTTGATGACTCTTGGACCAGAAATATGTTCAAAAGGTCAAATTTGAACTACTGATGAAACATCAGAAGGAATGTATAAATATGAATAGAAAGTTAAAATTCAAGGACTCTCTGGCCAAAAATGTGTTCAAAAGGTCAAATATGCAGTCATATTTGGTTACTGTAACATCAAAAGAAGTTTTTGAGATCATATAGTCAGATAGCCGTTTAATGACTCTTTAGCCAGAAATATGTTCAATAGGTCAAATTTGAATTGCTGATGAAACACCAGAACAGTCCATATGGAAAATCAGAAGGACATATGAGTATCTATATAATGTTCAAGTTCAAGGACTCTTTGGCCAGAAATATGTTCAATAGGTCAAATTTTGGAATACTGCCTGGCTCTTGTAACATCAGGTGTCAATAATAGGTTCAATAGGTCAAATATGGACAACTGTCTGGCTGATGAAACCTCAAAAGTAGTCTATCAGTATCTATAGAAAGTTCAAGTTCAAGGACACTTTGACCAGAAATGTCTTTAATAAGTCACATATGGTCTAATATAGATTAGATGTAACATCAAAGAAGCTCATGAGGTAACATATAGGTTGATGTAACATCAAAGATGCTCATGAGAACACATGGTAAGATAGCCTTTGATGACTCTTGGACCAGAAATATGTTCAAAAGGTCAAATTTTGGAATACTGCATGGCTCTTGTAACATCAGGTCTCAATAATGGGTCTAATATGTCACATATGGACTACTGTCTGGCTTATGAAACCTCAAAAGTAGTCTATGAGTATCTATAGAAAGGTCAAATTCAATGACACTTTGGCCAGAAATATGTTCAAAAGGTCAAAAAAGATCTACTGATGAAACATCAAAAGGAGTCTATTGGTTTGTATAGAAAGTTCAATATCGAGGACTCTTTGGCCAGAAATGTCTTCAATAGGTCACATAAGATCTAATCTTCTTTTGATGCTGTAACATCAAAAGAAGTTTATGAGATCATATAGTCAGATAGCCGTTTAATGACTCTTTATCCAGAAATATGTTCAATAGGTCAAATTTGTATTACTGATGAAACATCAGAACAGTCCATATGGAAAATCAGAAGGAGATATGAGTATCTATATAATGTTCAAGTTCAAAGACTCTTTGGCCAGAAATATGTTCAATAGATCAAATTTTGGAATACTGCCTGGCTCTTTTAACATCAGGTGTCAATAATAGGTTCAATAGGTCAAATATGGACAACTGTCTGGCTGATGAAACCTCAAAAGTAGTCTATGAGGATCTATAGAAAGTTCAAGTTCAAGGACATTTTGGCCAGAAATATGTTCAAAAGGTCAAATTTGAATTACTGATGAAACATCAGAAGGAATGTATAAATATGAATAGAAAGTTAAAATTCAAGGACTCTCTGGCCAGAAATGTGTTCAAAAGGTCAAATATGCAGTCAATTTTGGTTGCTGTAACATCAAAAGAAGTTTATGAGATCATATAGCTAGATAGCCCTTTAATGACTCTTCAGCCAGAAATATGTTCAATAGGTCAAGGTCTACTGTCTGGCTGATGAAACATCAAAAGGAGTCTATGAGTATGTATAAAAAGATCAAGTTCAAGGACTCTTTGGCCAGAAATATGTTCATGTCAAAATTTGGAATACTGTATGGCTCTTGTAACATAAGGACTCAATAATGGGTTCAATATGTCACATATGGACTACTGTTTGGCTGATCAAACCTCAAAATTAGTCTATGAGTATCTATAGAAAGTTCAAGTTCAAGGACACTTTGGCCAGAAATATGTTCAAAAGGTCAAAATTGATCTACTGATGAAACATCAAAAGGAGTCTATTAGTTTGTATAGAAAGTTCAATATCGAGGACTCTTTGGCCAGAAAGGTCTTCAATAGGTCAAATATGGTCTAATATAGATTAGATGTAACATCAAAGAAGCTCATGAGGTAACATATAGGTTAATGTAACATCAAAGAAGCTCATGAGAACACATAGTAAGATAGCCTTTGATGACTCTTGGACCAGAAATATGTTCAAAAGGTCAAATTTGAACTACTGATGAAACATCAGAAGGAATGTATAAATATGAATAGAAAGTTAAAATTCAAGGACTCTCTGGCCAAAAATGTGTTCAAAAGGTCAAATATGCAGTCATATTTGGTTACTGTAACATCAAAAGAAGTTTTTGAGATCATATAGTCAGATAGCCGTTTAATGACTCTTTAGCCAGAAATATGTTCAATAGGTCAAATTTGAATTGCTGATGAAACACCAGAACAGTCCATATGGAAAATCAGAAGGACATATGAGTATCTATATAATGTTCAATTCAAGGACTCTTTGGCCAGAAATATGTTCAATAGGTCAAATTTTGGAATACTGCCTGACTCTTGTAACATCAGGTGTCAATAATAGGTTCAATAGGTCAAATATGGACAACTGTCTGGCTGATGAAACCTCAAAAGTAGTCTATCAGTATCTATAGAAAGTTCAAGTTCAAGGACACTTTGACCAGAAATGTCTTTAATAAGTCACATATGGTCTAATATAGATTAGATGTAACATCAAAGAAGCTCATGAGGTAACATATAGGTTGATGTAACATCAAAGATGCTCATGAGAACACATGGTAAGATAGCCTTTGATGACTCTTGGACCAGAAATATGTTCAAAAGGTCAAATTTTGGAATACTGCATGGCTCTTGTAACATCAGGTCTCAATAATGGGTCTAATATGTCACATATGGACTACTGTCTGGCTTATGAAACCTCAAAAGTAGTCTATGAGTATCTATAGAAAGGTCAAATTCAATGACACTTTGGCCAGAAATATGTTCAAAAGGTCAAAAATGATCTACTGATGAAACATCAAAAGGAGTCTATTGGTTTGTATAGAAAGTTCAATATCGAGGACTCTTTGGCCAGAAATGTCTTCAATAGGTCACATAAGATCTAATCTTCTTTTGATGCTGTAACATCAAAAGAAGTTTATGAGATCATATAGTTAGATAGCCCTTTAATGACTCTTCAGCCAGAAATATATTCAAATGGTCAAAATTGATCTACTGATGAAACTTCAAAGGAGTCTATTAGTTTGTATAGAAAGTTCAATATCGAGGACTCTTTGGCCAGAAATGTCTTCATCAGGGTCACATATAGTCTAATCTATGGTTGATGTAACATCAAAAGAAAATTATCATATAGTCAGATAGCCGTTTAATGACTCTTTAGCCAGAAATATGTTCAATAGGTCAAATTTGTATTACTGATGAAACATTAGAACAGTCCATATGGAAAATCAGAAGGAGATATGAGTATCTATATAATGTTCAAGTTCAAAGACTCTTTGGCCAGAAATATGTTCAATAGATCAATTTTTGGAATACTGCCTGGCTCTTTTAACATCAGGTGTCAATAATAGGTTCAATAGGTCAAATATGGACAACTGTCTGGCTGATGAAACCTCAAAAGTAGTCTATGAGTATCTATAGAAAGTTCAAGTTCAAGGACACTTTGGCCAGAAATATGTTCAAAAGGTCAAATTTGAACTACTGATGAAACATCAGAAGGAATGTATAAATATGAATAGAAAGTTAAAATTCAAGGACTCTCTGGCCAGAAATGTGTTCAAAAGGTCAAATATGCAGTCAATTTTGGTTGCTGTAACATCAAAAGAAGTTTATGAGATCATATAGTTAGATAGCCCTTTAATGACTCTTCAACCAGAAATATATTCAAAAGGTCAAAATTGATCTACTGATGAAACTTCAAAGGAGTCTATTAGTTTGTATAGAAAGTTCAATATCGAGGACTCTTTGGCCAGAAATGTCTTCATCAGGGTCACATATAGTCTAATCTATGGTTGATGTAACATCAAAAGAAAATTATCATATAGTTAGATAGCCGTTTAATGACTCTTTGGCCAGAAATATGTTCAATAGGTCAAGGTCTACTGTCTGGCTGATGAAACATCAAAAGGAGTCTATGAGTATGTATAAAAAGATCAAGTTCAAGGACTCTTTGGCCAGAAATATGTTCATGTCAAAATTTGGAATACTGTATGGCTCTTGTAACATAAGGACTCAATAATGGGTTCAATATGTCACATATGGACTACTGTCTGGCTGATCAAACCTCAAAATTAGTCTATGAGTATCTATAGAAAGTTCAAGTTCAAGGACACTTTGGCCAGAAATATGTTCAAAAGGTCAAAATTGATCTACTGATGAAACATCAAAAGGAGTCTATTAGTTTGTATAGAAAGTTCAATATCGAGGACTCTTTGGCCAGAAAGGTCTTCAATAGGTCAAATATGGTCTAATATAGATTAGATGTAACATCAAAGAAGCTCATGAGGTAACATATAGGTTAATGTAACATCAAAGAAGCTCATGAGAACACATAGTAAGATAGCCTTTGATGACTCTTGGACCAGAAATATGTTCAAAAGGTCAAATTTGAACTACTGATGAAACATCAGAAGGAATGTATAAATATGAATAGAAAGTTAAAATTCAAGGACTCTCTGGCCAAAAATGTGTTCAAAAGGTCAAATATGCAGTCATATTTGGTTACTGTAACATCAAAAGAAGTTTTTGAGATCATATAGTCAGATAGCCGTTTAATGACTCTTTAGCCAGAAATATGTTCAATAGGTCAAATTTGAATTGCTGATGAAACACCAGAACAGTCCATATGGAAAATCAGAAGGACATATGAGTATCTATATAATGTTCAAGTTCAAGGACTCTTTGGCCAGAAATATGTTCAATAGGTCAAATTTTGGAATACTGCCTGGCTCTTGTAACATCAGGTGTCAATAATAGGTTCAATAGGTCAAATATGGACAACTGTCTGGCTGATGAAACCTCAAAAGTAGTCTATCAGTATCTATAGAAAGTTCAAGTTCAAGGACACTTTGACCAGAAATGTCTTTAATAAGTCACATATGGTCTAATATAGATTAGATGTAACATCAAAGAAGCTCATGAGGTAACATATAGGTTGATGTAACATCAAAGATGCTCATGAGAACACATGGTAAGATAGCCTTTGATGACTCTTGGACCAGAAATATGTTCAAAAGGTCAAATTTTGGAATACTGCATGGCTCTTGTAACATCAGGTCTCAATAATGGGTCTAATATGTCACATATGGACTACTGTCTGGCTTATGAAACCTCAAAAGTAGTCTATGAGTATCTATAGAAAGGTCAAATTCAATGACACTTTGGCCAGAAATATGTTCAAAAGGTCAAAAATGATCTACTGATGAAACATCAAAAGGAGTCTATTGGTTTGTATAGAAAGTTCAATATCGAGGACTCTTTGGCCAGAAATGTCTTCAATAGGTCACATAAGATCTAATCTTCTTTTGATGCTGTAACATCAAAAGAAGTTTATGAGATCATATAGTCAGATAGCCGTTTAATGACTCTTTATCCAGAAATATGTTCAATAGGTCAAATTTGTATTACTGATGAAACATCAGAACAGTCCATATGGAAAATCAGAAGGAGATATGAGTATCTATATAATGTTCAAGTTCAAAGACTCTTTGGCCAGAAATATGTTCAATAGATCAAATTTTGGAATACTGCCTGGCTCTTTTAACATCAGGTGTCAATAATAGGTTCAATAGGTCAAATATGGACAACTGTCTGGCTGATGAAACCTCAAAAGTAGTCTATGAGTATCTATAGAAAGTTCAAGTTCAAGGACATTTTGGCCAGAAATATGTTCAAAAGGTCAAATTTGAATTACTGATGAAACATCAGAAGGAATGTATAAATATGAATAGAAAGTTAAAATTCAAGGACTCTCTGGCCAGAAATGTGTTCAAAAGGTCAAATATGCAGTCAATTTTGGTTGCTGTAACATCAAAAGAAGTTTATGAGATCATATAGTTAGATAGCCCTTTAATGACTCTTCAGCCAGAAATATGTTCAAAAGGTCAAAATTGATCTACTGATGAAACATCAAAGGAGTCTATTAGTTTGTATAGAAAGTTCAATATCGAGGACTCTTTGGCCAGATGTGTCTTCATCAGGGTCACATATAGACTAATCTATGGTTGATGTAACATCAAAATAAGTTTATCATATAGTCAGATAGCCGTTTAATGACTCTTAAGCCAGAAATATGTTCAATAGGTCAGGGTCTACTGTCTGGCTGATGAAACATCAAAAGGAGTCTATGAGTATGTATAAAAAGATCAAGTTCAAGGACTCTTTGGCCAGAAATATGTTCATGTCAAATTTTGGAATACTGTATGGCTCTTGTAACATAAGGACTCAATAATGGGTTCAATATGTCACATATGGACTACTGTCTGGCTGATCAAACCTCAAAATTAGTCTATGAGTATCTATAGAAAGTTCAAGTTCAAGGACACTTTGGCCAGAAATATGTTCAAAAGGTCAAAATTGATCTACTGATGAAACATCAAAAGGAGTCTATTAGTTTGTATAGAAAGTTCAATATCGAGGACTCTTTGGCCAGAAAGGTCTTCAATAGGTCAAATATGGTCTAATATAGATTAGATGTAACATCAAAGAAGCTCATGAGGTAACATATAGGTTAATGTAACATCAAAGAAGCTCATGAGAACACATAGTAAGATAGCCTTTGATGACTCTTGGACCAGAAATATGTTCAAAAGGTCAAATTTGAACTACTGATGAAACATCAGAAGGAATGTATAAATATGAATAGAAAGTTAAAATTCAAGGACTCTCTGCCCAGAAATGTGTTCAAAAGGTCAAATATGCAGTCAATTTTGGTTGCTGTAACATCAAAAGAAGTTTATGAGATCATATAGTTAGATAGCCCTTTAATGACTCTTCAGCCAGAAATATGTTCAAAAGGTCAAAATTGATCTACTGATGAAACATCAAAGGAGTCTATTAGTTTGTATAGAAAGTTCAATATCGAGGACTCTTTGGCCAGAAATGTCTTCATCAGGGTCACATATAGTCTAATCTATGGTTGATGTAAAATCAAAAGAAGTTTATCATATAGTCAGATAGCCGTTTAATGACTCTTTAGCCAGAAATATGTTCAATAGGTCAAGGTCTACTGTCTGGCTGATGAAACATCAAAAGGAGTCTATGAGTATGTAAAAAAAGATCAAGTTCAAGGACTCTTTGGCCAGAAATATGTTCATGTCAAAATTTGGAATACTGTATGGCTCTTGTAACATAAGGACTCAATAATGGGTTCAATATGTCACATATGGACTACTGTTTGGCTGATCAAACCTCAAAATTAGTCTATGAGTATCTATAGAAAGTTCAAGTTCAAGGACACTTTGGCCAGAAATATGTTCAAAAGGTCAAAATTGATCTACTGATGAAACATCAAAAGGAGTCTATTAGTTTGTATAGAAAGTTCAATATCGAGGACTCTTTGGCCAGAAAGGTCTTCAATAGGTCAAATATGGTCTAATATAGATTAGATGTAACATCAAAGAACCTCATGAGGTAACATATAGGTTGATGTAACATCAAAGAAGCTCATGAGAACACATAGTAAGATAGCCTTTGATGACTCTTGGACCAGAAATATGTTCAAAAGGTCAAATTTGAACTACTGATGAAACATCAGAAGGAATGTATAAATATGAATAGAAAGTAAAAATTTAAGGACTCTCTGGCCAAAAATGTGTTCAAAAGGTCAAATATGCAGTCATATTTGATTACTGTAACATCAAAATAAGTTTTTGAGATCATATAGTCAGATAGCCCTTTAATGACTCTTCAGCCAGAAATATGTTCAATAAGTCAAATTTGAATTGCTGATGAAACACCAGAACAGTCCATATGGAAAATCAGAAGGACATATGAGTATCTATATAATGTTCATGTTCAAGGACTCTTTGGCCAGAAATATGTTCAATAGGTCAAATTTTGGAATACTGCATGGCTCTTGTAACATCAGGTGTCAATAATAGTTTCAATAGGTCAAATATGGACAACTGTCTGGCTGATGAAACCTCAAAAGTAGTCTATAGGTATCTATAGAAAGTTCAAGTTCAAGGACACTTTGGCCAGAAATGTCTTTAATAAGTCACACATGGTCTAATATAGATTAGATGTAACATCAAATAAGCTCATTAGGTAACATATAGGTTGATGTAACATCAAAGAAGCTCATGAGAACACATAGTAAGATAGCCTTTGATGACTCTTGGACCAGAAATATGTTCAAAAGGTCAAATATGAACTACTGATGAAACATCAGAAGGAATGTATAAATATGAATAGAAAGTTAAAATTCAAGGACTCTGGCCAGAAATGTGTTCAAAAGGTCAAATATGCAGTCATATTTGGTTGCTGTAACATCAAAAAAAGTTTATGAGATCATATAGTCAGATAGCCCTTTAATGACTCTTTATCCAGAAATATATTCAATAGGTCAAATTTGAATTACTGATGAAACATCAGAACAGTCCATATGGAAAATCAGGAGATATGAGTATCTATATAATGTTCAAGTTCAAGGACTCTTTGGCCAGAAATATGTTCAATAGGTCAAATTTTGGAATACTGCATGGCTCTTGTAACATCAGGAGTCAATAATAGGTTCAATATGTCAAATATGGACTACTGTCTGGCTGATGAAACATCAAAAGGAGTCTATGAGTATGTATAGAAAGATCAAGTTCAAGGACTCTTTGGCCAGAAATATGTTCAATAGGTCAAACTCTGGAATACTGTATGGATCTTGTAACATCAGGTCTCAATAATGGGTCTAATATGTCACATATGGACTACTGTCTGGCTTATGAAACCTCAAAAGTAGTCTATGAGTATCTATAGACAGCTCAAATTCAATGACACTTTGGCCAAAAATATGTTCAAAAGGTCAAAATTGATCTACTGATGAAACATCAAAAGGAGTTTATTAGTTTGTATAGAAAGTTCAATATCGAGGACTCTTTGGCCAGAAATGTCTTCATCAGGGTCACATATAGTCTAATCTATGGTTGATGTAACATCAAAAGAAGAGATCATATAGTCAGATAGCCGTTTAATGACTCTTTAGCCAGAAATATGTTCAATAGGTCAAATTTGAATCACTGATGAAACATCAGAACAGTCCATATGGAAAATCAGAAGGAGATATTGATATAATGTTCAAGTTCAAAGACTCTTTGGCCAGAAATATGTTCAATAGGTCTAATTTTGGAATACTGTATGGCTCTTGTAACATCAGGAGTCAATAATAGGTTCAATAGGTCAAGGTCTACTGTCTGGCTGATGAAACATCAAAATGAGTCTATGACTATGTATAAAAAGATCAAATTCAAGGACTCTTTGGCCAGAAATATTTTCATGTCAAATTTTGGAATACTGTATGGCTCTTGTAACATAATGACTCAATAATGGGTTCAATATGTCACAAATGGACTACTGTCTGGCTGATGAAACCTCAAAAGTACTCTATGAGTATCTATAGAAAGTTCAAGTTCAAGGAGTCTTTGGCCAGAAATATGTTCAAAAGGTCAAAATTGATCTACTGATGAAACATCAAAAGGAGTCTATTAGTTTGTATTGAAAGTTCAATATCGAGGTGTCTTTGGCCAGAAATGTCCTCAATAGGTCACATATGGTCTAATCTATGGTTGATGTAACATCAAAGAAGCTCATGAGAACGGATAGTAAGATTGCCTTTGGTGACTCTTGGATCAGAAATATGTTCAAAAGGTCAAATTTGAACTACTGATGAAACATCAGAAGGAATGTATAAATATGAATAGAAAGTTAAAATTCAACGACTCTCTGGCCAAAAATGTGTTCAAAAGGTCAAATATGCAGTCATATTTGGTTACTGTAACATCAAAAGAAGTTTATGAGATCATATAGTCAGATAGCCGTTTAATGACTCTTTAGCCAGAAATATGTTCAATAGGTCAAATTTGAAATACTGATGAAACACCAGAACAGTCCATATGGAAAATCAGAAGGACATATGAGTATCTATATAATGTTCAAGTTCAAGGACTCTTTGGCCAAAAATATGTTCAATAGGTCAAATTTTGGAATACTGCCTGGCTCTTGTAACATCAGGTGTCAATAATAGGTTCAATAATAGGTTCAATATGGACTACTGTCTAGCTGATGAAACCTCCAAAGTAGTCTATGAGTATCTATAGAAAGTTCAAGTTCAAGGACACTTTGGCCAGAAATGTCTTCAATAAGTCACATATGGTCTAATCTATGGTTGATCTAACATCAAAGAAGCTAATGAGAACGCATAGTAAGATAGCCTTTGATGACTCCTGGGCCAGAAATATGTTCAAAAGGTCAAACTTAATCAACTGATGAAACATCAAAAGGAGTCTATTAGTTTGTATAGAAAGTTCAATATCGAGGACTCTTTGGCCAGAAATGTCTTCAATAGGTCACATATGGTCTAATCTATGGTTACTGTAACATCAAAAGAAGTTTATGAGATCCTATAGTTAGATAGCCTTTTAATGACTCTTTTGCCAGAACTATGTTCAATAGGTCAAATTTGAATCACCGATGAAACATCAGAACAGTCCATATGGAAAATCAGAAGGAGATATGAGTATCTATATAATGTTCAAGTTCAAGGACTCTTTGGCCAGAAATATGTTCAAAAGGTCAAATTTGAACTACTGATGAAACATCAGAAGGAATGTATAAATATGAATAGAAAGTTAAAATTCAAGGACTCTCTGGCCAGAAATGTGTTCAAAAGGTCAAATATGCAGTCAATTTTGGTTGCTGTAACATCAAAAGAAGTTTATGAGATCATATAGTTAGATAGCCCTTTAATGACTCTTCAGGCAGAAATATATTCAAAAGGTCAAAATTGATCTACTGATAAAACTTCGAAGGAGTCTATTAGTTTGTATAGAAAGTTCAATATCGAGGACTCTTTGGCCAGAAATGTCTTCATCAGGGTCACATATAGTCTAATCTATGGTTGATGTAACATCAAAAGAAAATTATCATATAGTCAGATAGCCGTTTAATGACTCTTTAGCCAGAAATATGTTCAATAGGTCAAGGTCTACTGTCTGGCTGATGAAACATCAAAAGGAGTCTATGAGTATGTATAAAAAGATCAAGTTCAAGGACTCTTTGGCCAGAAATATGTTCATGTCAAATTTTGGAATACTGTATGGCTCTTGTAACATAAGGACTCAATAATGGGTTCAATATGTCACATATGGACTACTGTCTGGCTGATCAAACCTCAAAATTAGTCTATGAGTATCTATAGAAAGTTCAAGTTCAAGGACACTTTGGCCAGAAATATGTTCAAAAGGTCAAAATTGATCTACTGATGAAACATCAAAAGGAGTCTATTAGTTTGTATAGAAAGTTGAATATCGAGGACTCTTTGGCCAGAAAGGTCTTCAATAGGTCAAATATGGTCTAATATAGATTAGATGTAACATCAAAGAAGCTCATGAGGTAACATATAGGTTAATGTAACATCAAAGAAGCTCATGAGAACACATAGTAAGATAGCCTTTGATGACTCTTGGACCAGAAATATGTTCAAAAGGTCAAATTTGAACTACTGATGAAACATCAGAAGGAATGTATAAATATGAATAGAAAGTTAAAATTCAACGACTCTCTGGCCAAAAATGTGTTCAAAAGGTCAAATATGCAGTCATTACTGGTTACTGTAACATCAAAAGAAGTTTTTGAGATCATATAGTCAGATAGCCGTTTAATGACTCTTTAGCCAGAAAAATGTTCAATAGGGCAAATTTGAATTGCTGATGAAACACCAGAACAGTCCATATGGAAAATCAGAAGGACATATGAGTATCTATATAATGTTCAAGTTCAAGGACTCTTTGGCCAGAAATATGTTCAATAGGTCAAATTTTGGAATACTGCCTGGCTCTTGTAACATCAGGTGTCAATAATAGGTTCAATAGGTCAAATATGGACAACTGTCTGGCTGATGAAACCTCAAAAGTAGTCTATCAGTATCTATAGAAAGTTCAAGTTCAAGGACACTTTGACCAGAAATGTCTTTAATAAGTCACATATGGTCTAATATAGATTAGATGTAACATCAAAGAAGCTCATGAGGTAACATATAGGTTGATGTAACATCAAAGATGCTCATGAGAACACATGGTAAGATAGCCTTTGATGACTCTTGGACCAGAAATATGTTCAAAAGGTCAAATTTTGGAATACTGCATGGCTCTTGTAACATCAGGTCTCAATAATGGGTCTAATATGTCACATATGGACTACTGTCTGGCTTATGAAACCTCAAAAGTAGTCTATGAGTATCTATAGAAAGGTCAAATTCAATGACACTTTGGCCAGAAATATGTTCAAAAGGTCAAAAATGATCTACTGTGAAACATCAAAACGAGTCTATTGGTTTGTATAGAAAGTTCAATATCGAGGACTCTTTGGCCAGAAATGTCTTCAATAGGTCACATAAGATCTAATCTTCTTTTGATGCTGGAACATCAAAAAAAGTTTATGAGATCATATAGTCAGATAGCCGTTTAATGACTCTTTAGCCAGAAATATGTTCAATAGGTCAAATTTGTATTACTGATGAAACATCAGAACAGTCCATATGGAAAATCAGAAGGAGATATGAGTATGTATATAATGTTCAAGTTCAAAGACTCTTTGGCCAGAAATATGTTCAATAGATCAAATTTTGGAATACTGCCTGGCTCTTTTAACATCAGGTGTCAATAATAGGTTCAATAGGTCAAATATGGACAACTGTCTGGCTGATGAAACCTCAAAAGTAGTCTATGAGTATCTATAGAAAGTTCAAGTTCAAGGACATTTTGGCCAGAAATATGTTCAAAAGGTCAAATTTGACCTACTGATGAAACATCAGAAGGAATGTATAAATATGAATAGAAAGTTAAAATTCAAGGACTCTCTGGCCAGAAATGTGTTCAAAAGGTCAAATATGCAGTCAATTTTGGTTGCTGTGACATCAAAAGAAGTTTATGAGATCATATAGTTAGATAGCCCTTTAATGACTCTTCAGCCAGAAATATGTTCAAAAGGTCAAAATTGATCTACTGATGAAACATCAAAGGAGTCTATTAGTTTGTATAGAAAGTTCAATATCGAGGACTCTTTGGCCAGAAATGTCTTCATCAGGGTCACATATGGTCTAATCTATGGTTGATGTAACATCAAAATAAGTTTATCATATAGTCAGATAGCCGTTTAATGACTCTTTAGCCAGAAATATGTTCAATAGGTCAAGGTCTACTGTCTGGCTGATGAAACATCAAAAGGAGTCTATGAGTATGTATAAAAAGATCAAGTTCAAGGACTCTTTGGCCAGAAATATGTTCATGTCAAATTTTGGAATACTGTATGGCTCTTGTAACATAAGGACTCAATAATGGGTTCAATATGTCACATATGGACTACTGTCTGGCTGATCAAACCTCAAAATTAGTCTATGAGTATCTATAGAAATTTCAAGTTCAAGGACACTTTGGCCAGAAATATGTTCAAAAGGTCAAAATTGATCTACTGATGAAACATCAAAAGGAGTCTATTAGTTTGTATAGAAAGTTCAATATCGAGGACTCTTTGGCCAAAAATGTCTTCAATAGGTCAAATATGGTCTAATATAGATTAGATGTAACATCAAAGAAGCTCATGAGGTAACATATAGGTTGATGTTACATCAAAGAAACTCATGAGAACACATAGTAAGATAGCCTTTGATGACTCTTGGACCAGAAATATGTTCAAAAGGTCAAATTTGAACTATTGATGAAACATCAGAAGGAATGTATAAATATAAATAGAATGTTAAAATTCAAGGACTCTCTGGCCAGAAATGTGTTCAAAAGGTCAAATATGCAGTCATATTTGGTTGCTGTAACATCAAAAAAAGTTTATGAGATCATATAGTCAGATAGCCCTTTTAATGACTCTTTATCCAGAAATATGTTCAATAGGTCAAATTTGAATTACTGATGAAACATCAGAACAGTCCATATGGAAAATCAGTAGATATGAGTATCTATATAATGTTCAAGTTCAAGGACTCTTTGGCCAGAAATATGTTCAATAGGTCAAATTTTGGAATACTGCATGGCTCTTGTAACATCAGGAGTCAATAATAGGTTCAATATGTCAAATGTGGACTACTGTCTGGCTGATGAAACGTCAAAAGGAGTCTATGAATATGTATAGAAAGATCAAGTTCAAGGACTCTTTGGCCAGAAATATGTTCAATAGGTCAAACTCTGATATGCAGTCATATTTGGTTACTGTAACATCAAAAGTAGTTTTTGAGATCATATAGTCAGATAGCCGTTTAATGACTCTTTAGCCAGAAATATGTTCAATAGGTCAAACTCTAGAATTACTGTATGGATCTTGTAACATCAGGTCTCAATAATGGGTCTATATGTCACATATGGACTACTGTCTGGCTTATGAAACCTCAAAAGTAGTCTATGAGTATCTATAGAAAGCTCAAATTCAATGACACTTTGGCCAGAAATATGTTCAAAAGGTCAAAATTGATCTACTGATGAAACATCAAAAGGAGTCTATTGGTTTGTATAGAAAGATCAATATCCAGGACTCTTTGGCCAGAACTGTCTTCAATAGGTCAAATAAGATCTAATCTTCTTTTGATGCTGTAACATTAAAAGAAGTTTATGAGATCATATAGTCAGATAGCCGTTTAATGCGTCTTTAGCGAGAAATATGTTCAATAGGTCAAATTTGTATTACTGATGAAACATCAGAACAGTCCATATGGAAAATCAGAAGGACATATGAGTATCTCTATAATGTTCAAGTTCAAAGACTCTTTGGCCAGAAATATGTTCAATAGGTCTAAGTTTGGAATACTCTATGGCTCTTGTAACATCAGGAGTCAATAATAGGTTCAATAGGTCAAGGTCTACTGTCTGGCTGATGAAACATCAAAAGGAGTCTATGACTATGTATAAAAAGATCGAATTCAAGGACTCTTTGGCCAGAAATATGTTCATGTCAAATTTTGGAATACTGCATGGCTCTTGTAACATAAGGACTCAATAATGGCTTCAATATGTCACAAATGGACTACTGTCTGGCTGATGAAACCTCAAAATTAGTCAATGAGCATCTATAGAAAGTTCAAGTTCAAAGAGTCTTTGGCCAGAAATATGTTCAAAAGGTCAAAATTTATCTACTGATGAAACATCAAAGGAGTCTATTAGTTTGTATTGAAAGTTCAACATCGAGGAGTCTTTGGCCAGAAATGTCCTCAATAGGTCCTTATGGTTACTAATAATCTATGGTTACTGTAACATCAAAAGAAGTTTATGAGATCCTATAGTTAGACTCTTTTGCCAGAACTATGTTCAATAGGTCAAATTTGAATCACTGATGAAACATCAGAACAGTCCATATGGAAAATCAGAAGGAGATATGAGTATCTATATAATGTTCAAGTTCAAGGACTCTTTGGCCAGAAATATGTTCAATAGGTCAGATTTTGGAATACTGCATGGCTCATGTAACATCAGGAGTCAATGATAGGTTCAATAGGTCAAATATGGACTACTGTCTGGCTGATGAAACATCAAAAGGAGTCTTTGAGTATCTATAGAAAGTTCAAGTTCAAGGACACTTTGGCCAGAAATATGTTCAAAAGGTCAAATTTGAACTACTGATGAAACATCAGAAGGAATGTATAAATATTAATAGAAAGTTAAAATTCAAGGACTCTCTGGCCAGAAATGTGTTCAAAAGGTTAAATATGCAGTCAATTTTGGTTGCTGTAACATCAAGTTTATGAGATCATATAGTCAGATAGCCTTTGATGACTCTTGGACCAGAAATATGTTCATAAGTTCAAAATTGATCTACTGATGAACAATCAAAAGGAGTCTATTAGTTTGAATAGAAAGTTCAATATCGAGGACTCTTTGGCCAGAAATGTCTTCAAGAACTACAGTATGGTTCTTGTAACATCAGGACTCAATAATGGGTTCAATAGGTCAAATAAAGACTACTGTCTGGCTGATGAAACATCAAAAGGAGTCTATGAGTATGTATAAAAAGATCAAGTTCAAGGAGTCTTTGCGCAGAAATATGTTCAATAGGTCAAATTTTGGAATACTCATTCTAACTAACTCATTCCTTTGTGCATTAAAGAGATAAAATGAGTGCTGTTGCACTGCATTGCACAAACTATCTAATTATGTCCATTGAAGAATATCACATAAGCTATGTGCTTGATGCATTTCAATGCATACCAAAAACTGACTTATTCTGGTTTGCAACGAAGTGATAAGCTAAGTGCAGTTGCATTGCATTGTACAGACGATCTAACATTGCGCATTGAAAAATAACATATATATATATATATATAAATTACATGTTGCATTGCATTGCATACCAGAACTCATTGCGTTGTGCTTTGAGGAGATAACATTTGAATTGTTGCATTGCATTGCAAATAAATCTTAATTATTACTCTATGCAATGAAAACACAACATATGTGCTTTCCATTGCACTGCATACTACAACTTTTGCCATTTGCATTACAATGCATAAAATGACCTCATACCTCTTATGCAACGAAGAGATAACATAAGAGTTGCATTGCATTGCAATGGCGATCTAAGAATTAGTTAAATAACATATTTGCGAAGCACATGTTGCATTTCAATCCATGCCAAAACTAACTCATTCCTTTGTGCATTAAAGAGATAACATGAGTGCTATTGCACTGCATTGCACAAACGATCTAATGATGTGCATTGAAGAATATCACATAAGCTCATTCATTTTTGAATTGAAGGGAAATTATTGCATTAGCTTTTTCATTACAATGCATAGAATAACTACCTCATACCTCATGTGCAACGAAGCCGAACACGATAACATAGGTAAATTACTGTCTTTTTCTTAGATTGCACATGCGATCTAAGAAGTAGCGTTGAAGAATAACATATAAGCGTATGACATCAATGCATGCCAGAACTAACTCATTCCTTTGTGCATTAAAGAGATAACATGAGTGCAAAAGCACAGCATTGCACAAACGATCTAACGATGTGTATTGAAGAATATCATATAAACTATATATCTGTCTTATTCTTCTGTGCAATGAAAACACATACTATATGTGCTTTCTTTTTGCATTACTACATCTAAACTATTTATTTGTGTATTGAAGAGAAATTATTGCAATAACTATTCTATTGCAATGGACACACAATAACTAACTCATTCCGTTGTGCAACGAGCTTATTTGTTATTCTTCAATACACAACGTTAGATCGTGTCAATAGTGCCCATATGTTAATGCATACAAGAACTATTGCATGAAATATCAAACTAATTCCTGTGCAAAAAAAAAAACAGAACATATATGTGCAAACGATCTACATTGCGCATTGAAGAATAACATAGCTATATGCACTTGTTGCTTTGCATTGCATACCAGAACTAACTCGTTGCGGTGTTCTTTAAGGAGATGCAATTTGTGCTGTTGCATTGCATTGCAAAAAAATCTAAATTATTCCTCTATGCAATGAAAACCACAACATGTGTTCTTTCGCATTGCAAAGCATACTACAACAAACATTCATTTTTGCATTGAAGGGAAATCATTGCATTAGCTCTTGCATTACAATGCACAGAATAACTACCCCATACCTCTTGTGCAACGAAGAGATAGCATTGTACGATGTGCATTGAAGAATATCATATGTGTTTGGTGCATTTCAATACATGCCAGAACTAACTCATTCCTTTGTGCATTAAAGAGATAACATGAATGCTGTTGCACTGCATTGCACAAACGATCTAACGATGTGCATATAAGCTATATAAGCTATGTGCTTGGTGCATCAATGCATACTGACATTCTGTTTTGCAACGAAGCGATAACTAAAGTGCTGTTGCATTGCATTGCACAAACGATCTTTGCGATCATTGCGCTTTGAATAATAACACATAAGTTATGCATTTGTTGCATGCATTCCATACCAGAACTAACTCATTGCGTTAGGCTTTGAGGAGATAAAATCTGAATTTTTACTCTATGCAATGAAAACACATAACATATGTGCTTTAGCATTGCACTGCATACTATAACAACCTTATTCATTTTTGAATAGAAGGGAAATTATTGTATTAGCTCTTTCATTACAATGCATATGAATAACTACCTCATATTCATGTGCAACGAAGTCGAACACTGCACGGACACGAACTATTGCATTGCACATGCGATCTAAGAAGTAGCGTTGAAAAGCGTATACATATGCAGCACATGTTGCATTTTAATGCATGCCAGAACTAACTCATTCCTTTGTGCATTAAAGAGATAACATGAGTGCAACAGCACTACATTGCAAAAAACTGACTTATTCGTTTTTGCAATGAAGAGATGCAATAGCTAATGCAATAATCGTTAGATCTTTTGTGCATTCGAATGCAACTGCAAAAATGGTATCTCTTCAATGCACATATAAGTGAGTTAGTTCTTGTAAGGATTGCATGCAACAAGCTTATATGTTATTCTTCAATGCACAACGTTTGATCGTGTGTGAAATGCAATGCAAAAGAACAAATTGTATTTCCTCAAAGCAAAACGCAATGAGTTAGTTCTGGTATGCAATGCAATGTAACAAGTGTATAGCTTATATGTTATTTTGCAATGCACAACGTTATCTCTTTAATGCACATGGGAATGAGTTAGTTATTGTATGCATTGCAATGCAACAAACGCATAGCTTATGTGATATTCTTCAATGCACATCGTTGTCTGTGCAATATAGTGCAACAGCACTCATGTTATCTCGTCGTTGCACAATGCGCTTAGCCTGTATGTTATGTTCTATGAACATCATTAGATCCTGTGTGCAATACAATACACCAGCACTCATGTTATTTCCTTACACAAAGGAATGAGTTAGTTCTGGCATGCATTGAAATGCAACATGTGCATAGATTATATGTTATTCTTAAATGCAAAATCTTAGATCGTGTGTGCAATGCAATGCAACACATCTCTTCTTTGCACACGAGGTATGAGGTAGATAACTACTGCAACTAATCCAATAATTTCCCTTCAATGCACAAATTAATAAGTTTGTTATAGTATGCAGTGCAATGCAATGCAACAAAACAGAAATTATCTCTTTAATGCACATGGGAACGAGTTAGTTATTGTATCTATTGCAATGCACCAAGCGCATAGCTTATATGACATTCTTCAATGCACATCGTTTTCTGTGCAATGCAGTGCAACAGCACTCATATCATTCCCTTAAAGCACAAAGGAATGAGTTAAGTTCTGGCATGCATTGAAATACAACACGTGCTATGTTATTCTTCAATGCACAACGTTTGATTGTGTGTGAAATGCAATGCAAAAGAACAAATTGTATTTCCTCAAAGCACAACGCAATGACTTAGTTCTGGTATGCAATGCAAGTGCATGCAACAAACGCATAGCTTATGTGATATTCTTCAATGCACATCGTTGTCTGTGCAATATAGTGCAACAGCACTCATGTTATCTCGTCGTTGCACAATGCGCTT
The DNA here is from genome assembly GCF_029890125.1 of Rhinichthys klamathensis goyatoka. Classification (NCBI taxonomy): domain Eukaryota; kingdom Metazoa; phylum Chordata; class Actinopteri; order Cypriniformes; family Leuciscidae; genus Rhinichthys; species Rhinichthys klamathensis. The sequence continues at coordinate 1,733,948 of NW_026606632.1, forward strand.
AGCCTGTATGTTATGTTCTATGAACATCATTAGATCCTGTGTGCAATACAATACACCAGCACTCATGTTATTTCCTTACACAAAGGAATGAGTTAGTTCTGGCATGCATTGAAATGCGACATGTGCATAGATTATATGTTATTCTTAAATGCAAAATCTTAGATCGTGTATGCAATGCAATGCAACACATCTCTTCTTTGCACACGAGGTATGAGGTAGATAACTACTGCAACTAATCCAATAATTTCCCTTCAATGCACAAATTAATAAGTTTGTTATAGTATGCAGTGCAATGCAATGCAACAAAACAGAAATTATCTCTTTAATGCACATGGGAACGAGTTAGTTATTGTATCTATTGCAATGCACCAAGCGCATAGCTTATATGACATTCTTCAATGCACATCGTTTTCTGTGCAATGCAGTGCAACAGCACTCATATCATTCCCTTAAAGCACAAAGGAATGAGTTAAGTTCTGGCATGCATTGAAATACAACACGTGCTATGTTATTCTTCAATGCACAACGTTTGATTGTGTGTGAAATGCAATGCAAAAGAACAAATTGTATTTCCTCAAAGCACAACGCAATGACTTAGTTCTGGTATGCAATGCAAGTGCATAGCCTAAATGGTATTTTTCAATGCACAACGTTAGATCGTTTGTGCAATGCAATGCAATAAAACACATGTTATCTCTTTAATGCACATGGGAATGAGTTAGTTATTGTATGCATTGCAATGCAACAAGCGCATAGCTTATGTGATATTCATCAATGCACATCGTTGTCTCCGCAATGCAGTGCAACAGCACTCATATTATATCGTCGTGGCACATGCAATACACCAGCAATCATGTTATTCCCTTAAAGCACAAAGGAATGAGTTAGTTTTGGTATGCAATGCAATGTAACAAGTGCATAGTTGATATGTTATTTTTCAATGCACAACGTTGTCTGTGCAATAGCACTCATTGTCTCGTCGTTGCACAATGGAATAGGTCAGTTCTGGTATCGTTAGATCGTGTGTGCAATGCAATACACCAGCACTCATGTTATTTCTTTAACGCACAAAGGATTGAGTTAAGTTTTGGCATGCATTGAAATGCAACTTGCTGATATGTTATTCTTCAACGCCAAATCTTAGATCGTGTGTGCAATGCAATGCAACACATGTTATCTCTTCTTTGCACACGAGGTATGAGGTAGTTGTTCTATGTAACGCAACAGCTAATGCAATAATTTCCCTTCAATGCACTAATAAATGAGTTTGTTTCATGTGCAGTGCAAACCTATGTTATTTGTATAGCTATGCAATACTCATTTCATAGAGAAATGAGTTAGATCTTTTGTGATCAAAGCAACTGCAAAAATTGTCAATGCACATGGAGTGAATTAGTTCTTGTGATGATTGCATGCAACAAGCTTATATGTTATTATTCAATACACAACGTTAGATCATAGCAATGCAACAGCACACATGTTATTTCTTCGTTGCACAAAGTTATTGTGTGTGCAATGTAAAGGAATAGCGTTTGCAATAAAATAATTCCCTTCAAAACACAAATTAATAGTTTAGATGTAGTATGCAATGAAATGCGAAAAGCACATATATTATGTTTTTTCATTGCACAGAGGAATAAGATAGATCTTTTTTTGCAATGCAACGGTAAAAATGCTATCTCCTCAATGCACATCGGAATGAGGTAGTTCAACAACTACAAATGTGTGTATTCAGTGTATCAGTGCAGAATATGTTATTCTTCACTGCACAACGTTTGATCGTGTGTGAAATGCAATGCAACAGCACAAATTGTATCTCCTCAAAGCACAACGCAATGAGTTAGTTCTGGTATGCAATGCAATGCAACAAGTGCCTACATGTTATTTTTCAATGCACAACGTTAGATCGTTTGTGCAAATGCAATGCAACAAAACACAAATTATGTGTTATAGACTCCTTTTAATGTTAAATCAGCCACACAGAAGTCCATATTTGACCTACTGGACATTTTTCTGTGCAGAGTCCTCGATCTTGGACTTTCTATACCTACTCAGAGACTCCTTTTGATGCTTCATAAGCCTAAAAAAGTAGGCCTAATTAAGTATGCACTAAAAAAGTTGTCCATATCTGACCTATTGAACTTATTTCTGGTCAACATTTTTTTATTTCATACTCACTTATTTCTGGTCCTCAAGTTTTTTTTAACTATATAAAGTTATAGACTCCTTCTAAAGATAAATCATCTATACAGAGGTCCCTTTTTCACCTACTGAACATATTTCTGGCCAAAGAGTTCTTGAACATTATCTTGCTATTCATACAGTTGGACTTCTTGTGATGTTATATTATCCACCCTGTAGTCTATTTTTGATCTACTCAACTTATTTCTGGCCCTAGAGTACTCGATCTTGAAATTTCTATACATTCTCATAGACTCCTTCTGATGTCCATATTTGACCTACTGAACATATTTCTGTCGAGAGACCTTGAACATTACCTTACTATACATAATTCTCCTACTATACAGACTGCTTGTGATGTTATGTCAGCCAGACTGTAGTCCATATTTGACCGATCGAACATATTTTTGGCCAAATTTTCCTCAAAATGTTTTTTAATATTATAAACATTATATACTCCTTTTAATGTTAAATCAGCCATACAGAGGTCCATATTTGACCTACTGGACATATTACTGGAAAGAAACTCCTCGATCTTTAACTTTCTATACATACCCATATACATATCCTTCTGATGCTTCATAAGCCATATCTGACCTATTGAACTAATTTGTGGTCAAACTGTCTTCAAAAGGTATTAAACTATATAAACTTATAGACTCCTTCTGATGTTAAATCAGCTATAGAGAGGTTACTTTTTGACCTGCTGAACAGCATTCATGTTACCTTTCTATACATATTGACTCCTTTTGATATTACATTATCCATACAATAGTCCATATTTTACCTACTGAACATAGTTTTGGCCAAACATTAACTTGAATCTGAATTTATCTGCATTCAGATTGATTTCTTCTGATGTTTTATCAGCCAGACGCCAATAAAAATTTGAACCACTAAACATATTTCTGGCCAAAGAATCCTCGATTTTGAACTTTCCATAGATACTTATAGACTCCTTCTGATGCTTCAAAAGCAATATAGAAGTCCATATAGAAGTCCATATATCTGACCGACGGACTATATATTACTGGCCAAAGAGTCTTTAAGGAATAACTTACTGTACATACTTCTCCTACTATACAGACTTCTCGTGATGTTAAATCAGCCAGACAGTAGTCCATATTTGACCGATTGAACATATTTTTGGCCAAAGAATCCTCAAAATGTTTTTTACTATTATAAACTTATCGACTCCTTCTGATGTTAAATTAGCCATACAGAAGTCCAAATTTGACCTACTGAAAATATTACTGGCCAAAGAGTCCTTAAAGATTAACACTATACATTCAGATTGATGTCTTTGGATGTTATATCATCCTGACAAAAGTCCATATTTGACATTCTGAATTTTTTTCCAGCCAAAGAGTATTCAAAACTTGACCTTTCTATATAAATAGTAAATGGATTTACCTTTCCATTTACCTTTCTATATATACTCGTTGACTCTTTCTGATGTTACGTCAGACATTCAGAAGTTCATATTTGACCCAAGGAACATATTTCTGGCCAAAGGGTCCTCAAAAGGTTTGAAACTATATAAACTTATAGACTCCTTCTGATGTTAAATCAGCAATACGGTTCCTTTTTGAACCACTGAACATACTTTTGGCTTTGAATATTAGCTTTCTATGCATATTGACTCCTTTTGATGTTACATTAGCCATACTAAAGTCCACATATATAGCTGAACATATTTTTGGCCAGAGATTCCTTAAAGATTAACTTACTACACATTCAGATTGATTTCTTCCAATGTTATATCAGCCAGACGGCAGTCAAAATTTGAACTACTAAACATATTTCTGGCCAAAGAGTACTCAACACATGAACTTTCTATATATACTTGTTGACTCCTTCCGGTTACGTCAGGCATTCAGAAGTTCATATTTGACCCAAGGAACATATTTCTGGCCAAAGAATCCTTGATCTTGAACTTTCTATACATACCGGTAGTCATAGACTTCTGGTGCTTCATAAGCCCTATAGAAGTCCATATAGAAGTCCATATCTGAACTATAGAACTTAATTCTGGTCAAAGGGTCCTCAAATGATTTTAAACTACAGGTATATAAACTTAGAGATTAATTCTGATGTTAAAACCTACTGAACATGTCTGACCAAAGAGTACTTAAAGATTAACACTATACATTGAGATTGAATTCTTCGTATGTTATATCAGCCTGACAAAAGTCCATATTTGACCTACTGAAATTTTTTTTGGCCAAAGAGTACTCAAAACTTGAACTTTCTATACTTGTTGACTCCTGATAATAAATCAGCCATACAAAGGTTCCTTTTTGAACTAATGAACATACTTTTGGCCAAAGAGTCGTTGAACATTAACTTTATATACATATTGACTCCTTTTGATGTTATATCAGACTGTCAAAAGGCCACATTTGACCTACTGAAGATATTTCTGGCCATAGAATCCTCGATCTTGAACTTTCTATACATAGTCATAGACTCATAAGCCATATAGAAGTCCATATAGAAGTCCATATCTGACCTATTGAACTTAATTCTTGTCAAAGGGTCCTCAAATCTTTTTAAACTATATAAACTTAAAAACTCATTCTGGTGTTGAAACCTACTGAACATGTCTGACCAAAGAGTACTTAAAGATTAACACCATACATAAAGATTGAATTCTTCTTATGTTATATCAGTCTGACAAAAGTCCATATTTGACCTACTGAACCTTTTTTTGGCCAAAGAGCACTCGAAACTTGAACTTTCTATACATACTCCTTCTGATGTTAAATCAGCCATACAGAGGTTCATTTTTTAACTAATGAACATAATTTTGGCCAAAGAGTCTTTGAACATTAACTTTCTATACATATTGACTCCTTTTGATGTTATATCAGCCTGACAAAAGTCCACATTTGACCTACTGAAAATATTTCTGGCCAAAGATTCCTTAAAGATTAATTTACTATACATTCAGATTGATTTGTTCTGATGTTATATCAGCCAGACAGCAGTCAAAATTTGAACTACTATTTGAGTCCATACCCATGGATTCCTGATGTTTTATCAGCCAGAGAGTAGTCCATATTTGACCTAGTGAACATATTTCTGGTGAAAGAGTCATCAAAGGGTAACTAACTATGTGTTCTCACAGAGTGAGACTTCTTTTGATGTTACATCAACATTGAACACATTTCTGGCCAAAGAGTGCTTGATATTGAACTTTCTATACATATAGATTTGTTCTGATGTTTCATCAGCCAGATTGCAGTCCATATTTGACCTATTGAACATATTTCTGGCAGTATAATCTATGAACTTGAACTTTCTAAACATATTGACCCCTTCTGATGTTTTATTAGCCAGATAATAGTCCATATTTGACCTATTGAACATATTTCTAGCAAAAGAGTCCTTGAACTTGAATGTCAAGTTGATGTCCAATGGTCTATGGTCTATGGTCAACTAAGGTTGATGTAACATCAAAGAAGCTCATGAGAACGCATAGTAAGAAAGCCTTTGATGACTCCTGGGCCAGAAATATGTTCAAAAGGTCAAATTTTAACTATAAATATGTATATGTATAAATATGAATAGAAAGTTAAAATTCAAGGACTCTCTGGCCAGAAATGTGTTCAAAAGGTCAAATATGCAGTCGTATTTGGTTGCTGTAACATCAAAAGAAGTTTATGAGATCAAATAGTCAGATAGCCCTTTGATGACTCTTTAGCCAGAAATATGTTCAATATGTCAAATTTTGGAATACAGTATGGCTCTTGTAACATAAGGACTCAACAATGGGTTCAATATGTCACATATGGACTACTGTCTGACTTATGAAACCTCAAAAGTAGTCTATGAATATCTATAGACAGATCATGTTCAAAGACTGTTTGGCCAGAAATATGTTCAATAGGTACAATTTTTGAATACTGTATGGCTCTTGTAACATCAGGACTCAATAAATGGGTTCAATATGTCACATATGGACTACTGTCTGGCTGATGAAACCTCAAAAGTAGTCATGAGTATCTATAGAAAGTTCAAGTTCAAGGACTCTCTGGCCAAAAATGTGTTCAAAAGGTCAAATATGCAGTCATATTTGGTTACTGTAACATCAAAAGAAGTTTTTGAGATCATATAGTCAGATAGCCGTTTAATGACTCTTTAGCCAGAAATATGTTCAATAGGTCAAACTCTAGAATTACTGTATGGATCTTGTAACATCAGGTCTCAATAATGGGTCTAATATGTCACATATGGACTACTGTCTGGCTTATGAAACCTCAAAAGTAGTCTATGAGTATCTATAGAAAGCTCAAATTCAATGACACTTTGGCCAGAAATATGTTCAAAAGGTCAAAATTGATCTACTGATGAAACATCAAAAGGAGTCTATTAGTTTGTATAGAAAGTTCAATATCGAGGACTCTTTGGCCAGAAATGTCTTCATCAGGGTCACATATAGTCTAATCTATGGTTGATGTAACATCAAAAGAAGTTTATGAGATCATATAGTCAGATAGCCGTTTAATGACTCTTTAGCCAGAAATATGTTCAATAGGTTAAATTTTTTATTACTGATGAAACATCAGAACAGTCCATATGGAAAATCAGAAGGAGATATGAGTATGTATATAATGTTCAAGTTCAAAGACTCTTTGGCCAGAAATATGTTCAATAGATCAAATTTTGGAATACTGCCTGGCTCTTTTAACATCAGGTGTCAATAATAGGTTCAATAGGTCAAATATGGACAACTGTCTGGCTGATGAAACCTCAAAAGTAGTCTATGAGTATCTATAGAAAGTTCAAGTTCAAGGACATTTTGGCCAGAAATATGTTCAAAAGGTCAAATTTGAACTACTGATGAAACATCAGAAGGAATGTATAAATATGAATAGAAAGTTAAAATTCAAGGACTCTCTGGCCAGAAATGTGTTCAAAAGGTCAAATATGCAGTCAATTTTGGTTGCTGTAACATCAAAAGAAGTTTATGAGATCATATAGTTAGATAGCCCTTTAATGACTCTTCAGCCAGAAATATGTTCAAAAGGTCAAAATTGATCTACTGATGAAACATCAAAGGAGTCTATTAGTTTGTATAGAAAGTTCAATATCGAGGACTCTTTGGCCAGAAATGTCTTCATCAGGGTCACATATAGTCTAATCTATGGTTGATGTAACATCAAAATAAGTTTATCATATAGTCAGATAGCGGTTTAATGACTCTTTAGCCAGAAATATGTTCAATAGGTCAAGGTCTACTGTCTGGCTGATGAAACATCAAAAGGAGTCTATGAGTATGTATAAAAAGATCAAGTTCAAGGACTCTTTGGCTAGAAATTTGTTCATGTCAAATTTTGGAATACTGTATGGCTCTTGTAACATAAGGACTCAATAATGGGTTCAATATGTCACATATGGACTACTGTCTGGCTGATCAAACCTCAAAATTAGTCAATGAGCATCTATAGAAAGTTCAAGTTCAAAGAGTCTTTGGCCAGAAATATGTTCAAAAGGTCAAAATTGATCTACTGATGAAAAATCAAAAGGAGTCTATTAGTTTGTATAGAAAGTTCAATATCGAGGACTCTTTGGCCAGAAAGGTCTTCAATAGGTCAAATATGGTCTAATATAGATTAGATGTAACATCAAAGAAGCTCATGAGGTAACATATAGGTTGATGTAACATCAAAGAAGCTCATGAGAACACATAGTAAGATAGCCTTTGATGACTCTTGGACCAGAAAGTTGTTCAAAAGGTCAAATTTGAACTACTGATAAAACATCAGAAGGAATGTATAAATATGAATAGAAAGTTAAAATTCAACGACTCTCTGGCCAAAAATGTGTTCAAAAGGTCAAATATGCAGTCATATTTGGTTACTGTAACATCAAAAGAAGTTTTTGAGATCATATAGTCAGATAGCCGTTTAATGACTCTTTAGCCAGAAATATGTTCAATAGGTCAAATTTGAATTGCTGATGAAACACCAGAACAGTCCATATGGAAAATCAGAAGGACATATGAGTATCTATATAATGTTCAAGTTCAAGGACTCTTTGGCCAGAAATATGTTCAATAGGTCAAATTTTGGAATACTGCCTGGCTCTTGTAACATCAGGTGTCAATAATAGGTTCAATAGGTCAAATATGGACAACTGTCTGGCTGATGAAACCTCAAAAGTAGTCTATCAGTATCTATAGAAAGTTCAAGTTCAAGGACACTTTGACCAGAAATGTCTTTAATAAGTCACATATGGTCTAATATAGATTAGATGTAACATCAAAGAAGCTCATGAGGTAACATATAGGTTGATGTAACATCAAAGATGCTCATGAGAACACATGGTAAGATAGCCTTTGATGACTCTTGGACCAGAAATATGTTCAAAAGGTCAAATTTTGGAATACTGCATGGCTCTTGTAACATCAGGTCTCAATAATGGGTCTAATATGTCACATATGGACTACTGTCTGGCTTATGAAACCTCAAAAGTAGTCTATGAGTATCTATAGAAAGGTCAAATTCACTGACACTTTGGCCAGAAATATGTTCAAAAGGTCAAAAATGATCTACTGATGAAACATCAAAAGGAGTCTATTGGTTTGTATAGAAAGTTCAATATCGAGGACTCTTTGGCCAGAAATGTCTTCAATAGGTCACATAAGATCTAATCTTCTTTTGATGCTGTAACATCAAAAGAAGTTTATGAGATCATATAGTCAGATAGCCGTTTAATGACTCTTTAGCCAGAAATATGTTCAATAGGTCAAATTTGTATTACTGATGAAACATCAGAACAGTCCATATGGAAAATCAGAAGGAGATATGAGTATGTATATAATGTTCAAGTTCAAAGACTCTTTGGCCAGAAATATGTTCAATAGATCAAATTTTGGAAAACTGCCTGGCTCTTTTAACATCAGGTGTCAATAATAGGTTCAATAGGTCAAATATGGACAACTGTCTGGCTGATGAAACCTCAAAAGTAGTCTATGAGTATCTGTAGAAAGTTCAAGTTCAAGGACACTTTGGCCAGAAATATGTTCAAAAGGTCAAATTTGAACTACTGATGAAACATCAGAAGGAATGTATAAATATGAATAGAAAGTTAAAATTCAAGGACTCTCTGGCCAGAAATATGTTCAAAAGGTCAAATATGCAGTCAATTTTGGTTGCTGTAACATCAAGTTTATGAGATCATATAGTTAGATAGCCCTTTAATGACTCTTCAGCCAGAAATATGTTCAAAAGGTCAAAATTGATCTACTGATGAAACATCAAAGGAGTCTATTAGTTTGTATAGAAAGTTCAATATCGAGGACTCTTTGGCCAGAAATGTCTTCATCAGGGTCACATATAGTCTAATCTATGGTTGATGTAACATCAAAAGAAGTTTATCATATAGTCAGATAGCCGTTTAATGACTCTTTAGCCAGAAATATATTCAATAGGTCAAGGTCTACTGTCTGGCTGATGAAACATCAAAAGGAGTCTATGAGTATGTATAAAAAGATCAAGTTCAAGGACTCTTTGGCCAGAAATATGTTCATGTCAAAATTTGGAATACTGCATGTAACATCAGGAGTCAACGATAAGTTCAATAGGTCAAATATGGACTACTGTCTGGCTGATGAAACATCAAAAGGAGTCTATGAGTATCTATAGAAAGTTCAAGTTCAAGGACACTTTGGCCAGAAATATGTTCAAAAGGTCAAATTTGAACTACTGATGAAACATCAGAAGGAATGTATAAATATGAATAGAAAGTTAAAATTCAAGGACTCTCTGGCCAGAAATGTGTTCAAAAGGTCAAATATGCAGTCAATTTTGGTTGCTGTAACATCAAAAGAAGTTTATGAGGTCATATAGTTAGATAGCCCTTTAATGACTCTTCAGCCAGAAATATGTTCAAAAGGTCAAAATTGATCTACTGATGAAACATCAAAGGAGTCTATTAGTTTGTATAGAAAGTTCAATATCGAGGACTCTTTGGCCAGAAATGTCTTCATCAGGGTCACATATAGTCTAATCTATGGTTGATGTAAAATCAAAAGAAGTTTATCATATAGTCAGATAGCCGTTTAATGACTCTTTAGCCAGAAATATGTTCAATAGGTCAAGGTCTACTGTCTGGCTGATGAAACATCAAAAGGAGTCTATGAGTATGTAAAAAAAGATCAAGTTCAAGGACTCTTTGGCCAGAAATATGTTCATGTCAAAACTTGGAATACTGTATGGCTCTTGTAACATAAGGACTCAATAATGGGTTCAATATGTCACATATGGACTACTGTCTGGCTGATCAAACCTCAAAATTAGTCTATGAGTATCTATAGAAAGTTCAAGTTCAAGGACACTTTGGCCAGAAATATGTTCAAAAGGTCAAAATTGATCTACTGATGAAACATCAAAAGAAGTCTATTAGTTTGTATAGAAAGTTCAATATCGAGGACTCTTTGGCAAGAAAGGTCTTCAATAGGTCAAATATGGTCTAATATAGATTAGATGTAACATCAAAGAAGCTCATGAGGTAACATATAGGTTAATGTAACATCAAAGAAGCTCATGAGAACACATAGTAAGATAGCCTTTGATGACTCTTGGACCAGAAATATGTTCAAAAGGTCAAATTTGAACTACTGATGAAACATCAGAAGGAATGTATAAATATGAATAGAAAGTTAAAATTCAAGGACTCTCTGGCCAAAAATGTGTTCAAAAGGTCAAATATGCAGTCATATTTGGTTACTGTAACATCAAAAGAAGTTTTTGAGATCATATAGTCAGATAGCCGTTTAATGACTCTTTAGCCAGAAATATGTTCAATAGGTCAAATTTGAATTGCTGATGAAACACCAGAACAGTCCATATGGAAAATCAGAAGGACATATGAGTATCTATATAATGTTCAAGTTCAAGGACTCTTTGGCCAGAAATATGTTCAATAGGTCAAATTTTGGAATACTGCCTGGCTCTTGTAACATCAGGTGTCAATAATAGGTTCAATAGGTCAAATATGGACAACTGTCTAGCTGATGAAACCTCAAAAGTAGTCTATCAATATCTATAGAAAGTTCAAGTTCATGGACACTTTGACCAGAAATGTCTTTAATAAGTCACATATGGTCTAATATAGATTAGATGTAACATCAAAGAAGCTCATGAGGTAACATATAGGTTGATGTAACATCAAAGATGCTCATGAGAACACATGGTAAGATAGCCTTTGATGACTCTTGGACCAGAAATATGTTCAAAAGGTCAAATTTTGGAATACTGCATGGCTCTTGTAACATCAGGTCTCAATAATGGGTCTAATATGTCACATATGGACTACTGTCTGGCTTATGAAACCTCAAAAGTAGTCTATGAGTATCTATAGAAAGGTCAAATTCAATGACACTTTGGCCAGAAATATGTTCAAAAGGTCAAAAATGATCTACTGATGAAACATCAAAAGGAGTCTATTGGTTTGTATAGAAAGTTCAATATCGAGGACTCTTTGGCCAGAAATGTCTTCAATAGATCACATAAGATCTAATCTTCTTTTGATGCTGTAACATCAAAAGAAGTTTATGAGATCATATAGTTAGATAGCCCTTTAATAACTCTTCAGCCAGAAATATATTCAAAAGGTCAAAATTGATCTACTGATGAAACTTCAAAGGAGTCTATTAGTTTGTATAGAAAGTTCAATATCGAGGACTCTTTGGCCAGAAATGTCTTCATCAGGGTCACATATAGTCTAATCTATGGTTAATGTAACATCAAAAGAAAATTATCATATAGTCTGATAGCCGTTTAATGACTCTTTAGCCAGAAATATGTTCAATAGGTCAAATTTGTATTACTGATGAAACATCAGAACAGTCCATATGGAAAATCAGAAGGAGATATGAGTATCTATATAATGTTCAAGTTCAAAGACGCTTTGGCCAGAAATATGTTCAATAGATCAAATTTTGGAATACTGCCTGGCTCTTTTAACATCAGGTGTCAATAATAGGTTCAATAAGTCAAATATGGACAACTGTCTGGCTGATGAAACCTCAAAAGTAGTCTATGAGTATCTATAGAAAGTTCAAGTTCAAGGACACTTTGGCCAGAAATATGTTCAAAAGGTCAAATTTGAACTACTGATGAAACATCAGAAGGAATGTATAAATATGAATAGAAAGTTAAAGTTCAAGGACTCTCTGGCCAGAAATGTGTTCAAAAGGTCAAATATGCAGTCATATTTGGTTGCTGTAACATCAAAAAAAGTTTATGAGATCATATAGTCAGATAGCCCTTTAATGACTCTTTATCCAGAAATATGTTCAATAGGTCAAATTTGAATTACTGATGAAACATCAGAACAGTCCATATGGAAAATCAGGAGATATGAGTATCTATAAAATGTTCAAGTTCAAGGACTCTTCGGCCAGAAATATGTTCAATAGGTCAAATTTTGGAATACTGCCTGGCTCTTGTAACATCAGGTGTCAATAATAGGTTCAATAGGTCAAATATGGACAACTGTCTGGCTGATGAAACCTCAAAAGTAGTCTATCAATATCTATAGAAAGTTCAAGTTCATGGACACTTTGACCAGAAATGTCTTTAATAAGTCACATATGGTCTAATATAGATTAGATGTAACATCAAAGAAGCTCATGAGGTAACATATAGGTTGATGTAACATCAAAGATGCTCATGAGAACACATGGTAAGATAGCCTTTGATGACTCTTGGACCAGAAATATGTTCAAAAGGTCAAATTTTGGAATACTGCATGGCTCTTGTAACATCAGGTCTCAATAATGGGTCTAATATGTCACATATGGACTACTGTCTGGCTTATGAAACCTCAAAAGTAGTCTATGAGTATCTATAGAAAGGTCAAATTCAATGACACTTTGGCCAGAAATATGTTCAAAAGGTCAAAAATGATCTACTGATGAAACATCAAAAGGAGTCTATTGGTTTGTATAGAAAGTTCAATATCGAGGACTCTTTGGCCAGAAATGTCTTCAATAGATCACATAAGATCTAATCTTCTTTTGATGCTGTAACATCAAAAGAAGTTTATGAGATCATATAGTTAGATAGCCCTTTAATGACTCTTCAGCCAGAAATATATTCAAAAGGTCAAAATTGATCTACTGATGAAACTTCAAAGGAGTCTATTAGTTTGTATAGAAAGTTCAATATCGAGGACTCTTTGGCCAGAAATGTCTTCATCAGGGTCACATATAGTCTAATCTATGGTTAATGTAACATCAAAAGAAAATTATCATATAGTCTGATAGCCGTTTAATGACTCTTTAGCCAGAAATATGTTCAATAGGTCAAATTTGTATTACTGATGAAACATCAGAACAGTCCATATGGAAAATCAGAAGGAGATATGAGTATCTATATAATGTTCAAGTTCAAAGACGCTTTGGCCAGAAATATGTTCAATAGATCAAATTTTGGAATACTGCCTGGCTCTTTTAACATCAGGTGTCAATAATAGGTTCAATAAGTCAAATATGGACAACTGTCTGGCTGATGAAACCTCAAAAGTAGTCTATGAGTATCTATAGAAAGTTCAAGTTCAAGGACACTTTGGCCAGAAATATGTTCAAAAGGTCAAATTTGAACTACTGATGAAACATCAGAAGGAATGTATAAATATGAATAGAAAGTTAAAGTTCAAGGACTCTCTGGCCAGAAATGTGTTCAAAAGGTCAAATATGCAGTCATATTTGGTTGCTGTAACATCAAAAAAAGTTTATGAGATCATATAGTCAGATAGCCCTTTAATGACTCTTTATCCAGAAATATGTTCAATAGGTCAAATTTGAATTACTGATGAAACATCAGAACAGTCCATATGGAAAATCAGGAGATATGAGTATCTATATAATGTTCAAGTTCAAGGACTCTTCGGCCAGAAATATGTTCAATAGGTCAAATTTTGGAATACTGCATGGCTCTTGTAACATCAGGAGTCAATAATAGGTTCAATATGTCAAATGTGGACTACTGTCTGGCTGATGAAACGTCAAAAGGAGTCTATGAGTATGTATAGAAAGATCAAGTTCAAGGACTCTTTGGCCAGAAATATGTTCAATAGGTCAAACTCTGGAATACTGTATGGATCTTGTAACATCAGGTCTCAATAATGGGTCTACATGTCACATATGGACTACTGTCTGGCTTATGAAACCTCAAAAGTAGTCTATGAGTATCTATAGAAAGCTCAAATTCAATGACACTTTGGCCAGAAATATGTTCAAAAGGTCAAAATTGATCTACTGATGAAACATCAAAAGGAGTCTATGACTATGTATAAAAAGATCGAATTCAAGGACTCTTTGGCCAGAAATATGTTCATGTCAAATTTTGGAATACTGTATGGCTCTTGTAACATAAGGACTCAATAATGGCTTCAATATGTCACAAATGGACTACTGTCTGGCTGATGAAACCTCAAAATTAGTCTATGAGCATCTATAGAAAGTTTAAGTTCAAAGAGTCTTTGGCCAGAAATATGTTCAAAAGGTCAAAATTGATCTACTGATGAAACATCAAAGGAGTCTATTAGTTTGTATAGAAAGTTCAACATCGAGGAGTCTTTGGCCAGAAATGTCCTCAATAGGTCACATATGGTTACTAATAATCTATGGTTACTGTAACATCAAAAGAAGTTTATGAGATCCTATAGTTAGACTCTTTTGCCAGAACTATGTTCAATAAGTCAAATTTGAATCACTGATGAAACATCAGAACAGTCCATATGGAAAATCAGAAGGAGATATGAGTATCTATATAATGTTCAAGTTCAAGGACTCTTTGGCCAGAAATATGTTCAATAGGTCAGATTTTGGAATACTGCATGGCTCATGTAACATCAGGAGTCAATGATAGGTTCAATAGGTCAAATATGGACTACTGTCTGGCTGATGAAACATCAAAAGGAGTCTTTGAGTATCTATAGAAAGTTCAAGGACACTTTGGCCAGAAATATGTTCAAAAGGTCAAATTTGAACTACTGATGAAACATCAGAAGGAATGTATAAATATGAATAGAAAGTTAAAATTCAAGGACTCTCTGGCCGGAAATGTGTTCAAAAGGTTAAATATGCAGTCAATTTTGGTTGTTGTAACATCAAGTTTATGAGATCATATAGTCATCTGAAGAGCCTTTGATGACTCTTGGACCAGAAATATGTTCAAAAGTTCAAAATTGATCTACTGATGAAACATCAAAAGGAGTCTATTAGTTTGAATAGAAAGTTCAATATCGAGGACTCTTTGGCCAGAAATGTCTTCAAGAACTACAGTATGGTTCTTGTAACATCAGGACTCAATAATGGGTTCAATAGGTCAAATAAAGACTACTGTCTGGCTGATGAAACATCAAAAGGAGTCTATGAGTATGTATAAAAAGATCAAGTTCAAGGAGTCTTTGCGCAGAAATATGTTCAATAGGTCAAATTTTGGAATACTCATTCTAACTAACTCATTCCTTTGTGCATTAAAGAGATAAAATGAGTGCTGTTGCACTGCATTGCACAAACTATCTAATTATGTCCATTGAAGAATATCACATAAGCTATGTGCTTGATAAATTTCAATGCAGACCAAAAACTGACTTATTCTGGTTTGCAACGAAGTGATAAGCTAAATGCAGTTGCATTGCATTGTACAGACGATCTAACATTGCGCATTGAAAAATAACATATATATATATATATATATATATATAAAAATTACATGTTGCATTGCATTGCATACCAGAACTCATTGCGTTGTGCTTTGAGGAGATAACATTTGAATTGTTGCATTGCATTGCAAATAAATCTTAATTATTACTCTATGCAATGAAAACACAACATATGTGCTTTCCATTGCACTGCATACTACAACTTTTGCCATTTGCATTACAATGCATAAAATGACCTCATACCTCTTATGCAACGAAGAGATAACATAAGAATTGCAAATAAATCTTAATTATTACTCTATGCAATGAAAACACAACATATGTGCTTTCCATTGCACTGCATACTACAACTTTTGCCATTTGCATTACAATGCATAAAATGACCTCATACCTCTTATGCAACGAAGAGATAACATAAGAGTTGCATTGCATTGCAATGGCGATCTAAGAATTAGTTAAATAACATATTTGCGAAGCACATGTTGCATTTCAATACATGCCAAAACTAACTCATTCCTTTGTGCATTAAAGAGATAACATGAGTGCTATTGCACTGCATTGCACAAACGATCTAATGATGTGCATTGAAGAATATCACATAAGCTCATTCATTTTTGAATTGAAGGGAAATTATTGCATTAGCTTTTTCATTACAATGCATAGAATAACTACCTCATACCTCATGTGCAACGAAGCCGAACACGATAACATAGGTATTGCATTGCACATGCGATCTAAGAAGTAGCGTTGAAGAATAACATATAAGCGTATGACATCAATGCATGCCAGAACTAACTCATTCCTTTGTGCATTAAAGAGATAACATGAGTGCAAAAGCACAGCATTGCACAAACGATCTAACGATGTGTATTGAAGAATATCATATAAACTATATATCTGTCTTATTCTTCTGTGCAATGAAAACACATACTATATGTGCTTTCTTTTTGCATTACTACATCTAAACTATTTATTTGTCTATTGAAGGGAAATTATTGCAATAACTATTCTATTGCAATGGACACACAATAACTAACTCATTCCGTTGTGCAACGAGCTTATTTGTTATTCTTCAATACACAACGTTAGATCGTGTCAATAGTGCCCATATGTTAATGCATACAAGAACTATTGCATGAAATATCAAACTAATTCCTGTGCAAAAAAAAAAACAGAACATATATGTGCAAACGATCTACATTGCGCATTGAAGAATAACATAGCTATATGCACTTGTTGCTTTGCATTGCATACCAGAACTAACTCGTTGCGGTGTTCTTTAAGGAGATGCAATTTGTGCTGTTGCATTGCATTGCAAAAAAATCTAAATTATTCCTCTATGCAATGAAAACCACAA
This sequence comes from Rhinichthys klamathensis goyatoka, assembly GCF_029890125.1. Taxonomy (NCBI): domain Eukaryota; kingdom Metazoa; phylum Chordata; class Actinopteri; order Cypriniformes; family Leuciscidae; genus Rhinichthys; species Rhinichthys klamathensis. The sequence goes on from NW_026606632.1 coordinate 1,751,169, forward strand.
CATGTGTTCTTTCGCATTGCAAAGCATACTACAACAAACATTCATTTTTGCATTGAAGGGAAATCATTGCATTAGCTCTTGCATTACAATGCACAGAATAACTACCCCATACCTCTTGTGCAACGAAGAGATAGCATTGTACGACGTGCATTGAAGAATATCATATATGTGTTTGGTGCATTTCAATACATGCCAGAACTAACTCATTCCTTTGTGCATTAAAGAGATAACATGAATGCTGTTGCACTATATTGCACAAACGATCTAACGATGTGCATTGAAGAAGCTATGTGCTTGGTGCATCAATGCATACTGACATTCTGTTTTGCAACGAAGCGATAACTTAAGTGCTGTTGCATTGCATTGCACAAACGATCTTTGCGATCATTGCGCTTTGAATAATAACACATAAGTTATGCATTTGTTGCATTCCATACCAGAACTAACTCATTGCGTTAGGCTTTGAGGAGATAAAATCAGAATTTTTACTCTATGCAATGAAAACACATAACAAATGTGCTTTAGCATTGCACGGCATACTATAACAACCTTATTCATTTTTGAATAGAAGGGAAATTATTGCATTAGCTCTTTCATTACAATGCATATGAATAACTACCTCATACTTCATGTGCAATGAAGTCGAACACTGCATGGACACGAAATATTGCATTGCACATGCGATCTAAGAAGTAGCGTTGAAAAGCGTATACATATGCAGCACGTTGCATTTTAATGCATGCCAGAACTAACTCATTCCTTTGTCCATTAAAGAGATAACATGAGTGCAACAGCACTACATTGCAAAAAACTGACTTATTCGTTTTTGCAATGAAGAGATGCAATAGCTAATGCAATAATCGTTAGATCTTTTGTGCATTCGAATGCAACTGCAAAAATGGTATCTCTTCAATGCACATATAAGTGAGTTAGTTCTTGTAAGGATTGCATGCAACAAGCTTATGTGTTATTCTTCAATGCACAACGTTTGATCGTGTGTGAAATGCAATGCAAAAGAACAAATTGTATTTCCTCAAAGCACAAAGCAATGAGTTAGTTCTGGTATGCAATGCAATGTAACAAGTGTATAGCTTATATGTTATTTTGCAATGCACAACGTTATCTCTTTAATGCACATGGGAATGAGTTAGTTATTGTATGCATTGCAATGCAACAAACGCATAGCTTATGTGATATTCTTCAATGCACATCGTTGTCTGTGCAATATAGTGCAACAGCACTCATGTTATCTCGTCGTTGCACAATGCGCTTAGCCTGTATGTTATGTTCTATGAACATCATTAGATCCTGTGTGCAATACAATACACCAGCACTCATGTTATTTCCTTACACAAAGGAATGAGTTAGTTCTGGCATGCATTGAAATGCGACATGTGCATAGATTATATGTTATTCTTAAATGCTAAATCTTAGATCGTGTGTGCAATGCAATGCAGAAAAAACAGAAATTATCTCTTTAATGCACATGGGAACGAGTTAGTTATTGTGTCTATTGCAATGCACCAAGCGCATAGCTTATATGACATTCTTCAATCCACATCGTTTTCTGTGCAATGCAGTGCAACAGCACTCATGTCATTCCCTTAAAGCACAAAGGAATGAGTTAAGTTCTGGCATGCATTGAAATACAACACGTGCATAGCTATGTTATTCTTCAATGCACAACGTTTGATTGTGTGTGAAATGCAATGCAAAAGAACAAATTGTATTTCCTCAAAGCACAACGCAATGACTTAGTTCTGGTATGCAATGCAAGTGCATAGCCTAAATGGTATTTTTCAATGCAACAACGTTAGATTGTTTGTGCAATGCAATGCAACAAAACACATGTTATCTCTTTAATGCACATGGGAATGAGTTAGTTATTGTATGCATTGCAATGCAACAAGCGCATAGCTTATGTGAATCAATGCACATCGTTGTCTCCGCAATGCAGTGCAACAGCACTCATATTATATCGTCGTGGCACATGCAATACACCAGCAATCAGGTTATTCCCTTAAAGCACAAAGGAATGAGTTAGTTTTGGTATGCAATGCAATGTAACAAGTGCATAGTTGATATGTTATTTTTTAATGCACAACGTTGTCTGTGCAATAGCACTCATTGTCTCGTCGTTGCACAATGGAATAGGTCAGTTCTGGTATCGTTAGATCGTGTGTGCAATGCAATACACCAGCACTCATGTTATTTCTTTAACGCACAAAGGATTGAGTTAAGTTTTGGCATGCATTGAAATGCAACGTGCTGATATGTTATTCTTCAACGCCAAATCTTAGTTTGTGTGTGCAATGCAATGCAATGCAACACATGTTATCTCTTCTTTGCACACGAGGTAAGTGTTCCTCATAAGGTAGTTGTTCTATGCATTGTAACGCAACAGCTAATGCAATAATTTCCCTTCAATGCACTAATAAATGAGTTTGTTTCATGTGCAGTGCGAACCTATGTTATGTGTATAGCTATGCAATACTCATTTCATAGAGAAATTCCAAATTCTTTTGTGCATTCCAAAGCAACTGCAAAAATTGTCAATGCACATGGAGTTCTTGTGATGATTGCATGCAACAAGCTTATATGTTATTATTCAATACACAACGTTAGATCATAGCAATGCAACAGCACACATGTTATTTCTTCGTTGCACAAAGTTATTGTGTGTGCAATGTAAAGGAATAGCGTTTGCAATAAAATAATTCCCTTCAAAACACAAATTAATAGTTTAGATGTAGTATGCAATGAAATGCGAAAAGCACATATATTATGTTTTTTCATTGCACAGAGGAATAAGATAGATCTTTTTTTGCAATGCAACGGTAAAAATGCTATCTCCTCAATGCACATCGGAATGAGGTAGTTCAACAACTACAAATGTGTGTATTCAGTGTATCAGTGCAGAATATGTTATTCTTCACTGCACAAGGTTTGATCGTGTGTGAAATGCAATGCAACAGCACAAATTGTATCTCCTCAAAGCACAACGCAATGAGTTAGTTCTGGTATGCAATGCAATGCAACAAGTGCCTACATGTTATTTTTCAATGCACAACGTTAGATCGTTTGTGCAAATGCAATGCAACAAAACACAAATTATGTGTTATAGACTCCTTTTAATGTTAAATCAGCCATACAGAAGTCCATATTTGACCTACTGGACATTTTTCTGTGCAGAGTCCTCGATCTTGGACTTTCTATACCTACTCAGAGACTCCTTCTGATGCTTCATAAGCCTAAAAAAGTAGGCCTAATTAAGTATGCACTAAAAAAGTAGTCCATATCTGACCTATTGAACTTATTTCTGGTCAAAGAAATGTTATTTCATACTCACTTATTTCTGGTCCTCAAGTTTTTTTAACTATATAAAGTTATAGACTCCTTCTGATGATAAATCATCTATACAGAGGTCCCTTTTTCACCTACTGAACATATTTCTGGCCAAAGAGTTCTTGAACATTATCTTGCTATTCATACAGTTGGACTTCTTGTGATGTTATATTATCCACCCTGTAGTCTATTTTTGATCTACTCAACTTATTTCTGGCCCTAGAGTACTCGATCTTGAAATTTCTATACATTCTCATAGACTCCTTCTGATGTCCATATTTGACCTACTGAACATATTTCTGTCGAGAGACCTTGAACATTACCTTACTATACATAATTCTCCTACTATACAGACTGCTTGTGATGTTATGTCAGCCAGACTGTAGTCCATATTTGACCGATCGAACATATTTTAGGCCAAATTTTCCTCAAAATGTTTTTCAATATTATAAACATTATATACTCCTTTTAATGTTAAATCAGCCATACAGAGGTCCATATTTGACCTACTGGACATATTACTGGAAAGAAACTCCTCGATCTTTAACTTTCTATACATACCCATATACATATCCTTCTGATGCTTCATAAGCCATATCTGACCTATTGAACTAATTTGTGGTCAAACTGTCTTCAAAAGGTATTAAACTATATAAACTTATAGACTCCTTCTGATGTTAAATCAGCTATAGAGAGGTTACTTTTTGACCTGCTGAACAGCATTCATGTTACCTTTCTATATATATTGACTCCTTTTGATATTACATTAGCAATACAATAGTCCATATTTGACCTACTGAACATATTTTTGGCCAAAAATGAACTTACATTAACTTGAATCTGAATTTATCTACATTCAGATTGATTTCTTCTAATGTTATATAAGCCAGACGCCAGTAAAAACTTGAACCACTAAACATATTTCTGGCCAAAGAGTACTCGAAACATGACCTTTCTTTACATACTCGTTGACTCCTTCTGATGTTACGTCCGCCATACAGAAGTCCATATTTTACCTGAGGAACAAATTTCTGGCCAAAGAATCCTCGATCTTGGACTTTCTATAGATACTCATAGACTCCTTCTGATGGTTCCTAAGCCATATAGAAGTCCATATAGAAGTCCATATCTGACCGATTGAACATATTATTGGCCAAAGAATCCTTAAGAATAACTTACTATACATACTTCTCCTACTATACAGACTTCTTGTGATGTTATATAACCCAGACAGTAAGTAGTCCATATTTGACCGATTGAACAAATTTTTGGCAAAAGAATCCTGAAATTTTTTTTTACTATTAAAAACTTATCGACTCCTTCTGATGTTAAATTAGCCATACAGAAGTCTAAAATTGACCTACTGAAAATATTACTGGCCAAAGAGTCCTTAAAGATTAACACTATGCATTCAGATTGATATCTTTGGATGTTATATCATCCTGACAAAAGTCCATATTTGACATTCTGAATTTTTTTCCAGCCAAAGAGTATTCAAAACTTGACCTTTCTATATAAATAGTAAATGGATTTACCTTTCCATTTACCTTTCCATATATACTCGTTGACTCTTTCTGATGTTACGTCAGACATTCAGAAGTTCATATTTGACCCAAGGAACATATTTCTGGCCAAAGGGTCCTCAAAAGGTTTGAAACTATATAAACTTATAGACTCCTTCTGATGTTAAATCAGCAATACGGTTCCTGTTGAACCACTGAACATACTTTTGGCTTTGAATATTAGCTTTCTATACATATTGACTCCTTTTGATGTTACATTAGCCATACTAAAGTCCACATATATAGCTGAACATATTTTTGGCCAGAGATTCCTTAAAGATTAACTTACTACACATTCAGATTGATTTCTTCCAATGTTATATCAGCCAGACGGCAGTCAAAATTTGAACTACTAAACATATTTCTGACCAAAGAGTACTCAACACATGAACTTTCTATATATACTTGTTGACTCCTTCCGGTTACGTCAGGCATTCAGAAGTTCATATTTGACCCAAGGAACATATTTCTGGCCAAAGAATCCTCGATCTTGAACTTTCTATACATAGTCATAGACTTCTGGTGCTTCATAAGCCCTATAGAAGTCCATATAGAAGTCCATATCTGAACTATAGAACTTAATTCTGGTCAAAGGGTCCTCAAATGATTTTAAACTACAGGTATATAAACTTAGAGATTAATTCTGATGGTAAAACCTACTGAACATGTCTGACCAAAGAGTACTGAAAGTTAACACTATACATTGAGATTGAATTCTTCGTATGTTATATCAGCCTGACAAAAGTCCATATTTGACCTACTGAAATGTTTTTTGGCCAAAGAGTACTCAAAACTTGAACTTTCTATACTTGTTGACTCCTGATAATAAATCAGCCATACAAAGGTTCCTTTTTGAACTAATGAACATACTTTTGGCCAAAGAGTCGTTGAACATTAACTTTATATACATATTGACTCCTTTTGATGTTATATCAGACTGTCAAAAGGCCACATTTGACCTACTGAAGATATTTCTGGCCATAGAATCCTCGATCTTGAACTTTCTATACATAGTCATAGACTCATAAGCCATATAGAAGTCCATATAGAAGTCCATGTCTGACCTATTGAACTTAATTCTTGTCAAAGGGTCCTCAAATCTTTTTAAACTATATAAACTTAGAGACTCATTCTGGTGTTGAAACCTACTGAACATGTCTGACCAAAGAGTGCTTAAAGATTAACACCATACATAAAGATTGAATTCTTCTTATGTTATATCAGTCTGACAAAAGTCCATATTTGACCTACTGAACCTTTTTTTGGCCAAAGAGCACTCGAAACTTGAACTTTCTATACATACTCCTTCTGATGTTAAATCAGCCATACAGAGGTTCATTTTTTAACTAAGGAACATAATTTTGGCCAAAGAGTCTTTGAACATTAACTTTCTATACATATTGACTCCTTCTGATGTTATATCAGCCTGACAAAAGTCCACATTTGACCTACTGAAAATATTTCTGGCCAAAGATTCCTTAAAGATTAATTTACTATACATTCAGATTGATTTGTTCTGATGTTATATCAGCCAGACAGCAGTCAAAATTTGAACTACTATTTGAGTCCATACTCATGGATTCCTGATGTTTTATCAGCCAGAGAGTAGACCATATTTGACCTAGTGAACATATTTCTGGTGAAAGAGTCATCAAAGGGTAACTAACTATGTGTTCTCACAGAGTGAGACTTCTTTTGATGTTACATCAACATTGAACACATTTCTGGCCAAAGAGTGCTTGATATTGAACTTTCTATACATATAGATTTGTTCTGATGTTTCATCAGCCAGATTGTAGTCCATATTTGACCTATTGAACATATTTCTGGCAGTATAATCTATGAACTTGAACTTTCTAAACATATTGACCCCTTCTGATGTTTTATTAGCCAGATAATAGTCCATATTTGACCTATTGAACATATTTCTAGCAAAAGAGTCCTTGAACTTGAATGTCAAGTTGATGTCCAATGGTCTATGGTCAACTAAGGTTGATGTAACATCAAAGAAGCTCATGAGAACGCATAGTAAGAAAGCCTTTGATGACTCCTGGGCTAAAAATATGTTCAAAAGGTCAAATTTCAACTATAAATATGTATATGTATAAATATGAATAGAAAGTTAAAATTCAAGGACTCTCTGGCCAGAAATGTGTTCAAAAGGTCAAATATGCAGTCATATTTGGTTGCTGTAACATCAAAAGAAGTTTATGAGATCAAATAGTCAGATAGCCCTTTGATGACTCTTTAGCTAGAAATATGTTCAATATGTCAAATTTTGGAAATCTGTTCAAAAGGTCAAATTTGAAATACTGATGAAACATCAGAAGGAATGTATAAATATGAATAGAAAGTTAAAATTCAAGGACTCTCTGGCCAAAAATGTGTTCAAAAGGTCAAATATGCAGTCATATTTGGTTACTGTAACATCAAAAGAAGTTTTTGAGATCATATAGTCAGATAGCGGTTTAATGACTCTTTAGCCAGAAATATGTTCAATAAGTCAAATTTGAATTGCTGATGAAACACCAGAACAGTCCATATGGAAAATCAGAAGGACATATGAGTATCTATAGAAAGTTCAAGTTCAAGGACACTTTGGCCAGAAATGTCTTTAATAAGTCACATATGGTCTAATATAGATTAGATGTAACATCAAAGAAGCTCATGAGGTAACAAATAGGTTGATGTAACATCAAAGAAGCTCATGAGAACACATAGTAAGATAGCCTTTGATGACTCTTGGACCAGAAATATGTTCAAAAGGTCAAATTTGAACTACTGATGAAACATGAGAAGGAATGTATAAATATGAATAGAAAGTTAAAATTTAATGACTCTCTGGCCAAAAATGTGTTCAAAAGGTCAAATATGCAGTCATATTTGGTTACTGTAACATCAAAAGAAGTTTATGAGATCATATAGTCAGATAGCCGTTTAATGACTCTTTAGCCAGAAATATGTTCAATAGGTCAAATTTGAATTACTGATGAAACACCAGAACAGTCCATATGGAAAATCAGAAGGACATATGAGTATCTATATAATGTTCAAGTTCAAGGACTCTTTGGCCAAAAATATGTTCAATAGGTCAAATTTTGGAATACTGCCTGGCTCTTGTAACATCAGGTGTCAATAATAGGTTCAATAATAGGTTCAATATGGACTACTGTCTAGCTGATGAAACCTCCAAAGTAGTCTATGAGTATCTATAGAAAGTTCAAGTTCAAGGACACTTTGGCCAGAAATATGTTCAAAAGGTCAAATTTGAACTACTGATGAAACATCAGAAGGAATGTATAAATATGAATAGAAAGTTCAAATTCAAGGACTCTCTGGCCAGAAATGTGTTCAAAAGGTCAAATATGCAGTCAATTTTGGTTGCAGTAACATCAAAAGAAGTTTATGAGATCATATAGTTAGATAGCCCTTTAATGACTCTTTGGCCAGAAATGTCTTCATCAGGGTCACATATAGTCTAATCTATGGTTGATGTAACATCAAAAGAAGTTTATCATATAGTCAGATAGCCGTTTAATGACTCTTTAGCCAGAAATATGTTCAATAGGTCAAGGTCTACTGTCTGGCTGATGAAACATCAAAAGGAGTCTATGAGTATGTATAAAAAGATCAAGTTCAAGGACTCTTTAGCCAGAAATATGTTCATGTCAAATTTGGAATACTGTATGGCTCTTGTAACATAAGGACTCAATAATGGGTTCAATATGTCACATATGGACTACTGTCTGGCTGATCAAACCTCAAAATTAGTCTATGAGTATCTGTAGAAAGTTCAAGTTCAAGGACACTTTGGCCAGAAATATGTTCAAAAGGTCAAAATTGATCTACTGATGAAACATCAAAAGGAGTCTATTAGTTTGTATAGAAAGTTCAATATCGAGGACTCTTTGGCCAGAAAGGTCTTCAATAGGTCAAATATGGTCTAATATAGATTAGATGTAACATCAAAGAAGCTCATGAGAACACATAGTAAGATAGCCTTTGATGACTCTTGGACCAGAAATATGTTCAAAAGGTCAAATTTGAACTACTGATGAAACATCAGAAGGAATGTATAAATATGAATAGAAAGTTAAAATTCAAGGACTCGCTGGCCAAAAATGTGTTCAAAAGGTCAAATATGCAGTCATATTTGGTTACTGTAACATCAAAAGAAGTTTTTGAGATCATATAGTCAGATAGCCGTTTAATGACTCTTTAGCCAGAAATATGTTCAATAAGTCAAATTTGAATTGCTGATGAAACACCAGAACAGTCCATATGGAAAATCAGAAGGACATATGAGTATCTATATAATGTTCAAGTTCAAGGACTCTTTGGCCAGAAATATGTTCAATAGGTCAAATTTTGGAATACTTCATGGCTCTTGTAACATCAGTTGTCAATATTAGGTTCAATAGGTCAAATATGGACAACTGTCTGGCTGATGAAACATCAAAAGAAGTCTATAAGTATCTATAGAAAGTTCAAGTTCAAGGACACTTTGGCCAGAAATGTCTTTAATAAGTCACATATGGTCTAATATAGATTAGATGTAACATAAAAGAAGCTCATGAGGTAACATATAGGTTGATGTAACATCAAAGAAGCTCATGAGAACACATAGTAAGATAGCTTTTGATGACTCTTGGACCAGAAATATGTTCAAAAGGTCAAATTTGAACTACTGATGAAACATCAGAAGGAATGTATAAATATGAATAGAAAGTTAAAATTCAAGGACTCTCTGGCCAAAAATGTGTTCAAAAGGTCAAATATGCAGTCATATTTGGTTACTGTAACATCAAAAGAAGTTTTTGAGATCATATAGTCAGATAGCCGTTTAATGACTCTTTAGCCAGAAATATGTTCAATAAGTCAAATTTGAATTGCTGATGAAACACCAGAACAGTCCATATGGAAAATCAGAAGGACATATGAGTATCTATATAATGTTCAAGTTCAAGGACTCTTTGGCCAGAAATATGTTTAATAGGTCAAATTTTGGAATACTGCATGGCTCTTGTAACATCAGGTGTCAATAATAGGTTCAATAGGTAAAATATGGACAACTGTCTGGCTGATGAAACCTCAAAAGTAGTCTATCAGTATCTATAGAAAGTTCAAGTTCAAGGACACTTTGACCAGAAATGTCTTTAATAAGTCACATATGGTCTAATATAGATTAGATGTAACATCAAAGAAGCTCATGAGGTAACATATAGGTTGATGTAACATCAAAGATGCTCATGAGAACACATGGTAAGATAGCCTTTGATGACTCTTGGACCAGAAATATGTTCAAAAGGTCAAATTTTGGAATACTGCATGGCTCTTGTAACATCAGGTCTCAATAATGGGTCTAATATGTCACATATGGACTACTGTCTGGCTTATGAAACCTCAAAAGTAGTCTATGAGTATCTATAGAAAGGTCAAATTCAATGACACTTTGGCCAGAAATATGTTCAAAAGGTCAAAAATGATCTACTGATGAAACATCAAAAGGAGTCTATTGGTTTGTATAGAAAGTTCAATATCGAGGACTCTTTGGCCAGAAATGTCTTCAATAGGTCACACAAGATCTAATCTTCTTTTGATGCTGTAACATCAAAAGAAGTTTATGAGATCATATAGTTAGATAGCCCTTTAATGACTCTTCAGCCAGAAATATATTCAAAAGGTCAAAATTGATCTACTGATGAAACTTCAAAGGAGTCTATTAGTTTGTATAGAAAGTTCAATATCGAGGACTCTTTGGCCAGAAATGTCTTCATCAGGGTCACATATAGTCTAATCTATGGTTGATGTAACATCAAAAGAAAATTATCATATAGTCAGATAGCCATTTAATGACTCTTTAGCCAGAAATATGTTCAATAGGTCAAATTTGTATTACTGATGAAACATCAGAACAGTCCATATGGAAAATCAGAAGGAGATATGAGTATCTATATAATGTTCAAGTTCAAAGACTCTTTGGCCAGAAATATGTTCAATAGATCAAATTTTGGAATACTGCCTGGCTCTTTTAACATCAGGTGTCAATAATAGGTTCAATAGGTCAAATATGGACAACTGTCTGGCTGATGAACCCTCAAAAGTAGTCTATGAGTATCTATATAATGTTCAAGTTCAAGGACTCTTTGGCCAGAAATATGTTCAATAGGTCAAATTTTGGAATACTGCATGGCTCTTGTAACATCAGGAGTCAATAATAGGTTCAATATGTCAAATATGGACTACTGTCTGGCTGATGAAACATCAAAAGGAGTCTATGAGTATGTATAGAAAGATCAAGTTCAAGGACTCTTTGGCCAGAAATATGTTCAATAGGTCAAACTCTGGAATACTGTATGGATCTTGTAACATCAGGTCTCAATAATGGGTCTAATATGTCACATATGGACTACTGTCTGGCTTATGAAACCTCAAAAGTAGTCTATGAGTATCTATAGAAAGCTCAAATTCAATGACACTTTGGCCAGAAATATGTTCAAAAGGTCAAAATTGATCTACTGCTGAAACATCAAAAGGAGTCTATTGGTTTGTATAGAAAGTTCAATATCGAGGACTCTTTGGCCAGAAATGTCTTCAATAGGTCAAATAAGATCTAATCTTCTTTTGATGCTGTAACATTAAAAGAAGTTTATGAGATCATATAGTCAGATAGCCGTTTAATGAGTCTTTAGCCAGAAATATGTTCAATAGGTCAAATTTGTATTACTGATGAAACATCAGAACAGTCCATATGGAAAATCAGAAGGAGGTATGAGTATCTATATAATGTTCAAGTTCAAAGACTCTTTGGCCAGAAATATGTTCAATAGGTCTAATTTTGGAATACTGTATGGCTCTTGTAACATCAGGAGTCAATAATAGGTTCAATAGGTCAAGGTCTACTGTCTGGCTGATGAAACATCAAAAGGAGTCTATGACTATGTATGAAAAGATCAAATTCAAGGACTCTTTGGCCAGAAATATGTTCATGTCAAACTTTGGAATACTGTATGGCTCTTGTAACATAAGGACTCAATAATGGCTTCAATATGTCACAAATGGACTACTGTCTGGCTGATGAAACCTCAAAATTAGTCTATGAGCATCTATAGAAAGTTCAATTTCAAAGAGTCTTTGGCCAGAAATATGTTCAAAAGGTCAAAATTGATCTACTGATGAAACATCAAAGGAGTCTATTAGTTTGTATTGAAAGTTCAACATCGAGGAGTCTTTGGCCAGAAATGTCCTCAATAGGTCACATATGGTCTAATCTATGGTTACTGTAACATCAAAAGAAGTTTATGAGATCCTGTAGTTAGATAGCCTTTTAATGACTCTTTTGCCAGAACTATGTTCAATAGGTCAAATTTGAATCACTGATGAAACATCAGAACAGTCCATATGGAAAATCAGATGGACATATGAGTATCTATATAATGTTCAAGTTCAAGGACTCTTTGGCCAGAAATATGTTCAATAGGTCAGATTTTGGAATACTGCATGGCTCATGTAACATCAGGAGTCAATGATAGGTTCAATAGGTCAAATATGGACTACTGTCTGGCTGATGAAACATCAAAAGGAGTCTATGAGTATCTATAGAAAGTTCAAGTTCAAGGACACTTTGGCCAGAAATATGTTCAAAAGGTCAAATTTGAACTACTGATGAAACATCAGAAGGAATGTATAAATATGAATAGAAAGTTAAAATTCAAGGACTCTCTGGCCAGAAATGTTTTCAAAAGGTTAAATATGCAGTCAATTTTGGTTGCTGTAACATCAAAAGAAGTTTATGAGATTCTGTAGTTAGATAGCCTTTTAATGACTCTTTTGCCAGAAATATGTTCAATAGGTCAAATTTGTATTACTGATGAAACATCAGAACAGTCCATATGGAAAATCAGAAGGAGATATGAGTATCTATATAATGTTCAAGTTCAAAGACTCTTTGGCCAGAAATATGTTCAATAGATCAAATTTTGGAATACTGCCTGGCTCTTTTAACATCAGGTGTCAATAATAGGTTCAATAGGTCAAATATGGACAACTGTCTGGCTGATGAAACCTCAAAAGTAGTCTATGAGTATCTATATAATGTTCAAGTTCAAGGACTCTTTGGCCAGAAATATGTTCAATAGGTCAAATTTTGGAATACTGCATGGCTCTTGTAACATCAGGAGTCAATAATAGGTTCAATATGTCACATATGGACTCCTGTCTGGCTGATGAAACATCAAAAGGAGTCTATGAGTATGTATTGAAAGATCAAGTTCAAGGACTCTTTGGCCAGAAATATGTTCAATAGGTCAAACTCTGGAATACTGTATGGATCTTGTAACATCAGGTCTCAGTAATGGGTCTAATATGTCACATATGGACTACTGTCTGGCTTATGAAACCTCAAAAGTAGTCTATGAGTATCTATAGAAAGCTCAAATTCAATGACACTTTGGCCAGAAATATGTTCAAAAGGTCAAAATTGATCTACTGATGAAACATCAAAAGGAGTCTATTGGTTTGTATAGAAAGTTCAATATCGAGGACTCTTTGGCCAGAAATGTCTTCAATAGGTCACATAAGATCTAATCTTTTTTTGATGATGTAACATCAAAAGAAGTTTATGAGATCATATAGTCAGATAGCCGTTTAATGACTCTTTAGCCAGAAATATGTTCAATAGGTCAAATTTGTATTACTGATGAAACATCAGAACAGTCCATATGGAAAATCAGAAGGAGATATGAGTATCTATATAATGTTCAAGTTCAAAGACTCTTTGGCCAGAAATATGTTCAATAGGACTAATTTTGGAATACTGTATGGCTCTTGTAACATCAGGAGTCAATAATAGGTTCAATAGGTCAAGGTCTACTGTCTGGCTGATGAAACATCAAAAGGAATCTATGACTATGTATAAAAAGATCAAATTCAAGGACTCTTTGGCCAGAAATATGTTCAATAGGTCAAATTTTGGAATACTGCATGGCTCTTGTAACATCAGGAGTCAATAATAGGTTCAATATGTCACATATGGACTCCTGTCTGGCTGATGAAACTTTAAAAGGAGTCTATGAGTATGTATTGAAAGATCAAGTTCAAGGACTCTTTGGCCAGAAATATGTTCAATAGGTCAAACTCTGGAATACTGTATGGATCTTGTAACATCAGGTCTCAATAATGGGTCTAATATGTCACATATGGACTACTGTCTGGCTTATGAAACCTCAAAAGTAGTCTATGAGTATCTATAGAAAGCTCAAATTCAATGACACTTTGGCCAGAAATATGTTCAAAAGGTCAAAATTGATCTACTGATGAAACATCAAAAGGAGTCTATTGGTTTGTATAGAAAGTTCAATATCGAGGACTCTTTGGCCAGAAATGTCTTCAATAGGTCAAATAAGATCTAATCTTCTTTTGATGCTGTAACATTAAAAGAAGTTTATGAGATCATATAGTCAGATAGCCGTTTAATGAGTCTTTAGCCAGAAACATGTTCAATAGGTTAAATTTGTATTCCTGATGAAACACCAGAACAGTCCATATGGAAAATCAGAAGGAGATATGAGTATCTATATAATGTTCAAGTTCAAAGACTCTTTGGCCAGAAATATGTTCAATAGGTCTAATTTTGGAATACTGTATGGCTCTTGTAACATCAGGAGTCAATAATAGGTTCAATAGGTCAAGGTCTACTGTCTGGCTGATGAAACATCAAAAGGAATCTATGACTATGTATAAAAAGATCAAATTCAAGGACTCTTTGGCCAGAAATATGTTCATGTCAAATTTTGGAATACTGTATGGCTCTTGTAACATAAGGACTCAATAATGGCTTCAATATGTCACAAATGGACTACTGTCTGGCTGATGAAACCTCAAAATTAGTCTATGAGCATCTAGAGAAAGTTCAAGTTCAAAGAGTCTTTGGCCAGAAATATGTTCAAAAGGTCAAAATTGATCTACTGATGAAACATCAAAGGAGTCTATTAGTTTGTATTGAAAGTTCAACATCGAGGAGTCTTTGGCCAGAAATGTCCTCAATAGGTCATATATGGTCTAATCTATGGTTACTGTAACATCAAAAGAAGTTTATGAGATCCTATAGTTAGATAGCCTTTTAATGACTCTTTTGCCAGAACTATGTTCAATAGGTCAAATTTGAATCACTGATGAAACATCAGAACAGTCCATATGGAAAATCAGAAGGAGATATGAGTATCTATATAATGTTCAAGTTCAAGGACTCTTTGGCC
Source organism: Rhinichthys klamathensis goyatoka (assembly GCF_029890125.1). Classification (NCBI taxonomy): domain Eukaryota; kingdom Metazoa; phylum Chordata; class Actinopteri; order Cypriniformes; family Leuciscidae; genus Rhinichthys; species Rhinichthys klamathensis. Next base: position 1,766,332 of record NW_026606632.1, read on the forward strand.
AGAAATATGTTCAATAGGTCAGATTTTGGAATACTGCATGGCTCATGTAACATCAGGAGTCAATGATAGGTTCAATAGGTCAAATATGGACTACTGTCTGGCTGATGAAACATCAAAAGGAGTCTATGAGTATCTATAGAAAGTTCAAGTTCAAGGACACTTTGGCCAGAAATATGTTCAAAAGGTTAAATATGCAGTCAATTTTGGTTGTTGTAACATCAAAAGAAGTTTATGAGATCATATAGTCAGATAGCCCTTTTATGACTCTTCAGCCAGAATTATGTTCAAAAGTCAAAATTGAATTACTGATGAAACATAAAAAGGATTCTATTAGTTTGTATAGAAAGTTCAATATCGAGGTCTCTTTGGCCAGAAATGTCTTCAATAGGTCACATATGGTCTAATCTATAGTTAATGTAACATCAAAGAAGTTCATGAGAACGCATCGTAAGATAGCCTTTGATGACTCTTGGACCAGAAATATGTTCAAAAGTTCAAAATTGATCTACTGATGAAACATCAAAAGGAGTCTATTAGTTTGAATAGAAAGTTCAATATCGAGGACTCTTTGGCCAGAAATGTCTTCAAGAACTACAGTATGGTTCTTGTAACATCAGGACTCAATAATGGGTTCAATAGGTCAAATAAGGACTTCTGTCTGGCTGATGAAACATCAAAAGGAGTCTATGAGTATGTATAAAAAGATCAAGTTCAAGGAGTCTTTGCGCAGAAATATGTTCAATAGGTCAAATTTTGGAATACTCGTTCTAACTAACTCATTCCTTTGTGCATTAAAGAGATAAAATGAGTGCTGTTGCACTGCATTGCACAAACTATATAATTATGTCCATTGAAGAATATCACATAAGCTATGTGCTTGATGCATTTAAATGCATACCAAAAACTGACTTATTCTGGTTTGCAACGAAGTGATAACCTAAGTGCAGTTGCATTGCATTGTACAGACGATCTAACATTGCGCATTGAAAAATAACACATATATATATATATATATATATATATATATATAAATTACATGTTGCATTGCATTGCATACCAGAACTCATTGCGTTGTGCTTTGAGGAGATAACATTTGAGTTGTTGCATTGCATTGCAAATAAATCTTAATTATTACTCTATGCAATGAAAACACAACATATGTGCTTTCCATTGCACTGCATACTACAACTTTTGCCATTTGCATTACAATGCATAAAATGACCTCATACCTCTTATGCAACGAAGAGATAACATAAGAATTGCAAATAAATCTTATTATTACTCTATGCAATGAAAACACAACATATGTGCTTTCCATTGCACTGCATACTACAACTTTTGCCATTTGCATTACAATGCATAAAATGACCTCATACCTCTTATGCAACGAAGAGATAACATAAGTTGCATTGCATTGCAATGGCGATCCAAGAATTAGTTAAATAACATATTTGCGAAGCACATGTTGCATTTCAATACATGCCAAAACTAACTAATTCCTTTGTGCATTAAAGAGATAACATGAGTGCTATTGCACTGCATTGCACAAACGATGTGAAGAATTGCATTGCATTGAAGAATATCATATAAGCTTATTCATTTTTGAATTGAAGGGAAATTATTGCATTAGCTTTTTCATTACAATGCATAGAATAACTACCTCATACCTCATGTGCAACGAAGCCGAACACGATAACATAGGTGTTGCATTGCACATGCGATCTAAGAAGTAGCGTTGAAGAATAACATATAAGCGTATGGCATCAATGCATGCCAGAACTAACTCATTCCTTTGTGCATTAAAGAGATAACATGAGTGCAAAAGCACAGCATTGCACAAACGATCTAACGATGTGTATTGAAGAATATCATATAAACTATATATCTGTCTTATTCTTCTGTGCAATGAAAACACATACTATATGTGCTTTCTTTTTGCATTACTACATCTAAACTATTTATTTGTGTATTGAAGGGAAATTATTGCAATAACTATTCTATTGCAATGGACACACAATAACTAACTCATTCCGCTGTGCAACGAGCTTATTTGTTATTCTTCAATACACAACGTTAGATCGTGTCAATAGTGCCCATATGTTAATGCATACAAGAACTATTGCATGAAATATCAAACTAATTCCTGTGCAAAAAAAACCCAGAACATATATGTGCAAACGATCTACATTGCGCATTGAAGAATAACATAAGCTATATGCACTTGTTGCTTTGCATTGCATACCAGAACTAACTCGTTGCGGTGTTCTTTAAGGAGATACAATTTGTGCTGTTGCATTGCATTGCAAAAAAATCTAAATTATTCCTCTATGCAATGAAAACCACAACATGTGTTCTTTCGCATTGCAAAGCATACTACAACAAACATTCATTTTTGCATTGAAGGGAAATCATTGCATTAGCTCTTGCATTACAATGCACAGAATAACTACCCCATACCTCTTGTGCAACGAAGAGATAGCATTGTACGATGTGCATTGAAGAATATCATATATGTGTTTGGTGCATTTCAATACATGCCAGAACTAACTAATGCAATGCAACACATCTCTTCTTTGCACACGAGGTATGAGGTAGTTATACTATGCATTGTATTGCAACAACTAATGCAATAATTTCTCTTCAATGCACAAATTAATAACTTTGTGCATTAAAGAGATAACATGAATGCTGTTGAACTGCATTGCACAAACGATCTAACGATGTGCATTGAAGAATATCATATAAGCTATGTGCTTGGTGCATCAATGCATACTGACATTCTGTTTTGCAACGAAGCGATAACTTAAGTGCTGTTGCATTGCATTGCACAAACGATCTTTGCGATCATTGCGCTTTGAATAATAACACATAAGTTATGCATTTGTTGCATACATTCCATACCAGAACTAACTCATTGCGTTAGGCTTTGAGGAGATAAAATCAGAATTTTTACTCTATGCAATGAAAACACATAACATATGTGCTTTAGCATTGCACTGCATACTATAACAACCTTATTCATTTTTGAATAGAAGGGAAATTATTGCATTAGCTCTTTCATTATAATGCATATGAATAACTACCTCATACTTCATGTGCAACGAAGTCGAACACTGCACGGACACGAAATATTGCATTGCACATGCGATCTAAGAAGTAGCGTTGAAAAGCGTATACATATGCAGCACATGTTGCATTTTAATGCATGCCAGAACTAACTCATTCCTTTGTGCATTAAAGAGATAACATGAGTGCAAACAGCACTACATTGCAAAAAACTGACTTATTCGTTTTTGCAATGAAGAGATGCAATAGCTAATGCAATAATAAGAAGATAATGCAATAATTTCCCTTCAATGCACTAGTGAATAAGTTTGTTGTAGTATGCAGTGCAGTGCGAAAGCACATATGTTATGTGTTTCATTGCATAGAGGAATTATTCGTTAGATCTTTTGTGCATTCGAATGCAACTGCAAAAATGGTATCTCTTCAATGCACATATAAGTGAGTTAGTTCTTGTAAGGATTGCATGCAACAAGCTTATTTGTTATTCTTCAATGCACAACGTTTGATCGTGTGTGAAATGCAATGCAAAAGAACAAATTGTATTTCCTCAAAGCACAACGCAATGAATTAGTTCTGGTATGCAATGCAATGTAACAAGTGTATAGCTTTTATGTTATTTTGCAATGCACAACGTTATCTCTTTAATGCACATGGGAATGAGTCAGTTATTGTATGCATTGCAATGCAACAAACGCATAACTTATGTGATATTCTTCAATGCACATCGTTGTCTGTGCAATATAGTGCAACAGCACTCATGTTATCTCGTCGTTGCTTAGCCTGTATGTTATGTTCTATGAACATCATTAGATCCTGTGTGCAATACAATACACCAGCACTCATGTTATTTCCTTACACAAAGGAATGAGTTAGTTCTGGCATGCATTGAAATGCGACATGTGCATAGATTATATGTTATTCTTAAATGCTAAATCTTAGATCGTGTGTGCAATGCAATGCAACACATCTCTTCTTTGCACACGAGGTATGAGGTAGTTATACTATGCATTGTATTGCAACAACTAATGCAATAATTTCTCTTCACTGCACAAATTAATAAGTTTGTTATAGTATGCAGTGCAATGCAATGCAACAAAACAGAAATTATCTCTTTAATGCACATGGGAACGAGTTAGTTATTGTATCTATTGCAATGCACCAAGCGCATAGCTTATATGACATACAGCAACAGCACTCATGTTATTCCCTTAAAGCACAAAGGAATGAGTTAAGTTCTGGCATGCATTGAAATACAACACGTGCATAGCTATGTTATTCTTCAATGCACAACGTTTGATTGTGTGTGAAATGCAATGCAAAAGAACAAATTGTATTTCCTCAAAGCACAACGCAATGAGTTAGTTCTGGTATGCAATGCAAGTGCATAGCCTAAATGGTATTTTTCAATGCACAACGTTAGATCGTTTGTGCAATGCAATGCAACAAAACACATGTTATCTCTTTAATGCACATGGGAATGAGTTAGTTATTGTATGCATTGCAATGCAACAAGCGCATAGCTTATATGATATTCTTCAATGCACATCGTTGTCTCCGCAATGCAGTGCAACAGCACTCATATTATATTGTCGGCCACTATATTCACTCGATGAAGCAGCTTCAACTCGAGCTCTGATATACCCCCCAGTGGCTAAATGTAGGACCTTTTAATTAAAGGGCAAGGTACCTAAGATGAAGGTGGAGTTTGGGGAGGTGGAGGGATACTGGAACAGCTGATACTAGGGAGAGGTAAGCGGCTGCTTATATACTCTGTTTGTTGATTGAAAGATTGGATGGGCTCGCTCCTCCCTAACTTACGTTTAGGAACTTCATTAAATTTGTAATTTTGCCGTAAATCACATTTTATTGGATAGAGGAGCTCCATAAGGACACATACGTCTTTAAACTGTATTTGCATACATTTTAAACCGTATACATCTGAAATACCATTACTAAATATTTATTCAAAATCTGGCAAGATTACTACGTGTAACTGATATGAAATAGACATCTGAGTGACGTGTGTGTACTATTGTTAAGGAGAATTCACTGTTGTTAACACTGTTTTTATTAGTTTAATGCATTTTACATAAAGTAACTAAACATAAGTAATCTATTTCATTTATCCATTAGTACTGTTGAAAAATTGTTGAACATTTATGATGGATAAAAAGCTATTTATTAGCAACAACCTCAACATGTAAATGTAGTTTTGAGCTCATAAATCACAGAGGTAACGTGAGTCTTGTCTGGATGTTACAGGGACGGATGAGCACACGCGGCTGCTTATCCGGTGGAGAGTGGCTCATGAAGCGCTCTTCACCGGAAAGCGTAATGCTGCCATCAAAGGCTTTAAATGAGTATACAGAAATATTTAAAAATCAATTGAATACTTTATTTGCAGTACATTTCAATTATTGTATTTTCAAACAGAGATATAACTTTTTCATTCTTGATTTCTCTCTTGCTGCAGATCTTTTGTGGAGGAGCAGAGACTGCAAGGCAGGGTGACGGCGGCGTTTGTTAAAAAAAAATGGGAAAACCTGAAACAAAAATACAAAGTAAGATCATTTTGTTACTTCTAATACATAAATTAAATGATTAAATATTGTGCTGTTAAAATGACTGCTTTTGTATCATGCTTGTGCATTTTTGCAGGATCTGAAATGTCCGCAGACGGGGGTGAGCACTGAGGATGGAGAGCCCACAGCAGCATCCTGGAAGTGGTACACTGCCATGGATGAGGCAATTGGGGGCAGACCCTCCATCTCTCCTCCTGCCCTCGTTGCCTCATGTGGGCCGGATGCTGCTGTGGTCTCTTCATCCTCAGTGAGGCCAGAGCCAGCAAGAGCCAGGAAAAGGGCTATAGATGTGGAGGAGCTGATCCGGGACATGGAGGAGCGAGAAGAGGAGAGAGAGCGGAAGGCAGCTGAGAGGGAGGAGAGGCTGTGGAGAGAAATGGAGGAGAAGGAGGACAGAAGAGAACGGGAGAGACGAGAGAGAGAGGAAAGACAAGAAAGAGAAGTAAGAGAAAGAGAAGAGAGATGGCACCGGGAGGCAGTCGAGAGAGAGGAAAGGAGAGAAAGAGAAACCAACGAAAGGGATGAAAGGTTCCTTTCTGTTCTTCAGATGCTCGCCAAAAAATAAATTATTTGACAAAAAACATCTTCTGATCTTTTGCACATTTGGGTTGATGTGAATTAAATTTGTGAATAAAAATGGGAATCTATAGGAAAAAGGGTTCTATATATGTAGCATAGGGTTCTTTACTCAACTGCAAAGTTGCAGAAACATAAAAAATTATGATAATGACCTAAGAATTTTGTACAATAATATGTATATAAAACAAACTATTTCTAGGCATTCACAGTACATTATAGACTTCTAGAAATTTAGTGATACTTTAAGATTGTAATCAAATTCATAAATTAAATATTTATGAAACGTTGATTAATAATTAGTGAATGTATGGTGTAATGTAAGAAGAAAAAACACTTTAAAACACTGGTTTTACTGGAGTGTATTATACGACTTTTAAAAGTTTACAGAGTTCATGCAAGGATCTTAAAGGCAGGTCATGGAGGGTTAAGTTCCAGCACACCTGTCAGTAAATTTCAAGTAGTCAGTTATTAATTGGTTTAAATTGATTCAGGGGTGTATAATTAGGGTCGGAAAAACTGCTGGATAATAGCCCTCCATGACCAAAGCTGAACTTGAGACTGTTTACACAAATTACACACAGTAAAATAGTGACTAAAGGGTTACTTAACCCAAGCAAATAAATCATAATAGTAATAATTCAATAGTCATTATTTACTCGCCTTGATGTTGTTTGATCCCTCTGTTTTTTGTTTTCCTGAACACAAAAGGTGATTTTGGTCAGGTTTGTACTGTTTGGTTTAATACAATATCAGTCAATGGACTTTCAGAAGCTTCAAAAGCGTCATTAAATAATGCCATGAAGCTTCTGAAAGTTGGGCTCCATTGACTGATATTGTATGAAACCAGCAGAACAAACTTGACAAAAATTCCCTTTTGTATTTAAACAATAAAAAAACATTAAATAAGTAAATAGTAAACCGTAAACAATTGCTGTATTTATATGTTGAGGTGAACTAACCCTTTAACCCACCAAATATAAATTGTAGTAAATTTATGTATGCATTTTGCATTATAGTAATTCCTTGACAAACTAAGCAGCTTTGACTGTTTATGCCCATGACTGGTTCAAAAAATGCTTTACAAATATCAATCACATTTATGCATTTGACATATTTTTTATCAAAAGTGATTAACTCCATTTATTTACAGGGAAAATGACCCTGGACAAACCTGGAGTAAAGAGCCTTGCTGATTGACCAGCAATCTTCTTCTAACCAGTTCATTGGTTTATCCCTCTACACTACAAAAGGTTTTAAAGCTCTAACAAATATTTGCATGTAATTGTAAACCTATAAAATGACATTTGTCAAGAAACTGAATGCTGACAACATGAATTTTAAAACATTTTGATCTTTCTTAATGTTTTAAAGGTAGTCATGCTCATGGAGAGCCGGCACAGGGATGTTTGGAGCAGACACTGCAGCAGCCAGATTGTCCCGCACTTGTTCTCCCACTCTTGCTGCAAGGTTGTGGGGATCAGGGGGGCCGTCATCATGGTCTTCCTCATCCTCTGGCTCAACGATGTCCCCATTGGCTAGAGCGAGATTGTGAAGCACGCTACAATCTCAGGCACGAAGGCAGGGCTCACCTCCAAGGCCTTGAAGAAAATGCAGCGCCAGCGTGTCTTCAGCATCCCAAAAGCTCTCTCCACGATGTTGCGGGCACGGGAGTGCTTGCTGTTGAAACGAGCCTGCACAGGGTTCTGTACAGGCTCTCTGTAAGGGGTGATGAGGCAGATGGGTGCACTCAGGCAAGGATAGCCTCCATCCCCGAGGATGCACTTGCCTGCAGGTGGGTAAAGGCTGCCAGCATACACAGGGCTGTTCCTCAGCACCCTGGCATCGTGCACAGACCCAGGATATCCCACAAAGACATCAAGGAATTTCCCCCAGTGATCAGAGATGGCCTGGAGTTGGATGGAGTGAAACAGCTTCCTGTTGAAGTAACAGTGGGAGTTATTTGCTGGAGGTTTGATACGGATATGACAGCTGTCTATTGCACCAACTACTCTGCTGAAAGCTGGTGACCCAGACAGCTGCGCAAATCCTGCTCCCACTGCCTCCAGGTCATCTCCGGTCAGAAAGCAGATCACCCTCCTCAAAATTCCCATGATGGCCTTGCTCACTCTGTGCACAATGTCATGCACAGAGGTCTTTGGGATATCGAAGGTCTGCGACACCACCCTGTAGGATGCTGCATGGGCCAGCCAGTGCAGGAACACAAGGACCTCAATCTCCCGTTCCCATCCATGGTCAGATCCAGGTCTGACTGCAGCAATCAGGGACCTGATGGACGGCATAGACAGGCGAAGGTGGGCACGGTGGTCAGCTGCCTCATCAAGATAAAGCCGCAAAATGGGAACAGCTCTATTGAGATGGCAGTATGATGTGGGGTTCACTGCCTGCAATAAATACATCATAGTTTGTTAGAACAAAAAGCTTGAATAAAGCGATGTTTCATGTGGTATTGACTTGTATATGTATTTATTTATTGTGATGATTTCTTTTATTCATTCACTTATTTTTATTCATGTTTCATATTGTTGTCAGTAAATAAAATATGAATTTCATGAATAAAAATGTATTTACATCATCTGCATTTGTCTAGCGTGTATTCATGCATAGCTATATCATATGATAATACAAAAGTTTGCTTGTTTTACAAAACTACATAATTAATAATGTATATATAATAATGTTATATAATTAACTGTTGGTCACAGCATTTGTCATAACCAAATCACCCATACAGTCATCACCCATACAGAACATTTAAAGGGACCACGATCCCTGAACAGTTATGAGGAAAAAAAACGCTAAGAACAAAGTACTGCATTTATCACCAACAATGTATAGAACTACATTTAACCCAAAGGTGAATTATGTATGTCACAGTCACTACAAAGTAGTAATACTTGCTTTGTTTGAGAATAAAATCATCAGTCTTCTCCAAAGACGAGATCGTCGAGCAGCTGCCCGACATCTCCTTTGTGCACACCTTAATCTAACAATTGCAGACATGCCAACCATTTCAAACGCTGAACTAAACCGTTCTAGTAAAGTTGTCGAGTTACTGATGCAATCAGCTGTTAGTGCACCTGTCGCTCATGACTTTTAAATTGTTGCGCTTGTGAAAACGTCATAGGTCACATGTAACGTCAACATGGCGAATGATGTCCGGATCGCATTCATACTTAACGAGATTTGGCCATTAAGTACCTACTCTTTTAGCGCTCGTTAAGTAAGTACTCATTGAAATTAAGTACCTACTCATTGAGTATGCGATTCCGAACGCAGCCCTTGTGTGAAGACCATCCGAAGGTTAATGACATAGAGTTTTAACAAATTTGATGTTAAGGAGTTAATAGATTTTAAACAAAGCAATCCTGCTACTTTTTAGCCTAATATGCTTATGAAATGTTTGTCCATCAAAAAATAGTGTAACTTTATGTATATAAACTATATATTTTATATTTTTATCAAATTTCCTAGTGTTCCACATTAGGAAATGTGGTTTCCAAATCCGGGACAGTATGATCAGCCTAATGTGGGACAGTACTTCAAAGACTCAAAAATGTGTGGTGGGGCATGTTTAAAATTTTTATTTATTTATTTTTATTTATAAAAATATGAATAATGTTTATATTAGACAAATCTTAACTAAAGAAAAAATGTTTCACCTAAGGCATTGATGAAATGGAAACAGGATTTTCATGACCTTTTTTTCAGAATCTGTGGTCAGACATTAATAAATATGTAATTCCTAATAAATAAGTCAAAGAAACTCACTTTAAAATAATAAATATATATTATCCATGTAATGATTTTATCAGTAAGTTTAAAGAAGGGGTTTCTCCATTATGCTGTTTTGGTAAAGAGGAAACAGAAACAATTGTACATTTATTTTTTTAGTTGTAATTATACCAAATTATTTTGGTCCAAAGTTTATCTGTTTATTTGTTAGTTTTTTTTTTTTTAGAAATGCATCACTATAACTGATATAATGGTCTTGTTTATGGATTGTGATACTGGTTTACTGGAAATGGATAATATAACTAAAGATTTTGTTATTTTACATGTTTCATTCATTCATAACAAAGAAAATTACTAACTAAGATTTAAGAGAGAATCTAAAATAGAATAAGATTTTACTATTCTACATGTATCAATGTGATTTTTGGTATTTTATCATAGATTTTTCAGTGTCCCACATTGGGGAAACAACTGTCCCACATTAGGAAGCTGCTGATTATTTCAGACAACTTGCAATAAGAGCACTAATATGTCTATAATTTCTCTTATGAATGGGTTATCTGAGTTCTCTCTTTTGATTTGATTAGGGAGACATACTGGGGTTTTTTAAATGGTATTGTGTGTGGATTTAATGTTTTGGTTACACATCGCAATATGTCACAGAAGTCTGAAGTGCAAAAAATGTCCCACATTAGGGCAATTCACTATCTCTATTCTGCACTGCTGATTAGTTATTTTACAGTAAACTGTAAAGCAATGGAATTATAATACACAAGAATGTGTTTTGGATCTCAGGTTTTATACTAAATAGTTTGTGTTTGGCACCTTGATGTTTTCAATTTTGTAATGACTTTTCAAGTATTGTATAATATCAACTTATTTTTAGACTATTTCATTGTTTACAGATACAAACACATGATATTTAACATGTGTCCAACTAAAATGTGTATTATTACAATTTTCTATCTGTTTTAATTTGAATTGTTAATGTAATTTGTTGTATTTAGTCATATTTTGATCGAGTGGATGTTGTCATAAACACATGTAAATAACTAAAAAAGACGACAAGGAGGCAAGATGATACAGTATTTCACTAATGGAATTTATTAATTCATGTCATTTGTTTACATTGAATGTAATTACAATTATTCACTTTTGAAATGGTAAAACACAAAATGTAAACTTTTCACTTGTGGCATTATTTGTAGGCCATTTAATGTATTATACATATTAACTATAATCACAATTGGTAAAACATCACCTTCATGTGTAAAACTGAGCACTAGCTATAAAAAGAAAAACACCAAGGAACTAGCCTAACAAAGGGTCAGCGGAACAATTATAAACAGTTAGGTATCATCACACATCAACACAGACACAGGAAAGCTGGTGTCTGGCATGCCCATACAGCAGGTTAAAGACTAGAACCTGAGCCTATTTTCACATATGTACATATTTATGGCACAGTATGAGTCTGCCTGACAGAAACTCATCTACAATCCTTGGCAGCATGTGACTAAATTAGAAGGACTTGAGTTTAGGTAGAACTTGTGAACAATACTCCAAATCAAATGGCACATCAATGACAACTTTCTCAGATGGAGCCCAGACAAGCAGCTTGCATCTCTCTAATCTTGTATAAAACATACCTAGTTGGACTTGAAGGTAGTAACCACGGGATCCATTTGGTTGCAGCTGTGGAACCCTGTCCACCATCTTCACATCTGTGAGCTTGCTGGAAAACACTTCAGCCAGAGATGCACAGTTCTTGGTCAGAACAGGACATTTAATCTCCAGCAGCTCTGTGGAGTTAACCACGCCATCTGGGCTTGCAGAAAGCCATGGTTCTGTGACACTAACTACAGTGCCTCTCTTCTCAACTGAAAACCCACAGCTCTCCATCCATGCGTAGGCCACCTCCTCATTCTCCTGGCCATACCTGGTTGCAGTGTTCCCATGGAACCTAGGAAACAGGTGCTCTCTAAGAAAATGATCTGGCTTAGTAGATGCACGCACGGGGACCTTTTTTGCAGAGCTAGCAGTTACTCTTAATTTACGTGCATCAAACCACAAGTGGGAGGCACTCTGCATTTTAGTGAACTCCTCCAAACTGGCACATTTATCTCCATCTAATTTAATGTACATATCATAAAATGACATGCATTTCTGGCACTGTATGTCTGTGCCATGTTCACTATGAGGCAGCTGGAGCTGTGTGGGAGCTGCTGGAATTTGATCTGCTTCAGCAGAGATGCATTTGTGCAGAAGGCTGCCCACTGGAACACTGGCGACTTCTAAGCTCATCTTCAGTGCTTCATGTGAGCTGTAGGCAGGGGTTGGCGGTAGAGATGGAGAGATGGGCAGGATGTTCTCAGAGACATCAGAACCTTATTTGTGGTGCCTGAAACATATTACTCAACCTTTCCAGTTCCAGTGGCGCTGTTCATCTGTGCAGGACAATCCAGTTAGACCTTTGGACACTGCAAACTGCACCTTTAACAAAGTTTAAATAGAACAGTTACATATTTTTAATATATTACAGTCCTTAGTGTCACAATACTTTTATAGAAAATATGGACAGTTTATGGTGACAACTATAAACTGTCCATATTTTTCAACTTACCTTGATGATGCATTTACCCAAATTGCCATTTGAGATTAAACTGAAATGAATTAGAATTGGTATACTTACCTACACAGAAAGGAGGTGGTTCACCAAAATGTGGTGTGCTGACAGAATATTACCTTTACCCAAACTTGAACGACCTTACCTTAACCCAAGCAGCATCAATGAACAAGAGATTAGACTTTTACTTATCTGGAAATGGTGCACAATCTGTTGATTAAAAAATAAAAATGTTAGTCATATACTAAATTTTATTTCCTAGATGCCTTTGAAGCCAAAGTTTTCATCAGCTCTTCTATCTGATACCCAGACAGTACTTTGGCTTGGTTGAACATCAGCCTTCATAAATACCAGGTCATCGATGTTGTTGTCTTTTCCACTGTGGAGGTACTGATACGGCTCTGTACTTTTGTAATTGCGCATTGTAGACCCATCCACACCAAGTGACAACACAAAATAATTAAATATGTCCTCGTACGTTATATGAGGCCACTTCTTCATGTCATCCTCCCACTCGTGAATCGTTTGAGGGTGTGGCACTGACCTGCCATTTCGATTGTTCAGCGATTTTTGGAAATGTTCCCACGACATAGTTCACCAATTTAGTTCAGCTAACGTTAGTTTGCCCAGGGAAGCGAAGAAACGGAAGTGCCACACAAAAACCGGAAGTTGGACCCATATTTACTTCCGCGTTCGAAAATAAGGCGAATAGCTTACCTGCAGTCATATCGCAGTTGTTTTACACGTTCACTGTTTCTTTCAAACGGGACTCTGTAGATTTGTTTCATTCGGATTCTGTTGCGGGCAAGTACACAGCTGTGACAGAAACTGGAGGAGGATACAATTGCAAATAACGCTTTTAATGAGTTGGTAAGTAGTAAGGTCAGGTACACAACAACACAGATGGTACACAGGTCGACTGGTCGGACGGACTCCAGCGCAGATGGTGGGTGACGCAGGGACCTCGGTGGACAACCAGTGAAGTGCTCCCAGTCCAGTGTAGAATCTCCAGTGATGGTGCTCGGTGAATCCGTGGAAGTGCGAAGAAACACGATGACGAACACGGGGAAATCAGGAGGACGCACAGCTCAGGAACAGAAACCACAACGATCTGAAAACATGAGACACCAGTTACTGAACATATAAAGGGACAAACAGATTGAAACCAGCTGGCGCTGCTGATCATCAATGATCAGTGACCACGCCCACAGACATACACACACACACACACACACACACACACAGCAGCAAGCGAGACGAGAGAGAGACAGTGAATTCATGAACCGTGACAACAACATAATACAGAAATGCTCACATTGGCCCTCATTTATCAAAAGTGCGTACACCAAATTTCCAGCGTACACCTGGCGTACTCCCAAAACCACGGTGACTTTGATATTTATCAATATGGACGTTGGCGTACGGCACGCTCAAATCCTACGCCAGGTCAGGAGGTGGTGTACATGTACGCATGTTTTGAGTTAGTGCGGAAATGCGCAGAAAAACAATTCCTAACACCACAAAACGCACTGACAAACTAAAAGATATGAGGAGCTCTTTTCCAAAACGCGATAAACGCAATTTTTAAAAATAAATTTGTATTTTATTTCTATTAATAAACTAGTGTTGTGTCTGCAAATATTAAATTGATGATCACCATCTCCGTAGTGAACGCGCCTATAGAGAGAGTAGCCTATTTCTTTTCGTTTATAATTGTTTCGTTTAAAGACATTTCAAGCTTTCTTTATAGATATATTTCTCATGTCTGTGAGGCATATACTGAGTTTCGGTTAATTTGTGATTAGATGCGCTCCAGTTCACGTGCAATGCAAGGGACCGCGCCCAATGTCATGACTCATGATTATATTGTCTGCTATTTGCTTCTTATTTATTAAATCCAGGCAATTGGTTGATGAAAAAAATATTAAAATTAAGATACAATTTATACAAAACGAAATTCACTTTAAAGAAAGGCTTTCTACAAAACAAAACTTAATTAAGTGGCCAAAATCATGTCTGAGCATGTCTCCCGATATATTGCGCATCCTATCTTAGCCTATGTTCACTTTTCATAATCAACATAGATGGGGAAAAAATAACATTATAATTTTTTAACAAATATGAAACTAAATGCACTTAGTTAATGGCTACAACACGTAGCCTAATAGTAGGCCTGAATATTGTTATCATTACTTTTTTCAAGTTCGGCACGCATGACTATTAGCCTAAATGTGTTACTAAATGATTTGAATGTATTTTTAACATTGTTGTATTTAAGGACTGTATTTGTGTGTTATTTTTAAATTATTTGTTTTATGTGGTGGACAATATTGGAACGTGACATTGGAAATATTTATTTTATTTTTACTATTTAATTTATTTTACTATTTATTTTGTTTGGCTTTTATTTATTTCATGCAGTTGCACTTATTTAATTTATATTCATTTATAGTATGAGTCCCTGATTATATGTTGCATGTTCTCTTGTTGTTTTTTTGTTTGTTTGTTTTTTACAAAAAATTGATGGATTTATAGCGTTTTGAAAAAAAAATACAATTAACTTTGAATTTATCATCAACAATATTGTTGTTTGATTTAATAATAATTTTTCATGATGGTGATGGTCTCGATCTCCACGTACGAGAAGTGTCTCCTCTTTGCCGTCTTCCGTGTGTCCATGGCGTAAAATGAGGGCGTGGGGGAAGCGGATACTTGAATGTATAGGGGCGTGTTATTCTAATGACGATCGTTTTCAGCCGCGGCATTTATCAAGGGCAGGTATTGCGTACACCTGGATTTCAAAGGTACGCACAGCTTCATAAATCAGGCGGTGAGAGGAGTGTAAGCATAATCTTACGCCAACATATATGCCCGTTTCTACGCAAGAATGATAAATCAGGGCCATTGTGTATGTTTTGGAAGGTGGTGTCATCCTCAATTATGCTCTGCTGTATTTCTCGTAGCCTTGTGGAATTATTTGCAATCAACATATTGACTATATGGGTCTCTTGTTCTGCAGTAAACATTCTTCCTCTGCCCCCAGCATCTGGACGTCTAGCAATTCTGTAAAGTAACAATTTCAGTATTTTTACATGTATGGTATTGTTGTGTTTCTCATTCGAGTATGGCAGTGCTGCAAAACTTAGTGAATGAATGAATGAATGAGGCATTTATATAGCGCTTTCATATGTACTACTGTACACCCAAAGCGCTTTACAATTATATCAGGGGGTCTCTCCTCAACCAGCACCAGTGTGCAGCATCCACTTGGATGATGCGACGGCAGCCACAGTACAATGGCGCCAGTGCGCTCACCACACACCAGCTATAGTTGGAGAGGAGAGAGAGTGAAAGAGCCAATTCAGTGTAAATTCTCATTCCGAGATTCTCATTTCGAAATGTCCTTATGATGCTTGCTACAGTGTAGCGGCTCAAGTTAGGCTGAACCCGTTGGCCAGCTTCCCTCGGGGTCATGGTTGATTACATGGTCCACTATTGTAGCTATGATGTCATCAGTAATTCTATTTCTATACTCTTCTTACTCCTCCTCTTCCCCCTTCTCGTCCTCCTCTTGCTCCTCCTTGTCCTCTTCCTCTAACTTCACCTCCTTGTCCTTGTTGTCCTCTCCCTCTCGCTTCTTCTCCTCCGCGTCCTCTTCCTCCTCCTCTTCCTCCTACTTCTTCACCTCTGCGTCCTCTTCCTCCTACTTCTAAACCTCCACGTCCTCTTCCTCTGCCTCCTCTAATTCTCACTCTTCTCACTTATCCTGCTCCCTCCATTGTACTCCACACGGACATCTTACCTGACGGCTTATTTATAGTGCTTAGGCTGATTGCAAAGTGAACTAATTATCTAAAACAGTTTTCACATGTGACTGTGCCAGACAGTTGGCAAAATAGTGTAAATAATAGCCATACATGTGTATAGTTTTGCTAGGAATGTGTTGATCATTTGGAAATTGGGTGTAAAGCAGTGAGTTGTGTTTACAGTTTCACAAAAAGAGTGCTGTGCAGTGGATTGTACCTACAGTTTTGCAAAGTGTGTGTTACAAAATTGCAAACTGAGTGCAAAGCAGTGTTTGTGCTTTTAGTTTAGCAAACTCAGTGAGTGGTTTTGCTATACGTATTAATAGTTTTAGAAATTATGCTATAAGAATCACGGGTAGGGTTTAAGCATTCAGAAAAAAATTTAATCAAGGCAGTAGTTTTGAAAAATATGATTATGATTTTTTTCGCAGCTAGGTGGCAACCGCGGGCGGTACACTCCGGTTTAGAGTACACCGGCGCTCGTTTAGGAGTTTATCAAAGCGGTTAGATTCATTAAAAAGCTGAGATTCTAAGCTTTACGATGATACATATTTTGTGTTATTCCACGTTTGAAAACGTACTCGGTTACTAACGTAACCTCTGTTCTCTCTAGAGAGGGAACGAGTACTGCGTAATATCTTACGCTATGGGGAAAACCTCTTTTCCTCGAGATATTGAAGCCAAAAATTATCCTTAATTTTTAATCAATGCAAAACGCTTTGCGGCAGCAAGCAGACATAGGCGAGGCGGCTCGCGCGCCTATTGGCTGCTCTGCGGCAAAAGCAGCAGCCTATCGAGAGCGGCTCTGCGTGACATCTTGACCACTTCGCGCCCATTTCGTCACGTCCCGCCAGAAAGGGCGTGGTCTCGCCCTATAAATATAGCTCGATAAGGCTGGTACACTGGTTTTCATCGCCGAAGCGAACCAGAGCGTATTGTAAGCACGGCAAGATACGCAGTACTCGTTCCCTCTCTAGAGAGAACAGAGGTTACGTTAGTAACCGAGTACGTTCTCTTACGAGAGTATCTCTCGTACTGCGGAATATCTTACGCTATGGGGAACACAGTGTAACACGCCGTGCATACAGGGATCCAACACCAAAGTCCCAAGGGCAGAGGCCCGGGGCGCATGTAGTGCATAATCACCATAGACTCACAAAGAGTGAAGGAAGAGGGGCTAGAAGCGTCATTCCTTATAAAATAGCATCCAGAGGAGCTAATCATATAGATATTATACCACGTAGTCAAGGTGAAAACACTTTCAGCCTAAACTGGGTGGCCATACATGTGTTGACACTCGTGGAGCTGCTGTATCAGTCAGTGAGCGATACGCAGGCCAAACTCAGCATCTGGGCCGACACAGCGGGGCAGATTGCACTGAATTCTAGACCGCCAAAAGCTTAGCTTGTAAGGCGGGGACCTCCAGATTATAGTATTTTATAAATGTAGACGGCGAGGCCCAGCCCGCAGCCGTATAAATATCTTGCAGGGTAATCCCGCTAGACCATGCCCACGAAGAGGCCACGCCTCTCGTGGAGTGCGCTCTGACACCCAAGGGACACTGCAGGCCCTTAGAGGTGTAAGCCAGCGCTATGGCATCAACTATCCATCTGGATAGGCTCTGTTTTGATGCGGCAAGTCCCTTAGAACGTCCGCCAAACAAAACGAAAAGCTGCTCAGTCTGTCTAAAACCAGACGAACGGGACACATAAGCTCTTAGTGCCCTGACGGGGCAAAGGAGACTCGCGTCCTTCTCCTCATTGAGAACCGGAAGGGCGGACAGGGAAATCACCTGGGCCCTGAACGGTGTGTTGAGGGATTTCGGCACGTACCCGTGCCTAGGTTTGAGTATGACCTTTGAGTCATTAGGCCCAAACTCCATACATGACGCGCTTACCGAAAGCGCTTGTAAGTCCCCTACGCGCTTCACTGAAGCGAGAGCCATGAGAAACACCGTTTTGAAAGACAGATGTTTCATGTCTGACAAATGGATTGGCTCGAATGGGGCACCTTTCATGGCTTCCAACACCGTGGAAAGGTCCCACATCGGGACTGAAGGGGGCCTGGGAGGGTTCAATCTCCGAGTTCCCCTGAGGAAACGCACGACTAAGTCGTTCTTCCCCAGTGGCTGGCCAGACGCCGGTTTGGAAACGTTGCTATGGCCACCACGTATACTTTGAGCGTGGATGGGGTTCTGCCCTTATCCAGCAGCTCTTGAAGGAAGGAAAGCACTTCCGTAACCCCGCAGTCTACGGGTGAAAAGCCCTGAGCTTGACACCAAGCAGAGAACACAGACCATTTCGAGGAATAGAGCCGTCGAGTAGACAGAGCTCTAGCCTGCGTGATCGTGTTTAACACTCCCTCCGGGAGGTTAGCGGGTACCCGTTGATGGCCCATGCGTGCAAGGACCACAGATCCGGGCGAGGATGCCAAATCGAGCCCCCTGCCTGAGAGAGGAGGTCTCTCCTCAGTGGTACAGGCCACGGGGCAGTGCTGGCCAGCTGCATCAGGACTGGGAACCAGGTCTGGTTTGTCCAGAGCGGGGCCACGAGCAGCACTGGGCATCCGTTTTCCCTGATTCGTTCCAACACTTGAGGCAGGAGCGAGACAGGGGGAAAAGCATATAGGGGAACGCGGGGCCAGAAATGGGCCAGCGCATCCCTGCTCTTCAAGCAGAAGTTCGGACACTGAGAGTTTTTCGTGGGACGCGAACAGGTCCACCTGCGCTCTGCCGAACGTTTCCCACAGCAGTTGGATCATCTGCGGGTGCAGTGACCATTCCCCTGCTGGGACATTGTTTCTGGACAGTCTGTTTGGTCCCACATTCAGGCGACCAGGCACATGCGCTGCTCTCAGCGAGAGCAGGTTGTGCTAAGCCCAGACCAGAAGGCGTTCCGTCAACCTGTAAAGGTTTCGGGACCTGACGCGGCCCTGGCGATTTATGTGTGCCACCACTGACATGTTGTCCGACCGGACCAGGACGTGGTGACCTTTTATCTGGGGACAGAAGCACCGTAGCGCTTTGTTATCATTTCCAAGCAGTTTATGTGAAGGAGCTTTTCCCATTCTGACCACAGGCCAGCGAACGGTCTGCCCTTGAGCAGCGCTCCCCATCCCGAGGTGGAGGCGTCCGTAGACACCACCTGCACACTCGAGGCGGTCCCCAGACTCACACCTGACTGATACCAGTCGGTTACTTTCCAAGGTTTCAGAGCTGAAACGCACTTTAGATAGACACTGAGGCGAAACAGACCAGCGGTCCGTGCCCGGGGCGGAACTCGCGCTTTCAGCCACATCTGCAGTGGGCGCATGCGAAGCAGGCCCAGCTGGAGTACAGAGGCTACTGAGGCCATCAGGCCCAGTATTTTCTGAAACCTTTTGAGCGGGACTATAGAGCCATGGCGGAAGGAGTTCGCAACGCGCTGAATGTCTAGTCCGCGCTCCGGTGACAGGCGTGCTGTCATGGATAGCGAGTCCAGCACTGTTCCCAGAAAAGAAATTTTCTGACTGGGAGACAGCGAGCTTTTCGCCCAATTGACTGTGAGGCCCAGATTCTCGAGGTGTTCGAGTAATGTGGCCCTGTGTTCTATGAGCTCTGAGTGTGATCGAGCTAGAATCAGCCAATCGTCCAAGTAGTTCAAAACTCGCATGCCCCGAAGTCTCAGGGGTGCGAGAGCCGCGTCCATGCACTTCGTGAATGTACGGGGTGCTAGGAACAGGCCGAACGGCAGGACTGTGTATTGATATGCCTGGTCCTCGAAGGCGAATCTCAAGAATCGCCTGTGATGGGACGCTATTTGTATTCGGAAATAGGCGTCTTTCAGATCTATTGACATAAATCAGTCCTCTTGGCGAACTCGCGCGAGGATTTTCCTGGTTGTAAGCATTTTGAACTGGCCCTTCACAAGTGCTCTGTTCAGCTGTCGCAGATCTAAAATGGGTCTGAGACCTCCATCTTTTTTTGGTACCAGAAAATATCTGCTGTATAGGCCCCCTTCGCTCTGAGCCTGAGATAAAGGTTCTATAGCACCTTTGCTCAGTAGTTTCGCTATCTCGGCTCGAAGTAGATGTGCTACTTCTGTTTTCACCGTGGATTTGACGCGCGCCGTGTAACGGCGGGAGCGTCGAGCGAACTGTAGCGAATAGCCTCTTTTTATAGTGTTCAGCACCCATTCTGTTACCCCAGGAAGCTGTGCCCACACTTTCGCGTGAATAGCTAGGGGTAGAATGAGATCTGGGCTCTGGCCGTGACATAGTGACGGCAAGGGAGCTCCGGCGTGCTGTAACGCAGACACTGTGTTTACAGTGTTCAGCACCCATTCTGATACCCCAGGAAGCTGTGCCCACACTTTCGCGTGAATAGCTAGGGGTAGAATGAGATCTGGGCTCTGGCCGTGACATAGTGACGGCAAGGGAGCTCCGGCGTGCTGTAGCGCAGACACTGTGTTTACAGTTTGTGAGTCGGGGGGCACGCCGATAGCGGCGGGCAGCCTGGCCGCGCTCAAATCCCTTATAGCAGTTTGCTGAGGGAGAGAGAGCGGGGCGAGCCCCGTGGGGCTCAACATGTCTGTGAGTGAATGTTGGCGCGGGACAGCGGGCACATTTACTGCACTGAAAACACCATCGGCCTGAGCTGACTGAATGTGTGTTGGTTTCGTTTTTATAGAACCCGTGGGACATGTGGTGTGTAATGTCTGTGGGCACTGAGACGTGGGCACATTCACTCCGTTTAGTGCACAATCGACATGAGGCGATTTTGTTTGTGCGAGCCCTGCATTTTTGCGGGCTGTGTGTGTGTGTAGAAATGAGCACTGGGTTGTGGGCATTTTTATTACACTCATAACACCATCGGCTGTGGCCGGAACACCAGAAAATACACTGCTTATGTGATTTATCTGGGTCGCCGTGGAAACAGCATTTGTGTGCAGGCAAGCCGTGGCACTGGCTTGCTTACTGCAAAATACACTGGAACAGTCGCATTTTCTGGAACTGAACGAGCGAAAAAATTTCGGTGGAAGTCTGGCCGCGGCGAGACTGAAACACCGTCGACTTCCTAGAAGGCTAGGAAGACTTGTGTTGGTTTCGTTTTACAGAAACCGTGGTAGTGTTTGTGGGCACTGGGTTGTGGGCACATTCACTACATTTAATGCTCAATTGACATGCGTCGATTTCATTTGTGCGAGCCCTGTACCGTGGCGGGCTGTGTTTGTGTGTAGAAATGAACCCTGGGCTGTGGGCATTTTATTACACTCATAACACCATCGGCTGTGGCCGGAAAACCAGAAAATACAATGCTTATATGATTTTTCTGGGTCGCCGTGGAAACGGCATTTATGTGCAGGCAAGCGGGCCGTGGAACCGGCTTGTTTACTGCAAAATACACTGGAACAGTCGCATTTTCTGGAACTGAACGAGCGAAAAGTTTCGGTGAAAGTCTGGGACTAAATTTCTATCCGCTGCGAGAGCCGGGATCAAACACGGGTCTCTTGCGCGAAGGCTTCGGGTTCCACCACTGCGCCACAGGTGAGAACTACATTAGCGCAAGCAGATAAGAGAGTGTCATCACAGTTTTGTGTGTGTCGGCGTTTGTTTGCAGGTGTGCGTGTTATACAACAGGCTCATTGCTGCAATAATGACATTTTCAGCCGCTCAAACTAGGAGCTGAGAAATGTTTGAGAAATGGAGATTAGTCCGGCCTCGGCGGGACTAAAACACACTCTTTTCTCATTTTGCCGGTGACGCACGCCCATGGGGGGGCGGGGTAGATTTCTTATAACGTAAAGAAAGCTAGCCGCGGTTTTAGGGCTCGCGGTCTTGATGCTGGCCCGTTTCCCCGACGACTCGCGGACAGAAGGGGGGAGGTCCACAGAGCTCGCCCAGTCCTCACTGTCCGACGCCAGGATAGAGCAGCAGGTCTCCTCTACAGATGCAGCTATCTTGTCGTCATTAACCCTCTGGGGTCCAAGGTGTTTTTGGGGTCCTTGAGATGTTTTGACATACTCTGACATTTGTGCTTTTTTCAGTTGCTTATAAACAAATTACTGGCAAAGGTGTAATAACACTCTATTTAGCACAAACAGGGCTATCATAATATGTTATCAACATGTATGTACATGTTTGTATTTTTGAGAGAATATTGTTTATGCGTGGTTATTGAAAAAACTAAAACTTAAAGTTTCTGAAATAAAGGCCACAAAACACATACTAAATATGTGTCCACAAGACTTTTGACCAATGGATGTTGTCGCCTAGAGTTTTTGCTTCAAAATGATCTGAAAATCATCCTGCCTTATCATTCACATAAAACAATAGATTGGTTTAAATTTAAAAATGACACTTTTTGTTTGGAAAGGCAATATGCGCAGGGGTGTGACCTGCTGTGATTCACACCTTAGAAAAGACAATGGGCCCGCATAACGAGCGCATAATGGGGCTGCATACTAATGACCCTTTCATTCAGGTGTGTCACTGAGCCACAAGAATGCAATGACAATATATATATATATATATATATATATATATATATATATATATATATATATATATATATATATATATAGGCCTATATAATACAAAATTGGTTCACAGTTCCAATTATTTATTTATTTTTCAAATTGTGCTTGCAAATTGTATAATATCAAATGCAAACATTTCTAGTAATTGTGCAGTTAATTCTCATACTGTTTTTACAGAAAGTTTGGGAATATATCCCAAATGTGTCACTAATAAAACACAATACAAATAATTTAAAGAGGAGGCTTATATTGAGCTTTTAAGATTTACCTAAGATTTATTTATATGTAGCCTACATATATTTTTGCTATTTTAATAAAAAGGTTACAAATACAACAACAATTAAAATGAACTATATTTCAAATGTAATCTTTCTTTGTATATATTAAAGTATACATTTTATCATACATATTTCACAGTTGCGGATTAATTAGTTTGAATATATAGCCTACAATCGAACAAACACTATAATAACATCTTAGCAAACAAGCTTATTTGATGTGGCAGTATTTTACAGTAAAAACGACATCTTGTCTTTCATATGTAACATATCGTTTTTATGATTAGGACATATAAATGTTAATTTGCAGTTTAATACGTTGCTTATACAAAAATATTTTATTTCAACATATTTCAGTCGATTTTTACTCATCTCAGTCAGGGTTCTAAATTAACTTTTTTGATCACCAGCCAATGTGGCTGGTAACTTTCTAAAGTTACCAGCCATTTAGAATTTCCACTAGCCAAATTTTTTCCGGTGAAAATAAGAGAAATTATGAGTGCCACTGAATGCATTTGATAATTTTATTAACATTGTTGGCATGAAAAACACATATAAAGTACAATACAAGACAGAAAGTGCAAACATTTCATTTCAAGTTTGGGATCTATCTCTATTAGGGATGTGCACGAATATTCGAATTTTCGCTCTGTAATTATTATTAAAAAATAAAATACTAATACTAATACTTTTTTTCTTCAATTTTTTTTCGCAGTTATAATTAAATGCACTGGGTGGAGCATTTAACAAGTGGATTGTGTTTTTGATCACATAATGTCGTTGTCTGCCTCGTGAAGTTTGGAATTACTTAGATGAAAATGATAGCCTATTACAAAATGGAATTACGTTTAATCAATTATTAATTATTATTATTATCATAATATCACCACCACAATGAGAAATCACATGAAATCCAAAGAAACAGCAGTCGACTGAGGAAGCAGCTGTCCATCACTGCATTAACGACTGCAGGTCAGCAGCTGTACCCCGATATCTTCTGGTAGCAAAATGATTTTGACATATGCTTCCTTTAAGTTTCGTTGAGGGAGACAGGTTTAAGAACAGAAAACGCAAAGTGCTGTTACTTCACTTTGCACACACACACGCGCGCGCGTCTCTGCAACGCCTGTGTGTCAGCGCAGCGCGTTTTCTCACTCGAGCATGTGGATATTATTGTTTTTCTCAACATGAACGTGAAACAATATAAACACGATAATCATATGCTGACTCGAGTATGCTGACTACGTTCTGTACGATAACTGCGCAGTCTGCTTCTTTTTTTTTTTTTTTTGCGTTTTTTCCCCGTTTGCGCTGCCTGAGCTTAAATGCTTTTGTTGTTTATATATTTTGTTTACACATATTGTTTAATGTTTTCAACTAAAAGAAAACCTTAAGATATATAGTAAGCTTGTTGTGTATAGGCTATTTCCTAATGTATAAGCTTGTAAGAAATAATGACAAAAACCTTAAACTTAAAAAAAATAACGTAGGCTATCTCTCGTTAAACGACATTTAAATTTAAACCCAGAAGTCTGTCCCAACCACCGCCGCATTTAGTTTAATCTTAACTTTTTACTTTAGCTACTTTACTAGCTCCCTCCTCTTTCAGTCTGCTCCCTGCTCTGGCTCGTTCTTCATCTTCCTTGTGTTTTCTGGTGGACGGACGCGTACGCTCCGTTTGTTTCCATGATCATTTCTCGCGCTGGTTTCACTGCAAACTGCGCGCAGCCAATGGGCGTATGAAACGTCATCACGTAGCATTACGGCACAGTGTTTATGGGAAATGTAGGAAGTACTGCCAGGGGGATAAATGACCGAGAACAGAACCTTATGCATCACCGGCCAAACTGGCTAGTAAGTTTTTATTAACACCCGCCAAAATGAATTTTAACCCGCATTTGGCGGGTTGGCGGGTGTTCATTTAGAACCCTGATCTCAGTATTGGAATATAGTTAGGTAAAAGCTGTTCATTCATTCACACACAAAAATGCGATTCATATTCAAACAGTCTTTTTGTTTACGGACACTATTTCATATCGCGATTAGTACAAAGCACTTGAAAATAAAGAATGTACCTATTCCTCAGCTGGATCCGTTACTCCTCCAAATGAAACTACCTGCACTTCTGAGGTAATTTTTTCCAGGATTATTATTAAGATAGTATTATTCCTCACAGCGTCGTAAATATGAGTCTCTTTCAGTGGGTTATCCAGCTGATGTGGGCGTGGATCGCCTCCGTGGGCATTTGCTGAGGGAGAGCATTTGTGTTTGAATAGAGCGCGCGCTCCGTGGGCGTGGTCAAATTAACTTTAATGACCTGAGACGAGAACGACTATCATCTCTCTCTTTTCGTACAGATTACATAAAATGAGAAAATTTGTTTTTTAATATAAATTACTTCATTTAAAAGAAGATAATTCAGGCTTCATGCCTGTGTGCCTGTATACCTGTTTGACTGAGTATTTGCAGAGTTACAGTTCAAAATCAACAGAGTAATTTGAGTCTCTTTTGCACTGATAAGGAAAAAAGTGAGCTGGTATCGCCGGCGAGACCGCCGACCCCAGAGGGTTAATGGCGGAAGCGGCGGTGCGCGGCGGCCGTTATCCGTCAGTGAGCGACTCGAGTGAAGCTGGTGAAGCTGGCGGGCGAACCGGCGAGCTTGCACGGGCTGGAGAAGGCTCGGGGACCCGCTGAGTATGGCGCTTTTTTACGGCGCGGCACTGCAGCGGGTGGAAGTGCAGTCTCGCTGAAGGATGCCAGGCGAGTCCTCAGAGTCACCGTAGGCAATCGCTCGCAGTGAGGGCAGCCGCCGTCGGCGAGCGCGAGAGCTGCATAATCCTCTCACAGGCAGGAAACACATCACATGGCGGTCCCCGTCGCTGAGTGTGGCTCGGCACGAGCCACAGGAGAATGGCATCTTTAAAAAGACGCGGCTCTTTTAGATGATAGACGTGTGAGTCGCGGGGCGAGCACACACACACACACACATACACACAGAGCAGAGTAAAAGATATATAGTATGCCGGAAAGCGCAGCAGGTACGGCGGCTGAAGGCGGCAAGAAGAAGGCCAGCGACTCAAGACTCGATGGCTCGTCCCGCTTAAAGGCTTGTATCGAACGGCGCGGCTTCTCACTCCGGATCCAGCGATGCGAGAGGCTTCGCTGAAGAGATGAAAATCAGTGTACCAGCCTTATCGAGCTATATTTATAGGGCGAGACCACGCCCTTTCTGGCGGGACATGACGAAATGGGCGCAAAGTGCCCCCATTGGTCAAGACGTCACGCAGAGCCGCTCTCGATAGGCTGCTGCTTTTGCCGCAGAGCAGCCAATAGGCGCGCGAGCCGCCTCGCCTATGTCTGCTTGCTGCCGCAAAGCGTTTTGCATTGATTAAAAATTAAGGATAATTTTTGGCTTCAATATCTCGAGGAAAAGAGGTTTTCCCCATAGCGTAAGATATTACGCAGTACGAGAGATACATAGGAAAACACATTGCATCCTGGAAAGATGAGAGACATGTTTTTTAGCTAAGGATGCATATCATTGTGAGGAATATCTCGTGATCAACGCAATGGATTATGTTGTGTTTGGGCTCTTTGTAATCGTAAAACTCTGCTGTCAATAAAAATGTCCGACTTTCCACAATTCATGCATGTTTCATGGAGTTATGAGCTAATACGTCACACCAAAGCATCACATCAATTTATCTATATTGGATGTCCGCCTGTGCAGGTTCATGTGTTAGAAGTCCACGAGGAATATCTTTAGATCTGAGTGATGGATTATGGTGAGTTATGGCTCTTTTTAATCGTGAGAGTCTGCTGTAAATAATGTTGCCATTTTCTACGATATGTACGTGCTTCATGAAGTTATAGGCGAAAACGCAACGCGAGTGCTTCATCAGTATATACTTGGCTAGGTGTGTATGTGATATTTTTTGTATAGAACTCCATCTTTAGTTCTGACTGAGTGATAGATTATGTTAAGTTTGGACTCATTTTAATCGGATATTTACAGCATCTGCTGTAAATAATGATGTGCCATTTTCCACAATCGGAGAATGTTTCATGAAGTTACGAGCTAGAATGTCATAAATTCAGCACCCATATACACTCACCTAAAGGATTATTAGGAACACCTATTCAATTTCTCATTAATGCAATTATCTAATCAACCAATCACATGGCAGTTGCTTCAATGCATTTAGGGGTGTGGTCCTGGTCAAGACAATCTCCTGAACTCCAAACTGAATGTCAGAATGGGAAAGAAAGGTGATTTAAGCAATTTTGAACGTGGCATGGTTGTTGGTGCCAGACGGGCCGGTCTGAGTATTTCACAATCTGCTCAGTTACTGGGATTTTCACGCACAACCATTTCTAGGGTTTACAAAGAATGGTGTGAAAAGGGAAAAACATCCAGTATGCGGCAGTCCTGTGGGCGGAAATGCCTTGTTGATGCTAGAGGTCAGAGGAGAATGGGCCGGCTGATTCAAGCTGATAGAAGAGCAACTTTGACTGAAATAACCACTCGTTACAACCGAGGTATGCAGCAAAGCATTTGTGAAGCCACAACACGCACAACCTTGAGGCGGATGGGCTACAACAGCAGAAGACCACACCGAGTACCACTCATCTCCACTACAAATAGGAAAAAGAGGCTACAATTTGCAAGAGCTCACCAAAATGGGACAGTTGAAGACTGGAAAAATGTTACCTGGTCTGATGAGTCTCGATTTCTGTTGAGACATTCAGATGGTAGAGTCAGAATTTGGCGTAAACAGAATGAGAACATGGATCCATCATGCCTTGTTACCACTGTGCAGGCTGGTGGTGGTGGTGGTGTAATGGTGTGGGGGATGTTTTCTTGGCACACTTTAGGCCCCTTAGTGCCAATTGGGCATCGTTTAAATGCCACGGCCTACCTGAGCATTGTTTCTGACCATGTCCATCCCTTTATGGCCACCATGTACCCATCCTCTGATGGCTACTTCCAGTAGGATAATGCACCATGTCACAAAGCTCGAATCATTTCAAATTGGATTCTTGAACGTGACAATGAGTTCACTGTACTAAAATGGCCCCCACAGTCACCAGATCTCAACCCAATAGAGCATCTTTGGGATGTGGTGGAACGGGAGCTTCGTGCCCTGGATGTGCATCCTACAAATCTCCATCAACTGCAAGATGCTATCCTATCAATATGGGCCAACATTTCTAAAGAATGCTTTTAGCACCTTCTTGAATCAATGCCACATAGAATTAAAGGGAAGAGAAAACAGAGAAAACTGTTCGTTTTCTCACACAAACCGCTCGTTTCGTGTCTTAGGCCATCAATGTGTACTTACATTTACGAGTCATTAAATCATGTTTAATTTGGACTTCTCTGTGTATGCTCTTTGAGGTGGACCCCATAGACCTGCATTATATGACCGACAGACAAGAACGGTTTGACCTAAAAATATCAAAATTGAAAATACTGTGGACACAAAGACACCTACATCTTGGATGCCCTTGAGGTAAGGTAAAACATATCAAAAATTAATTTCAAAGTGAACTATCCATTTAAGGCAGTTCTGAAGGCGAAAGGGGGTCAAAAACAGTATAAGTATGGTGTTCCTAATAATCCTTTAGGTGAGTGTATATGATTTGGGTCTTGAGAGGCTTCATGTACAAAAACTCGCTTAGGTTTTCTACAAAATCCCGAAACAATTGTGCTTCTTGTATTCTACTCATTGAGACCTTTCAAATGACATTGACACACGACTATCTGAGCTGTATGATGTATTTTACATATTGCAGTAGGCTACTTGGTACAAAAAAGTATTTCATAAATTATGAAAACATTTTTTTTTCTATTTATCAGCAAATAACTCAGCACGACTTAGGAGTTAATCAAATTGGCATTGTAAACTTCAGACTCTAAGCTTTCAAATGACACCTATTTTGAGTTGATCTATATAGTTTTGAAAAATATGATTATTATTTTTTTCGCAGCTAGTTGTATTCTGCGGGCGGTACACTCCGTTTTAAAGGGACTACTCGTTAAGAGTTGATCAAAGTGCTTGTAGTAAAAGCCTGAGATTCTAAGCTTTAAAATGATACCAATTTTATATATAAAAATATATATATCATAAAGTTGTGAGGAGAAGTTGAAGCATCAAGAAAAATGAAGTGAAAATGAAATGACGTGGACCTCTAATGGATATATGTGGTCATTGCACATTCTTTCTTTAACTATAATTCCTAAAGTTTTTCCACAAACCTGCAGATGGCAGTATTCTATCTCTAACACATAGAGCAATGTCCAAAAACAATTTAGATTTACAGTAATTAAGATCATCATTTAAGTTATATTTTCATAAAAACATTTTTTTCATCAGCCAATTTATGGCTTAACTGTGCAGTAAATAGGTAAAAAACTACTAAATATCCACAAAAACACAGCATAAATGTATAGTTGAGAAGTAAAAAAAAAAAAGAAAAGATATATAGTTTGTCATGTAAAAAATGTATATTTCCTTATTCGCTCTGTAAAAGTTTGGGGTCTATCTGACCCCAAACACCAAAAACGTAAACCCTACTTGAACACTGATTAAGGGTTAATGTTAAATGGGCCATACAGAAGTCCATATTTGACCTACTGGACGTATAAATGGAAAAAAGACTCCTCGATCTTGAACTTTCTATACATACTCGTAGACTCCTTCTTATTCTTTATAAGCCATTTAGAAGACCTATTGAACTTATTTCTGGTCAAAGGGTCTTCAAAAGATTTTAAACTATATACATTTATAGACTCCTTCTGATGTTAAATCAGCTATACAGAGGTTCCCTTTCAAAAGCTACAATCAATGCTGCGCTGTTTAGCGCATTGGGAACGTCTTTAATCGTGATCTGCTGTGAACATAGTGTGTAAAAACGGGTGCAAGCATCTATTTCCTCTCTGTCTACTACAGATCTTAGGAGTTATTTAGTTTTTACAACTGGCAGTGTGCAGATTTTTCTCTTTCTCATCTCTGAACGATCTCAAAAGAGTTTAAAAGTCAAAAAGAGAAATGAGTCAGCAACAAAGTAAGCTCTGTGTCCCTCCATGTTCTCGTCCAGTGTCAGAACTGGATACACACGCTTACTGCTTTGTGTGTTTGGGGGAGGAGCATGCGATCGCTGCATTGGAGTCAGGAGAGTGCGGGCATTGTGAACTGTTCACAGTTAAAATGCTTCGTGCTCGTCTTGGCTACTTTCAGTCCGCACCCGCATTAACATCGTGGGGCTCCCGAATGGATTTGGCTGACGAGCAAGAGACGGGTCTTTCCCTTTCACAAGTTCCCTCGCGTGATCCCGAAGCGCACCCCGGTGCTGCTTCGGCTCACGCAGGGGACGATGATGAATCCCTTGGGTCTACGCACTTCGAACGATGATAAATCCGTAGAGGAATTACTCGAGTTGGTTTCTCGCGCAGTGGCCATATTACAGCTTGACTGGCCTCCTGAACAAGAGACCCTGAAACGTAGTAAGCTTGAGGATAGGTTTCTGTCCAGTGGCAGGGGGGAGGGACCACAACATCAGTCTCTCCCCTTCTTCGAGGACCTCCATGATGAGCTATCTAAGTCATGAAGAAAACCATATACCTCTCGTGTTTTTGTTCCCTCGACGTAGACCTTTTCGACTATCGTGGGTTCGATGGCGCGGGGGTATGCGGAGATGCCTCAGGTTGAAGAGACGCTCGCGAGCTTTCTCCCGCCTGGGTCTGCATCTTTGCTCAAGAGACCTACCCTCCCCACGAAGCCGTGCAGAACAACATCGGCTCTTGTGGGTAAAGCTTACCAAGCTGCAGGTCAGGCTGGTGCTGAGCTGCACACAATGGCTGTGTTACAGGCATACCAGGCTGACCTCTTGAAGGACTTGAGTGCAGGCACTTCGATAGATGAGGAAGCGTTTTCTGAACTGCGCCGAGCCACAGCACTTTCTCTCTTTCTCTCTCACTTTACCTGCTTGGGTATTAAGCACAGTACAAATAGGATACAGAATCCAATTTATTCATCATCCTCCACGTTTCAACGGCGTGGTCTCCACTTCCGTGAGACCGGAGCTGATGCATGTACTGTCACAAGAGCTTCAAACTCTTCTGAGCAAAGAGGCCATAGAACATGTTCCTTTTCCAGAGAGGGAGTCAGGCTATTACAGCAGATACTTCCGGGTTCCCAAGAAGGACGGGGGGTTGCGTCCAATCTTAGATGTTCGAGGCGCCACCAAACAGACCATGTCACATTGGGTCAGGGATGCTCACAAGCTAATGTCTAGGGCTTTCTTGCGTTCTTGTGAGCACACCTACAAAACCATAAGGAGTCCAGACACCTTCAAGCACGACGGCGTGGGCATGCACGTTCCCAATGCGCTAAGCAGCGCAGCATCGATTGTAGCTTTTGAAAGGGAACGTTCCGGGTTACTTGACTTCCCTGAAAAAGTGGAACGAGATGCTGCGGTGCATTGCCGTGCTGATGATGTCCCTGGACTGCTCTTCAGACAAAATATCCTGACGATGCACCTGTGGCTCATCTAATTATAGCCTCGTGTCGCGGGTACGCGCCAATGACGTCACCGACCGAGGCTACATTACCTCCGGGTCGATTCCATCGACGAGTTTACACACTATATTCACAGCAGGTCACGATTAAAGACCATTCCCAATGGACTAAGCAGCGCAGCATCTCGTTCCGCTTTTTCAGAACAGGGTTACAGTCAAGTAACCCGGAACGTTCTGTAGTCCTTCAGAGAAATGCATGGGTATCAGCAACACAGATTCCGATTAAAGAAAGTAATTTTTACAAAAGCTAACATTTAAATTGATATAATTGGTTTTGTTGTGCTGACAATTATATTTGTAAAAAAAAAAAATGGTTCAACCACCTTCACGCAAAACTACTTCTGCACGAATAACATAGCCTAAATGACATTTTGCTTCTATATATAGGCCTACTTTATATATATATATATATATATATATATATATATATATATATATATATATATATATATATATATATATATATATATATATATATGTATATATACAGGCTGTGATTTTATTGAACATTGAAGAAGCAACAGAATTTGTGTGAAAATAAAGCATAAATGTGGTTTGTTTAAAGATCTTATAAATGTATGAGGTGGCGATGTGGGCCTTTTAACCCACATATGGAGTAAAAGGCTCACCAGCATGGGGCAAAAGGCACAAAGTATTGATGCAAATACTTTAGCTAAAAAAATATGTTTTTAATAATGTCTAAGTCAATAATTGTTCAAAACAATTACTTTAGCAAATTTCCCATACTTTATTTTGATAAACAAATAAATATATTTTATCAGTCCATATGATTAATGTTATATTTTAAAATATGATGGTTTCATTATAAACATGGTGATTATCTTTAAGGTTGGACACCTAGCTTGATATTTACCATCTAAATCTAACAAACTGAAAAGCCATGGCAGCCAGCTCTTTAATTGCTACATAAATAAACAACATTAGCTACATCAAATTAGAGCATATATGTATAAATAGGCCTACACACACGCACACACTAGTGTTTTGGAAGTTGTATTCAAAATAGCATTTTTATGGATAATATGTGTGCAAGGAAATCCAGTTTAATTACTGTTCCATTGTCCAAAATCAGAATATAAAACTGCTGTTAAAATGTTAATTCTTTATTTCTGTAAATGTATTGCAACATGTTTTATCTGGCATTTCTGATATCTGGAAATGGATTTCAGATATCAATAATTGGAGAGTAATTTCAGATATCTAAAATGGGTTTTTTACTAATAACAATCATTTAACAGATATCAAAAATTAACATTGCCACTAGTGACAATCGAATTATTGATATCAGAAATGAGCATTTTTACTAGTAGCAATTCAATTGTTGATATCAAAAATAAACAGTTGCATTAGCGACCACAATTATTGGTATCAAAAATGATGATTTTTTAATAAGAATAGTTTTTCTGATATGTGAAACTGGAATTTGAACTAGTAAGAAATTCATTATGATATCAAATACAATTACAGATATCAAAAATTTTGGTTTTTACTAGTAAAAATTCCATTCCTGATATCAAGAATTATCATTTTAACTAGTAAAAACTGAATTGTTGATATCAACAATTTAAATACTAGGAATGATTTAATGTCAGTCAGGGCACAGAAAGAAGCGAGTAGAATCCAATTGCAAAGAACAGCAGTTTATTAACAATGAGAGAAGTAACAAGGATCGGAATCGAAGATCAGCAGCAGGTGGAACACAGGCAACGCAGGGACGCAATGGGCAGATAATCCAGGCAGGGAACCGGGGCAGGCGGATTAACCCTCTGGGGTCCAAGGTGTTTTTGGGGTCCTTGAGATGTTTTGACATGCTCTGACATTTGTGTTTTTTTCAGTTGCTTATAAACATATTAATGGCACAGGTGAAATTACACTCTATTTAGCACAAGCAGGACTACCATAATTTGTGAGCAACATGTATGTACATGTTTGTATTTTTGAGAGAATATTGTTTATGCGTGGTTATTGAAAAAACTAAAAAATAAAGTTTTTGAAATAAGGACACAAAAAACATACTAAATATGTGTCCACAAGATTTTTGACTAATGGACGTTGTCGCCTAGAGTTTTTGCTTCAAAATGATCTGAAAATCATCCTTCCTAATCATTCATATAAAACAATAGATTGTTTTAAATTGTGAAAAACATTTTTTTGCTTGCCAAGGCAATATGCGGATGGGCGGAACGGCCCAACCCCTATCATGAATAATTAAGTGGTTCTCAGACAGTGACCCTGCATAATAATGAGCCTTTCAGGGTGTCACACAAGAAAGAATGCAAGGACAATATATATATATATATATATATATATATATATATATATATATATATATATATATATATATATATATATATATATATATATATATATATATTGTCATTGCATTCTTTCTTGTATATATATAGCCTACATATATATATATATATATATACATATATATATATATATATATATATATATGTCAAGTCAAGTCAAGTCAAGTCACATTTATTTATATAGCGCTTTTCACAATACAGATTGCATCAAAGCAGCTTCACAGTGATAACATGAAAGTAGTACAACACAGTTCAATAATATTGTTGAATATTAAATATCCCCAACTAAGCAAGCCAAAAGCAAGGCGACAGTGGCAAGGAACCAAAACTCCATCAGATTGGATGGAGAAAAAAACCTTGGGAGAACCCAGGCTAGTCAGGGGCCAGTTCTCCTCTGGCTAACAATCATAGGGTTTTAAAGAAGCTTTACATTAAGTGCATATCAGAGAGTACCTGGAAAAAATACATTTAGTTAATCATGTAATATTTAGGGGATAACATATCGCCGGCGTTGAGTCGTCTCTTCGCAGGCGTTGAGTCGTCTCTTCACAGGCGTTGGTCTTCTCATCACAGGCGTTGAGGCATCCGAAATCCCCGTGAGAGGCAGGATACCAAACTGGAGCCTACGAACGCCATTTTTCTCGGGACAAGCGTCCCGAGATAACAGCAGAAAGGCAGATGGGAAATAATTAGCATAGCTGATGTTCATAATGATTTCCATTACACGGGAGTAGGTGTTAGAAAACCATAATCTCACAACTCTCCGCAACCCAAACTCTCCGCAACCCAACCGCAACCATACGGACCGACCCGTTTGTCTATAAGGCTGTCGAGCCCCACTGGTGCGTTAAGCAGTTTCAGTGGCAAACGGTTCCGTATGGCATAGCAGAGGACTAAAAGGTAAGCATTATGTGAATGCTTGACTAAAGAGACACGTCTTTAGTCTAGTTTTAAACTGTGTCAGCGAGTCAGAGCATCGGACCGTATCGGGAAGGCTATTCCAGAGTTTTGGAGCTAAATGCGAGAATGCCCTCCCTCCTTTCGTGGACTTCGATATCCTAGGAATAGCCAGAAGCCTTGAATTTAGTGATCTTAGAGAACGCGGTGGATTGTAGGGCGAAAGAAGGTCCGTTAAGTACATAGGAGCTAAACCATTAAGGGCTTTATAGGTCAGTAGTAGTACTTTGTAATTGATACGGAACTTAATAGGTAACCAGTGCAGAGATGATAAAATCGGTGTTATATGATCATATTTTCTTGATCTAGTAAGAACTCTAGCGGCTGCATTTTGCACTAACTGTAGCTTGTTTATTGAGGATGCAGGACAGCCAGCTAATAAAGCATTACAGTAATCTAGTCTCGAGGTCATATGTAGGCTATATATATACAAGAAAGAATGCAATGACAATATATATATATATATATACACACACACACACACACACACACACACACACACACACACACACACACATACATATATATATATATATATATATATATATATATATATATATATATACAAACAATCAAAATATAAATGAAAGCCAAAAGCACATTTTTGTCATACCTGGAAACAAATCCTGGTCAAATGCTATATGGGCCATTCTACAGAATTGGTTCAAAGTTACAGTTGGAAACATCTTGAAAAGAAAATAGTCTTTTTCCATAAATGTCTTATAAAGTTTTATTTTTTAAAGTAGACCAATACAATAAAAATAAACCAGTCGCATTTCGAAGTCGTTCGCGAAATGACCGCCAGGTGGCGCAAAGGGACATTTATCAAAACGTAAGTGGGGCTAATGTCAATTAACAGTCAGGATGAAATTCTACAAGTTATGGTAATTTGCAAATAAGCCTACAACAAACATTTATTTTTAAACAAATATTTTTAAATATGCAACATGCACGTTTAAACAACAAACAATACAATCTGAACCAGCGCTCCTGTATTGAGACATGCAGCGCGTTTCAGTTACGATCCTGGTTCCAGTGGCCTTAATACATTCACGGCTTTTGAAAATGTCAAAAAGCGTTTTGAGATGGTTTTGAATGAAATATTGAAGTTTATAATTAGGGTATTTTGGCACACCACGCCGAGTGGCTAGGCATTATTGATTATTCTAAAATCTGGCTTTATTCTGGCATGTTGAATTAGAGTTTGACAAACGCAATAATTCATTTGAATTTATTTTTCTCATAACAGGCAGCTAAAAGAACTTACTGCGTAATTGTTGGTCATACAGATAAGATATCATCTTTTAAAACTGTAAACGGTCTACTTTTATTCATGTAGGCTAAAGTAGGCCTACACTCTCTGGCTAACGAGAAAACGTTTTCTCGCTCATCTGAGAAACAAACGTTTGGGCATTTCACAGTAAGAAAATGCATAGCCGAGCGGTAGAACTTACGGTTCGATCATCAAGTTGACATGGGTTCAAATCCCGATCAAACATGGTCTACTGTAAATTTTATATTTATTGATGCAGAGAGATTTGTCTAGCTCTAAAACTCTGTTACACCATACATTTTTTGCTTATATTTATAAAATAAAATTACCATGCATTTCCATTTTACACTAAGGAACAATAGTATTCAACAGAACGACTTTGCATCTGTATAATAATAGGCTACCAATCGTAATTTCAAAAGCAGTTCTGTAAAAAAGTAATTTTATATATATAGCTAGCCTATATATATATATATATTTTTTTTTATTAGGCCTATTATTATTATTCTTTGATTCCATACAACCTAGAGTTTTTAAAAACATGGTTTTAAGTAAAGTGTGATTTGCCAGGGGGGACTGGGATTTCGATAGTTAATACACGGTCGCAGAGAACCATCCATCTTTCCCACGAAAAAAAACCCTGCGCAAGCGGGAGACGAAGAAGGACGGATGATCCCGGCTGTCAGAGAATCAGAAATATATTTCTCCATGATCTCCCTCTCTGGGACAGAGAGCGAGTATAACTTGCCCTTGGGTGGAGACGTACCTGGCAGTAAATCTATAGCACAGTCATAGGGACGATGCGGAGGAAGAGAAGCAGCCCGGGACTTACTGAACACTTCCTTCAGGTCGAGATACTCCGGTGGCACGTTAGACAGATTCACTGACTCCTCCTGCAACATAGAACAAGAGACAGACGGACACGCAGACACAAGACAAGAGGCTTAACAATGATTACTCCAAGCCGACACTGAACTCTGACCCCACTCAACCTTGGCTTGATGCGGTACTAGCCACGGATGACCCAATACCACGGGTGCAAAGGGAGAGTTAGTTAGGAGGAAAGAAGTTCTCTCGGTGTGGTTACCAGAGGTAATGAGGGTGAGAACACAGGTCGACTTGGTGATGCCCGGGAGTACCTGTCCGTTAAG
The DNA here is from genome assembly GCF_029890125.1 of Rhinichthys klamathensis goyatoka. Lineage (NCBI taxonomy): Eukaryota > Metazoa > Chordata > Actinopteri > Cypriniformes > Leuciscidae > Rhinichthys > Rhinichthys klamathensis. Next base: position 1,803,835 of record NW_026606632.1, read on the forward strand.
GGCGTTGACAGTGATACGGTGCTCAAGTGTAGTGATGGGAATCTGGAGATGTCTGGCCAGTGAATAGTCCATGAGGTTGCCCTCCGCTCCAGAGTCCACCAATGCCTGACAGGTGTGGGCCTGGTCTGCCCATTGCAGTCTTACTGGAGAGTCGCTGATGAGGATTTCGTTACCGAGAGTCCACCCGACAGTAACCTCCGTTCTACTGTCGGGCTGGGTCTTTTACTGGGCAGTTGACGAGAAAGTGACCAGCTGTGCCACAGTAAATGCAAAGTCCTCTAGCTCTCCGACGTTCCTTCTCCTCCCGGGAAAGCCGAGCTCGACCAACCTGCATGGGTTCTTGATCGAATGAAGGGCTGACCATGTTCCCTCCTCTGGAGCTGGCGAACTCCGGAAATTCCGGAACCAAGGACCTCCTCCTAAGACAAATAAAGTACACTTTAATATCACTAATCAAGCATGTAATTAGTCCCTACACAGGCATATACTTAAACTATACTAAGTATACTTGAAGTTGGTCCAATTTAATACACAAAAGTACACTAAATACACTTAAAGTTATGCTTTACTACAATTTAATTACAACTAAAATATACTTAGTACAAAATTAGTTGTTTCAAAATAGCACACTTCAAATTAACTAATCATTAACACTCTTGAAGTATACTGATAATTAGTCTGGCTGCAAGTACTTTTTTCACCAGGGTAGTACAATAATCAAAATCACAAAGAATCCTTTTCACAACACAAAATAACTGTTTCATCTATATAAATGTTTCATTCACAGTAGCTGCCTTTCTTATTGACATTACTATCAAAATTTTGGTTTGCATCTCTTCTTGTTCAGTTTAATACATTTGTCTATTATTTAATCCAACTGATCTTAATGGATAATCAATGAATCATTTGGTATACCTATTGATTTCTATAGATACAGATTCTATAGATAAAGTTTCTACTTTGTTTGCAATTTCTGATACAGATAACCAAACGTAATGAATTTTTACATTATAAGGGATTTTTCTTATATTACTGTATAACCACTATGTTCAAAGTGTGTGTGTGTGTGTGTGTGGTCTGTGTGTCCTGGTCAAATCAGAGAGATTTGCAATTTGTGAAAATAAAGCAGGATAGAGTACAAAGGAGAGGAAACAGGCAATTACTGTATAACATCAGATAGATTAGAGATGCATCAGAAGAAGGGAGGCAGATGGCATAAAACATAGTACATTACAGTTTCACAAGTTCATATTTACATACAATTAAACAGAGTAAAGATTATGCGTATTTGGCGTGCTGTCCAGGGGGAGGGCTCCGAGCTCAGAATTTTTGCCCGAACCCAGAGTACTCCCCCAAAAAAGCAAAAAGAGCAAAGGACAGCCGCCAGACTAAAGACCCCCCAAAACGCAGAGATTTGGCGGGCTGGCGTTTTGAGAATAAGCCTGGTTGCTTGACCAGGAGGGCCTGCTGGCTCACAAACGGGGAGCAGTCGTAATTTGGAACAACCGGTCGATGAATGAGGAACAGCGTGATTTATGCCACCTGACCAGGAGGGCCCGTGTTGCCTCTGGCGGGAGCAGGCGGTGACTGGATGACGAATGAGGAGCAGCAAGATTTGGGAATGCCCGATCTGGAGGGCTCACACCACGTCTTGACGGAATTTATTGCTGTATCCGCTGGGAAATCAATACCTGCTGGATGGGAAAGAGGAAACATAGATGAATGCTACTCTCTGCTGGGAGACCAATGCTCGCTGGACAGAGAAAGAGGAAGCCTAGATGCATGCTACGTCCACTGGAAGACCAATGCTCGCTGGACGGAGAAAGAGGAGGCCTAGATGTATGCTACGTCCGCTGGGAGACCAATGCTCGCTGGACGGAGAAAGAGAAAACAGATGCATGCTACGTTGAGGCAGCGCTTGCCTCAATCCTATAACTGTCTACTTCCCAATAGGTGGAATTGTTGGGACGGCCGAGCAATAGGAAGACGCCGGGGAGGAATTTTGGGAGAGTGGGACAAGGGAACAGACCTAGTCCTAATTGGAGCATGCTCATCTAAAACGTCAGCAATGGCAGAATGGTACAAATCAAATATTTTGGACGGACAGGTGAAATCAAAAACATCAGAAATAGCAGAAGTAATAGATGCAGCAAACATACTAGCATTAATAACATTGATCTTACGATAAGAGATGTTAATATTGTCAGTACATTTAGTTACACAAGTTAATGTAAGATCAAGGGTAATAAGCTTGTGATCAGAGATAGGAGTAACCAGACCATTGATGGAGATGTCATTCAAGCCAGATGCTACTAAGTCAAGTGTGTGGCCATGAGTATGAGTTGGGAAGTTTACATTTTGATAAAGTTCAAAGCAGTCCAGAACAGTCATTAATTGAGTCCTATTTGAACAGGGAGTATCAACGTGGATGTTAAAGTCACCAAGCAAGATGACCTTGGATGATGAATCACAGGCTAGCGTTAGTAGTTCACTTAGTTCAGAGAAAAAATCGTTTTATGTGTATATAAGCGAGGTTCAGAGGCTGCTTCCCTGATTTTTCATCTCTTCAGCGAAGCTCTCCGCATCGCTGGACTACAGAAGCCACGTCGCCGTCTGAGGGGCATCTAGCGAGCTTAGGACAGCGCTCGAAGAAGCCGGCCATCTTCGCCACCTTCAGCCATCCGTGCGAGCTACGCCATCCAGCGACGTATCCTTTTCTAAAAGCTTAGAGCACGTTCGCCAGCGCGAACTACTAAAAGAGCAGCGAGTGTCTTTTTAAAGATGCCTCGCACATCCTGCGGCTCGTGCAGAGCCCCGCTCAGCGCAGGAGACCGCCACCTGATCTGCGCTCTCTGCCTGGGCCAGGAACACGCAGCCCTCGCCCTCGCCGACGGCGGATGCGAGCTCTGCGAAGAACTCCCGTTGTCGACCCTGCGGGCTCGACTTCAGAGTTTCAACGTCGAAGCCGCCGCGCCGCCTTTCGTTGCACCGCGCAGGAAGAAGCGCCGTTCTACTGCGAATGCCTCGCCGGAGCCTCTCCCTCGAGCTTCGCCTTCGCCTTCCCCGCCCCCCACGGACGCGCCGTTGCCGCCGAGTGGCCGCATCGCCGTCACGACGGATGAAGAGGCGGAAGAGAACGTCACTCGTGACTGTTGCTCTATCTTGGCTTCAGACAGCGAGGAGTGGTCAGGCTCTCACTCTGCTTCCTCCTCTGCACGAGCCTCCTCACAGCGCCCAGCTCAGCACAGCCAGCCTTCGCAGCGACGCCAGGGCGGCCGCCCTAGATCGCGCTCGGACAGCCACCGCAGGTCGCCGCCTTGCCCGCTCTGTCACATGGCCAGAAAACACTTGTATGACTGTAAGTCTCGTGCCCCCTCCCAAGCGCGCACGCTTACAAATAAACGCTTCTCCCAAAGCGTCGCCTGCTCGCCACAAGGCTATAATAACGCGCTCCCCATCCAGAAGGGTCGGGACGCTACACATTCATGTAAACACCGTGCCCGCTCTCACGCGCTCACGCTTACAGAAAGGCACCTCGCCCGAGGCGCTGCTCGCGCACTGCAAAGCAGTCATAAAACGCTCCCCATTCGCTAATCGGGTCATCACTCACAAATCAGTTTGTCACTGCTGCCTGCGAGCCGCCGTGTTCAAACACCGAGCGCGCACACGCCGCGCACACACCTCCGGTACTGCCTGTAAGACACACACAGTGTGGCAATCAGAGCCCGGAGGCCATTCAACCCCTGGCGGCACATATAAAAGCATGGGAAGCTATCCCAGGGGTATCAAAATGGGTGTTAAGCACAATAAAACAGGGCTATTCGCTACAATTCGGTCGCCGCCCCCCACGCTTTCGGGCGCGGCTCGAAACTACTGTGAATTCAAAAGTAGCACATCTACTTCGCGCAGAAATAGCAAACCTGCTGTGCAAAAGGGCTATAGAGCTGGTGCCGCCTTCTCTGAGCGAGTCGGGGTTTTACAGCCGTTATTTTCTTGTACCAAAGAAAGACGGTGGCCTCAGACCCATCTTAGATCTGAGACATTTGAACAAAGTGCTTGTGAAAAGACCGTTCAAAATGCTGACAATCAGGAAACTCCTCACGCAAGTGCGCCAGGGGGACTGGTTTATATCTCTCGATCTGAAAGATGCTTATTTTCACATTCAGATAACTCCCCGTCACAGGCCATTCTTGAGATTCGCCTTCGACGGCCAGGTTTATCAATACACCGTATACAGCGCTTAGCCGCATCTTTTCAGATGAACAGCCTCATTCCTCTGAAAACATTTCAGAGAATGTTAGGCTGTATGGCCTCAGCCACAGCAGTACTCGAACTGGGGTTACTGCACATGCGCCCGCTACAACGATGGCTCAACACTCGTGCGTGTCGCCGGGCTTGGGCCGCTGGCCGCCAGATAATCAGAGTGACTCAGACCTGCATTTCAGCTCTGAAGCCCTGGAAAGTGGCCGAGTGGTATCAGCGGGGGTGTGATGATGGGGGTGATCTCACACCGGAAAGTCGTCTCGACAGACGCGTCCAACATGGGTTGGGGCGCGGTCTGCGAGGGCACGCCACCTTTTGGCATATGGTCAGACCAGGAGAAGCTCCTTCACATAAACTGTCTGGAAATGATAGCGGTCGAGAACGCGCCCACGCGCTTTCTCCCAGTTATTCGAGAACACCGCGTCCTAGTCCGTTCGGACAACATGTCCGTGGTGTCCTATCTGAACCGTCAGGGCGGAGTCAGATCCAGGAACCTCTGTGATCTGGCAGAACGCATACTAGTTTGGTCTCAGCGTCACCTGCACTCGCTGAGAGCGACGCACGTGCCAGGCCACCTGAACGACGGCCCGGACAGACTGTCCAGGGACAACGTTCCCCCAGGGGAATGGTCCCTGCACCCCCAAACAGTCCAGAAACTATGGCGCCTATTTGGCAGAGCGGATGTCGACCTTTTTGCGTCAGAAAACAACGCTCACTGCCCAGTGTTCTTCTCGAAGAGCGAGGACGCGCTGGCCCAGGACTGGCCCAGCCGCCCGCTTTACGCCTTCCCGCCTGTCTCATTGTTACCACAGGTAATAAAGAGAATCAGGGAAACGCGCCACTCGGTGCTCCTCATAGCCCCGCGTTGGGAGAATCAGGCTTGGTTCCCGGAGCTTACGCAGCTGTCACAGACAGCCCCGTGGCCCATTCCGGTGAGAACAGATTTCCTCTCTCAGGCTCGCGGCTCGATCTGGCATCCCCACCCAGAGCGCTGGTCGCTGCATGCGTGGGTGATCAACGACTACCCGTTGCTCTGCCAGAAGGAGTAATAAACACAATCGTGCATGCCAGAGCTCTTTCTACCAGAAAGCTCTATGCCGCTAAATGGTCTGTGTTTTCTAAATGGTGCACCGACAAAAATCTGGACCCACGGGAATGTGGGGTTTCGTGGCTGCTCGTGTTTTTACAAGAGCTATTGGATAAGGGCAGGTCCCTTTATGAGATCATATAGTCAGATAGCCGTTTAATGAGTCTTTAGCCAGAAATATGTTCAATAGGTCAAATTTGTATTACTGATGAAACATCAGAACAGTCCATATGGAAAATCAGAAGGAGGTATGAGTATCTATATAATGTTCAAGTTCAAAGACTCTTTGGCCAGAAATATGTTCAATAGGTCTAATTTTGGAATACTGTATGGCTCTTGTAACATCAGGAGTCAATAATAGGTTCAATAGGTCAAGGTCTACTGTCTGGCTGATGAAACATCAAAAGGAGTCTATGACTATGTATGAAAAGATCAAATTCAAGGACTCTTTGGCCAGAAATATGTTCATGTCAAACTTTGGAATACTGTATGGCTCTTGTAACATAAGGACTCAATAATGGCTTCAATATGTCACAAATGGACTACTGTCTGGCTGATGAAACCTCAAAATTAGTCTATGAGCATCTATAGAAAGTTCAATTTCAAAGAGTCTTTGGCCAGAAATATGTTCAAAAGGTCAAAATTGATCTACTGATGAAACATCAAAGGAGTCTATTAGTTTGTATTGAAAGTTCAACATCGAGGAGTCTTTGGCCAGAAATGTCCTCAATAGGTCACATATGGTCTAATCTATGGTTACTGTAACATCAAAAGAAGTTTATGAGATCCTGTAGTTAGATAGCCTTTTAATGACTCTTTTGCCAGAACTATGTTCAATAGGTCAAATTTGAATCACTGATGAAACATCAGAACAGTCCATATGGAAAATCAGATGGACATATGAGTATCTATATAATGTTCAAGTTCAAGGACTCTTTGGCCAGAAATATGTTCAATAGGTCAGATTTTGGAATACTGCATGGCTCATGTAACATCAGGAGTCAATGATAGGTTCAATAGGTCAAATATGGACTACTGTCTGGCTGATGAAACATCAAAAGGAGTCTATGAGTATCTATAGAAAGTTCAAGTTCAAGGACACTTTGGCCAGAAATATGTTCAAAAGGTCAAATTTGAACTACTGATGAAACATCAGAAGGAATGTATAAATATGAATAGAAAGTTAAAATTCAAGGACTCTCTGGCCAGAAATGTTTTCAAAAGGTTAAATATGCAGTCAATTTTGGTTGCTGTAACATCAAAAGAAGTTTATGAGATTCTGTAGTTAGATAGCCTTTTAATGACTCTTTTGCCAGAAATATGTTCAATAGGTCAAATTTGTATTACTGATGAAACATCAGAACAGTCCATATGGAAAATCAGAAGGAGATATGAGTATCTATATAATGTTCAAGTTCAAAGACTCTTTGGCCAGAAATATGTTCAATAGATCAAATTTTGGAATACTGCCTGGCTCTTTTAACATCAGGTGTCAATAATAGGTTCAATAGGTCAAATATGGACAACTGTCTGGCTGATGAAACCTCAAAAGTAGTCTATGAGTATCTATATAATGTTCAAGTTCAAGGACTCTTTGGCCAGAAATATGTTCAATAGGTCAAATTTTGGAATACTGCATGGCTCTTGTAACATCAGGAGTCAATAATAGGTTCAATATGTCACATATGGACTCCTGTCTGGCTGATGAAACATCAAAAGGAGTCTATGAGTATGTATTGAAAGATCAAGTTCAAGGACTCTTTGGCCAGAAATATGTTCAATAGGTCAAACTCTGGAATACTGTATGGATCTTGTAACATCAGGTCTCAGTAATGGGTCTAATATGTCACATATGGACTACTGTCTGGCTTATGAAACCTCAAAAGTAGTCTATGAGTATCTATAGAAAGCTCAAATTCAATGACACTTTGGCCAGAAATATGTTCAAAAGGTCAAAATTGATCTACTGATGAAACATCAAAAGGAGTCTATTGGTTTGTATAGAAAGTTCAATATCGAGGACTCTTTGGCCAGAAATGTCTTCAATAGGTCACATAAGATCTAATCTTCTTTTGATGATGTAACATCAAAAGAAGTTTATGAGATCATATAGTCAGATAGCCGTTTAATGACTCTTTAGCCAGAAATATGTTCAATAGGTCAAATTTGTATTACTGATGAAACATCAGAACAGTCCATATGGAAAATCAGAAGGAGATATGAGTATCTATATAATGTTCAAGTTCAAAGACTCTTTGGCCAGAAATATGTTCAATAGGACTAATTTTGGAATACTGTATGGCTCTTGTAACATCAGGAGTCAATAATAGGTTCAATAGGTCAAGGTCTACTGTCTGGCTGATGAAACATCAAAAGGAATCTATGACTATGTATAAAAAGATCAAATTCAAGGACTCTTTGGCCAGAAATATGTTCAATAGGTCAAATTTTGGAATACTGCATGGCTCTTGTAACATCAGGAGTCAATAATAGGTTCAATATGTCACATATGGACTCCTGTCTGGCTGATGAAACATCAAAAGGAGTCTATGAGTATGTATTGAAAGATCAAGTTCAAGGACTCTTTGGCCAGAAATATGTTCAATAGGTCAAACTCTGGAATACTGTATGGATCTTGTAACATCAGGTCTCAATAATGGGTCTAATATGTCACATATGGACTACTGTCTGGCTTATGAAACCTCAAAAGTAGTCTATGAGTATCTATAGAAAGCTCAAATTCAATGACACTTTGGCCAGAAATATGTTCAAAAGGTCAAAATTGATCTACTGATGAAACATCAAAAGGAGTCTATTGGTTTGTATAGAAAGTTCAATATCGAGGACTCTTTGGCCAGAAATGTCTTCAATAGGTCAAATAAGATCTAATCTTCTTTTGATGCTGTAACATTAAAAGAAGTTTATGAGATCATATAGTCAGATAGCCGTTTAATGAGTCTTTAGCCAGAAACATGTTCAATAGGTTAAATTTGTATTCCTGATGAAACACCAGAACAGTCCATATGGAAAATCAGAAGGAGATATGAGTATCTATATAATGTTCAAGTTCAAAGACTCTTTGGCCAGAAATATGTTCAATAGGTCTAATTTTGGAATACTGTATGGCTCTTGTAACATCAGGAGTCAATAATAGGTTCAATAGGTCAAGGTCTACTGTCTGGCTGATGAAACATCAAAAGGAATCTATGACTATGTATAAAAAGATCAAATTCAAGGACTCTTTGGCCAGAAATATGTTCATGTCAAATTTTGGAATACTGTATGGCTCTTGTAACATAAGGACTCAATAATGGCTTCAATATGTCACAAATGGACTACTGTCTGGCTGATGAAACCTCAAAATAAGTCTATGAGCATCTAGAGAAAGTTCAAGTTCAAAGAGTCTTTGGCCAGAAATATGTTCAAAAGGTCAAAATTGATCTACTGATGAAACATCAAAGGAGTCTATTAGTTTGTATTGAAAGTTCAACATCGAGGAGTCTTTGGCCAGAAATGTCCTCAATAGGTCATATATGGTCTAATCTATGGTTACTGTAACATCAAAAGAAGTTTATGAGATCCTATAGTTAGATAGCCTTTTAATGACTCTTTTGCCAGAACTATGTTCAATAGGTCAAATTTGAATCACTGATGAAACATCAGAACAGTCCATATGGAAAATCAGAAGGAGATATGAGTATCTATATAATGTTCAAGTTCAAGGACTCTTTGGCCAGAAATATGTTCAATAGGTCAGATTTTGGAATACTGCATGGCTCATGTAACATCAGGAGTCAATGATAGGTTCAATAGGTCAAATATGGACTACTGTCTGGCTGATGAAACATCAAAAGGAGTCTATGAGTATCTCTAGAAAGTTCAAGTTCAAGGACACTTTGGCCAGAAATATGTTCAAAAGGTTAAATATGCAGTCAATTTTGGTTGTTGTAACATCAAAAGAAGTTTATGAGATCATATAGTCAGATAGCCCTTTTATGACTCTTCAGCCAGAATTATGTTCAAAAGTCAAAATTGAATTACTGATGAAACATAAAAAGGATTCTATTAGTTTGTATAGAAAGTTCAATATCGAGGTCTCTTTGGCCAGAAATGTCTTCAATAGGTCACATATGGTCTAATCTATAGTTAATGTAACATCAAAGAAGTTCATGAGAACGCATCGTAAGATAGCCTTTGATGACTCTTGGACCAGAAATATGTTCAAAAGTTCAAAATTGATCTACTGATGAAACATCAAAAGGAGTCTATTAGTTTGAATAGAAAGTTCAATATCGAGGACTCTTTGGCCAGAAATGTCTTCAAGAACTACAGTATGGTTCTTGTAACATCAGGACTCAATAATGGGTTCAATAGGTCAAATAAGGACTTCTGTCTGGCTGATGAAACATCAAAAGGAGTCTATGAGTATGTATAAAAAGATCAAGTTCAAGGAGTCTTTGCGCAGAAATATGTTCAATAGGTCAAATTTTGGAATACTCGTTCTAACTAACTCATTCCTTTGTGCATTAAAGAGATAAAATGAGTGCTGTTGCACTGCATTGCACAAACTATATAATTATGTCCATTGAAGAATATCACATAAGCTATGTGCTTGATGCATTTAAATGCATACCAAAAACTGACTTATTCTGGTTTGCAACGAAGTGATAACCTAAGTGCAGTTGCATTGCATTGTACAGACGATCTAACATTGCGCATTGAAAAATAACACATATATATATATATATATATATATATATATATATATATATAAATTACATGTTGCATTGCATTGCATACCAGAACTCATTGCGTTGTGCTTTGAGGAGATAACATTTGAGTTGTTGCATTGCATTGCAAATAAATCTTAATTATTACTCTATGCAATGAAAACACAACATATGTGCTTTCCATTGCACTGCATACTACAACTTTTGCCATTTGCATTACAATGCATAAAATGACCTCATACCTCTTATGCAACGAAGAGATAACATAAGAATTGCAAATAAATCTTATTATTACTCTATGCAATGAAAACACAACATATGTGCTTTCCATTGCACTGCATACTACAACTTTTGCCATTTGCATTACAATGCATAAAATGACCTCATACCTCTTATGCAACGAAGAGATAACATAAGTTGCATTGCATTGCAATGGCGATCCAAGAATTAGTTAAATAACATATTTGCGAAGCACATGTTGCATTTCAATACATGCCAAAACTAACTAATTCCTTTGTGCATTAAAGAGATAACATGAGTGCTATTGCACTGCATTGCACAAACGATGTGAAGAATTGCATTGCATTGAAGAATATCATATAAGCTTATTCATTTTTGAATTGAAGGGAAATTATTGCATTAGCTTTTTCATTACAATGCATAGAATAACTACCTCATACCTCATGTGCAACGAAGCCGAACACGATAACATAGGTGTTGCATTGCACATGCGATCTAAGAAGTAGCGTTGAAGAATAACATATAAGCGTATGGCATCAATGCATGCCAGAACTAACTCATTCCTTTGTGCATTAAAGAGATAACATGAGTGCAAAAGCACAGCATTGCACAAACGATCTAACGATGTGTATTGAAGAATATCATATAAACTATATATCTGTCTTATTCTTCTGTGCAATGAAAACACATACTATATGTGCTTTCTTTTTGCATTACTACATCTAAACTATTTATTTGTGTATTGAAGGGAAATTATTGCAATAACTATTCTATTGCAATGGACACACAATAACTAACTCATTCCGCTGTGCAACGAGCTTATTTGTTATTCTTCAATACACAACGTTAGATCGTGTCAATAGTGCCCATATGTTAATGCATACAAGAACTATTGCATGAAATATCAAACTAATTCCTGTGCAAAAAAAACCCAGAACATATATGTGCAAACGATCTACATTGCGCATTGAAGAATAACATAAGCTATATGCACTTGTTGCTTTGCATTGCATACCAGAACTAACTCGTTGCGGTGTTCTTTAAGGAGATACAATTTGTGCTGTTGCATTGCATTGCAAAAAAATCTAAATTATTCCTCTATGCAATGAAAACCACAACATGTGTTCTTTCGCATTGCAAAGCATACTACAACAAACATTCATTTTTGCATTGAAGGGAAATCATTGCATTAGCTCTTGCATTACAATGCACAGAATAACTACCCCATACCTCTTGTGCAACGAAGAGATAGCATTGTACGATGTGCATTGAAGAATATCATATATGTGTTTGGTGCATTTCAATACATGCCAGAACTAACTAATGCAATGCAACACATCTCTTCTTTGCACACGAGGTATGAGGTAGTTATACTATGCATTGTATTGCAACAACTAATGCAATAATTTCTCTTCAATGCACAAATTAATAACTTTGTGCATTAAAGAGATAACATGAATGCTGTTGAACTGCATTGCACAAACGATCTAACGATGTGCATTGAAGAATATCATATAAGCTATGTGCTTGGTGCATCAATGCATACTGACATTCTGTTTTGCAACGAAGCGATAACTTAAGTGCTGTTGCATTGCATTGCACAAACGATCTTTGCGATCATTGCGCTTTGAATAATAACACATAAGTTATGCATTTGTTGCATACATTCCATACCAGAACTAACTCATTGCGTTAGGCTTTGAGGAGATAAAATCAGAATTTTTACTCTATGCAATGAAAACACATAACATATGTGCTTTAGCATTGCACTGCATACTATAACAACCTTATTCATTTTTGAATAGAAGGGAAATTATTGCATTAGCTCTTTCATTATAATGCATATGAATAACTACCTCATACTTCATGTGCAACGAAGTCGAACACTGCACGGACACGAAATATTGCATTGCACATGCGATCTAAGAAGTAGCGTTGAAAAGCGTATACATATGCAGCACATGTTGCATTTTAATGCATGCCAGAACTAACTCATTCCTTTGTGCATTAAAGAGATAACATGAGTGCAAACAGCACTACATTGCAAAAAACTGACTTATTCGTTTTTGCAATGAAGAGATGCAATAGCTAATGCAATAATAAGAAGATAATGCAATAATTTCCCTTCAATGCACTAGTGAATAAGTTTGTTGTAGTATGCAGTGCAGTGCGAAAGCACATATGTTATGTGTTTCATTGCATAGAGGAATTATTCGTTAGATCTTTTGTGCATTCGAATGCAACTGCAAAAATGGTATCTCTTCAATGCACATATAAGTGAGTTAGTTCTTGTAAGGATTGCATGCAACAAGCTTATTTGTTATTCTTCAATGCACAACGTTTGATCGTGTGTGAAATGCAATGCAAAAGAACAAATTGTATTTCCTCAAAGCACAACGCAATGAATTAGTTCTGGTATGCAATGCAATGTAACAAGTGTATAGCTTTTATGTTATTTTGCAATGCACAACGTTATCTCTTTAATGCACATGGGAATGAGTCAGTTATTGTATGCATTGCAATGCAACAAACGCATAACTTATGTGATATTCTTCAATGCACATCGTTGTCTGTGCAATATAGTGCAACAGCACTCATGTTATCTCGTCGTTGCTTAGCCTGTATGTTATGTTCTATGAACATCATTAGATCCTGTGTGCAATACAATACACCAGCACTCATGTTATTTCCTTACACAAAGGAATGAGTTAGTTCTGGCATGCATTGAAATGCGACATGTGCATAGATTATATGTTATTCTTAAATGCTAAATCTTAGATCGTGTGTGCAATGCAATGCAACACATCTCTTCTTTGCACACGAGGTATGAGGTAGTTATACTATGCATTGTATTGCAACAACTAATGCAATAATTTCTCTTCACTGCACAAATTAATAAGTTTGTTATAGTATGCAGTGCAATGCAATGCAACAAAACAGAAATTATCTCTTTAATGCACATGGGAACGAGTTAGTTATTGTATCTATTGCAATGCACCAAGCGCATAGCTTATATGACATACAGCAACAGCACTCATGTTATTCCCTTAAAGCACAAAGGAATGAGTTAAGTTCTGGCATGCATTGAAATACAACACGTGCATAGCTATGTTATTCTTCAATGCACAACGTTTGATTGTGTGTGAAATGCAATGCAAAAGAACAAATTGTATTTCCTCAAAGCACAACGCAATGAGTTAGTTCTGGTATGCAATGCAAGTGCATAGCCTAAATGGTATTTTTCAATGCACAACGTTAGATCGTTTGTGCAATGCAATGCAACAAAACACATGTTATCTCTTTAATGCACATGGGAATGAGTTAGTTATTGTATGCATTGCAATGCAACAAGCGCATAGCTTATATGATATTCTTCAATGCACATCGTTGTCTCCGCAATGCAGTGCAACAGCACTCATATTATATTGTCGTGGCACATGCAATACACCAGCAATCATGTTATTCCCTTAAAGCACAAAGGAATGAGTTAGTTTTGGTATGCAATGCAATGTTATGTAATTTCAAGAATTGAGTAATACATTTGATATACCTAAAAGTCATTTTTTTAGGTACTTACAGATAAGAAGTTTCATTTTATCATTTCAAAAAAGTACTGGAAATATACCACCATTATCAGTTTTGGAAAGAGTAGTCACCAAAGATTGTTATGATAAAGGTCGGATTTCACTTCTGTATAATATGTTGGTAGAGGGCTCCCCGGAGTCTTCTAGCTCTCGTTTAGGAGCATGGAGTAAGGATCTTAACGAGGAGATCACACCAGATGAATGGAGTGAGATTTGTCAAGATGCTCAAGTACAAACAGTTAATACAAGATTAACGTTGTTGCAATATAATTGGCTTATGCGTATATACATAACTCCAGTATTATCAAACAAATTTAATGAAAATATACCAGATACATGTCCCAAGTGTAATGTTTGTAAAGGTACCTATTTCCATTGTATATGGGAATGTGAAGAAATATCGAAATTCTGGAAAGAAGTGCATAATATGATTGGTAAAATTATAAATGTGAGTCTTCCTTTTGGACCAAGGATTTTTCTACTGCATTTGTATCCTAAGCTTAAGTCAAAGGAATGTATCTTTATTTCTATGTGTATCTTACAAGCTAAACGCCTCATTACATTACAATGGAAGAATCTAGAACCACCCAGCATAAAAAGGTGGCTCAGGGAGATGGTACTGAATATGTCAATGGAGAAAATAACATATATTATTAGAGGAAAGGGTAAGACTTTTGAAGAGGTTTGGAATACCTTTAGATCCTTCATAGAGAAGGAGGAAAGTGACATGTTTAAAGAGACAATTGAAGATATGTGAGATTATAGGATGTATTTGTATTAGGAGGCCTTAATAGTTTGTATGTTTTTTTATTTATTTATTTATTTTAGTTCATTAGTCTTGAGGATGTGAGTTCTGTACAAATTGATATATTCTAAGTTGTAATGATGCGAAAGACATCAATATGCGTCTATACTGCATTTTGTATTTTTGTTCCTGGTGTGTGTGTAATATATGTTGTTAAAAAGTTAATAAATATATTTAAAAAAAAGAATGGAGAGTATGGGGGAGGTTGAGTACAGTGAAGAGTGGGTGATCTGTAAACCAGTTGCGGACCAAAGCAGTCCTATGGAAACTAACATTGTCCCATATGATGACGTATCTGGTGTCCAGGAATGTAATAATGTGTGCAGTGTTACATGATGGTGAACAACACCATTTTGACTTATAGCTGCATACATAGTTATGTTACCACCACGTTGTCCTGGGACATTGATTATGACACGGTGTCCAATAATGTTCCTGCCACGTCTCCTTGTTTTAGTGAGGTTAAAACCTGCCTCATCCACAAAAAGCTGCTTGTGACAAAGGTAGCGCAAAGGCGCCATCTAGTGGCCATTTCTCATGCGCAATCACTTCCAGCGCATCCGCTAATGGCCACTAGATGGCGCGTGGCCATTAGCGGATGCGCTGAAAGTGATTGCGCACGAGAAATGGCCACTTAATGGCGCCGCCGCCTTTGCGCTACCTTTGTAACACTGATCATGACCCATGGCATCTGCCTCAAGCTCCATCACTCTCTGGACAAGACAAAACAAATGCAGAACAGCAGGCCCATGCACAGCAAATCCAGATTCAGTACCAATTACACTATTCACCTTATTTTTAACGGAAATACGGACACAGCCAGTTGACGGGTTTTTTTTGTGCGAGACTTCCGGTCAGGCACTTCCGGTCACTGTCTAGCTAACTCACTTTTCACCGTAGTGGTTAATCAAACAAGTCTCCGTAACAACTAACTCATCGTTATGGCTTCGAGGAAAAACTGGATTGTTTGTGCAGTTAGAGGTTGTCATAATAACTGGTACAAAAGAAAGATTTACTTGGAGCAGGAGTGTTTTAATCATCGATCGCGTACGAGAGCTGAATGTGGATGCGAGGCGCTCTACGACCTTCACCCCCCACCTAAGAATGAGGAATCCCTTCGCCTGTGGTTAAAAGCTTTACATTTGAAGAAACCACCGAAGCGACCGTATGTTTGTTCTTTTCATTTCGTGGACACAAGACCTACAGAAGACCACCCGATACCAGAAAAGTGGCTGGGCTACGAAGTCCCAATAAAAACAAAAAGGAGAAGTGTCCAGAGGTTAGCAGACACAGGTAATGTTAACTCTTGTTAGTTCTCAGTTTGTGTCCCTCTTGACAGTTAATATATGCTCTCACATAAAGCCAACTGTCTTTTAAGTTTGTTCTCTCTGTATCCATTGTGCTTTTAAAAAAAGTTTAAAATCAATTAAATCTAAATTAAAAATGTAAATTAAAAAAAATTACATAGAGGACAAAAATGTCCGTGTCAAAAAACTGTCACAAAAATTTTAAGCTTGGGAGCACAGACTTAAGTTTGGTATCATTTTAAAGAAGACCCGTGGCAGATTATTGCTGAAGTAAAAAAAATAATAAGTAAATTTAGTTATATAGGTTTAAGTTTATGAAAATTATTTATGAATATTATTTTATATAAAATATATATTTTATGAAACAAGTTGAACTCTAAAACGGCTAGAAAATCAAAGCCATATATCTCAAAAAATGAGCTTTCGGTAAGATTTTGTTTGGGCGCAGTAACAGATTTTCTCCAGTGGGTGCCAGCAAAACTCCACTAGTGCACACAGTGATTGGATTTGTTATTTGTAGTTGAATTTTTATCTCTCAATATTACAAACACACATGCGCATATATTTTTTTTATGACACACATACTCTGACATCCATACCAACACACCCACACAAATATCGATGCATAATTTACCCAATTGCCTCTATAATATATATATATATATATATATATATATATATATATATATATATATACAGCAATTATACTATAAAGTATTTAGTTGCTATTGCCCCGTGTGGGCTTTCTATGTTCATTTCTCCTGCTTATGGAGGCAGGTGTAGTGACAAGTTCATCACTCAGGAGTCTGGCTTCCTGGAGTATCTTCGTCCCGGTGATGAAGTGATGGCAGACAGAGGCTTTACCATCAGAGATCTGCTGTTTGAGAGAAGGGTTAACCTTGTTCTACCAGCGTTCACTCATAAAGGAGGGCAGTTGTCTGATCAGGGTGTAACCGCCACAAGGAGGATTGCAATTGCAAATGTGCGCATACATGTGGAAAGAGTTATCAGGAGGCTCAAAGTGTTCAAAATAATCTCCCAGACTGTACCCATCAACTTAGCACACAAAATGGACAAAATCCTCAGAATCTGTGCGGCCCTTGTAAACATGCAGGGGGAAATCATCCACGAGGATGCTGATTGAGCATGGACGTTTACATGTCAAAAAGATCCTGATTTCCACTGTAGCTTAATATTTGTAAATAATTATTAGACAGCCTGCAGTGCCTTGATTGTACTATCATTTTCACATATGATTTGTCTTTAACATTCTATTTTTCAGGTAGGGGGTGAATTGCCCTAATGTGGGACACTGCCTAATGTGGGACACCTAAGGTCTAGTGTTTGTAGGTCCCCCATAAATACATGAATGACAGTGAAACTATGGGTTAGACAAAGCTGTGGTGTCATGTGATCCAAATCACATGACCTATCAAATGTCCAATCATATTTGAGGGTGGAGCAATCATCAAACAGGAGACACCTTGGCTGCGTTCGGAATCGCATACTTCCCTACTATATAGTAGGCGAAAAGAGTAGGCGAGCGAAAAAGTACGTTCGAATCCTCAGTATTCATAAAAGAGTAGGCGAGAATTACCTGGTTGACGAACTAATTATCGCGAGATTTGGACGATAGTGCGTTCGAATATGCCTACTTTCCTACTATATAGTAGGCGAAAACAGTACGTGAAAGAAGCAGTACGTTCGAAACATCAGTATTCCTAAAAGAGTAGGCGAGAAATTCCCGGATGATCTCCTGCTTTCGCCCAGACATTTGAGTGCTTTTCAGCTTGTACTCATCTATCCCAGGAGGCCACGCGAGAGGATACGTGTGTTGAACTAACTTTCTGTACAGTAAATTGTTGAACTGTTGAAGGTGCAAAGACGCTATATAATATGGTTAACGAGTTCGTTTGCCCATAAAATCTTTAAGATATTAGGTTAAACTTATTTGGCTTGCTGTCCGCTGGAGAGGGGCTCGATGAAGCAGCTTCAACTCGAGCTCTGATATACCCCCCAGTGGCTAAATGTAGGACCTTTTAATTAAAGGGCAAGGTACCTAAGATGAAGGTGGAGTTTGGGGAGGTGGAGGGATACTGGAACAGCTGATACTAGGGAGAGGTAAGCGGCTGCTTATATACTCTGTTTGTTGATTGAAAGATTGGATGGGCTCGCTCCTCCCTAACTTACGTTTAGGAACTTCATTAAATTTGTAATTTTGCCGTAAATCACATTTTATTGGATAGAGGAGCTCCATAAGGACACATACGTCTTTAAACTGTATTTGCATACATTTTAAACCGTATACATCTGAAATACCATTACTAAATATTTATTCAAAATCTGGCAAGATTACTACGTGTAACTGATATGAAATAGACATCTGAGTGACGTGTGTGTACTATTGTTAAGGAGAATTCACTGTTGTTAACACTGTTTTTATTAGTTTAATGCATTTTACATAAAGTAACTAAACATAAGTAATCTATTTCATTTATCCATTAGTACTGTTGAAAAATTGTTGAACATTTATGATGGATAAAAAGCTATTTATTAGCAACAACCTCAACATGTAAATGTAGTTTTGAGCTCATAAATCACAGAGGTAACGTGAGTCTTGTCTGGATGTTACAGGGACGGATGAGCACACGCGGCTGCTTATCCGGTGGAGAGTGGCTCATGAAGCGCTCTTCACCGGAAAGCGTAATGCTGCCATCAAAGGCTTTAAATGAGTATACAGAAATATTTAAAAATCAATTGAATACTTTATTTGCAGTACATTTCAATTATTGTATTTTCAAACAGAGATATAACTTTTTCATTCTTGATTTCTCTCTTGCTGCAGATCTTTTGTGGAGGAGCAGAGACTGCAAGGCAGGGTGACGGCGGCGTTTGTTAAAAAAAAATGGGAAAACCTGAAACAAAAATACAAAGTAAGATCATTTTGTTACTTCTAATACATAAATTAAATGATTAAATATTGTGCTGTTAAAATGACTGCTTTTGTATCATGCTTGTGCATTTTTGCAGGATCTGAAATGTCCGCAGACGGGGGTGAGCACTGAGGATGGAGAGCCCACAGCAGCATCCTGGAAGTGGTACACTGCCATGGATGAGGCAATTGGGGGCAGACCCTCCATCTCTCCTCCTGCCCTCGTTGCCTCATGTGGGCCGGATGCTGCTGTGGTCTCTTCATCCTCAGTGAGGCCAGAGCCAGCAAGAGCCAGGAAAAGGGCTATAGATGTGGAGGAGCTGATCCGGGACATGGAGGAGCGAGAAGAGGAGAGAGAGCGGAAGGCAGCTGAGAGGGAGGAGAGGCTGTGGAGAGAAATGGAGGAGAAGGAGGACAGAAGAGAACGGGAGAGACGAGAGAGAGAGGAAAGACAAGAAAGAGAAGTAAGAGAAAGAGAAGAGAGATGGCACCGGGAGGCAGTCGAGAGAGAGGAAAGGAGAGAAAGAGAAACCAACGAAAGGGATGAAAGGTTCCTTTCTGTTCTTCAGATGCTCGCCAAAAAATAAATTATTTGACAAAAAACATCTTCTGATCTTTTGCACATTTGGGTTGATGTGAATTAAATTTGTGAATAAAAATGGGAATCTATAGGAAAAAGGGTTCTATATATGTAGCATAGGGTTCTTTACTCAACTGCAAAGTTGCAGAAACATAAAAAATTATGATAATGACCTAAGAATTTTGTACAATAATATGTATATAAAACAAACTATTTCTAGGCATTCACAGTACATTATAGACTTCTAGAAATTTAGTGATACTTTAAGATTGTAATCAAATTCATAAATTAAATATTTATGAAACGTTGATTAATAATTAGTGAATGTATGGTGTAATGTAAGAAGAAAAAACACTTTAAAACACTGGTTTTACTGGAGTGTATTATACGACTTTTAAAAGTTTACAGAGTTCATGCAAGGATCTTAAAGGCAGGTCATGGAGGGTTAAGTTCCAGCACACCTGTCAGTAAATTTCAAGTAGTCAGTTATTAATTGGTTTAAATTGATTCAGGGGTGTATAATTAGGGTCGGAAAAACTCTGCTGGATAATAGCCCTCCATGACCAAAGCTGAACTTGAGACTGTTTACACAAATTACACACAGTAAAATAGTGACTAAAGGGTTACTTAACCCAAGCAAATAAATCATAATAGTAATAATTCAATAGTCATTATTTACTCGCCTTGATGTTGTTTGATCCCTCTGTTTTTTGTTTTCCTGAACACAAAAGGTGATTTTGGTCAGGTTTGTACTGTTTGGTTTAATACAATATCAGTCAATGGACTTTCAGAAGCTTCAAAAGCGTCATTAAATAATGCCATGAAGCTTCTGAAAGTTGGGCTCCATTGACTGATATTGTATGAAACCAGCAGAACAAACTTGACAAAAATTCCCTTTTGTATTTAAACAATAAAAAAACATTAAATAAGTAAATAGTAAACCGTAAACAATTGCTGTATTTATATGTTGAGGTGAACTAACCCTTTAACCCACCAAATATAAATTGTAGTAAATTTATGTATGCATTTTGCATTATAGTAATTCCTTGACAAACTAAGCAGCTTTGACTGTTTATGCCCATGACTGGTTCAAAAAATGCTTTACAAATATCAATCACATTTATGCATTTGACATATTTTTTATCAAAAGTGATTAACTCCATTTATTTACAGGGAAAATGACCCTGGACAAACCTGGAGTAAAGAGCCTTGCTGATTGACCAGCAATCTTCTTCTAACCAGTTCATTGGTTTATCCCTCTACACTACAAAAGGTTTTAAAGCTCTAACAAATATTTGCATGTAATTGTAAACCTATAAAATGACATTTGTCAAGAAACTGAATGCTGACAACATGAATTTTAAAACATTTTGATCTTTCTTAATGTTTTAAAGGTAGTCATGCTCATGGAGAGCCGGCACAGGGATGTTTGGAGCAGACACTGCAGCAGCCAGATTGTCCCGCACTTGTTCTCCCACTCTTGCTGCAAGGTTGTGGGGATCAGGGGGGCCGTCATCATGGTCTTCCTCATCCTCTGGCTCAACGATGTCCCCATTGGCTAGAGCGAGATTGTGAAGCACGCTACAATCTCAGGCACGAAGGCAGGGCTCACCTCCAAGGCCTTGAAGAAAATGCAGCGCCAGCGTGTCTTCAGCATCCCAAAAGCTCTCTCCACGATGTTGCGGGCACGGGAGTGCTTGCTGTTGAAACGAGCCTGCACAGGGTTCTGTACAGGCTCTCTGTAAGGGGTGATGAGGCAGATGGGTGCACTCAGGCAAGGATAGCCTCCATCCCCGAGGATGCACTTGCCTGCAGGTGGGTAAAGGCTGCCAGCATACACAGGGCTGTTCCTCAGCACCCTGGCATCGTGCACAGACCCAGGATATCCCACAAAGACATCAAGGAATTTCCCCCAGTGATCAGAGATGGCCTGGAGTTGGATGGAGTGAAACAGCTTCCTGTTGAAGTAACAGTGGGAGTTATTTGCTGGAGGTTTGATACGGATATGACAGCTGTCTATTGCACCAACTACTCTGCTGAAAGCTGGTGACCCAGACAGCTGCGCAAATCCTGCTCCCACTGCCTCCAGGTCATCTCCGGTCAGAAAGCAGATCACCCTCCTCAAAATTCCCATGATGGCCTTGCTCACTCTGTGCACAATGTCATGCACAGAGGTCTTTGGGATATCGAAGGTCTGCGACACCACCCTGTAGGATGCTGCATGGGCCAGCCAGTGCAGGAACACAAGGACCTCAATCTCCCGTTCCCATCCATGGTCAGATCCAGGTCTGACTGCAGCAATCAGGGACCTGATGGACGGCATAGACAGGCGAAGGTGGGCACGGTGGTCAGCTGCCTCATCAAGATAAAGCCGCAAAATGGGAACAGCTCTATTGAGATGGCAGTATGATGTGGGGTTCACTGCCTGCAATAAATACATCATAGTTTGTTAGAACAAAAAGCTTGAATAAAGCGATGTTTCATGTGGTATTGACTTGTATATGTATTTATTTATTGTGATGATTTCTTTTATTCATTCACTTATTTTTATTCATGTTTCATATTGTTGTCAGTAAATAAAATATGAATTTCATGAATAAAAATGTATTTACATCATCTGCATTTGTCTAGCGTGTATTCATGCATAGCTATATCATATGATAATACAAAAGTTTGCTTGTTTTACAAAACTACATAATTAATAATGTATATATAATAATGTTATATAATTAACTGTTGGTCACAGCATTTGTCATAACCAAATCACCCATACAGTCATCACCCATACAGAACATTTAAAGGGACCACGATCCCTGAACAGTTATGAGGAAAAAAAACGCTAAGAACAAAGTACTGCATTTATCACCAACAATGTATAGAACTACATTTAACCCAAAGGTGAATTATGTATGTCACAGTCACTACAAAGTAGTAATACTTGCTTTGTTTGAGAATAAAATCATCAGTCTTCTCCAAAGACGAGATCGTCGAGCAGCTGCCCGACATCTCCTTTGTGCACACCTTAATCTAACAATTGCAGACATGCCAACCATTTCAAACGCTGAACTAAACCGTTCTAGTAAAGTTGTCGAGTTACTGATGCAATCAGCTGTTAGTGCACCTGTCGCTCATGACTTTTAAATTGTTGCGCTTGTGAAAACGTCATAGGTCACATGTAACGTCAACATGGCGAATGATGTCCGGATCGCATTCATACTTAACGAGATTTGGCCATTAAGTACCTACTCTTTTAGCGCTCGTTAAGTAAGTACTCATTGAAATTAAGTACCTACTCATTGAGTATGCGATTCCGAACGCAGCCCTTGTGTGAAGACCATCCGAAGGTTAATGACATAGAGTTTTAACAAATTTGATGTTAAGGAGTTAATAGATTTTAAACAAAGCAATCCTGCTACTTTTTAGCCTAATATGCTTATGAAATGTTTGTCCATCAAAAAATAGTGTAACTTTATGTATATAAACTATATATTTTATATTTTTATCAAATTTCCTAGTGTTCCACATTAGGAAATGTGGTTTCCAAATCCGGGACAGTATGATCAGCCTAATGTGGGACAGTACTTCAAAGACTCAAAAATGTGTGGTGGGGCATGTTTAAAATTTTTATTTATTTATTTTTATTTATAAAAATATGAATAATGTTTATATTAGACAAATCTTAACTAAAGAAAAAATGTTTCACCTAAGGCATTGATGAAATGGAAACAGGATTTTCATGACCTTTTTTTCAGAATCTGTGGTCAGACATTAATAAATATGTAATTCCTAATAAATAAGTCAAAGAAACTCACTTTAAAATAATAAATATATATTATCCATGTAATGATTTTATCAGTAAGTTTAAAGAAGGGGTTTCTCCATTATGCTGTTTTGGTAAAGAGGAAACAGAAACAATTGTACATTTATTTTTTTAGTTGTAATTATACCAAATTATTTTGGTCCAAAGTTTATCTGTTTATTTGTTAGTTTTTTTTTTTTTAGAAATGCATCACTATAACTGATATAATGGTCTTGTTTATGGATTGTGATACTGGTTTACTGGAAATGGATAATATAACTAAAGATTTTGTTATTTTACATGTTTCATTCATTCATAACAAAGAAAATTACTAACTAAGATTTAAGAGAGAATCTAAAATAGAATAAGATTTTACTATTCTACATGTATCAATGTGATTTTTGGTATTTTATCATAGATTTTTCAGTGTCCCACATTGGGGAAACAACTGTCCCACATTAGGAAGCTGCTGATTATTTCAGACAACTTGCAATAAGAGCACTAATATGTCTATAATTTCTCTTATGAATGGGTTATCTGAGTTCTCTCTTTTGATTTGATTAGGGAGACATACTGGGGTTTTTTAAATGGTATTGTGTGTGGATTTAATGTTTTGGTTACACATCGCAATATGTCACAGAAGTCTGAAGTGCAAAAAATGTCCCACATTAGGGCAATTCACTATCTCTATTCTGCACTGCTGATTAGTTATTTTACAGTAAACTGTAAAGCAATGGAATTATAATACACAAGAATGTGTTTTGGATCTCAGGTTTTATACTAAATAGTTTGTGTTTGGCACCTTGATGTTTTCAATTTTGTAATGACTTTTCAAGTATTGTATAATATCAACTTATTTTTAGACTATTTCATTGTTTACAGATACAAACACATGATATTTAACATGTGTCCAACTAAAATGTGTATTATTACAATTTTCTATCTGTTTTAATTTGAATTGTTAATGTAATTTGTTGTATTTAGTCATATTTTGATCGAGTGGATGTTGTCATAAACACATGTAAATAACTAAAAAAGACGACAAGGAGGCAAGATGATACAGTATTTCACTAATGGAATTTATTAATTCATGTCATTTGTTTACATTGAATGTAATTACAATTATTCACTTTTAAAATGGTAAAACACAAAATGTAAACTTTTCACTTGTGGCATTATTTGTAGGCCATTTAATGTATTATACATATTAACTATAATCACAATTGGTAAAACATCACCTTCATGTGTAAAACTGAGCACTAGCTATAAAAAGAAAAACACCAAGGAACTAGCCTAACAAAGGGTCAGCGGAACAATTATAAACAGTTAGGTATCATCACACATCAACACAGACACAGGAAAGCTGGTGTCTGGCATGCCCATACAGCAGGTTAAAGACTAGAACCTGAGCCTATTTTCACATATGTACATATTTATGGCACAGTATGAGTCTGCCTGACAGAAACTCATCTACAATCCTTGGCAGCATGTGACTAAATTAGAAGGACTTGAGTTTAGGTAGAACTTGTGAACAATACTCCAAATCAAATGGCACATCAATGACAACTTTCTCAGATGGAGCCCAGACAAGCAGCTTGCATCTCTCTAATCTTGTATAAAACATACCTAGTTGGACTTGAAGGTAGTAACCACGGGATCCATTTGGTTGCAGCTGTGGAACCCTGTCCACCATCTTCACATCTGTGAGCTTGCTGGAAAACACTTCAGCCAGAGATGCACAGTTCTTGGTCAGAACAGGACATTTAATCTCCAGCAGCTCTGTGGAGTTAACCACGCCATCTGGGCTTGCAGAAAGCCATGGTTCTGTGACACTAACTACAGTGCCTCTCTTCTCAACTGAAAACCCACAGCTCTCCATCCATGCGTAGGCCACCTCCTCATTCTCCTGGCCATACCTGGTTGCAGTGTTCCCATGGAACCTAGGAAACAGGTGCTCTCTAAGAAAATGATCTGGCTTAGTAGATGCACGCACGGGGACCTTTTTTGCAGAGCTAGCAGTTACTCTTAATTTACGTGCATCAAACCACAAGTGGGAGGCACTCTGCATTTTAGTGAACTCCTCCAAACTGGCACATTTATCTCCATCTAATTTAATGTACATATCATAAAATGACATGCATTTCTGGCACTGTATGTCTGTGCCATGTTCACTATGAGGCAGCTGGAGCTGTGTGGGAGCTGCTGGAATTTGATCTGCTTCAGCAGAGATGCATTTGTGCAGAAGGCTGCCCACTGGAACACTGGCGACTTCTAAGCTCATCTTCAGTGCTTCATGTGAGCTGTAGGCAGGGGTTGGCGGTAGAGATGGAGAGATGGGCAGGATGTTCTCAGAGACATCAGAACCTTATTTGTGGTGCCTGAAACATATTACTCAACCTTTCCAGTTCCAGTGGCGCTGTTCATCTGTGCAGGACAATCCAGTTAGACCTTTGGACACTGCAAACTGCACCTTTAACAAAGTTTAAATAGAACAGTTACATATTTTTAATATATTACAGTCCTTAGTGTCACAATACTTTTATAGAAAATATGGACAGTTTATGGTGACAACTATAAACTGTCCATATTTTTCAACTTACCTTGATGATGCATTTACCCAAATTGCCATTTGAGATTAAACTGAAATGAATTAGAATTGGTATACTTACCTACACAGAAAGGAGGTGGTTCACCAAAATGTGGTGTGCTGACAGAATATTACCTTTACCCAAACTTGAACGACCTTACCTTAACCCAAGCAGCATCAATGAACAAGAGATTAGACTTTTACTTATCTGGAAATGGTGCACAATCTGTTGATTAAAAAATAAAAATGTTAGTCATATACTAAATTTTATTTCCTAGATGCCTTTGAAGCCAAAGTTTTCATCAGCTCTTCTATCTGATACCCAGACAGTACTTTGGCTTGGTTGAACATCAGCCTTCATAAATACCAGGTCATCGATGTTGTTGTCTTTTCCACTGTGGAGGTACTGATACGGCTCTGTACTTTTGTAATTGCGCATTGTAGACCCATCCACACCAAGTGACAACACAAAATAATTAAATATGTCCTCGTACGTTATATGAGGCCACTTCTTCATGTCATCCTCCCACTCGTGAATCGTTTGAGGGTGTGGCACTGACCTGCCATTTCGATTGTTCAGCGATTTTTGGAAATGTTCCCACGACATAGTTCACCAATTTAGTTCAGCTAACGTTAGTTTGCCCAGGGAAGCGAAGAAACGGAAGTGCCACACAAAAACCGGAAGTTGGACCCATATTTACTTCCGCGTTCGAAAATAAGGCGAATAGCTTACCTGCAGTCATATCGCAGTTGTTTTACACGTTCACTGTTTCTTTCAAACGGGACTCTGTAGATTTGTTTCATTCGGATTCTGTTGCGGGCAAGTACACAGCTGTGACAGAAACTGGAGGAGGATACAATTGCAAATAACGCTTTTAATGAGTTGGTAAGTAGTAAGGTCAGGTACACAACAACACAGATGGTACACAGGTCGACTGGTCGGACGGACTCCAGCGCAGATGGTGGGTGACGCAGGGACCTCGGTGGACAACCAGTGAAGTGCTCCCAGTCCAGTGTAGAATCTCCAGTGATGGTGCTCGGTGAATCCGTGGAAGTGCGAAGAAACACGATGACGAACACGGGGAAATCAGGAGGACGCACAGCTCAGGAACAGAAACCACAACGATCTGAAAACATGAGACACCAGTTACTGAACATATAAAGGGACAAACAGATTGAAACCAGCTGGCGCTGCTGATCATCAATGATCAGTGACCACGCCCACAGACATACACACACACACACACACACACACACACAGCAGCAAGCGAGACGAGAGAGAGACAGTGAATTCATGAACCGTGACAACAACATAATACAGAAATGCTCACATTGGCCCTCATTTATCAAAAGTGCGTACACCAAATTTCCAGCGTACACCTGGCGTACTCCCAAAACCACGGTGACTTTGATATTTATCAATATGGACGTTGGCGTACGGCACGCTCAAATCCTACGCCAGGTCAGGAGGTGGTGTACATGTACGCATGTTTTGAGTTAGTGCGGAAATGCGCAGAAAAACAATTCCTAACACCACAAAACGCACTGACAAACTAAAAGATATGAGGAGCTCTTTTCCAAAACGCGATAAACGCAATTTTTAAAAATAAATTTGTATTTTATTTCTATTAATAAACTAGTGTTGTGTCTGCAAATATTAAATTGATGATCACCATCTCCGTAGTGAACGCGCCTATAGAGAGAGTAGCCTATTTCTTTTCGTTTATAATTGTTTCGTTTAAAGACATTTCAAGCTTTCTTTATAGATATATTTCTCATGTCTGTGAGGCATATACTGAGTTTCGGTTAATTTGTGATTAGATGCGCTCCAGTTCACGTGCAATGCAAGGGACCGCGCCCAATGTCATGACTCATGATTATATTGTCTGCTATTTGCTTCTTATTTATTAAATCCAGGCAATTGGTTGATGAAAAAAATATTAAAATTAAGATACAATTTATACAAAACGAAATTCACTTTAAAGAAAGGCTTTCTACAAAACAAAACTTAATTAAGTGGCCAAAATCATGTCTGAGCATGTCTCCCGATATATTGCGCATCCTATCTTAGCCTATGTTCACTTTTCATAATCAACATAGATGGGGAAAAAATAACATTATAATTTTTTAACAAATATGAAACTAAATGCACTTAGTTAATGGCTACAACACGTAGCCTAATAGTAGGCCTGAATATTGTTATCATTACTTTTTTCAAGTTCGGCACGCATGACTATTAGCCTAAATGTGTTACTAAATGATTTGAATGTATTTTTAACATTGTTGTATTTAAGGACTGTATTTGTGTGTTATTTTTAAATTATTTGTTTTATGTGGTGGACAATATTGGAACGTGACATTGGAAATATTTATTTTATTTTTACTATTTAATTTATTTTACTATTTATTTTGTTTGGCTTTTATTTATTTCATGCAGTTGCACTTATTTAATTTATATTCATTTATAGTATGAGTCCCTGATTATATGTTGCATGTTCTCTTGTTGTTTTTTTGTTTGTTTGTTTTTTACAAAAAATTGATGGATTTATAGCGTTTTGAAAAAAAAATACAATTAACTTTGAATTTATCATCAACAATATTGTTGTTTGATTTAATAATAATTTTTCATGATGGTGATGGTCTCGATCTCCACGTACGAGAAGTGTCTCCTCTTTGCCGTCTTCCGTGTGTCCATGGCGTAAAATGAGGGCGTGGGGGAAGCGGATACTTGAATGTATAGGGGCGTGTTATTCTAATGACGATCGTTTTCAGCCGCGGCATTTATCAAGGGCAGGTATTGCGTACACCTGGATTTCAAAGGTACGCACAGCTTCATAAATCAGGCGGTGAGAGGAGTGTAAGCATAATCTTACGCCAACATATATGCCCGTTTCTACGCAAGAATGATAAATCAGGGCCATTGTGTATGTTTTGGAAGGTGGTGTCATCCTCAATTATGCTCTGCTGTATTTCTCGTAGCCTTGTGGAATTATTTGCAATCAACATATTGACTATATGGGTCTCTTGTTCTGCAGTAAACATTCTTCCTCTGCCCCCAGCATCTGGACGTCTAGCAATTCTGTAAAGTAACAATTTCAGTATTTTTACATGTATGGTATTGTTGTGTTTCTCATTCGAGTATGGCAGTGCTGCAAAACTTAGTGAATGAATGAATGAATGAGGCATTTATATAGCGCTTTCATATGTACTACTGTACACCCAAAGCGCTTTACAATTATATCAGGGGGTCTCTCCTCAACCAGCACCAGTGTGCAGCATCCACTTGGATGATGCGACGGCAGCCACAGTAC
This sequence comes from Rhinichthys klamathensis goyatoka, assembly GCF_029890125.1. Taxonomy (NCBI): domain Eukaryota; kingdom Metazoa; phylum Chordata; class Actinopteri; order Cypriniformes; family Leuciscidae; genus Rhinichthys; species Rhinichthys klamathensis. The sequence goes on from NW_026606632.1 coordinate 1,833,060, forward strand.
AATGGCGCCAGTGCGCTCACCACACACCAGCTATAGTTGGAGAGGAGAGAGAGTGAAAGAGCCAATTCAGTGTAAATTCTCATTCCGAGATTCTCATTTCGAAATGTCCTTATGATGCTTGCTACAGTGTAGCGGCTCAAGTTAGGCTGAACCCGTTGGCCAGCTTCCCTCGGGGTCATGGTTGATTACATGGTCCACTATTGTAGCTATGATGTCATCAGTAATTCTATTTCTATACTCTTCTTACTCCTCCTCTTCCCCCTTCTCGTCCTCCTCTTGCTCCTCCTTGTCCTCTTCCTCTAACTTCACCTCCTTGTCCTTGTTGTCCTCTCCCTCTCGCTTCTTCTCCTCCGCGTCCTCTTCCTCCTCCTCTTCCTCCTACTTCTTCACCTCTGCGTCCTCTTCCTCCTACTTCTAAACCTCCACGTCCTCTTCCTCTGCCTCCTCTAATTCTCACTCTTCTCACTTATCCTGCTCCCTCCATTGTACTCCACACGGACATCTTACCTGACGGCTTATTTATAGTGCTTAGGCTGATTGCAAAGTGAACTAATTATCTAAAACAGTTTTCACATGTGACTGTGCCAGACAGTTGGCAAAATAGTGTAAATAATAGCCATACATGTGTATAGTTTTGCTAGGAATGTGTTGATCATTTGGAAATTGGGTGTAAAGCAGTGAGTTGTGTTTACAGTTTCACAAAAAGAGTGCTGTGCAGTGGATTGTACCTACAGTTTTGCAAAGTGTGTGTTACAAAATTGCAAACTGAGTGCAAAGCAGTGTTTGTGCTTTTAGTTTAGCAAACTCAGTGAGTGGTTTTGCTATACGTATTAATAGTTTTAGAAATTATGCTATAAGAATCACGGGTAGGGTTTAAGCATTCAGAAAAAAATTTAATCAAGGCAGTAGTTTTGAAAAATATGATTATGATTTTTTTCGCAGCTAGGTGGCAACCGCGGGCGGTACACTCCGGTTTAGAGTACACCGGCGCTCGTTTAGGAGTTTATCAAAGCGGTTAGATTCATTAAAAAGCTGAGATTCTAAGCTTTACGATGATACATATTTTGTGTTATTCCACGTTTGAAAACGTACTCGGTTACTAACGTAACCTCTGTTCTCTCTAGAGAGGGAACGAGTACTGCGTAATATCTTACGCTATGGGGAAAACCTCTTTTCCTCGAGATATTGAAGCCAAAAATTATCCTTAATTTTTAATCAATGCAAAACGCTTTGCGGCAGCAAGCAGACATAGGCGAGGCGGCTCGCGCGCCTATTGGCTGCTCTGCGGCAAAAGCAGCAGCCTATCGAGAGCGGCTCTGCGTGACATCTTGACCACTTCGCGCCCATTTCGTCACGTCCCGCCAGAAAGGGCGTGGTCTCGCCCTATAAATATAGCTCGATAAGGCTGGTACACTGGTTTTCATCGCCGAAGCGAACCAGAGCGTATTGTAAGCACGGCAAGATACGCAGTACTCGTTCCCTCTCTAGAGAGAACAGAGGTTACGTTAGTAACCGAGTACGTTCTCTTACGAGAGTATCTCTCGTACTGCGTAATATCTTACGCTATGGGGAACACAGTGTAACACGCCGTGCATACAGGGATCCAACACCAAAGTCCCAAGGGCAGAGGCCCGGGGCGCATGTAGTGCATAATCACCATAGACTCACAAAGAGTGAAGGAAGAGGGGCTAGAAGCGTCATTCCTTATAAAATAGCATCCAGAGGAGCTAATCATATAGATATTATACCACGTAGTCAAGGTGAAAACACTTTCAGCCTAAACTGGGTGGCCATACATGTGTTGACACTCGTGGAGCTGCTGTATCAGTCAGTGAGCGATACGCAGGCCAAACTCAGCATCTGGGCCGACACAGCGGGGCAGATTGCACTGAATTCTAGACCGCCAAAAGCTTAGCTTGTAAGGCGGGGACCTCCAGATTATAGTATTTTATAAATGTAGACGGCGAGGCCCAGCCCGCAGCCGTATAAATATCTTGCAGGGTAATCCCGCTAGACCATGCCCACGAAGAGGCCACGCCTCTCGTGGAGTGCGCTCTGACACCCAAGGGACACTGCAGGCCCTTAGAGGTGTAAGCCAGCGCTATGGCATCAACTATCCATCTGGATAGGCTCTGTTTTGATGCGGCAAGTCCCTTAGAACGTCCGCCAAACAAAACGAAAAGCTGCTCAGTCTGTCTAAAACCAGACGAACGGGACACATAAGCTCTTAGTGCCCTGACGGGGCAAAGGAGACTCGCGTCCTTCTCCTCATTGAGAACCGGAAGGGCGGACAGGGAAATCACCTGGGCCCTGAACGGTGTGTTGAGGGATTTCGGCACGTACCCGTGCCTAGGTTTGAGTATGACCTTTGAGTCATTAGGCCCAAACTCCATACATGACGCGCTTACCGAAAGCGCTTGTAAGTCCCCTACGCGCTTCACTGAAGCGAGAGCCATGAGAAACACCGTTTTGAAAGACAGATGTTTCATGTCTGACAAATGGATTGGCTCGAATGGGGCACCTTTCATGGCTTCCAACACCGTGGAAAGGTCCCACATCGGGACTGAAGGGGGCCTGGGAGGGTTCAATCTCCGAGTTCCCCTGAGGAAACGCACGACTAAGTCGTTCTTCCCCAGTGGCTGGCCAGACGCCGGTTTGGAAACGTTGCTATGGCCACCACGTATACTTTGAGCGTGGATGGGGTTCTGCCCTTATCCAGCAGCTCTTGAAGGAAGGAAAGCACTTCCGTAACCCCGCAGTCTACGGGTGAAAAGCCCTGAGCTTGACACCAAGCAGAGAACACAGACCATTTCGAGGAATAGAGCCGTCGAGTAGACAGAGCTCTAGCCTGCGTGATCGTGTTTAACACTCCCTCCGGGAGGTTAGCGGGTACCCGTTGATGGCCCATGCGTGCAAGGACCACAGATCCGGGCGAGGATGCCAAATCGAGCCCCCTGCCTGAGAGAGGAGGTCTCTCCTCAGTGGTACAGGCCACGGGGCAGTGCTGGCCAGCTGCATCAGGACTGGGAACCAGGTCTGGTTTGTCCAGAGCGGGGCCACGAGCAGCACTGGGCATCCGTTTTCCCTGATTCGTTCCAACACTTGAGGCAGGAGCGAGACAGGGGGAAAAGCATATAGGGGAACGCGGGGCCAGAAATGGGCCAGCGCATCCCTGCTCTTCAAGCAGAAGTTCGGACACTGAGAGTTTTTCGTGGGACGCGAACAGGTCCACCTGCGCTCTGCCGAACGTTTCCCACAGCAGTTGGATCATCTGCGGGTGCAGTGACCATTCCCCTGCTGGGACATTGTTTCTGGACAGTCTGTTTGGTCCCACATTCAGGCGACCAGGCACATGCGCTGCTCTCAGCGAGAGCAGGTTGTGCTAAGCCCAGACCAGAAGGCGTTCCGTCAACCTGTAAAGGTTTCGGGACCTGACGCGGCCCTGGCGATTTATGTGTGCCACCACTGACATGTTGTCCGACCGGACCAGGACGTGGTGACCTTTTATCTGGGGACAGAAGCACCGTAGCGCTTTGTTATCATTTCCAAGCAGTTTATGTGAAGGAGCTTTTCCCATTCTGACCACAGGCCAGCGAACGGTCTGCCCTTGAGCAGCGCTCCCCATCCCGAGGTGGAGGCGTCCGTAGACACCACCTGCACACTCGAGGCGGTCCCCAGACTCACACCTGACTGATACCAGTCGGTTACTTTCCAAGGTTTCAGAGCTGAAACGCACTTTAGATCGACACTGAGGCGAAACAGACCAGCGGTCCGTGCCCGGGGCGGAACTCGCGCTTTCAGCCACATCTGCAGTGGGCGCATGCGAAGCAGGCCCAGCTGGAGTACAGAGGCTACTGAGGCCATCAGGCCCAGTATTTTCTGAAACCTTTTGAGCGGGACTATAGAGCCATGGCGGAAGGAGTTCGCAACGCGCTGAATGTCTAGTCCGCGCTCCGGTGACAGGCGTGCTGTCATGGATAGCGAGTCCAGCACTGTTCCCAGAAAAGAAATTTTCTGACTGGGAGACAGCGAGCTTTTCGCCCAATTGACTGTGAGGCCCAGATTCTCGAGGTGTTCGAGTAATGTGGCCCTGTGTTCTATGAGCTCTGAGTGTGATCGAGCTAGAATCAGCCAATCGTCCAAGTAGTTCAAAACTCGCATGCCCCGAAGTCTCAGGGGTGCGAGAGCCGCGTCCATGCACTTCGTGAATGTACGGGGTGCTAGGAACAGGCCGAACGGCAGGACTGTGTATTGATATGCCTGGTCCTCGAAGGCGAATCTCAAGAATCGCCTGTGATGGGACGCTATTTGTATTCGGAAATAGGCGTCTTTCAGATCTATTGACATAAATCAGTCCTCTTGGCGAACTCGCGCGAGGATTTTCCTGGTTGTAAGCATTTTGAACTGGCCCTTCACAAGTGCTCTGTTCAGCTGTCGCAGATCTAAAATGGGTCTGAGACCTCCATCTTTTTTTGGTACCAGAAAATATCTGCTGTATAGGCCCCCTTCGCTCTGAGCCTGAGATAAAGGTTCTATAGCACCTTTGCTCAGTAGTTTCGCTATCTCGGCTCGAAGTAGATGTGCTACTTCTGTTTTCACCGTGGATTTGACGCGCGCCGTGTAACGGCGGGAGCGTCGAGCGAACTGTAGCGAATAGCCTCTTTTTATAGTGTTCAGCACCCATTCTGTTACCCCAGGAAGCTGTGCCCACACTTTCGCGTGAATAGCTAGGGGTAGAATGAGATCTGGGCTCTGGCCGTGACATAGTGACGGCAAGGGAGCTCCGGCGTGCTGTAACGCAGACACTGTGTTTACAGTGTTCAGCACCCATTCTGATACCCCAGGAAGCTGTGCCCACACTTTCGCGTGAATAGCTAGGGGTAGAATGAGATCTGGGCTCTGGCCGTGACATAGTGACGGCAAGGGAGCTCCGGCGTGCTGTAGCGCAGACACTGTGTTTACAGTTTGTGAGTCGGGGGGCACGCCGATAGCGGCGGGCAGCCTGGCCGCGCTCAAATCCCTTATAGCAGTTTGCTGAGGGAGAGAGAGCGGGGCGAGCCCCGTGGGGCTCAACATGTCTGTGAGTGAATGTTGGCGCGGGACAGCGGGCACATTTACTGCACTGAAAACACCATCGGCCTGAGCTGACTGAATGTGTGTTGGTTTCGTTTTTATAGAACCCGTGGGACATGTGGTGTGTAATGTCTGTGGGCACTGAGACGTGGGCACATTCACTCCGTTTAGTGCACAATCGACATGAGGCGATTTTGTTTGTGCGAGCCCTGCATTTTTGCGGGCTGTGTGTGTGTGTAGAAATGAGCACTGGGTTGTGGGCATTTTTATTACACTCATAACACCATCGGCTGTGGCCGGAACACCAGAAAATACACTGCTTATGTGATTTATCTGGGTCGCCGTGGAAACAGCATTTGTGTGCAGGCAAGCCGTGGCACTGGCTTGCTTACTGCAAAATACACTGGAACAGTCGCATTTTCTGGAACTGAACGAGCGAAAAAATTTCGGTGGAAGTCTGGCCGCGGCGAGACTGAAACACCGTCGACTTCCTAGAAGGCTAGGAAGACTTGTGTTGGTTTCGTTTTACAGAAACCGTGGTAGTGTTTGTGGGCACTGGGTTGTGGGCACATTCACTACATTTAATGCTCAATTGACATGCGTCGATTTCATTTGTGCGAGCCCTGTACCGTGGCGGGCTGTGTTTGTGTGTAGAAATGAACCCTGGGCTGTGGGCATTTTATTACACTCATAACACCATCGGCTGTGGCCGGAAAACCAGAAAATACAATGCTTATATGATTTTTCTGGGTCGCCGTGGAAACGGCATTTATGTGCAGGCAAGCGGGCCGTGGAACCGGCTTGTTTACTGCAAAATACACTGGAACAGTCGCATTTTCTGGAACTGAACGAGCGAAAAGTTTCGGTGAAAGTCTGGGACTAAATTTCTATCCGCTGCGAGAGCCGGGATCAAACACGGGTCTCTTGCGCGAAGGCTTCGGGTTCCACCACTGCGCCACAGGTGAGAACTACATTAGCGCAAGCAGATAAGAGAGTGTCATCACAGTTTTGTGTGTGTCGGCGTTTGTTTGCAGGTGTGCGTGTTATACAACAGGCTCATTGCTGCAATAATGACATTTTCAGCCGCTCAAACTAGGAGCTGAGAAATGTTTGAGAAATGGAGATTAGTCCGGCCTCGGCGGGACTAAAACACACTCTTTTCTCATTTTGCCGGTGACGCACGCCCATGGGGGGGCGGGGTAGATTTCTTATAACGTAAAGAAAGCTAGCCGCGGTTTTAGGGCTCGCGGTCTTGATGCTGGCCCGTTTCCCCGACGACTCGCGGACAGAAGGGGGGAGGTCCACAGAGCTCGCCCAGTCCTCACTGTCCGACGCCAGGATAGAGCAGCAGGTCTCCTCTACAGATGCAGCTATCTTGTCGTCATTAACCCTCTGGGGTCCAAGGTGTTTTTGGGGTCCTTGAGATGTTTTGACATACTCTGACATTTGTGCTTTTTTCAGTTGCTTATAAACAAATTACTGGCAAAGGTGTAATAACACTCTATTTAGCACAAACAGGGCTATCATAATATGTTATCAACATGTATGTACATGTTTGTATTTTTGAGAGAATATTGTTTATGCGTGGTTATTGAAAAAACTAAAACTTAAAGTTTCTGAAATAAAGGCCACAAAACACATACTAAATATGTGTCCACAAGACTTTTGACCAATGGATGTTGTCGCCTAGAGTTTTTGCTTCAAAATGATCTGAAAATCATCCTGCCTTATCATTCACATAAAACAATAGATTGGTTTAAATTTAAAAATGACACTTTTTGTTTGGAAAGGCAATATGCGCAGGGGTGTGACCTGCTGTGATTCACACCTTAGAAAAGACAATGGGCCCGCATAACGAGCGCATAATGGGGCTGCATACTAATGACCCTTTCATTCAGGTGTGTCACTGAGCCACAAGAATGCAATGACAATATATATATATATATATATATATATATATATAGGCCTATATAATACAAAATTGGTTCACAGTTCCAATTATTTATTTATTTTTCAAATTGTGCTTGCAAATTGTATAATATCAAATGTAAACATTTCTAGTAATTGTGCAGTTAATTCTCATACTGTTTTTACAGAAAGTTTGGGAATATATCCCAAATGTGTCACTAATAAAACACAATACAAATAATTTAAAGAGGAGGCTTATATTGAGCTTTTAAGATTTACCTAAGATTTATTTATATGTAGCCTACATATATTTTTGCTATTTTAATAAAAAGGTTACAAATACAACAACAATTAAAATGAACTATATTTCAAATGTAATCTTTCTTTGTATATATTAAAGTATACATTTTATCATACATATTTCACAGTTGCGGATTAATTAGTTTGAATATATAGCCTACAATCGAACAAACACTATAATAACATCTTAGCAAACAAGCTTATTTGATGTGGCAGTATTTTACAGTAAAAACGACATCTTGTCTTTCATATGTAACATATCGTTTTTATGATTAGGACATATAAATGTTAATTTGCAGTTTAATACGTTGCTTATACAAAAATATTTTATTTCAACATATTTCAGTCGATTTTTACTCATCTCAGTCAGGGTTCTAAATTAACTTTTTTGATCACCAGCCAATGTGGCTGGTAACTTTCTAAAGTTACCAGCCATTTAGAATTTCCACTAGCCAAATTTTTTCCGGTGAAAATAAGAGAAATTATGAGTGCCACTGAATGCATTTGATAATTTTATTAACATTGTTGGCATGAAAAACACATATAAAGTACAATACAAGACAGAAAGTGCAAACATTTCATTTCAAGTTTGGGATCTATCTCTATTAGGGATGTGCACGAATATTCGAATTTTCGCTCTGTAATTATTATTAAAAAATAAAATACTAATACTAATACTTTTTTTCTTCAATTTTTTTTCGCAGTTATAATTAAATGCACTGGGTGGAGCATTTAACAAGTGGATTGTGTTTTTGATCACATAATGTCGTTGTCTGCCTCGTGAAGTTTGGAATTACTTAGATGAAAATGATAGCCTATTACAAAATGGAATTACGTTTAATCAATTATTAATTATTATTATTATCATAATATCACCACCACAATGAGAAATCACATGAAATCCAAAGAAACAGCAGTCGACTGAGGAAGCAGCTGTCCATCACTGCATTAACGACTGCAGGTCAGCAGCTGTACCCCGATATCTTCTGGTAGCAAAATGATTTTGACATATGCTTCCTTTAAGTTTCGTTGAGGGAGACAGGTTTAAGAACAGAAAACGCAAAGTGCTGTTACTTCACTTTGCACACACACACGCGCGCGCGTCTCTGCAACGCCTGTGTGTCAGCGCAGCGCGTTTTCTCACTCGAGCATGTGGATATTATTGTTTTTCTCAACATGAACGTGAAACAATATAAACACGATAATCATATGCTGACTCGAGTATGCTGACTACGTTCTGTACGATAACTGCGCAGTCTGCTTCTTTTTTTTTTTTTTTTGCGTTTTTTCCCCGTTTGCGCTGCCTGAGCTTAAATGCTTTTGTTGTTTATATATTTTGTTTACACATATTGTTTAATGTTTTCAACTAAAAGAAAACCTTAAGATATATAGTAAGCTTGTTGTGTATAGGCTATTTCCTAATGTATAAGCTTGTAAGAAATAATGACAAAAACCTTAAACTTAAAAAAAATAACGTAGGCTATCTCTCGTTAAACGACATTTAAATTTAAACCCAGAAGTCTGTCCCAACCACCGCCGCATTTAGTTTAATCTTAACTTTTTACTTTAGCTACTTTACTAGCTCCCTCCTCTTTCAGTCTGCTCCCTGCTCTGGCTCGTTCTTCATCTTCCTTGTGTTTTCTGGTGGACGGACGCGTACGCTCCGTTTGTTTCCATGATCATTTCTCGCGCTGGTTTCACTGCAAACTGCGCGCAGCCAATGGGCGTATGAAACGTCATCACGTAGCATTACGGCACAGTGTTTATGGGAAATGTAGGAAGTACTGCCAGGGGGATAAATGACCGAGAACAGAACCTTATGCATCACCGGCCAAACTGGCTAGTAAGTTTTTATTAACACCCGCCAAAATGAATTTTAACCCGCATTTGGCGGGTTGGCGGGTGTTCATTTAGAACCCTGATCTCAGTATTGGAATATAGTTAGGTAAAAGCTGTTCATTCATTCACACACAAAAATGCGATTCATATTCAAACAGTCTTTTTGTTTACGGACACTATTTCATATCGCGATTAGTACAAAGCACTTGAAAATAAAGAATGTACCTATTCCTCAGCTGGATCCGTTACTCCTCCAAATGAAACTACCTGCACTTCTGAGGTAATTTTTTCCAGGATTATTATTAAGATAGTATTATTCCTCACAGCGTCGTAAATATGAGTCTCTTTCAGTGGGTTATCCAGCTGATGTGGGCGTGGATCGCCTCCGTGGGCATTTGCTGAGGGAGAGCATTTGTGTTTGAATAGAGCGCGCGCTCCGTGGGCGTGGTCAAATTAACTTTAATGACCTGAGACGAGAACGACTATCATCTCTCTCTTTTCGTACAGATTACATAAAATGAGAAAATTTGTTTTTTAATATAAATTACTTCATTTAAAAGAAGATAATTCAGGCTTCATGCCTGTGTGCCTGTATACCTGTTTGACTGAGTATTTGCAGAGTTACAGTTCAAAATCAACAGAGTAATTTGAGTCTCTTTTGCACTGATAAGGAAAAAAGTGAGCTGGTATCGCCGGCGAGACCGCCGACCCCAGAGGGTTAATGGCGGAAGCGGCGGTGCGCGGCGGCCGTTATCCGTCAGTGAGCGACTCGAGTGAAGCTGGTGAAGCTGGCGGGCGAACCGGCGAGCTTGCACGGGCTGGAGAAGGCTCGGGGACCCGCTGAGTATGGCGCTTTTTTACGGCGCGGCACTGCAGCGGGTGGAAGTGCAGTCTCGCTGAAGGATGCCAGGCGAGTCCTCAGAGTCACCGTAGGCAATCGCTCGCAGTGAGGGCAGCCGCCGTCGGCGAGCGCGAGAGCTGCATAATCCTCTCACAGGCAGGAAACACATCACATGGCGGTCCCCGTCGCTGAGTGTGGCTCGGCACGAGCCACAGGAGAATGGCATCTTTAAAAAGACGCGGCTCTTTTAGATGATAGACGTGTGAGTCGCGGGGCGAGCACACACACACACACACATACACACAGAGCAGAGTAAAAGATATATAGTACGCCGGAAAGCGCAGCAGGTACGGCGGCTGAAGGCGGCAAGAAGAAGGCCAGCGACTCAAGACTCGATGGCTCGTCCCGCTTAAAGGCTTGTATCGAACGGCGCGGCTTCTCACTCCGGATCCAGCGATGCGAGAGGCTTCGCTGAAGAGATGAAAATCAGTGTACCAGCCTTATCGAGCTATATTTATAGGGCGAGACCACGCCCTTTCTGGCGGGACATGACGAAATGGGCGCAAAGTGCCCCCATTGGTCAAGACGTCACGCAGAGCCGCTCTCGATAGGCTGCTGCTTTTGCCGCAGAGCAGCCAATAGGCGCGCGAGCCGCCTCGCCTATGTCTGCTTGCTGCCGCAAAGCGTTTTGCATTGATTAAAAATTAAGGATAATTTTTGGCTTCAATATCTCGAGGAAAAGAGGTTTTCCCCATAGCGTAAGATATTACGCAGTACGAGAGATACATAGGAAAACACATTGCATCCTGGAAAGATGAGAGACATGTTTTTTAGCTAAGGATGCATATCATCGTGAGGAATATCTCGTGATCAACGCAATGGATTATGTTGTGTTTGGGCTCTTTGTAATCGTAAAACTCTGCTGTCAATAAAAATGTCCGACTTTCCACAATTCATGCATGTTTCATGGAGTTATGAGCTAATACGTCACACCAAAGCATCACATCAATTTATCTATATTGGATGTCCGCCTGTGCAGGTTCATGTGTTAGAAGTCCACGAGGAATATCTTTAGATCTGAGTGATGGATTATGGTGAGTTATGGCTCTTTTTAATCGTGAGAGTCTGCTGTAAATAATGTTGCCATTTTCTACGATATGTACGTGCTTCATGAAGTTATAGGCGAAAACGCAACGCGAGTGCTTCATCAGTATATACTTGGCTAGGTGTGTATGTGATATTTTTTGTATAGAACTCCATCTTTAGTTCTGACTGAGTGATAGATTATGTTAAGTTTGGACTCATTTTAATCGGATATTTACAGCATCTGCTGTAAATAATGATGTGCCATTTTCCACAATCGGAGAATGTTTCATGAAGTTACGAGCTAGAATGTCATAAATTCAGCACCCATATACACTCACCTAAAGGATTATTAGGAACACCTATTCAATTTCTCATTAATGCAATTATCTAATCAACCAATCACATGGCAGTTGCTTCAATGCATTTAGGGGTGTGGTCCTGGTCAAGACAATCTCCTGAACTCCAAACTGAATGTCAGAATGGGAAAGAAAGGTGATTTAAGCAATTTTGAACGTGGCATGGTTGTTGGTGCCAGACGGGCCGGTCTGAGTATTTCACAATCTGCTCAGTTACTGGGATTTTCACGCACAACCATTTCTAGGGTTTACAAAGAATGGTGTGAAAAGGGAAAAACATCCAGTATGCGGCAGTCCTGTGGGCGGAAATGCCTTGTTGATGCTAGAGGTCAGAGGAGAATGGGCCGGCTGATTCAAGCTGATAGAAGAGCAACTTTGACTGAAATAACCACTCGTTACAACCGAGGTATGCAGCAAAGCATTTGTGAAGCCACAACACGCACAACCTTGAGGCGGATGGGCTACAACAGCAGAAGACCACACCGAGTACCACTCATCTCCACTACAAATAGGAAAAAGAGGCTACAATTTGCAAGAGCTCACCAAAATGGGACAGTTGAAGACTGGAAAAATGTTACCTGGTCTGATGAGTCTCGATTTCTGTTGAGACATTCAGATGGTAGAGTCAGAATTTGGCGTAAACAGAATGAGAACATGGATCCATCATGCCTTGTTACCACTGTGCAGGCTGGTGGTGGTGGTGGTGTAATGGTGTGGGGGATGTTTTCTTGGCACACTTTAGGCCCCTTAGTGCCAATTGGGCATCGTTTAAATGCCACGGCCTACCTGAGCATTGTTTCTGACCATGTCCATCCCTTTATGGCCACCATGTACCCATCCTCTGATGGCTACTTCCAGTAGGATAATGCACCATGTCACAAAGCTCGAATCATTTCAAATTGGATTCTTGAACGTGACAATGAGTTCACTGTACTAAAATGGCCCCCACAGTCACCAGATCTCAACCCAATAGAGCATCTTTGGGATGTGGTGGAACGGGAGCTTCGTGCCCTGGATGTGCATCCTACAAATCTCCATCAACTGCAAGATGCTATCCTATCAATATGGGCCAACATTTCTAAAGAATGCTTTTAGCACCTTCTTGAATCAATGCCACATAGAATTAAAGGGAAGAGAAAACAGAGAAAACTGTTCGTTTTCTCACACAAACCGCTCGTTTCGTGTCTTAGGCCATCAATGTGTACTTACATTTACGAGTCATTAAATCATGTTTAATTTGGACTTCTCTGTGTATGCTCTTTGAGGTGGACCCCATAGACCTGCATTATATGACCGACAGACAAGAACGGTTTGACCTAAAAATATCAAAATTGAAAATACTGTGGACACAAAGACACCTACATCTTGGATGCCCTTGAGGTAAGGTAAAACATATCAAAAATTAATTTCAAAGTGAACTATCCATTTAAGGCAGTTCTGAAGGCGAAAGGGGGTCAAAAACAGTATAAGTATGGTGTTCCTAATAATCCTTTAGGTGAGTGTATATGATTTGGGTCTTGAGAGGCTTCATGTACAAAAACTCGCTTAGGTTTTCTACAAAATCCCGAAACAATTGTGCTTCTTGTATTCTACTCATTGAGACCTTTCAAATGACATTGACACACGACTATCTGAGCTGTATGATGTATTTTACATATTGCAGTAGGCTACTTGGTACAAAAAAGTATTTCATAAATTATGAAAACATTTTTTTTTCTATTTATCAGCAAATAACTCAGCACGACTTAGGAGTTAATCAAATTGGCATTGTAAACTTCAGACTCTAAGCTTTCAAATGACACCTATTTTGAGTTGATCTATATAGTTTTGAAAAATATGATTATTATTTTTTTCGCAGCTAGTTGTATTCTGCGGGCGGTACACTCCGTTTTAAAGGGACTACTCGTTAAGAGTTGATCAAAGTGCTTGTAGTAAAAGCCTGAGATTCTAAGCTTTAAAATGATACCAATTTTATATATAAAAATATATATATCATAAAGTTGTGAGGAGAAGTTGAAGCATCAAGAAAAATGAAGTGAAAATGAAATGACGTGGACCTCTAATGGATATATGTGGTCATTGCACATTCTTTCTTTAACTATAATTCCTAAAGTTTTTCCACAAACCTGCAGATGGCAGTATTCTATCTCTAACACATAGAGCAATGTCCAAAAACAATTTAGATTTACAGTAATTAAGATCATCATTTAAGTTATATTTTCATAAAAACATTTTTTTCATCAGCCAATTTATGGCTTAACTGTGCAGTAAATAGGTAAAAAACTACTAAATATCCACAAAAACACAGCATAAATGTATAGTTGAGAAGTAAAAAAAAAAAAGAAAAGATATATAGTTTGTCATGTAAAAAATGTATATTTCCTTATTCGCTCTGTAAAAGTTTGGGGTCTATCTGACCCCAAACACCAAAAACGTAAACCCTACTTGAACACTGATTAAGGGTTAATGTTAAATGGGCCATACAGAAGTCCATATTTGACCTACTGGACGTATAAATGGAAAAAAGACTCCTCGATCTTGAACTTTCTATACATACTCGTAGACTCCTTCTTATTCTTTATAAGCCATTTAGAAGACCTATTGAACTTATTTCTGGTCAAAGGGTCTTCAAAAGATTTTAAACTATATACATTTATAGACTCCTTCTGATGTTAAATCAGCTATACAGAGGTTCCCTTTCAAAAGCTACAATCAATGCTGCGCTGTTTAGCGCATTGGGAACGTCTTTAATCGTGATCTGCTGTGAACATAGTGTGTAAAAACGGGTGCAAGCATCTATTTCCTCTCTGTCTACTACAGATCTTAGGAGTTATTTAGTTTTTACAACTGGCAGTGTGCAGATTTTTCTCTTTCTCATCTCTGAACGATCTCAAAAGAGTTTAAAAGTCAAAAAGAGAAATGAGTCAGCAACAAAGTAAGCTCTGTGTCCCTCCATGTTCTCGTCCAGTGTCAGAACTGGATACACACGCTTACTGCTTTGTGTGTTTGGGGGAGGAGCATGCGATCGCTGCATTGGAGTCAGGAGAGTGCGGGCATTGTGAACTGTTCACAGTTAAAATGCTTCGTGCTCGTCTTGGCTACTTTCAGTCCGCACCCGCATTAACATCGTGGGGCTCCCGAATGGATTTGGCTGACGAGCAAGAGACGGGTCTTTCCCTTTCACAAGTTCCCTCGCGTGATCCCGAAGCGCACCCCGGTGCTGCTTCGGCTCACGCAGGGGACGATGATGAATCCCTTGGGTCTACGCACTTCGAACGATGATAAATCCGTAGAGGAATTACTCGAGTTGGTTTCTCGCGCAGTGGCCATATTACAGCTTGACTGGCCTCCTGAACAAGAGACCCTGAAACGTAGTAAGCTTGAGGATAGGTTTCTGTCCAGTGGCAGGGGGGAGGGACCACAACATCAGTCTCTCCCCTTCTTCGAGGACCTCCATGATGAGCTATCTAAGTCATGAAGAAAACCATATACCTCTCGTGTTTTTGTTCCCTCGACGTAGACCTTTTCGACTATCGTGGGTTCGATGGCGCGGGGGTATGCGGAGATGCCTCAGGTTGAAGAGACGCTCGCGAGCTTTCTCCCGCCTGGGTCTGCATCTTTGCTCAAGAGACCTACCCTCCCCACGAAGCCGTGCAGAACAACATCGGCTCTTGTGGGTAAAGCTTACCAAGCTGCAGGTCAGGCTGGTGCTGAGCTGCACACAATGGCTGTGTTACAGGCATACCAGGCTGACCTCTTGAAGGACTTGAGTGCAGGCACT
Source organism: Rhinichthys klamathensis goyatoka (assembly GCF_029890125.1). Classification (NCBI taxonomy): domain Eukaryota; kingdom Metazoa; phylum Chordata; class Actinopteri; order Cypriniformes; family Leuciscidae; genus Rhinichthys; species Rhinichthys klamathensis. The sequence goes on from NW_026606632.1 coordinate 1,848,244, forward strand.
TCGATAGATGAGGAAGCGTTTTCTGAACTGCGCCGAGCCACAGCACTTTCTCTCTTTCTCTCTCACTTTACCTGCTTGGGTATTAAGCACAGTACAAATAGGATACAGAATCCAATTTATTCATCATCCTCCACGTTTCAACGGCGTGGTCTCCACTTCCGTGAGACCGGAGCTGATGCATGTACTGTCACAAGAGCTTCAAACTCTTCTGAGCAAAGAGGCCATAGAACATGTTCCTTTTCCAGAGAGGGAGTCAGGCTATTACAGCAGATACTTCCGGGTTCCCAAGAAGGACGGGGGGTTGCGTCCAATCTTAGATGTTCGAGGCGCCACCAAACAGACCATGTCACATTGGGTCAGGGATGCTCACAAGCTAATGTCTAGGGCTTTCTTGCGTTCTTGTGAGCACACCTACAAAACCATAAGGAGTCCAGACACCTTCAAGCACGACGGCGTGGGCATGCACGTTCCCAATGCGCTAAGCAGCGCAGCATCGATTGTAGCTTTTGAAAGGGAACGTTCCGGGTTACTTGACTTCCCTGAAAAAGTGGAACGAGATGCTGCGGTGCATTGCCGTGCTGATGATGTCCCTGGACTGCTCTTCAGACAAAATATCCTGACGATGCACCTGTGGCTCATCTAATTATAGCCTCGTGTCGCGGGTACGCGCCAATGACGTCACCGACCGAGGCTACATTACCTCCGGGTCGATTCCATCGACGAGTTTACACACTATATTCACAGCAGGTCACGATTAAAGACCATTCCCAATGGACTAAGCAGCGCAGCATCTCGTTCCGCTTTTTCAGAACAGGGTTACAGTCAAGTAACCCGGAACGTTCTGTAGTCCTTCAGAGAAATGCATGGGTATCAGCAACACAGATTCCGATTAAAGAAAGTAATTTTTACAAAAGCTAACATTTAAATTGATATAATTGGTTTTGTTGTGCTGACAATTATATTTGTAAAAAAAAAAAATGGTTCAACCACCTTCACGCAAAACTACTTCTGCACGAATAACATAGCCTAAATGACATTTTGCTTCTATATATAGGCCTACTTTATATATATATATATATATATATATATATATATATATATATATATATATATGTATATATACAGGCTGTGATTTTATTGAACATTGAAGAAGCAACAGAATTTGTGTGAAAATAAAGCATAAATGTGGTTTGTTTAAAGATCTTATAAATGTATGAGGTGGCGATGTGGGCCTTTTAACCCACATATGGAGTAAAAGGCTCACCAGCATGGGGCAAAAGGCACAAAGTATTGATGCAAATACTTTAGCTAAAAAAATATGTTTTTAATAATGTCTAAGTCAATAATTGTTCAAAACAATTACTTTAGCAAATTTCCCATACTTTATTTTGATAAACAAATAAATATATTTTATCAGTCCATATGATTAATGTTATATTTTAAAATATGATGGTTTCATTATAAACATGGTGATTATCTTTAAGGTTGGACACCTAGCTTGATATTTACCATCTAAATCTAACAAACTGAAAAGCCATGGCAGCCAGCTCTTTAATTGCTACATAAATAAACAACATTAGCTACATCAAATTAGAGCATATATGTATAAATAGGCCTACACACACGCACACACTAGTGTTTTGGAAGTTGTATTCAAAATAGCATTTTTATGGATAATATGTGTGCAAGGAAATCCAGTTTAATTACTGTTCCATTGTCCAAAATCAGAATATAAAACTGCTGTTAAAATGTTAATTCTTTATTTCTGTAAATGTATTGCAACATGTTTTATCTGGCATTTCTGATATCTGGAAATGGATTTCAGATATCAATAATTGGAGAGTAATTTCAGATATCTAAAATGGGTTTTTTACTAATAACAATCATTTAACAGATATCAAAAATTAACATTGCCACTAGTGACAATCGAATTATTGATATCAGAAATGAGCATTTTTACTAGTAGCAATTCAATTGTTGATATCAAAAATAAACAGTTGCATTAGCGACCACAATTATTGGTATCAAAAATGATGATTTTTTAATAAGAATAGTTTTTCTGATATGTGAAACTGGAATTTGAACTAGTAAGAAATTCATTATGATATCAAATACAATTACAGATATCAAAAATTTTGGTTTTTACTAGTAAAAATTCCATTCCTGATATCAAGAATTATCATTTTAACTAGTAAAAACTGAATTGTTGATATCAACAATTTAAATACTAGGAATGATTTAATGTCAGTCAGGGCACAGAAAGAAGCGAGTAGAATCCAATTGCAAAGAACAGCAGTTTATTAACAATGAGAGAAGTAACAAGGATCGGAATCGAAGATCAGCAGCAGGTGGAACACAGGCAACGCAGGGACGCAATGGGCAGATAATCCAGGCAGGGAACCGGGGCAGGCGGATTAACCCTCTGGGGTCCAAGGTGTTTTTGGGGTCCTTGAGATGTTTTGACATGCTCTGACATTTGTGTTTTTTTCAGTTGCTTATAAACATATTAATGGCACAGGTGAAATTACACTCTATTTAGCACAAGCAGGACTACCATAATTTGTGAGCAACATGTATGTACATGTTTGTATTTTTGAGAGAATATTGTTTATGCGTGGTTATTGAAAAAACTAAAAAATAAAGTTTTTGAAATAAGGACACAAAAAACATACTAAATATGTGTCCACAAGATTTTTGACTAATGGACGTTGTCGCCTAGAGTTTTTGCTTCAAAATGATCTGAAAATCATCCTTCCTAATCATTCATATAAAACAATAGATTGTTTTAAATTGTGAAAAACATTTTTTTGCTTGCCAAGGCAATATGCGGATGGGCGGAACGGCCCAACCCCTATCATGAATAATTAAGTGGTTCTCAGACAGTGACCCTGCATAATAATGAGCCTTTCAGGGTGTCACACAAGAAAGAATGCAAGGACAATATATATATATATATATATATATATATATATATATATATATATATATATATATATATATATATATATATATATATTGTCATTGCATTCTTTCTTGTATATATATAGCCTACATATATATATATATATATATACATATATATATATATATATATATATATGTCAAGTCAAGTCAAGTCAAGTCACATTTATTTATATAGCGCTTTTCACAATACAGATTGCATCAAAGCAGCTTCACAGTGATAACATGAAAGTAGTACAACACAGTTCAATAATATTGTTGAATATTAAATATCCCCAACTAAGCAAGCCAAAAGCAAGGCGACAGTGGCAAGGAACCAAAACTCCATCAGATTGGATGGAGAAAAAAACCTTGGGAGAACCCAGGCTAGTCAGGGGCCAGTTCTCCTCTGGCTAACAATCATAGGGTTTTAAAGAAGCTTTACATTAAGTGCATATCAGAGAGTACCTGGAAAAAATACATTTAGTTAATCATGTAATATTTAGGGGATAACATATCGCCGGCGTTGAGTCGTCTCTTCGCAGGCGTTGAGTCGTCTCTTCACAGGCGTTGGTCTTCTCATCACAGGCGTTGAGGCATCCGAAATCCCCGTGAGAGGCAGGATACCAAACTGGAGCCTACGAACGCCATTTTTCTCGGGACAAGCGTCCCGAGATAACAGCAGAAAGGCAGATGGGAAATAATTAGCATAGCTGATGTTCATAATGATTTCCATTACACGGGAGTAGGTGTTAGAAAACCATAATCTCACAACTCTCCGCAACCCAAACTCTCCGCAACCCAACCGCAACCATACGGACCGACCCGTTTGTCTATAAGGCTGTCGAGCCCCACTGGTGCGTTAAGCAGTTTCAGTGGCAAACGGTTCCGTATGGCATAGCAGAGGACTAAAAGGTAAGCATTATGTGAATGCTTGACTAAAGAGACACGTCTTTAGTCTAGTTTTAAACTGTGTCAGCGAGTCAGAGCATCGGACCGTATCGGGAAGGCTATTCCAGAGTTTTGGAGCTAAATGCGAGAATGCCCTCCCTCCTTTCGTGGACTTCGATATCCTAGGAATAGCCAGAAGCCTTGAATTTAGTGATCTTAGAGAACGCGGTGGATTGTAGGGCGAAAGAAGGTCCGTTAAGTACATAGGAGCTAAACCATTAAGGGCTTTATAGGTCAGTAGTAGTACTTTGTAATTGATACGGAACTTAATAGGTAACCAGTGCAGAGATGATAAAATCGGTGTTATATGATCATATTTTCTTGATCTAGTAAGAACTCTAGCGGCTGCATTTTGCACTAACTGTAGCTTGTTTATTGAGGATGCAGGACAGCCAGCTAATAAAGCATTACAGTAATCTAGTCTCGAGGTCATATGTAGGCTATATATATACAAGAAAGAATGCAATGACAATATATATATATATATATACACACACACACACACACACACACACACACACACACATACATATATATATATATATATATATATATATATATATATATATATATATATACAAACAATCAAAATATAAATGAAAGCCAAAAGCACATTTTTGTCATACCTGGAAACAAATCCTGGTCAAATGCTATATGGGCCATTCTACAGAATTGGTTCAAAGTTACAGTTGGAAACATCTTGAAAAGAAAATAGTCTTTTTCCATAAATGTCTTATAAAGTTTTATTTTTTAAAGTAGACCAATACAATAAAAATAAACCAGTCGCATTTCGAAGTCGTTCGCGAAATGACCGCCAGGTGGCGCAAAGGGACATTTATCAAAACGTAAGTGGGGCTAATGTCAATTAACAGTCAGGATGAAATTCTACAAGTTATGGTAATTTGCAAATAAGCCTACAACAAACATTTATTTTTAAACAAATATTTTTAAATATGCAACATGCACGTTTAAACAACAAACAATACAATCTGAACCAGCGCTCCTGTATTGAGACATGCAGCGCGTTTCAGTTACGATCCTGGTTCCAGTGGCCTTAATACATTCACGGCTTTTGAAAATGTCAAAAAGCGTTTTGAGATGGTTTTGAATGAAATATTGAAGTTTATAATTAGGGTATTTTGGCACACCACGCCGAGTGGCTAGGCATTATTGATTATTCTAAAATCTGGCTTTATTCTGGCATGTTGAATTAGAGTTTGACAAACGCAATAATTCATTTGAATTTATTTTTCTCATAACAGGCAGCTAAAAGAACTTACTGCGTAATTGTTGGTCATACAGATAAGATATCATCTTTTAAAACTGTAAACGGTCTACTTTTATTCATGTAGGCTAAAGTAGGCCTACACTCTCTGGCTAACGAGAAAACGTTTTCTCGCTCATCTGAGAAACAAACGTTTGGGCATTTCACAGTAAGAAAATGCATAGCCGAGCGGTAGAACTTACGGTTCGATCATCAAGTTGACATGGGTTCAAATCCCGATCAAACATGGTCTACTGTAAATTTTATATTTATTGATGCAGAGAGATTTGTCTAGCTCTAAAACTCTGTTACACCATACATTTTTTGCTTATATTTATAAAATAAAATTACCATGCATTTCCATTTTACACTAAGGAACAATAGTATTCAACAGAACGACTTTGCATCTGTATAATAATAGGCTACCAATCGTAATTTCAAAAGCAGTTCTGTAAAAAAGTAATTTTATATATATAGCTAGCCTATATATATATATATTTTTTTTTTTATTAGGCCTATTATTATTATTCTTTGATTCCATACAACCTAGAGTTTTTAAAAACATGGTTTTAAGTAAAGTGTGATTTGCCAGGGGGGACTGGGATTTCGATAGTTAATACACGGTCGCAGAGAACCATCCATCTTTCCCACGAAAAAAAACCCTGCGCAAGCGGGAGACGAAGAAGGACGGATGATCCCGGCTGTCAGAGAATCAGAAATATATTTCTCCATGATCTCCCTCTCTGGGACAGAGAGCGAGTATAACTTGCCCTTGGGTGGAGACGTACCTGGCAGTAAATCTATAGCACAGTCATAGGGACGATGCGGAGGAAGAGAAGCAGCCCGGGACTTACTGAACACTTCCTTCAGGTCGAGATACTCCGGTGGCACGTTAGACAGATTCACTGACTCCTCCTGCAACATAGAACAAGAGACAGACGGACACGCAGACACAAGACAAGAGGCTTAACAATGATTACTCCAAGCCGACACTGAACTCTGACCCCACTCAACCTTGGCTTGATGCGGTACTAGCCACGGATGACCCAATACCACGGGTGCAAAGGGAGAGTTAGTTAGGAGGAAAGAAGTTCTCTCGGTGTGGTTACCAGAGGTAATGAGGGTGAGAACACAGGTCGACTTGGTGATGCCCGGGAGTACCTGTCCGTTAAGGGCGTTGACAGTGATACGGTGCTCAAGTGTAGTGATGGGAATCTGGAGATGTCTGGCCAGTGAATAGTCCATGAGGTTGCCCTCCGCTCCAGAGTCCACCAATGCCTGACAGGTGTGGGCCTGGTCTGCCCATTGCAGTCTTACTGGAGAGTCGCTGATGAGGATTTCGTTACCGAGAGTCCACCCGACAGTAACCTCCGTTCTACTGTCGGGCTGGGTCTTTTACTGGGCAGTTGACGAGAAAGTGACCAGCTGTGCCACAGTAAATGCAAAGTCCTCTAGCTCTCCGACGTTCCTTCTCCTCCCGGGAAAGCCGAGCTCGACCAACCTGCATGGGTTCTTGATCGAATGAAGGGCTGACCATGTTCCCTCCTCTGGAGCTGGCGAACTCCGGAAATTCCGGAACCAAGGACCTCCTCCTAAGACAAATAAAGTACACTTTAATATCACTAATCAAGCATGTAATTAGTCCCTACACAGGCATATACTTAAACTATACTAAGTATACTTGAAGTTGGTCCAATTTAATACACAAAAGTACACTAAATACACTTAAAGTTATGCTTTACTACAATTTAATTACAACTAAAATATACTTAGTACAAAATTAGTTGTTTCAAAATAGCACACTTCAAATTAACTAATCATTAACACTCTTGAAGTATACTGATAATTAGTCTGGCTGCAAGTACTTTTTTCACCAGGGTAGTACAATAATCAAAATCACAAAGAATCCTTTTCACAACACAAAATAACTGTTTCATCTATATAAATGTTTCATTCACAGTAGCTGCCTTTCTTATTGACATTACTATCAAAATTTTGGTTTGCATCTCTTCTTGTTCAGTTTAATACATTTGTCTATTATTTAATCCAACTGATCTTAATGGATAATCAATGAATCATTTGGTATACCTATTGATTTCTATAGATACAGATTCTATAGATAAAGTTTCTACTTTGTTTGCAATTTCTGATACAGATAACCAAACGTAATGAATTTTTACATTATAAGGGATTTTTCTTATATTACTGTATAACCACTATGTTCAAAGTGTGTGTGTGTGTGTGTGTGGTCTGTGTGTCCTGGTCAAATCAGAGAGATTTGCAATTTGTGAAAATAAAGCAGGATAGAGTACAAAGGAGAGGAAACAGGCAATTACTGTATAACATCAGATAGATTAGAGATGCATCAGAAGAAGGGAGGCAGATGGCATAAAACATAGTACATTACAGTTTCACAAGTTCATATTTACATACAATTAAACAGAGTAAAGATTATGCGTATTTGGCGTGCTGTCCAGGGGGAGGGCTCCGAGCTCAGAATTTTTGCCCGAACCCAGAGTACTCCCCCAAAAAAGCAAAAAGAGCAAAGGACAGCCGCCAGACTAAAGACCCCCCAAAACGCAGAGATTTGGCGGGCTGGCGTTTTGAGAATAAGCCTGGTTGCTTGACCAGGAGGGCCTGCTGGCTCACAAACGGGGAGCAGTCGTAATTTGGAACAACCGGTCGATGAATGAGGAACAGCGTGATTTATGCCACCTGACCAGGAGGGCCCGTGTTGCCTCTGGCGGGAGCAGGCGGTGACTGGATGACGAATGAGGAGCAGCAAGATTTGGGAATGCCCGATCTGGAGGGCTCACACCACGTCTTGACGGAATTTATTGCTGTATCCGCTGGGAAATCAATACCTGCTGGATGGGAAAGAGGAAACATAGATGAATGCTACTCTCTGCTGGGAGACCAATGCTCGCTGGACAGAGAAAGAGGAAGCCTAGATGCATGCTACGTCCACTGGAAGACCAATGCTCGCTGGACGGAGAAAGAGGAGGCCTAGATGTATGCTACGTCCGCTGGGAGACCAATGCTCGCTGGACGGAGAAAGAGAAAACAGATGCATGCTACGTTGAGGCAGCGCTTGCCTCAATCCTATAACTGTCTACTTCCCAATAGGTGGAATTGTTGGGACGGCCGAGCAATAGGAAGACGCCGGGGAGGAATTTTGGGAGAGTGGGACAAGGGAACAGACCTAGTCCTAATTGGAGCATGCTCATCTAAAACGTCAGCAATGGCAGAATGGTACAAATCAAATATTTTGGACGGACAGGTGAAATCAAAAACATCAGAAATAGCAGAAGTAATAGATGCAGCAAACATACTAGCATTAATAACATTGATCTTACGATAAGAGATGTTAATATTGTCAGTACATTTAGTTACACAAGTTAATGTAAGATCAAGGGTAATAAGCTTGTGATCAGAGATAGGAGTAACCAGACCATTGATGGAGATGTCATTCAAGCCAGATGCTACTAAGTCAAGTGTGTGGCCATGAGTATGAGTTGGGAAGTTTACATTTTGATAAAGTTCAAAGCAGTCCAGAACAGTCATTAATTGAGTCCTATTTGAACAGGGAGTATCAACGTGGATGTTAAAGTCACCAAGCAAGATGACCTTGGATGATGAATCACAGGCTAGCGTTAGTAGTTCACTTAGTTCAGAGAAAAAATCGTTTTATGTGTATATAAGCGAGGTTCAGAGGCTGCTTCCCTGATTTTTCATCTCTTCAGCGAAGCTCTCCGCATCGCTGGACTACAGAAGCCACGTCGCCGTCTGAGGGGCATCTAGCGAGCTTAGGACAGCGCTCGAAGAAGCCGGCCATCTTCGCCACCTTCAGCCATCCGTGCGAGCTACGCCATCCAGCGACGTATCCTTTTCTAAAAGCTTAGAGCACGTTCGCCAGCGCGAACTACTAAAAGAGCAGCGAGTGTCTTTTTAAAGATGCCTCGCACATCCTGCGGCTCGTGCAGAGCCCCGCTCAGCGCAGGAGACCGCCACCTGATCTGCGCTCTCTGCCTGGGCCAGGAACACGCAGCCCTCGCCCTCGCCGACGGCGGATGCGAGCTCTGCGAAGAACTCCCGTTGTCGACCCTGCGGGCTCGACTTCAGAGTTTCAACGTCGAAGCCGCCGCGCCGCCTTTCGTTGCACCGCGCAGGAAGAAGCGCCGTTCTACTGCGAATGCCTCGCCGGAGCCTCTCCCTCGAGCTTCGCCTTCGCCTTCCCCGCCCCCCACGGACGCGCCGTTGCCGCCGAGTGGCCGCATCGCCGTCACGACGGATGAAGAGGCGGAAGAGAACGTCACTCGTGACTGTTGCTCTATCTTGGCTTCAGACAGCGAGGAGTGGTCAGGCTCTCACTCTGCTTCCTCCTCTGCACGAGCCTCCTCACAGCGCCCAGCTCAGCACAGCCAGCCTTCGCAGCGACGCCAGGGCGGCCGCCCTAGATCGCGCTCGGACAGCCACCGCAGGTCGCCGCCTTGCCCGCTCTGTCACATGGCCAGAAAACACTTGTATGACTGTAAGTCTCGTGCCCCCTCCCAAGCGCGCACGCTTACAAATAAACGCTTCTCCCAAAGCGTCGCCTGCTCGCCACAAGGCTATAATAACGCGCTCCCCATCCAGAAGGGTCGGGACGCTACACATTCATGTAAACACCGTGCCCGCTCTCACGCGCTCACGCTTACAGAAAGGCACCTCGCCCGAGGCGCTGCTTGCGCACTGCAAAGCAGTCATAAAACGCTCCCCATTCGCTAATCGGGTCATCACTCACAAATCAGTTTGTCACTGCTGCCTGCGAGCCGCCGTGTTCAAACACCGAGCGCGCACACGCCGCGCACACACCTCCGGTACTGCCTGTAAGACACACACAGTGTGGCAATCAGAGCCCGGAGGCCATTCAACCCCTGGCGGCACATATAAAAGCATGGGAAGCTATCCCAGGGGTATCAAAATGGGTGTTAAGCACAATAAAACAGGGCTATTCGCTACAATTCGGTCGCCGCCCCCCACGCTTTCGGGCGCGGCTCGAAACTACTGTGAATTCAAAAGTAGCACATCTACTTCGCGCAGAAATAGCAAACCTGCTGTGCAAAAGGGCTATAGAGCTGGTGCCGCCTTCTCTGAGCGAGTCGGGGTTTTACAGCCGTTATTTTCTTGTACCAAAGAAAGACGGTGGCCTCAGACCCATCTTAGATCTGAGACATTTGAACAAAGTGCTTGTGAAAAGACCGTTCAAAATGCTGACAATCAGGAAACTCCTCACGCAAGTGCGCCAGGGGGACTGGTTTATATCTCTCGATCTGAAAGATGCTTATTTTCACATTCAGATAACTCCCCGTCACAGGCCATTCTTGAGATTCGCCTTCGACGGCCAGGTTTATCAATACACCGTATACAGCGCTTAGCCGCATCTTTTCAGATGAACAGCCTCATTCCTCTGAAAACATTTCAGAGAATGTTAGGCTGTATGGCCTCAGCCACAGCAGTACTCGAACTGGGGTTACTGCACATGCGCCCGCTACAACGATGGCTCAACACTCGTGCGTGTCGCCGGGCTTGGGCCGCTGGCCGCCAGATAATCAGAGTGACTCAGACCTGCATTTCAGCTCTGAAGCCCTGGAAAGTGGCCGAGTGGTATCAGCGGGGGTGTGATGATGGGGGTGATCTCACACCGGAAAGTCGTCTCGACAGACGCGTCCAACATGGGTTGGGGCGCGGTCTGCGAGGGCACGCCGCCTTTTGGCATATGGTCAGACCAGGAGAAGCTCCTTCACATAAACTGTCTGGAAATGATAGCGGTCGAGAACGCGCCCACGCGCTTTCTCCCAGTTATTCGAGAACACCGCGTCCTAGTCCGTTCGGACAACATGTCCGTGGTGTCCTATCTGAACCGTCAGGGCGGAGTCAGATCCAGGAACCTCTGTGATCTGGCAGAACGCATACTAGTTTGGTCTCAGCGTCACCTGCACTCGCTGAGAGCGACGCACGTGCCAGGCCACCTGAACGACGGCCCGGACAGACTGTCCAGGGACAACGTTCCCCCAGGGGAATGGTCCCTGCACCCCCAAACAGTCCAGAAACTATGGCGCCTATTTGGCAGAGCGGATGTCGACCTTTTTGCGTCAGAAAACAACGCTCACTGCCCAGTGTTCTTCTCGAAGAGCGAGGACGCGCTGGCCCAGGACTGGCCCAGCCGCCCGCTTTACGCCTTCCCGCCTGTCTCATTGTTACCACAGGTAATAAAGAGAATCAGGGAAACGCGCCACTCGGTGCTCCTCATAGCCCCGCGTTGGGAGAATCAGGCTTGGTTCCCGGAGCTTACGCAGCTGTCACAGACAGCCCCGTGGCCCATTCCGGTGAGAACAGATTTCCTCTCTCAGGCTCGCGGCTCGATCTGGCATCCCCACCCAGAGCGCTGGTCGCTGCATGCGTGGGTGATCAACGACTACCCGTTGCTCTGCCAGAAGGAGTAATAAACACAATCGTGCATGCCAGAGCTCTTTCTACCAGAAAGCTCTATGCCGCTAAATGGTCTGTGTTTTCTAAATGGTGCACCGACAAAAATCTGGACCCACGGGAATGTGGGGTTTCGTGGCTGCTCGTGTTTTTACAAGAGCTATTGGATAAGGGCAGGTCCCCATCCACGCTCAAAGTATATGTGGCGGCCGTTGCAGCGTTCACAGAACCTCCGCACGGCCAGTCATTGGGAAAGAACGAGCTGGTCATCCGTTTCCTTAGAGCATCGGTTCCCAACAGGGGGGTCGCGGCCCACAAGGGGGCCTCAGCGAGCTCTGTGGGGGGTCGCGTCATATTTTGAAAGGTTTGAGCAATGAGCATTAAATAAAAGTCCTTAACTTTTTTCTGTTCAAAATTTACAAAATGTACATAATGAGTGAGTTCATCATGAATCCATTTTCCAATCCGTGTTTTTGTCTTATCCTGAACCACTATGGTACACCTATAATAAGTGTTTACATTGGGACTATTTTACACTGGTTCGGATCGCTGCCGCTGCGAAGTAGCCCAGTACCTGCGTGACTCGTCATAGACGTACACAGAGAGAAGTAATTCCGGACCATTCTGTGGTCCTCGAGGCCCTGAAAGCCTTTCCCTTTGAACCACTACAATCCGTGGATTTAAAGTACCTGTCATTTAAAACCGTTTTTCTGACAGCTCTATCATCAGTTAAACGTGTGGGGAACCTTCACGCGCTGTCTGTCAGCCCGGCGTGTCTTGAGTTCGGGCCAAATGACTCTAAAGTGATTCTCAAACCTAGACACGGTTATGTTCCCAAAGTGATTGGTACTCCCTTCAGAGCGCAGATCATTTCCCTATCGGCTTTGCCAGCATCCGATAGCGAATGCGACGCCAATCTCCTCTGCCCAGTCAGAGCGTTGAGATTATACACTGCGCGCTCCGCCTCTTTCAGACGCACGGAGCAGCTATTCGTTTCGTTTGGTGGGCGCACTAAAGGTCTCGCCACCTCGAAACAGACACTGTCCAGGTGGATAGTGGACGCTATCGCGGCTGCTTACGCGTCAAAAGGCTTGCAATGCCCTTTGGGCGTCAGGGCTCACTCCACTAGAGGCATGGCCTCATCGTGGGCGTGGTCCAGCGGGATTTCCATCCACGACATATGTGTGGCAGCGGGCTGGGCTTCCCCGTCCACCTTTGTCAGATTTTACAATCTGGAAGTTCCCGCCCTGCAGGCAAAGCTTCTGGCGGTATAAGTGTGATACTATCACTATAATCAGCTCTCCTGGTTGAGCTGCACTACTGGGTTGCTATATGCTTACACAGACCGCCGCTCTTCTGTTCCCTTTAAGTGCTTATGTACATGCGCTGGCCCGCACTGCTGCTGGCCACCTTATTATCCCCACTTATCAGGGCTCCCAGGGTTCCCCCCTGGGCTCATGTAGTGGATGCTTGGCGCGCACGGCGTTGACAAAGGGTTCCCGTAGCGAAAGCTAGCTTACGCAATACGAGAGAACCTCTCGTAAGAGAACGTATCGGTTACCTAACGTAACCTCGGTTCTCTCTAGAAGAGGGAACGAGTATTGCGTAACGGCCGTGCTCGCGCCACGAGCGACTTTCGCTTCAGCCGATGAAAACCAGGGAAGCAGCCTCTGAACCTCGCTTATATACACATAGCCACGCCCATTCTGGCGGGCTGTGATGCCATGAGGGCGCGAGCGCCTCTCATTGGGCGTGACATCACGCCAGGTTCACTGATAGGCTGCTGCAGTTGCCGTAGAGCAGCCTATGAGCTCGCTAGATAGCCCGCTCTAGGTCTGGCAGCTGCTAAATACAAAATTAAGGATAATTTTTGGCTTCAATATCTCGAAAAGATGAATCTTTCCCGTAGCGTAAAGATACTCGCAATACTCGTTCCCTCTTCTAGAGAGAACCGAGGTTACGTTAGGTAACCGATACGTTTGCGGTGGTTATTTTATCAAGAAATTAAGGATGACAGAATAATCACATCAGGGTAGCTTACATGCATTTGATAAGGCAGATACATTTGTGGAGGTTTATTTCAGTCTTTGTTTTCGACACAAACTATTCAAATGTATTTTAAAGCCTCACAAGTTTAAAAAAGGGCCAAGAACATCAAAGAGACCAATTAAAATGTATTAGCCTAGAGCAGTGGTCTCCAACATGGTGCCCGCAGGCACCTGGTAGCCCGCATGGAGTCTCTGAGTCGCCCGCCGAGCACGTTCTATAAATAGCCTGAATTGTAATCTTTCATTTATTTATTTGTATTTTTTATTTATGATGATGCCATAAAATGAGAAAATAACTAATGGTAACATTTCATATACCATTAAAACATAATAAAATAATTTAAAATATTTAAAATCTGCACGTCGAGCACGTTGAAAAAAAAAAAAAAAACGTAACGTAACTTCTGTGAGTTGAGGCGGTCGCGGGCAGACGGTACATAGCCTACATAAGATAAATTGAACTATAAAAAGGAAAAGAAGATTAATTATGGCTGATGATGCAGGTCATGCAAAAAAGAAGAAGACTTATTTTAACGAGGAGTGGGAGACAGAATTCCTCTTCACTAACGTTAAAGATAAAGCTGTATGCCTCATCTGTGGAGCTAGCATTGCGGTTGCCAAGAGACACAATGCAGAGAGACATTTCACCACAACCCACAAGACCTTCAATGTTCATTATCCACCAGGTACATCACTTAGAAAAGAAAAAGTTAGTGAGATGAAAACAGCATTAAGCAGGCAGCAATCATTTTTTACAAAACCCGCTAAAAAGTCACAGGCTGCAACCGAAGCTTCATTTAGAGTTGCTAATTTTTTAATGAAACACAAAAAACCTTTCTCTGATGGTGAAATTGTCAAGGGAGCAATGACTGTGATAACCAACACTCTGTTTAAAGATCACAAGAATGGAAATTATATAATGTCCTCAGTCTCCGATGTTCAACTTGGGGCTAACACTATTGCGAGACGAGTCTCGGCTATGTCAGCGAACGTAACGGAGCAGCTGGAGAAAGACTTGGGTTTGTGCAAATGGTTCTCCATCCAGTGTGATGAATCTGTGGATTCTAGTAGTACAGCGCAGCTCATGGTTTTCATCAGAATGGTATTCAGTGATTTGTCAGTGAAAGAGGAATTTTTAACATTACTGCCCCTCAAGACAACAACGAGGGGTGTTGATATTTATGATGCGGTGAAGAAGTACTTCGTGGAAAAGAATGTGCCATTTGAAAAGTTGGCATCGGTAACAACAGATGGAGCCCCTGCAATGACTGGCCAGCATGCAGGCTTCGTTGTGCTATGCAGAGGAGACCCAGATTTCCCAAAGTTTCTACATTACCACTGCATTATACACCAACAGCCACTGTGCGCCAAAGTGATGGGATTTGATCACGTCATGACTCCAGTCGTTAAAATCATTAACAGCATCCGGTCCAAAGCGAAACAGCACAGGTCATTCAAGGTACTTCTGGAGGAGCTGTCAGCTGAATATGGTGACCTATTGCTTCACACAGAAATTCGATGGCTGAGCAGAGGAAGGATTTTGCAACGTTTTTTATCACTTTTGTGTGAAATCAAAGTGTTCATGGAATCCAAAGGGGAGGACACCTCCCTGCTTCAGGACACTGAGTGGCTACTGGACCTTGCCTTCCTAACTGACATCACTGTGAAACGGAATAATTTGAACTGTGAACTGCAAGGCAAAGGTAAGACAATCAGTGAGATGATCAGTGCTGTAAATGCTTTCAAAGCCAAGATCAGCCTTTTCTCCACGTACTTGAAGAGGAAGAAATTGCATCACTTTCCATCCATGCAGTCGATGCTAAGTAACAATGATTCTGCTTCTGAGGTCTTTGACAGAGCATTACACAATTACTTTGAACTCCTGAAAAGGCTAGGACAAGAATTTGAGGACAGATTTAATGACTTTGATAGTCTGGTACCATGCGTGTCATTCATTGCAAATCCTTTCATGCAAGTGGACATTTTGCACATTTCTGAAAAACTAAGTGATGTGTTTAACCTGGTTTCTAGTGAGGTTGAGATGGAGATTCTCACTCTGCAAAGTGACATTAACCTCAAAGCCCATCAGGGGGCAACAGACAGGGGGAAACTTGTTGACCCAGAGAAATACATTAACATTTCCACAGCAGCGATGAAAGTTGCCTGTCTTTTTGGCTCAACTTACCTGTGTGAATCTGCAGTTTCAGATATGAATTTTATTAAGAACAAACACAGAACACGCCTTACTGATGGACATTTGGAGGACTCAATTAGAGTTACAGTTTCGGGTTATACTCCCGATTATAGGGCACTTGTGGACGTTATGCAATGCCAAGCTTCCCATTAAAAGGTAGTTGTTGTTTTTTTGCCCATAAAGGCAGGCTGATTTGGCCTATTTATTGTTGTGTGACAAATAACTCTTGACATTTTGTATTAAAATTGTGTTTAAATGTGTTCAGTGTAATGGGATCTACAGAGAGAAAATTATAAATACAATTATAATTGTACATTTTTTATATACATTTTATATAAACATAAATAGGATTGATTGATGAATAAAAATAATCTAATAATTAATAACTAGAAAAAGTTCGTCGAGACAAACTTTAAGTTGGCTTGTGAAAGTTTGGACCGCAAAGTTTGAAGAAGTTTAAAGTAGTTTGAAGTTTACATTAGTTTAAAGTTTAAATTAGTTTAAAGTAGTTTAAAGTTTTAAATAGTTTAAAGTAGTTTAAAGTAGTTTAAAGTTCAAAGTAGTTTAAAGGTTAAAGTATAGTTTCAAGTTATTAAATGTTGCTAGGGTGTTTCTAGTGGGTTGCTAAGGTGTTGTGGGTGGTTGCTAAGGTATTTTGAGTGGTTGCTAGGGTGTTCTGGGTGGTTGCTAGGCGGTTGCTAAGGTATTTTGAGTGGTTGCTAGGGTGTTCTGGGTGGTTGCTAGGCGGTTGCTAAGGTATTTTGAGTGGTTGCTAGGGTGTTCTGGGTGGTTGCTAGGCGGTTGCTAAGGTATTTTGGTTGGTTGCTAGGGTGTTCTGGGTGGTTGCTAGGGGGTTGCTAAGGTATTTTGGGTGGTTGCTAGGGTGTTCTGGGTGGTTGCTATGGTGTTGCTAGGGTGTTCTAAGGTATTTTGGGTGGTTGCTAGGGTGTTCTAGGTGGTTGCTAGGGTGTTCTAGGGTATTTTAGGTGATTGCTATGGTGTTGCTAGGGTGTTTTAAGGTATTTTGGGTGGTTGCTAGGGTGTTCTTGGTGGTTGCTAGGGTGTTCTAAGGTATTTTGGGTGGTTGCTAGGGTGTTCTAAGGTATTTTGGGTGGTTGCTATGGTGTTTCTAGGGTGTTCTAAGGTATTTTGACCTTAGAAAGAGAGAGTTAGAAAGAGATGGATAGAGAGTTAGATATAGAGTTAGAAAGAGAGAGTTAGAAAGAGATGGATAGAGAGTTAGATAGATAGTTAGATAGAGAGAGTTAGAAAGAGAGAGTTAGAAAGTTAGATAGATAGTTAGATAGAGAGTTAGATAGAGAGTTAGAAAGAGAGAGTTAGAAAGAGAGAGTTAGAAAGAGAGAGTTAGAAAGAGAGAGTTAGAAAGAGAGAGTTAGAAAGAGAGAGTTAGAAAGAGAGAGTTAGAAAGAGATGGATAGAGAGTTAGATAGATAGAGAGTTAGAAAGAGGGAGTTAGAAAGAGAGAGTTAGAAAGAGAGAGTTAGAAAGAGAGAGTTAGAAAGAGAGAGTTAGAAAGAGAGAGTTAGAAAGAGAGAGTTAGAAAGAGAGAGTTAGAAAGAGTTAGATAGAGAGAGTTAGAAAGAGAGAGTTAGATAGAGAGAGTTAGAAAGAGATAGATAGAGAGTTAGAGATAGATAGATAGATAGATAGATAGATAGATAGATAGATAGATAGATAGATAGATAGATAGATAGATAGATAGATAGATAGATAGATAGATAGATAGATAGATAGATAGATAAGTTCATTAGTACATATAGAATGGCAGTTTGATTGAGTCTAGGGCTTCAAGGTGTTTAGATTTGAGTTTATTCAATTTAGTTTGAAGTTTAAAGTTTCATTTAGTTTAAAGTAGATAGATAGATGAGTGTCATAGATAGATGAGTTTATTAGTTTGAATGAGTCTCATTGGCTCATATAGTATATAGAATGGCAGTTTGATTCAGTCTAGGGTTTCAAGGGATTTACATTTGAATTTTTGACAGTTGGGGAGTTTGAAAATCTGAAAATTCCGCAATGTAAAGTCAATGGGAGTTTTTCCGACTTTGATCGTCATTTTTAGGAAAACCGTAAGTCCGATCAGTTAGAAAAGATATAGCATACCGAGTCAGAACAGTTTGAGTGTCCGTGCCGAGTTTGGAGTATGTGGAGTTAAAGCTCTAGGAGGAGTTAGAGTTGTAA
This sequence comes from Rhinichthys klamathensis goyatoka, assembly GCF_029890125.1. Classification (NCBI taxonomy): domain Eukaryota; kingdom Metazoa; phylum Chordata; class Actinopteri; order Cypriniformes; family Leuciscidae; genus Rhinichthys; species Rhinichthys klamathensis. Next base: position 1,866,311 of record NW_026606632.1, read on the forward strand.
ATTTTGAGTAAGAAGAATAATAATAATATTAAGTTTAAGTACAACATCAGTAAGTTGGCTCTCACAAGCCAACTTAATAATTTAAAATGCTTGTGAGAAATGATTTACATTTATTAAGCCATGATGTCAATATTCATTTCATTACTTAGACATATTTTGGTGATTAAAAGTAAAGTGGAAAAAGTGCCACAGTGTTTATGTTTATTTTATGACATATTTTAAAAATGAGAAATTGTTTATTTTTATATAAAAAATTGCATTTCTTTATTTTTGCTCTATCGAAAACGTACCGAACCATGTCAGCACTGTATCATATTGAACCTAACCGTGAATTTTGTGAACCGTTACACCCCTAATATATAATTATAAATTCAATTGTCATAGTATTTAACAATATTACTGTTTGTTGTTGTTTTTTTCAAAACTTGAAACGGGTGTGTGTGTGTGTCCGTGTGCCTATATCAAACAAGTAGCCCTCTAGACTATTTTATTCCTTCAGGGAGCCCTCACTCACAAAAAGGTTGGAGACCCCTGGCCTAGAGACTAGCACCTTATTCACTCATATTTGCTCTGCTGTTGTAGTACCCTAACCACTGGTTAGGGGAGATATATAGTCAATAAAAGACACAGGACACGGAGCTGCTGCAATATCTTCTGAGTCTCTGTATTGTCTGACATTAATGCAAATATTTCTGCATTCTCATATGTCAATAAAACGTATAACAACATATCTCTTTAGAGAAAAACACAATATTACAGAAACCCATATAGAATTACTCACATACAGCTTCTCAACAACAGGTACTGTTCCCACCAATTAAACAAATAATTTCAATAGAAACTTGAATTACAATGCACATTAATAATACTACATACTGTATATTGCATACAATATTCACATATGATACTCTACATTGTAGAGACTTTAGGGATTAACCAAACACAAATTAATCTTTCTAATCTCTCATGGGATTCATTCAAATGTGATTCAACATTCCGGATCTGAACACTACATTCCAAAGTCACAAGATGGCTCCAAATTGTCTAGAAAACCCCCCAGAGAAGACTTTTATGGCCCCGCAGGCATCAGAGATAAGCCTAAACAGGAAGAACGTGTCACTGTTTTTTTCATCCTTAAGCCAGACAAAGCTGCTCAAAAATGGTGAAACGAGGCCTGACCACCAAGGGGCCTGACAACCTTTGACCTCCCTCAGCATCACCATTGCTGAGCAGGACAGCGATGTAAAACAGACCACGCTTTCATGGAACGTGAGAGACTTACACAGACTTTACATATCAAATACATATTACATATCACATATCATTAAAACTCACGCAGAACAATGCTCCGTGGACTTATAATCAAACATCATAATTCTTGTTGTTCCTACAATTCATGTTTGTATTATGTGTAGATAACATATAAATCATGTAATTGTGATATAACTGTGTGTATGGATGAAAGAGTATCGTGCTTCCAATCAAAAGAATCGTATGCCCTTAATTCAAAAGGTGGCTTGTTTGAAATCTGTGTAAAATGTTTTGTATGATTATAATAATCTATAATGTTTAAACTGGGGTCTCTTGTTCTCTGCTAAGTGCTGGAACCCAAGCAGATCCCAGATAACGATAAGTAGGAACTAGCTCCACCTCCTAAAATGATGCCATTGTCTCATTGGTCAGAATTCTCCAAAAGAGGTTGGACTAACTTTTAAGTTAAAGACCCGAACAAAGGAGTTAGAGTAAGTTGAAAAAGAAAATTCGGTTCAGAGAGCAGTTCGGGGTTGCCGTTCGGTTTTGAGTTCGGTTCGGTGTTGAATTAAGTTTTGCGCCTCTCTCTAGCAACAGCAAGAGAGTGTTCCTGTTCGTGCTTCTCTCTGAAAACAACAAAGAGCGTGTTCGCACGCTTCTACATCGACCAGACCAAATTAGACCAGCAGACAAATAACCCATCAAGATCGGGGTTGAAACAGCTCATTCAAGCCATCTAACTCGTCTTACTTTCATTTCTTCCTTTATTTTCTTTTTTTCATAAAAGTCTCGGTTCAAAGTTAAGTTGCTGCGAAGTTCGTTTAAACGTCTCTCCTGCAACGCGCTTCGAACTGTAAAGACTCTTATTCGCCTGCCAATTACACGTGACCGGCTGTTCAGAAACTTCCATCCAGGCACTTCAAAGACAACCAGCCACACGGACCCTGCCGGGAAACCCCTTCGACGAAGCACCGCAAAAAGGGAATTCCCTAAGCAACGCAAAGACAAGCAAGTACTCCAGACTTTAACTGAACTGGTGCGTTAATGTAAATTGAATAACCTGTCTAGGAAACGAAGGTTTAAATTAATGTTTGGTGGTTCGTTCAGGTCATGTCTTACAAAGTGCATCTCACTCTGAAAACTCACTCTTTCTCTCTCTTTCTCTGCGCCTTGTATGAATGTGTGTGTGTGATTGTGTTTAGACCTTAGTTTAATGTGTTTAGAATAGTTAATAAAGTCGTCAATATATTTGAAAAGATATTTGCCTTGTGTTGTGCTTGCACATTTAATGTCTTGTACTGTCGATCTAAAGTTACCTTGCTAATACATAGTGTTTCACTATAGATTGGATATTCATATCTGTTGCCAAGGTTATAATTACGGCCCGTTCAAATGAACTCTAAACGAGTCATTTGCTCGGTTCCATAGTGATTCGGTCAAGATTCATTGCAAATCGATGAATCATTCCTTTTGAGCTAAATTGGCCTTCCGGCCCCCCTTAAATACATTTTATGTATATTATTATTGTGTGGTTCGTTACATAATTGGTGGAGAAAAATGCGGGCAGTTCAACCTAAATTGTAAGCATATATCAAGATTTATCTTTTCATTTTGTTTCGGATGCGAGATCCGAACCTCTGAAAGTCTGTGTGTGACGTAGGCAGCGCGCGCCGTTTGAATGAATGCTGCTGCTGCTGCTGCTGTCTGTGAGTGAAGCTCCCAGAGAAAGCTGAAAAGTCTAGTCTGCCGCCCTATTTGTTTTCTTGTTACATGCAGTAAATAAGATATGAAACCTCACACTACGATAAGGTAAGAATTGAGCGTGTTCCTCATTTCCAGAAATACCTCGTTATAGCTGATCGACGTCTGCGTGTTCCAGAGTCTTTTTAGAAGGGCTATAACGTTGTGTGTGTGTGTTTATATCAGATAGAGGGCTGAACGAAATCAAACTGCAGTAATTAAAATAACCCTGTAAGTTGAAATATTCTCCTGATAGAGCGACGAGCGTGTTCCTCGTCTAGTCATAAAAGCCTTAAAGTTATTTATCTGATCGCAGTGCCTGTTCCACTTTGATCTCCGTGATAGACAGTTAATGTTTTTCCCTTGTCTGTTCAATTATTTATCGTGCAAACACTGCGCGTGTCCGAGTGTAATTGAATAGGAGTTATTTCAAGTTTGTTCAAGTGAATCTTGTTTTCGAAACTGAACCGAGTTAGACCCTGTTGTTTTGTGTGCCAAATAAACCTGCACAAAGACGAGATCGAGATCGTCATTGTTCTCATACAGCGCAACGCCGCGTGCTGAAAGTTAATATCACTCTCAACAAACTGAGTGAAGCCCACGTCGTAAACCCAGCTACGAGTGGTGTATCTTATTTGAACAGTGTGAAATGCGCCGACATTTCCCGTAATATGATCGATTGTTACTGTACATGCATGTTCTGTGGACATTGTTGAAATGCTCCCATATTGCATGGAACTCTAACAAACTGTTCCCTTATCGAGTCGGTCTCTCGACATTACGTATGGGGAAATCCATTTTCCTCGAATCATGAAGTCTGATAGAATAACTCTTTTGCTTGCAAATAGCCAATGGCGGTCCCGCCATCACCTGATTGGCTGACACTGCTCAATATAGGTGACGGCGGGCGCCAAAAACCTCAGAATCTTTTTTCTTCACTCGAGTCTGTTTTCACCGTTGATGTACGCATTCAGAACGGAGTATATTAAGGAGTTTTAATTCCCCTCTCGCATTCCGGTGGATTATATTATGTCTCTTTGTCGCCCGTGTGGTGGACCCATTGAATCCCCGGACGCACACAACTTGTGTGCTGTGCCTGGGTCGGGACCACGCAGAGGCGGCACTCGAGGGATCGGGATGTCCCGCCTGTGAGGAGCTTCCCATCAGATCCTTCGTGCAAGGCTGGCCGTTACACGTAGCGACGACCTTGTGTCTCTTGCCTCTCCCCAGTCTGCCGCCTTCGAGCCGCGGACCGGGAGACGGCAGAGATCTCCATTCGCGGGTTCTGTTGAGGCGCTGACGTCGGCCCAAGGTCCACGCCATCCTCACGTGGCAGAGCCCGTGAGTTACTCTTGAGGCCATTTACCGCCCTCTTGAGGAAGCACGGGAATTATCTCGTTCGGTTACGACGATGACGACGCCAATGGTCCGAGTCTCCGTCTGAAGGCTGCCTCTTTGGATGCGGAGCTTATGGCCATTCTCACTGAGGCGGTGGCAGATATGGTGCTGGAGTGGACAGCGCCCAAGGAGCTGCCGTCGGAAAGGTGGCCTCGGCGCAGGCCGTAAAGCTGAAGCGAGAGGCAGTTCAGGAAGTCGCTAAAAGGGAGGAAAGAGCGCGGGACGTGTTCGTCGGACCGGTGCGAAGAGGGCGTGTTCCCGCCCAGAGTTCGACGAGAATGTGTTGTTTCTGAAACCGCTGTGTTCTGTTTCAATAACAAGGTACATTACATGTCTCAGCAAAAGAGCTTCTCTCCCCAACATTATTACCCGCCTCATAGACGGGAGACGCATCGCAGAGCGGAAGCTCGGGGAAACCCGAGGAGATGGCTATCTATGTCCCCGTGCATGATGCCGCGGACGAGCTATACCATTTCATATAGCAGTCAATGCTTTCCCGGTGGCTGGCGCCCAGCCCCCGCCGCAGCATTCATTGCCCTGTATGGCGATTCTGATTACTACACAGTGTGTATTCACAGTTGTTGCGCGATGCAACTGACGCTGTGTTACGTACACACCACACTGTTATGTGTAAGGATTTATGCCATTATATATTGCCCTGTGTCCTTCAGTGCAATGGCTATTCTGATTACTGCAAGTACCTGTTCACAGTTGGTGCGCGATGCAACTGACGCTGTGTTTCGTACACACCACACTGTTATGTGTAAGGATTTATGCCATTATATATTGCCCTGTGTCCTTCAGTGCAATGGCTATGCTGATTACTACAAGTACGTGTTCACAGTTGTTGTGCGATGCAACTGACGCTGTGTTACGTACTCACTACACACTGTTATGTGTAAGGATTTATGCCATTATATATTGCCCTGTGTCCTTCAGTGCAATGGCTATGCTGATTACTAACAAGTACGTGTTCACAGTTGTTGCGCGATGCAACTGACGCTGTGTTACGTACACACCACACTGTTATGTGTAAGGATTTATGCCATTATATATTGCCCTGTGTCCTTCAGTGCAATGGCTATTCTGATTACTGCAAGTACGTGTTCACAGTTGTTGTGCGATGCAACTGACGCTGTGTTACGTACTCACTACACACTGTCATGTGTAAGGATTTATGCCATTATATATTGCCCTGTGTCCTTCAGTGCAATGGCTATTCTGATTACTGCAAGTACGTGTTCACAGTTGTTGTGCGATGCAACTGACGCTGTGTTACGTACTCACTACACACTGTTATGTGTAAGGATTTATGCCATTATATATTGCCCTGTGTCCTTCAGTGCAATGGCTATTCTGATTACTACACCGTAAGTATTCACAGTTGTTGCGCGATGTAACTGACGCTGCGTTACGTACTCACTACACACTGTTGTGTGTAATGATTTATGCCATATATTGCCCTGTGTCCTTCAGTGCAATGGCTATTCTGGTTACTACGCAGTACGTATTCACAGTTGTTGTGCGATGCAACTGACGCTGTGTTACGTACTCACTACACACTGTTGTGTGTAATGATTTATGCCATATATTGCCCTGTGTCCTTCAGTGCAATGGCTATTCTGGTTACTACGCAGTACGTATTCACAGTTGTTGCGCGATGCAACTGACACTGTGTTTATGTACACACTGCACACTATATGAATTTGCCGTTGTATTTTGCCCTGTATCCTTCAGTGCAATGGCTATTCTGGTTACTACGCAGTACGTATTCACAGTTGTTGCGCGATGCAACTGACACTGTGTTTATGTACACACTGCACACTATATGAATTTGCCGTTGTATATTGCCCTGTATCCTTCAGTGGAATGGCTATTCTGGTTACTACGCAGTACGTATTCACAGTTGTCGTGCGATGCAACTGACGCTGTACACACTGCACACTGATATGTGTAATGATTTATGCCTTATAGATTGCCCTGTGTCATTCAGTGCAAATGGCTATTCTGATTACTACGTATTCACAGTTCGTGCGCGATGCATCTGACGCTGTGTTACGTACACACCGCACTCTGTTATGTGTAATGTTTTATGCCATTATATATTGCCCTGTGTCATTCAGTGCAAATGGCTATCCTGATTACTACGCAGTGCGTATTCATAGTTGTCGTGCGATGCAACTAACGCTGTGTTTGTGCACACTACACACTGATATGTGTTATGATTTATGCCTTATATATTGCCCTGTGTCATTCAGTGCAAATGGCTATTCTGATTACTACGTATTCATAGTTGTCGTGCGATGCAACTGACGCTGTGTTTGTGCACACCGCACTCTGTTATGTGTAATGATTTATGCCATTATATATTGCCCTGTGTCATTCAGTGCAAATGGCTATCCTGATTACTACGCAGTGCGTATTCATAGTTGTCGTGCGATGCAACTAACGCTGTGTTTGTGCACACTACACACTGATATGTGTTATGATCTAGGCCGTCATATTTTGCCCTATCCTTCAGTGCAAATGGCTATTCTGATCACTTACGTATTCACAATTGTTGTACGATGCAACTGACGCTGTGTACACACAACGCACTGATATGTGTAACTATTACGCCGCTATATATTGCCCTGTATCCTTCAGTGCAACTGGCTACTCTTTTACTGTGTAGTCACAGTTGTTGCGCGATGCCACAGACGCTGTGTTATGTACATTGATATGTGTCTATGATTTATGCCGTTATATGTTGCCCTGTATCCTCAGTGCAGCCGGCTATTCCGACTAACTACGTATTTACAGTCGATGTCGCTATGCCTCTGACGCTGTGTTTTTTGTACACAAAAATGTAACTATGCTTGTGCATAGTCTCAGTCGTCGCTACGGCGACTTGCATTGCATCTGTGTAGATATTGAAGCGTTATGCTGCCCTTCAATGTAATGGACCATTGTGTACGCATATTCATGCAGTTTCGGTCGCTTCAGCAACTTGAGCTGCATTATACACACAGATGTTTAAAATGTGCACACTGATGTGTTATGCTGTTATGTTGCCCTCTATCATTCAGTGCAACAACCAGCTATCCTATCTAAATGAAAGCTTCAGCATAAAGTTCTGCCAGGAAGACTTAATTATTACGTCACTTATTACCTTCACATCTATCCAATCACGTCCTTATACTCGCTGTATAAAAGATTGGTACTTACACACGTTTGATTACGCAGATGCTGTCGCGACAACTACCTCCATCCTCCCCACCACCACCAGGATGGTCCCGTCCATAACTCCCAGGGGGGTCTGCTGCGCCCCTGCCTTCATCTTCAGGCAGGAAATGCAGATCCGCTAACCTCGGATCATGAACTACGGACGGGGCCTACGCCAAAGAACTTTATAAATAATTGCTTGCTGGGCTGTCAATAAATGTATGCTTTGTTATATCATTATATCTCCCGAGTCTTTCTGGTAGAACTGCATATTCAGTTTGTCGCTACAGCGACTTCACTGCACTTATGTACGTATAAGGACGCGTGTTGCTATTTTGTTGCTCTGTTTCTTTCAGTGCAAAACTAGCTATCTTAATCTACTGTGCATACTCACAGTTTCTGAATGTATGTACGTACACGGATGTGCAATTTACCATGTGTTATGCTGTAATGCTGCCCCGTTTCCGTGCAGCTAGCCATCCTGATCGAACTGTACATCTCAGTTTCTGTCTCTACGCAGTTCTGTCGCTACGGCGACTTATGCTGCGTTATGTACATGCATGGATGCGCTACAGCGACCGATGCTGTTACGTACATGTGCTATGCTGTTATGTTGCCCCGTTTCCTTCAGTTCAACTGGCTATTCTGTGCTAACTCGTCTACTCACAGTTGTATCTACGGCTATGTGTTTGTTGTTTACTGAGGTGCTATGCTATTATGGGGCTATTATCTACTGCGTATATTCATCAGAGCCCAGGTGGTTGCAATTCCAGCATTTTGCCCGGATGAGGTCAGTGTTTCAGAGCCTCAGAAGTACGCTTGTGCCCCATGCGTGCCCTGCGTGCTTATGTGAACAGAACTAGCCAGTTTCGAACTTCAGAGCAGCTCTTCGTCTGCTACGCGGGTGCTAAGAGGCGGCGCGCTGTCGAAACGGAGGCTATCTCACTGGATAGTGGAGGCTGTGCACTGGCTGGCTTATGCTTCACGGGAAGCCGTTTCCCTATAGGGGTGCACGCCCACTCCACTAGGAGTTTGGCGTCATCATGGGCGTGGGCGAAAGGCATGTCTATTCAAGACATTTGTTTCGCGGCAGGTTAGTCGTCTCGTAATACCTTCGCGAGATTCTATAACTTGAATATCCCTTCATTCGCACCACATGTCTGTCAGTGCAGGGAGAGAAAGCTGAGCTGTCGTTGGACTAGGCTAGACTGCCCCGATGGCGCGCGCTCTAGCCACGGTTCGACTAGTCATCAGACAGTGCGAGTTATTATTAGCATAGCTATCATGTTCGCTATATTGTGCCCTTTGTTATGTCCGCATTCATAGCCGGCAGTATTTTCCTAAGCACCAATCACTTGCTGCAATCTCCCTCCATTCAGTTCAGCGTGCTTAGCTTGATGGGAGGGGCCTTCGTTGGTGCAGATGCCGAGTTGGCTCGGTGCCAATAGATGTTTCAACCAGGTCCGGTGTCTGTTCCTGAGAGCTGGGCGGGGTTTCTCCCACGCGGCGGGGGTTTTATTGTTCCCCATACGTAATGTCGAGAGACCGACTCGATAAGGGAACGTCTCTGGTTACTCACGTAACCGTAGTTCCCTGAGAGGAGGGAACGAGACATTACGTAACCTGCCGTGTGGGAGGGACTCTCAGTCTCCTTACTCTCGTTCAGCTAAGATTCTGAGGTTTTTGGCGCCCGCCGTCACCTATATTGAGCAGTGTCAGCCAATCAGGTGATGGCGGGACTGCCATTGGCTATTTGCAAGCAAAAGAGTTATTCTATCAGACTTCATGATTCGAGGAAAATGGATTTCCCCATACGTAATGTCTCGTTCCCTCCTCTCAGGAAACTACGGTTACGTGAGTAACCAGAGACGTTTTCCAACTGTCTGCAATTCCCGGTTCGCCCACTAGCGTTCGTTTGGTCGCTATAGTTACGATCGTGACACGGAAGTCTTAGCCAACGCTTCCGGGTGAACTCTGACCCAACCCTCGTTGTAAACAAACGCTACGCTAAGCTAAGAGAGGCAGTGGCTTGCATCGAGGCCTGTGCTAAAGCTTTAGCATCAGTTACTGTTATCAATACTAACCCCAGCGGTTAACTACAGTGTCTGTTTGAAAAACGTTAAAGTGATTTAACCATTTAGACACCTCGACGTTCACACCTGTTGGTCCTTTCTTGTTTTTCTTATTTTACCTTTCTCACACTTTAAGTACCTTTACTTCCCGTAAAAGGAAAATACTGGTTTATGATTATTAATTGTCAAATTTTGAATTTGTTTTAAAGAACAAGGAAATATTAAACAAAATTGAAATTCTACCTTTTCTAGACAGATCATTTCTAATGATTTCTAGATTTATTTTTGTAATAATTCTAATTACATAATTTTCATAATTTTTACATTTCTCGTTGAGATCTAGTCACTTTAGGTGAATAAGTCTTTGAAACTCAAGAACTCTGAAAGTTAAAGTTTAAAAGTTGTTATTACTATTACAAAAATAGTGTTAGACTCAGACTTGCTCATTATTGTCATTGCGTTTTATCCTTTCGTCCTGTTGGTTATAAACTTAACCACTATATTTGATTAATTCATTTTCGGGACGCTTCAATAGGGGACATTACCATCTCCATACGAGTTTCAAATAAACCAGAGACAATCATCTTTTACAAAAGTTTATTTGTGTGTTTAGTTGTTCCTCAACTATCAATTCTATACTCGTGGTAGACCTAAAGGTAGCGGGATCCAACCTCCTTGCTTCATTTCTTCCTCATCACGTCTTTCCTGTTCTGTCCTGCTTTATTCCATCTTATTCTTCACATTTGTAGGGAACAAACCTGGAAGAACGATACTCGGTTACTAACGTAACCTCGGTTCTCTCTAGAGAGGGAACGAGTATTGCGTAAGTTTAGCTTACGCTACGGGAAAGATTCATCTTCTCGAGATATTGAAGCCAAAAAATTATCCTTAATTTTGTATTCATTGTCAACGCAGTGCAGCAGCTAGCAGACCTAGAGCAGGCCATCTCGCGTGCTTATTGGCTGCCCTGCATGCATCTGCTGCAGCCTACCAGTGAGCCCCGCGTGACGTCACACCCAATGAAGGGCGCTCGCGCCTTCATAGCGTCATAGGCGGCGGGCTGGAGACCCGGGCTGGAGCCACGCCCAGAATGATCTGAGAGTGATCTGAGCAGGAGGTCTGGGCAGAATACACCTCTCCTCTAAACCGACAACAGTTTAGCCTGCAAGGCAGGAACTTCCAGGTTATAAAACCTGACAAAGGTAGACGGGGAGCTCCAGCCCGCCGCCACACATATGTCATGGATAGAAATTCCACTGGACCATGCCCACGAAGAGGCCACGCCTCTCGTGGAATGAGCCCTGATGCCCAGAGGGCATTGCAGACCTTTTGACGCGTAAGCGGCTGCTATAGCGTCCACTATCCATCTGGACAGGCTCTGTTTCGAGGAGGCGAGACCTTTGGTGCGCCCACCGAACGAAACAAACAGCTGTTCCGAACGCCTGAATGAGGCGGAGCGCGTAATGTAAAACCTCAGCGCTCTGACAGGGCAGAGGAGGTTCACATCACTTTCGCTGTCAGATGCTGGGAGCGCTGACAACGAGATGACTTGCGCTCTGAACGGAGTGCCCATCACTTTCGGAACATAACCATGTCTAGGTCTGAGGATGACTTTAGAGTCATTCGGCCCGAACTCAAGACACGACGCGCTGACAGACAGCGCATGTAGGTCCCCCACACGCTTTACTGACGACAGTGCAGTCAGAAAGACGGTTTTTAGTGATAGATATTTCAACTCCACAGAATCCAGTGGTTCGAAGGGAAAAGCTTTCAGGGCCTCCAGGACCAGTGAAAGATCCCACATGGGAACCGACGGGGGGCGCGGCGGGTTCATCCTCCTAGCTCCTCTTAGGAAGCGGATGACCAACTCATGTCTTCCCAATGACTGGCCGTGCGTCGATTCTGCGAACGCTGCCACGGCCGCCACATACACTTTGAGCGTGGATGGGGACCTCCCCTTATCCAACAGCTCTTGTAGGAAGGAGAGCAGCTGCGCCACCCCGCATGTCCGCGGGTCCAGACCTCTGTCGGTGCACCATTTCGAGAACACCGACCATTTAGACGCGTAGAGCCTTCTTGTAGAAGGGGCTCTAGACTGCGTGATCGTGTTCATTACTCCTTCTGGCAGGGCAACGAGTACCCGTTGATCAACCATGCGTGCAGAGACCAGCGCTCTGGATGGGGATGCCAGATCGTGCCGCAAGCCTGAGAGAGGAGATCTGCCCTCACCGGAATCGGCCACGGAGCTGTATGTGACAGCTGTGCCAGCTCCGGGAACCAAATCTGATTCTCCCAACGCGGGGCTATGAGGAGCACCGAGTGGCGCGTTTCCCTGATTCTCTTGATTACCTGTGGTAACAGAGAGACCGGGGGAAAAGCATATAGCCGGAGGCTGGGCCAAACCTGGGCCAGCGCGTCCTCGTCCTTCGAGAAGAACGTTGGGCATTGAGCGTTGTCTTTTGACGCAAATAGGTCGACTTCCGCCCTGCCGAACAGGCGCCACAGTTTCTGGACCGTTTGGGGGTGCAGGGACCATTCCCCTGGGGGAACGTTGTCCCTGGACAGTTTGTCTGGGCCGTCGTTCAAATGGCCCGGCACATGCGCCGCCCTCAGCGAGCGCAGGTGCAACTGGGACCAAATAAGGAGGCGCTCCGTCAGATTGCAGAGATTTCTGGATCTGACACCGCCCTGACGGTTTACATAGGATACCACAGACATGTTGTCCGAGCGGACGAGAACATGTTGGTCCTGTATGAACGGGAGGAAGCACTTCAGCGCATTCTCGACCGCTATCATTTCCAGACAGTTTATGTGAAAACACCTCTCTTGGTCTGCCCACTGGCCGAAGACCGGTCTGCCCTCGAACAGCGCGCCCCAACCCCAGTTGGACGCGTCTGTCGAAATGACTTTCCGATAAGAGACGGTTCCCATCGTCACTCCCAGCTGGTACCAGTCGGCCACTAACCAGGGCTGCAGAGCCGCTATGCAGGTCTGAGTCACTCTGATTTTCTGACCGCCAGAAACCCAAGCTCGGCGGGACGCGCGAGCATTCAGCCAGCGTTGGAGCGGGCGCATGCGCAGTAGGCCCAGCTGAAGCACCGCTGCAGCTGACGCCATACAGCCCAACATCCTCTGAAAAGTTTTCAAAGGGAGAAAGCTGTCCCTTTGGAAAGACGCGGCTAGGTGGCGAACACGGAGCGCGCGCTGTGCCGATAGACGAGCCGACATAGTCACCGAGTCCAGTTCCATTCCTAAAAAGGAAATTGACTGGCTGGGTAGTAATGAGCTCTTGGTCCAGTTGACCGTGAGACCCAAGCTTTCCAGGTGACTGAGAAGCACTGTTCTGTGAGACAGCAGCTCCGTCTCTGACTGTGCCAAAATCAGCCAATCGTCCAGATAGTTCATTATCCGCAGCCCCTGACTTCTCAGGGGGGCGAGCGCCGCGTCCATGCACTTCGTAAATGTACGGGGTGCCAGAGACAGGCCGAACGGCAGGACGGTGTATTGATATACCTGACCGTCGAAGGCGAATCTCAAAAATCGCCTGTGACGGGGTATTATCTGAATCTGGAAATAGGCATCCTTCAGATCTAGAGAAATAAACCAGTCCCTTGGGCGAACGTGCGCGAGGATTTTCCTGGTCGTAAGCATTTTGAACGGTCTTTTCACAAGCACCCTGTTCAAATGTCTCAGATCTAGGATCGGTCTGAAGGTTCCGTCCTTCTTGGGTACGAGAAAATAACGGCTGTAAAAGCCTGACTCGCTCAGAGAAGGCGGCACCTTTTCTATAGCCCCTTTGCACAGCAGCTTTGCTATTTCTGCGTGAAGTAGGTGTGCTACTTCCGTATTCACTATCGTCGCGGTCCGGACTCGAAAGCGCGGGGGACGGCGAATGAATTGAACTGTATAGCCCTGCTTTATTGTGCTCAGCACCCATTCCGAAATCCCCGGGATAGATTCCCACGCAACTATGTGAGCCGCTAGGGGGCGAATGGCCTCCAGGTTCAGATCGCCGCCATTCGCGGGCTTGTGAAACTGAACCGGAGCTGAGAGCGCGGCGCGCGCGCTCTCTGTTCTGGGCAACGGCTGCTCGCTGAAAACCGAAACCGGCTGCTTTGTGTGAGATGTCCCAATCATAAGGGATGGGGAACCTTTTTTCCTCACTTTTTGACACACGAGCGGCGCTTTGGGCAGAAAAGCGTTCTGTAAGCGTGAGCGCGTTTGCGCGGGCACGAGACTTACACATGTATTTGACGCCCCGATCAAAATGGATGGGGAGCGTTTTATTATCGCCCTGCGTTTCATGATAACACTTAAACGCGCGGGCGGCGCCCGGGGGGAGGTTTGTGTTAGCAAGCGTGAACGCTCTCTGGCGGGCACGGGACTTACATTCATAACCTGCTGTCTTGACCGTGTAACAGAGCGGGCAGATAGTGGGCACAACACTGTGGACACATTTCTTACATTCAACACTCGAGCGGCTTTTCTGCGCTTTATGAGAGTGTGCTCTGTGGGTGACACGATATTTGATGTGCTTGTGTGTAGGGGTGAACACTGGGAGGTGGGCACTTTCACTACACTTAGAACACTGACGGCGTGAGCCGGACCAGACATAATACTCTTTTTGAGATTTCTCTGGGTCGCCGTGAAAACGGCGTTTGTGTGCAGGCGAGAGGGTGGACAAACCGGCTCGTTGGCTGCTAAATGAACCACTGCAGTAGCCTGACTGAAGGGGACTGACAGGGAAATAAGCTTCGACGGCGGTCCGGCCGCGGCGGGACACGCGCGTCTTTTCTCTCTCTTTGTTAGGAGGATTTCGCGTGCTCAGACTTCAGCGTGATCTTCTGCCGAGGCCCCCTGGGGGGCGGCGGTCTGTGACGGCTGTCTGAGCGCGACCTAGGGCGGCCGCCCTGACGTCGCTGCGAAGGCTGGGGTTGTGCTGGACGCTGGGTGTTAGCTCGTACAGGAGGCTGGCTTTGTTTCTCGCGAGAGCGGCCTGTAGCGGAGCTCGAGCGTCGCGGCAGGAAGAGATTCATGGCCTGCGTGGTCTTCTGCACTTCAGAGAAACGGTCAACGATCCCGTTAACCGCTGGGCCGAAGAGACCAGTGGGGGAGAGCGGCGCGTTCAGGAAGGTGGCTCGCTCAGTTTCCCTCATATCCGCGAGCGTCAACCAGAGATGCCTCTCTGTTACAGTCAACGCGGCCATGGCTCGTCCGATAGCCTGAGCTGCGGTTTTGGTGGCGCGGAGAGAGAGATCCGTCGCGCTTCTCATATCTGTAACCGCAGCTGGATCCCGGCCCTTCTCGTCCCATTCACGGAGGAGGTCGGCTTGCAGGATCTGTAACACAGCCATGGAGTGGAGAGCAGACGCGGCCTGGCCGGAGGCGGCATATGCGCGGCCGACCAAGGCGGACGTGGCTCTGCAGGCTTTAGACGGGAGGGCTGACCGAGACCGCCATCTCGCGGAGGGCGGGCAAAGGTGCGCTGCGACCGTCTCTTCCACAGGGGGAATAGCCGTGTATCCCTTCTCGGCGGCGCCGTCCACTTGGGAGAGCGACGCGGAGGCCTGGGACTGAAGTCTCGAGGAGAATGGTGCATTCCAGGACTTCGTTAGCTCCGTATGAAGTTCCGGCAGGAAAGGAGCGGGCCTGCTCGTTGAAGCTGCACGGCGGCGGCTTTGAAGGAAACAGCCGTCGAGCCTGTTCGGCGCGGGTTCCTTCGGCAGCGACCACTCGAGCCCGAGGCGGTCGACGGCCTGCGTCAGCTCCAACGCGGGAACGGCTGGATTCCTGGATCGACGAGGAGCCGGAGTGAAGCGACCATTCCTCGCTGTCCGATGCCAGGATGGAGCAGCAGTCTCTCGTGGCATGTTCCTCGGCCTCCTCCTCAGACGCGACGGCAGTGAGGCTCGTGAGCGGCAGCTGCGCGTCGGGGAGGGGAGGCGGGGAGGGCGAAAGCGAGGCTCGAGGGAGATCCTCCGGCGAAGGTGTGTGGCCACGGGCTCCGGCTGCCTCAGGGAACGGCGCTTCTTCCTGCGCGGTCCCCCGGAGGGCGGAGCGGCTGCATCCGGGTTAAAGACTTCGAGTCGAGCCCGTAGGGTCGACAGCGGAAGCGCTTCGCAGAACTCGCAGCCCCCGGACGCGAGGGCGAGCTCTGCATGTTCCAGGCCCAGGCAGAGAGCGCAGATCACGTGGCGGTCTCCAACGCTGAGCGGGGCTCTGCACGAGCCGCAGGAAGTGCGAGGCATCTTTAAAAAGACGCTCGCGCTCTTTTAGAAATAGCTCTTTTAGAATGCAATGTAAAAGGATACGTCGCCGGATAGCGTAGCTCGCACGGATGGCTGAAGGTGGCGAAGACGGCCGGCTTCCTCAGCGCTGTCCTAAGCTGGCTGTTCGCTGTTCGACGGCGGCGGTGGCTTCTCTCAGATCCAGCGATGCGGAAAGCTCGCTGAAGAGTCGAAAAATCAGGGAATTCAGCCTACGAGCCCCTTCTTATATACGCTAAGCCACGCCCATTCTGGCGGGCTATGACAATATGAAGGCGCGAGCGCCCTTCATTGGGTGTGACGTCACGCGGGGCTCACTGGTAGGCTGCAGCAGATGCATGCAGGGCAGCCAATAAGCACGCGAGATGGCCTGCTCTAGGTCTGCTAGCTGCTGCACTGCGTTGACAATGAATACAAAATTAAGGATAATTTTTTGGCTTCAATATCTCGAGAAGATGAATCTTTCCCGTAGCGTAAGCTAAACTTACGCAATACGAGAGAACCTCTCGTAAGAGAACCATCAATCGACTTTAAAAAAAGAGACAAAGATAATCTTTTCCAACAAACAGATTATTAGGTATTTGATTTTTAATCAAACCCTTTTGTGTCTTCATACTCTCCCTGCATTTGTAAACGCAAATTAAACTTTGACATCTTATCCAAGATCAAGTAACAGAGACAAGTGCTGAGCAAACTCCGCCTTCAAAGCATCCCTGCTGTAAACTCTGCTGTAAGCGGTCCAACTGAAGGTGTGTGTGTCAATCCGGTCAAACTCAGAAAAGAGGTATCCGCATTATTATTGTTGTATTTTTCATTGCAAACATAAGCAATAATATTGTTTACCTTTCTGGAAACAGATTTTTTTTGTTTTTCATTGATAAGAAACATCTATGAGAAATTAATACTTCCCATAGTTAATAATTTTCTTTTTGTTTTTCCCTCATTGAAATTGGTTGTTAACTTTTCTCTCTTTTTCCCTTACTCAGTTGAGCGACGAAGTCCTCACATCACGAGTTGAAACCAGCTTTTCAGTGATAGGAAATATTTACAAAAAAAATAATATTTTCCCCCTATAAAAAAAAAAGCTTTTTCCATTTGAGATTTGTTTTAAACTTTTTGTTTTTCTTTATTTTACCCAGTTGAGTGACGAGATCTTCGCATCACTAGCCTCACTGTGTACACTTAGACCAACACTTAGTCATCACGACATTTCACTATTGATGTACAATTACTGAAACGACACTTAGCCGTTCAACCACATATAGGCTTATACACACAGATCTGTCTCTTCACCAAGCGTGCCAACATGTCGTGGACGACAAACCCCACTGCCCAACGGGACGACGTGGACGCCTGGCTCAGAGGCATTACAGACTGCCTCACACCAAAGACAATTGAACTGTTATTATTTTTAATAATAATCATAATTCTGAGAAGATTCCTGACACACGATTCAAGCCAAAACCAAAACCATGTGGAACTAACCAAAATAACCTGTTCCCTAAGCAATGCCTTCACAGCCCAGCTAAACCTAAGCCACCAGCATGTCACCTACCTTCAGGAGGAGCTGACACGTGCCCAAAGCCGCATAGACAAGCTTGAAGTGAAAGTCCAGGATGACTCCAAGACCACCGAGTTCCTGAGAGAGCTGATGCACACTCAACACTGCAAAGACCAGCTCAAAGGTGAAGCTCAAGACAAACTCAAAGTGTCCGACGAAGCGGAGCAAGAAACAAAGACACAAGTTGACAAGCTCCAAGAAGCCCTTGCAGTCACTGAACGTGACAAACAAGAGTTAAAGACTGTCCAGAAACACCTGGTAAACCAACTCCAGTCTGCTGAACATCAGTTAGAGAAAGCCAAAGCTGACATTGAAAGTAAGAACTCTAAAATCACTGCTCTGAAAGACCACCTGGAAAGGTGCAGCGCTGAAATGGACCATCTGACCCAACAGCGAGACGACGCCAACGATGAGCTCTACGCGGTCAGAGATGAACTCCAGCACATTTTCCAACAGAAACCAGAGCCAAGAAGGGAGAGACCTCCCTCAGCATCACCCCTGCTGAGCAGAGCAGAGTCCTCCATCCAAGAACTGGCATACAGTGAAAGAAGTGAATGGCCACAACCCAAAACGTCACCGGCCTTCACCACAGAACTCTTCCCTGCTAACAAACGAAGAGAGCCCATCCAGGCAGACTCCAAAGCTGCACATGGGATGACCTTTAAAGATCTCAACCAGCTGGTTAAGAATATCACTCAGTTCAACCCGAACTCCACAGAGGGTCCCGACATCCAGGCCTACCTCCGAGATATCGACTTCCACCTAGAGGTGAGACCCCATATGACTGACAGAGACAGGTTATACCTCTTCAGATCCACGTCCAGAGGTACGAAGCTTCCTAGACAGACAACCTGCTAATGTCATGTCAAACTACCAGCTACTACGTGAGACACTGATTAAAGAATTTACAGGTCCAGAGTCAGAACACGGTGTGTTAATCGCCTTGGAAACCAAACAATGTCGACAAGAGACTCCCCAAGCCTACTACCACCGCTTTCGACAAGCTTACTTAGGTGCACATAGCAAACCTGAACTTAAAGAGGATGTGAACTTCAAAACCCTCTCCCTGAGAAACCTGCACCCTGGATTGAGTCATCATCTTGGCATCATGGCCTGCCCAGGCACAATGACAATTCAGCAGCTACGTGACCTGACACACAAGGCCTACATCAAACAAAAGATGGCCTCAAAGAAAAGTTTGAAAACATCCACAGTGTTAAACTCCATCAGCCAAGACACAAGCCTTGCACTGGAAGACACCCAGTGGCATGACAACTCCACAGTCCTTCATAAGGAGCACAGAGGACGTTACTCCCATGCCGATGACAGCTACCACTCCAACCACATGGAAAAGTCATGGGACCCACCAGAAGGAAACAACTGGAATCAACGAGTGCATCCAAAAGCATTCTATGAGGGTAAGCGACAACGAAACCCACCTCCGCACCACTCAGCCAAACACCACACTGAGTGTGCCCAAGAACACGACAGTCTCCCCTCAGAAGACATGGAGCAACTACTGAGGCAACTGCAAGTGTTAATCAAAGACAAGCTGAACACAGAAGATCAGTGATCACCTTGTACACCTTCCTGAGACGACCACCTTTTCTACAACAACCCAGAACAAAGTGGTCTCTCACAGTCAACCACTGACAAACACCCAGAGGTACCAGAAAACACCATCCTGGTTACCGATCACAACACAAGCTCCAAACTCAAGAACCATGTGTGTGCTACAGCAACGACAGTAAGCACAGAAGGTCAGAAATCTGTCACGACCAGAAGGCATCACAAGAGGAAGGCAACAAAGGAGACCACGTTTTGCACTACAGCTTCACGCATCCATGCCAAACCACCTCCCAATGTCTGCCAGAGAACTTCCTGCCTTTCTGGACTGACCCCCAGCAGATCACAGAAGATCCCTTTCCAAGGCAAAGACGCAACAAGCCCATCAAAGCTAAGCCATCAAGCAAAGGGGGGAGCAAAACAGACTGAGACAGATCTGACATACATGCAGTACATGCACTACACTACACTGTACCACTAACATACACAAGTTAAACACAGCTACCGTGAAAAACATTCAACAAACATGTTCTTCCCACAGGTAGACACGGAAATCGCAACACTGACTTAGCTATCCTTTCCATAGGAAACATGTAGCAATACACCCAACAAGTATAACCCTCTCATTACATTGTGACACCTGACACTGCACAACAGTAGCCATACAGGAGTCACTCAACTGCTTGGTTTTGTTTTACCTCTTCCTTTTCTTCTTCCTTTATTAGATAAAATCCCTGTTACCCCATAAGGGTCAAGGTTACCATATAAGGATTGACGCACCACGCCTGACGAATGTTAGCCTAGAGAACTCCCTGCATCATTCGAATCAAAATGTGAAAGGTAAATTGGTCTAAACCTAGAACAATTTAGAAGAGAATAAAAAAACCAAATCAAATTTAGTCACAAAGTTGATTAATCACCGTTTTAAAACAAACTAGAATAACGGTCCTAAAATTGAACTAAACTTTTTCCACATGATTGACTACATTGAGAGAGTGAACCTGTTTTAGGCCTAGATAATCTAATGCCCTGCACCAGTAAAGTGACCAGTCTTGGAGGTGGTTGCCGTGTTGTTTGCTGTGTGTGTTTGCTTCTTCTGTTTCTCCAGCGTTCGATGATGTCTTCTTCTCAACCCATCATCGATCGAAGGGGGGAATATGTAGAGACTTTAGGGATTAACCAAACACAAATTAATCTTTCTAATCTCTCATGGGATTCATTCAAATGTGATTCAACATTCCGGATCTGAACACTACATTCCAAAGTCACAAGATGGCTCCAAATTGTCTAGAAAACCCCCCAGAGAAGACTTTTATGGCCCCGCAGGCATCAGAGATAAGCCTAAACAGGAAGAACGTGTCACTGTTTTCATCCTTAAGCCAGACAAAGCTGCTCAAAAATGGTGAAACGAGGCCTGACCACCAAGGGGCCTGACAACCTTTGACCTCCCTCAGCATCACCATTGCTGAGCAGGACAGCGATGTAAAACAGACCACGCTTTCATGGAACGTGAGAGACTTACACAGACTTTACATATCAAATACATATTACATATCACATATCATTAAAACTCACGCAGAACAATGCTCCGTGGACTTATAATCAAACATCATAATTCTTGTTGTTCCTACAATTCATGTTTGTATTATGTGTAGATAACATATAAATCATGTAATTGTGATATAACTGTGTGTATGGATGAAAGAGTATCGTGCTTCCAATCAAAAGAATCGTATGCCCTTAATTCAAAAGGTGGCTTGTTTGAAATCTGTGTAAAATGTTTTGTATGATTATAATAATCTATAATGTTTAAACTGGGGTCTCTTGTTCTCTGCTAAGTGCTGGAACCCAAGCAGATCCCAGATAACGATAAGTAGGAACTAGCTCCACCTCCTAAAATGATGCCATTGTCTCATTGGTCAGAATTCTCCAAAAGAGGTTGGACTAACTTTTAAGTTAAAGACCCGAACAAAGGAGTTAGAGTTAGTTGAAAAAGAAAATTCGGTTCAGAGAGCAGTTCGGGGTTGCCGTTCGGTTTTGAGTTCGGTTCGGTGTTGAATTAAGTTTTGCGCCTCTCTCTAGCAACAGCAAGAGAGTGTTCCTGTTCGTGCTTCTCTCTGAAAACAACAAAGAGCGTGTTCGCACGCTTCTACATCGACCAGACCAAATTAGACCAGCAGACAAATAACCCATCAAGATCGGGGTTGAAACAGCTCATTCAAGCCATCTAACTTGTCTTACTTTCATTTCTTCCTTTATTTTCTTTTTTTCATAAAAGTCTCGGTTCAAAGTTAAGTTGCTGCGAAGTTCGTTTAAACGTCTCTCCTGCAACGCGCTTCGAACTGTAAAGACTCTTATTCGCCTGCCAATTACACGTGACCGGCTGTTCAGAAACTTCCATCCAGGCACTTCAAAGACAACCAGCCACACGGACCCGGCCGGGAAACCCCTTCAACGAAGCACCGCAAAAAGGGAATTCGCTAAGCAACGCAAAGACAAGCAAGTACTCCAGACTTTAACTGAACTGGTGCGTTAATGTAAATTGAATAACCTGTCTAAGAAACGAAGGTTTAAATTAATGTTTGGTGGTTCGTTCAGGTCATGTCTTACAAAGTGCATCTCACTCTGAAAACTCACTCTTTCTCTCTCTTTCTCTGCGCCTTGTATGAATGTGTGTGTGTGATTGTGTTTAGACCTTAGTTTAATGTGTTTAGAATAGTTAATAAAGTCGTCAATATATTTGAAAAGATATTTGCCTTGTGTTGTGCTTGCACATTTAATGTCTTGTACTGTCGATCTAAAGTTACCTTGCTAATACATAGTGTTTCACTATAGATTGGATATTTATATCTGTTGCCAAGGTTATAATTACGGCCCGTTCAAATGAACTCTAAACGAGTCATTTGCTCGGTTCCATAGTGATTCGGTCAAGATTCATTGCAAATCGATGAATCATTCCTTTTGAGCTAAATTGGCCTTCCGGCCCCCCCTTAAATACATTTTATGTATATTATTATTGTGTGATTCGTTACAACATTTTAAACATATGTGCCGTTTACCATATCTTTAACTCTTTTAATCTTCTTAAATTAGCTCAGGAATTTGGGCATGTCAGCAAAACTAATTATCTCTTTATATTACACATACATATTACACTTTCTCTTATGAACCAACAGATTCCTTTTCTTTAAGCACTGTCATCTGTAACTTAACTTTTAAATTAGTTCTCAAAAACACCAATATGGTATTAATTATTCACTCCGTTTTCACATTTTTATGACCGCATGGTCTCTGCCATAAGTTCACCAGTTGTACACGTGATACATATGCGGTTAACTTGAACCGAACTTTTAGACATACATACACAACAAATACACTTCAAACAATGACACTTGCCATTTTTTCACAGCCTTGACTTATATAAAGTATATTTCCGCTACAATTTACTAATATCATACCTGGTTAGGGGAGATACAGTCAATAAAAGACACAGGACACGGAGCTGCTGCAATATCTTCTGAGTCTCTGTATTGTCTGAGCAGCACGTGCGCCCCCTCCCCCAAGCATGTGAAAATCCCAAGGCAAAAATAATCAAATGATCGATCATCCATACAAGCCAAGGAATACCAATCGCCATCATCCAAAATCATACACTATGCATGAATGACATTCAGTTTATTTCAATGACAACAACATATTCTGACGACACTAATTATTATTAGTTGTATTTTCTCTTTTCCTTTATATTTGTAACCACCACACTCTCCCTGTCAAAAATAAATGTCGTCCCGACATTACTCCTTTTTCTTCAACCCAAAATAAGACATTTTATTTCTGCTGATAATGTTGTTTTATCTCAATGTCCCACTGATTGTATGCAATGTCTAACTACCTATGTGTACTGCATGTTAACTGTGAATAAAGGCATGTGTTGGAAACTGCATAGTCTTCCTTCTTCAAACCCAATTCTTCTTCTCCATTTCCTCAGTCTCTTCAGTATGCATACAAGTATATTGGTTGATAATGCTGCGTTGGGTAAGTCCATGGTGGTAAGTTCTGCATCTCGTATGACATGGGTTGAAATGCTGTTGTGTTTGTAGGCTCTATATTATAACATGCGGGAATACCCAAGTGATCATAAGTAAATGTCTTTGGTGGTCTCCTTTCTCTCTTAGGCCATCTGTATTCCTGTCCTGTTTCCCTGTCATTCTCACCCAGTCTTACAGGTACATCTTCCATTTCATCAGGTCTTTCTACATGTTGTTCCTCCTCCATCACATTAACTTCCTGTTGAGGTATCTCCTCACTTGCTCCCTCTTGACCCTCTTCTTCCCTTTCCTTTCCAGGTTCACTGTGCAGGATAACTGGTAAGTTTCCACTTTGTAACTCTCCATTTCCTTCCTCAGGTTGCTGAAACTGGACTTCAGGTACGTATCCATCTCGCCAGTTTTCACGCCCAGATTGCTGATGATGGACCGCAGGTAGGTAATTATAGTAAGGATAACCTTCATCCTCATCCTCTTCTTCTTCCGGAACTGCTTCACATCTATTTACTGGTTTTGGTCTTTTCACTGGTCCCTTTGTCTTTTCTTCCTTTCCAAAATCAGTCTCCAATGGGAGATAATCACAAGGCATCAAGAGGTTTCGGTGGAGAACATGTGATCTTCCTTTACCATGTTCTGGTTTCACTTCAAAAACCGGGCCTTTTCCTCCTATTTGACGCACTACTGTGTGTACAACATCTTCCCAATGGTTTCGAAGCTACCCAGTTCCACCTCTAGGTGTCAAGTTCCTCACTAACACGCGATCTCCAGGACATAACATAGAACCCCTCACTTTTCCATCATAGTTCCTCTTGTTTCTTTCTGTCATCTTCTTTGCAGTCTGTCTGGTGATTTCCAATGCTTCCTGCATTTCTTGTCTCCATCTCTTAACATACTCCTTATAATCAGTAGTTCCAGTTTCAGATGTCAAACTGAACAATAGATCAATGGGTAATCTTGGGGACCTTCCGAACAGTAAGTAGAATGGTGAAAATCCTGTAACTTCACATTGTGTGCTGTTGTATGCAAAGATGAGTTTGTTTAGTGACTCTTTCCAATTTGTTTTCTGCTGTTCAGTCAACGTCTTCAACATCTGAAGTAACGTTCGGTTGAAACGTTCAACCTGCCCATTTCCCTGTGGGTGATACGGCGTGGTCCTTGATCCAGCAACTCCACAACTCTTCTTCAACTGAGCAACAAGCTGGTTTTCAAACTCCCCTCCTTGGTCACAATGAATTCTTTGCGGGAACCCAAACTTCAGAGCATAGTCATTAAACAACTTGTCAACAACAGTTTTAGCCGATTTTGAGGTAGTTGCATAGGCTTGTGCAAATCGTGTGAAGTGGTCAACTACAATTAGGATATACTCATACCCTCCTCTACATTTATCCAGGTGTAAGAAGTCAATGGAAACAAGCTCGAACGGGTGAGTAGTGACAATATTCTGGAGCGGTGCTCTGGCCTCCCTACATGGTTTCTTCTGTTTCAGGCAAACACAACTCTTGGTGACCGTGATCAACGTCATTGTGCATTTGCGGCCAATAGAACCTTTCTCTGATTAACGATATTGTTCGATCAAGACCTTGATGACCCATGTTATCATGTAATTCTCTCAAAACACGCTGCTTGTACCTTGCAGGTAAGACTAGCTGTGTCTGGGTGTTCGTCTTTCTACGGAGGATACCATCGACTCCCAGGAGAAGTTTGTCTCAACTGCGCAGTAAGCATTTACTTTGTGCACTCAAGGTCTTCAAAAGATGTCCTGTTGGCTTTTTATTGGACAGCTTAAATTGTAGAACAGGTCCAATGTAGTCATCATTACGCTGTGCTTGTCTGATCTCCTCCACAGATAATGGCTCGCATGCATGCACTGATGCCATGGTGTCGTCAAGAGAAATCATTGCAGTCCAGGAGATGCTGAAGTGTGGTGCCTCAACAGATTGGATGGTTGCTTCGACACAGTTGGATGGCAATTCCTCCGTGCATTCCTCCATTGCTGTCTCAATGTTCAGTGGCATCCTGGATAGGGTGTCTGCATCCACATTTTCTTTGCCAGGCCGGTACTTGATGTTAAAATGGAAATCTGCAAGTTCCGCCACCCATCTACATCCTGTTGCATTCAGCTTTGCACTGGTTAAAACGTAAGTAAGTGGATTATTATCACTATACACAGTGAATGTGGGGGCATAGTACAAATAATCCTTGAATTTTTCGGTGACAGCCCACTTCAGGGCAAGGAACTCCAATTTCCCTGAGTGGAGGTGATACTTCTTTTCCGCGACTGACAGGGTTCGGGACCCATAAGCGATAACTCTAAGCTTTCCCGCTTGCTTTTGGCATAGAACTGCCCCAAGACCCTGATTCGATGCGTCAGTATAAAGTACAAACGGCTGTGAGAAGTCCGGGAACGCAAGTATTGGTGGCTCAACTAAACAATCGATCAGTCCCTCCAATATCTCTTGGTGCTTATCCGTCCATACAATCGGCCTGTGAGAAGGCACTCACTGTTTTCTTTCCTGTAGCCTGTCGGTTACGTGTCTCCTTGCATTCTTCCTTCTGTGTCTCAGTTTCTTTCAGCAGGTCGTACAGCGGACTCGCAATTCTGGAGAAATCTTTTATATATTGTCGATAGTAGCTCAACAGACCCATGACTGCTCTCAACTGTCCAACTGTGCTTGGTCTTTTATCTTTCAGACTACTCACGGCAGCTGTATCAGCCGGGTCCATCTTACTCCCTTCCGCCGAGACAATCCTTCCAAGGTATCGCACCTCACGTTTGAATAGTTCACATTTGCCAGGTTTTAATTTTATTCCATACTGTCTCAATCTTTGCAGGACTTTCCTTACATCATCCACGTGATCTTCAAAGGTTTTACTGAAAACTAACGTGTCATCCAGATAAGGAACACAGATGTTGTCTCTTAGCTCACCCAGACACTCCTCCATGCAGCGTTGAAAAACTGAAGGAGCATTCATCAGGCCGAAAGGTATCCTAATCCACTCATATAACCCCCACGGAGTCACAAAGGCTGTTAAAGGTCTGCTCTCCTTGGCCATAAAGCCCTGATGATATGCTTTCCCTTGATCAAGAAGCGAAAACCAAGAGTTCCCTCCCAAACTGTCCATTATGTCTTGAACACGGGGGATGGGCTGTCTATCAGGATGCGTTTTCCGGTTCAGTTCTCTGAAATCGATACACAGGCGTAAACTGCCATCTTTTTTCCGGACGCATACGACAGGTGAGGCATATGGTGAGTTTGATTTCTGCACCCATCCTTGCGCAATGAGATCATGCAGGTAGTTTTTCATTTCTTGGTAGAGGGGTTTAGGCACTGACCGGTAAGTGCGTGCAACAGGATTAGTGTCTTTCAGTGAAATGGCAAGTTGTAGTTTCTCAATGCAACCTATGTCATTGTCAGATTCGGAAAATGAAGCTGCTTCCTCTTTTAACATTTGCTGAACTATTTGTTTTTTAGACTCACTGAGATGGCTCAAATTGACTGGCGGGACCCATGCGATGTCAGAGTTATGGCTGGTTTCATTTTTGATTTGATTGACCGTCACAGAAGTTAAACCAGGTTTCTCAAAAGCTGCAGTTGGATAAACAGCCTGCACAGGTTGCGCGGTGCCTATTACCATCTTGCCTGCTAACAGTAGGTCATGATCTGTAGGGTTCTGAACACTGACAACTATATGTGGAGATGTATGTCGTGTGTGGATGCCACATTTCTCAACCTGATGTTTGGTAAGTGCTTACTTCTCCACAGTTCATCCACTATACAAACTTGAGAGCCTGTATCCCACAATGCATCAACAAGGAGCCCTTGAAGGTAACAGTGCACTAGACACTGTTCTCCTACAAAGGCGGCACGTGTAGACTTGTCGGCTTCACATTTCTTTCCGTGCATTGCAGAATTTGTGTGTACTCTTGCTGTCTGGTTACATTGTTTCATATGGACTGTCCAGTGCTTAGCTTGACATGCTTTAGAACAATACAATGTTTGTTTACAGGCAGCGCATTGTTGCAGTCTAAAGTCTGAACCTGTGATACCACACTGTACGCAGCTTTGTGGGGACATCGTTGAAAATCTGGTCACTCCTCGTCCCGCAGTCGTGACCCTGTCCCGTTTAAAGACTGCTCTCTGTACATTGTTGGGCCTCGTGCTCTACAACCAACCGCAAAATGATCGCTACTGCCACACCTATAGCAGTGAGTACAGTGTACATCCAATCCGCTTTGCTGACATGCCAGACATTTTCTCAAACGAGTTGAAGGGGGATGGAAACGTTGTGCAGGGAGCCACTGTGGCTGCTGGAAGGCCCCCCTTCTCCTGTCATATTGCTGCAAATAACTTTGAGGTGGGTACTCAGGCTGGGGTGGTGGCATGTTGGTTTGATCCCTCACATTGGTAGAAAACTGTGTGGACATGATCTGAGGTTGTCGAATGGATTCTTTAATTTGAGAAACCTCCGCACTGAGATCCTTCAACAATGCCATGTCAGAACGCATTTCCTTTAACTCACTCAAAATGTCAGGTCCACGTTTCTCTGTGGTTTTGTGACACTGTGTCTTTTCTTTCTTTTCAACAGCAACTTCATTAACCTGCACTGGATTCACTTTGGTGTGTTGGAATATAAGCTTCTTCTTATTTTGCCGCTCGGTTTCATTTGCACAAGCAACATTGACTTTATCAAAAAGAATTTCATCACTCACATCAATGGTTGTCAAGTAAGGTTGCAGGTCACTTCTGATACTGTCATTTTGCAGGCCAGTAAGAACAGTGTGAAGAAACATGCTCTGAACTAGATTCGGGTCATATTTCAAACTGGATTCCGCTTCCTGAGATGCAAACAGGATCTTTTGCCTCAAATCAAGACACCGAACGAGGAAACTTTGTGGGGTCTCTTTACTACTTTGCACCTCGGAGGTAAGCTGTTTGTACAATTCAGTCGCACCTCTTTCTTGATAAAGCGAGCTCAGTATACGTCTCAGCACAAGCAGGGTTAAATTTGGTTTTCCCTCCAGGTAACTACGCAGCTGCATCCCTGGTGCGATTGCTCTTATTACTGCATCCACTATTTCAAGCTCTGAAACTCCCCTGCCAATCCATGTTCGATTTGATGGGCCAAACTTGAAAAGGTGAGTTTATCTTTTTGACCAGGTTCACCTATCTGTCCTCATATCTTGAATTCGCTGTTCCAGGGGGGCATGACTAGTCTGTGTGTCATTAACTGCAGATCAGAGCTTGTGTCTGGCTGTACAATTGGACCTGGCAACGTGGAATAACTCGGTATAGTACTTATGTTCTGTTGTGTGCCTGTGTTTTGTGGTGTGTGATCAGCTGCTCTCTGTTTTTGCTCTGTTAATTTCTGCAATGCTAATTGTAATGTGTCAATTTCTTTTTGCAGTTTTTCCTGCTCTGTGGTTTCTGCTACTGGATTTACATTCACTCTCTTAGTGGCCTGTACTGTTTGTTTTTTTAAATCACTGTTTTCATCAACCCTCTGTATTTCACTGATTTTGTCTTTTAAACACATAAGCTCTGCCATTCCCGCATCTTCAAGCTCCTCTAATGCCTCTCTCTCAATGTGTCTCACAATCACTGAAATAAAAAATGACCGGCTTTTGCTACTGCCATGTTCACACTCAATCCCTAGGAATTCACACAGTTCAATCAAATGTTCTTGTGAGAGAGCATATACTGCTCCTATCACCTCAAGCTTCAGATCCTCCTTGTGATCCATGAGTTACTCAGTCTAGATGTGTGCAAAAGTGATAGAAGAAATGCCCTTAGCAGACTGGAATTCTGCAGCGCTCCTGGTATTGAAGATAAACCTCAGATTGCTAGCACTTTCCTTCCTGGCTCGACACGGAGACCGAACGTCTTCACTCCACTGGTCACCTGGGCTGAGTAGAAGGCTGAATGGCACTGGAAGCGGGCTGTCGTCACTGGAAGCCAACTCGCACTGCATTCATCCTCGCTGGGGCCTCCAAAATGTAGTACCCTACCCGCTGGTTAGGGGAGA
Organism: Rhinichthys klamathensis goyatoka; assembly: GCF_029890125.1. Lineage (NCBI taxonomy): Eukaryota > Metazoa > Chordata > Actinopteri > Cypriniformes > Leuciscidae > Rhinichthys > Rhinichthys klamathensis. Next base: position 1,895,439 of record NW_026606632.1, read on the forward strand.
TATATAGTCAATAAAAGACACAGGACACGGAGCTGCTGCAATATCTTCTGAGTCTCTGTATTGTCTGACATTAATGAAAATATTTCTGCATTCTCATATGTCAATAAAACGTATAACAACATATCTCTTTAGAGAAAAACACAATATACAGAAACCCATATAGAATTACTCACATACAGCTTCTCAACAACAGGTACTGTTCCCACCAATTAAACAAATAATTTCAATAGAAACTTGAATTACAATGCACATTAATAATACTACATACTGTATATTGCATACAATATTCACATATGATACTCTACATTTTAAACATGTGCCGTTTACCATATCTTTAACTCTTTTAATCTTCTTAAATTAGCTCAGGAATTATAGCATGTCAGCAAAACGAATTATCTCTTTATATTACACATACATATTACACTTTCTCTCATGAACCAACAGACTCCTTTTCTTTAAGCACTGTCACCTGTAACTTAACTTTTAAATTAGTTCTCAAAAACACCAATATGGTATTAATTATTCACTCTGTTTTCACATTTTTATGACAGCATGGTCTCTGCCATAAGTTCACCAGTTGTACACGTGATACATACGCGGTTAACTTGAACCGAACTTTTAGACATAGCCTACATACACAACAAATATGAGGCCATTTTTTCACAGCCTTGACTTATATAAAGTATATTTCCGCTACAATTTACTAATATCATACCTGGTTAGGGGAGATATACAGTCAATAAAAGACACAGGACACGGAGCTGCTGCAATATCTTCTGAGTCTCTGTATTGTCTGAGCAGCGCGCGCGCGCCCCCTCCCCCAAGCATGTGAAAATCCCAAGGCAAAAATAATCAAATGATCGATCATCCATACAAGCCAAGGAATACCAATGGCCATCATCCAAAATCATACACTATGCATGAATGACATTCAGTTTATTTAAATGACAACAACATATTCTGACGACACTAATTATTATTAGTTGTATTTTCTCTTTTCCTTTATATTTGTAACCACCACACTGTAGCCTATCCTTGCGTTACCTATTTATCCGAGTAATAAAGCAAGGAAAATTACTTTATTCACTCATGCGCCACCCAGTGGAACAAAATATCGTAGGAAGCGAATACATTGTAACATCGGATCACAGTCAGGCTGGAGGACGGAGGAGTGAGGAAACGAAAAAGTATCCATTGGGTGCTTCTCAATATCCCTCCTCGTTTCCTCGCTCCTCCGTCCTCCATCCTATGACCCGGAAACCGATCGAGCTCAGCCATCTTGAAGGACATCTCAATTCTCTAATTGCACCGCGAGGAGGCAAGGATCGAGGAGTGAGGAGGCTTCCAGAGGAGCTATGAGCGAGGATACACAGGTGTACCCTTTGCGGAAGAGTTTTATCGACTAAACATGACGCACGTATCAATTCTCCTCCCCCTTCACATCTGTCACAATCATTTGAATTTATACTTTACTTTTGTCGTTTACATAAACCACACAACTCGCTCATAGCCATCTTAATTGGCACACCACATCAGCTCCGCTTTTCCACCATCAGCAGTATCACTTTTTCGGGCCAAAACATCGCCCTTTCCACATCTGTCACCAATTTGGGTGTTAAAATGGACTCTCAACTCACCTTTGACACCCACATCAAACACCTCTGTAAGACATCATTTTATCATCTCAAGAACATTGCCAAACTCCGTCCAACACTTAACCTGGCAGATGCAGAGAAGCTCGTCCATGCCTTTGTGTCCTCCAGGCTGGACTATTGTAATGCACTTCTCATCGGGATCTCTGGCAAAAGCATCCAGAGATTACAATACATCCAGAACAGTGCTGCCAGGATCCTGATGAGGGTGCGCAAGCATGATCACATCACGCCCATCCTAAAATCTCTTCACTGGCTCCCTGTCTCACTCAGAATTGAATATAAGGTCTCCCTCCTCACCCACCAGTGCATTCATGGACATGCCCCCCTTTACCTACAGGAACTCCTCAAACACCAGAGCTCCTCACGCACTCTCCGGTCTGCAAACACCCTTTATGTCCCCAGAACCAAGCTCTGTAGCATGGGTGGTAGGGCCTTTTCATCGGCTGCTCCGAGGCTGTGGAATGCCCTCCCTGATCACCTGAGGGCCCCACAGACTACAGATGTTTTTAAACAAAACCTAAAAACGTATCTTTTTAAAAAAGCTTTTAAATAAATTTATTTTATAGGGAGATATTTCAACAAGGTATCTTGCTTTATTATTATTTATTATTAATTTCTTAAATAAACAAACTTTAACAACATAAGGGCAGATCCTTTGAGCACTGCTGATGACGCAGTGAAGTGACCAGTGATCAAGTATTCCAATGTATAAAAAAGCTTTCATTCAATTCCTCCGTCCTCATTTTTTTTCCTTGCAGCCTTCCCTCGCGTCCTACAGGGGGTGGAGCTGAGACGCGAGGAAAGGAAGCGAGGAAAGGAAACGAGGATGCACAAATAAGAAATGAGAAGCACCCTTCGCTTCGCTAGAAGATACGGGAACGTGCGCGTAGGAAATGAAGCGCTAATGGGAGTGTGTGTGTGCTCCTCCTACTGCAGGCCTATCCCATGCATCCACAGCTAGTAAAACACGCTAAAGCAGGAAGGATCCAGCACGACTACGGTTCGATCGTAAACATTGCATGAAGTTGATGAAGTTTATGCATGTAGACGGAGGATGCGCGCTGTTCGTTACACGACAGGACTGAGGTCTGAGAGGCGTTCGTCATTTTTCCCAGCTTTTATGAACGCGTTGTGAAGGTAAGATTTATGCTTTTGCAATTGCCTTTATTGAAGAATCGCGTGTTTGCTTGCTTCGCTTTACTTTTAAAGTTTTGGTCTACTGAACTTTCTCGTTGTTCGTATTACTAGAAATGATTTGCTTATTCTGTAATGAGTTTATTTGAAGACAGTCTCTCTGTTCGAAGTGTATAGCATACTAGTATATTAGTGTGCCATTAAAACACCTCCAAAAGTGTTGTGTAACATGAAACAAAGACATCAGATACAGGACCTGAAAGGCTTAAATTCAGGAAAACTTAAAATTATTTCCATTTTTAAAAGCTTTGGAAACCGGACATGCTGAGTTGGGATTTTGGAAGGTTTAATGGTGGCTTCGACGACAAGTTGGTGCAAAATTGAGAGCAATCGACATTCGACACTTTGTTAGTGTGTCTTTGTGATGCAGACGAGGGCTGAAGGTTCGACTCTCACCTATGCGGAGCCATCAGCTCCACACTGAGCTTTCAGCATAACAAAGCCTAGAGACGGACATCTCATTAAGACATTCAGAGTCACACTATGTCATTTACTTAGTTCATGCACACCTACAGATATAGTTATGTCTATGTTCAGCAGTCCATTGTGTATAGTAAAATATACATTAGAGTATTCATATATTATGGAGATAGTTTTTTTTTTGACATAAGATTTTAATTTAAGGATGATTCCACTCATACAGAAGTCAGTATGTTTCATAGTCAAATTGGATAATTGAAATATATTATATTATTATATATTATTATAACGGGGAAAATGCCCTTAAAAGTGTAAAAATCAATAAATTTCTTTGATTTGGCTTATAATTATATATTTCTATAAAAACGTCTAGTTAATTCTTATTAGATGAAGAATTTATTTTAATTTAGTTCTCCTAAGTATTATTATTATTATTTTAAAACAACTTTTTCAAGGTCTCAGATCTGGACAGACAGCAAGCACAAATTGCGGCCTCTGTCTCAGTGGCTCCTTGCACATACACTTCTGGTGGCATCTCCAGCAGGGATTTTCTCAGCCAGCTGCCGGTGTTGGTAAACAATCAGTTATTATTATCATTAGTTAAAATGACTGATATGGTATTATAACCGTCTCAGAAAATATCAGGGTTTCACCAACAATCAGTTCTTATTATCATCAGTTAAAATGACTGTTATGGTATTATAACCGTCTCAGAAGATATCAGGGTTTCACCGCTATTAAACAATCAGTTCTTATTATCATCAGTTAAAATGAATGTTGTATGAATGACATTTGAACAAATGCCTTATTATAACAAACTTTTGTTTTTTAAATTTCAATAATTTAAAACATTCATAGTCAACTACATTTAATAATTGATTATGGATTAGATTAACAACTTATTTTTATTTTTATATATTAACAATTTGTATTTTTTTTTAAAGAATAATGTATTTTATTCAGAAAATTAATTTCACTTTTTATGATTTAATAGATATATATTATCAAAAATGGTGGGATATGAATGCATAAATCTAATAATTTAATTAATGTTTTAAATGAACAACTTTTATCCTTTTATTTTTTGCCAAACTGCTCCACAACAAATATTTATTAAATTAAAACAATGACATTTCTTAAATAATGTTTAAATAAATTAAAATTTTATTTTATTATTATTATTATTTTGAGGAAAAGCTAATTTCTTTCATCATTTAGAAATATATTTCTAACCGAACCGTATAACAGTATATCAGTCTGGCGAGTAAACTGAAATCCCGAATCTCAGAAATAACCAGTAGCGAGTGCAGCCTTACAGAGAGACTCAGGAAGAGGCTGCGACATTCAGACTGCACCTGGATGGTTAGTGGATACATTTATGTAGTTGTTGTGGAGTTAAATTGATTCATCTCATCGATTTGCATGTACCGTCATGTTTAACTTTTACACAGGTTGACACTGAGGTCTTTATAAGACAGCTGTGACATGTTTTGTCAAATAGTGTTCTGTGCTCGTCTGTGCAGCAACGATAGAACCGTTTGCATGCTTTGCTCAAACTTTTGCCATAGCGTTGGAACTGGTTACACTGTTGCTTGCGAAAACCAAATGGCATTGCCGCGGGTGGAAGCGTGCAGATTAAGGGGCGGAAATATTATAATAAGATCCCCTTCCTACGTCAGAAGGGTTTGAGATGTAAGGTGGGCCTAGTGAAATTCTTAGTGGGCCCAGAGTTGTAAAAGTATATTTTTTCCCCCCCATAACAGATTTTGTAACTTTATTTTATAATAAAAGAGGCAGGTCTTGAAATGGTCTCTATATAAACTACACAAGGCCCAATTCTAAGGAGTTTTTCTACTGGTTCATTCTGGTTCAGATTTGTACTTACTTTGCAAACATTTTTACTGGCCCCACCACAAAATGAAAAAAAAAAAATGTTATTAGTATTTTAATAAATATTAAGTCAACTAACAGTCAGTGATAAAATAAGAACAACTGAACAAATTGCAATAGCACAAATAAATACAATCAGGGCAGGCCTTAGGGGGATGGGGGCCCCTGGGCTTGAGTTTATATTTGGGCCCTACTTGCGTTACAAATGACCTCAACTAGAACATAATTAGAGTAGCAAAAAATACACAAATAGTAAATATTCTTTGAGATTCTTAGAACAATCATTGTGCAACATGCTTAGGGCCAGATTTACTAACAGCTTGCGCCAGGGCAAACCCTCTTTTGTTAAAAAAACTACTGTCAGGATTTACTAAAGACATCACTGAAAAATTTGCGCTGAAAAGGCGTGGACAGTTATTTTGCGGCTGGCCTTATTGCATATGCATTTGTAGGAGTTTCCCTTTCAGAAGCAAAGTTTATGGGAGGAGAATATTTAAATTAATCATGCAACGTGATTTACTAAGGTTTGCGCTCGTCAATTTACTGGTGTTTGCGCCATTATTTAAAGGCCAAAAAAAAAAAAGACACTAACTGGTAGATTGCGTTGGTCATTATGGAAATGATCCGGCTTTGTGTTCTTTAATTTACGGATCGTCAGTAGATCACGCCTAGAACTTTCCACTCCCATCAACACTTTTTTGGAATTGCGCTCTCACGATAATGTGCCCTTGTCAAGTAAATGTAGTCAAAGTTTAGAGTTGATAAAAGAGTTTTTTTTCTCTCAAATATTACATGCACACACACACACAATTTGTTTTATTACACACGTACAAACCACACTCTGACATCGATACCAACACACCCACACAATTATAGCTCCATAATTTATCCAATTGGCTCTATAATATGCAGAAAAAGAAAACAGGAATAAAGCGAGTATTTGTTTTATAGGCCAAACCTGAGAAAATGGCACCATCTGGTAAAGAATAGTAACATTTTTAATTTTGAAGCCTTGCCAACAGAATGAAAGCCTCTTAACAAAGATAGCTTCATTTTATAGTTAAAGCTGCAGTCCGTTTTTCCTCTTTGTCGCCATCTCTGTTCAAAATCTGCAATTGCAGTTATTCGCGGAATTATCAACTTTACGTGAGTTGTAGCTACTTTGACACACTGGTAAATTGAACGGGGAACGACGAAACATTTTCGTTTGTTTGTTTTGTTCGGTTAACTTGTATGACAGATATCCAGAAATTATTAGCCGTATTTCCACTGTCTGGCCATGTGCGAGCGAGGGCTGTAATCAGCCCAAAGTAGTGAATTGAAGGCTTGAAAACAAAATCCAATACACCAAACCAAACGCGCCTTTCCGTGCTCACGGAGTAATTTGAAAGGCTATAGTTTGAAAGACGGAGGGGAGCACGTAAAAAAATACCCTGGCCTGAATATCCTCCGACTGAGAGCTTCGAGGCCATAATCAAACGGCGCAACCTGATATTTATCTTTATTTCACAAAGAATAACACTCGTTGATCCGCATCTGCTCCATTGCGTTCGGCTACTTTAAACAGCTTCAATTAGGCTTTTAGTCCAAAAGAGCGCACATTTAGAAAAATCTTGATAAAGTCTCATATTTTCACGTCTCATTGCTTTACAGAGAATGATAATTTTAATAATGGTCAAAACGCATACGTTTTTAGTTGAAAGCGGTGTGGTGTAAACAGCCCCTAAAAAGGGAGGGAAGCACAATGGAAGCAGGTGAGAACAATTGACCTTTCGCCGGCCCCTCCCCCAAAACGGCCATTGTCCAACCACACATCATAGCAACCGTTACTATGTGACCAGGTCCGTCAAACATTGACTGCAAGATGGTGAAGCGGTGCGCCCACGGCGTTTGTAAATCGGACACTGGGTACCCCGAGAGATTGTCTGGAGGAGTTGTATTCTTTCCGTTTCCAAAGCCGAAAACACAATGTGAGCGGTGCCTAGAATGGATAAAACAGTGTGGACGGCCCCACTCCCAGTTAAATGTGTCGAACATGGTTAACTCGCGTGCAGCGTGCGTGAGACTGAGACACTGAGATTAGTCAAAGAAAGCAGATCAAGAGGATCCACAAAGGAATTACGTTTTCTAAAGGGTTGTTGTTAACATGATATTCTCGGGGGAAATGAGCAGCAGAGCAGGACTAGCAGTGCAGCACCCGTAGACTACAGTTTAGAGGAGTGCACGTTCGCAACGGGGAAAGCATGAAGCTTACTTGACAACATCAGTTCATATATCAATATCGTAACGAATAGAAATAACCTTAAATAATGTATGGTTATCTGCATCTTTCCGTCTCTTATGTATAGTTACTTTTAAAACACGAAAATCGCATTCAGCATGACACGCAAGCGGTTGCCGTGGTAATGAACAACCTGCTTGTTAAAGCGAATGTATAATCCTGTATCTGAGGCAAAATGACTAAATATGCAGCGCGACTTAGATATTTCAAGGCTGTGCTGGTTGCATTTGAGGTACAGGTCATGGGGTTTCTCAGATTTTGGTTGAGACCGGTAAGCATTAGCCTCGATAGTAGTCGTGTCTCCTTCATTGTGTATTTTTATATTTTGAATATATCCCTCCACTGCATACCCCTGTAACCCTTTTGCCTCGATCTGGAGGATATCGCTGAGGTATTGCTCCAAAATGAAGGTAAATCAGGAGGCAAGGGCCATGGAAGCACATGGCCAACACTAACAAAGACAAAAGGTGCGTTCGACTTGATGCGGCACTGCGCAAACCGTTTAGCGTCTGACTTGAAGCAGTACATGCCAGTTAGAATCTTTGTCTGAATTGAGACATTGCCGACTGAGCATTTTGTTAAATATATGCACTAAATTGCATATTCATTATATTTTTGACTTAACCTGTTCTTCAATATTGAATGTATGTTTGAATAAATCCATTTAATGACAGCAACCTGACCATTTAAATGTCTATATTACATATTAAACATAATTATCATTTAAAATGTTTTATAAAACTTCCCTATGTGTAATTTTAAGTAGCCTGCAAATCGGTTAATTTTCAACCTTTAAAGTCGGCATGAAATCAAAATTGACCCTATTTACTTTGTCCACATTACTAGTCTTATGGCTAAAAATTAATCCGTGCAAGTTGATTCACAAAAATAAAATAATAAAAATTAAAAGTTGTCTTTTGTAATCTTTGATCAAAATCAGAAAATTTACTTCCCTTCTAGAATGGCCTTCGTTCTATGATGACGTGAGTTTTTATGGCTTGGGTAGAACATCCTCTCCGATTGTCAGTCTTCTGCGAGATTTGCATTGAACTGAATGGAACGGCAACTTGTTTAGATCCAATCAATCCCCAGTCGGAAAAAACAAGCCACACCCTTTATTTTAATACGTCACAATACTGAAGTAAAGTTGGTCGCAACTTCCGGTTTATGGCGACTTTAATATTATAATGATGTACCAACTGGGGTTCCCTGTATAGTTTACAGCATTAGTTGAAAGATATGTTTTCTTTGAGGAAATTTGCTATGTACTGTACATGATTAATGATTAAACTGACCAAATCAATGAATTGAATCAAAATCTAATCGAATCACAACCTTGTGAATCGAAATCGAATTGTGAAATTTGTGTCAATGCCCAGCTCTAGTGTCAAATAAATGTATTGTTTTTATCACTTGAAGCAAATGTTGTCTTTCTCCTTTTTTTTGGTTTTAAGGGTGCTCTGAATCTGATCAGGATTTTTGGGGCTGATCCCAGATTACTGATCACTGGAAGCAGTATTGGCCAATACCAATCACTGAAATAAAGAATAGACCAACTATTAACAACAATGTATTTTAAGTATAAAAAAATTAAGAGATGAGAAAATATCATGAATTGACGATTCTTTATTTTTTGGCAAGCAACATGCCCTACATATTTCACACAAATATAGCATTAACATAACGATTATCATTAATGACACAGGCTGCACTAGGACCATTAGGCTGCTGTCACTTTAAGACCGAATGCACTGATCCAATGTATTGTTATACATGCAACTTTGTCTCTTTATGTTCACTTGAGACATAACATTTTCTTTAAGTGAATACTCACTAGGGCTGTCAACGAATATTCTAAATTCGAATATATATTCGAATAGTTTTAAAAATCTGAATTTCGAAGGTGAAAATTAATATTCGAAAGTGGAAAAACACGCCCGCGGTAGCAGAGGCGCGGCTGTCTGCTGCGAGTGGGCGCACTGCCTGAGGGAACATTACTAAAGTGTAGGCTTACTGTACTGACTAAATAGATATTGCATGAATAAGGTAGGTTAGATACAGCAGTTTCATGCACTGCAGGCTTCCACTGGTTTGATTTACCGTTTCATGTCAAGGAAAAGTTCCATGTTTACCACAGCACAGCTCGCTCGGAGCGTTCAATGTTTTATATACTGTAAAACTTCAATTAATGTTAATAATATTCATTTCAATCACTGAATGAAGCCTGCTATATTTGGGACAAGAGTCGCAACCTTAAATTGCTTGCACAAAATTCTTGATCAGCACTCTACATTTGTTTATTGTTGTTGTTCATTTAAACCTTTATGCGCAGTGAGGGTGAGGGCGAGAGAGAGAAAGAGTGCCTACGAGTCCGAGTGAGCCAGTGAGCGAGAGTGAGGTCTGCGGTCTTGGCCATTAGTTGATTTACTTGTTTTTGTGTAGGTAATACGTTGTCAAATATGTTTAAACTTAAATAAACTACCTAAACAAGTAGTTATGTCTCTTTGTATTAATTTGTCCTGTTATTGACGTAATGCGCGTCATTGACAAAATGCGCAACCAGATGTTCGAATAGTTCGAATGTGTTTTTTTTAGAGGGAATATTCGAACGTCATTTTTTTTTAGCAATTTTGACAGCCCACTCACAGCGGCAGGCATTTTTGCATATTTCTGTGTGTATTTAACCTGTTTAGGTGTGAACCCGAAGCTCAAAGTTCACTTTGCTTGTCCATGTTCCACTCCATCTCGGAGGGTGCACTCAGAAAGCCGCTTGGGGAACAGTATCACTTTCGAGGCTTAATGCGGTTTTAAAGGGGTCATCGGATGGCCATTTTCCACAAGTTGGTATGATTCTTTAGGGTCTTCATGTAAAGTTTGTGACATACTTTGGTTAAAATTCCTTAATGGTTGTGAAAAACAACACCCTTTTTACCTCCTCAAAAACAGCTCTGATCACAGCGACCCGCTTCGGTGCATGTCTCTTTAAATGATAATGAGCCACTGCTCACCCAACCCCTCTCTTCCATAGGGGGTGTCACACAAGACACATAAAGACCTGCCTTGGCAGACAGTATACAAATGGCTGAGGGCGGAAACATGCTAATACGGGACAGTCCGTCAGTGGTTGTGGGCAGAGCATGAGCAATATGACATCATATTGCTCAGAAATTCCAAATGGCTTGATTATTGAGTGTCTAGACTTTTTGAGGATTAAAAAAAACAGTGAACAGATTTTTTTTCATTGTTTGGTGGTTGTCCACACATTGCAAAGAGACATTTATATGCAAACACCATATAAACAGGGCCGCATTAAGAGCTCACTGGGCCCCGGGGCTATGAGTTACTGCAGGGCCCCCCACCACTACAGGTCACCAACTACATGAGCTAAATGTTCTATCATTATACGAGTCATTTTATCAATCTATGATATACTTCACAGTTAATATTACTTTTAAAACGATTTTTTATCATATCAAAATTTAATGGCACTAACATTTCATAATTCTTGTGACCAATTTCAATATCACAAAAAATAATAGTAACTTAAGAAAAGAATCTCAAGCTTACCGATGACAAGAGTAACAACAATTAACAATAGAACAAAGGCACATAAGAAATCGACCTTGAAAAACTTAAAGCACTGAATAATATTATATTGTATAAAGTAATCAAATATAGGCAATACATAGTTTTCACTATAAATTCACATTCTTATTAATTTTACAAAAGTGATTCATTCAAGGGCAGTAAATTACTTTCTTTCTGATGTTTGATTAACATTATGGACACAAATGGCGACAGCAGCTTTATTAGCAGCTACTGTCACTTTAAGACCTCAGGGTCGGAACTCAAGTGCGCTGTGCGCCTCAAGTTCACCGTCATTTAAAATAATTTGTATCCAAACCACAATGATTAAAAACGCTTTTAATTTATAAACTTACATCATGATGTCTCAGCAAAATTTACATATTTCTACCGGATATTATCGCCAGCTCTTTAGGCGAATATAGAGTTTGATCAAACACAAAAAGCAAGATCAAACATCCATCAAGTTAATAATCAAACTTACCGAAAATTTGTGGGGTCGACGATGACGCTGTGTTTTAAAAAATAGTCTAGACTCTAGAATGAAGTGAAGGGTGGAGGCGATTTATTGGTTGATGCGTAGCTAATTCTAAATAAGGCGCAGGCACTCCAGGCAGCCATCTATAGGCCTATGTGCAGCAGCAGGTCGATCGTTCACAAGTTAAATATAGAATAAATGTATTATGTTAAATTAAAACGTGACGTTTCATTTCACCATGCCCTGTCCTGCTGCCCACGGGGGTTTGATTGACAGGCCACCTGGCCAATCATAACGCCGAATATGCAATTTAGTCCGACAACAAAGCTGTCAGTACATGAACGTCGGTGGACTTGAACTTGAAAACGGTATTGTTTAAATTATTTAAATTACAATATTTGAAAGTTGAGACTTTGTTTCATATCAACAGTAAGCTGCTCTGAACTCTCTCTCGTAGTCAATTGTGTAACGTTAGCCCCGCGATGTATTTTTCAGTGCGTGAGTGAGAACATGATGTGCGTGACTCGTGAGAGCCGCCTGGCTTGTCACACAGTAACTAAAAAAGGCAGGTCTTTGCGAACGGTCACTATAATATTAATGATTCCATGATAATGCATGGTATATTCGGCAAAGTGCTACTAAATAACAGGGCTAATTTGTGGGGGGCGTTGCGTGGTAAGGCTTTGGCAATCTAGTAGTAGGCCTATCTGCTCCACAGCCAATCAAGGGCCCCCTCCTTGTTCGGGCCCCGGGGCTTTAGCCCCGCCTAGCCCTATTGTTAATGCGGCCGTGCATATAAAAGTGAAATTTGCATCCGATTACCCCTTTAATCATTTTTTTTATTATTGAGCACATCCTGCAGTTTGACAACTGTAGACTGTATTATACAACATTCACTGATCTAGCTGATTTGGACATTAAGTTTGGGCTTTTAGGGAGGAATGAAAGCACACCGATGTGAAGGAAAGAAATGCACTAAAATCGCACAGCCCTCGTTTGTTGTTGTCATTGTTGTAGGGTTGCTGTTGTTGGAATGTCTCCGCAAAGACGTTGCAAATTTATTGTCCTTTTCAGACACCTGGTAGAACTGCCAGACTGGTTAATGTAGAGAATCAATTTTAGCTGCGCATAGTACTATTGTCTTGCGAGTTTTGCGTCATCTGATTTTCCGTCTCTTCTAATCGCCTTTATAGAGACCTACAGTCAAATTATATAAAGCTGTTATCGGCCGATAACAATCGGCACCAGATGAAACGGAGCACCCTTATATATATATATATATATATATATATATAGATAAATAAATACATTCTTCTGGGGGACTACATCACAATCTGATTCTGGTAAATTGATTTTTAAGGACTACAACAAACGGTTGGTAGAGAGTACAATGAGCTTCTTCCCGGGTTGGTGACATCACAAACCCTAAAGTTCAGTAGCCCCACCCACCGATTCGAGCACGACAAGTAGTAGTAGGTAAATAACAGACGTGACGCTAACACTGGATCAAGCAACTAAGCGATAAACATGCTTTTGAAGTGCTTCAAACATGCTTCAAAAAGTTTTGTAGTGCCAGGTTGTGGAAAAGCACAGTAGCAGCATTGGATTTGCCTGAAATTAAAAAACAATGTTGTGCCTTCTTTATTGTAACCGACAGGAACAGTGCAACTTATGCGAGTCAATTTTTTTGCACTGTGTCACTATTGCTTTGTTACAGATCGTTTGATATATACGGATTATGTGTACATGTCTAACAAAAATCACCAGTGACCAGTAGGGCTGGGCGATATGGCCAAAAAAAATTATCACGATATTTTGTTTTATATCAGTCGATATCGATAATTATCACGATAAATGTCCAATCTTTATTTCTTTCAAGTTTAAAGGCAAATTTTTGCTCCTAAGTGAAAGTTGTATAAATCAGAGCGTTGTGGTTGTAAAAATCTGAGGTAGAACATTCAAACATTTGTCATTTTACCTTAACAAAATAAATATCTGAAAAGAAAAATATTTCTTCAGCACAGTTTGCAGTGCAGTGCAGGCTGCAATATTCAAATTACATGTTTTGTCTCGAAATGCATATTTGACAGTGAGTTGACAGTAAATCTACATCCTAACTCAATCTAATGCTATTATGTTAAATTTATGTTCATTAACCAAAACAGTACCATCTGTTTTTTTTGTTTTGTTTTTAATTTAAGGACCACATTTTTATTTGGTGAAATTTAATATTCTGACTGTTTGAGTTTTATTAAAATTAACCATTGGTCATCCAGTATCATGCATTTAGATCATGATAACCACAGATAAAGCCAGGTACAGCCTATAGCACCTCACTATCATGGCAAAATGTAACTTTATGGTTTCTATGGTATTTGTATGAAAAACAGTAGCCTAACAGTTAAATACATTATTAAATACTGTAATTATATTCCATTAGTCATTTAATACATTGTCTACATTAATAATGTTATACAATTCAATATGTATATCCCACATTTCATGGTGCAGTTAATATTACTACTAGGCTAACGTTACAGTAAATCCATGGTAGGCTAAATGGATTCAGTATCAATTCAGATTCTGACTGTTTCGCTGCGCAGTGTTTCTCCTGTTTGTCAGCGGTGTTTCATCTGCCTTTAAACTGATTTAAACTGGACATTTGTGTTCTTCGCTGAACTTAAGCGCTTCTCACTGGATCTCGTGAGCGAGGCGATCAGAGTAAACGCGACTGCTCTAGTGAGCTCGCGCTGCCATTTGGACTTTGAGCCGAGCGGATAAACGGTCCGTGTGGCGCGCGGTTTAAATGAGTTTCGTTCCGCTTTTGGCGCATACACATTATCGAACATTTATCGACCTCTTGATATCGTTTTATCGAGAAAAATTATATCGCGATAATTATCGTTATCGTTTTATCGCCCAGCCCTAGTGACCAGTGATTTCTGATATGTAATGATTCATGTAGGCCTACAGTCAGATATTTTTGTCTCAAAATTGTTTGTCGTCAGTAAATCAAACCAGTGACTAAACGGTCAACTTCACATTGTTTCTCGAAAATAATCTGTTATTTAAACTGTGATTTAAATTATATAGAAAGCGATCAAAGAACGCTCCCTTTACAATTGCTGGAAATGTCAATTAAACAGTGTGAGTGTTCTGGACTGTTAGAATCAACAAATCTCTTATTTACATTGTGTTTGCACTGTCAGTTATGATGAAAGCATTCGTTAGTGTGCAGAAATAGTTACAGTGACGAGATCGCTGCATTCATGCGCTCAATGTGTCTGTGATCCGCTACAATGTTCATCCACTGCAACCTTTCATGCCACGATCTCAATATGATGGCTAGATCTAAATATAATGCTGTAATCAACACTTTTCACGGTTAGTAAACCTTGAGAACTGTAATAGTAAAAACGTGCTAAAAGTTTTCGAGAGAATTCCACGTAATACTTGGCTATTTCCATATGCAATCCATATACCATATACATTTCCATATACAATCAGAGGGCTGAAATCAGGGTAGGAAAAATGCCTTTTATTTCTAAATTATGAAAATGTTTGATGTAAAAGTCATATTAACAGTATAAATGAACCCCAGGAAACATTATAAAAAAATTTAATAATGCCCCTTTTAAGACCAAATGTATTTATCCAATATACTGTGACATGTGCAGTTTCTTTCTTAACTATTTATGTTCACTAAAGATAAGGGTATAACGATATAACTAAGAGTAGCTTAAACATAAACCGATCCATTTCTCCCGGCATGTAAACATATTAACCTGCGTCCTTTGTGCTTAGGGTATGTTTACACGACAACAATATGCTTAAAACTGAGAAGTTTTTCCTTTGAGTTTTCTGCGTACAGACGAATGTCTGAACGATCACCATTCACACGGATCTGCAAAAACGAATAAAAATGCTGTATTCTGCTTCCAGGCCAGTAGATGGCAATGAAACACTGACTGAACACATAATACGCATGTGCATGATGTCATCGTCTTCAGAGATTCGCGTTTTTGTTGTTTACACGGAGACAGTTTTCAAAAACTTGCACTTTGAAACCTGTTTTCAAAAGTTTGTGTTTTCAGGCACCCAAAATGCTATTGTTGTGTAAACGAACAGCCAAAACACATAAAAAGTTTTACGTTTTTAGTTGAAAAAGGTGACGTGTAAACTGCCATTGAAGTGCGCTTACTGTATGTGATAGGCTATGTCTGACAGGAAAGCGTCCTCACTGTGCTTTAGTAAGCGCATCCAGACAGAGCTAGCTTTTCGCGGTATGAGGACGAAATGTATCGCAAACTCCGACTTTCTTGAAATGTGTTCTCATCTCGTGCTGAAGTACAGTCAAAATGCTGCATCTGAAACCGCATGAGAGGATAATATGTGTTGGTAAATTTCCTGCTAACGTATTGAAATACTCCTCAGTTTTTAATGCTTTATTTTACATCACAGTCATAATAAATGGAATACTCGGAGTCTGATACACGGATGATTAGGCTATGTTTTTACCTCACTACCTGGAAATAACCAGATTGATTAATAAACACTCCACATTTGTTTGCAAAATATAAAAGATTCTCATATATAAAACGAAGTAATTGAGCAAATAAAAAAGTAAAGAAATAAGCAAACAAATAAGCAAGTTAATGATCAAATAAGTAACCCCCGAGCCCCACGATAATATCGTGTATCGCCAATCTCACAGGCTGACGATATGACTATGGAGCGTATCGCCCAACACTGATGTACCCAAATACTATGGAAGTCAATGGGGTACATCAACTGTTTGGTTACCGACATTCTTCAAAATATCTTCTTTATTTAGAAGTACTTTATTCCACTCCGCTCATGTTATTATGAAAATATTCGTGTAGTGGAATGCTCAGGTAAGATGACTTAAAATAAAAAGAACAGCCTTCTGTCTGTACCATCATGACTTTGCTCACTTTCATCACTTGTTCTCGTGCACTGACTCGTTCGTTAATCTGAACAGCCAATCTGAGTTTTCTCTCTCACTGACGGCCCGATGCCAATTCTACATGTTGAATCGGCCCCAAAATCCCAGACGCCATTCGACTAGAGCCAATGGTGTAGAACACAACGAAAAAACTTAGTTGGCCGACTCAAAAACGGCCTGACGTTGCCCAATGGCCTACCGTCTGCTTGGTGTGTCCCTGGCTTTAGTTGCAGTTCGGGGTTAGTTCAAAGAACTCCTATACACATTTTGCTTGTTGGGAGAGGGGGTTTGCTGGATTATTCATTAAATATAATGAATAATCGTGTGTGTGTGATTGGTCCAGACGCTACAAATTCATTTAAGAAGATTACGTTATCTCTTGTTTATGTAACTCTTTGACTAAGGCTTTTTCTCAGGACATTTCCATCTTTAAAATTAAATAGTATTGGCAACAACTAGGAAAACAATGTTGACACATCATTTCAAGGTAATGTCATCTCTGAACTGGACTAATTTGGTCAGTCACGCTAAAAGTGTGTTGTTTTTATAGGTCTTCACGCTAAAAGTGTGTTGTTATAATAAAGGTAGTTTTAGTCTTCATGTCGTGAAAAAGTATAAATATAAAAAATGATATCTAGCCTGCAGTAAATTTGTAGTAATGACGGCAATCTTGTGTTTATTGCTGACCCTGATTTTACTTAAAGTAAATCAAACACCTCTATCTACGAGCCTTTATGCTTGTAGTGGGCAAGATTTTAAATCCCCAATCCAAGCTTTTATGTTAAAAGTATACATTTTCTTCCAGTGTTTTACTTAATATTTGCAACCAGGCAACCATGCGCATGCGCTCTCACTACACTGCGGAAGTGCCACTGATGATCTGAAAATACAGATAAACAGATACAGATACAGTTCAGTGATCTCCATTTGAGATATTCTGCTTAAAAAGTGTCATTCAGAATAGTCGCAGCAAACAGCAGAAGTGGACAGAACACAGACTGCCGAAAAGTCTTTTTTTCTGTTGTTTTAATAGAAAAAACATTTTGAATGATTGGAATTACTATTAGGAATTTCACCGTTTTAATTTGAGAAGTTTCTTAGTTTCTCAGTTTTCATAATTTAGAGAGTGTGTTAATTTATATGATTACATAGCCTATAATAAATCTTGAAAACTAGATGAGGTAAAATAAACATACGAGTTGACATTCTCTTGATTTGTGCTTATAGGTGAAAGTACAATAATTCTGATGAAATGTAAAAATACTTCTCAAATGACAACAATTGTTGTGATTTATAATTTTGAGCGAAATAATTGCTATTATCAATTAACCCACATGATGAAAATGTGACTAAGCTGACTAAAACTAGACTAAAATTCCCAGACATTTAGTCGACTAAAACTTGAATAAACAAAAACAGGGTTGACTAAATATGAAAAATAAAATACAAGTACATTTGACACAGGACTAAGACTAAATTTTAAAATAGCTGACACAATTAGCACAAGCTAAGACATGGATGTTGATGCAATTTTGTCTGTCCATTCAAGTACAAAAAGAAGTGAAAGAGCACTCAATTCAGTATTTGCACACTATCTGAGAGATGCGGCTTTCTGTGTTCAAGTTCAAGTTTTATTGGTCACATAC
Organism: Rhinichthys klamathensis goyatoka; assembly: GCF_029890125.1. Classification (NCBI taxonomy): domain Eukaryota; kingdom Metazoa; phylum Chordata; class Actinopteri; order Cypriniformes; family Leuciscidae; genus Rhinichthys; species Rhinichthys klamathensis. Next base: position 1,913,554 of record NW_026606632.1, read on the forward strand.
ACAATCATACACAGTACGACCTGTAGTGTAATGCTTTGTACAACTCTCCACAGAATGCAACAAACTATGTATTAGGAATAAAAATACTAATAAAAATAAGGAAAATAAAAAAAGATTTTAAAGTGTTACACATTTTAAAAATTGAAGAATAACACAATATAATTATTTGGACTAGAAGGAGGTAGAAGAAGAAATGTACATGTAAATAAATATAAATTGCTATAAATATAATTGCATAATGGCAGGTGTAGAGGTGTAGCAGCAACAGTCATTTTCAATTAAGTGCAATTGTGCAGTAATGAGTTGTGTGGAAGCGTTTCCCCGACCGCAACAGGCAGAAAAGTCTTTTTTTGGAAATTATTAGGATGGCTGAGGTCCTTCATGATCTTCCTGACTTTGTCCAGCATCGTTTGCTGTAGATGGATAGCAGGTCAGGGAGATCAATGCGAATGATACACACCGCTGATTGCACCACCTTCTGTAGAGCCCGTCTATCCTGCTTTGTGCTGTTTCCCGTCAGGATGCTCTCAATGGTGCTGATGTAAAAGTTATTTAGCACTTAAAGCAGCACTAAGTAGGAATTCCGTTTTTGTCAAACAGCGACCCCTAGAGTCGCTGTGGAGTACTTGTACTGTCGTGAATAGCACTCACGCAGAGATGGCTCGCACTCAAGGCCGGATCCCCTCCCCCTGTACACCGGTACCTGTTCAGTAGGATGGACGCTGTAACGAGTGGAAATAAGGTATGGCCCCTTTAAGAGCTGCGCGCGCGCCCTGTTTAACTGTCGGCAGTCTGTATTGTATGTGCGCTTCGAACACCACATGTATACGGCGCCGGGTTATTTCTGTTAGATGCTCATTTTTAGGGCTGTAACGACACGCGTTATAAAATCGAAATCGCGATACTCAGGTCCACGATCCTGTATCGCGATGTGAGAAGGCAGAATCGCGATCACACCCCTTCCAACTTCCTGTCCAGAACCAGGGCTCGAATTTCGGCGCAGGTATTGCGCATAATTCTAATCATTCCCGCAGGTCTCCCATTTATAATGCGGGAAATTCCCGCAATCGTAATCCACACAGATAATAAAATCAAATAATTCTTTTAACAACTATCTTCCAGACGCAATTTCACAAACAGCGTGAGTGTTCAGCGGTGCCGCGCGTCTTCTATCTCTTCTCATAATGTGTTGTGCAAGGCAGGCATCAAGCGCTGCGGCGATAATACACACTCGCGTTTTGGAGTCGGGACCATAGACTGTAAGGTCGGGACATGACGGAATATTCACTTGCACAATCGGGCCAGCAGTGGATCGTGACTGAAGTCTTTTTAAGTCTTACCAGTTTAAACATTCAAGCGATTTTAAACTAATCAGTGCTTGCGCGCTCTCTGAGATTATTTTCTATGCGCATATTCATAGAAAATCCGCCTCAAAAACAGCTGGCTAGTAACTATTTTTTGCGGATTATATTGCTTTAACACGCAAAATTGTCAATTTCGGTCTTTGTGAGTAGGCTATACTCTAAATATAGTCGTTTTGTCTTTAATAAGCATAAAACGCATGCCAGTATAATGAACACAGGATCCGTGCACTAGCTCTTAAAGTGACGGAAGCCATATGTGTCTGTCATTAATTTTGTTGTCAAAACAACAAAAGATGGCTTTAAGTTAAAGGAATCAGGATTAATAGCCTATGTATTTCATTTATTCAGGACTAAAATACTACCCAGTGTTATTTTTCATTTGATTACTTTATTCAGTTTCTGTATATGAATACTAGTGTTAGACCTATTCAAAACTTTTCTCTTTAATTGTCTTTATTTGTATCTTTATTCTATTGTATTTATTTGTGCTACTTTTTTACAATTTAAATCAAGCTTCCTTGTGATGTGTAAATTCTTAACAACAATATTACCCCATTGTAAAAATGCAATGAGCGCAAACATTTAGGCAAGATAAATGTAATAATTTTGTTTGGAAAAAATGCCCCCCCCCCCCCCCCCCTTTCTCCCCCTCAAAAAAAAAAAAAATCCCCCCCCATGAAAATCATCTAAAGGGGGGATTCCCGGCAACACGTCCAACATGCAGCTGCATATCCCAAGGCACCATCCCGAAATCAATTTAGTTGGAGTACAGAACACAACCCAAAAGCAGCAGCCTACACTGCCTAGTATAGTTTAATAATTTGCATAGTTATTATTGTTCTTTGGTGTTTAGATTATACAGGTTTTTCCTAATGTTATTTAATAAAAATACCGGTATTTTTTTCTTCTCTCAAAATCTCTTTTTTTCACCAAGCCCCGCCCCCGTGATAGAATCGCGATACGAATCGAATCGTGGGTCAAGAATCGTGATACGAATCGAATCGTGGGTTTGGTGTATCGTTACAGCCCTACTCATTTTATCAGAATTTTATCAGATCTGTTTTTTGCCATAAAGCAATTCGTTACCTCGCGAGACCTGATATCACACTATACTTCCTAACACTGTGGCCGGCGGACCGCCGGCCCAAAGTTGCAAGGGTGGTTTTGCGGCTCACAGGCACCAGGGGGGTGCGAGACGACCACCATTCAACACGAAATCAGTAATATAAACATTACAATGACTCCAAAGCTGTTCGGTTAAGGTAAAAAAAGTTACTTAGTTCACCTTTAAGCAGGCAGTGTGAAGTCTTTTAAGCACCTGAGATGGTAAACACCAGGGGCTTAGCCATCATTTCAAAAGTGAGGGGGAGAGAATGTCAAGTGTTATACCAATTTGTTTTAATCTTGTATCTTTTTGCTTTTTTGGCTCAATATGCTATGTATGTTTAAATAAATGAAATAAATAGAACGAAAGAAAGAGAACGAAAGAAAGGAAGAAAGAAAGAAATATGTTCTGTTTTTTTTATATTGCACGTGTTATTGTATATTTTACTATATAGTTTACATATTTCAAATAGTTTTTATACAGGGTTAAAGCTATCTCAGTATTTTAAGATACTTGAACGTTAATGCATACAATTGCATAGTGCATTTCTATTGAATTATATAATGTAAAAATGGCACAATGCTGCCTGATTCAGACAGATATGTTAACACGTGAAAAATCTGAATTCAGCATTAACAATCACCATCTTTATTCTAATTTGAAGGGCTTTGATAATGTATCTGTGAAAATAAAAGACGTTACAAAAGAAAATACACTAAAAATAAGTGGGTAGCGAATATTTTAAATTTTCAGCAAAAATTATTCAACAAGAGTTGACCTGCGTACCTCGCGTAATCTATGCCCTTGGCAAAGACACTGGCGTGCTTTCTCCACCAGGGTGTTAATATGATGTGATGAGAACGGTAATTGGAAAGGTATTGGAAACTGTCCACTCTCTCCACTGTGGCCCCATTGATCATAATAGGGTGGTGGCTCCTCATCTGTTTTGTACTGAAGTCCACTATCAGCTCCTTTGTGTTATTTACACTCAGAAGGAGGTTGTTCTTCTGACACCAGTTGGTGGAGTTGGAACGGAAGTGGCCCCACAGTCATAGGTGTACAGTGAGTACAACAGAGGGCTTAGGGCACAACCTAGAGGGCTCCTGTGCTGAGGGTGAGGAAGGATGAGACAAGTCTGCCCACCCTTACACCGCTTGTACTTATAGATTTAATCTAATCAATATACAGGCAAAAGTTAATTTCAAGAATGAACAAAGTGGCATCAATAGCCGTGTTTCCACTGTTGGGCCAAAGTGCTAGTGCGTGCCAGGGCCAGTCGCGTTTCCACTGTCACTTCCGGGGCTTGATCGGGCCTCATCTGGCTTCCTCGAGGCCAATGGCCAGGGGTTTTTGGTCCTCTGAATACCTTGGTCCAAAGCGGGCCAACTGAGGCATGAGGGAGTGGTCATGAACAAAGGTCAGGAAAGGGTCAACATCACCACTCATTTCCCATGTTATCATATCAGGTTACCAGCTAACTTCAATATAAAAAAAAAATCAGCTCAAAACTCATTTTCAGACATCATTGAGTGTTTGAAATAACTTCCTTGCGATATTGCGTTTATACTGCATATATATATATATTGCGTTCGACGGCACAAGTGTGTAAATAACAACAATGGAGTGTTATTCAAAACACTCTTTTGTAAGGAACTACTTCCTTCTGCCACAAATTAAAATCTCAAGTTGACAGTTTAACAGTTGAGTCACTTTAGAACTAGCGACGAAGGAACGCTGAGTTGCTTCATTGAAGCTTATGTATGTAGAGTAGATTGTGTGAGAGAGAGAGAGATCGACTAAGTGAGCGGATTACCTATACCTATCAAGCTGATATTCTTTAGGTCAATCTGAGGAAAGCTACTGTATATCTTTATCTTCGTCATTTTAACAGTTAACGGTTTTCTCATGACAATGCTAGTCAATGCTTGTCAGTTGCGTCTTGTAAGATGTGATTTGTGATTTCTTTATTTAAAAGGGACAATGCACATTAATCAACATGAGTACAAAGTCCAACGTGTAAATGTGCCAGATTTAGGCGTACAGGCTATTTTTCATCTGCAGTCCCTATAACAGGTTGATGATTAAAACAATAAATACACTACAAAAATACTATATATATATATATATATATAAAAACAGTAGACACAAGTAAAAGTGTATAGACACACATTAGAATGCATCAACAACACATAAGCACACACAGAAACACCACTATAGCGATGAATACAAACACATTATTCTGTATTATGGCAGCATATTTGATTTATCAATAACCAATGTTTTATGGATTTGGAGAATGATTTGATAGATGTGATGTTCCTTAGTTCTGTGGGTATGGTAATCCATGTTGTATGCGCTGCTCGAAAAGAGAAAGCTGACTGTCCAAAAGTACTTTTTCTACATGATATTTTACAATCCCCTCTTGTAGATGCTCTGGTGAATGAGTTTAGATTTTGTTGGACGAATTTATTGAGCGGAGGGGGAGCCATACCATGAAATATTTTATATACAAGTAAGATATCTGCAAACTTAATCATGTTTTCCCAATTTAACAGATCTTATTTAATTAAGATTTTACAATGGTGATATGAATTACTTTTTCCAACGTTTTCAAGGCCCGTTTATAAAGTGTTTCAACTGTTCGTATTGTCTGTGTCCAACTAGTAAGACAGTAATTCATGTGTGATAAGATCATCATAGCATTAATATATAACTTTGAGGCCTCTGTAGTTAAATTATTCCTAATGTGTCTGACATTTGCCAAATTAAATTTGATTCTATTTATGACCTTTTTCACTTGTGTTTTAAATGAAAGACATGAATCTATTATTATTTCCAGATATTTCAGCTCTTGAAGTCTTTTCCCTGCTACTATAACATCTGGGTCTAGATCTCTATTGGCAGATTTCGAAAAAAAAAAAACATACATACTGTTTTATCAGTATTAAGGTGCAGACACGAGTTTGCTAGCCAATTGGAGATATTGATCATTGTAGCTGATAGCTCTTCTGCAGCTTGTCTCTTGTTTGTAGCATGTAGATATATGACAGTGTCATCAGCATACATCTGGCAGGTGACATTAGGTGGACAGACCTCAGGTAGATCATTGATATATAAACTGAATAACAGAGGACCCTAAATGGAACCTTGGAGACACCCAAATTAATGTCAGTTATTTGGGAGATGTTATTATTCACACAAACACATTGTTTTCTGTCTGTAACATATGATTTTATCCGTTTAATGACATCTGATGAAAAATTTTACCTTGATAACTTAAAACCTCATAACCAAATCGAAAGCTTTTTTTAAATCAAGAAAAACCGCTCCGACCACCCCACCCTTCTCCAGTTTAGCCTTTATATTTTCCAACAGAAAGATATTAGCCGTTTCCGTAGAATGATATTTTCGAAATCCAAATTTCATCGGATGTAATGGGAAGGAACCTGCATTTAAATGCATTGAAATCTGTTCAGAAATAAATTTTTCTGCAATTTTTGAAACTGCTGGAAGAATGCTTATCGGTCGATAGTTGCCGAATACCGGTTTAAATACCGGTGTTGTTATTGCAGTTTTCCAAGAACTGGGAAACACTCCTTCATTAATTGACCAATTAACAATTTTCGTAATAGATGGAATGAGTGCCCCCTTATAGGTTTTTTATGAATGCTGTGTCCATCCCATATATATATTTTGCCCTTGAACCATTAAGAGAAGAGATGATTGAATTTACTTTGAAGTTTGTCACTTCTCTAAAAGTCATAATGGGGGCACCTGTATCTAAAGGAGTGAGAGAGTAATTTGATCTGGCAAAATTCTGGGATAAAGCATTTATGGAATTAATAAAATAACAATTAAATGCTGCAGCCACTTTATTTTCATTTAATTTTCATTTACTTTATAAAGCACAATTAAAACAATGTGATGTTGACCAATGTGCTGTACAAACACATAATAAAATTGCGTAATAAAATGTATTTTCAAACAATACAATGACAAACAAACATCTGTGAAGAGCCTCTTACCAATTAACCTACTGATCCAAACGCTAATTCTAGCAAATACAATTTTAAATTTCGCTTAAAATAACTTAAAGAAGGGAGCAAGTCTAAGGTGTAAAGGTAAATTATTCCAGCGCTTTGGAGCTGCCACAGCAAAAGCCCGATCACCACTCAATTTTAATCTAGATCTTGGAATGTCTAGGATCATCTGATTTGCTGATCTAAGAGACCTAGAAGGTTTATGTACATGAAGGAGATGCACTATGGTGGGGCCAAATTATGCAACGCTTTGTATACAAAAATCAATAATTTAAAATCAATTCTGAACTGCACAGGCAACCAATTTAGTGAGGCTAAAATTGGTGTTACATGCTGCTTTTTGCGAGTCCCCATTAAAAGTCTAGCAGACACATTTATAACCAATTGAAGCCGATTCAATAGTACTTGGCTGACACCTACATATAGCGAGTTACACTAATCCAATCGTACCAAAATAAAAGCATGAATAATCCTTTCAAAGTCACTTGTGGACAGAAATGCTTTCACCTTTGCTATTAATCTTAAATGGAAAAAACAAGATTTTACTACAGAATTAATCTGTTTGTCAAATTTCAAAGAACTATCAAATTGAACACCAAGGTTCTTCACTACAGATTTACAAAAAAAGAGTTAACTCGTCCAAATCAAAATAATTTTTAGTGTCAGGAGTTCCGAACCAAATTATTTCAGTTTTACTTTCATTCAGATGCAGAAAATTTTCTGACATCCAAGATTTAACTTCTTGTAAACATCTCAATAGTGACTCAAAATATTTTTTGTCCTGTTTCCGCAACGGTAAATACACCTGAGTGTCATCCGCGTAACAATGAAAGGATACTCCATGCTTAAGAAAAACAGAACCTAAGGGTAACATATAAAACGAAAACAAAATTGGTCCAATAATGGCTCCTTGTGGAACCCCACTAGACAATGGGGCCACTTTTGAATGATGTTGACCAAAATTAACTGAAAATGTCCTATTAGAAAGGTAGGATCGGAACCAATCAAGTGCCTTGGCCCGAATTCCCACTGTCTTTTCCAGGCGGGATAGTCGGATATTGTGATCAATAGTATCAAACGGCACACTAATATCCAGCAAGACTAAAACTACTGAGCTGCCAGAATCAATTGCAATGAAAAAATAATTTTAAACTTTCAACAAGGCCGTCTCTGTACCATGGTCCGATCTAAATCCCGACGGGAAATTTTCAAAAATCTCATTTTGGACTAGAAAAGTTTGCAGTTGGTTTAATGTGACTTTTTCAAGAAGTTAAGATAAAATAGCAGAATAGTTAGAAATAGAAATAGGGCTATAGTTAGAAAAAACATTTGGATCCAAGTTAGTTTTTTTCAAAAGAGGCTGTACAACAGCATGCTTAAAATCCATTGGAACTACTGCTGTTTCGAAACTTCTATTAATTACAGTCAATATACTAGGGCCAATAATATCACAAGTATGCTTGACTAATCCAGACGGGATAACATCACGGCCACAATTTGTAGGTTTTAACTGCCCAATTATCACAGATAAAGAAGCAAAAGAAATTGTTGAAAATCGATCAAACACAAACAGAGGTGAAACAAGGAACTGTGAAATCAAATGAACCAGATACAACTTGTTCTAATATCATCAATTTTCTGCACAAAAAATTTAAGCAGATCCTCACAAGTGATGGTGGACAAAACAGGACATGTAGTAATGGGATTTAGCACTGAATTTATAGTATTAAATAAAATATTAGGAGTACTATGGTACCTTAAAATTAGATCAGCAAAATATTTTCTCTTGGATGACTTAACTGCATTCTGATAGGCAGCCAAAGACTCCCGTAGTATATAGGGGTGTAACGATACACACACCTGACGGTTCGGTTCGTCCCACGGTTTTGAGGTCTCGGTTCGGTTCGGTTCATTTCGGTGGGGTGGGGGGGTTTAGAAAGCTAAAATTGCTTTTATTTTTTATTAAACAGTGCTTTAATGAACAAATTGTGTCCTTGTCTTTAAATTAATTCAATTACAAGTAAACGTTTCTCAAGGATAACAAAATTATCTGCTAATGCTGTAAACTACAGCCCTTACTTGCACATTACTATAACATTAAAGCTTAACGACTCAACGCCGGCGATATGTTATCCCCTAAATATTACATGATTAACTAAATGTATTTTTTCCAGGTACTCTCTGATATGGACTTACTGTAAAGCTTCTTTAAAACCCTATGATTGTTAGCCAGAGGAGAACTGGCCCCTGACTAGCCTGGGTTCTCCCAAGGTTTTTTTCTCCATCCAATCTGATGGAGTTTTGGTTCCTTGCCACTGTCGCCTTGCTTTTGGCTTGCTTAGTTGGGGATATTTAATATTCAACAATATTATTGAACTGTGTTGTACTACTTTCATGTTATCACTGTGAAGCTGCTTTGATGCAATCTGTATTGTGAAAAGCGCTATATAAATAAATGTGACTTGACTTGACTTAACAACAGAGCCTAGACTTTTAGCCTAAATGATATAATAATAATCAACACTCAAATAACAAATTGTATGAAAACATGTAAACTGCACATAAGGCAATTTTTGCATTAAGATGTTTTTACTTTAATTTGTTATTGTTATATAATAATTTACACAGTTGCTGTTATTTTCATGACAACTATTTTAAACATACATTAAATAATCAAGATATCATAAACAGGTTAAGTAAAATATAATATATAGGCTAATATATAGCATTTATTTAGTGAAAGAGTTAGCAAACCAGCAAGCTGTGAACACTGAATGACTTGCCTGAGGTAAATATAAAGCTATGTGAAAAACTAAGCGTTTTATTGACGTATTTCCGCTGTTGAAACACTGATTGAGTGTTTACACGAGTTATGATGCCTTTCAGTAAGTATACTGTATCTTTCAACATACCTTCGGGTGTCCATTCATGTTTATGCTGTAACTGAGGAAGAGATGATCGCGCTCCGCGCTGCCGCATGCATACAGTGATATCTGTCACGCCACATCTAAGGCCCCGTCCACACTACTGCGTTTTCGTTTAAAAACGGAGACCTTTTGCTACGTTTGCACCTCCCGTCCACACTAAAACGGCAAAAACGGCGACCCAAAACGGAGAGGTTTAGAAACGCTGCCGACCCGTTTTTCGTTTTGAATCTCCGGAGGGCGTTTTAGTGTAGACGGGTCAAAACGGAGGACTTTAGAAACGATGACGTAGTAGAGGCTCACGCTCGGCTCTCTGATTGGGTGTCATCAGTCATGGCGTATATCTTTGCTAGCAGCTGTTGTACAAGTAAATTCTGCATTTTACAGCGCTATAACTGCCTACATGCGCCGGAGTCAAGCTATTATTCGAGCGATCTGAGACAATTCCCGTGTGCAGTGGCGGCGTTGACCGCACATGAGCGTCGGTTTGTGGTTAACCCAGAGCATGGTGGGATCATTTTATCAATGAAGTTGTGTTTACACCGGCACGCGCATGCCCAGTGTTAGTGAATGGTCACGTGATCCGCGTTTTCAGTCGTTTTAATGTGGACGGAGATCAATTCTAATACGCAGCTAAAACACTGGTGTGGACGCAGATCGTATTCGTTTTAATTCTCCGTTTCTAAACTAAAACGCAGTAGTGTGGATGGGGCCTAAGAGCGCCAAAACGGCATTTATTGTTTGCATTTCGTGATCAAATAGACATAATTTGAAAGATTACACCTTGCTTATTATCAAAAGTAACAAAACACTGAGCTTATTGCGATTATATGCGGTTAATGGTGGTTAGGCAACAGCCCTGTATTCGTTGTGTACACATAACACATGAGGTGCAATGAGCCGGGGCTGGGCGGGGCAGCAGGGGCGGGCGTGTTCGGTTCGCCATGAGAGTATCGCGATACGTATCGTGGGTGGTGTATCGCGGTTTTTCGGTTCGGTTCAAATATCGTTACACCCCTAGTAGTATATCATCATATGATACTTGTAATTTGTCCTTCTTCCACCTACGCTCTGCTTTTCTACAAGCACGCCTCAAGCCCATAGTAACCTCATTTAGCCAAGGTTCTGGTTTGACCTTAACACTCTTAACCCTCAGAGGAGCAATTGAATTTAGGATAGAATAACATACAGAATTAAAAATATCAAGTGACGCATTCACATCTGAATACAAAGAGCTCTCCAAATTAAAATTGATATCAGCTTCAATAAATGCATTTTTAAACTGCTCAATAGTGACTGCATTTAAATTCCGGACCTGGCGAATTGGTAATGAAGTATTACGAGTGGCACAAGGGAGAGTTATAGTACAGGTAACAGGCATATGATCAGAGAGAGCTAAATCATGAATTTTAACATTTCTCTTGCCACTTGACTTTACTTGGATCATGGGTTACATTTCCATCTATATTCAATTGTATTGGTTTATTGATGGTGCATGATTTCCCTGTTAATTTTTTTAAATTATGCCAGATTTCTTTGGTATTTCCCTTAGCTTCACGAACAGCGTTAATAAAAAATCTTGCTTTTGCTTTTGCCTTGCCTGTTTAAAGTAAAAACAACACCCTTGTTTTAGTCCCTTTCAATCGCAAAAGTCTTTGCGACTGACTCACTCACTCACTCATAACAACCCTCTACGGACACAATGAAGCTTGAGTCACCATTGGCTAGAACATTTTTTATTTTACCCGCCAGACTTTTTACATGAATTGCATGAACAAAGCAACTGAAAAGAAATAAGTACATTATCCGTCTGAATTATTCTTACCCTGAATTCTTACCCAAAAATGAAAATTCTGTCATCATTTACTCACCCTCAAGTTGTGGCAAACCTGTATGAGTTTCTTTCTTCTGCTGAACACAAAGGAAGATATTTTGAAGAACGATTGGAACCAAACAGTTGTTTGGCACCATTGACTTCCATAGTAGAAAAAAAATACTATGGAAGTCAATGGTGCCCCATAACTGTTTGGTTCCAATCGTTCTTCAAAATATCTTCCTTTATGTTCAGCAGAAGAAAGAAACTCATACAGGTTTGCAACAACTTGAGGGTGAGTAAATGATGACAGAATTTTCATTTTTGGGTGGAGTATCCCTTTAATGTTGCTATATCCTTCCGCACATCAACCAGGAAATGACAAAATGCAACAAACTGCAGATCTTTCAGGAGTTTGAAAACCTTTTTCCCTCTACCAGCAATGTCAGCATTGTGACTGGTTTGGGTCAAATTCTCCATGTGAATGGCAACAGCTGCATACTGCCCAGCTTGGCTCACAAGATCATCTTTTTGAGGCACCCGACGTGTTCCTTTCACTGGCTTTGGTTTGTAGAAACTAGATTCAAGTTCTTCACAAACTATTTTAAGTTCTCTGTTGCTCTTTGGGCTGAAATGGTAGGTTTTCCAAATCAAGTGAAAGGTGTCATTTACACGACTCACTAAGCTCACCTCTTTCAAAACCCCAAGTAGTGCCAGCTCCAGCCTGTGAGCCATACATTGAATGTCTATCGGTTTCGGATTGTCCACTCTGTTTTGCAACAACACCAGCTGTTTGGCCCATTTTCACATTGGCACCATCAGCACAAAATCCAACAAGCTTTTTCTTCCAGTCATCTAATCCAAATTTTGACATTGAGGATTGGATGCAGTCAGTCACACCATCAGCATGAGCATGCGACAGCTCTGTGACAGAGACATTATGATTTACTGGCAACCCATCATGTAAATACCTAACATAGATAATTTTCTGTCACAGAAGAATCTGTTGCACCATCAATCATGACTGATACAGTATGTAGATGGACTCTTTCACTTTATTTGTCTCTATATCCTGGAAATCTTTGGCAATGTTTGAAATGTGTTCATCGCAACGGGCATCATTATCATATGTTGGGGAAATGTCCAGGGGTCTCATTTATAAAGCGTGCGTACGCACAAATCGGGGCTGGAAACGTACGTACGCCAGTTTCCACGCAAAGGTTGTGATCTATAAAAAAGAAACTTGACGGGAGAATGTGCGCACCTTTAAGCAAACTTTGAGCCGTGCGTACGCACGTTTTGGAGACGGAGCAGTTTGGCGACAGCGATGGTGAGCTGGAGCTAAATGTCTTTTTGGTCACTTTTAGACCGAAAATCTAAAGAAAATTATACATAGGCCAACAGTATACAGAAAGATAATACAAATATAATTTCACTCACCAAGCCTATCACATGAAGCAAACATCCATCCCTTTGTTAAATATCCATCCCTTTGTTCTTTAGTGAAACTGACGCAGCCTATCTAAAACCGTAAATCTTCATTATAATCATAAATACAGTGTTCTGTGAAATATGTTCACAATAACAGTTTAAATAATTAAAACTATGTTTTACTTCTGATATAAACATTTAGATTAAATATGCCATTCTGATTAATGGAGTTAGACACTTAAAGTACATGAAATCATTACTGAGAAGTTACAAAATTTTTTTATATTCAATAAATAGAAATATTTGTTGTGGATGCAATGCCTTCAAACACTTTTCCTCTTGCATGCTGTGTTTTAATGTTTTAACTACAGAGATAATTGCTTATGATAATAGCAGATTGTCTGAGAAAATAGTTTCGTGCAAATAATGCACTACAAGGTCTATCTGTTTCCATTAAAAATATAAATCAATTAAACTTTGGCCAGTGGAAAAGATTGAGAAAAACTTTCTCTGAAATGTATTTTACACGATTTGATTTATTTATTCAAAAACAAGGCAAGGATATAGGCTACTAAATTATTTTTTATTAATGTAACTAATGTGACGGCACATCCGTATTTCATATTTTCCAAATGTCTTGTACCGTTAAACATATGTTATCACGTGGATGAATAATCATATGCAGATGAGGATATGCATAGTAAAACTAGGCGTTGTAAGCTCCATATATGGTTATTTCGGGGAGGAGACGCAAGTGCGCACATTCTTCCACTGACTGGGATTTATAAAGTGAATTCTGCGCAGGTTCTGGCGTACGCACGGTTTTATAAGTCCGAATATTTGTTTGCGTACGCCATTTTTGGCTTTCGGACGCAGGTACACTTTTAGTAAGGATCCTACGCACAGTTTTATAAATGAGACCCCAGGCCATTTTCTGCAGCAGAATTAGTGGCTCTCAGTTCCTCCTTTGCGATTTATAATATGCTGTATTCATTTTCACAGAAAGCTCACATCTCTCTGCGCTGTCATTCTTTTCATTTTAAGTTTGAAACCCTTTTTCCATCGCAGCTTCGCCAGTGTCTTTGCTTAATGCCATCACACTATCACAACAAGCTGCATGTCGTTTGCTGTTTGAGTGCGTTGTGAGATTTTCATGCTTGAAACTGTGCGACCCTGATACAAAGTCTGTTTTACCTGCTAAGCTAGATTTTCTACTGCAGTATTTACGTCATCACATCTTTCTCCTCATCATACAAAAGCCAATCAAAGTTCAACAGCCACTGAGTCTGAGGGCTCACAGCCAAGGGCTGTGAGAGAGCGGCTCAAGGCCGGTGGCGTGATTAATGATGAGCATCGGTCTCGTATCTCTCACGGAGGAGCGGAGGCCTAAAGGAGGAGTGACGACAGTGAAGAGCGAGAGAGGAACAGGCCTGGATTTTATGTGATGTTTTGTTTTATTATGTGTGTCGGCAGTCGACCGTGAGGGACTGCCATCTTTAATTTCGTTTTTGTAGTTGTTTATTTATTATTAAACTTGTTGATTGTTCGCCGGTTCCCGCCTCCTCCTTCCCATAACATCTTAACCTCGTTACAGTATTCTTTGCAAATAACTCAGTGGTTCACAAACCTTTTTGGCCGCACCCCCCTTTAAACCTTTAAAAAAAATCTGACGCCCCCCCCCCCAAAAAAAAATTTACAAAAAAAAAAAAAAACGTAAAGATTTTTTCAATTAAAAAACGTGCAATGAAAAACATCTGCAATAGTTTCACTTTGTAATGTCATTGATTTATCGGTAAGAGAGAATAATAGATCAGAACTTAACTTTTCATTTAATTAAACAAAAAGAGGCACAAGGCACAAGAGAAGTGCAGAGTGAGCAGAGATAAAGGGTGACTATTAATGAGAGAAGTAGGGAACAGGTGAGAAGACAACGAACAGTTGTCATTGTCAATGTTATTTAATGGAAAACTATGTGGTGCTCTGGCACGGCATGATTTTGAACAGTCTCTGGAGCACAATGTAAATGGAGAAAACAATGTATTGATATTTTAAAGACACGGCATGACGGTCCTCGTCCAGCATGCTACCCACTTTACACTTTGTTGCTAAAATTGATGCTTTGGATGAACAATATATAAAAGTGCCAATATATGACAGCTTTTGACAGCGCCTCACGAGCTCAGCTTCTTGTTCGTCTTCTCACCGAACATGCACAGCAGCGAAGCAACTCGTTCACAATAGCAGCTTGTGATTTGGTCCGCTGAAGAGGTGCTTTTCTATGGTGAGCAACTTCTATGTTGGGCTAGTTTCAACGGTGACAAGTCAACAGTCTGAAGAATAATGATTCAGTGTAATTGCCGTTTGATGCTGCTTTATAAAGACAGGGCGCTAAGCGCTATTCACGCACTTGAACGCCGCAGCATTGGCTGTTTTTTTTTCTTCTTTTTTCTGCTGATCTCCAGCGCCCCACCTGCAGTATCTGTGCATCCCCACACTTTGAGAACCACTGATCTAACCCAATCACTCAATAGTCAAAAAGCTCAATAGTTTTCTTGGTGCATACTGTACTTGGTACGAGGCATTATCTTCCGGTGCAAATTTTATACAGAGAAAAAAGAAAAAAAGAGTAACATTATGAATTAAACTATCAAGATAGGCAAGGGTGAATGTAAAGGTTCACTAGCATTCTGGCACAAGAGAAGTGCAGAGTGAGGACAGATAAAGGGTGAGTATTAATGAGAGAAGTAGGGAACAGGTGAGAAGACAACGAACAGCGGTGCTTGTGCTCATTGTCAATGTTATTTAATGGAAAACTATGTGGTGCTCTGGCATGGCATGATTTTGAACAGTCTCTGGAGCACAATGTAAATGGAGAAAACAATGTATTGATATTTTAAAGACACGGCATGACGGTCCTCGTCCAGCATGCTACCCACTTTATACTTTGTTGCTAAAATTGGAGGCTCCTCTTCGGGGAAGGACTCTGATAGTGATAACATGGAAAGTGAAAGGATATTGTTTATGAATCATAACCCACCAAATTGGCTAGTGAGTTGTTACCGCATTGTCCGCCATTGTTGATTTTCACCCACTTCTGGCAGTTGGCGGGTATTATTTTAAAAACCTGAATAAGTACTAATTGGACAGCAATGTTAATTCAGAAGTTATGCTGTCCACATCTGAATTTTTACTTTTCCTACTCTACATTTCCTGTCTCTACTAGAAACTTTGCAGCTGGTATTTCACAGCAGGGTTAAGCATGTAATTTGCCCACACTGTTTCAGAGAGCAGAGATGGAGAAAGAGGGGTAGCAATCATTTTTCTGTGCACTATAATTTGGCTGTCAGAAACTGCTGGCGGTGCAGCCAGAACAATGCAAGAGAAAGAAAATTGAAGAGGAGGAGAGCAGAATGAGGCTAGAAGAAGCAAGAGGAGCATTGGTTTGCAGAGCTCTAAGGGGCATCAGATTTTAGACTCTCAGTCATTTAGGGCAGATGGAGTTGTGCACACTGCACACACAGACATGGCTGCACGTCTGCTCATGAGATGATGGTACGTCTGTCTTGCATGTTATTTGGCTGTCATGCGCATATCAGACTGCTCGTGTGTTTTTTGCATGCTGTTGTGCCTGTAAGTTGAGTCTGATCTGGGCAATCTTCAATCTGGACGATCTGATTCGTATGTGTATCTCTGGCAATGCAGGCCTGCTATCTGTTCTTTACTGAAGACAGGCCCTAAAATAATCAAGATAAATGATATCAAAGCTATATCAGAGGAGTGGAAAAAGACTGGAGAGAATGCTCCCTGCAGTCAGACTCTATACCAGGGCCATTTAATTAGCTTCACTTAAAGGGGTCATATAATGCCATTTTTGTACAAGCTAATATGATTCTTTAGGGTCTAAATTAAAAGTTTGTAATATACTTTAATTAAAAATTCTCATTAGTATTGTAAGAAAACACTTATTTTACCTGGTCAAAAACAGCTCTGTTTTCAGCACGCCGTTTCAGTGCATATGACTTTAAATGATAATGAGCTTTGCTCACCCCGCCTCTCTGTTCTGCGCATACACCGTTTGTAACACAATAACACAATAACCATAACGCGTTGTTCATTATAAACGTGGGATTATGAATTATATTGAGAACGTTGTACATAGAAAACATGCTGTAATGTACCCTGAGTGTAAACCGACGCATTCATCGTGAAGCGTGCAGCTGGCGATTTGCAAAGATTAATATAAAGATTAATATAAAGATTAATAAAACGTTACACTCACTTTAGTTCTTCTGAAGGTTCAGCAGGAACACGAATAGGTTCCGATCCTTTATTCAGGTGCAGCTTCTCAGCAAAACCAGCTTTACACTGATCCTCGTTTATAAAGCAGTCCACTGAGAAATGATTCGGCAAACATGAGAGCATTGACGTTGCTCGTGGGGAATATTCCCTTCGAAAACAAACTCAGCCACTGCGTCTTCAGCGGTTCGGATTTAGGAACATTAAAATGACTGCTGTGTTCGTTATTGCACCCAAGAACAGAACACCACAATCGCTTAGACGCCATTCTGCTCATAGACAGTGCTCCAGCATATCAACAATGACCGCGCCGATCCGCGCGGACTATGATTGACAGGACGAGCGAGGGCGGGTCTGTGTAGAATCACTGCTGTCATTCAACAATCGCGGGAGGGGCGTCCGTTTTATTGACGTCACAAAAACGAACGGCTCAATTTGAGGCAGGGGAAAACATATAAGGAGATTAAAACAAAAACACTGGATGGATTTTTATCATTATATGATGGTTGTGTATAGCCACTGCCAACACACATTTCAGAACAATCAACTTGTAAAAGTGCATGTACCATTATATGACCCCTTTAAGGGTTGGATTATCAAATCGATAAGTTGAGGTTGGTTGGGGGATGGGGGTGAAACACAGCAGTTTCAATAAATAAGCTAAAGTAAACCTTAAAAGTATTGTATTTACTTAGAAACATGATACCCAACAGTATGCAGATATAAGACCACGATAAATAAAAACTTGTCAATTTAGAGCTGTGTACAAGTATTTTACTTGGAACAATTATATGAATTACACAAGCTCATAGCTATTGGTAGTAATTATTTTATTTATAATTATTTTATTAGGCTTAAATGAAAATATTCTGACAGTGAGACTGACTTGGCAAAAGTCAGGTAAAGTCACAGGTAAAACCATGCTGGCTACTCACTACCACTGTCAACGGATATTATGATATTATGAATCAAAATGTCAAAAAAAAATTGGTAACCTAAAGACAGGTAAAAACTACACATACCTTCACAAAGAAACTGCCATAATTTTATAGCAAAATTATTTATATTCCCCTAACATAACTAATACAATAAAAATGACTATATACATTTATTGTATAAATCTAATACAATATAAATACAATATGAATTAATAACAATATTCAATATAAATATTTCACATTTCTGACCAAACCATGGTAAATACAGAAAGTGTAACTAAAATACATTCATGTTAAATGTTTGTAAGGGGTGGTGATTCAATGATTAAAAAAATATTTTTAACTTTGTTCATGGCACAATCTTTCTCCTGTTTTCCTAATCTGTCTTGTTGGGAATGTTGAAAATGATTTAAAACTAGTTGAATCACAGAATGGTTTGTAACGGAAAGGTGTTTGCCGAATTGAAACACTTCTCACTGGATGTTGCAGTGCTGTTTAATAACAGTGTCCGGGACCGGGAGTAAATGCAGCTTCTTTGAGCTTGCGTTCTGTTATCCACTGGGCCATGCTATGTAGTTCAAACTAGTGAAACAACTGAAAACATTCCTATTTGTTCTCTCAATAAACGGTCTGTTTGTTTTACTGAGAAACCACTTCAGATGATTCAGTGACAGAGCATTCCGAACGAATCCGAATCATCTCAGACCATTATTTTGGCCAATTCACTCAAAAGTAAGAATCAACTCAAAATAATTCACGAAAGATTGGAATCATTGGTTCAGTCGACAGTAATACGGGACATAATACAGTTTTTTTTTTATTCGCTTTGTACTATTTTCAGAAGTAAGGTGTACATTTTCAAAACTCTTAGTGCTAATATCACAACAGATCATCAAAAGTGCACTTTTTTCAAATGTTTCATCATGTTTTCAATTGTGTTAGTACAATTCACAAAATCACAAAGTATCCTTTTCACAACACAAAATAAGTGTTTCATCTACATAACTGTTCCATTCACAGTAACTGCCTTTCATAAAGCTCTTATTATCAAACTTTTGATTTGCATCTCTTTTTGTTCAGTTTAATCCATTTGTCTATTATTTAATCCAACTGATCTTAATGGTTAATCAATGAATCATTTGGTACACCTATAGATTTCTATAGATATTGATTCTATATACAGTTTCTATAACTTGTTTGCAATTTTCCGATATGGATACCCAAATGTAATGAATTATTTTTACACAAGTGATTTATAGATAATAACCACCACTATGTTCAAAGTGTGTGCACACACGTGTGTGTGAGCGAGATAGAGAAATTTGCCATTTGTGAAAACACTGTAAAGCAGAATAGAGTATAATGGAGAGGAAACGGTCAATGACTGTAAAACATTAGATTGATTAGAGATGCATCAGTAGAAGGGAGACAGATGGCATCAAATACTGCATTTTACATTACAGTATGTATGCCATGTGATACTGTAAACAGATTACCATGGTAGAGACTGCCACATTACTGTAACTCAACCTTCATCTGTAAAGGTCCACTACAGTATAGATTCAGTCAAAGGGTATAGAGTGGACACATTTACTGTATTGCCAGCAAACTCTGCTCTAGCACAGAACCTCATGGCTGTGTCATACTTCATCACAGCTTTTGATAACTCACTGCAGATACTATTACAAACATTATGGATTCAATTAGATAAGTTAGGTAATGCACATGTATTTTCTAATGTGGCAACTGTAGCCTGTAATACTGTAATTATTTCAGCAACAAGGGTGATTTGAAACATGTATCTTGCATTGTTTGCTGTTGAATGAACTGATTGTTAAAAGTACTAAATTGAAAGAAGATCATACTGTTGTGTTTCTGTGATTAAACCAAACGTTCTCATTACATATTACAATAATCTTGTGTTTGACAATGATTATGTGGACTGAAAAATGTATAACTGTAATGAAAGCATGGGATCATGTTTTGAAAGAATGACTAGCTGTGTTACAAGTGTGATCAGTTTGGATTTTTGTACTTAGAGTTTTGAAAATGTACACCTTACTTGTGAAAATAGTACCAAAGCGAATAAAAAAAACTCTAACTGCTGAAATATTCATACAGAAAAAGTTTCTTAGGTCGAAGCGCTCACGGTACGCACAGAGCGTTCAGCCGTACAGCTGTAGGCGCCACTGCGGCCACGTATCTAACCAAATTTAGCCGCACCTCCTCTGCACCCCGCTTCAACTTGTTAAAGGCCTGTTTGGCCTTCTCAGTCCACTTGAATGACCCGGCAGTCGTCTTAGTGAGAGCGGAGAGGGGTCTAATAAACCAGTGGTATGTGGTGGTGTTTTAAAATGAGCCAAAATCCTCACATTTTGTTAATATACTGTAGGCCCTATATCAAATGTAAATTTATGTCTGTTACACTTAATTTCCTTGGTTAAACTACATAAAAAAGAGACCAAATACAATTCTTTTTGTATTTTTAGCAATAACTATGTAAATTTATATTTATTAAAACCAAGTAGGCCTATAAATTTGATCAAGTTAGTGTTTTACGCATTTTTACATTTATTCCAAAATAATAACTAAAGGCAGTAACAATTTAAACAATGTATTATTTGTGAACTAATGTTCAGCTTTTCTTTTTAATAGTCAACATATTTTCAGCAGTCATCAAGCTTGTACAAACGTGTCACAGACATGAAGATGTTGGCCTAACTTTAAATTCACCAAGCTTCACCAAAAACCCCACAGTCATCATGTTTTTGATGTGACATAAAGCAGTGAAATGGCTAGATGTTTACTTATTAATTATTAACTTTAACGGATTAACGGATTATTAACACCATCCTTCTCTTCATTCAGGCCAATTCGAGAACGCGCACGAAAACAAGAGGCGGGATTTATCGCACGATCCAATCATATCCAATCAAAGCACGATGAAGATATTGCCTCCTCTCACGTGACTTTCCCCCATTCATTCTCAATTACCCCCACTAAACCCACCGCACTCATTAGGGTGTCTGTTTTAAGTCAATGGGGACTGAGTAGGCGTGCCTCCCGCTGTAACTTCACCTGCGGGAGTCTCTGTTGGACACTGTTACTTTAAAAAAACGAGTGACTTTTACACTTTTTTGTAATATTTGTGCTGTTTTATTTTTCTCATCCAGTTGTTTTGAGGAGGCACTGCCTTTGGTGCCCCAGGGACCAAATCTATAGTGTAGTTGTACGGTCTGGAGGCAGATTGGGTCTTGCTGAGATGGTATGTTAAGTTAATTTTGAGTTTGTTTCAGAGTTCAAAATAGCTTGCCAAAGCAATATTTCCGGAAAAGTTCACTCCGACTAGTAAGCACCTTCAAACTACCATTAGTAATCAATTACGTAATAGGTAGGTGTGCTCTAGGGCTCCGCCTTCTTTGACATGGAAATCTTCTCCGCATCATTTCTAGTGATGGGAAGTCCGATTCTTTTCCTCAAACTGGTTCTTTTGGTCATTTAATTTCAATGAATCGTTTAAAAAAAAAACGGTTCACCAGTTCATTTATGTAATCGCACAATGACGATTTGATGTACTGGTTCATCCAGGTCACTAAGAACAATTATTTCACGGAACTGGACATCACTATCGATTTCTTTTCGTGAGGTCAGACGTCCACAAGTAAAAACATAAACACACCGGAGAGCCGCTTTAAAATGAACTTGTAATTGGGACCCAAGCACTGAAAGGGTGAAGGCCGTATTGTTTTCTAAGGATTATTATCATTAGGGCCCAAGCCCTGAAAGGAGGAAAGCCCTATTGTTTTTTTAGCTAATTTGTCAACCTTTCGGGCACTTTTGGGGCCCTTAACCTGCTCAAAAACTCTTGAAACTTTGCACACATGTTGGAATCGTCGGCCATCAAGGCCGGGCACAAGTCTTCATTGGGGGGTCGTGGGGGGCACACCCTTTTATATGGTTGTATTTGAGGGCCTATGTAGCGCACCCGTTTTCACCTACAGTAACCAGTGTGGTTACTGTAGGTGAGTGTTCATACAATTATTGATACATTTTCGCATTCTAAATGTGCTGGAATACACTACACGACTTTTAAAATCTGGGCAGATTTTTAAACAGCAGGCATCATACACTTGCCGACTTTGTGAATGATTACAGAAGAAAAACTGGACATCATGCACTACATGACTGAGAATCATACACTACCAGACTTGCAAGTCACAACAAACTCGTGCAGAAACGCGCACCCTGTTGCTAGGAGACGCATGATAGATGAAACAAACAAACATGGATGTGCAAGAGATGAGCGCAGTAGTTCTTGTAGCGACTGAGTCAAAAGAGAAAAAACGAGCCAAGCACATTTGGATGCGGTCTTGGGTGGGTAGAAGCGGTCAGTATAAACTCTACAGATACAGTGGGAGTTAGAGGCTAGATTTCCTTTCCTGGTCAACGTATTATGATTTCCGAATCTGAATGGGGAACGTATATGTTATTAGCAGGGAAACACCACCAAATCTGAATGGTAACAACTTTGACGACGACAGAAGCTACTGAACATAGACGCACTGTGGCATTTCCCTTGCCTTGCGACAGTCTAAATGTTAGGACATCAATTGTCTGATGCAGTCTTCATGGGATTGAGTTTAACATCGTGAACGTAGGACATTATTTTTTACTTTAAACAACACCTTATAAGACGCAACCGACAAATGCATTGACTAGCGCTGTCCTCAGCAGACATTCAAACTGAATTTTATTATGAATATAAGATTGACCTGTTTTGCTGATTGTTTTCTTTTAGGTCAGTGATAATGTAAGTGATAATGTCTGTTTTTCTTTAGGTCTATAATGTTGAGCAGTAAGATGATTCAGTTGTTGGTGGTTGTGTTGGCTTCACCTGCTGCCTGTATGGAAGGTAAGACTGACACACAGGCCTATAAAATCATTTCAAAGATCCCCCCCCCCCCCCCCCCCCCACCAATAGTTGGGTACATGTAGGTGATTCGATGATACAGTTGCCATGTATATTTTCAAATATAACGAGTTCTAGGCTACGTTCACACTGTTAGTTTTTGGAATTGACACCCGCATTTACTTACAGGTGTGAATCTCGAAATTTCCTGTTTAAACAGCAACTTACAGTAGCGTCTCGAATACTGTCTGTATGAACGTGTAACAGGAGTCAAGCCCGTGTTCTCTTACCAGTAACCATAGTGACAGTGACCAAAATAATATCAGCAGCTTTTATATCTGGGTGAATTTAAATCAGTCGTAGAACACAAAACTGGTGGAGAATAGTTATCTAAAACCTGACACTCAGCTTATATATCCTCGTCGCTGTAAGTTACCGAAAGCGAAACCACACACGAAAACACTCAACACACTATAGACACGCGTTTTTGCAGCGCAGTGCAGAGCGGCTCTCTAGCACTGAATGACGTGACACGTGATAGACAACAAATTTTCCAGAATCCTGTTCACACAGTGCAGGTTTTCTGAAAATTCAGTTGTGAGAACTGTGTGAACATAACGTCTCGGTTGTGTATGCAATAGTATGCAACCCCCGTTCCCTCCTTCAGTAGTCGACGTAGTCGACATTCGACTGAATGGGATCACGCCGGGAGCCAGTCATCTTCGAGTACTATTGAAACGAGCCAATGGAATTGGCGTGCGTGATTTGCATCACACACTCCGCCCCCGTGGCGCGGGTATAAATACGGAAGTGAAGGCACGCACTAGTTGCTTTTTCGCTGAGGAGCCGAGTGAGTCAGCGGTGGTCCAGCAATAGTGGGGAAGGGACTACGTCTCCGTTCCCTCCTTCAGGGAACGGGGGTTTCTTACGCAATCGAGACGTTCCCTTTCAGTCATTCATGTTCGACGTAGTCGACGTTCAACTGAATGGGATCACCATGAAAACGCCACTAGTGCTGCCACCTTCCAGTGCCTAGACAAAAGCCTCCTGATCCCCCCGCAACCTGAGGTGGAGATGGCAGGGCTTAGGCCAGGGAAGTCACTGCTGTTCCACAGACAGGACCACTGGGAAAGCGTACCCTATCAATGGAAGGAAGGGATGCTGCGGAAGGCACATCCTGCCCGAATGGAGGTAACGTGGAGAATACACATATGGACTGGGCGGATGACCGGGCAGTACAACATATGGAATGTCACTGGGGTGGCTCCAGCCTATGACAGGGGGAGACTCAACCGGACAGTGACGGCAGAGCAGGCTCTGCCAAGGGGAGACACGGGCTCGCACTAAGTGTAATGCATGTATTGTAAAACGGCAGCTTCATGCTTACGCAAAATAAATATGATCTGTATTCTTCTGACTTCCATTTTTGCCACGTTTTTTCCGCACAAATACGAAAAAAGCTTTTAAATCAAGAATAAAGCATTAATAGCTGTATTTATAAACTGCTTATTAATGTCTATTAATAGACATTAATAAGCAGTTTATAAATACAGCTATAAATGCTTTATTCTTGATTTAAAAGCATATCTATAATGTGTTTAATAATTGTATTTTCATACTTTATTAATTATCAATTTATCATTTCTAAATGAAATATAGCATTATTTACAAACCAGATATTTAGGAGTTGTCATTGATTCATAAGATCACTTAGAAAGTGCAAGTAAATGTAGTTATATAGCATTTAGTAGTGGTCAGTTAAGTATTTTTGTGAGCTCATCTAAAGTGAGGACTAGTTATGCCCTGTAAAGCATTTTTAAAGGCTCAGTTATCTTCTAAACAGAAAAAGGAAACAAACACAACAGTGATAGAGAACATATAAATATTTAACTGAGCCTTTAAATCTCCTTTGTTAAAAAAGCGTTACAAGGCATGAATAGTCCTCACTTTAGATGAGCTCACAAAAATAGTTAACTGACATTACTAAATGCTTTATAACTACCTGAATTAACCATGAATTACAGTAGAAATACATGTTAATAAAGCATTTATTAACACACTAAGTAACTATTACTATATTTCTGAACAATATGTATTAATTAAATAGTTTATTAATAATTTACCTACACTTTCTAAGTGATCTTATGAACCACTGACAACTTCTTAATGACTGGTTTGTAAATAATGCAATACTTCATTTAGAAATTATAAATTGATCATTAACAAAGTATGAAAATACAATTATTAAACGCATTATAGATATGCTTTTAAATCAAGAATAAAGCATTTATAGTTGTATTTATAAACTGCTTATTAATGTATATTAATGCTTTATAAATGATGAATTAACTGTTTACTAATGATTAAATAATGATTAGCGTGCAGTTATTATAAAGTGTTACCATATTTTTTTCTTACATTTGAAAGGCAATTTACACCTTTACAAATCTTCTCTTGCACATGCACATTTTATTTATGCTTGCAATCTTATGTACACTTTCACAAATCTTACCCTGGGCATGCGATTCTTTATGGCATCATATTACTTTCATAGCGAGGTCTTCACAGGGGAGAGTTTTTTATCACGGTATTTGGTATTATCACGATATTGAAATAAGTCTCAAAAAAAGTGTTGTCATACTATAACCGGTTTAATAACTTTTTTTTATTATAACAAAAAATAACTACAAACATATAAATACAATAAAGCAATACACAAAACGTGTATAAAACAAATGTTTCGAACAGATTAAAGATTTAAAGGCTTATAAAGAATAGGCATCCCTTTACAATAAGGTCCCTAAATGTTAGTTAATGCATTAACTAACATTAACAATAATCAATAGCTACATTTGTTACAAAAGTTATTATTCTTATTTTTTAAAAAAACCTTACCATTTTTAGTTTCTCACGTTCATTAAATACTACAATTACAACTTTTGATTTTAATTATGTGTTATTAAATATTAACATTTAAGTATTTTTCATTGTCAGTTTAAGTTAACGAATGGAGCCTTATTGTAAAGTGTTACCAAACAATAAAGACTCGTAACATTTTAAGTCAATATACACTACCGTTCAAAAGTTTGGGGTCAGTACGATTTTAAATACTTTTAAAAGAATTCTCTTCTGCTAACCATGGCTGCGCTTATTTGATTAAAAATACAACAAAAATCAGTTATAGTATTAAATATTATTCCAGTGTAAATCAGCTGTTTTCTGTGTGAATATATAGTAAAGTGTAATTTATTCCTGTGATCAAAGCTGAATTTTCAGCATCCCCTGTGTCAGTGTCTTCAGTGTCAAATGATCCTTCACAAATCAGTATAATATGAGGATTTGATGCTCAAGAAACATTTATTATTATTATCAATGTTGAAACAGTTGTTGGTCTGTCAGTTGTACAGGTTTTTTTTTATTTTTTTTTTTTTTTTTTAGGATTCTTTGATGAATAGGAAGTTCAAAAGACTTTTGTAACATTATAAATGTCTTTACTGTCACTTTCGATCAAATTAATTATTCCTTGATAAAAAAAAGTATTGATTTCTTTCCTCCAAAAAATAAAAATAAAATTCTCACTGACCCCAAACTTTTGAACGGTAGTGTATATGGCATGTTGTAGTCCAGATTAAAATATAAAAGTGTTTTAAAAAAAGTTTGAAATAAATAGCCTATTAAGTGTTTACGTATTAAGTGCTGTGATGAACACCGTTGTGAATACAAAAATCTGAATGGATGTTTGAAACATTTAAATACTGTTCAAAAACCAAAAGTAGTGCAGCAGCTTGGTTTATGGGGTTGTTAGTGTAACGGTTGCATTGCTGTTCAACAAGCACCATCTGCTGTCAGAGAGCGAATGTGCATTTTCATTCAGCACGTCTCGTTCTGCCACGCGCTGCTTGTGCCTGTTGGGCTTATGTCAGATTGAGCGCATGCCTCTTTGACTCAGCATACACCGGTGATGTGCATTTTAAACGGTTGATAGGAAAAGTATTCTTAAAAAAAAAATCGGAATAATACGTGATAAATAATTATTCATAATGTTTTGAAGTGCCCACAATAACAATATCATCCATGTTCATTATTGTGATTATATTATATTACCGTATAAAGGCACATGTCTAATATCAAATTATATAAAGAGTCCATATAATTCATACATTTATGCACACCAAAGCGCACACAAGAAAAACAAAAACATTACAGAACAAAACTTTTCAGAATTCAGTGTACAGTATGTGTACAGTGCAGCAGCAAAGAGCTTGTTTAGTGCTTATTAGAGCTCGTTTACGTTTTAGACATGTCAAGTTGCCATACGGAACAGGATCACATGGAGCCCAAAAAAAAAGCCTGAACCAACCACCTTGACCTGACTGCATTATATGCCTAACACAGCAACATACACATTAAAACATTATCCTGAATGTGTGTGGAAACAACGTGAATGTACTGAAATGTGTCATAAATTCAATGTGTGATCAGGTTGTTTGAATGATTTTCACTTACTGGATAATTGCCCTGAAAACTTTCCCGGAGTTTAGCGGCGTAAAATGATCTCATCTCAAACAGAGAAGCAAATTCGTGTTATGGGGTTAGACTATGGAATTGTCCCTAATTAGTAGGCAGGTGGAATTTTGTAGTACTACTGTAACAGTGTAAATACTATGTAATCTTGATGAGCCTGCTACTGAAAGGTAATCATACTAATAATATATGGCCTGCTGCTGAGTTTGGAGGAGGAGGATGATGATGAGGATACATACACAGAACACTGAGAAATAAGTAGTTAAGACAAAAAAAAAAGAAGAAATAAATATGTTAAAAGGTGTAGTAAAATATTTCCTTAGTTATACCATCATATAATAGATTTTGACTTTATTCTGTATGTTAGTTTTAATAATCAACCTGTGGGACATAAAAGTGATCATAGTTGAAGAAAGAGAGATAGCCATGTTTCTAAGCATCTCATAATTGTAGATAGAACTGAGATGTCTTTCTTATGTGTGTGTGTGTTCTGCAGATAAAGGCAGCACTGGTGACGTTGAGTGCGTGTGCAAGGGGTTTTCATGCAGTGATGTCCAGCGCTGTTTTGGGCTGCAGTGTTTCTCCTCACTGTCATTCGAGAATGGAACAGCCTTACAGCAGAAAGGGTGCATTGTGGGTAGTGAAGAAAGGGCAGTACGCTGCAAAAACTCCCAGTCAGTGGACACGCTGGTGTACTGTTGCCAGGAAACATTGTGTAATGCGAATGTTACCGTGGAGATGCCAAATACAGGTGAATCATTAATTGAAGCATGAGAAAATGTATTCCTTTTTATTTAAACCTCACACCTTAAATGTACCACAGTGTAATGATGAAAGTGTTAGTAGTCCACTCATGCTGGGTGAAAAATGGTCAAAAGAAAAAGTATTTTTATATTAATACAATGAAACCTATTTCATAGCCGCCTATTTCATGATCTTTTTAAAAAATGATTAAATATGACTCCGACCATGCAATATTTGTTTATATATTTAAAATATTGCAGCTTGTTATCAAAGTAACTATATCTTGCATTTCTGAACGACGTCCTTTGGGAACGATTGTAATAATTCTCATTTAAAAGGAAATGTCTTTAAAACATTGCATAATCCAAATTAGTTTCTGTAATATCTAACAATTCATTAATTTTATTTTTCTAAAATAACTACTCATTTAGCCTATGGGAAGAGACACTGGGACACCCCATCATTCCCACAACCCAACAAGCGGTTTGGAGAATGGATGAATATAATTAATCATTAGCTGCTTTTCTGTCGGGCCAGTGTGAGCCAGTGCTAACAATGTGCTGAGCGAGGCCAATAGCCTCGGACCTCAAGCACTGAAGCCAAAATCAATCAGGCCAGTACCCCTGCAGTGCTACCCTAAAACACGCACTTAACGCCCTTAACACGCCTCCATAGAACGACTTCACGCAGCATCACCAATTCACCAGCATGGGGGAGCTTTAGCTGACTTAAAACTAGCTAAATTGCAATATGAGCAATGAGCATGACTTAAGACTTAAGACTCAAAATAAAAAGACCAATGAATTACGATAATTTTTTTTAACGACAGTAATATATATATAATATATATATATATATATATATATATATATATATATATATATATATATATATATATATATATATATATATATATATATATTACTGTCGTTAAAAAAAATTATCGTCATTCATTATATTAAAAAAAATATATATATATATTTATATTAATCTTCTTCTTTCCAGATGCGGAGTTAATGGCAGCCCCTACAGAGCACGAGTGTGTGTGTGAGGGCCGGTCGTGTGTAACGGGGGACCGCTGTATGGGTCAGCAGTGTTTCTCCTCTTTGACTCTGAGTGATGGAACGCCAGTGTCTCAGAAGGGCTGTTTTAAGGTGTATGAGCAGGGCAGGATGACCTGCAAAACTCCTCCATCACCTGACCAGATTGTAGAGTGCTGTCAGGCTCATCTGTGCAACATGAACCTCACTGTGAGACTTCCTGTACGAGGTAATGCTTACACATACACAAACCAATAAACTGCTTCTTCTCAGGTTTAACCCTTTCATGCATAGTGGTCACTACAGTGGACAGCTATTAAAAAAGCATTTTCTTGAATTTGCAAGGGTTTTGATGGCAAAGTTGCACATCAATCTCTTCAGTGGACCCTGGTGCATCATCCTATACATTGCAACCAAGTCGCAAGCCGTTGTGTTTCGAGTTTTTCCCCCTCCAAACCAAGATGGCCAATGGTCAGTCAGACATGCCAAGTTGCTCCGGAATATCCACCCATTCCTTCTATCCTAGGACACTCTTGTAGGTAAAAATAATATATCAGAATCAAGCAATATCTAATGAGTCATATGACAGTAAAATTTTCCAAGTTTTGATTTTAGATTGGGAGAAAAATCTGATTAATCACCTGTCCACTATAGTGGACCTCATGCATCAATGGCTATATTTCAGCTACAATTCATACTTATACTGTGAATATTGTTTAATGCATGTTACTTGTAACACATTACTTTACTTGTAACATCAAAAAAGTAATCTGAATGTGTTATGCATGTTACTTATAATGCGTTACCCCAACACTGCTAATTTCAGATGAGATTGAAAAATACGTATCGCTAGGTTTTCTCAGAAGAGGCCTATGCTAGAAATGTGTCTATCTTGAACATAATCAGAATTATCAGCTAATAAGGGTAAATTGACATACTCTGGTACACTGGAGGGAGCATCTGAGTGGTTTCCAAAGTTGTACCTTGACAGGCAGTAGAAATTTCTGATGGAATCACGTCTTCATGTTCTGATATCAAAGATACACGAAGTGCAACTTGTATGAAGTTCAATTGCCTTTGCAATATTTCGGATTTATATTTTTTGTATATATTTTATAGTTTTCACATGATTTGATATAATTGTATTGATTAGTTTGTTAAAAACACATACTTTATCTGTTTGATTATTGTATTATGTTTAATATAGTATCTCTTCAGTTTAAACCATAAATGCATGCTGTCCACTCAAGTGGACATCTGAAAATCTCTTTGGAAAATTTGTAAAAAAAAATAAATTAAAATCAAATCTTGTTTTTCATGCCCTAAGACTCAAGAGCAATTAAAACACATAGGAAAAAAATCCTGACTGAGGTTATCATAATTCATGCATGAAAGGGTTAAATGAGTAGTTTTAAATTGATTGGTTGCCATGCAATTGTCTTTATTGCTTGGCTTATTTACATATTTTCAGCCATTTGTTTGCACGCTTTAACCCCAAAAGACACATACTGATTCTAAAAGTTTCAGTGACCTGCAGTGTGACATGCATTTTTATTAATAATTATTATTAAGCCTCCAGCTTTTATGACCTCATTAATAATTTAGGCAGTTGTGTTTGATTAGAGGTGGAGTTACTTAAAAAAAAAAAAACTACAGGACAGTGGAAATTGGACCAAAGTAAATTGGCTATACACAATAACTTAGTGGACATAATGACTGTTTTTGAGGGTTTTTTTTCACATTACAGTGACAGGGTTTAAATGAGCTTAATATCATAAAACTAATATGAACTTTTGTGAGATTTACTACTTTGCAGGTCAAAATAGTTTCTTTTTAAATGACTCTGTACACTGAGTCTCTATGTCTCTCTCAGTGGTGGAGGGACCCAACTATAGTGTGACAACGCTGACCATTGTGATTGTGGCTCCAGTCATCGTTCTGATATTCCTATCTGCTGTGGCGATCCTGATCTTCCATTGTATCCACCTTCACCAGATAGAGCATCTGACTGCTCATGATGCCGAGTATGGCACCATTGATGGTCTGATTGCGTCTAATGTGGGAGAGAGCACCCTCGCGGTGAGGCAAACATACACATCACAAAGTCTGTTATCATTTTGAAATGAAGCACATTGAACTCTTGCTGAGAAATGTGGTTCCATTTGTTGAAACAGCACAACCAACAGAGAAAGTAAAGTTCAAGTAAAAAATAAATACATTACTTTTAAAGTTATTTATAATTATTCGGCCATTTAAACAACTACAGTAAATAGCTCATATTTACCATGGTAAATCTACCATGGTAAATTTACCATGGTAAATGCCCATTCACACCAAGAACGATAACTGTAAAGATGATGATAACTATGTTAGCGTCCACACCAGCAGACAATATCGTTCTGTTTATTCTGTCACTTTAAATGCTTGAGCTCTATAAAGCAGGATTGATTCTGTTTGGCTGTCAATGTTTTTATTGTTCATCAGCTGGAAAATGGAACTTTATTGTGAATAGCATGTTTTGATTGCATGAAGGCCTTGATTGCATGTTTTTTAGACAAAAGTTCTGGATGCCTATAGGACACACTGCTACAGTAACCACACAGTTTTGTTTTTTATCTGTATTTTCTTTTAAGCTTATTAATTAATGGCATATCACATAAATCCATGCACAAATTACTTTTCTTTGAAAATTTTCTAATACCAACAAGATTTGGTCCTACTTTATACTAAGTGTCTTTAAGTACTATGTACTATGTAAACATTTAAATTAATCATTTGATGCAATGCACTTATTCTGTACATACATGTTTTTTCATAGTACCTATATTTAAAAAAATACCTTCATGTAATTACAGCTTTAATTTCTGTTATTTTAGTGCCTTGCGAAAGTATTCGTATCGTATTCATTTTTTCCACATCAATCTACACTCCATAAACGATAATGACAAAGCAAAAAACAGATTTGTGACAACTTTGCAAATTTATTACAAATAAAAAACTGAAATTATTACATTGCATAAGTATTAGTACCCTTTTCTGGGACACTTAGCGCAGGAACATTTCCATTTTGCTTGTAGATGATACTTTACTTTGAGTGGCGTTAACCTGTGCAAATGCAATTGAATGGATATGATTTGAAAAGGCCGACACCTCTCAATAAAAGGCAGTGGTGGAGGAAGTACTGAATCTCAGTACTTAAGTAAAAGTACAAATAACCAGAGACATATTTACTTTAGTAAAAGTAGAAGTACCACAATGACAACCCTACTTAAGTAAAAAGTACCTGATTTTAAATGTACTTTAAGTATTAAAAGTAAAAGTACTTGCATAACAATTTATTCTCTTAATGTCTATATTCTAATGATTAATAAAACAGTTAATTCTAACTCATTCAACCTAATACTCATATAATGATGTTCAATATGATGGAAAAGCAGTTATATTTTAAGTTTTTGTCACCATTTCTGAACAAGCTTGCAATTAGGCAATATACACATCAAGTTTACTATATACCCTTACTATATACGGTATATATATATATATATATATATAAACACACATATTATGTTAAAACACCGTATATGACGGCGTTTGGCTGTAAACGTGATTCATTTATGGCGTAATTTTGAACCTCTTGGCTTGCCATACTAATCCTAACCAAACGTATAATACACACGCACCCCACATCACTACTAAACCTACCAATGCGTTTCCTATGCATGTAAAAACTCATTTTCGCATATAAATTGCACGATAAACACACTGCGTGCTATAGAGACGCATTTACTGTGACCGGGTTGATATATCTATGGCAACCAAACTTCACTGGTGAGACAGAAACGTGCGACGAACGGACGGTCAGGAGGATGACGTTTTGGCAGGGGAAAAACTGATCAGAAAATTTTACGAAAATGTAACAGAACGTTGTAGAAATGTAGTGGAGTAGAAAGTATAATAATTGCTGCAAAATGTAACGAAGTAAAAAGTATGCACTATTGATTCTACTTAAGTAAAGTACAGATACGTGAAAAATTTACTTAAAGTCCCCATGAATTCAAAATTGACCATACTTACTTTGTTTGCCTAAATTGATCGTTTTGTGGTGAACAATTCATCCATGCAAGTCAATCCACACAAAAAATTTTTTTGGCTTCGTAATCTTTAATCAAAATCTGAAATTTCCCCTCCCCTCTGTGTTGGAGGACCTTCCCTGATGACGTAGGTTTCACGGTTTGGGCATCTTCTTAACATCCGTAATCACGCCCCTCCAACTGACAGTAGACAGGCTGAATGACAACACCTACTTTTCTAGATCCAATCAGGTGCTAGTTGGGGGAAAAGCCACGCCCACTATTTTGCCTCATTTAGTATTCCGTTTCTCTCGGAAATACGTCACAACACTGGAGAAAAGTCGTTTGCAACTTCCGGTTCACGGGGACTTTAAGTAAAGTAACGAAGTATTTGTACTTCGTTACATTCCACCACTGATAAAAGGTCTAAGAGCTGAAAATGCTTATCAGAGCACCGATCTGGGCTTTATGGCAGAGTGGCCAGACTCAAGTGAAGACGCATAGTATGCCACTTGGAAAAAAAGCACCTAAAGGACTCTCTCAGACTGAGAAACAAGATTTTCTGGTCTGATGAACCTCAGTTCCAAGCATCATGTATGGAGGAAACCAGGCACCGCTCATCATCTGCACAATACCATCCCAACAGTACAGCATTATGCTGTGGGGGTGGGACTGGGGGAAACATCAGAGTAGGGGGAAACATCAGAGTAGAAGAAAAGCTCAATGCACCAAAATATAGAGATGGCCTTTTTGAAAACGTAATTTTTTTTTTTTTGCATTGTCATTATGGTGTATAGAGTGTAGATTGATGTGAAAAAAAAAATCAGTTCAAGTAGTTTAACATAAGGCAGCAACATAACAAAATGTGAAAAATTAAGGGGTATGAATTCTTTCGCAAGGCTCAGTATACAATTATATTGTTTAGCCTTCCTCTACACCTTAAAGGGTTAGTTCACCCCAAAATGAAAATTCTGTCAGTAATTACTCACCCTCATGTTGTTCCAACCCCGTAAGACTTTCGTTCATCTTCGGAACACAAATTAAGATATTTTTGATTAAATCTGAGAGCTGGATCACTCCTCCATAGGCTTCTTAAGGGATCGAAACTGGCCGGCCCAAAAGTTATGAAAGACATCGTTAAAACAGTCCGAGTGACTACAGTGGCTCAATCTTAAGTTTATCAAGCGACGAGAATACTTTTTGTGCGCAAAAAACAAACAAAAATAACGACTTTATTCAACTACTCATTTCCTTCCCTGTGGGCCTTGAGATTTCACGTAGTGGAACTGCGCAAAGCTTCTATGGTTGTACGTCACATGCATCACACACATGACCAGCGTCGGCCAATAGTGAGCCTACGTGTGACGTACAACACAGAAGCTTTGCGCAATATCACTACGTGAAATCTCAAGGCCCACAGGGAAGGAAATGAGTAGTTGAATAAAGTCGTTATTTTTGTTTGTTTTTTGCGCACAAAAAGTATTCTCGTCACTTGATAAACTTAAGATTGAGCCACTGTAGTCACTCGGACTATTTTAACGATGTCTTTCATAACTTTTGGGCCGGCCAGTTTCGATCCCTTAAGAAGCCTATGGAGGAGTGATCCAGCTCTCAGATTTAATCAAAAATATCTTAATTTGTGTTCCGAAGTCGAAGATGAACGAAAGTCTTACGGGGTTGGAACAACATGAGGGTGAGTAATTACTGACAGAATTTTCATTTTTGGGTGAACTAACCCTTTAACCCACCCTTATACCTAACCATACCATGAAACCTGTCCCTAATCTTAACTGTATCCCACCTCAGTAGCAGCAAGTGTTTTGCAATACAACATGTACACAATAAGTACATTGTACCTAACAATTTTTCCATGTATGTACATGGTTAAAGATGGCTAATATTAAGTGTGCCCCAAGATTTTGTTTTTGTTGACATGATAAAGTTTTATGAAATTAACAAAAAATTCAGAATCTGTCAGAATCCCCAGGAACTCCTCTCTGTTTAAACACATTTTGGCAGAAAAGATGCAGTTTTGATGAATTTGTGTGTATTATGATGTGTGTTTGCTGAGCTGGCTCTTCATTTGCTGTTGTTGGATTTTTTTCAAGCCATTTTCAAATGTCTCTGTTGGAGTGCTTGGCAACCAAAGCAAATATTCAGCAGTCTAATGTTTACCAGAGCATAAAAGTCTGTTCCAGTGCTGGGAGTGACATGTTATTAAAACTACTTGAATCTGTAAAATCTGCTCTCAGAGGCCTAGGAGGTAACTGGTTTTTGCTTTGATACTTTGAATGTGTAGATTAATTTGTTCAGATTAAAAAGTGTCTGAAGCTAAACGGCTATGATTTATTTTGGATTGTGCAGTAATTATTCTCTGTGTTTTGCAATCCTGCTCCCTAAAAGTCTCTCTCCATGATGCAAACATATGGTTATCATGACTCTAGTGGTTTTGGCCTTTGGTGCATTTTTTTTTTCCTCGTTCCATTATTTGGAATGTGGCTGTTCAATGTGTGCTCTCTAGTGTATAAGTGTGTGTACTGCAGGGCCCAAATGAACAAATGTAGATGAACTACGGTAAATGTACTACTTTGTTTTTCTTTATCCTTTGTCTTTCTCTCAGGATTTGTTGGATCATTCCTGTACATCTGGTAGTGGCTCTGGACTGCCTTTCCTGGTCCAGAGGACAGTAGCCCGACAGATAACTCTCAGCGAGTGTGTCGGTATGTGCCCACAGCCCCACACCATCTCAGTTCTTTATTAGAACTATGTTTGTGTGCATAAAGTGATTCTCAGATTTTATGTTGCAGGTTAGCAGCTCCTTTAAAACTAAATTATACACCAAATGGCTTTCAGTTACTAAGCTATAGTTATGTGACAATTTTTACCAGTAGTAAGCTATATCTGACACAACCTCATTTTTTATTTATCTGGGTTATGTCCTCAATAAAAAAAAACCCAGCATAAACTGTTACATTACATAGCTTATATATTTCTGCAAAGTCATTAGCTGTAAATAAAACAATAGAAGTCTATGGTGTGGCCTTATTAAACAACTAAGACAATTAATTAAGCATATATGTGTGTTTTCATTCAGGTAAAGGTCGATATGGAGAGGTCTGGAGAGGTCAGTGGCAGGGAGAAAGTGTGGCTGTGAAAATATTCTCATCTCGAGATGAGAAATCCTGGTTCAGAGAGACAGAAATCTACAACACTGTCCTACTGCGACACGAGAATATTCTGGGTGAATCATTTACACCTTTCATAATGAAAGCACAAATCAAACCCCTAGAAATGACATTTCCATTCATTAGGATACCTTAGTTTTGTAATAAAGAACAATGATAAAAGATTTCACTTAACTATAACTTTGCTATATAACAAGTTTACCTTGGATAAAAATATTTTTCAGGCTTCATTGCATCAGATATGACATCACGTAACTCCAGCACTCAGTTGTGGTTAATCACACATTTTCATGAAATGGGATCTCTCTACGATTACCTGCAACTCAGCATGCTGGATGCTTCTACCTGTTTGCGAATGGCACTGTCCATCGCCAGCGGCCTGGCTCATCTGCACGTGGAGATCTTTGGCACTCAGGGCAAACCAGCCATCGCTCACAGAGACCTAAAAAGCAAAAATATTTTAGTGAACAAAAATGGACAGTGCTGCATCGCAGACCTTGGTAAGAATGGCTTCTGACTGAAGCAAAAGTTATTTTATGCATGCTGTTGATTTCATATGGCTTTATATTAGAATATTAAAAAAATTACCATGAAGTGTATTTTGGACAGTGCCAGCAAACATTCAAAAACCCCATGTGATCTATGATTTGAAGTAACTGACAAAAGGGCACTGAATTATTGAATTTAAGTTCAGTTGTGCATTAAATTGTTAATTATCAGTCTAGGTATAATCAAAATAATACATCATCACAGTAATTATGGTCTGGACTGCATTTTTTACTTATGCAGTTATTGCATGTGTTTCGTCTCAAAACTAAATTTGTGTTAGAACTATTTTCTTACAGCACCAATTCAGATCATTTTAAGCATAAGTGATATGCAACTGTAAAGTGGTCTGCAAATCGGAAACTACTTTCTAAACACGCAGTTATCCTTGAAGCCTCCTAATGTATCAACCTTTCAAAAAGGTTTATTTATTTTTCTTAGCCATTTTTATATTTATACAACATTTTTTGTTAGGCTGAATAGGTTAGGGCCATAATCATGGCAATAGAGGACAGATTACAGATTTTAAATCTGTAAATATTTTGTTGCCTACTTCCGTCCGTCAATCACTTGTTGTCCGGTTTCTATTAGTGAAAATCACTTGTTTGTTCCCTCAGTATTTATCTATTGAACATGTTGCTCTTTATACGCCAATAAGTAGAAAGCTGAAGCGAGCTATTTGCTCATATAGGACGGACACTTTAATTTATGTCTTTATTAAATTCACTCTGACTCACCCTAGAGCTCCAGGGTTCATTTCTGCAACTTCAGGCTGTTAATAGAAGAAATCAGTTGTTTCCTCCTAAAACTCTAACGAAAACCCATTAGGTAGCTTTTAGCTAACACATATCTGGGAACTCTTCCATACACAGGAAGTGGAACACAAGATTAGTTTTTGTAGAGCACTTGAAATTACATACAGCACATTAAGAAAAGGAACACGTTCTTCTTAGTTACAGGATGTGAAAACATGTTGTCCATATGGGACTAGAGGTTTTCACTTTAATAGCGCTATTTTTTCCCTGCATGCTCAAATTGTTTTTCAAGACCTTTGGAGACTTGTTGTTCATGTTTACTTCATGTCACATGAAATTGAATTATTGTATATCCCCACAAGAGGGTGCTATACAACATTTAAGAAGGCAATTAGCTTTTCCCATCAAGCTGTGCTGATATAAATCTCAGAATATGCATCTCAGCATCTTAGATGATGCTTTTAGGGGTGTATGCAAATATTTGTCCAAGTAAATGCTAAATTACAATAGGCTACCCCTTCCACTAACATTATAAATACTATCTGGAAATTAGTCTATTTGAAAGTGTCATCATTGC
Organism: Rhinichthys klamathensis goyatoka; assembly: GCF_029890125.1. NCBI lineage: Eukaryota > Metazoa > Chordata > Actinopteri > Cypriniformes > Leuciscidae > Rhinichthys > Rhinichthys klamathensis. The sequence continues at coordinate 1,951,815 of NW_026606632.1, forward strand.
TTTCGCCCCTGGGTAAAAGCTGTCAAATGTTGTTTTGCTGAGCTGTGGAAAAGAGCTGTCCTTCAATATGTACATCCTCAATTTTAATAATAAAGACATCAACACAGGGAAGAAAACGGCTGAGTGGGCTCATCAAACCATTTCATGGCATCTTTTAAATGTAGAATGCACTCAAGCAAATGCACAGGTGTCTAATCCAGGGACATGTGATTAATGTGAGTTGTGCAAAGCTACAGTACTGATAGATATTGTGCTATGTGATAATGATACATTTGGTCACACATTTGTGTTCTTCAGGTCTTGCCGTGATGCATTTTCAGGACACAAATGAGCTGGATGTTGGGAATAATCCTAAAGTTGGGACAAAACGCTACATGGCACCTGAGGTTCTGGATGACTCCATTCAAACAGATTGCTTTGAGTCTTACAAACGAGTTGATATCTGGGCCTTTGGACTCGTGCTGTGGGAGATTACTAGAAGAACAGTTAGTATTGGTACGTATATCTTTACATCTGCTTAACATACTTAACATGGTACGTATATATTTACATCTACTTAACATGGAGCTCCATGCCAAGGTGGGGAAATGATCCTGTTAAACAATTATAAGATGGTCAGTTTTAATAGCTATTTGCATCATAAATTACACTTAATGTGGAACATGTCAACGAAAGCCGAAAAACGAAATATTAAGAGATTTTGAGATCACATGGCACTGAGTTGGTACAGGATGGTGAGAGTGTTTCTCAGCCAGTCGCAAGATATAGCAAAGATCTAGACTATGCTCAGGAAAATCTCTGATTATGTTAGGGGCACTGAAGACATTCACTGAAATACAACTTTTGAGGAGAACAAACCATCTACTCTGATCATGTGAATTGATGTCAAAAATGAGTGAAGTTCCTTGAGGAAACCGAGAGAGAATGGCAAGTGAACCTGCCTTCAAATAAATTTTAGCTTGATCTTTTAAGAGAGATAGAGAATCAGAGTCATCCACAGAGTCCTTGAGACCAGAGAGGGATATAAATGCGCTGTTTGTCCAAAGTATGTTACAGAGATGAAGCAGTGATTGTATTGATCCTTCGTCTCTCACTCTCTCCACACAGACAGACACACAGACACACACACACACACACACACACACACACACACACACACACACACACACACACACTACTCGAACCTTCGTGAATTAATCTTTCATAAAGTTCGGAAAGGTTGAAGCGAATTACAGGACATTCGCGGGCTTCATTGCACAGGATTGCTTGATGATACGCTTGCAGTGTGTGGTCTCGCCCGATGGTATTTTCCTTACAAATGCTCTAATCAAGTCACCTTCATTTATATAGCGCTTTTAACAATATAGATTGTTTCAATTACAGTGATAATAGGAAATTAAAGTAACAGAGGTTGTTTTGGCTTTACAGCAGCTCTAAAAATAAATTCTTGTCCAGTTTTGATTGATTGATTCACTTCCGTTGCAAAGATCATTCGTTTTTAGGGTCCGCCAACACGTCAACGAGCTCCGGCCCGCTCATCCGTACAAAACAGTGCCTGGTGGCTCGAAAACGCAAACCCTGAAATAGATGCCAAGGTGCAAGCCTTGAAAAAAAAAAAAAAGGTTATCTCTGCGCAAACCTCAAAAACGCAAACCCGCGAAAACGCAGATGGCGTGCATGTGCGCATCACGTGTTTAGTCTATAGGTATGCGCGTTGGCGTGTAGTCCTTCTTTACAAATCAACCCTCAACAAACTACTTGTGTGGCCTTAAAAATGTATAATAAAGAATTATTTATCGCTTCCGCATAGCCACGTGAACCGGAATTATCCCGACAATGTTTTATCTGTACAGAGGTAAAGGGAAGGAGGCCTTCACAGGGGAGTTGACACTTCAGGACTGCATTGTCGTCGTGTCCAGGCGCAGGTCCTTCATCAGATCTGGATACGGCCTGTATCCGGCGGACTGCGGTAAACCTCAGGATAAACAGAGAGACTAATATTAGCGTAGACGCCATCCTTCTTATGATGTAACGAGTACATCAGGATTTATGGGAAGTGTTCCCGGTTCCAGCTGACCTAATCTATGCAGCCTAACATTGAATTATAGAAGTCTATAATGTGTTATGTGTATGCTAGGTCAAAGAGATGTGTTTTTAGTCCAGATTTGAACAGACAGAGTGTGTCTGCTTCCCAGACAATGTTAGTTCCAAAGTTTTGGTGCTAAATAGGAAAAGTATCTACCACCACCAGTCGATTTTGATATTATAGGTATTATCAACTGGCCAGAATTTTTTTTATGTGTAATTAACAAGTATAACCTTATATGGACATGGTTTGGGCATGTTTTATGTAAATTACTTACCTCTGGCATGAGGTCCCTCATTTAGAATACTCAACATTAAAATGAGGTCAAGAACAAACAAGTACGTGTCTATGACGTCATCAGTAATAATCGAACAACAGTAAAACTGAGAAAGAGAAAAATCACTCGCAGCTCTTGAACAGAAAACGTTCAGATAGCCTACTCTTAAATGCTGAAAGCACTCTTTGTTTATTGCTTACTCGTATTATTTACAAGCCTTTATGTTTTGAAGCTATATTAGTTTATATATTTAAAATTCTTAACATACAATTGTTTTAATAATTTTTTTAATGTGTAATTAACAAGTACTTATAATAACATAATTAAATAAAAAAAATAGATTTTAAGTTTTATTAATAATATTAATTAATTAGAAAAAAAAAGTAGATTTAAATCTATTCGGATCGTGAGGTGCCTAAAGATTCCCACCCCTACTATACAATGATTTATTGCTTGTCTTTGTTGAATAATACAAAAGATAAAGAGCTTAAAAAATAATCGCATATTTAATCGCAATTGCAATATTGGTAAAAAACAAAATCGCACTTAGATTTTCCAAAATCGTTCAGCCCTAATAGATATAAATCTTAAATAGGCTACATTTAATCATAGGCCTTTTAGTAAAAGAGTAAGTAAAGGTGCGTTAAATCTCAAGCTGCGAGGTAGCTCTGCATAAAGACGCAGATACGCGTATTGTACAGCTGGTTAATCAGATGTCTGTAATGTTTGTATAAAAGGTGTTTTTTGCTTTTTAACTTGTTTTGAGGATGGCACTCTTGACATTGCTCTGGTATCTAGCTGCACATGCTCTCAGGTGAGAACGTGTCTTTTAGGGGCTGTTTACACCTGGCCACTTCATGCGTTTTCCGTGATCGGATAGCTATCCGATCGTGAAAAGACCAGGTGTAAATGCCCTCTGAAACGCATTCGAGACGGATTTAAATCCGATCACTCAAACCACTTCAGGAGGTGGTCTGGGCCGCATTCCAGATGAAACTGGACAAGTGTAAATGCATCTGGTTGTTGAAACCACATATGTAAATTTCACTCCTCACAAAAATGCTAAAAAATAAACGTGTGAGAGCGTGTTATATAGGCTATATGTCATGTTATAGTCAGATATGACGTCGCTACTGCAACACGCATTACCGCAGATGAGCAGCTGAGCATCTATTCATCAAGCCAACGTGCAAACTATCGCAAATCAAAGTGAAAGTAAGTCGCAGACGCTTAACACACTAATCATCTTCATTAAAAGTAAAGAAACGAAATGATCTTACCAGGGCTGTTGCCGCTCCCTCTTATTGCGGTCTTTGATTTTGAAATTAGCTGATGATCAATAAAATGCAGCTCATATCTGTTGCTTTCGGTGACGTGCACTCCATTAAATCTGCATATAGCGCGGGAATTGAAGATCGGATTTATATCCGTTTTGCAAAAACACATTTATGTGACCAGGTGTAAATGGAATCGTTTTGATAAATCAGATAGCTATCCGATCTGAGAAAACGCATGAAGTGGCCAGGTGTAAACAGCCCCTTAGAGAGTGTCATTTTTACAGAGATTGATGAAAGAAAAGGGTGTGTGGAATGCCCTTATATGGACATGGTTTGGGCATGTTTTATGTAAATTACTTACCTCTGGCATGAGGTCCCTCATTTAGAATACTCAACATTAAAATGAGGTCAAGAACAATATTCAACATTAAAATGAGGTCAAGAACAAACAAGTACGTACTCACGTGTTGTGAATTAGGCAGAACGTTTTCATGAAAAGTTCAAATGTGCGTATAAATATGAATAGCGTAGGCAATTATTAGTGAATATTATTTATTAGTTATCAGTCCCAAAGACGAAAGGGACCATCCAGACTTTCATCAGTGACAGGTTTAAAAGCAAACATCTGTCATTGTATGGGGATGCATCAGTGCAAACGGCTTGGATGACTTTTATGTGTGTGAAGGTACCACTGATGTGGAGGCATATATTGGGATTATACAGAGACATTTAATGGCATCAAGATGACATCTTTCCTGGGAAGCAAGACAATACCAGGCCTCATTCGGCATGTGCTACAACAGAGTAGTTTTGTAGACTCTCTACACCATAGAGAGTGGATGTCCTTGACTGGTCTGCCTGCACTCCAGATCTGTCTTCTGAAAATGAATGGCCCATCGTGAATAGGAGAATCAGACTGTGACGACCATGTTTTTGAGCAGCACTTTTTTGAGCTTCAATCTGATGGTTGCAATCCACTGCCATTATAAAGCTCGGAAGCGTCAGGGTGTTTATTAATATAACTCCGATTGTATTTGTCAGAAAGAAGAAAGTCATATACACCTAGGATGCCTTGAGAGTCATGAATCATGGGCTAATTTTCATTTTAAAGTGAACTACTCCTTTAATGTTCATGAAACGTGCATTACGTTTTTCATTGTGGAAATGGTCTTTTCTGTTTCAACACCATCATTTTAGCTTTTTCTCTCGTGTCTCCTGGTCACAACACAGCTTGTTTACGTTGAATTACGTAATTATTAAGGATACAGATATAGTCCAAAACAGACAATTAGAAAGAAAATTTTAAGATAATCCAGTAAAACATTTACAGTTACAGCGGTAGAAAATGTATGTGCCGCGATCTTTTGGGACACGGTGGAGGATTCCACTCAAACCCAATGTTTGCGGCAGCCTGGGAAAGCCTGGCAGTCAACTCCAGGTCGGACTCGAACAACACTACTCTCCCCGAAGGAGGCAACGCAGCCAAATCTTCATCCCCAAAGGACTCTAGCCCGTCCTCCGATGCAGTGATCGGCATCCGGTCCTCCACGGAAGCCCTGAATTCCCGAATTCGGACTTCCATGAGAAGGGCCAGCAACCCCAGCCGGAAGCTCCACAGACTGTGATGGACGAGAGGAGTGGGAGCGCCGTGGGGATTCATCCGGCAAGAGATCACCCACTGTAACCCTCAGCTCACCATGTGTATTAACCAAATTGGCCCTGTGAGCATCAAAGCCAGATCGGGGAATAGCAGAGGGGACTCCACCTCTCAGGCGAGATCCCAATTCGTCAGTCACTGACGTTAATGTTGAACGTGACTGACTGATAGGGAACTAGGGGTTAGGCCATCCTCATTTCAGGCCAGTGCGAGCCAGGGCGAACAACATGCCAGGCAGGGCCAACAGCTTCGGACCTTCGAGACAAAAATCCAGCTGCATTTCCGCTGTTAGGCCAGTAGCACTGCAGCACTACCCTAAAGCCCACCCACGCCTCCATAGAACGTCACACAAGCCCACCATTTCACCAGCATGGGGCTAGCTGCCTGAAAACTAGCTAGATCGAAATGAACATAACAGAAGAGGAAGTCTGGTCTTTACTTAAAGACTTAAGACTGCATCAATATCTCACCAATGATTTACAAAAACAGTGACAGTAATATATACATTTTTGCCAGGAGTGCACATAAATAATGGTGAATCAAAATGATATTTAGCATTATTTCACATTAAAAGAGGACACATGCTTATTCAGTCATGCCTGCTTCATTTATTTGTGATCACAGGAATGCATAAACAACTCTATGGGGCCATTCACATATCGCGCCTAAAAACGCGTGAAAGGTCAAAGCGATTGCGCTACCCGTGACATCTGTCGTTGCTATGCAACCATGAACCGCGCACTCCACATCATGTTGACTGAGTTTTCAATGTTGTTACGGAAAGGATGAAGCTGATTGGTTGATTCTTGTCACATGACCTGCGGTGTGCTTGCAGCATTCTGAAAAATTTCGATTTTTTTCATCTCGCTGCGCCTGGGAAAAGCGGTCTCAGATCATAGAAGAACTTGTAGGATGCATTTGCAGCTTTATTCTTCCTCTCCACAGTTTTGTAATCAATTGGTTGAGGCTGGTGTTTTTCCTCAAGCATTGGCAGGTTGGTTCTGATCTTTTGTCCTGTCATTATCTTGGCAGGGCTTAGTCCAGTTGCAGCAATGGGTGAAGCCCAGTAGCACATCAGTGCCATTAAGGATCAGGTTGGAGGAGAATCCTTGAACTGCTCTCTCTGCAGCTCCATCGGCTTGGGGGAATTAAGGACTTGAGGTTGTGTGGTGAAACTCATAATCTATACTGAACTTCTGAAATTCAGCCAAGGTGAACTGTGGGCCATTGTCAGATACAAGCTCCCTGAGAATTCCCAATCTTACAAGCATGCACTTCAGTCTTCTGATAACATGGAAACTGGATGGTGTCTGAAGGTGAACTATTTCGATGTCACAGGAGTAGTAGTTCTACCATTCAACTCACATAAATCTGCTGCAATTTTTCACCAGGGGCCAGCAGGAAAAGGGGAAGTGAATAAAGGTTTCCTTTTAATGGGTTTGTGAGCCCTACCAAAGGTGCACACTGAAACCCTCCTGTTAATGTAATGACCTATTTCAGTCTACCAAACTAACATCTTTGCCCTCTGACGGCACTTGGCGAGACATTGATGACCTTTATGAATTCATCTTAACACCATCTCACTCATCGACTCAGGAATGACAATCCAGTCCTCATAGAGGAGCAGCCCATTGACAACAGACAAGGAAGCCCTAGCAGTATGATTGCCGCAGCTGGAGGGAAATATGTTTTGGCCAACCCTTGCTGAAAAAAGCTTATCACTGCCTGGAGATCTGCATCTCCCTCTGTGGCCTCTTTTATGGCATCTAGCTTTGATTGTGACGCTTCTTTAGATGTGACAACTGCTTCAACATATCCCTTCACCTCGTCCTCCATCTCTGATTGGCAGTGCCCTCTCAGAGGATTCCGAGAAAGTGTTTCTGCCACCACCAAACATTTACCGGAGACATGCACTGCTTTCACTTTGAAGCACATACGGTGCATTAGTAAATGCTGACACCGTAATGGTGCATGATCAATATCATGAAAGCTAATGGTTCATGGTTTGTTTGCAGGCAAAATTCTAAGCCTTTAAAAAGAATAAAATAAAATAAAAAGAATCTAAGCCTTTCAGGTAGCTGGCGAACCACTCCCATGCCCACACACGTGCCAGGCTCTCCTTTTTGATTTGGGAGTATCTGTATCTCTAAAGTTAGTTTATCTCAAAAGAGTTGAATCTGAAACGCTCAAACGAGTCGTTTGGAGTTCGAATCTATTTTCGCGAAGTTCACACGTTACGACTTACTACATTTGCATAATGCCTACCTACGTTCTGTGTGGACAAGACATCTTGCTGTAGTGTAGTCCTGTAGCTCGTTTGTGAGGATATCATGTCGTCAAAACGCTGTGCTCTCCGCTTTGAGAGTAAATTCGGTTTATTTTCACTTCCAAAGGATGAGGCTGTGAAGAATTCCGGCTGTCTGCCGGAAGCTAGTTATTTTAGTCGATACATTTTTAAATATAAATATTTTTCTTACACGAATGCATCGCTTCACTTCAGAAGGCCTTTATTACCCCCCCCCCCCCCCCCCCCCCAGAGCCATGTGGAGCACTTTAATTAGGAATGGATGCGCTTTGAAGGACTTCCAAAACCAAAAATCCATTCCCTCCCATATAAAGCTTGGAAGAGCCAGGACATTTTTTATAATAACTCCAATTGTATTCGTGAAAGAAGAATTTCATATACACCTAGGATGGCTTCAGGGTGAGTAAACCATTTTTGGGTGAACTATCCCTTTAAGCTCAATTTTCACTGGTTCACATTTGAGCAAGCCAATATCTCCATAGACATCATCGTGGACTGAGATTACATCCACTCTGTACTAGACCCATCTTACAAGCAGTGCTACAAGCAGTAAACTGGCCCATCTACAACAAAACCCCAAATTGTTCCCCTTTTCTTTCAGTATTTGCTAGGAATTTTCTCATAAAGCTCACTTTCCCCCCAGTACTTCTCACATTTATACTGGTTTTGACCAGTGGAGTGTGCCCTTGTAAGCTCTCCTATGTAGAGCGTGACATGATGGTGATGTCAGCCCCAGTATAAATTTTGAACTTGCCCGACCTGCCCTGTATAGGCAGAGTAATGCACCACCTCACAAACTCATTCATTACAGACTTGAGGAAAAATGCACTACTAGTCTCAGTATCACACACTACTAGCTCTTTGACATTTTTGATATGGTCCCATAAAGTGCTTTGTGCCTTTCCGTGCTGTAATCTGCAATCTGCAATAACCTCGCAATCTGCAATAACCACGGTCTTAATAAGCTCAAACTGGTGCTTGATCTGGAGGGACCACCACTTTGTCTAATGTCAGTTCAGGGTCCATTTGTAACTCTTGGCAAATCTCATGATCTGCAATCCCTATGATGACTCTGTACCATATTTGTTCCTCTTAGCTTGCATTGAACTCTCAGTATTCAGCCAAATCATAGAAGCATCTCACAAAAGCATCAACAGTCTCGCCTGATCTTTGTGTGCACTGGTGAAAACAGGCCCTCTCATGTATAACGTTCCTCCGGAGAACAAAATATTTATTAAATTTGCCAACAACAGTCTAGTAATTATTTGCATGCAAAGCTTCAGCAAGTGTGAACGATCTGAATATCACTTCGGCATCTTTACCCATTGCATAAAGCAGGGAATTGACTAGTACTTCACCGCATTCCTTGTTCAGCTTCGTTGCGATGGGAAACCGTGGGTGAACCGCTGGATCGCAGGCTGTGCAAAATAGTGATGTCATCGTCCAGCTCAGTTCAGTGCTCGTCCGATAGTGTCAGTACATTCAGATCAAAAATGTTGTTGAATATTAAGTCTCCCCAACTAAGTAAGCCAGAGGCGACAGTGGCAACGATCCCAAGTGATGATTCTCAGGTGACAGAATGGAGAAAAAAACCTTGGCTCAGTCGGGGGGCCAGTTCTCCGCTGGCCAAAGAACGAGCAGGGTGTGATTATGATTTCAGGCTGAATCACAAGTCAGATGTTAGATTGTGGATTGGTATCAATCAAAATATTTTATCCAGTTCCTTCTGCTTGAAGATCAGTTTCATCACACTGGTATGGAGACAAAGCTGGCCATCGCGGTCTGTGCAGAGGACTCTTCTGGTTCTCCTGGTCTTTGCATTGCACATCACTCCATTTATTGCAAGAAATTTGACTAAATAATGAATAATAATAAATAAACATTGTCCAAAAGAGGCTCTGCGTTTGCTTGTGAGTGCATGTGTTATTTGGCTTCTACCCCCTTCACATTGAAAGGGTCATTACAGTACTGTCTTCAGAGGCCTGTCTGATGCCCTCAGCATGTCTCATCTAAAATGGATCCCTATTGCTCCCTTTTGTCTAATGGCTTCAGTACTCTATATATAGTCAGCACTGTTGGCGTTCCTGATGAAGCTGAATTTTTCACCTTACGGTTGGCACAATCAATGCTCAGTGATTATCTGTGTAATTTAAACCAGTGAAAATACTGTTGTGCATGGGCGTAGGTTTGATTTTGAAATTGGTGGGGACTTACCCAGAAGCTGAGGATCCAAGGAACGAATAGGATAATGTATTAAGGTTTTTAGTCTATATTGACCTTAACGATATGTTAAACAATAAATTATGGAATGTTACATGCAATAGTCAATGTCTATACTGTCTTGTTCCTTGCTATTTGAATAATCCAAATACGTCGTCTATACATGTCATTAACAAAAATGAACTGTTGGCTTATTTGTTTCACAATAATATAGTCCAGTTTGTCCTGGTGGACATGGCACACAGCAATACTGTTAAGTCTCACTTGTGCAATTGTCTCCTAAGAGCACTGAAACTTATTTCAGCCCCAGCTGATGAGACTAGGATGACTAAAAGTGACATGTTGTGTTTTTTATGTTTTATGGGGACTTTATAGACATAATGATTTTTATGCTGTACAAACCCTTACCTTAACCCTAAACCTACCCATCACAGAAAGGACAAGGATTTCGGATATTGCTATCCTTATAGGGTCCCCATAATGTAGGGTTACACACACAAACGTTTAGGTTTGCCACATATCACACGTTTGTCTAATAACGTTATTGAAAAAACTGCACTGTCCCTGAATCAATATGTGATGCGATTTGCCCCGTATTTTCTTGCTCGGAACTGTTGATTTTTCCGGTTTCGGAGGAGATTTGCCACTTCTCACAAACAAAAATGACCAAGTAAAAAAAAAAAAGCCAATCGGACTAGCAATGTGGATCTGGGAGGCGGGACTCAGATCTATTAACCGTTTGTGTACCAGGAATTGCACATTTTTCACAGAACGCTCTTGTAAGAGATTTTTAATCTCAATGAGATGCTTCCTGGTTAAATATGTGAAGTAAAATAATGAATACATAAAAACCATAAGTTACTGTGTAAATTCTATGCCCCTGCTGTTGTGATAATAAGATCGGATGATACTGGCTGATCATTATTTCTGTGTTAAATCCCAAATGTGCGTTTGTCTTCACTGATTGTGCAGGTATTGTTGAAGATTACAAGCCCCCATTCCATGACGTAGTGCCGAGCGACCCAAGCTTTGAGGACATGAAGAAGGTGATATGCACAGACCAACAGAGACCAAACATCCCAAACAGATGGTTTTCAGATCTAGTAAGTACTGTACCTGCTCAGATTCCTGTGCATATACCTTTATAAATCAAGTCAATCAGTCATGCTGTTTGTAAACACTAAATTTAAAATCTTTGATGAAAATTACACTGTCTTAACAAGATCCAGTGGCAAGCAATTTGTCTTTTCACATTGAATGCTACAATGCTGCCAATCAGAACATTTGAATAGAAATTACATGGTTATAGCTGGTTAGGAAAACGGCTGTATTAGCTCTATAAATCTTCATTGACCTTGTGATTCTATTATGATCACAAAGCTAACAATTTGATTACAAAACGATTCTCATTGCATCTTGTCCTCCCAACTGTTTTTATTAATACACACTAGGGGTTAGCATTGTCACATCAAAATTTCAGTAGCCATTACAAATACCAATACCAATGAAATGCAATGATTGTTGTTGCCAAAGATAACTAACTAAAGATAAAAATTTCTATTACAGTGCTATAACTCTTCCTTTTCCCCGTTTAACTACATTGAATATTTAATTTATTTATACTATTAAATTATAAAATTACTTATTACTAATTACAAATGAATAATTAAAACAATTGTGTGTAGTCAAGTAATTTGTCTACAAACTAAATATAGCTTCAAAATATACAAAAGTAAAGATTCATAAATAAAGAACAAAGAAACTAATTAAAAGCAATAAGCAAAGAGTTTGTTCAGTATGAGTGCTTTAAATATCTAAAAGTTTCCAGACAAGAGCAATGAGTGATGCAAGTGCATTTAATTGCTCACACAGTCCCACACAGCCCCGACACACAGTGCACTTGACCAAAACACGGTTTTATGGAAGTTTAGATACTTGAGTTTTTGTGTGTGTGGAATTCACAATAAGCAGAACATGGTTGTCAAAATTAAAAGCAAAAAGTGCTGTTCCAAAATGATTTCAGGATCGATACGGCAGTTCTTAAGCTTCGATTCAGAATTACTGAAGAAAGAATAATGTGCATCTGATTTTTTTTTCTCCCACCATAAGGCAGTATGACATTTCAATCACAGTAATTTATGAGTGATATGTAAGTGTATACATTACAAAATAGTTTTTTTTGTTGTTGCTGGAAATACAATGTAAACATGGTTTTATATTTAACTACCATGCATTAATGGTTTTTATTGGATAATTCATTGAATGAAATACTTTCCACATGAAAGGTATTAAATTTAATTTAATGTTTGAAATATAATGGCCCGATGGACAAACCAAAAGAGAAGATATTTCATTGTAACAATAACAAATGTATCATGATTCAAAATTTCAATCAATGAAAACATCGGGACATTCTAAAACATTAATTAATAAGGTGAATATTGATTTTGTTTTTTTTAATATCATTGTGTTACTACATAAGTACAAACCTGGTAGAAATGACTGGCGTGCAACAGAGGATAGCCCTGGTTTGCCCTACAGTTGGACGTTCCTATGAGGGCGTGACGTCACGTGACACTCTTATTTCTTTCTATTGACGATTCCTACCTCTGTTGCTTTGTGTTTTTCACCCTCACATTGCTTGATTCAGTCTCCTTTTTTGTTTTTATTTTTCAGACTTTAACATCAATCGTTAAACTCATGAAGGAATGTTGGTACCAGAATCCATCAGCCAGACTTACAGCATTACGCATCAAAAAGACTCTGACAAAAATTGGTAATTCTCTGGACAAAGTAAAAATGGACATATGAACTGCTTCCTTATGGAAGACCCTAAAGGCCTTTAACCATGGCCAGCAGATGTCTCATCTGGAGAACAAACCGGAAAAAGAGATTATCCTGACTTAGTGCTCTTATAGAGGCACATCATATTTATTTTGAGTTTACAGCGGGGCAGAATTCATTACAATTATTAAACAGATGAGAATGTGGCCTCAAATGCAAACTTAAACTACCATAAAATCTTTATTTATAGAGAGACAGTTGCTGGAAATAAAGCAGTTGAAGTGAGAGGATGGTTCTTTTTTTGCGTTTGAGTTTGTTATATTTAAATTACTTAGTAATTTTTACATTTGAGCCCCTGAGGAACTCTCTGCAATCCCATGTAGATAATGTATATCCATACTCCTTAGGTTTTCTTATTATTTTCATAACAATTAAACATGTTTTTCCTCAAAAAAAGTTGATTACTTTTTATTTAAAAAAACTGGGGGAAAAAATGACCTGTTCGATTCATCCATATGATCCACAATTGAGTATTTGTTGAAATAATGAACATCACATAATGGTCTTTTATTGCTTAAAAGCCATAAACTCATTCTAGTAATTATTCATTCAAAATAAACAAACAAATAAATAAGTAAACATTCTGTACTTCCTTTACTGAGGTTATTGGAGTTTCCCAATCATGCGGTTTAGGTTTGCTGGTGCACCCACCACCCTTCCATCTCTGTCTTTCTCTCTCTGTAATCCTCTTACATTGAGCCACAGGAGGAGGAGCAATTAAGTCTCTCTCTACGTGTTCAGTCGCTCTGGGATTTATTCAGAGTGGAGAAATGCTAGCAGTCACTGTGGAAATGCAGCAGATTAGAGTCATGGTCATTTTGTCCGTAAAGGTGGATGTAATGTGCGGAGAGTGACAGATGTCATGTCTTATCTCAGGTGCTCAGAAGTGGCGCTTTTACTCTTCATTTTTGTGGAACTCACTACAGGTACAGTTTCTTCCCTGTCAGCTCTTTCTCTACTCTATTGAACTTGTTTTGAGACAAAACTGAAGTATATTTGCGACTGCAACATATGTAAGTAAAGTTGAGTTCATAGTCACAACAACATTGTGTGTAATCTTCTTACTGTATTTAGATGACCTTACATTCTGTTATGATTATGCTTAACTTACTGTTTTAGACGGACTCTGAGCATTATGTAATGAACTGCTTAAAGTCAAAAGATCAAAACATTAGTGTCTGGTGGTGTTCCCATGTGTGTCTAGTTCACAGAAAAGTACAGACAGGTGTTTACTCATTAAATACATCTTTAAAGGCTAATTTCCACTGCACAGGCAGAAGCCTATTGCCTACCAATGGTGTTTGTTTTTGCCAACTGAACATGTTCAATCTGCATTTGTCGGGTCGTGGAATGTTTGAGAAGTGATGTTCTGTAATCTGTTGATTGTCTGCATTGGTTAGTGTCTGTCTGCAGTGTGAGTTATCTTTAAAAAGGCATTTACTTATCACAGTCATGAGCAAATGGCAAAATACAGTATGACATTTTTATTTCAATGCAGTTGGAATGAAAAGCAGCTGAAATAAATGAAGAGTTGTTTGAACTTTGTGTGGAATATTGTTAGTGAGTTTTCAGTTTAAGTATTTAGATGTTTCAATATAAATTGCCATAAAAATCAAGATTAAGATGTCCGTAATAATAATAATTTCTGTTATTTTCTACACCTGGAACTGATATTTAATGTTGTGCTATTACAGAGTGGAATTGAAAGTAAATCTTGTATGACTGATGAATCTTTTCCCACTGTAATTTCAGCAGTCTGTCAGATGTTTTTTGCAACTGTCCGCTCTTCGATATATGCATGTTATTATTAATAATAACCAACAACAACAACAATAGTAAATATAGATATAGATGCAAAACAGCAATTTGGGGCCAAGCACGTTAAATGTCACAGGGAACAATCAGAAGGGCTGCAATGTGCATCTCAAAAGCATAAAAAGGGGGGGTGGGGGGTGAAAACATTTGGTAACTAAACAGAATTTCATGACATGTTACAATGTTTACATGACTGGTTGGCTACAGTTTTTATTAGTCCTTGACACAAATTTCACGATTCATAAGATTGCGATTTGATTCCGATATTCAATTTAAAACTGATTAATTTGAATAAATATCAGGTAAAGTATCTACATGTTCATTTTTCTCAAGGAAAAAGTCTCTCAACTAATGCTGTTAACATAGGGAGACCTGTCAGCTGGTATTATTTTTTAAAGGTTAAAATTAACTACTCAAATTAATATAATGCAGTATTTATAATAATAACGTTATAATATTGTTAATGATATGAGTAAAAAATATAATAAATATGTAATATAGTGCATATATTTAGCAAAATACTCGTCTGCAGGTCATTTTTCTTGCTAACATTCTATGGTCATTAAACGGCTTTCCTGAGGTATATGTAACGTTGCGTGACATTTTGTTCTCCAGCTGTTTTATTGATCTCTTTCTGCGGTTGAAACACAGATTGATCGATTACATAAGACATAATACATTTGTTTCGGTAAGTTGTACTGTATGTTACATACTAATGCTCGATTTTTCTGTGAGAAAATGGATGTGTGGCATGAGCGTGAGAACAGTGTCAAGTTGGCAGCCCTGCATAAGGATTTATATAAAAATATAATGCAGGCCTGTTATTTTTATGCTCAGAATACCGAGTGCTCTGAACCTCTTGCAAACCCTTCGGACTTGTGTCTCTGCCGCCTTGCGCATATAGATCAATTTATATTATATTAAGCTTGTTTTGAGGAAAATTGGATTGTATCCGGTTGTCTACGTTACTATGATTGGAAATAGGCCTACGTGTCATTTGTTTTAACAACGTTAAATATCTTTGTGAGAGAACGCAACCTTTTTGAGGGAAGGCAAAGTTTTGCGGGAACGCAAATATCTTTGCTGGAGAACTCAAAAGATTTGCGAGAGAATGCATAAGATTTGAATTTTTTTGTCTCCTATCCCAAATTATTTCCAACACCATGTCCTATGGAGCGAATTATGTGCCATAATTAAACAAACAAATCCAGCATTTTGCAAACAAACTCGATCTGCTTTGCAAAGGAAAACTCGACTCGCAAACAAACTCGATCTACTCAGTATTCTGAGCGTAAAAATAACAGGCCTGCATTATATTTTGCAAATTGCTTTCTGTTTGTTTGCGAGTCGATTTTTCCTTTGCAAAGCAGATCGAGTTTGTTTGCAAAATGCTGGATTTGTTTGTTTAATTATGGCACATAATTCGCTCCATAGGGACATGGTGTTGGAACATTTTTTGGATGGGAGACAAACAAATTCAAATCTTTTGCATTCTTTTGTCTCCCATCCCATTTTTTTTCCAACACCATGTCCTATGGAGCGAATTATGTGCCATAATTAAACAAACAAATCCAGCATTTTGCAAACAAACTCGATCTGCTTTGCAAAGGAAAAATCGACCCGCAAACAAACAGAAAGCAATTTGCAAAAACAAAGGTCAATTTGAGCGAAAATGCAGTGGAGTAACCAATATTGTGTTTTACAAATGTAAATAATTGAGCCTAGATAATAGGCTATTTCACAAATAAATACAAACCATCCTACAAATTGCATGTAACCTTTGAACAAATACCAAATCTAGTGCATACAAATGCATATCTGTCTGTTACGATTGTGAGATCTCTCGGCTCGATTTTCTCACAAATGTGTTCAGGCAGATTTTCTCACAAATGTGTCCAAGCAGATTTTCTCACAAATGCAGTTGAGTAACTTCCTCTTCTAAAACATCAGATGGCGCTAAAATAGGGGACTAATTTAGCGCTAGTCTCCCGGGAGAAGCATTGATTTAAAATGCGCTTTGCCTACAGCTGTGGAAAAGGTTTCTGTCTTACTTTATTTATAAAAAACATCTTGAGGTTTTCTTTTGCAAAATGTTTATTACAAGGCCACTGGGCCTTTAACATTGTTGAGGACAAAATGCCACATGAAAAAAAGGTTATTAGATTGTGATTTTACGATATGAGACATGAGAACGACAGAAATAGACTCGTTCAGTGTAGACATAATTTAGTCATTTCGCACGTGTCCAATGTAGAAAAAATGTAAAAAGCAACATATGATGGCAGACCTTTCAGCTTAGATTCCAAGAGAGAGTGAACTTCACACATGTATGTTACGTAAATATATTGGCCTATTTTCAATTCAAAATTGTGAAATTTGTCAAAAGTTTATTTATTTGCCTGATTATTTTTGTTGGTCATTTAACATTTCTGTCTTAAAACAGCTGTCAATTATGAAATGTTTAGCTATGGTATACTTGCATCTTATCTCGCACTTTATGACCATTAACAAATTATCAAATTATCAAAATCTCACCTGTAGTAAGTCACCAAAAACCCTTTATAAAAATACAAATATAAAAATAATTGCGTAGACCTACTGTAAATACATGAAGGGAGGTATTGCACAATTTCACCAGTAAGTCAGTCTTACCAATAGTAACCTTCTACAAGCTTTGGAATTTAAAAATGTCTGTTTTAAAATTTTAAAAGTACTTTTAAATAATAAATTATAGGCTACGTTTACCGCAGTTGGTGGAATTGCCAGACGTTCCCATCGCTTTGGAAGCGCGTCAAAGTATTCTCAGGTATAAATATGCAGCTATAGCGCATGTAGGTGATTTTGAATTAATATTTCATGTCGATATACAATGGTTACATACTGTTAAAACTAATACTGCTATTGATATCTTTGTAAGACTGCCGATCATAGAACAGTGTAAAGGGAAAACAAATGTCCGGTGAATCTCGAACCTAAAACTACCTTTACCGCGCTCAACCACCGTACGTGCATTTCACACATTTGTAATCGTTCGCGTTCAGCGGGGAGGGAAGGAAGGGAGGTTTGGATGGGGGGAGCACAGTAACCCGTTAGTGGGGCATGTCCCGCGAATGCCCTTGGCGCCGGCCCTGTTACTAAGTGCTAATGTGGATAGCATATGTAATAAACATTTAGCAAAGGAAAACCTCAAGATGTTTATTATAAATAAAGTAAGACAGAAACTTTTTCCACAGCTGTAGGCAAAGGCAAGCGCGTTTCAAATCAATGCTTCTCCCGGGAGAGTAGCGCTAAATGAATCCCCTATTTTAGCGCCATCTACTGTTTTAGAAGAGGAAGTTACTCAACTGCATTTGTGAAAAAATCTGTTTGGACACATTTGTGAGAAAATCTGTCTGAACACATTTGTGAGAAAATCTGCCAGAACACATTTGTGAGAAAATCGAGCCGAGAGATCTCACAATCGTAACAGACAGATATGCATTTGTATGCACTAGATTTGGTATTTGTTCAAAGGTTACATGCAATTTGTAGGATGGTTTGTATTTATTTGTGAAATATTATCTAGGCTCATTTATTTATATTTGTAAAACACAATATTGGTTACTCCCTCTGCATTTTCGCTCAAATTGACCTTTGTTTTTGCAAATTGCTTTGTTTTTTTGCGAGTCGAGTTTTCCTTTGCAAAGCAGATCGAGTTTGTTTGCAAAATGCTGGATTTGTTTGTTTAATTATGGCACATAATTCGCTCCATACCATGTCCTTTTAGGGGCTTCGTACATAACAATAATAAGAACAATATTAAAAAGCTAATAGCATTTTTGAAATTCCATTATAAGTTTTGACCACAAGGTGGCGCTTTCTCAACTTTTTGAGTACCTTTAATTTTAAAGCATAATGCCGAAGACACGTAGGCTACTGAGTTTTGTAAGGAAATGGCAGTGTTTGTAAAATATGGCATTTTATAACAAAATTCAAAATAGCCGAAATATTTGTTTTTTCCTGATTGTTTTTTTGTTTTTTTGCATAAAATTTTTTGTTTCTAGCCCTTACGGTTCAAAAATTATTAGCATTTTGACAGTTGGTGGAACTAGAGACTCAAAATTTGCTCTGGTTAATGTTCAGACTGTCTTCTATCAGTGTGCCAAATATTAAAGCTTTTCTGCAACAGTTCTATATGGGCTGCCATAGACTATGGCCCATGTCGATGATTAGTGATCCAGTTGAAATGAATCTTAAAGATGTGGTTTTTAAAGCAAAGTCCATCTTGAATCTTGGACTTTGCTTGAATCTTGGACTCAATCTTGGACTCAACCCATTGTCAACGCCGTGCGCGCCAAGCATCCACAGCATGAGCCCAGGGGGAGAAAACCCCGGGGAGCCCTATGAGTGGGGAAAGCATTTTGGCCAGCAAGAGTGCGGGCCAGTGTGTATGTAATACATAAACATATAGTGGGAAGAGAGACAGAGCGGCAGTGTCGGTCTGTGGAAAGTTTCCCATCAGTGCAGCTCACCAGGAGAGCTGTAGCGTATTAGACCGCTAGTAATTTTGCCTGCAGGGCGGTTACTTCCAGATTGTAAAATCTGACAAAGGTGGAGGGGGAAGCCCAGCCCGCTGCCACACATATGTCGTGAATGGAAATCCCGCTGGACCACGCCCACGAGGAGGCCATGCCTCTAGTGGAGTGAGCCCTAATGCCTAACGGGCATGGCAGGTCTTTTGACGCGTACGCAGCAGCAATAGCGTCCACTATCCATCTAGACAGTGTCTGTTTCGAGGCGGCGAGACCCTTGGTGCGCCCTCCGAACGAAACGAAAAGCTGCTCAGTGCATCTGAAAGAGGCAGAGCGCGCAGTATACAATCTCAGTGCTCTCACAGGGCAGAGGAGATTGGCGTCACATTCGCTATCGGATGTTGGCAGAGCCGATAGGGAAATGATCTGCGCTCTGAATGGGGTACCGATCACCTTGGGGACATAGCCGTGTCTAGGCTTTAAAATGACCTTGGAGTCATTTGGTCCAAACTCAAGACACGCGGTGCTGACAGACAGCGCATGAAGGTCTCCCACACATTTAACTGATGACAAGGCAGTCAGAAAAACGGTTTTGAGTTAAAAGGTATTTCACATCCACGGATTGAAGCGGTTCGAAAGGAGGGGCTTTCATAGCTTCGAGAACTATAGAAAGATCCCAGATAGGAACCGATGGGGGGCGCAGGGGTTCATCCTTCTAGCTCCCCTGAGGAAGCGGATGACCAGCTCGTTTTTTCCCAGTGACTGGCCGTGCAGGGGTTCAGCGAACGCCGCGACGGCCGCCACATATACTTTGAGCGTGGATGGGGACCTGCCCTTATCCAATAGCTCTTGTAGAAACACGAGCAGCGGCAAAACCCCACATGTCCGTGGGTCCAGATCTCTGTCGGTGCACCATTTTAAAAACACAGACCATTTGGACGCGCAGAGTCTTCTTGTGGAAGGAGCTCTAGCGTGTTTGATAGTGTTCATAACTTCCGCTGGCAAAGCGACGGGTAGTCGCTCTGGGTGGGGATGCCAGATCGTGCCGCGAGCTTGAGAGAGGAGATCTGTTCTTACTGGAATGGGCCACGGGGCTGTCGGTGACAGCTGCGTAAGCTCCGGAAACCATGTCTGATTCTCCCAGCGCGGGGCTATGAGGAGCAACGAGCAGCGCGTTTCCCTGATCCTCTGCATTACCTGTGGCAATAGCGAGACGGGAGGGAAGGCGTAAAGCGGGCGGTTGGGCCAGTCCTGGGCCAGCGTCCTTGCTTTTCAAGAAAAATACTGGGCAGTGAGAGTTCTCCTCTGACGCAAAGAGGTCTATCTCTGCTCTGTCGAATAGGCGCCATAACATCTGGACTGTTAGAGCGTGCAGGGACCATTCCCCTGGGGGAATATTGTCTCTGGACAGTCTGTCTGGGCCGTCGTTCAGGTGGCCTGCCACATGCGTCGCTCTCAGCGAGCGCAGATGGCACTGGGACCAACTCAGTATGCGTTCTGTCAGATGGAAGAGGTTCCTGGAACTGACACCGCCTTGACGGTTTAGATAGGATACCACAGATCTGTTGTCCGAACGGACCAGGACGTGGTGACCCTGAATGATCGGGAGGAAGCGCACGAGCGCGTACTCGACCGCTATCATTTCCAGACAATTTATGTGAAGGAGCTTTTCCTGCACTGACCATAGGCCAAACACCGGTGAGCCCTCGCAGACCGCGCCCCAACCCGTGTTGGACGCGTCTGTCGAGATGATTCTTCGGCAAGATACAGCTCCCATCATCACTCCCCGCTGATACCATTCGGCCACTGTCCAGGGCTGCAGAGCTGAGATACAGGTCTGAGTCACTCTGATCGGCTGGCGGCCTGTGGCCCAAGCCCGGCGAAACGTGCGGGTGTTTAGCCAATGTTGAAGCGGACGCATGCGCAGTAAACCCAGCTGGAGTACTGCTGAGGCTGAGGCCATGTAACCTAGCATTTTCTGAAATTGTTTCAGAAGCGTGAGGTTGTTCATCTGAAAAGATGCGGCTAGTCGCTTTACACGGCGCGCGCGCTGTGTTGATAAGCGAGCCGTCATAGCCACGGAGTCTAGCTCTATTCCAAGGAAGGAAATCGCTTGACTGGGCTGAAGTGAGCTCTTGGTCCAATTGATTGTGAGACCCAAGCTGTTCAGATGACTGAGGAGAACTGTCCTGTGAGACAGCAGCTCCGTGTGTGATTGTGCCAAAATCAGCCAATCGTCCAAATAGTTCAATATTCGCAAGCCCTGGCTCCGCAGGGGTGCGAGCGCCGCATCCATGCACTTCGTGAAAGTACGGGGTGCTAGGGACAGGCCGAAAGGAAGGACGGTGTATTGATAAACCTGACCGTCGAAGGCGAATCTCAAGAATGGCCTGTGACGGGGATTTATCTGAATCTGAAAATAGGCATCTTTCAGATCGAGAGAGATAAACCAGTCCCCCTGGCGCACGTGCGCGAGGAGTTTCCTGACTGTAAGCATTTTGAACGGTCTTTTCACAAGCACCCTGTTCAAAAATCTGAGATCCAAAATCGGTCTGAGGCCGCCGTCTTTCTTGGGAAAAAGAAAATAACGGCTGTAAAATCCCGACTCGCTCAGAGAAGGCGGCACTCTCTCTATGGCCCTTTTGCACAGAAGGTTTGCTATTTCTGAACGAAGCATGCAGGCTGCCGTGTTCACAGTCATTTCGAGCCGCGCTCGGAAGCGGGGAGGGCGGCGATCGAACTGTAGCAAATAACCTTGTTTTATCGTGCTTAACACCCATTTGGGTATCCCTGGGATAGCTTCCCACGATTTGAAGCGTAGCGCTAGAGGGTGAATGGCCAAATCGCCCTGATTGCCGCACACAGCGAGCTGAACAGAATGTGTGAGCGCGCTTATTGTGCTTATACCTGGCGGCGCGCAAACAGCAGGGGCTGGCCGTGTGACAGAGTGGGCAGAGAGGGGGCCCGTGCGCGCGTTTATTGACTAACACTCGAACAGGCTGTGCCCGCTTTATGGGAGTGGACTCTGACAGGGACACGGGTAGTGTAATGCTTGTGTGTAGGGGTGAACACTGGGTTGTGGGCACATTTTCTACACAAGGCATGTTTGCTCTTTAAGAGATTTCTCTGGGTCGCCGTAAAAACGGCGTTTGGGTGCAGGCAAGCGGGTAGTACCACCGGCTTGTTGGCTGCTGTATACACCACTGCAGTAGCCTGAGAGAAGGGGACTGACAGGGGGCGAAGCTTCGACGGTGGTCCGGCCGCGGCGGGACTGAGCCGTCGTTTTCTCAACGTAATAATTCATTACATTTATATAGCGCTTTTCTAGGCACTCAAAGCGCTTCACATGGAAGGGGGAATCTCCTCAACCACCACCAATGTGCAGCATCCACTTGGATGGTGCGACGGCAGCCATAGTGCGCCAGAACGCCCACCACACACCAGCTTACTGGTGGAGAGGAGACAGAGTGATGAAGCCAATCAGTGTATATATATATATGGGGATTATTAGGAGGCCATGATGGACAGAGGCCACTGGGCAAATTTGGCCAGGATGCCGGGGTTACACCCCAGGCAACGTAGCTAGGAGGACTTCGGTTTCTCAGGTTTCAGCGCGATCCGAGGCCCGCGGCGGTCTGCGGCGGCTGTCTGAGCGCGATCTAGGGCGGCCGCCCTGCCGACGTTGAGAAGTCTGGCTGTGCTGAGCTGGGCGCTGTGAAGGGTCTCGTGCAGGAGGCTGGTTACGTGGGCGGCCTGCAGAGGAGCTAGCGCGACGAGGCAGGAAAAGGTTCATGGCTTGGGTGGCTTTCTGGACTTCTGAGAAGCGGGCAATAATGCCACTCACCGCAGAACCGAAGAGACCGGAAGGAGAAAGCGGCGCGTTGAGGAACGTGGCGCGTTCAGTTTCTCCCATGTCGGCAAGCGTTAGCCATAGATGTCTCTCGGTCACAGTCAGCGAGGCCATGCACTTTCCCAGGGCTTGGGCTGCAGCTTTTGTGGCGCGAAGGGAGAGATCCGTCGCGCTCCTTAGGTCTGATACAGCCTCTGGGTGCCTGTTTTTCTCATACCACTCCCGAAGAAGGTCCGCTTGGAGGATTTGCAAGACGGCCATGGAGTGCAGAGCGGATGCGGCTTGGCCGGCGGCGGCATAAGCGTGGCCAACAAAAGCGGAAGTGGTTCTGCAGGCCTTAGACGAGAGCGCGGGCTTAGACCGCCATCTCGCAGAGGGCGGGCAAAGGTGCGCTGCGACCGAATCCTCGACCCGGGGGGATGGAAGAATAGCCCTTCTCGGCGGCGCCATCCACCGAAGAGAAGAGAGGTGGAGGCATGGGAGTGGGTCCTGGCCGAGAGAGGCGCGCTCCACGACTTAGTGAGCTCGGCGTGGAGTTCCGGCAGGAAGGGGGCGGCCCGGGCCTGTAGTACTGTAGTTACTCTGTAGTAAGCAGCCGTTTAGTCTGTTGGGGGCCTGCTCAGGGGGCGGTGACCACTCGAGCCCGAGGCGGTCGACGGCCTGTGTGAGGAGGCGCATTAATTCCTCTTCGACTCCGGCGCGGGTCCTGCTGGATTCGTGGGCCGAGGAGGAGGCGAGGGAGCCTGACCACTCCTCGCTGTCCGAAGCCATGACGGAACAGCAGTCTTTTACCTCCGCCTCGTCATCCGAGATGGCAGCAGTGCGGCCGCTCGGCGGCAACTGCGCGTCCGGGGAGGGGGTGAAAGCGAGGCTCGAGGGAGAGGCTCCGGCAAGACAGTCGCTTCCAGCACCGGTTCCGGCGGCCTTTGGGAGCGGCGCTTTTTCTTGCGCGGCGAGACGAAAGGCGGCGCGGCGGCTTCGGCTTTGGCTTTGAATGCTTCGAGTCGAGCCCGCAGGGTCGACATCGGAAGCTCCTCGCAGAGGTCGCATCCGCCGTCAGCGAGAGCGAGCTCTGCGTGCTCCAGTCCCAGGCAGAGAGCGCAGATGAGGTGGCGGTCTCCGGCGCTGAGAGGGGCGCGGCATGAGCCGCAGGTGGTGCGAGGCATCTTTATAAAGACGCTCGTGCTCTTTTGTGGAGTTCACTGAGGAACTAGCTTAGCTCTAAATAGGATACGTCACCGGATGGCGTAGCTTGCCGGATGGCTGAAGGTGGCGAAGACAGCCGGCTTCTTCAAGCGCTGTCCAAGCTCGCTAAAATGCCCCTCAGACGGCGACGCGGCTTCTGTGTATCAGATGCGAAGAGCTTCGCTGAAGAGATGAAAATCAGGGATGCAGCCTTCGAACCTCGCTAATATACACTCTAGCCACGCCCAGTTTGGCGGGCTGTGATGCGATGAAGGCGCGAGCGCCTCTCATTGGACGCGAGTTCATTCAGTTCGTCTATAGGCTGCAGCAGTTGCCGCAGAGCAACCAATAATCTCGCTAACTAGCCCGCTCAAGGTCTGCAGCTGCTGCACTGCGTTGACAATGGATACAAAATTAAGGATAATTTTTGGCTTCAATATTTCAGAAAAGATGAATCTTTCCCGTAGCGTAAGCTAGCTTACGCAATACGAGAGAACCTCTCGTAAGAGAACCCTGTATATATTTTTTTTAACTCTCATAAAGTAAGTGATCGTAATATGTGGTGTATGTGAAAGGCCCTTTTCATGTTTATAATTTTTTTCTATAATATATGTAGCCTTCTAACCTTGTTTGGTCCGTCATTAGAACGGCCACATCTGAACAAGTAAGTGCATCGCATATTACGTTTTCATCAACTTGCAATTTAAAGTTTATTGTAGCTATGTGGGCGCTCAGTTTTTTTCTGTCACTTGATCAAAATCCCTTCTACACGCAAACTATTTAAGACCGTAGGTGCAGTGGGCCATTAATGCTTGGTTGTACTGTGTTCAATGGGTTTACACTTTCAGAGCATAATTCAATTCACATTTATTTAGCGCTTTTCACAATACGTATTGTTTCAAAGCAGCTTTACAGAAAATGCATGTCTACATTGCAATTTAGAGTGATCTGTTATCAGAGGTGACTGTGTCCAAGTTATGTATTTCAGAAATGTACATATACAAATCACACAGTTAGCTAATAATGTATTAATTTAAGGCAGAAACAATGAGCTCATTGAAGTCACGGATACTTCTTTGTTAACAAATGATTATGACAGAAAATTGTAGCATTGTTGCATGTTGATTCAGAGTTTGCGTCATCTGAAGTCTTGGCAGGAGTTGACGCCGTCTCTTCACTGGTGTTGGGCATCTGAATAGAGATGTTCCGATACCCTTTTTCCCTTCCCGATACCGATTCCGATACCTGGACTCAGGGTATCGGCCGATACCGAGGACTGATCCGATACCTGAGTGTGTATCTATAGGCTACAGCTGCAATTCATACTAGCCCTGTATGAATTGATAGAATTATTTTATGGTGTGCTTCAGACTTATCCCTTAATAAAACATGAACAAATACATACAGTGAACTATTTATGAGTATTTTTATTATCTGACATACATTTCACAGCAATATATTATTTATTTTTCTTAAGTGAAAAAGAACTTAAAATGCAGCCACACATCTAATACTTTAAACTGAAAAAGGTATTTTAGATTTACAATATAACTGTATAAAAAAGTGCAACAAATAAATCTAGGAATCTAAAAAACTATATATGAATAATATAAGAAAATAACCTCTTTATAACTTAAAGTCCAGAAACAATTTTGTTAAATACACAGCATTTCAGTTTTGACAGTGGCTGGTCATCCAGAACAATAAACTTGATAATTTTGTTGGTTATATTTATCGCCCGTTGACTGTCTTTTGAAAACCTTTCTCTTCGTTTGAATGAAGCTTCCAGAGATTGTTGATTCTGGCGCGGCTCATCCTCCTCTGCCCTTGCCATCGTGTTCTGCGGGGTGACGTGTCTTCAAATGCTTTATTAAGTGTTGAAGCTGCTAATCTTGTGCCACCCCTCGAAATTGCAGTATGATATATGAGACATGTCGCCATTTTACTGGCTGGTTGGTCCAGTCTTAAATACTGCCAAACAGCGGACATACTGCTAGCGCGCGCTTTCTTCTTCGCTGCTCTAAACAGTGGTTGTTTGTGGCAACAGTACAACTTCCTGTGTTGCCACAAGCAACCACTGTTTAGAGCAGCGAAGAAGAATTGATCTCCGATTTGCAGCGTTAAGCAAAGCTAGCGTGCATAACTATTGTTTAAGAAAAGGGTATCGGATCGGTACATGGGTAGAAGTACTCGCCGATATCAGAATTTTTATTGGTATCGGCGGCATTTCCGATAATAGTATCGGAATCGGAACAACTCTACATCTGAAGTCTTCATAAGAGGCTGCATCCAATCTGGAGCTGACAAACTCTATAGTTACCTCAGGATGGGCATCCCGAGATAAACCAGAAAAGCAAATGAAAAATAATTAGCGTAGCAGCTGTTCATAACATTAAGCAAAGATAATCATGTGCATTTGATCTGATATAACTGGAGTATAAGGTTATGACAAATTAATTATATAAATGGTTGGCTAAAGAGATGTGTGTCTAATCTAGATTTAAACTGGGAGAGTGAGTCTGAGCCCCGAACATTATCAGGAAGGCTATTCCAGAGTTAGAAGCCAAATGTGAAAATGCTCTCCCTCCTTTAGTGGACTTGGATATCCTAGGTATTACTAGAAGCCCCAAACTTTGTGATCTTAAAGAACGTGATGGATTGTAAGGCGATAGAAGACCAGTTTAATACACAGGAGCTAAATCATTTAGGGCCTAAAGTTGATGATACACGGGGCAACTTTTTGAGCAATGTTGCCGTCAATGGGCAACCAGATGAGACACAGGGCCCACGACCGATCTAAATTATCCAGATAGAAATGTATTGCCCATTTTCAATGGGAAAGTGCCCAAGCAACAATCGCTCGGCAAGTTTGCTCAGCAACATTGCTCAAAAAGTTGCCCTGTGTATCATGACCTTAATAGGTCAGTAGCAATACTTTGCAATTGATACGGAACTTAATAGGTAGCCAGTGTAGAGATGATAAAATTGGTGATATATCACACAGCCACACGTCAAGTAGTCACTAACTGAATGTTATTATTTTGATTGTTTTATGTGCGTGCGATCAGGTGTGATGACATTACCAGTGCCGCTCTCGATACAGGCTATGTACATTAACATAATATTCAGTCACTGCATGGTGTGCGTGTGGTCGAGCAGTGTGGCGAAAAGATCATCCTTGACATCGGGTCAGAAAACAAGATGAGTAACACATGCAAACGTATACTCTTATTACTGAGATAAGCCAAATGATCCGGTTCGGTTCCCTTAAAAGAGCGGGAATTCCCATCATGAGGAAATAGCCTATCTGCACAGGACCCATCAATCGAGCGTAAAAACGTTTTTGTGAATTTAGGGATTTTCCCCCCAGAAATTTGCCGTTTCCATTTCTCGTTTCTGATACGATACTTCAAAATGCGCATAAAAACAGGGTGATGGAAACATAGTATCACATTTTTAATTTGTAGAGTTCATTTTAATCAATATTCTGATTTCTGATTATTCTGATATTCCAATTTCATAAAATTTAGTAGTATTGCAGTATTGATTCAGAGAGGAAGGGGGACTTGGAGTGAAGTCCTTGGAGTGAAGGGGACTGTGCTAGACTAAGGTCCTGTTTACACCTAGTAGTAAGATGTGTTGTGGTCAATCGGATCACAAGTAGACAGGGTAGACACATACCCATTTACACCTGGTATTTTAATCTGTCTCTTTTGTCCACTTTCAACTACTTCTGTCCTGATTTCTTCGAGGGGAGCGTCTAAGGGAGGGTAAATGTTTTTTTTTTCCAGATCTTTCAAGCTAATGGGCAAAATAAGTTTCCGCAATTTACATATGAACGTGCCCAGAGACAACGGAAAATCACGCAGAACATCAGCTTTTGTTTCTGCTCTGACAGCCACAAGACCATGGTGAACGCGGTGAGTGAGTGTTAGAAATCAGGTGTCCAATCAGGTGCTCAGGTCTTCAGCCGACAAAGTTTAAATTCAGTCTGGCTAGCTAGCGCGCTTCCACGATGTTTAGGCGTTAGAACAGTAGGCAGAGAGTAGGCAATATTTTTAATTGACTGGCAACTTGAAAAATGTTTTATTGGGGTCTATAAAAGTTAAACATTCAATGATCTATACACATTTCTGAGATTTATATGTACATTAATTATATAAAACTATACTGTCATTACACCATAGTTATACAAAGGAACTAGATCAATGTTTTTATTTAAAAAAAGATTAGGCTTAAAATATTTGTTATCCTGTGGCTAGTGGACAATATTAATATCACAGCCTTCATCTTTCAATTTAAATGGCCGATAGTTTAGAAATTGTTGTTAGCCTCCGGAGCATCACAAACGCATGAAACTAAGCATGTTTGCTCAGAATGACCTTTTCTCAATTAAAAGTTTGAGAAGCTTGGACTTTGCACAAGATTTAGGCATAATAGTCATTATAGGCCAAACCAGACATATATATATATATATATATATATATATATATATATATATATATATTGAGAAACGGCCTAGGAGGGTAACGTTTTTAGATTATCATAAAAGTTAGATTTAGTATTGTTCGGGCTTAAAGCAATGATTCAGAAGAAACAATCATTTTATAGAAATCAGAGATATACATTTTGTAGTTCTTGAATCTTAAGGAAAATTGAATTTTGCTTCTAGTTATGATCCAAAATGTGACTTGCCTTATTATAGTGCCACCTAATATCAGGCAAATGTGTTTCTGTGCACCTAAATAGTGGTGCATGATTGGGAACATCCTGCGGAGTTTGGGGTCTCTGCGATTTACGATCTCTGATGTCCATGTTTTAGGGCAGAAAGAAATTGAAAAGAAGAAGAAAATCAGTACAACCACAATAGATAAGTTAATAAGAATTAAACAATAGTTAATAAGAACATTTATAGATACAATAGGTGCTTATGCACCTGCAATGCTTGGCCCCTAATAATAATATTAAATATAGCTGCAAACAGTGATTATGGAGTAAAGCACAAAAGAGGTGAAATGGGGAGCAAAAGAAACATGGCAGGGTGTTATCAGAGCATTTAAATTTGTTGTGCAATAGGAAGAACATGTTATGTCACGTTTACGCTCTGTTTCAGTTCCATGAATTTTTGTATTTTCTCGTTTTTCCTGTTTAGTTCCTGTTTCCTTTGTTCCCATTGCTTATTTGTTACTATGGTTACCCATTATGTTCTCCTGCCCCTTGTTTTACCTTCGTTATCTCGTGTGTATTTAAGCTGTGAGTTTGGTTCTCTTCATTGTCTAGTATTGTCTTTGTGTCAGCTGCAAAGCTATTGCGTTTTTTGCTCCTGCATGCTAAAGGCTCGTACACACCGGGACGAATATTGGCGCGCGTTATTCGTCAGCGTTTTTCAACGTGTTTTTTGTGTTCACACCCAAGCTTTTTCGCTGACGTTGAGCCGAGTGAACATGCAAATTCATTCCCTGACATTAGATGGCGCTTAATGTAAAACAGAAATAGTCCTATTTTGTAGTCGCTGTCGCGTTTGTCATATAGTTCTTTATGTTCCGACACCAACGAGACCAGCAGCTCTACATTCATCTTGCCTTGCATCTTCCTCGTCTTATTTCTTCCCGGCAGTGTAGACCATAGATATCCATAATAAAGGCCATTGGCCAGCAGCGCGGACGAGACATCTAGCCTTTATTATGGATATCTATGGTGTGTAGACGCTACTTGGCGCATCTTCTTTGACGTTACGTTTGTGTGCTCGGCAAGACCGTTTTGTGTTTGAGCGCCCTCAAGTTGTGTTTAACTGTAACTTCAGAAGCTCCAGACACGTGAGCAAAAGCGCTAATCTCATTGGTCGGATAGTTTTTGACGCGGCGCGTCAAACCAAAAAGACGAAGCCGAGGCGTTTTTTAAAAAATGACGCTTTTACGCGTGGCGTTTTTCGCGTCGGTGTGCACACTCACATAGGCGCCCTTTGTTTAGTCACGAGGCGTTAAACGTCGGCGAATAACGCGCGCGAAATTCGTCCCGGTGTGAACAGGCCTTAAGATTACTGGATTACCTTCTTTTTTTCTTTTTTTGTAAATAAAATGGCTGTGAGAGATTTGCCTCTCTTTCTCATCTTCCTTTGCCTAACATGGCAATATGTGGCTCCTTTATTTAAATTTGACTTTTTTTTTATATACGAAATCTGTTTGAGATAAAATTTTTCATACGAAATAAAAACGTTTTCAATAACTTTTTAACAGCATGGTCTGATGGTGATCTGTCTGGAATATGGTGACAGTCTAGGAGAAGTGTGAAAAAGTAAGTTTAGGGCATTAATCAAAATGGTGGACAGAAAAAAGGCTGACTGTCAAAAACTGTATAATGTTTTGATGTTTTGTTCTCCAATAACAGCATTATGCACAAACAAGCAGACATGCATGGACCTCTGTGTCATGGACGGCAGTCGTCCGTGAGGGGCTGAAGCTTTTACTTTCGTTTTGATGTTCAGGAGAAGAAGAACCCGGCGAACGTTTCACAATTTTAATCATAAAACAAACACAAAACGAAACTAAAGTGGCAGCCCCTCACAGACGACTGCTGTTCACACATAAACAAAACATCTCTCGTCCTTCACTGTCATCGCTCCTCCTTTTATGCTTCCGAAGCTCCTCTATTAGAAACTCGAGACCGGTCATTATCATTCAGGGCACCACAGTGACGGTAAGCCTAATTAACACCTAAGTAAAAAATATTGTTTTAATCACCAAATGACAAATGACTAATACATAACTTCAATCAGTAAATTAATAAATAAAAACGAAAATAGAGTTATAATCTGTATAATTTTTTCATGTTGCATAGCATCGCTGAAGTATCGAGTACCATATTATCCACAGATTCCAAATCTTTTTCAAAAGTTCTCAAGTTGAAATCCACAAAACAGTCTTCAGAAAGGATTACTTTGCAACTGTTTGATATTATTTCTGCTTTTAAAGCATACTTGGATGGCAGAAACTGCTTCTGGTGCCAAAGACTTGTCACGTTTTCTCAAGAATAATCTAGGGAGCAACTCCAAAGACTTTCAACATAAACATGCAAAAATGGGCAATTAATCTTTACCCAAACAGCTATCTACTAAAGATCTGATATCTAAGAGCTATTTGTTTATAGTCATTATTTACATGTATTTATTCTAGTAACCTTTTGTATAACCTTTGTAAAAATTGGTTGTCATTCGACTTGATGTGCCACAGTGAATGTAAAGAGGCCAGTGTCATGATTTTTGGACAAATACAGAAGTTATGAGCAAAAATAGCAATTTTCCATTACTAGGTGATGCTGTGCCGAAACTCTCTCTATCTTTATCTGTAAGAGGTTCTTGTGAATTATAGATGTTTAAACATTGCTTTCACTTAAAAAGGGCAATTGCATGAAGAATAAAATGTGTGTTTGCGTGTGTTGATTTAACTCCTTTCTTTAGATATTTGAGTTGTGCAGAAAAACAAATATATTAAAGGTTACATCAGAATGCAGTGATCATATTTTTTTATGATGTCCGATATCGAACAATAACTACAATAGGTAAATGCAAGTTTCTCTCTGTATGTGTAAGATATAACCTCCCCTTTTGGTTTGGGCAGCATATTCCAGATAGCATCATAAGATTTATGATCTTGGGTTCAAGAGTACATCTGAGCACTTTGGAGAGAGAGCAGCCAGATGCAGTCTGTTATGTTTGCACTACATCTCCATGATTAATATATTGGTTGACAGGTGTTAGGGTGGTAACAGTATTGTAATAGAAGTTCTGTCTAAAATGAATTAGTTTTCATTTTGAAAGACTACATGGAAGTGCCCATTTTTTCATGATGCAGTTTAAAAGTTCTGCTACTCTACAGCAATTCGTTTGTCTTTTTTCTTTCAACATTACATTTAGAAATAAATTATACATTTTATATACTTTATATAATAGTCGATGCACCCCTAATTTTTGTAGACCTCAATTGAAAAGAAATTTGTGTTTGTGACATGCAGGTGTGGTACAGACAGCCTTAGATTATACTAAGCTGCATTATAGAGCTTTTCACTGCAGTGTGAGAGTAAGAACCTGCTTACATAACTTAAAAACCTCCCATCACATGGCACAAATAGCGACGGGCCATGGGTTCTATAAATATAGGTTAACAAGATTACTTATGTATTCCACTGGTTTGTTTAAGGATATTTGTTGTTAGGCAATAGAGTGGTGCAGGGAGGACGTAAATTTGTAGGCTAACCTGAGGTTAGCATCACTGGTTCCCTCGACAAAAACCCAATAGGATTTTCACATTGTCTTTTGGATTATCACAAAAAAAGTAAGCTGTGATCAACACAAAACAGGGGTTTTATCCAGGTTGAGCCAAAAAAAAACAAGAAGCCTAGGACTAGTTCACGAAAGTTGGTTTTTGAAATAATCTCCAATATTTAATGAACGATTCGATTGATGGCGGCGGTCCTAGAGGCAAAGTTTTACCATGCGTTATGAATGTTGTGGGCATGTGCCAAAAATCGTATGGTAAACAATCCTTTACGCATGTGAAAAAACGCGAAGGCGCTCTCCGATGGCTGATTTCTTTCTAATTTCTCACAGGCCTCCAGGGCCGTGAGTCAAACAGGCCCAGCAAGTTTTGTTCTGATTGTCCTCCGTTAAACTTGTCTGATAGCTACTCAAACTTCATTGGCCGCCGCCGGACGCGTTTTTTTAGATTTTTTTCGATTTCGAGAACACCCTCCTCCTGGCTTTGAAGAACGTCAACGCACCTTGGAAGAGTGAACACAACTGGAAGAGAGCCATCTCTGGGAGCTCTGCCCGCATGTCATAAGCTAGATCTGACGTTATGATAACCTTCATTTTTTAATTTAACGTTGTTAAAACGTTGTGGAATATAAAAACGTTAAATTCCAACGAATCTAACGTCAGCTAGCGTATTTTTTATTCCAAATAAAACATAACGCTACTAACATTACCATTTTGCCAACGAATACAACTTTAGTTTAGCTCTACTATACTACTGTCATATTCACAACGTATAATCAAACAGTTTGTTTTACACACACAAGATGTTCTGTGCAATTTCATAATTAGGGTTTGAAATTAACGTGCCAAATGCGGGTAAAAATCAACCTTGGAGGGTAACAATGTCAAATCATTAGGCAATTTGCAGGGTTATGTTTCACACATTATGTTCACTCAATTTGCAATTTTAATCCCATGGGGGTATAGACTTATAGACTTCATTGGTTCTCAGTCGGAAAAGGGTGGCTTGTCCGCTTCAGGTTGGTGGAGAGTTCCTGCCTCAAGTGGAGAAGTTCAAGTATCTTGGGGTCTTGTTCACGAGTGAGGGAAGGATGGAATGGGAGATTGACAGACGGATCGGTGCAGCTTCTGCAGTAATGCGGTCGATGTACCGGTCTGTTGTGGGAGAAGAAGGAGCTGAGCTGTAAGGCGGAGCTCTCGATTTACCGGTCGATCTACGTTCCTACTCTCACCTATGGTCATGAGCTGTGGCTCATGACCGAAAGGACAAGATCCCAGATACAGGCAGCCAAAATGAGCTTTCTCCGCAGGGTGGCTGGGCGATCCCTTAGAGATAGGGTGAGGAGCTTGGTCACTCAGCAGGGGCTCAGAGTAGAACCGCTGCTCCTCCACATCGAGAGGAGCCAGCTGAGGTGGCTCAGGCATCTGTTCCGGATGCCTCCTGGACGCCTTCCCGGGGAGGTGTTCCGGGCACGTCCCACTGGGAGGAGACCCCGGGGAAGACCTAGGACACGCTGGAGAGATTGTCTCCAGGCTGGCCTGGGAATGCCTCGGCATTCCCCCGGAAGAGCTGGAGGAAGTGTCTAGGCAGAGGGAAGTCTGGGCGTCTCTGCTTAAGACGGCTGACCCCGCAACCCGGCCCCAGATAAGCGGAAGAAGATGGATGGATGGATGGACTTTATTCACGAGTTCACACGTAGGCCAATAATCAGATGGAGCAGGCTAAAGGCAATGCGTATTTGGTGTGCTGTCCAAAGGGGAGTGCTCCGAGCTCAGAATCCTATCGCACTCATTCAGTTGATTAACTCCTCCCGTGCTAATTTGGTTGATTTATCTGAACGTGCTCCTCCCGACCTTTGTTAATAAAATATAATTTAATGGAAAAGTTATATCAATGTGTAAAACTGAATTTAGTTCTCCAAAACTGGGGGCAAACCGCCCTTTGCCCCGTGAAATGCCAGGAGCTACGCTCTATATTTAATCAGCCCCGTGGCGCCGGGCCTGATTAAATATAGAGCTCATTTCATTTCTAGCTTAGTTCAACACAACCGTCACTAAGCAACAAATAAAGCCGCACTGGTTTATTTGCTTTGAAGGCAACAGCGCAGACCCAAGAAGCATAATAATGTGGGGCAAATAACCCTAGTGTTAAAAGGACAGAAGAACCACCCAGCAACAAGGAAGCACATCTGTCAATTTTTAGCAGACCCTGGCCAGATTAACATTGGTGATCAAAATGAGTATAAGACTTTTGAAACTAATGTTATGCTTCAAATAAAGATTGTATCTATTACAGTGGTTGTCGACCAGTGACTGTTAAAATGTATTTGATATAGATTTCGTTCAAAAACTCAACGAAACGACGATTTTTTACATGAATTTTTAAATGAATTCATTTAAAATGGTAAATATAATAAATAAATAAAAACCCTGATTTATAACATTTTTGACATTTGTAAATAGACTCATTTATAACATTAAATAGAACATTTTGTCAGAACCTCAATTAAGTAAATGAAGTGTTATTTTGTTTAGTTTATTTTAATGGTTTGTTTTCAGAACCGTCCAGTAAAAAAACGTAAAAAAAAATCCAGATTATCCAGAATTATAAATTAAGGTTAAAAGAATATAATATATTTGGCATCTAATTTATACTATTAGCATTGCTGCTAATACTGGTTGCCAGTCGAATACAGAGTTAAGTTCAAGGTTTTGGTGTATGTGTATAAGGGGTTAAATGACGGTTCCTCACTACATTACAGATCTTCTTCTCCACCAGAAATGTTCTAGGCCGTTAAGGTCTCGAAACAAGTTGATGCTGACTAGATTGAAGTTAAAGGGTGATCGTGCCTTTTCTTTTGCTGCTTCACATCTGTGGAATGATTTGCTGACTTAAGGCTGTCTTCAAATGTTGATAGCTTTAAATCCTCACTAAAGACTTATTTTTCTCTCTCTGGCTTTTGGTTCAATGTAATTTTATGAATTTGTGTGTGTTCATGTTTGTTTGTTTATATATTTATGTATTTTATTGTCTGAAGTGATTGTACAGCACATTGTTCTAGAAATAAAAGTGCCTTGCCTTGCCTTATATGCCTAATATGCATTGTTTCTCGCATCTGTCACCTTTTTCACCCCTAATGAGTTTGCATCCCTTGTTGTCATTCTTTAGAAACTCTTGGATGATTTTATGATTTTGGTTATCATACAGGAATAATCCTCTTCTTCCAAGCTTCTATTAACCATCTTGCCAGACAGTATTTTTAGTATATCCACAGAAGAACCATTGAAAGAGAGAGTTGTGACAACCTGATGACCTTGATTTCGCCACCAGGCTGTCACGTGGTCCATGTAGCTCTCAATAGTTCCAAACAAATCCACTCTGTCAATCGGTTTCAATGGGTTTAAGCAGGAAAGACAGCAGATTCAATATATAAGCAGCGATTTTAACGCACAATGTGCACTGATTATTACACTGTGACATTTACAGTAGCATTTTATTTATGGGTGTGATGAAGAGACAACATTAATATATTTTTCTTGCGTTTAACCCTCAGGTATTCCTTATTCACACTCATACTCATTTGGCGGTCAAACGTGGCTGAACACCTTAAGTGTAACTTTTTTATCAATTAAATAAATTTACTATATTTTAGTTCAATTATATTTAC
Source organism: Rhinichthys klamathensis goyatoka (assembly GCF_029890125.1). Classification (NCBI taxonomy): domain Eukaryota; kingdom Metazoa; phylum Chordata; class Actinopteri; order Cypriniformes; family Leuciscidae; genus Rhinichthys; species Rhinichthys klamathensis. The sequence goes on from NW_026606632.1 coordinate 1,987,782, forward strand.
TTAATATTTTGAGGAGATTTTTTTAGAATTATATAATATTTGTGCAATAATTATGAGCCATTAATGACCAAATAATATTTTTCTAATGTTTATTATTTATATCACTATTAGTGTAGTATTTAAGGTTAAAATAGAGAAAAGTTTTTTTAAAATCCAATGCAAAGAGGCAAAATAGAGGCATCTGGTGACCGGAAAAATAATATTCATATTAGGGCTGCTCGATTATGGCAAAAATCATAATCACGATTATTTTGGTCAATATTAAAATCACAAATATTTAACACTATTATTGGTGTGTGTGATATGATCAGTCTTACTTCATGATATGAATAATTTTAAATGTCAGTGACATTTCACAATATGTTTCAGCAAAAACTAATACTAGGTTAATGTAAGTAAAAAGTCCTTAAAACAGTTACAGAAGACAAGTAAACAGTCAGCAATACAATAAGAACAAAGAAACTAATTACAAACCAAACCGACAAAATAATACAACAGTACAAAAATACAAATAAAATAAACATTGTTTTAGGTTTTTCAGGAAGTGGTAATAAGTAATAGCCTACAACAGAAAATGAATAAAGTAATCAAATTTAAAATAACCCTGTTGTATACATTAAATATAGACTAAGCCGTATTAACACAAAAGTTTTTAATTCAAGAGCAGTGAGTGTTTGTCTTTTGTTGTTTGATTAACAATAATAACTGCAGCAGATTTTTTAAAAGATTCTTTCTATCATACCTTAACTGTTTACATTCATTTACAGTTTTTTATTTTTATTTGATTTGGTACTATTTCCTAGCCTGGGAAAACCCAGACAACTTCCGGCAAATTTAGATTTGCTCTGAAAATTAGTCTGGCAAAGAGCTCATTCAAGCCCATTTCCAATCCGTCAAAATCGAGGCACCAATCAGAAACGTTGGGGCGGGCTTTACACGATGACGACAGCGCTGGGATTTTGAAGCAGATTTTGTAGCCTTCATTACAAAGATGGATGCCCCCGTCGAACATAACTCGTTCGAATCAGCTATCGCGTCTGTTTTAAGCGATTTGAACGTTTCCTTTTTGTTAAAAACCGAGCAAAGAACAACACTCGGAGATGTTTCTCCGCCGCTCTGCATACGTCATCTCCTTCATCGCTCTGATTGGTTTTAGGTCTATCCGCGACGTCCCTCTGGAAATGATTTGTCTATGACGCTTTGCCAGACCATAACTCAGTTACAACTGAGAATGGTCTGGTTTTAACCAGGCTAACTATTTCCACAAGTAAGGTGTACATTTTCAAAACTCTTAGTATACAAATCTAAACTGATCACACTTGTAACACAGCTAGTCATTCTTTCAAAACCTGATCCCATGCTTTCATAGCAGTTATACACATTTCAGTCCACATAATCATTGTTTCAAACACAAGATTATTGTAATGTAATGATAACATTTGGTTTAATCAGCGAAACAAGAGTATGATCTTCTTTCAGTTTAGTACTTTTAACAATCAGTTCATTGAACAGCAAACAATGCAAGATACATGTTTCAAATGAATCCTTCTACTGATCCATCTCTGATCAATCTGATGTTACACAGCCATTGCCTTTTTCCTCTCCCTTGTACTATATCCTGCTCTGTTCACAAATGGCACATTTATCTGTCTCTGTCTTTTTTTGTACCAAACGATTCATTGATTAACCATTAAGTTCAGATGAATTAAATAATAGACAAACGTAATAAAATGAACGAGAAGAGATGCAAATCAAAAGTTTGATAGTAAGAGCTTTATAAAAGGCTGTGAATGAATCATTTATAAAGATGAAACACTTTTTGTGTTGTGAAAGGATACTTTGTGATTTTTTGTATTGTACAGACACAATAGAAAATATGCCAAAATGTTTGAAAAAAGTACACTTTTGATGATCCGTTGTGTGATATTTGTACTAAGAGTTTTGAGAACGTATACCTTACTTATAATTGTACCAAAGTGAAAAAAAAAATCTGAGAGACATAGCCGACTGTGTTTACAAGGATACTTACCAATACGGCATTTTGACGTATTTATGTGTAGGCTATTTAACCATTTATGCACGACACGTATCTGAAGTTCACAGTAAACTTGTCTCAGAACGCGTGCAGAGGAGGCCGCCAGGGGCAGAGGTTCTCAACCTTTTTTACTCCAAGGCCCCCTTCCTCTCCGAATCAATACTGCAAAGCAACTTTTTTTATTCACAAAAACATTTGTATTATAGTGTTATTACTTTTCAACTCCATGTTATTATTTTTTAAACAAAATAAATTCAAGATAGATTTAAACCTTCAGTGTTCTTTTTTGCAAACATACTTTGTCACTGCAGACCTTCTTTAAAACTTAAAAGTACTTACTCTGCTCAGTTATACAGTAACTTAAATAAATAAGCACTAGTCAGCCTGCCATAGTATCTCTTTAGCGGCTTAATGCACTTTTAATAACACTGTTTAGTATCAAGCACGTCCTGTAGTTTAGCAGTTGACTGCATTTTACAACACTCACTTATTCAGCTGATTTGGATCTTAAGTTTGGCTTAGGGAGGAACGAAAGCGCACCACTGTGAAGGAAAGGACGGTGCACTGGACGGAATGCGGCAGTGGCACAATAATCGTTTTACCTCGATTTATCTTGTTTTCACAATCGTCGGAAGCCAAAATCGAAATCGAAAAATCAATTAAGATTAATCGCAAAGCCCCAATTCATATGTAATGCCAGGATTTAACCACTAGATGCATGTATGGCTCTTTAATAATATGTGTATATATACAGGGCTGTAGGTCTAGTCTGCTTGCTCAAAAGAGTATTGCTCGTAGGGCTGTGCGATATGGACAAAAAAAAACCTATCACGATTTCTTTAATCAATTTTGTGATTTCGATTTTAATCCCGATTTTGACACATGCTTGTCATTCATAAATGCATTCTGTGTGAATTTGAAACATAATTTCAAAGGAAACCAATTAGAGCTTTATCAAAAAGCTGTAACATGTCTGTAGAACAGACATATGGCAAAACAAATATTAATGTGGGTAATCAAACCATCAAAACAATAAAAAACAACCCAGACTAAAGTATCTCAAATAACTAAAATTAGAACAGTGGCAGAAACTAACTGCATTAAATGTTTAAATGTTTTTTGCTAAGAAAACCAGCATGTCCACCATTTCTGGTTTTTAGAATGAACGTTGGCATCTCAACACATTCCCTCCTTTGCTAAACACCCTCTCCGATGGTGAGCTTGTAGCTGGAATACACAGATATTTTTGTGCAAGCCTGCTCAGTTAATTTGATGTATTTCTACTATAGCAGAGGATCTTCCTCACTGTCGATAGTGGGAGTAAGCAGGTAGCTGTTCACCTTGGAGACAATGGCTTCTTCAAGTTGCAGAGATGCTGGCATGGCTGAGACAGTCTTAAAAAAGCTTCCCAAAGACTTCTTTGTTTTTTTGTTTTTTTTTCACTGATGAATGTAGATCTCAGAACAGACAATAGAAAATAAACATTACACCATATTTATGGATTGACCCATGAAACAGATGAAGTACTGGTTTCAGATATGACATGCTGACATAGTCCTCCCCAGACAGAGCATCTGTGAACACCTGTAGTGGTTTCAGTGCTTTGCTCACAGATTCGAGGACATCTGTGTCCTGCCATTGTGGCACCGGAGACAGAGCCTTTGTTGTTCCAAAACCCGTTCTATCATCGGTTGCCTTGAGCTCCACCTTGTTGGGCACTCTGTTATGAAGTGCATGCTTTGGAAGCTGAAGTTCTTTCTGGGCTTCAGTTAATGCCAACTTTTTCTTCCAACTATGAGAAAAATGCCCAACCAACTTTTTGCACAAACCTGTGGCTCGGGAAATGCGAGAGTCATCCTTAACTGTATTTTCTAGAATAAAGAAATAAAGCAAAGTGCATTTAAATAAAAATAATTATCATTTAATACATTTCAAACCTTTAAATAAGTGAAAACTGCAAAGTTATACACAAAAAGAATTACATTCGAAATTTCTGTTAACATTAAAAAGTAACTTTTGTACTAATAATGATTACAAAGTTACTGTATGTTGTACTGTACTGTAGTTAATAATATGTAATTGGATTTTGTACTCACTGATCCTAAGTGATCACTGTTTGTTTTGTGTATTTTATTGTAATTTTTATACAGCACTTTGGTCGGTTGCCAGCCGGTAGTAAATGTGCTCTATAAATAAACGGAACTTGAACTTGAACTACTGATTACATTACTAATGATGATTGCAGTTATTTAGGGCTGTGTACAATAGCATCACCTAGCAGTCTGCACATCATGGATCCTATGTTAATAACCTAATTACAATTTTTTTTAATTACAATGACTAAAGATTTCTAAAATGATTATTTTTATGTGCATTAAATTTTTCTCAAACAAAAACAAGCAGGATAAATAATCAGATGAATATTAATATTGCCATTAATACATTACATTTTCATATTATATTTCATATTAAGGAAACTGTAAATGTAATGAAACTTACCAATTGCAAGATGCAGTCCATGTCAAAAGCATTGCAATCTTATTTGTTTAGAGCGGCAGCCTTCACAATGTTTGATCCGTTGTCTGTGTTGATTGACACTTGCTGCTCCTCAGGAAGTCCCCAGGAAGCCAGATCATTTTATCCAGTGTGGTCATCTTGGAAGCATGCCGTTTGCAAGCATCTGCTTTTCATTTCAAAACCATCATTAATAAAGTGCACCGTTAAACTTAAGTAAGGCTCCGATGTTCTGCTTGACCATATCTCTGAAGTAGTTCCGTATTATTTCACTTCACTTCCGTATTATTTCCGATTCAACACTGGCCTTGCATTTGGTATACATTTCAGGGATGGGAACCAAAAATTATCCTTAATTTTGTATATGTTGTCAACGCAGTGCAGCAGCTAGCAGACTTAGAGTGGGCATTCTAGCGCGCTCATAGGCTGCTCTGCGGGAACTGCACAGCCTACCAGTGAGCGGGCCTACGTGACGTCACGAGCGCCCTCGCCGCGTCCTAGCCCGCCAGAATGGGCGTGGCTTAGTGTATATAAGCGGGGCTCGGAGGCTGATTCTCTGATTTTCATCTCTTCAGTGAAGCTGCACGCATCGCTGGACCTTGAGAAGCCGCCGCCGCCGCCGTTGAAACAGCGACAAGCCAGCTAGGACAGTGACTGAGGAAGCCGGCCCTCTTCGCCACCTTCAGCCTTCCGAAGCGAGCTACGCTATCCGGCGTCGTATCCTTTTCTTATTGCAACCGAGCATCGAAAAGAGCACAATCGTCTTTTTAAAGATGCCTCGGTCCACTTGCGGCTCGTGCAGAGCCCCGCTCAGCGTCGGAGACCGCCACGTTATATGCGCTCTCTGCCTGGGCCAGGAACATGCTGCTCTTGCCCTCTCTTCGGGAGGATGTGAGCACTGTGAGGAGCTTCCGATGTCGACCCTGCGGGCTCGACTCGAAGCCTTCCAGGACGAAGCTATCTCTCCGCCCTTAGCTAGACCAAGCAGGAAAAAGAAGCGCCGTTCACAAAGGCCGCCGGAGCCTGCTGCCGCCACGACGCGCTCGCCGGAGTCCCTCCCTCGAGCCTCGCCGACGCCCTCCCCGCCTCTTCTCACCGACGCGCAGCTGCCGGCTACGGCCCGCCCTGCCGTCGAGTCTGAGGACGACGCGGATGGACCCGCCGCAGGAGATAGCTGTTCCATCCTAGCTTCGGATAGCGAGGAGTGGTCAAGCTCTCAACGCTCCGCCTCCTCTTCTATTCAGGAGTCTGGGAGAACACGCACTGGAACGGAAGCCGTACTGATGCGCCTCCTTTCGCAGGCCGTCGACCGCCACGGGCTCGAGTGGTCACCGCCTCAGGAGCCCGCCTCCAACAGGCTTGATGGCTGCTTTCTTCAGAGTCGCCGCCATCAAGTGCCCGCTTCCAGGCCCGCGCCCTTCCTCCCTGAGCTGCACTCGGAACTGGCTAAATCGTGGAATGCCACTTTCTCCGCGAGGATTCATTCCTCTGTCTCCGCGTCGCTCTCCCAAGTGGACGGCGCCGCCGAGAAGAGATACAGCTCTATTCCTAAGGTCGAGGAAGCTGTCGCAGCGCACCTTTGCCCGCCCTCCGCGAGATGGCGCTCAAAGTCTGCCCTGCCATCTAAAGCCTGCAGGACCACATCTGCCCTTGTCGGTCGCGCATACGCCGCCGCCGGACAAGCAGCTTCCGCCCTGCACTCAATGGCTGTTCTGCAAATTCTCCAAGCCGATCTCCTCCGTGAGTGGGACGAGAAAGGCAGGGACCCAGCTGCCGTTACGGACCTGAGGAGCGCGACGGATCTCTCCCTTCGCGCTACTAAGTCTGCGGCCCAGGCCTTTCTCGTCCCACTCACGGAGGAGATCGGCGGTAATGCATGGCCTCGTTAACTGTAACTGAGAGGCACCTTTGGCTGACGCTGGCTGACATGAGAGAGTCTGAGCGATCCGTTTTCCTCGACGCCCCTCTCTCACACTCCGTTCTCTTCGGCCCAGCAGTGAACGGAATCATCGACCGTTTTTCTGATGTGCAGAAAACGTCGCAAGCTATGAACCCGTTCCTGCCACGTTGCGCTAGCTCCGCTGCAGGTCGCTCACGTGACCAGCCGCCTGCACAACCTGCCACGCAGCGCCCAGCTCAGCCCAGACAGAACAGCCACTCTTCGCAGCGACAGGGCGGCCGCCCTAGATTGCGCTCAGCTAACCGCAGCAGGCCGCACCCCCCAAGAGGGCGAAGATCACGTTGAAACCTGAGCATGCGAAGCCCTCCTAGCACCATCAGGAGGTTGTGTCTCGCTGCGGCCGGACCACCGTCGAAACTTCTAGCCCTGTCAGTCCCCTCATCTCAGGCTACTACAGTGGATCATTTAGCAGTCAACGAGTCGGTTACACAACCCGCTCGCCTGCACACAAACGCCGTTTTTATGGCGACCCAGAGAAATCTCATAAAGAGCAGGTTATCTGGTTATCCGGCTCATGCCGAAGGTGTTTTATGTGTAGTAAAAGTGCCCACAACTCAGTGTTCACCCCTACATGTAAACACAACACTTCCCGTGTCCCACATAGAGCCCACTCTCATGAAGCAGGCAAATGCTGCTCGAGTGTTGCCCATAGCAGATGTGCCCACATGCCCGTGCTCCCGCTACAACACTGGCTGGCCGCGCGTGTGCCACACCGAGCTTGGAAGTCGGGTCGCGAGCGGATCAGAGTGACTCAGAGCTGTGTCACAGCTCTGCAGCCCTGGTCAGCGGCCGACTGGTACCAGAGGGGAGTGACTATGGGGGCGGTCTCATACAGGAAGGTCATCTCGACGGACGCGTCCAACTCAGGTTGGGGTGCCATCCTCGAGGGCAGACCAGTCTTCAGCCTGTGGTCAGACCGGGAAAAACTCCTCCATATAAACTGTCTGGAAATGATAGCGGTCGAGAACGCGCTAAAACGCTTCCTCCCGCTCATACAGGACCACCATGTTCTAGTCCGCTCGGACAACATGTCTGTGGTGTCCTATTTAAATCGCCAGGGAGGCGTCAGATCCAGGAACCTCTGCAATCTGGCGGAACGCCTCCTCGTTTGGTCTCAGCACCATCTGCGCTCACTGAGAGCTGCACATGTGCCGGGTCACCTGAACGACGGCCCAGACAGACTGTCCTGGGACAACGTTCCCCCTGGAGAATGGTCCCTGCACCCCCAAACAGTCCAGTTATTATGGCGCCTTTTCGGAAAAGCGGAAGTCGACCTTTTTGCGTCACAAGACAACGCTCACTGCCCGACGTTCTTTTCAAAGGACAGGGACGCCCGGACGTGGCCCAGCCGCCCGTTATATGCATTTCCTCCGGTATCTCTGTTACCACAGGTGATCAAGAGAATCAGGGAAACGCGCCATTCAGTGCTCCTCATAGCCCCGCGATGGGAGAACCAGACTTGGTTTCCAGAGCTAATGCGGCTGTCACAGACAGCCCCATGGCCTGTCCCGCTGAGAGCAGACCTCCTCTCTCAAGCGCGTGGCTCGATCTGGCATCCCCACCCGGAGCGCTGGTCGCTACACGTGTGGGTGATCAACGGGTATCCATCGCCCTGCCAGACGCAGTAATGAACACAATCTCGCAGTCTAGAGCACCTTCTACCAAAAGGCTCTACGCGTCCAAATGGTCTGTGTTCTCTAAGTGGTGCACTAACAAAAACCTAGATCCGCGAACGTGTGGGGTCCCGCGGCTGCTCAGTTTCCTTCAAGAGCTGTTGGATAGGGGCAGATCCCCCTCCACGCTCAAAGTCTATGTGGCGGCTGTCGCAGCATTCTCTGAATCAATGCACGGCCAGTCGATAGGCAGAAACGAGCTTATCATCCGCTTCCTCAGAGGAGCCAGAAGGATGAACCCCCCGCGCCCCCCCTCGGTTCCTATGTGGGACCTTTCACTGGTCCTAGAGGCCCTGAAAGCATTCCCCTTTGAACCCCTGGACACAGCGGACCTGAAATACCTGTCGCTCAAAGCTGTTTTTCTGATCGCACTGTCATCAGTCAAACGCGTGGGGGATTTACACGCGCTATCTGTAAGCGCGTCATGTCTTGAGTTTGGCCCGAATGACTCAAAAGTCATCCTCAAGCCTAGACATGGTTGCGTTCCCAAAGTGGTTGGCACCCCATTCAGAGCACAGGTCATTTCTCTATCGGCTCTGCCAGCATCCGATAGTGAAAGTGATGTTAATCTCCTCCGCCCAATTCAGGCGCTCTGAGCAGCTGTTTGTTTCGTTTGGTGGGCGCACTAAAGGTCTCGCCGCCTCGAAACAGAGCCTGTCTAGGTGGACAATAGACGCAATCGCAGCCGCTTACACGACAAAAGGTCTGCAGTGCCCCTTGGGCATCAGGGCTCATTCCACTAGAGGCGTGGCCTCGTCGTGGGCATGGTCAAGTGGAATTTCCATTCAAGACATATGTGTGGTGGCGGGCTGGTCCTCTCCGTCCACCTTTGTCAGGTTTTATAACCTAGAAGTTCCCGCCCTGCAGGCGAAACTGCTGTCTGTTTAAGTGAGAGGTTAGTCCTGTCCAGATATTATCATGCGCAGACTACCCTCACATAAATTCAGCTCTTCTGGTTGAGCTGCACTGTTTCAGGTTATGTGCTATATATGCCTATACACCAGCCACACGCGGCCGCTCTGTATTGCCTGTCAGTGCTTGTTTACACGCGCTTATACGCTTCATGGTACTCGCGCTTATGCTCGCGCTCATGTACATGCGTCTTATTCCCACTTTCTGGGTTCACAGAAGTGTTGTGACTCATGAGGTGGATGCGGGCGCGCACGCCGTGGACAATGGGTTCCCGTAGCGTAAGCTAAACTTACGCAATACGAGAGAACCTCTCGTAAGAGAACGTACTGGTTACTAGCGTAACCTCGATTCTCTAGAAGAGGGAACGAGTATTGCGTAACCTGCCGTGCTAAACGCCACAAGCGCTATTTCGCTTAAGTCGATGAAAACCAGAGAATCAGCCTCCGAGCCCCGCTTATATACGCTAAGCCACGCCCATTCTGGCGGGCTAGGACGCGGCGAGGGCGCTCGTGACGTCACGTCGTGCTCACTGGTAGGCTGTGCAGTTCCCGCAGAGCAGCTTATGAGCGCGCTAGAATGCCCGCTCTAGGTCTGCTAGCTGCTGCACTGCGTTGACAACATATACAAAATTAAGGATAATTTTTGGCTTCAATATCTCGAGAAGATGAATCTTTCCCATAGCGTAAGCTAAACTTACGCAATACTCGTTCCCTCTTCTAGAGAGAACAGAGGTTACGTTAGTAACCAGTACGTTTTCATCAGTCACATGTGTTCTTTGTATTTGTTTTCCACTAGTCATCAGTTGTCATGGACAGTCATCAGATAATCACACCTGTTCGTTTTCTCCTCATTATCACTGTGTATTTAAGTTCTTGCTTTTCCTCTGTTTGTTATCCGGTCACGTCTACGTTAAGTGTGTTGCTCCTGCCTGTTTGCCTGTCTTGTGGATTATTAGTATTAAACTGTGTTGGAACTTTATTCATCGTCTTCATCTTTTTACCTGCAACCACCCATGACGGCTGTTTGGAAACGCATGAAGTTGAAGTTTTATTTCCCGTTAATTTAGCCACTGTATCAAATAAATACCAAGGGTTGTGTTTGTTCTCTTCGAAGAGAGTCTAAAAGTAAGCAGATCTAGCAGTGTTCAACGGTTTTCTATATGCAATAACATTTTCCTTCCACGAAATGCGAAATAGCTCTAGTTTTGTTTTCTTCCAGCTGCGCTCCATTTTTTGCAAGAGAGTGGTTGTTACATGGTGTTGGACTATTTTCCTTAATCTTCTTTAAACGCAAAGGAGCAACTGTGTCTAAAGTGCTGGGAAAGAGAGAGTCATTAGTTTCTGTTGCAACATCGAGTTTTTCTAAGCTATCTTGTATGCAGAGGAGTAGAATTGGATCAGCAAGATTATTTATAATGCAATCTTTAGTGGTAGAAGTGATAGTTCTACCATATTTGTAACAGGAGGTTTGCTTTGCAGCCTTGGCTAAGTGGAGTATACACAAGACTAGATAATGATCTGAGATATCATCGGCCTGCTGCAGAATTTAATCTCCATCAACATCAGTTTGGTAAGCCCGACTCAATCGATCAAATGGCAGCATTCGATCAGCTGGGGAAGGTCTCTGCGTGTTACTGTCTTTCCTCGTGGCAAAGTAATTTGATTAAATGAAATAAGAATTTTCATGTATTAACTAGTTATTTCATCTGACTCCATAAATGAAAAGGTTTTAATGATATCTGTGCATCATTAAATGTGAGCGAATGTTTGTCTATTCTTTTTAACTCTTTACTGAAAATAATGTCAGAGTCAGTTAGAATAAAATCAAATGTTTACAATTTATTATGTCAGGTAAATGTATCAAGCCAATTTCATAATCAGTTCAAAGATAATAGATACAAAACATCAAATGCTCTGGAATAAAAAGAAAAGGACCTTGACATTATAAAATACATGATGCTAAGTGTTTTGCTTACGCTTCACATCACGGGCTAGTCTGCGTTACGGAATTGCGCCGAGCCTCTTGTTGTATTTCATTATATAGACAGAAACCTCTTTCACACGGAAACATCTGCTAACAATGCGAATTTGCATTCAGAGGTTACACCTTTTGAGAGCAGGAGGCCATTTGCCTGGAAGACCCACCCTCCTTTGTGTGCAAGTTATCTCTAAACTCTTAAAAACTTTATTACCTTTTGTTTTACTTGTTTGGGAATGAGACCTTTGTACCAGTCGCACTGAGACATTTCAAATGATACCAAACATGTGTAATACTGTATGATAATTATTCACATTCAGTGATGGGAATAACGGCGTTATAAATAAACGGCGTTACTAACAGCATTATTTTTTTCAGTAACGAGTAATCAAACTAATTACTGTTTCCTCCGTTACAACGCCGTTACCGTTACTGACAATAAAATATGCCGTTACTATAATTGACCTCACTGAAGCGGTTTTCATCCAGGCTCTCTCTTCTCCGCCATAGGACCTGCAAAGTTTTTCCTCTGGTGTGTGTTTATGAGGCGCCGGACTGGACAAAAGCGAAGCGAACGCGCTCGATAGTGCGCGAGAGAGACCGAGTGTGTCCGAGAGCGCGCTCGATAGTGCGTGAGAGAGACCGAGTGTGTCCGAGCATAATTGTTTATAAATAAAGTACACATTTCAGCATTAGAATAATCTCTGTAGCATATGGTATCATCTGCAACGTTTTAATTCGTTTGCATGGTTATAAAATAAAACAAGAATAACCTGCAGGGAACGTTCCCAGACCGGTTGTGAACACCTGTGGCAAACACGACTAGAATTTGGCTTAAATAACCTCTGATGATGACGTTCTCTGTAGGTTATAAAATTAAAACCCCAAAATATTATATTTTATTATTATTATTTATGTTGGTACATTGTTCAGTATTATATTGAGAGCAGTTTTTGTTAAACTGTTTACTTTTGTGAGGAAGAAAATACTTCAAGTAGGCTATACAGTATGTCTACCAGTTGTAAAGGTGAGTTTTATATTTCATTTTTTATTTAATTTGCACTACAAAGAGTTTGTGTATGTACACTCACCGGCCACTTTATTAGGTACCCCATGCTAGTAACGGGTTGGACCCCCTTTTGCCTTCAGAACTGCCTCAATTCTTCGTGGCATAGATTCAACAAGGTGCTGGAAGCATTCCTCAGGGAGTTTGGTCCATATTGACATGATGGCATCACACAGTTGCCGCAGATTTGTCGGCTGCACATCCATGATGCGAATCTCCCGTTCCACCACATCCCAAAGATGCTCTATTGGGTTGAGATCTGGTGACTGTGGAGGCCATTTTAGTACAGTGAACTCATTGTCATGTTCAAGAAACCAATTTGAAATGATTAGAGCTTTGTGACATGGTGGAAGTAGCCATCAGAGGATGGGTACATGGTGGCCATAAAGGGATGGACATGGTCAGAAACAATGCTCAGGTAGGCCGTGGCATTTAAACGATGCCCAATTGGCACTAAGGGGCCTAAAGTGTGCCAGGAAAACATCCCCCACACCATTACACCACCACCACCAGCCTGCACAGTGGTAACAAGGCATGATGGTTCCATGTTCTCATTCTGTTTACGCCAAATTCTGACTCTAACATCTGAATGTCTCAACAGAAATCGAGACTCATCAGACCAGGCAACATTTTTCCAGTCTTCAACTGTTCAATTTTGGTGAGCTCTTGCAAATTGTAGCCTCTTTTTCCTATTTGTAGTGGAGATGAGTGGTACCCGGTGGAGTCTTCTGCTGTTGTAGCCCATCCGCCTCAAGGTTGTGCGTGTTGTGGCTTCACAAATGCTTTGCTGCATACCTCGGTTGTAATGAGTGGTTATTTCAGTCACTGTTGCCCTTCTATCAGCTCGAACCAGTCTGGCCATTCTCCTCTGACCTCTGGCATCAACAAGGCATTTCCGCCCACAGAACTGCCGCTCACTGGATGTTTTTTTCTTTTTCGGACCATTCTCTGTAAACCCTAGAGATGGTTGTGCGTGAAAATCCCAGTAGATTAGCAGTTTCTGAAATACTCAGACCAGCCCTTCTGGCACCAACAATCATGCCACGTTCAAAGTCACTCAAATCAACTTTCTTCCCCATACTGATGCTCGGTTTGAACTGCCTGAGATTGTCTTGACCATGTCTACATGCCTAAATGCACTGAGTTGCCGCCATGTGATTGGCTGCTTAGAAATTAAGTGTTAACGAGCAGTTGGACAGGTGTACCTAATAAAGTGGCCGGTGAGTGTATATTTTGTATTATTTTTTATACATTTCTTAAGAAGCATATATTTTTTAGACTTATTTGTTGTGGTGTGCAATAAATATTAAAAGTTCTAAACCATCTATTGTGTTTTGTCGTTCCACTATAGTAATGATACTATTTTAATATTTAACTTAATAGGTTTCTCGCACATTGTCCCACAGCAACATTAAAATAGTTTAGATTGGTGTACAATGTTTTATAATAATATTTCTTTCTATTTACTGTCCATTTCATTCATTTAACATATTTAATATTGGGGGTATCCAAGTTATTTCACATATTTTTTTTATTTTTTTATTAAAGGAACGCAATAGTTACTTTCCCAGGTAATTAGTTACTTATGTAATAATGTAACTCAGTCACTAACTCAGTTACTTTTTGTGAGAAGTAACTAACTATAACTAATTACTTTTTTAAAGCAACTTACCCAACACTGTTCACATTAAACCATATAGATTTTTGGGTGAATTTCAGGTGATCTCAGCATGATAGAAAGAGGGAACGGGGGGTCAAGGGAAAAAGATGTAGATTAGGATTGCTTAGGCGAGTCTTGCGTCTCGAATGGTGGTGAGAACTTCACAAGAGAGAGTTCAAATGTTAATTTCCTATGTTTTCCTTTTGAGAGTAGCCCTCTCTTCCAGTTCTTCCAGTTCCATGTGACAAAATTAGATCTAAATTAACCAGAACCGAGCAATGTACGGGGATTGCTAGTCACATCCAAAGTAGTATCTAGAGCCCTTGCATTCTTACTATCCTCGATTAAAGTTTCGATGCGTGTCTCTAGTTCTGAAATCTTCTCTTTCAGCCTAACTATATCCCTGCATTTATCACATGTGAAACCCAGAGAAGAGAAGACTATGCAAAACATGTGGCAGACAGTGCAAGTGACAATAACAGGAGATGATGACATGACTCAGTGTTTACCTGTATTTTGAATGGTGCATTGTGTTGTGTTTTAGGGTTAACGGAAATTTCCATAAAATCACTGAATAATGTCCCAATGTCTGGCAGAAAAATACCAGTACATTTTTTCATCTTTATATAGGCTATATCTTTTAAAGCCTTACACCAGTTTGCCTGTTAATATATAGGCCTATACTGTATTACGCTATAAAAATATATAGCCTAGCGCCAGTATTTCTGATAGAACTTGGTCCAAGAATTGCCTCTACCTGGAAGGTTGACAGTACTGATTATTCTTATGATTGAACTGAAATATATGTTGCGCTGCTAGAAATTGTAATTATGCCCACACAAAGAACCGGTATAATGTCGGGAAAAATAGGTTGGAGACAATCCTCGTGAATTTGCTGTGACCTACAATGTGTTTTTTTTTTAGCTTTTCTGCTGACATTGGAACTTTCATGTCTTGCTTGGTGTAAGGGAGAAATGATTTGTTTTGATTAAGAGTGAGTGAGCTCTGTACCTATATAATGCATCAGAAAAATTCAAAACAATGACCATTATATTTTTGGAACATCGACATCATATTGCTTACGTGTAAGCATGTTATGTTAAGAACAAAGCAGGGGAAATTTTAATGTACAGTCAAAGGCCAGCATTTTTGCATTTTTGTTCGTCAGAAATGACCTACTCCTGTCACTAAAAGCAAAGCTGTAGTACTGCCTTGAACGTATCCCACTACTACGCTACAGAAGCTGCTCCTTCGACTGAAAGCTTGCTGCATTTCACAAAAATCAACATACAAAAATGATAATAAAATTGTACTATTTATGCACATATGATAAAGGAAAAAGAGCATACATGCATGCTGTAATGACGGGTGCTAAGAGGACGTCATCACTACTGCGATAATGACAGCATGTCTTATGTTTCTTTACGTTTGTTATTTATGGTTTTGTGTTTCTGTTGACTATGGCGCAGTTTATTAGGTTTAAAATACAATTGTTTATCTGGATCATTATTTTATAACATGCATTTGTAATGAGTTTGGGATATGCTGGTTGGGTTGATTGCGGATAGGTGCACATATCGGCGGTCATCCAACGTGTTATGTCTAACTGTAGTTATTGATGTATTTTTTTTCCATTAACCACACAGAGACAAGTTAGTGATGTATTTTTGTTATTTATTATTTCAAATCTGTATTTATCTCTACATGGCAAACGGTTACCCGTTGATTTTATCAAATATAATAATAATAATAATGTATATCTTTTTTTTATTATTGGACAAATTAGGGCATTCTGGGAAATAAAATGTGTTCTTACACCATGCTGAAATTGAATTATTACAAATAAATACAAATTTATTAGTGCATTTAAAAAAAAGAAAGATTGAGTACTTTGCTGTTTTTAGCACATGAGTAGCCTATATGTAATTCATGCTATAAAATAATTTATTTATTAATAAATAGATTATTAATGACCACTTGCAGCAGTTAAATTAATTTAATTGAATTTATTAGCATTTTATTGCCTTAATTCTAATTTTACATCCTTACTTCAAATTCAGGAATTTAATTGGATATGGTACACCATCTGATATTTATGATTTATTGTGTCATTGGTGTACATACAATGACAATACTGTTTTTACCGTGCCTAAAGAAAAAGAGTTTCATTCTAATAAAGGGTGTGACAGTGACTTTTCCCATGCCAAATATTAATCTATAAATCTTTTCTCTCAGCCTTAAAGTGTGTATGTCACTTGTGTGTGAACCACACTTGTGAGACAGAGGCAGAAGGAGCGTGTTGGAACTCAGTGATGCTCATAAATGGGAAGGAGGAGCCAGTGAAGTCCTGTGTGACCCCATCAGAGCTCAAGGGTCAGGTGTTCTGCCACAGCTCCAGAAACGTCTATAAACGCAACTGCTGCTTTACAGACTTCTGCAACAATGAGACGCTGCACTTCAATCCAGGTATGACAGGCCATTTTCATCTCCCATATTGTGTTCTAATTCTGAAATTGTCTGGTTCTAAAGTGTCCTAGAATTAAACATTATTAACAGTATTTGTTTTAGTGTGTGTTTGGTTTGGACTGTTTTTGTGTACTGAATAGCAAATCTTTCTTTGCTCAGTGAAAGTAAAACATGTATGACATAAGGCTGGTTGGGAAATTATCGGGCAGCCTGAGGGTTATTAATACTGTGTGTATCCTCCGAGCGGCTGTCTAACAGGTAGAGTTGGCTTGAGACTGGTGCACCAGAGTAGAGGATGGATTAATGGACCATTGTTAGGAAAAGGTGCCCTTTATGCCTGACCATTTCAGAAAAAAACAAAAAACAATTTTAACACATTTTAACGGGGACTCCAATATTTATATTAGTTGTCAACAATATGGGGCTTTCAGCTACTATTACATTTGGACCAAAATGACACTGAGGATGTCACTTCCACAAATATAAAAGACTAAGGGACAGATTAGGGCCCAAATAGGGCAAATTAGCGTGAGTGCGCAATTCCAAAAAAGCACCGATGGGAGTGGAAAGTTCTGGGGGTGATCTACAGACACGTGCAAATTAGAGAACACAGCCAGATCATTTCCATAATGACCAACGCAATCTACCAAGAGCAGCGCAATTAGCGTCTGGTTTAAGACACGTTTTTTTAGGCCATTAAATAATGGCGCAAATACCAGTAAATTGACTATCGCAAACCTTAGTAAATCACCTTGCATGATTCATTTAAATACTCTCCTCCCATACATTTTGCATCTGAAAATTAAACTCCTTCAAATGCATTTGCAATAAGACAGCCACAAAAATAACTGTGTCCATGCCTTTTCAGCGCTACTTTTTCACTGCATGTCTTTAGTAAATCCTGACAATAGTTTTTTAACGCCAAAAGAGGGTTTAGTAAAGCTGGTCCTAAAATGTTTAAAAAAGTGAGTAGCTGTAGGCTGAGACAGTGAGAGTTAATTCATATTTCAAGTTAATACATATTTGGTGGGCCACTGCCCCACCTGCCTCTGTATGAGCCACAGCTGCTGAAAAGTCCAACAATTTTTCAGTAATTTACCAAGTTTAATGTATGAAAACAGCTTTTGTTTGTATTTCCTTTCTGAGTTATTGAACATTGTTTAAAAAGGGTATGAAATTGCAATTGCAGTTATATTTTCTTTCCTGTTGTTTCGTACACTCAATGGCCACTTCATTAGGTACACCTGTTCAACTGCTTGTTAACACAAATATCTAATTCTAACTAAATATCTAACTCAATACATTTAGACATGTAGACATGGCCAAGATGACTATTGAATTTCAAACTGAGCATCAGAATGGGGAAGAAAGGTATAAGTGACTTTGAACTTGGCATGGTTGTTGGTGCTAGACGGGCTGGTCTGAGTATTTCAGAAACTGCTGATCTACTGGGATTTTCACGTACAACCATCTCTAGGGTTTACAGAGAATGGTCCAAAAAAGAGATATAATAATTCATTACATTTATATAGCGCTTTTCTAGGCACTCAAAGCGCTTCACATGGAAGGGGGAATCTCCTCAACCACCACCAATGTGCAGCATCCACTTGGATGATGCGACGGCAGCCATAGTGCGCCAGAACGCTCACCACACACCAGCTTACTGGTGGAGAGGAGACAGAGTGATGAAGCCAATCAGTGTATGTATATATGGGGATTATTAGGAGGCCATGATGGACAGAGGCCACTGGGCAAATTTGGCCAGGATGCCGGGGTTACACCCCTACTCTTTCGAAAGACATCCTGGGATTTTTAATGACCACAGAGAGTCAGGACCTCGGTTTAACGTCTCATCCGAAGGATATATCCTGTGAGCAGCAGTTCTGTGGGCATAAATGCCTTGTTGATGCCAGAAGTTAGAGGAGATTGGTCAGACTGGTTCAAGCTGATAGAAAGGCAACAGTAACTCTGTTGAAAAAAAACAAACAAACACTTGATACAGCCAAGGTCTGCAGAAGAGCTTCTCTGGAGACACAACACATTGAACCTTGAAGCAGATGAGCTAAAGCAACAGAAGAACACACACCTGTGCCAATCCTGTCAGCTAAGAACAGGAAACTAAGGCTACAATTCGCACAGGCTCACCAAAATTGGACAAAAGATGATTGGAAAAATGTTGCCTGGTCTATGACACTCGGTTGCTGCGACATTCAGATGGTAGGGTCAGAATTTGGCGTAAACAATATGGATCCATCCTGCTGCTGCTGCTGGAGGTGGTGTAATGGTGTGGGGGATATTTGATCACAATACTCATATTGCCCCCACAGTCACCAGATCTCAATCCAATAGAGCACCTTTGGGATGTGGTGGAACAGGAGATTCGCACCATGGATGTGTAGTCGACAAATTTGCAGCAACTGCGCGATGCTATCATGTCAGTATATGGACCAAAATCTCTGAGGAATGTTTCCAGCACCTTGTTGAATCTATTCCACAAAGAATTGATGCACTTCTGAAGGCAAAAGGGGGTCCAACCCGGTACTAGCAAGGTGTACCTAAGGAGGGTGGGAGTACATTTTGTTCATTGGAAATTAAATGGACCATTGTTGTTTGCTTGCTGCGATCTCATGCAAATGACATGTTACTCAACCCTTGTTTCAGTGCATTTGTCATGATTTCATGGTGATGAATAGATTAACTAATTTACCATCTACATGGAATTTTTTTTCTCCTGGGAAGAGCAGTCCCATTGCCAGTTTTTTTTTTTATTATCCTGTAACCCATATTAACTACAGTCGTGCTCAGAATTAATGGCACCCCTGGTAAATATGATCAAAACTGGCTGTAAAAAATAAATCTGCATCTTTTATCCTTTTGATCTTTCATTCAAAAAACTGCCAAAAATCTAACCTTTCATTGAAGTAAAATAATTGAAAGTGGGGGGGAAATCACATTATGAAATAAATGTTTTTACCAATTTTTGGTACCCCTAGAATTTTTTGCGAGTAAAATATCTCTGAAGTATATTCCCATTAATGTTTACCTTTTTTAGCACACCAGGGTGACATGAAATTATCCAGCCATGACTTCTTGTTTCACAGGAGTTTAAATATGAGGAAACACAAATGCCAAATTCCCTTAATCATCCATTACAATGAGTAAAACCAAAGAATATAGTTCTGATGTGCAGCAAAAGATTGTTGAGCTTCACAACATAGAAAGTGGCTGTAAGAAAATAGCTAAAGAATTGAAAATCCCCATTTTGACCATAAGGGCAATAATTAAGAAGTTCCAAACAACTAAAGATGTTACGAATCTGCCAGGAAGAGGACGTGTGTCTATATTGCCTTAATGGATGGTAAGGATGAAAGTTTGAGTGCCCATAGACTCTTCAAGGATCACAGAATGGAGAATTGCAGAGATTAGTTGTGTCTTGGGGTCAGAAAGCCTATAAAAAAAAATCAAACAACCCCTACATCACCACATGTTGTTTGGAAGGGTTTCAAGAAAAATCCTCCTCGCTCATCCAAAAACAAACTCCAGCAAATTCAGTTGTCAGACAAGACTGGAACTTCAAATGGCACAGGGTTCTGTGGTCAGATAAAAAAATAAAAAAAAAAGCTTTTTGGCAGCAAACACGCTAGATGGGTTTGGTGCACACAAGGTTAAAAAGTACCCCATGTGTACAATTTAATATACCATTTGGATCTTTAATGTTGTGGGCTTATTTTTCTGCTGGAGGTCCTGGACTTCTTGTTCAGATACATGGCATCGTGGATTCTATCAAATATCAACAGATAAAAAATCAAAACCTGACGCCTTCTGCTAGAAATCTTATAATGGGCCGTGGTTGGATCTTCCATCAGGACAACGGTCCAAAACAAACATCAAAATCAACACAAAAATTTGTTACGGAGCACAAAATTAAGCTTCTGCCATGACCGTCCCAGTTCCCTGACCTGATGAGTGGGTGAACTGAAGAGAAGAAGCACCAACGTGGATCTGCGAATCTGAAGGATCTGGAGAGATTCTGTATGGAGGAATGGTCTCTGATCTCTTGTCAGTTGTTCTCCAAACTCATCAGGCATTATTGGAGAAAACTCAGAGCTGTTATCTTGTCAAAAGGAGATTGCAAAAAGTATTTAATAAAAGGGTGCCAATAATTGTGGCCAACGTGTTTTGGAGAAAAAACATTTATTTCACAATGTGATTTCCCCCCCCACTTTCAATTCTTTTACTTCAATGAAAGGTTAGATTTTTGGCAATTTTTTGAATGAAAGATCAAAAGGATAAACGATGCAGATTTATTTTTTACAGCCAGTTTTGATCACATTTACCAGGGGTGCCATTAATTCTGAGCACGACTGTAAATGTTTACGTTTGTCAAACTCGACACAGCAAATTCATCCTGAACATCTTATAGAATGTCTTTCACAAAGTTTATCAAAGAATAGACCGCAAACGCAAGCCAAAGCCACTTGAAGCAAGCCTGCAACCTTGGCCGGAAAAAAGCGTAAAGTCTGCTAATGCTGCGGTATGCAGGGAAGGAGACGAGGCATTTTTTATGGATGTCAGTGGAGGAGAGTCTTCACTGTGCTGAACAAACTGATTTTGTGAGGAAATAGCTTATCATTTAATTAATTGACAGCCCATCAGCTAATCTTCAACACATTTGCCTTAAACTTTCGTTTTGGATTTATCTATTTTTAGAGTTTACACCGTAAAAAAAATGCTGTTTTATAAGAGAAGTCACAGACAATTGCACGACAGGTATGATTCAGTTTACAGCACTTCTCATTTATTTCTATGGTATCCACAAACACTAATTGACTGTCGCACAACTCTGAACGAAATTCAATGACTTCAAGGCTATAATGTGATTGGTGATCAAGGCACACTTGATCCAAGTTAGCCGTTATGCATTCTCCAATGGTAGAGCCACGGACCCTCATATCTCCCAATAATAAGACCATCTCTGCATAAATTTCGCATTTCACTGCAAAGTTCAAGTTTCGTGAACTCTGACCTCCGAATTTGCATCACGTGAAGACGTGTGACCAGTAGAAGATCTATAGGTTACAACGAGGCTAAAGGCACACTTTAAGAAAAATGTGCTTTTTACTCCCATAGTGTATTGAGTATTGAATATTGATGGAGCAACATATTTTGTGTGAAAATGGTGGGTTTCCGCGGGAAATTCGAGCATGTCTTTGCGTCATTACGTCACACCCATACACATTAAGAAGGAGTTTCGGCTAGCCGGCTATACTGCACGTGACGAGATGTTTAGATGTATAGGCTTTTCTCGCAGCACTTTACATAATTAAACTTATGGCATCCAGAAAGATCCAAACAACAATCATCAGTGTCAACTGGAGATTCAGCAGTTATAAAACCCAAAAGACTTCGTACTTCGGATTTAAGGTGGCTAGAGAAAGAGAAAGAAACCGTCTCATGCGAACACAAGGATTTAAACATCGGCGGGGCTTTTGAAAAGTGCGTGAACTCCGTGTTTTGAAGGGGTTCAAAACGGAAGAAGAGACGGCTTTTTTCTGCTGAACAAGTAAGTTAAGACATTTCAATAGTTCAATCGTGTAGTACGTTTTCTTAATTCACACAGTTATGGAGTTTCCTTTGTTGTGCCTTTCTCGTTTTGCTATTATGGAGAATATGAATTCTGAACTACACAGGTAACCATAAAACACATTAAATTTAACATTAGTCACGCAATGCTGATGTGATGTTGTTAACATGAACAATTTGAGAACAAAGTAGGCTATAATTTGCACGGTTGCTGTAAATCGCGTTGATTAAATCTAACGAAGCTTATCATGTCGAATGCGTTTTCCCCCTTAGTTGGTCAGAACAAAAATGGATGTTACTTACTTGTTCAGAAGACATTTTCTTATGAAAATTCTTATGTTGGTCAAACTTTCAAAAAGTGAATCTGTGATTCTGTATGACAGTATCCACATAGCGCGGTGACTGACAGCTCCACTCGCCTCAAAACACTGTGTTCATCCGCGCTGTTTCATGCCGATTTACAACCCACGTAAAGATGATAATTCCGCGAATCACTGCAGTTACAGATTTCGAACAGAGAGATGGCGACAAAGAGGAAAAGCTACGGACTGCAGCTTTAATAATCTATACATTTATAGTAGTAACAATAAATATATAATATGATATGGTATATTTTTAAATCTGCAGTCCGTAGTTTTTCCTCTTTGGAAAAACTATTAGAAAACATCTCTGTTCGAAATCTGCAATTGCAGTTATTCGCGGAATTATCAACTTTACGTGGGTTGTGCCTCGGCATGGCACAGCGCGGATGAATCCAATGTTTTGAGGAGAATGTGCGGCTGTCAGTCACTGCGCCGGTGTGGAGACTGGCATTCAGAATCACAGATTCAACTTTTTGGAAGTATGACCAACATATGAATTTTCACCAGAAAATTTGGTAACACTTTATATTACGACCCGCAAACAACTGCGTAAGTAAACCGAAATTACGGTGTACGTTTCTGTAGTTATAGTGTACTTATGTGTAGGTATAAGGGAACAATATGTTAAGGTTTGGGTAATAAAGGGGTACAACCAGATAGACAAGCAAATTATTTATAATGTAATTATTTTAAAACTAACAGGTACCTATTCTGTTAATATATTCCAGGCAAAAATTGTACATCTGTTGTATATAAAAGTTTTTATCACATTTCTGGCAAAATGTTCTTGTGCAATGTAGTTAGAGGGTAATTTTGACATCTGTGGGTTGTAAATTAAACGTATATATATATATATATATATATATATATATATATGGCTGTATGTAAGCACAGTATGGTAAAAATTGAATTTATTGTCTTTTCTTACTAAACTACTTAACGTTAAGCCAAAAAAATTAGTTTCTGCTATGATTTTAATTTAGAACTTACAGTACCATGTAGTACTTAGTACTTACCTTATCACATCGTATTGCAATGACACTTAAATGTCAGGGCAAATATACTGTGTAATTAAAACGTTTTTTTGTTCTGTTTTAGTAGAGTACCTTTCTCTGTAATTACTGTGCAAATAGTGTTGTTTCGTATTGTTACATAGTAAGTAGTGTTTGTTACCCGTTTCAACTGTGTATTTACATGGTAAGTGTAACTCCTGCGGGCTGTAAATTAAAGTGGCGCTTGTTACCCCCTTGTTCTGTGTAGTTACAGGGTAAATACAATAAAGGATCCCATTTCATTTCTGACTTTTATTTTACAAAAAAAATTCAAAACAAAATTTCAAAGTATTTACCCTGTAACTAAACAGAACAAGGGGGTAACAAGCACCACTTTAATTTACAGCCCGCAGGAGTTACACTTACCCTGTAAATACACAGTTGAAACGGGTAACAAACACTACTTACTATGTAACAATACGAAACAACACTATTTGCACAGTAATTACAGAGAAAGGTACTCTTATTAAGAAAACAAAACAAAAAAACGTTTAATATTTGCCCTGACATTTAAGTGTCATTGCAATACAATGTGAAAGTTTATATATATATGTTTAATTTACAACCCACAGATGTCAAAATTACCCTCTAACTACATTGCACAAGAACATTTTGCCAAAAATGTGATAAAAACTTTTAAAATTGAACAGATGTACAATTTTTGCCTGGAATATATTAACATAATAGGTACCTGTTAGTTTTAAAATAATTACATTATAAATAATTTGCTTGTATATCTGGTTGTACCCCTTTATTACCTAAAACTTAACATATTGTTCCCTTATACCTACAGATAAGTACACTATAATTACAGAAACGTACACCGTAATTTCGGTGTACTTACGCAGTTGTTTGCGGGTCGTAATATAAAGTGTTACCGAAAATTTCATCTGAACAAGAAACATCCACTTTTGTTCGGACCAACTAAGGGAAAAAAAGCATTGCAGTAAATCACGCTGATTAAATCTAATGATCGCTTATCATTTCACGTCAAAACGTGCAAATTATACTTTGTTCTCAAATTGTTAATGTTAACAACATCAGCATTGCGTGACTACATTTAATGTGTATTAGGGCTACCTGTAGTTTAGTACTCAGTAACTGTATGAATTAAGCGAACAAGTGCACTACTGTTACATAATTGAACTATTGAAATGTCTTACCTTTCCAGCAGAAAAAAAGCCGTCTCTGCGTTTATTTTGAACCCCTTCAAAACACGTAGTTTACGCCACCTTTCAAAAGCCCTTCCGATATTTATCCTTGTTTTCACATGGGCCCAGTTGCAGTCTCTTTTTTTCTGTTGCCACTCCGAAGTCTTTTGCATTTTACGAGTGAATCTCCAGTTGTCACTGGTGATTGTCGTTTGAACCTTTCTGGATCCGCTATCAAATTGAAAAGTTTAATTATATCAAGTGCTGTGAGAAAAGGCTATAAATCTCCACCTCCAACATCCTCATGCAATATAGCTTATACTAGCCGAGACTACTTCTTTTTGTGTACAGATGTGACGTAATGACGCAAAGACATGCTTGAATTTCCCCCGGAAATCCACCAGTACCACTGGAATTAAAAACATTATTACAAGCTTACCGTTTTGAATCGAGCTATAGCAAACAGATAGTTTTGAACACTGGCTAGTTATGTAATTGCTCAATTTATTTTTGGATAATTTTTAGCCCAAAAAAGTTACGGACTGCAGCTTTAAAGCAACAGTTTTTCGATAATGGAAGAATATATAAAAGTATGGTAGATGGGTTAAATTGCGCCCCTACTGTTGGGACTAAAGGCACAATAATTAACATGACAACAAAGAGCTGGCTGACTTTTTTCATTTGTTGACATGACATGGTAAGATTTAACATATATTAGATTGGGTGTCCACCTTAGAGATAATCACCGTTATAATAAAACCATCATATTTAATTACCTTGAACAAAACTGAAAATCATTAAGAATTGTATGAGATAAACGTAGTCAGAACGTCAGAATGTGAGCCTACGTTCTGACGTAGCGCTGCGCTGTTTGTTACACTACGTGAACTCACTCTGAGGCCCACCTAGAAGAAAACAAATAGTTGTATAAAGTCGTTATTTTAGGGGTTTTTTGCGCACAAAAAGTATTCTCGTCGCTTGATAAACTTATGGTTGAGCCACTGTAGTCACTTGGACTATTTTAACAATGTTTTTATTTACTTTCTGAGCTGGCAGGTTTCAATTACAAAAGAAGCCTATAAAAATCTTTTGTTAAAAAGATTACTGTATAAATGCATAGATACAGTATGTACCCTGTAATTTTTAAAAAGCCTATACAGTATGTATTGGTACACGATTATTACAAAAATGTACGCAGTGTTTGTTCTTGCTAAATTGCTCTCAAATTTAAGATTGTTGTAATAGTAGAATAAGTACCCCTTAGTTCTATAATACTTACAGTATAAATATTTTTTTATTCTCCTGGTTGTTACCCCTTTATTCCCCAAACTTTAAATATTGTTCCCTTATACTTACATGTAAGTACTTTATAGGTACACAATAATTACAGAAAGTAATTATAGTGTATAATTACTGTAAAAACGCTTTAATAATTACGCAATACTTTCTGGGCTGTAATCTAAAGCGTTACCCATTCTTCTTCTCTTACATTTCTTTCTCGTTCTCCTTTTCGCTCTTTCCCTCATGAGCGTCCTCTAGCACAATTACTCAGAACACAACCTATATGTACGTGCCGACTTCACCCAAGGAGATTATGTATTGTGCATTTTTCATTTTCAAGTTTGTTTTTGTGGCTTGAATTAACATGCTTTGTATAGAGAAAAAAATAGTCTAAAGGTCGCACTTTCTCTTTCTCTTTGCGCTGTTTTTTTAAATAAAAAAAACCTTTTCATTCTTGAAGTGAACTTTTTCCTGTATTGTGATTAGATTCACTGTTGGACTTCCCGCCTTGAACTTGAGAATGCAAGTCCAGAATGATGTGAGATAAGCCTGTCTGTGAAATGTCCCTGGCGTTGCACTGCTCGTCTGCTGTGCTACCGGTTAACGCTCCGCCAGAGTCCTAGGAGACAATTAAGAGGCCACTTTTTCCAACCCATTCTCAAAAATGGCGCATATCCAAGACTTTGGGGCAAAAAGTGCCTTACTGCTATGTGCAGGAAAACTCAGGGCAATTTTAAGGGAAGTCTATTTTTTTTGGAAAGTTGGAAAGTTTTATTTCCATTTTATTTTATTTGAATGGTCTCTGCAAACCGTAAATGACTCCTGTAAAGCTGAAAGTGATACAATGATTCATAATTAGATTTAATAGTATTTAAATCTAAGCTTCACTTTAAAAATCTGCTTTATTTCTGATATTTTTGTTTTGTTTTTTGTCAAGTCAAGTCAAGTCACATTTATTTATATAGCGCTTTTCACAATACAGATTGCATCAAAGCAGCTTCACAGTGATAACATGAAAGTAGTACAACACAGTTCAATAATATTGTTGAATATGAAATATCCCCAACTAAGCAAGCCAAAAGCAAGGCGACAGTGGCAAGGAACCAAAACTCCATCAGATTGGATGGAGAAAAAAACCTTGGGAGAACCCAGGCTAGTCAGGGGCCAGTTCTCCTCTGGCTAACAATCATAGGGTTTCAAAGAAGCTTTACAGTTAGTGCATATCAGAAAGTACCTGGAAAAAATACATTTAGTTAATCATGTAATATTAAGGGGATAACATATCGCCGGCGTTGAGTCGTCTCTTCGCAGGCGTTGAGTCGTCTCTTCACAGGCGTTGGTCTTCTCATCACAGGCGTTGGGGCATCCGAAATCCCCGTGAGAGGCAGGATACAAAACTGGAGCCTACGAACGCCATTTTTCTCGGGACAAGCGTCCCGAGATAACAGCAGAAAGGCAGATGGGAAATAATTAGCATAGCTGATGTTCATAATGATTTCCATTACACGGGAGTAGGTGTTAGAAAACCATAATCTCACAACTCTCCGCAACCCAAACTCTCCGCAACCCAACCGCAAAAAATAATTTGTAAAAAAAATAATTTCAAATCCTGGAAGTCAGTATCTCACATCTTCCATCCTTCAAAATATCCTGTAGGCCTACTTTGAAGTCTTTCAATGTAAGGTTGAAACTTTAACCCTCACATATTTAAATGTCATCTTTATAAAATGCATAACTGTCTCACTGTTGCTGTCCAAATACAGTAGAACATAAACACAAGTTAAAAAAATAATAAGTTTCATCTTCTGACATACCATTAAACTGGCTCAATATAAAAAAATACATTAAAACTGCATGGTTTGCAATGCTTGAAAGTGGAGTGGATGGTATATTTTTAACGTTTTATTATTTATTATTTATTTAAAACAGAAGCATGACATCATATCCAGTACCAAAGTTTGACATCCTCAAAGTATAGTGTTGACATCAACAATGAACTGACTTACGATGAATAATTACACTATTTTTAGAGCTGCTTTAGTCTGTATTGTATAAAGTGTTACATAAAGGTGATTTGAAAAGAAAATTCACATAATTATGTCTTTTAGGAGTAGTTCCAGATTATGGTAAAAGTCCACACAAATTTTAAATACATTTCTTATTACATTTATTTATTATTTATTGACTATGTATTTCCTATTACATTTATTTATTATTTATTGATTTATTGAAGCTCTCTGAAATAGAAAGGTCCATTACCAATATCTGCCTGTGCAGAAGACATTGTGTTTCTTTCCAAACAAAGAACTGGCTGGCTGATTTTCTATAGAAATTATTCCAGGCTTGGCCAGCGGACAGTGTGTGTTCCATCTCTCTTGTTGTTGTGCAAATCCATTTTCACAGTTATTGGTGCTGCAGTTCATCAGGTTGTAGGTCAAGTGTTGTGAAACTTAAGCCCTTGTTGAAAATATGATCACACAGCATGTGTATCATCACAGGGTATGGAACTACAATAACTGTTACCATGGTTAAAGCAACTACCACATGTTAAGGGCTTGCAAAAGACCTGAAAGCTTATAAACGAATAAATCTGAGACGGAAAAACATTTTAATAAAGGTTGTTAATACAATTCTGCTAATAGGAATGAAAAAACAAAACAAAAGCAAAAACAAACAGCCAAATAGGTTTTAAAACCTTATTCAGATATCTAGAGGAACATTTTCTTTCAATTGGCAATTACAAGGTCGATGTATGAATGAGTGAGTGAATGGGTGAATGTGAGGAAATATGTAAAGCGCTTTGGTGGCCATTGGGTCTGTGAAAGCGCTATATAAATGCAGTCCATTTACCATTTACCATCAGATGTGGTGATAAAAGATCCGGCGGACTGCGGTAAACCTCGAGATAAACAGAGAGACTAATATTAGCGTAGACGCCATCCTTCTTATGATGTAACAAGAATTTATGGGAAGTGTTCCCGGTTGCGGCTGACCTAATCTATGCAGCCTAACATTGAATTATAGAAGTATATAATGCTATAAAAATGCAGTCCATTTTACCATTTTACAAGAGCAGCAATTGTAAGGTAACTTTAATTAATTTATATAATCAGGCTTAGCATATACAAAGCAGTAGCAAAAAAAAGGCCTCTTCTTAAATCTTTGCAAAACTCCAAAGAACGTTGCCAGATTCACGTTCATCTATTTCAATAAACCTGAACGTGCTTTTAGCACCACTCACTGGACATTCCCTTTGAAAATATTGTGAAACGTCCATGCAGCAATGTCATATCACTATGCAGAAATGTCACCATAGGCTTGTTTTTTTTTGAGTGCAAATTGAAAATATATGAAGATTTTGAATAAAAACAACAGATTCATATAGATTTACGCACGCATGCATACGTAAAATAATTATTTTTTTCAAGAGTTTTATTTTATTTTATGTCTGATGATGAAAACACACTGAGTAGTTATAGTTCACATGTTAAATTAGGTCTTGTCCAACTCCAGTCCTGGAGGGCCATGTCCTGCAGAGTATAACTTTATCCCATATCAAACACACCACTGTACCAAATTTTCCTTAAGCACTAGTCACCCATTTCTGTAGTCATAAAGAGCATTTGGTGGCACTAACGCACTTAAACGTGAAACACCACTTTGTGTTTCAAGGACAGCAGATAAAGCCATCGCTGACTTAGTTGTTGATTGGCAAATAATACCTAACGTGAAACACCAAAGGTTCAGAATATCCCGAATGGATAATGAACAACAACACCCAGCCCTGGTGCCTGAGAGATTTTGAATAATGTGTTAACGGGGAAAAATAGGCAGCACAGTCCTTACAAGTAATTCCTGTGCAATGTATATGGTTGCCATGACAACCTCAAGTAATAGTGATTCTATCTTACCTTAGCAGACACCACTAAATATCATTGCAATGGTTATGAATTTCTGAATCTTTTAAGCCCTGTATGAGTTTGAATTTGAAACTGTCTGCTGTTCATTGGTGCAACTGAGCTCATCTATCAAAAACACCTCTCTGAAGTATGTGCAGAGACCCTCTGCTTTCCATTTATCTCTGCAGATACAGATTCCTTCATTGGGCAATGGCCCTTTTGTGTTCCAAATGTACTTACTTACAGGCTGTTTTAGTAGACAGGCATGCAAAAGTGTTTTGAAATACCTCACTCTTGGTGTTGTCACTGATGACTCTGTACAGATGTGGTGAGGTCATGGCCCACTGGATAAGGACAACTTAAACGAAAATTTGAACTCACATTGGTTGCATAGCTGCTTATGGTACATATTCCAATGCATTCATGACAGCAAGTTTTGACCCAATACTTGAAAAGCCTTCAGATTTTTTTGCTGGAAACTACAAGGTGTTCGTGTTGTCCAGAAGTGACTCCTGGTTCCCTTTCGAGTCAGTCTTTCGACACTGCGTCATCGAAGATGTCGCTATGAGGGTTATCCCCTCATTTCTCAAATCTACTGAAGCCTTATGCAATCTCGTGGGGTGGGGTGGGGTGGGGGGTGAATTCGCCCGCCAATGGCGTTCAAGCGCAGAGGTGGGCTCCCCCGCACTATAAGGCGGCGCTGGACGCCATTGCCTCAGAATCTTTCTCCTTCAGCTACAAGAAGCCATCTACAGCTCGCCGTTGTGATACATCATCTATGGGACGGTGTCTGGATTGACATTTTTCTTTCAAATGTCTTCCGGACCGCAGTGTTTCTGCCTTGGTGATGTCCACTCAGAAGCAGTGCTGCAGGAGTCCATCTGCCCTCAATAGCAGCGGTGGCATATTAGCCCGGTTCTGTCAACACTGCATTGAGTCCCCATTAACCCTCTGGGGACCAGAGTGTTTTTGGGGCCCTTGGGATGTTTTGACATGCACTGACATTTGTGCTTTTTTCAGTTATTAATAAACATGTTAATGGCAAAGGTGTAAATTCACTCTATATAGCACAAACTTGGCTACCATGAGATCTGAGCAACATGTATGTACATGTTTGTATTTTTAATAGAATAATGTTTATGCGTGGTTATTGAAAAAAATAAAAATGAAAGTTGCTGAAATAAGACCACAAAACACATATTGATTATTTCTTCACAAGACTTTTGAAAATTGTATCACATAGCCTAGAATATTTGCTCCAAAACTATGTGAGAATCATCCTGACTACTCATTCAGATAAGTCAATAAAGTCTTTTACATTTTTAATGACGTGTTTTGTTTGAGAAAGCTTTATGCAGGAGGCGTGATCTCTCATTAATATGTGTGGCATTCCACACCTGAGAAAGACAAAGACCCTCCCCATAATGTCCCTATTAGGTGCTATCAGGCCATATCATTACAGGAGCCTTGCACAAAGAATGAGGAGATTTAAAAAAGAATGGCTTTTAGATTGTTTGGATTTATATAAGGAAAATACAGGGTGCATACGTCTGGACACTTCTATCACACACCCTTCACCATATAGACATGGTTTTATTTCAGTTCAAAGTTCAAAGTTAGAGTTGGAAACATCTTGAAAAGAAAATTGTCTTTCTCCATAAATGTCTTAGTTTGATCATACATATTTCAAAGTTGAGGATTCATTATTTTGATATAGCTTGAACAAACACTATAACATCTTAGTTGATTAGTTTATTGACAAAACATACTATATATTTAACATATGAGCAGAAACTCCTAAAAAAAGCTTATTTGATGTCTATTTTAGAGTAAAAACTTTATCCAAAACGAGTCAACGAAATGTTGTCTGTTATTTAGTCTGTAACAGTGCGTATCTGTGCGTTCATTCATTCATTCATTCATTCATTCATTCACACACACACACACACACACACACACACACACACACACACACACACACACACACACACACACACACACACACACACACACACACACACACACACACACACACACACACACACACACAAACATGATTCACATTTAACAGTATGCTATTTTTCCGTTTACAGACACTACGTTATTCTATGTCGCGATTAGAACAAAAAACAATTACTTCTCAGCTGAATCTGTTCATCCTCGAAGTGAAAATAAACCCAGTGGTAAATGTCCCAGGATTGTTCCTCATATAGCCGCGCAAGACGACAGTAGATTAATCTGACTAAAAAATAATGTGTGTTTTCAGAGTTTATGGGCGTTAACGCGTCTCAATGTGTTGCTTCACATATTTGCGTTTGAATAGCGCGTGCTCTCCGTGGGCGTGTCACATTACCAGAGATAATCAGCTGAGAGAACGATAATGAGACGGGCTGACACGTCTCTCTTTTTATATAGATGACATAAACGGAGAATAATAATTTTAGTTTTGAATCGGATCATTTAAAAGTACAAACTCAAATGATTTAAAAGATATATTGCTTATGGCTGGGTGAATAGTATTAGCTGAGTTGTGTTGAAGATTAGAGACGTGCTCCAGAAAAAAAGTTCACGGTGACCGAGAGGCAGAACGCACACCCTGTTTATTTTCTTTATTTTACAAAAGCACAATATTTTATTTCGATTGTATGTGGGCACATAAAAAAGTAGACATTTAACAGATTATTTTCTCATATTTCTTAACTCTATATGAACAGAAATGATGGTAGTACTTGAAGTCTATTTTTCTGCTATGTGAAAAAAAACGAGCAAAACGCGCTGGCGCGTTTCTGGTCCCCAGAGGGTTAAACATCGTATACATTTTAAAATCTAGCTGATTACTTACAAAGCACTAAATGGTTTAGCTCCCCAGTACTTGAGAGAGCTCTTAACGCATTATAGTCCTTCACATCTATTGCAATCTCAAAATTCATGCCATTTGATAATCCCTAGAATATCAAAATCAACTGCAGGCAGTAGATCCTTTTCTTCTCTAGCACCTAAACTTTGGAATAGTCTTCCTAGCATTGTTCGAGCAGACACACTCTGTCAGTTTAAATCTAGACTAAAAACACATCTCTTTAATGGCATACACATTATAACATTATAGAACATTATACATTTATATTATTCAGATCAGTTAAATGATTGTTAGGCTGCATAAACTAGGTCAGCCGGAACCAGGAACACTTCCTATAACACCTGATTACATTATAAGAAGAATGGCATCTACGGTAATATAAGTCTCTCTGTTTATCCCGGGGTTTACTATAGGCAGCCGGATCTGGGCCGTATCCAGATCAGATAGTGGGACCTGCGCCTAGACACAATCACAAAGCATGATGTACTCAGGCGTATCCAGATCAGATGGTGGACCTGCGCCTAGACATGACCACAACACATCCCTGAAGTGTTAGCAGAGATTGTGTCAACTAGACTCTCCCCTGTGAAGGCCTCATTGACTCGACAGCCAGTGGCACTGATCTTCAACAAAGCCGTCTCTATACCGGCGTGATGACTCCGATCTTCAACCAGATGGAACTGGATAAATATTCTGAATGTTCCGATGCAATCTGACTTCTGACCTGTAATGCTGCCTGAATCATAATCATACACTGTTCAGGTAGTGAAGGAGAGACGCCTGTTGTGGGAGACGGGAAGGAAAGTCGAAGACCAGAAGAAGGACGGCTTGAAGAACCTGTGGAACCAGCTTAAGGCCAGACTTGCAGACCTGAGGCGTGCTGAGAGGATCAGAAAACGCAGAAGCCACAAGGAGAAAGCAAGGTTGAGTTCCTGCAGGACCCTTTCAAGTTCACCAGAGGTCTCCTGGAGGAGAAGAAATCTGTCAAGTTGCAAATCACCCAGCAGAACCTTGAGGTTTCCATCAAATCACAGCTCAGCGACAGCCAGAAGGAATCCCCACTAGGATCTCCAGGTTACATACCACAGCCCCAAAAGCCCACCTCGCAGTTTGACACTGCTCCTCCAAAATGTTTTCCCTGGCTGCATGGAACACTCCGCTATAATCTGGGATAAAATCCAGACAGGCAAGAGGGATAGATCGGATCTGCACGTAGTCTGGTTGGACTTTGCAAATACCTAGAGGTCAGTTCCCCACCTCCTTTATCTCCTTTGCACTCAACTTCTTCCACGTGCCACTACCCATTCAGACGATAGTGGCCAAGTATTTTATCACCCTCCAAGTGTGCTACACAACCCAAGAGATTTTAACCAGTTGGTATTCGCTGGAGAGGGGCATAGCAATGGGATGTTCCATCTCCCCCATCCTCTTTACTGCAGCATTCGAGATCATCCTGATCGGTGGTAGACAGATGGTTCGAGGAGTCGGGTCCCACATAGGCTTCCAGCCATAAGAAGTTACATGGACGATGTCACCACTATCCTCCAGACAGCTGCGTGCACGTCCAGACTACTCAAAAGGCTGGAGGAGCTGCTAGCATGGGCTTGGGTGTGGATAAAGCCATCCAAGTCCCGTAGCCTTTCAACTGCATAGCCTTCACTGCTTCTCAGTGAGCTGTGAGAAAATTCCTCTCATTGTGCACCAGCCAAGTCATCTTCATTTATATAGCGCTTTTAACAATATAGATTGTTTCAAAGCAGCTTCACAGTGATAATAGGAAATTACAGCAACAGAGATTGTTTTGGCTTTACAGCAGCTCTAGCATAGAGTTATTGTCCAGCTGAAGTTAGTTTTGATTGATTGATTCACTTCTGTTGCAAATATTATTAGTTATTAACCCTCTGGGGTCTGAGGTGTTTTCTGGGCCCTGGGGGTGTTCTGACATGCTCTGACATTTATGCTTTTTTCTGATATTTGTGACATTTTCATGGCTAGCGTCTGTTTACACTGTATTCAGCACAAACTCTGCTACAATAATATGTCAGCAGCATGTATGTAAAAGTTTTTAGTTTTGAGATAATGACGTTTATGCGTGGTTTGTGAAAAAACTAAAAAACATTGTCACTGAAATAAGGTCATGAAACCCATACTAATTATTTCTTCACAAGACTTTTGAATATTTGCTTCAAAACTGTGAAAATCACCCTGACTACACATTCAGATAAGACAATATATTGATTTAAAATTTGTAAGACATATTTTGTGTAAGAAAGCTTTATGCTTAAAGCTTAAAGCTTTTATAGAAAATATAATATTTTATATAAAATATTAACAATAGCCTAGATAGCAGGCAGCCTATAAATCGTTAAAAAGGAACACTTCAGTAACACTACACTAGAGAAAAATATATGGATTATCATATGTTACTTCAAACGTTTCCAAACGTTACGACGTTATGAAATGAGATTGGAGTAAAAACATGAAGCCTAATGTTTGGTGCGTTTATCTTTTCAAACCCACAGCGCGAGTGACTCAAACTCACAGCGCGTGCAGAGGACATTTACTGAAGCGATAGAGCCGCTCCAAACTATGAAACATTAATCTTACCATATTATACATATCTACGTGTGAGCAGATATCCACAAACACAGTATTTAACAGTAAACACAGGTCTAAACATTATAATATTCACCATGAATAAACACTCATACGAGCCTACTGTTATATCGTGCTGTGTTTAATTATCGAACATAAAAACATTCTCGTGTGGTACATGTAGGCCTATATACATTTAGCATTAGGCTTCATGTTTTTACAATCACATTTCATAGCGTACATTTTAGTCTGGCACCAGTTTAACTAGTAGCTACAATGTAAAGTTTATGCAACAATAACATGCTACTATTAGTGTCTTACCTTAAAAATCGTTCTCATAATCAAATCGTGTTCTTCTAATTCTTCTGAGGTAAATCCAAGGTAAACAGCACAGCACAAACAACTGGATGAAAAGCAGAGCAGTACTGAAGTCGCTGATTCTTTGTTTTGAGGTGATGAGGGTGGTAACAGCTCTGCGTTCCTCTGCGTGGATCATTTGCATATGAACAGCTTGTGCGCGTGTGGGCGTGGTCACATTAGCGCTAATCAGCTAGGGCTGGAGAAACTGTACATGTCGTTGCTTTCATGCGAATTACTTAAACAGAGAATATTTGTTTTTGATATGATTTACATCATTTAAAAAGGGAGACTTCAAGCTTCGTAAAGACGTATGTTTCATGTCACAGTGATAAGCATTCGCTGAGTTATAGGTCATTTTCTGCCGCGTTTCAGAATGAACTTCACATTGAGAGAGACAGGAGAACACGCATCATGTTTATTTTCTTTATTTTACGAAAAACACAACATTTTGTTTTTATTATGAGTGCACACAAATAAAAGACATTTAACAGTTTTGAATGATGTGTAACACTTATATGTAAGATCAAAATCAACAGAGTATTTTGAGTTTGTTTTGCACTGATAAAAAAAAAAAAAAAACGAGCCGATCACGCCGGCGTGATTGCCGACCCCAGAGGGTTAACTTAGGGGCCACTAACATGACACCGTTCTTACAGAAAACACTCAACGCGCTCCGGCCCGCTCATCCGCACAAAACAGTGCCTGGTGGCTCGAGAAAGCAAACCCTGAAATAGATTCAAAGGTGCAAGCCTTAAATAAAAAAAAATAAAAAACCGGCTATCTCTGCTGTACCCAGTCTGGACCCATCAGACACACACTAATTATTCATTATATACAAAGGTTTGTGAAACTCCAAAACTAACATCCCAAATGAAACGAACACAAGGGCAGAAACCGTGTCATGTTACAGGGCTGATAAGAAGATTTTTACGACCTCCTCAGGAATGTGGCCACGTGCACAATTGAGAGACAATAGGGAGACAGAAACCCTCTTTAAAACAGACTTTGCTGCATTAATCATAGACTAACTGATCTATAAATGAACATGCTTCATAGCATTGCGTAAATGATTTACTGTCTTGTGTACTATTATGTATATATTATGGTATGTACCCTGGTATACAACCAACTAACGGTCAATGTAACCCAGTGGTTCTCAAACTTTTTCGGTCATTCCCCACTTTGGACAAGGGGGAATTTTCAAGCCCCACTGCCCCCATCGCCCCGACACAATGCTAATGAAATACGTAACAAGCTTAAAATGTTCCAATTTATTGAAGTAACAAGTAGTATCAGTATAGTAACAAGTTGTATCTAAATACAAACTAACTATCTACATCAAATAACAGCAAGTTCAAAAATAAAGAAAATGAAGTGCATCTGTGTCATAACTTGCATGGAATTCAAAAATAGAGCAAATAAAAGTGCCTCAAAAATAGAAAAGAAAGAAAAGTGCCACTTTGCAATCTGTTAAAAAAAGAAAAGAAGAGAAATCCATTTGGCAAGACAGGTCTATTTATCCCTGCATTAGTGACTGCAATGAGCCTGTTTTGCATTGCACAATTTCTCAAAGCAGGGTTGCAGGCTTGATACTGCCACTCTCAAATCATGTTCAATGTTCAGAGAAATTTCATGTCTTGTCGTAAGCCACAACATAATGACGTCACATATTTTCCAACCCAGCGCTCAGCCCCCACTTATGCATGAAACAGCTTCCAGCGCGCCTGGCTACCCATCGGCGCAAAACATAGGCTACATATCTATGGGCGCAAAAGTTTGTTCCGCTACAATTAATATGCCGACGTCACGTCAATCATTATTTTGGGGGTGGGGAATTCCTGTTAGTTGTTGTCGCCCCCGGGGGTGATCGGTCTAATAAGCGGCAAGACATAGCTATAAGGACGGTTTGCTCTCACACGCGCTGCATTAATAGTCACACACACACACACACACACACGCGCGCGCGGGCGGGCAGTCACTCTCTACTCTAGTGCGCGGTCTTGCTCCAGATTCCGGGAGATTGGATCTCATTTGCGGGCGTCAAGGAGCCGCTATCAATATGCGGGAGACTCCCGGAACTTCCGGGACATTTGGGATGTCTGGATAAAGATATAAAGGCATAAAAAGGAAAATTTCCTCCCGTTTGGCGCGCCCCACCTGTCACGTCTCTATTCCCCACCAGTGGGGCGCGCCCCACACTTTGAGAACCGCTGATGTAACCTCACATGTATCATGCCTTTTACCTAATTAATCCTCATTTAATGACTCGCACTTTGATGTACATCACCTTCTTCTAGAATGCAGTGTGGATGTGTTATATCTATCTGAGCATTAATGAAGGTAACCATGCTTGGGACAAAGACTGGTAAATTAACTAGAGTAACCTTCCCACTCGGACATTTCATTTTGCTTATTGGTCCAGTCAACCCTTAGGGGTTGGATCTTTTCTCAGGCTTTATTAGGGACAGTCCACATGTGACCTCCCTCTCTTAGTTTTTCATCCAGCCGCAACACTGTTTCTGGTGATACTGGGGAACCCCCTCCCCCTCCACGGGGGCCCAGGGCTCAGCAGGCCTTGATCCAACCAGATATGCAGTCATGAGAGAACATGAGAGAAGACTCTCTCACAAACTCTCTCACAAAGAACCAAGGACAATCTCAGGAGTTTGGAACCAGGACTCCAACCAACAACGACTCCAATCACCCACTCTTCCGACTTCCTCACTTCTCCGGGGTGCTCGGCGTGTCCTCAACAGGGCCCAGGGCCCCAGGCCTTGACCAAATGTGCTCATGGAGAAAGATAACTTTCAAACAACTGCCACTTGCCACTGCCGGAACCCTCAACGACTTAAATTTTCCACAACTTCAAGAATTGTTCCCACTACAAAATGCAAGTATTCAATTCAATGAAATGTGAAAATGAAATGCTGTTGGTTCTTCTCATAGTTAGATGGATCTTCTCCATCGTTACATCATTCCATCTCTCACTCCTTTTTCCTACCCATGTATTTATGTATGTTTGTTTAGTTTATTCATGTTTATGATTTAGTTAATAAAACTTGTGCACTTTATGTATTTGGTTCTGATTCACTGCTTGCAAACAAAGTCTCTTTTACGATCTTGATCTTGCTACATGCTCAAAGCGCTGTACATGCTAAGAAATAATTATTCTTCTGTGGCCATTGAAGATACCCTTTTCTTAGAATTAAGTAATAATCAAAAGAGTTCGCTGGACGAACTGATTAATTGATTGTAATATTAATTTAGCCATGTCAAGTTAATCCAATTAACTGACCCAAATATTCATAATTAATCATAACAAGTTATTATTGATTATTAATATTTC
This sequence comes from Rhinichthys klamathensis goyatoka, assembly GCF_029890125.1. NCBI lineage: Eukaryota > Metazoa > Chordata > Actinopteri > Cypriniformes > Leuciscidae > Rhinichthys > Rhinichthys klamathensis. The sequence goes on from NW_026606632.1 coordinate 2,026,531, forward strand.
CTATAGCTAACTTCTACGGTGGCCGAGAGAGCTCAACGCGCTGCAACTGAATAAAACACATGCAAATAGGAAAAAAAGCATGCAAATAGAAAAAAACACATGCAAATAAAATAAAATGCATGCAAATAGAAAAAAACGCATGCAAATAGAAAAAACGCGTGTAAATAAAAAAACACCCGCAAATTAAGAAAACATCTTCATCAGTTTCATAACACACGTGTGCTCCAAATACTCACAACACCACCAAATAAAGAAGCGTGCTGCAAATAACACAGAACACAACGGAAATGTTTCCAGGGGAATCAAATAAGTGACGAACCCGGCTGGGTCGTGCTGGCATCAAGGGGGTAATCCATCGACCGGAAGTTGAAGCCGGCCGGGTGCCGCCATGTTGTAGCAGAACTTCACTTGCGTTAGCATTTCCATTGACTCCCATTCATTTTTGCGTCACTTTGACAGCGAATAACTTTACATCTGAGGCGTTTAAAGACTCCATTTGTCCATTATTTATTTCTAAAGAAACACGACAATGTATAAAGGGCTCCATTACCTTCTATGTTACACTATGGCCCCGTAGAAACAGATTTAGTAAAAATAGGCTAACGATTGCGTCATAACCACTCGACTCTGTCGCGCTGTACAGAAATGATGTTTTATTAACAAAGTTTGGGAGGAGCACGTTCAGATAATTAAACCTAATTAAACACACGTGGAGCACATTCAGATAATCAAACCTAATTAGACACGAGTGGTGCTTAATCAACGAGTTAAGCGCTGTGTATATATACAGCAAACTTACCTCCGTTCATTGACAGTTTAACAGCATCCCTCCACCACCCCATCTCCTCACTTATAGTCCTAATACTCTTACAACAACGGGGGGAGTACTCTGGGTTCGGGCAAAATTCCGAGCTCGGAGCCCTCCCCCCGGACAGCACGCCAAATACGCATAATCTTTACTCTGTTTAATTGATGTAAGTGTGAACTCGTGAAATTACCGTACAGACAGGAGGAGAAGCTCGCAGGCAATCGGGGGGACGTCCCGTCAAGGGAGAAGCCCATAGATAATGAGTCCATAAAAGCAACGGAATTCTTACTCCTGCTCACTCACGCCAAAGAACTCTTTGCTCAAGTTCCCCGTCTCTGCAAGATTAACGTTGGCAGTTTTCACGCACAGCTACTAGAAGATTAACGTCTGTCAGACAGGTTGCTCACGTCATCAAGCTTAGTTTGAGTCGGTCTGAGTCTGCGCGTCAGGAACGGAAGTTCTCAAAAATCGCTAAAAGTGGGCTTCAACTGTCTCAACTGAGTTCCAATGAGATCGCTCTGTCCATTTCTTTTACTGTCTATGGCTGGCATAGATATCCACAAATCTATGCGTGCTGGTGCTTACAGCTTAAAATGATACTTTATTTATTTATTTATTTGTGCAAAACATACAGAGATTACATTTTTTATGACATACAACTTGTATACAATGTACAAAATGTATTAACAATATGTTCAATGTCATCAGAATACAAATGAGAAAAGAACAATGAGCTGGAAACTAAAATAAATAAATAAAAAAGATAAAGAAGAAAACCATGAAGGAAAGATATTTATCTATACATCAGTTACACTGTACAAATTGTTTCATGTTATTACATTTTCATAAAGAAAAGTTTCGTAAGAAATGTTAGGTAATGTAGGGTCCAAAAATTTTAAGTTGAGACACACAGATATATAACGCATATTTTAAAAGCTTTTATGTAAACTAAAAATAAAAATGTTTTTGCAACTGTTATGTTAACAGCATTATATTTCTGTCATAAGACCGGCTGATGGACACCGTGCTGCGTTGTCATGGGAACAACCCAGGTGAAAATGAGGAAATTACGTTGTCTGTCGTTGCTCCTTAATCAAGTGCGTCCCACACGGCTGCCTAACAGCACACTAGAGCCCTGCTCACTCCACAGTCCCACTTTAACTGCCCTTCGAAGGGAGTATGGCATAGGGAAGCTCACGAGCAATATAAGCACGTCCCAGCCGGGTTCGTCACTTATTTGGTTCCCCTGGAAACATTTCCGTTGTGGTCTGTTATTTGCAGCGCGTTTCTGTATTTGGAGCACACGTGTGTTGTGAAACTGATGAAGATGTTTTTTTTAATTTGCACGCGTGTTTTTCTATTTGCATGTGTTTTTTTCTATTTGCATGCGGTTTTTTCTATTTGCATGCGGGTTTTTTTCTATTTGCACGCGTTTTTTTCTATTTGCATGTGTTTGCTTCAGTTGCAGCGCGTTGAACTCTCTCGGCCACCGTAAACTTCCTTACACTGCGCAAACCTCCAAAAGGCAAACCCGCGAAAACGCAGATGGCATGCACATGTGCATCACGTGTTTAGTCTATAGGTATGCGCGTTTGAATATATATGTGCACAGGCGTGTAGTCCTTCTTTACAAACCAACCCTCAACAAACTACTCGTCTGGCCTTAAAAATGTATAATAAAGAATTATTTATCACTTCCGTGTAGCCACGTGAACCGGAATTATCCTTACAACGTTTTATCTGTACAGAGTAGAGATGCGCGGATGGGCTATTATTTCATCCGCAACCGCATCACAAAACTCATCATCCGTCCGCCATCCATCCGCACCAACGTTTTTGACCAATTTTCAAAACCGCACCCGCCCGCCATCCGCTGATTGGGCAATTCAAGGCGCTGCTGATGACAGCCGCGAGACTAGAAAGCTCTCAGAATATCAGCAGTGAACTCCTCTCCGATCGGCGCGCAGGGACAAAAATAAATAAATAAATAGCCTAAATTAAACACACTTCGGCAAACCTGACCTTATCTGATAGGCTACTGTACAATATGTTCATTGTAGCCTAATAGAAAACGCATTTTGGCACACAATTTCAACATGCTGCTATTGTATGGGGCGCCAACAATGTTACGTGACAGTTCTCCATTACGGACGCGAACACTCAGAAAGCGGCACTAAAAGACTTTCAAACTTTCACAGAGGCCTCAAAAAAGCACAAAGCCTTTCTGTAAAGCGAATTTCGTTTTGTATTAATTGTATCTTCATCTTCATAGCTGATGGCGCACCAACGAAAAAGCCTATAGTGACTTCGGCGTTTCTTTAATATCGAGGCTCTATAGTTTATTATATGATTGTTAGGCCTGTTGATGGTATAAAATGAATTGCACTGTGCCTGAAAAAGACGCGCTCTCCGCTCTCTTCCCGTGCATTCAAAATTAACGGGAGTCTTCAGAACAGGCTCGTTCAGCGTCAACAGCACCGAATTTAGCTCCAATGTCAATCAACGTCTGGGCCACTTGGTGGAATCCTTTACCAGAAACAATATCGAACGGGCGCATATCAAGAGAGCGCACAACTTATTCCAGGCAACACTTTTCTGACCTTCTATTTCCTTTGTTTTTAATTCTCCTTTTTTGAGTTTGTCACGTACCTCCTTCGCCGGCGTTGCCATCTCTGATAACAACAAGCAGTCTCTGCATAGACTCGAGCTGATGAAAATTAGACTATTTCAAAGTGTGCTCGATTTATTTTATTTTGATTGGTTCAACCGCCCGCCACCCGCCCGAATTTAATTAAAATATTTTTTTTCGTCCCGTCATCCGCCCGATCCGCGGTTTATCCGCGGAGTCCGCAGCTGTAACCGCCAACCGCGCATCTCTAGTACAGAGGTAAAGGGAAGGGAAGGAGGCCTTCACAAGGGAGAGACTTGTTGACACTTCAGGACTGCAATGTCGTCTGGTTCAGGCGCAGGTCCTTCATTCATATGGGCGGCAGTGGCTCAGTGGTTCATGTAGGTTGTCTACAAACCGGAAGGTTGGTGGTTCAATCCCCGGTTCCACCTGACCAAGTGTCGAGGTGTCCATGAGCAAGACACCTAACCCCAGCTGCTCCCAACGAGCTGGATGGCGCCTTGTATGGCTGACACTGCTGCGGTGTGTGAATGAGTGAGTGAATGGGTGAATGTGAGGCAAAATGTAAACCGCTTTGATGGCCATTGGGTCTGTGAAAGCGCTATATAAATGCAGTCCATTTACCATCAGATGTGGTGATAAAAGATCCGGCGGACTGCGGTAAACCTCGGGATAAACAGAGAGACTAGTATTAGCGTAGACGCCATCCTTCTTATGATGTAACAAGGATTTATGGGAAGTGTTCCCGGTTCCGGCTGACCTAATCTATGCAGCCTAACATTGAATTATAGAAGTATATAATGTGTTATGTGTATGCTAGGTCAAAGAGATGTGTTTTTAGTTACGTCGTAGGCTATGTGTAGCACGCGTACCCTTCGGCGTACACTTTCAAATGAAAGATTGGTATCAAAGAGCACACCCAGGTTCCTAACCGACGACGAAGACTTGACAGAGCAGCCATCAAGTGTTAGACAGTATTCTAGGTTATTACGTGAGGAAGTTTTTTGTCCAATAATTAGAATCTCTGTTTTTTCAGAATTAAGTTGTAGGAAATTACTAGTCATCCAGTTTTTTATATCAGCTATGCATTCCGTTAATTTTGTGAATTGGTAAGTTTCGTCAAGGCTTGAAGAAATATAGAGCTGAGTATCATCAGCATAACAGTGACAACTAATGCCATGCTTCCTAATGATATCTCCCAAGCGTAGCATGTACAGAGTGAACAGCAAAGTTCCGAACACTGAGCCTTGTGGTACGCCATACTGAACTTTTGATCGATAAGACATCTCTTCATTTACTACTACAAACTGATAACGGTCAGATAAGTATGATTTAAACCATGCTAATCCAATTACTCTAATGCCAACATCATTTTCAAGTCTGTTTAAAAGAATGTTGTGGTCAATGGTATCAAATGCAGCACTAAGATCGAGTAACACAAATAGAGAGATACAACCTTGATCGGATGATAAGAGCAAATCAATTGTGACTCTAATGAGAGCTGTCTCAGAACTATGGTACAGTCTAAATCCTGACTGAAAATCCTCGCAGATACCATTACTTTCTAAAAAGGAACATAGTTGTGGGGATACTGCCTTTTTACTATCTTTGACAGAAAAGGTCGATTCGAGATCGGCCTGTAATTGACTAATTATGTAGGATCGAGTATCCTAATGACAAAGATTAATTAATGATGTTAAGAAGAGGATCTATGACCTCTGGAAGCATCTCTTTCAATAGATTAGTCGGTATAGGGTCTAACATACATAACATACAACATACGACGCCATACACGCTGTCTGCCATCTGCCCTGTACAGTGAAAACCAGGATTCATCCGTGAAGAGAACACCTCTTCAAAGTGCCAGACGCCATCGAATGTGAGCATTTGCCCACAAATCGGTTACGACGACGAACTGCAGTCAGGTCGAGACCCCGATGAGGACGACGAGCATGCAGATGAGCTTCCCTGAGACGGTTTCTGACAGTTTATGCAGAAATTCTTTGGTTATGCAAACCGATTGTTGCAGCAGCTGTCCGGGTGGCTGGTCTCAGACGGTCTTGGAGGTGAAGGTCCTGGGCTGGTGTGGTTACACGTGGTCTGCGGTTGTGAGGCCGGTTGGATGTACTGCCAAATCTTCTGAATCGGCTTATGGTAGAGAAATGAACATTCAATTCATGGGCAACAGCTCTGGTGGACATTCCTTCAGTCAGCATGCCAATTGTACGCTCCCTCAAAACTTGCGACGTGGCATTGTGGTGTGTGATAAAACTGCACATTTTAGAGTGGCCTTTTATTGTGGCCAGCCTAAGGCACATCTGTGCAATAATCTTGCTGGCTAATCAGCATCTTGAAATGCCACACCTGTGAGGTGGATGGATTATCTCGGCAAAGATAATTATGCTCACTAACACAGATTTAGACAGATTTGTGAACAATATTTGAGAGAAATAGGGCTTTTGTGTACATAGAAAAAGTCTTAGATCTTCGAGTTCAGCTCATGAAAAATGGGGGCAAAAACAAAAGTGTTACGTTTATAATTTTGTTCAGTGTAAGAAGAGGCTCTATAACTTCTGGAATCATTCCTTTCAGTAACTTAGTAGGTTTAGGCTCTTACATGCTGTACATGTTGTTGATTTTGGTGATATTCCACTGCTCCGGGTGGTGTTCACGGTGTGTGTGTTAGTGTTCAATAATCACTGCTGTGTCTGTGCACTTGGATAAGTGAAATGCAGAGCACACACTCTGGCTACACGTCACGTCACTTTAACAAGTTTAGACAATTCTTCATCTCTTATAGCAGGGGTCTCAAACTCAACTTAACTGGGGGCCGCTGGAGGTAGAGTCTGAGTCAGGCTGGGCTGCATCAAGTATTCCACAAAAAAATAGTATTCAAGTATTCCAAAAAAGGAGCACAACTGATCCAATATTCTCAATCTTTATTATTAACCTTTCTTCTGAACTGTTCCTCTGAATTTGAACATTCCTTTCTGTACATGATTGGTTCTTCATGAGCTGTCCTTCTGACAGTTGAAGTTCATTTTTACAAACTTTCTTTGTCTTTTCCTTATACACAACATCTTTGTGATACTTCATTTTACAAACATTCTTTTTCTTTTCCTTATACCACATATTTGTAATACTTATATTTGCTCATATCCTTTTTATTTTCAATATGATATTGAATGTTTTTTTGGAAGGCACATTTCCTTTTATTATACTTAGAAAAACAATTATTGCTTTTGAAATACAAATATTTGCAGTCATGTCTGCCCGTCTTATTGAGTTCTTTCTACACATGTATAGTGTCTCGGGCAAATTACTGACTTTGCACAAATCAAAGCAAACCTTCTTATCAACCTGTTGGACACATATAGAGCATCACAGTCCCGCCCACAGCCAGAACGTAAACGTAACCATACATGGTAGACTTAAAACCAGCTACGGCTGTACTAAGCGATTGTATATGCTCATACAAACGGCAAAAGTTCATGGGGCACTAACCTTGTTTCAAGATAAATGCCTTTTTTTCGCGATGTCTTGGATAAGTACTTTATTACCCACAACCCTGAACAATCCCACAATCCCACAGTGATGCATCTGATTGGTGGAAGTCTTGTAACCATCTGGTTAAACCCCGCGAAGGTCCGTGAAGACTGAAGATCGTGTAATGACGTAGGGCTAGTTCATTGGTCGCACGTCAGAGGCGCCCGCGGTTTGCCATGACAAAATATATTTAATCTAGTTACCGGTATTATTATTCAGAGGCCCTAAATTTTCAAGAGTAACTCCTAGAGCTACAAACACAAAACATGGCGCAAACGTTCAGGCTGGTATGGCTCGTGTTATATATTTTCAAACTAATCCGCCTTACACAATTCCTATAGCAGACTTCCGAATAGGCTCAAATTTTTTATCTGGTAATGACTGATATAGATAGATAGATAGATAGATAGATAGATAGATAGATAGATAGATAGATAGATAGATAGATAGATAGATAGATAGACAGACAGACAGACAGACAGACAGACAGACAGACAGATAGTTACACAATCTCTACAGACAGATAGATCATTACACGATCTTCCGTCCTTCGGATGAGACGTTAAACCGAGGTCCTGACTCTCTGTGGTCATTAAAAATCCCAGGATGTCCTTCGAAAAAGAGTAGGGGTGTAACCCCGGCATCCTGGCCAAATTTGCCCAGTGGCCTCTGTCCATCATGGCCTCCTAATCATCCCTATATACTAATTGGCTTCATCACTCTGTCTCCTCTCCACCAATAAGCTGGTGTGTGGTGGGCGTTCTGGCGCAATATGGCTGCCGTCGCATCATCCAGGTGGATGCTGCACATTGGTGGTGGTTGAGGAGATTCCCCCCTTCCATATGTGAAGCGCTTTGAGGTCCCAGAAAAAGCGCTATATAAATGTAACGAATTATTATTATTATTATTATAGTATCATCACCATATAAAAAAATGTTGCATGTGATGTCCTCATTCATATACTGAAACAAATGTGTGTGTGTGTGTTGGTGTAGAGCCGCCACCTGAGGGGTCTGGTTGGAGTCAGCTGGAACTAGCAGCAGTAATTCTTGTGCCGTCGTGCCTGGTGTGTGTAGGTGTCGTTCTGGGAATGTGTGCCGTACAAAACCTGCGATGCACACACATTAAAGCCCACAAACAGGATCCAGAGGAACCCCTGGATGACCATACTCTGGTGTCACCTGACAAATGCCTGAAAGAGCTCATCTATGACATGAGCACCTCTGGCTCTGGTTCAGGTGAGAGCTGGCTGTGCACAAAAAAACAAAAAACAGAGTACCCAAATGTTAGTTATCATATGTTTTTCTTAATAACATGAATATGGCAGAATAGGTTACTCAAAAAAATGAAAATTATTCTATTGTTTACTCACCTTCATGTGATTCCAAACCAGTTGAATTTCTTTATTCCTTCAAAAAAAAAAAACTGTATAATGGTGAATGAGAACAAATGTTGTTAAGCTCCAAAATTGGCAAAAATCACCATAAAAGTGACATGAATGTATCATGACATGACTTCTAGTCAGATGATGTTCCTCATTTATACAGTGCGTGCACAAATATTATGCAAGTATTCCACCCCCCCCCCCAAGAACATTTTACCAATTCCATACCACATCAATCTTAACAACTATATTTATTTTGTATATAAATATACATATAGAATCATTTCTATCATGACAACTCTCCGAAGATTTTTAGCATGGTAATGGATATGACAATGTTAATGTATTTGGTCTTGGCGGAATAGATCTGCTCTGCTGCTGCTGCTGAATTGCTGCTGCTGTTGTTGTCGATTATTGCTGCTGCTGTTGATTATTGCTGTTGTTGTCGATTATTTCTGTTGTTGTCGATTATTGCTGCTGCTGTTGATTATTGCTGTTAGATTATTGCTGCTGCTGTTGATTATTGCTGCTGCTGCTGCAGAGCAAGTACAGGAACTTGCTACTGCCAATACATATGCCGATACACTGCTGTTAGTATGTAAGACATATTGCTGCTGCAGAAAATAGCATATCAATTACCCATAGCAGATCTATACAGGTGAAGCTGGGTAAAGTGGAGAGTTTTAGAGAGGAACTCTGAAAGCGCGGTGCAAACTGCTATAGTGTATGGTAAACAGCCATTTAAATGTTAATCAGCAAGCTCATTGGCTGCAGATGCGACATGTACCAATCAGCTTGTGCCAAGTAGTTAACGCTGTAAATATCATCAGCATTAACGACCCATCAGCCTGCGCCATCTAGAGTTTCATGACATAATTAGTCATTTATAGGTGATATATCATTGTTAACAGCACCACTTCCTTTTGTACCACTGTTTGAAGAATGTATCTTCCAGGATCTGGCAGTAAGTTTTTGGAGTTCATCAAGTCCAGCTCCTACCCTGAAAGGTCTGTCTTGTTCATTGTTAGTAGCAGCTCGCACCATGACTCCCTCGCCACCGTGCTGTGGTCTGACTTGAACTGGCGCTGGTTCGGCGGCAACTAGTCGGAATTTAGAAGTCCTCCGCTTGAGAGGATTCCAGAGAACGTAAACTTTGGTTCCGACCACATTAGCTCCCAAGCAAAATAGAGGAGAGGTTGATCATATAAATTTGATAAGAAGGTGCGCAACACTATTTATAGGCAACATTTTTGTGCTAGAACGCTTGTTTTTAAGCGGGAATGTAAATTAGATTAGCACCTAACCATGGACATAAAAGCCACACCACACAAATGGCTTTTAATTGGTTTATTTTGTTAACAAATATGTCACTATAATTGTTAAGTTCTTTCCATCGATCAATTTCTTACTTTCACATTTAAAAGATTCCATGAGGTTAAATACCCTACTTGGTCAGTCTGCACAAATAACGATCAACATGCTTGTTTGCTTTGAGGCCCCTTTAAATAAAGTTTAAAAAAAGCATTTGATCTATGTCAGAGCGTCCACAAATCTATTTATGGTGTCTTTGGCTCTCGCCGGCGGCAGTGTGAACGCACAGTTAGCCAAGTCCCTGAGAAACTGACACCTTGTACTTCTGAAGACTCCAGGTAGTTTGTAATTCTGGAAAAAAAGTTACTTATAGTCAACAGCACGTTCAAAAGGGACCATCAAAATAAAGTATATTTTGTACAAATAAAATACCATCAATATTATTAAGGAAAATAATTGTGAAACCACCAGGAACTAATGTCTTTTGCAGTTAACATGCATCTTTTCTTCTTAACCTGTTTTTTTTTTGTGTGACCCTGCTGACCCAATGAGCATTTTGCTGTCCAATGGTCACACCTTTATTGTACAATTTCTGTAGTCTGCATTCTTCTTATGGGCATTTAATAGTTTCTGACTTTTCAGTATGAGTTAAAACTGTTTTTTTGTCCACTTTTACCTGTGAGAGTTTACCTGAACATAAGCAATTATATATCACTTATAAACGATTATATACAAAATTGATAGTAGTTATTAAGATTGATGTGGTTTGGAATTGGTAAAATGTGCTTGGAAAAAATATGATAAGAATATTGACTTGCATAAAAATGATGCACACACTGTAAGTTAATTTAGATAAAAGTGCCTGCTAAATGTACATTTCCATCTGTTCTTCATACAACGCTTTGTATGACATCATATGAGATGAGTCATATTTATCTGAGATGAGTCATATTTATGAGTCATGTGGATTACTTCTATGTTTTGTTTTGTTATATGTGTATGTTTGAATACACTGTGTTACAAATTATTATGCAAGTGACATATCAGGGTTTCAATACAATAAACATTCAGATTTTAGTTTTTCAAAGAAATTGTTTGTTTGTTTGTTTTATTTACCATATCTTTTTAGATAACTGGTATCAATCTCAGACAGGTTTGTTTAGTAATTTGCCAGGTCTTCTTAGGTAAATGAAAAACCTACTTAAAGAGGTTGTTCCACATTTTAAAGCAAGTCAAAGCTCCCTTTCTGTCGGTCACTTTCGAGGTTGTGTCGCAATACAGACACAAGGGGTCACTCTTGGGTGCCCCAAACACCTCTGACTTATTCAGAAAAGGCCAATGGAATTGGCATGTGGAATTTGCATGTCTGGCCATGCCCCCGGACATACATACGGGTATATAAGTTGGCTGGCGTGCATCTTACACTTCAACTTTGTTCTTTGGAGCCTAAGCACAGTGTCTCTTCATGAGAAGCAATATTTCCATTAACCTTGTAACTGCTGCTGGAAGCAGAGCACACATCAGTGGTCACTCTCAATGTGTTGCACAGACAAGTGCAGGGAGTTCCCCTGGGTCCATCAGTGGTGATCTGAAAGAGGCAATTTCCTTAATAAAAGAGCGAATTTCTCTAAAAGAGCTGCACGGCAGATCGCGTCTTTTTAAAGATGGTGTTCCTTCCTTTTCCTTCTGGTTGCAGAATGGCCATGAGCACTGTCTTCAGTGAATGGGCTGTGCTCCTGCTGAAACAACATTTGTGGATGGGTCATGTGGCGGTGAGCTCTGAGGGCAATCTGGGGGTTACAATGGGAGAGTTTCCTCCAGGTGAATCCCTGTGGACCTCTCGTTCCTTTAGCATGCTCGTGTTCCCCGGTCGAGTTTGAGGATGAGTTAGGCGGTTCGCCCACAGGCGAGCTTAATTTCTAATTCGGGGGAACCCGAGTTGGCAGCCGCGAGCATCAGGATTGAGTGACCCTCCGCCCCAGTCCCGTTCTTCCCGTGCACGAGGATAAGTCGTGAAAGGCACCTTTTTCTGCCAGAACATTCTTTTCTGGTTCCTCCGTCCTCACTACCCACGATGGTGGGGTACTCAACTCAGGTTGAGCGTGCAATTGTAGTTCATTATTGCCCGCAAAATGCCGCCACTTGAAGTAATTGTCTGAGGCTCCTATCCAAAGCTTGTAAGTCGGCCCTGCATGCAATGGCCATCCTGCAAATCTACCAGGTTCTGACACAAAGGTAATGCAGGAACTGCATTCGGCAACCGACTGTGCCCTTCGGGCTACGAAGGTTACGGTGCAGGCCCTGGGTCGGGTGATGTCCACACTTGTGGTCCAGGAGCACTACCTATGGCTAAACCTTGGCAAGATGCGGGATGCCGAGAAGGAACACTTTCTTGATTTTCCCAAGGTGGATAGACAGGGCTTGGAGAAATGCCTGTCCACCTCCATCCTGCTGTGCTTGGCAGGTCTTTGGGGAACAACCTGATTATTAGGTCCCTGAGAGGTGTACGGAGGTTGAATCTTTCAAGGCCTCGCCTCATCCCCTCTTGGGATCTTTCTTTGGTCCTACATGCCTTGCAGAAAGATCTTACAAGCCCTTTTTAGCCCTTACAATTAGTTGAGCTTAGTCCCCTCTCTATGAAGATCTCCTGATTGCGCTGACCTCCATCAAGAGGTTGGGGGACCTACAAGCCTTCTCTGTTAGTGATTTGTGCCTGGAGTTCGGGCCAACACACTCTCACATGGTCCTGAGACCCAGTCCCGGATATGTGCTCAAAGTGGTAAACTTTAAAGCAATCCCTCCTCATGAGGGACACCCAGCCCTTTCTCTGTTGTGTCCAGTGCGCGCCTTGCTCATATACCTGGACCGCACACAGAGCTTCATAAGATCTGAGCAGCTCTTTGTCTGCTTTGGGGGTCTGCAGAAGGGGAAGGATATATCCAAACATAGATTGGCCCACTGGATTGTGTGGGCCAATTCTCCATTCTCCGTGCAATTTGGGAGTGAGAGCTCATTCCACTAGGGGTATCGCAGTGTTTCATTAGCAGACAAATGTAAAGCTGCGGGCTGAGCTATACCCAACACCTTCACAAGATTCTATAATCTCCCTATGGAACTAGTTTCGTCTTGAGTCTTGGGTAACAAACAGGTAAAACTTGGACAACTGGTTGTGTGCAGTGCTTGCACAGGCGCCCTCCCCCTTTCTGAGGTGGTAACGTGCACCTTTTTGTCCCAGAGACTTCCCTAGGTTTGGTGATCCAGAACATCTTTTCTACCTCCTAGCACTTGACGGTAGTGAGTTCAGTGGAGGAACTCACCACCAGGCCCATTACTCGTGGTATAGCCCTTTCAGGGTTCAGGGTAATCGGGCTAGTGCTCCGTATGTAGTGGTTCCCTAATGGTGACCTATATGATGCATTCTTCCATTGTTCAGTTTCCCTATTGGTGAACCCAGTGTCTTCCCCTGGATGGAGCTAGCTCCGTCACCAATTGTTGTGGCCGGTAGTCTCCCCCTCATCAGCTGGAGCCCTCCACAGGGACTCTTTCCCATCTGGCGAGTCCTTAGGATGTATTTTCCACATACTGCCATCCCCATTTGGGCATATTGCATGAAAACAGTGACTTGCTTAATAATGTGGAACAATCTCTTTAAGTAGGTTTTCCATTTAACTAAGAATACCTGGTAAACTATTTAACATAGCTAACCTGGCAAACAATTTTTAAATAAAACAAGCACTTTCTTTTGAAAAAGTAAAATCTGAATGTTTATTGTACTGAAAATTTTGCTGATATGTCACTTGCATAATAATTTGGAACAGTGTATATTTGAATCACATGAGATGAGTAAATGACAGAATTTTTGAAGAGCTAGACATGATTTCATGATTTTAATGAATCATCATAAATATATATATTTGTCTTTTGCAGTGAGTGAGATTTGAACAGGCGTATGGACATATATCTGTTGTTAACCCTTTAGCTGACAGTTTATGTGCTATTCTCTTAGGATTGCCCTTATTGGTCCAGAGAACGATTGCTCGAACCATTGTCCTCCAGGAAAGCATTGGAAAGGGGCGCTTCGGGGAAGTGTGGAGGGGCAAATGGAGGGGGGAGGATGTCGCTGTGAAGATCTTCTCATCACGAGATGAACGCTCCTGGTTTCGTGAGGCTGAGATTTATCAGACAATAATGTTACGTCACCAGAATATTTTGGGATTTATCGCCGCTGATAACAAAGGTATCACATGAAGGGATTTTGGTGTAAAATCACATTAATGCATGCAAATTTATGTAAGAACGAGGCATTTTGTTTGTTTGAATTGTTTTCTTGCATTTAACAAGAAACATATTTAGTAATAATTTTATTGTATACAAATATTTGTGTAATATTTCATGACAGGAGTATAATTTTTATAGGTTCACTTGATGCTGCGTCAGTAGCTGATGCTATGGAAACACACTCCAGGTGTGATGATTGTCTGAAGCCTGTATAGAATCAAATCAATTGACTAGCTGATGCCACTTGCACCACCCACTGAGGCATGTGTAACTAGTGGATTTGCTTGGCCATTACTCAGATTTCTCTTCTTCAGGAAACAGTGTATCTGACCCTTGTAGTGTGTCATTCTTTTGTTCTATTTGATTGAACTCATCATTTTGATTGGATTCATTGAGTGAATTATTCTTTTCTGGGGGAACACAATGGCATTTTGTAAGTGTGTGGCTCTGCTCAAGCAGCATATAAAGAATTGTCAGACTGTCTGCACTGCAAAATTTGCAAGAATGAAAACACCACATAAGTTAGTTAGTTAGTTCATCCTTTATTTTCTACATTAGGATACTTTTTGTTTTGGGCAATCGAGAGAGCAGGTCAACATACAAGTTCACTGTACAATTACACTTCATCCATACAAGCCACAAAAACATACACTACCAGTCAAAAGTTTTGGATCTGTAAGATTTTTAATGTTTTTAAAATAAGTCTCTCCTGCTCACAAAAGCTGCATTTATTTGATTAAAAATACAAAAAGATTACAATTTAAAACAGCTATTTTCTATGTGAATATATAGTAAAGTGTAATTTAATCCGGTGATCAAAGCTGAATTTTTAGGATCATTGCTCCAGTCTTCAGTGTCACATGATTCTTCAGAAATCATTCTATGATGATTTGATGCTCAGGAAACATTTCTCATTATTGTCAATGTTGAAAAAAGTTATTTACATTTTTATTTTAGGATTCTTTGATGAATAGAAAGTTCAAAAGAATAGCATTGATATGAAATAGAAAGATTTTGTAACATTACACACTACCCTTCAAAAGTTTGGGGTCAGTAATATTTTTTATTTTATTTTTTGGGGGGAAATAAATAAAAGAAATCAATACTTTTATTAATCAAGGATGAATTAAATTGATCAAAAGTTACAGTAAAGACATGTATAATGTTACAAAAGATTCTATTTCAAATAAATGCTGTACTTTTGAACTTTCTATTCATCAAAGAATCCTGAAAAAAATGGTACACAACTGTTTTCAACATTGAGCGTCAAATCTGCATATTAGAATGATTTCTGAAGCACCATGTGACACTGAAGACTGATGCTGAAAATTCAGCTTTGATCACAGGAATAAATTACATTTTAAAATATATTAAAATAGAAAACAGTTATTTTAAATTGTCATAATATTTAAAAAATATTACTGTTTTTTTTTTTTTTTTTTTTTTTTTATAAAATAAATGCAGCCTTGGTGAGCAGAAGAGACTTCTTTTAAAAACATTAAAAATCGTACCGATCCAAAACTTTTAAACGGCAGTGTATCTGTCCCAAAATGACATCAATTATTACACAAATTTTAATATTACACAATACATTACCCATTTGCCACTGGTGCACTGGTGATGATGCTTTATTGGGCGGTGCATGCACCATCAGCCAGTCATATTGCATGAATCTATATGGGCTAAAGACCCGTTGTGTTCTCATAGGCCCTGTTTACACCTGGTATTTACCGGTAGATGTTTAGACCAGATCACAAGTTGACAAGGGAGACACACTAACATGTACACTTGGTGTTTTAATCTGTCTATTGTGTCCACTTTCGACCACTTCTGTCCAGATTTCTTTGAGGGGAGGGGTATATGAGCTTTTTTCAGATCTTTTGATTAAATGGACAAAATAAGCCTGTATAATTTACATATGAGATGATGGGAAATACATACAGAGAGCAGCAGATTTTGTTTCTAGCCACAAGACCACAGTGAACGTGGTGAGTGCGTGTTAGAAATCAGGAATGGTGAGAGAACATTGTGCTTGGTACTGTTTTCATCTTCAAATCAAACTTAGGTCTTCAGCCGACAAATTTTAAATTTGGCCAGCATGCCTCCCATAATGCTTACGCATTAGGTAGTAGTCATAGAGTATGCTGTCTTTTGTGGTTGTTCAAACGCATTTGACCTACACCATGTAAGCAATCTGAATGCAATTTTGACTACCCCTGAAAATGGTCGAAAGTGGACAAGCTCAAACTTTTTTAGACCTCGTTTACCACCTGTATTCTGCGTTGTCCACTTGTGATCGGATCGACGAAAATGCTGTGGTTTAAACAGGGCCATAGTGTCAGCTACTGATGCAATGTCTCGTTCCCTACTCAATGAGCTAAGGTTACATACCAAACTCAGACATTTTGTAAGTTAATGGAGCTATTACTCCTCATGCCACATGCTTTAGTTCAGTGGTTGCCAACCCTGGTCCTGGAGTACCCCTAACATTGTATATTTTTGATGTCTCTCTTATCTGACATATCCATCTGAGGTCTTGGAGTCTTTACTAAGCTGATGAGTTGAATCAGGTGTATTTGATTAGGGAGACATCTAAAATGTGCACTGCTGGGGGTACTCCAGGACAGGTTTGAGAAGCACTGCTTTAGGTTACCAAACCAATGCAAGCTTAAAGCGATAATTTACCCAAAAATGAACTTCTGTCATTATTTACTCCCCTTACTTTCTTTATTTTGTTTCACATATAAGATGATTATTATTATTATTATTATTATTGTCCATACAACAGAAATCAATGGTAAAAGAAACCCTAAAAACTGTTTGGTGAGTAAATGATAAAAGAATTGTCATATTTTGGGTAGTTTACCTTTAATAGCTTTAGTTTCAAAGCAAGCACTGATAACCTGACCATTGTTAAATGATCAATGATATGACAGTCATCTTTGTCCAGATTTTTTTCCTTTGAATTATAAATGCATAGACCTAGTCCAAAAATCATACAGATAGGAATAAATACTTTTTTATGTTGATAAAAAGACATGTATTTGAAAACATTTTAAACAAAGTAATGATTACAATTTTCCATGAAAACATGTTTTTTTCATGATGGTTATACCTCTTGACATTTGTCATTGAATCAAAACTTGCCTTTTGAGATATATTTTCAAATCACTTTGGATGTTCTTGTCCATCATGTTTGGGTGTCCTGTATTGTAATCTGTCTATTTTGTCTTTCTTCAGATAATGGCTCATGGACACAGTTGTGGCTGGTGTCTGAATATCATGAGCATGGGTCTCTCTTTGATTACCTGAACAGATACACGGTATCAGTGGAGGGAGTGATAGTTCTGGCACTGTCCATCTCCAGCGGTATCGCCCACCTGCACATGGAGATTATTGGCACTCAAGGTGTTGATCATATGCATCAGTTGATTTTTTTTTTTCATTTCTGGTCTAGTTTCTCTGGAGGATAAAACCTTCACTCAGCAGTGGAAGTATATCCTCCTCTGGCAAAGCATTCCAGTAGTGCTTTGTTTTAGTGCTTTTGTTTTTAGTGCTTTGTTTTATTTTTTGTTACTTTTTTAGTTACATACATGTGTAATACTGATCATAGAATAAATGTAATATGTAATTCATATGTAAGACTAGTCAGGTAATACTAGTTAATTGTTACAATTAACAGTTGAACAATTACACATATCTTTAACAGTGTCTATTTACGCTAACTTCACAGACTAAATTACAAAATAGATCAGAAACAGGAGTAGTGGCGGGGAGAGTAAAGATAGTGGATAGGTCTCTTGATGTGACTGACCGGAGTTTGAGTCCGCCTTTTTGTGAACCCACTCTATTTCCATCACATATCAGCTGGGAGAGCATAAATTTAGAAGAAAATCAAAGAAAATATATAAAAAATGGAAATATTTATAGAGGTATTTATTGGGCCTTTAAAGGCAGGGTAGGTAAAAATTCCCCAAAATACTTTTTTCCAAATTTGTTTAAACTGTCTTTATATATCAATGCATAATTAAAATGTAAGTAATCTGGAAAAGAAATTATAAAAATCGAGTGTCTGTAGTCCTCTCAGGACTGCAATAAACACAGCTCATTATTCCATTAACTCCCACCCCCTCCCTTCTCGGCTCCTTCCAAAGCCACGCCCCCAAAACACATGAACGCGCGATCCCGGCCGTTCGCTCAGCTGGAAGGGTCGGACGCGTTTACCAGCGCCGAGCAGAGAGGAGCGCAGTGCATAGTGACATCATGTCAGAATCACAAGTAATAAAATAACTAACTTTATCAGTATGAATATAAACAATTAACATGGCTGTTAGTACACACTATCAAGCTCACATATCGATACTGGTAAAGTTTAAAATATTTTACTAGCTCGTAACCGAATCAAACTCAATATAAGGCAAAGCTATAAATAGCTTCGTTGATACACGTTTGCCGTTACTATCAGTTACACTGTGATGAAGGTGAATTTGTAAGAATCATAACATATACAGGTGTTTTGCATGTAAGAGCTTCCACGATGAAAGCACTGTTGGCTCTGATGTATTGTTTACAGATAAACTGAGTAACATACACTCAAACACCTTCTCACAACTGCATTGCAGACACCAGATAATATAACACACACACACACACACACAACATATATTGTATAACACATACAGATACAACATAAAGACATAGGTAAACATATGTAGAGCATATAACAACAAACCAAACGGAGCAGGTAGAGTTCACTGCGAACATAGGAACAAAGTTTTGGCAGAGGGTAAAGCTAGGTATATAAACAGATCCCCTAAACTTTTTAACCTAAAGTTAGATTTGGCGAAATTAAACAAAACAGCTTTCAACTGCAGATAGGCCTATTGATTATTTATCGTCTCAACCCTGGCTCACTAACAGTAACGTTATAACAGTCGACACCAAAGTTACACTGTCATAGCTAAGCCAGTGTAACGTTAGTTCTACCAGAAAGACTCGGGAGAGAAGATACTGTACAATTATGCATTTTATTAACAGCCCAGCAAGCAATATATGCAATAAAGTTCTTTGGCGTAGGCCCCGTCCATAACTCGCGATCCGAGGGTACGGATTCTGCATTTCCTGCCTGAAGATGAAGGCAGGGCGCAGCTGACCCCCCTTAGGGTTTTGGAAGGGACCATCCTGGTGGTGGTGGGAAGGATGGAGGGAAGACCGTCTTGGTGGAGGTGGGGAGGATGGTGGTAAGTGGAAGCGTCAGCATCTGCGAACTCAGACGAGTGTAAGTATGGATCTTTTATACTTCACGTATTAGAACGCGATTGGATAGATGAGAAGGTAATAAATGACGTAACAATTAAGTCTTCCTGGCAGAACTTACGCTACGCTTTCATTTATGCTACGTAACGTTAGGTAGCTATATTAGGTAGCTACGTGTGCTAGTGATACATGCTTCATGAAAAAATAAATGCCATCAAAATGAAAACAGCGAGATTGCCTGTCCAGCAGAAATAATGCCATCATGGAGTCACTTTTCAGCCCCTTGAGATCCCTCAGTTGTCGCCACCGCTGGAAAGCCACGTCGATATTGACTCTCGTATGATTTCTTGATTTATCCAAAGACTTTTTGTTCATAGCCTTTTCAAATACTGTCTTCCTTTTTTTAGCTTGTTTGACTTCGCTGCCTGTATATGCAGGTACTGAGAATTTTGACTGTTCTTTCTCTGCCATAATTGTTATTACTAGCTTCCGTGCCTCTTCAAACGGGTGCGCGCATTTGGGCTGCTCCTGTATCAGCAGAGGTGGTATCCATGGTAGCGAGGGAGAGTGACAGTCGCCCCAGCCAATATTTTCTTTCGTCCCGAATGGAATAATGAGCTGTGTTTATTGCAGTCGTGAGAGGACTACAGACACTCGATTTTTATAATTTCTTTTCCAGATTACTTACATTTTAATTATGCATTGATATATAAAGACAGTTTAAACAAATTTGGAAAAAAGTATTTTTGGGGATTTTTACCTACCCTGCCTTTAATTGAAATTATATGTTATCTCTTTTCATTGACCGGACGGACTGCCCATTGACCATGACTTGTGCAGATCATTTTATTACCATACTCTAAATTATCATAAATGGATCCTCCTTATGAGACCTTACTTGTCCATATGCCTAACCATACCGAATCTGCTGATCAGTAAAGGTGTCCTCAAAGGTCCAGGATATTGTCCTATTATCTGCCCCTATTTGCACTAAGTATGAATGTATTCTAACACTATATACACAGTGTACATAATTTATAATGCTATTTGCACTTAGTCTATACCTTATTTTAAATGTACAGTAAAAGGCTGGTCTGGCTGTTAAAGGCTGTGGACATCACTCAGCAACAACACCTTACATTGGTTTATAGTCTTTGGAGTCCATGCTAAGATCGACTAGTAAAGAAGCAGGCAGTGGTCAGTAAAGCAGACCTCGTTGTCTGGCTGGTTTTGGCTGTAACTGGCACACTATAGTCTTTGAAGTCCATGCCAGAACAACTGTTAGAAATACAGGCAGTGGTCAGTGAGTCATATCTTGATGTCTGGTTGTGTTACAGCCGCATAACCCTTCGGTGAACAGTCATGTCAGTTGGTGAGTGCACAGGAGCAGATGGCAAAATAGACAGCCTTGTGCACCTTTGCCTGCCACAGAGGAGCTAAATGTACCAGTTGCAGCATGTGGAGTGGCACAGTACACCTGCAAGAAGTCAGTTACCACAGGTTTCCATGGCTGCTGTCGCTGGATGGCCATTTGAACAGTGTGTTTGAGCACATGGTTAAACCTCTCTACAGCACCATTAGCTGCTGGGTAGTAGAGAGAGGAACAATGGTGACACATATTCCTTTCTTCCAGAAAAGTAGCGAAAACAGCTGACGTAAACTAAACACTGTTATGAGTAACTATAGTCAATGGATTGCCATGGCGGCTGAAGACTGATGACAGCAACGAAACCACAGAATCCGTAGTTAAAATGTGAGAGTAAAGGAGATCTTAGGCCATTTACTATAATAATCAGTTAATGTTATAACAAAAGTGCAGTCCAATGCACCAGTGTTAAAGGACCTGACTATATCCACAGCCACTTTCTGCAGCGGCACTGGATGGAGAGGAGCGGGGTGGGATTTGACCGTTCAAGGAGCGCAAAGTAGATGCATCAGAAGGTGCAGGAGCATTGAGAATCGCCTGTACACGTAATTTATCAGGAAGAAGACCCTCTGCTGAAACAGCATGACCTAAGAACAGCAGGCTGGTTTTCCAGAAGCGAAACTTGTCTTTATTGAGCTGCAAGTCAGCAGTTTCGAGTCGTTGTATGACCGCTTGAAGTGCTTTTTCTTGTATAGACATGTCACGTCCGAAGATGAAAATGTCGTCCAATTTTTGATCTTCAAGCAAGCCAGGATGATGGTCATCATCTTCTGAAATTCTGCAGGCGCTGAAGCCAACTGAACAGTCCGTCATGAGTAATAAAGTCTGTGAGGTAACGGCACTTGGTAGTAAGCATTAGTCAGGTTGATGGTAGTGAAAATAGTAGAACCTTGGATGAGCAGAGAGAAGTTCATCCATGTGTGGCAATGGAAAAGAGTCCACAATCACTGCTTTATTTGGCTCTCTGAGGTCAACACACACATCCTTAACTTGTAACTTTTTTTTTTTGTGTAACAAAAAGCGTTCTATCACCCCAGCTGCTTGCAAGGGATTTAATTCCTCTTAAACACCACAACGAACAGAGAGTGGCAGATAGCAGTTGGCAGTTGGCGCATAGATGTGGCAATTTCATCCAGCTTTACGTAGTGTATACATTTTTTAGCACATCCAAACTCTGCTGTTGATCGGGAGCAGATTCAATCTGGCTTGCTATCGTAACAGCTCTGTCCAGTGTGAGATCCGTTTCTAGTAAAGGTCTCTCATTTATTCCTGGGCTAAGCACATTCTTCACTAACTGATCGCAAATCATTTTGTCAGTACTGGCATCGAACTCATATGAAAAAACAAGCTCTCGCAGAGCAACAGCATACTGGAAAACTGCCTAGTGAGGTGCCTGACAGAGTTTATGGAAGGCGTGGCGTTCAGCTACTATGTTAGCTTTTTGCACAAAGTAGGTTTTCAATGCATCTTCGGCATCCAAAGCAAGACAAAGGCGACAGTTGCAAGGAACCCAAACTCCATCAGGTGACAGAATGGAGAGAGAAAAAAAAACAGGCTCAGTCAGGGAACCAATTCTACTCTGGCCAAATGAACAAACATGGTGTGATTATGATTAATGATGATTAATTGCCTGCATGATAACAAAACGTCCTAATCCTGTGTCCATCCATATTAGACAAGTTTTGGGTAACAAATAATTGGTCTGTTCACACTAAATGAAACTGCTGTGACACAATCATAGCCCATCAGAACACATTTGATGTTACAACAACATCACAGAAATCAACCAGTCTACAAAATGACACATTGTAAACACAGCTAGTTAGAAAATACATAAATAACATAACATAACATGAAAAATTGCTTTTTTTAGGACATTACTGTAGCTTTCTTACTGTCCAGGCTCAGACAACTGTGTGACCATCTGTTTTTTTATATTAAATATGACTACTTTTCTGCATGAAAATGACTTGTCGTGTATGACGTGTGCTGTTATTAATTTAGCATATTACTTATGGGACAGGGAAGCCCGCCATTGCTCACAGAGACATAAAGTCAAAGAACATCCTGGTTAAGAAGAACGGAACCGCTGTGATTGCGGATCTTGGTCTGGCTGTCAAACACGACTCTAATACCAACACCATTGACATCCCCATTAACCACAGAGTGGGCACCAAGAGGTTAGATAATCTTTTCTTACATAAGGTCATTATGATTTGAGACATCATAAACTGATTATTATTATCTATAGTTGTGTTGGTTGTGACATAGTCTTCTTTAAGTATTGAGAATGAACACTTCTGTGGAAGAGCTAGTCACTGGATTTGACAAAGTTTGTGTGTTTGATGCCTTTGAATATTTGAAAGATATGTTTTTTTTTTCCCAGAGACACTTAGATATTCTTAAGCACACCTTGATATTTTACATTTACTCTCAGAGTTATACTATTTCCGATTTACCTGTCCTTAAATGCTACAGTATGTAAAAAACATGATTGGTTGTTTTACATGCCAACCAGATGGACTCTTCCTGTCTATGTAGACAGTTTTTGGCCAGGCTTTATGCTGATGGTCTTAAGTATGGATCTATGAGTGTAGTGTGTAGCCAACTGTCTTTCAGTAAATACAGACAAGTAAAAGAGCATTGGTTGCATGTGCAGACAAATGTTATAATGGTTAAATTATGCTTTTTGCTATTTACTATAATTTGCTTTTAGGCTTTGGATTTCGGTACTCAAGACATCTTGAGTGATATAGAATCTGTATCTTTGCATGTACAGTATGTGTGTTTGACTAAATATTAATTTTAGTATATGTGTTCTCAGAGTGTTCTCTGTTCCTCTCTGTAAACTCTGTGTGCACTTTCTGTCTCTGTATAAAACACGTGTCATTGTTTGCTTTCAGGTGTATAAAGACATCTTGATGGAGGTTAATGCGTTCATGTGGTGTGAGTACATTGCTCTAATGTGATTATGTTTGTTTCTGCAGGTACATGGCTCCTGAGATCCTGGATGATTCTATAAACATGAGCAGCTTTGAGTCATTTAAGCGGGCTGATATATACTCACTTGGCCTGGTGTTCTGGGAACTTGCTCGCAGATGTTCTGTCCAAGGTACCTTACTAGTATATTTAAAGTCAAGTAAAAACAAACAAACAAAAAACAGTGTGATAAGATCCCAATCAATGCACACCAGCAGTGGACTGATTTAAATTGTTCTTAATTGTTAAATTGTGTTCTTATTCATTGACGCTTATTCATTGGTTTCTTCTATACTAAAATGGCTTGCGTAATTTGTATTTTTATAAAGACGTAAATCTCTAATAACAATAATAATAAGTCTCTGCATCACTTCAGAATCCTGAACATGTTGGGGTTTATTTTGCAAAAAAAATGACCACCTAACTATACATTATGTCACGTATTTCATGGCTACATAACAATACACAAATAAACATAAACATGAAATATTGATATTTTATTACCTATTTTATTAGCACTGAATAACTGTCAGGTATATTTGAATTCTCACTGCCATGAAAGACCAATCAGATTAGTATTCTAGAGAGTCATGCAAAAAATAAAAAAAATCACATTGATAGCCCTTAAAAGGAAAGTTCACCCATTTATAAAATAATAAAACTTTGGAGCAAGAAGGTATTTTAAGAAAAGTGTTTTTGTTTTGTTTTTTGTCCATCTTCAGCCCTCCAAATATTTCTCTCTCGCTATGGAATAGACAGGTTGTCAACGAAATTGCTAATTGAAAATACGCCCAATGGAAACACGTAAATTTCGCAAAAACTATATATTGCAAAAATGTTTTTACGCTCGCTTGAGGTGGTTTTTCAGGCGATTCGAAAAAGGAATATTTAGCAAAACTGCAATGGAAACTGTTTTTACACATTTACAGGTCACATGACAATCTCTGTTACTGTAAATTGTATGTTTATCTCTGTAAAGCTGCTTTGAAACAATCTCCATTGTTAAAAGCACTATACAAATGAAGATGACTTGACTTGACTTGACGTAGATGGCGTGGTATGTTTGGACAGAAGACGAGACAGAGTTCTTTATTAAACGCATAAAAGACAAAAGTATTACAGGAAAACTGGATTCTAAACAACAAAGAAATGCTTTGAAGAGAGAAACGAAATGCTTTTTGCAATGAGCCACTCCCAGTATAAGGGTCTTTCCTGGCTATTAATGCATGGATAACACGCCTACGTCTCCTTCCATTAGAAATAATGGCTAGTGCGGTGACTGGGATACACGTAAACCTACCAACATCCATTGCCATGATTTTTGGAATGACTTCTCACGAAAGGAAAAAATTAAGTTTTAGTCGCTTAACATCGGTTAATGGAATTGCCGTCATTTCGCAATAGTTCTTTATCGACATTTAGAAAATATCACAAAAGTTTTGCGCAAATCTGTAATGGAAACACAGCTATTGTCACCTAGTCATGATAAGAGGTAATAAGAGGAAGTATTTCCTTAACTAATGATAACATGTGCTAAAGGTCACCAAACCTTATGAAAAGTTTTGTCGGAGAGACTGTTATTGAAGGACATATATACAGTTATTAAGGTGGAACTATATTAAACTACAGTATAAAACTGAGAGCAACTAATTTTGCTGGCAAAGAAGTTAACCAATAAAAATAGAAGATACATAGACGTCTTAAAGACACATCAGCGTGAAACAGCTTGTTCAACTGTTAGGGTCAGAGAGGGGGAGAAAAAATGGTTATGAGATACAATATCAAGACTGTTTAGGGTTAGGGCCTTAGGGAAGAAAATAAAATACATGATGTTTCACATCCACATCCAAACTTTTAGAATAATTAAGATTTTTCATTAGTACTTATTGTAAATAAATAACCATGAATGCTTTGTGCTCTGCAGGGATTCATGAAGATTTCCAGTTGCCTTATTATGACCAGGTGCAATCAGACCCATCAGTGGATGATATGAGGAAGGTGGTGTGTGAACAAAAACTCCGACCTAACATTCCCAACCAGTGGCAGAGCTGTGAGGTTTGTGTGATAAACTTACCATTCATGTGACATTTCAGTTGACAATATGTTAAAATTTATTAAAATCGCGTTTCGGGGGGGGGGATTATTATTATTATTACTCTTATTATTATTTTAAGATATGTATTTTTTTAGTGAGACTTTCTTTTTGTGCAAACCAACGAAAATGTGAGGTAGGGCCTATGAACTGAAACATCTATAGTTTGTTTCTGCTAACAGGTACTGTAAGGACAGAATTTCCAAACACAACTTTTGCCTATACAGCGCAAATGTAACAATGAGGACTTTGCAAATAAAACGATTTAATTTGTTAAATATTTACTACTTCAGTAATTTATTTTTGTTGAATATTTTGTTGACCTGTGATGATTAAATGTACAATACAATGTACTGTATTTGAGTTCTACTTGAGTATAAAAATAGTATAAAAAGTTTACAGGAAATATGTTTTGAGTTCCAAAAAAATAAATCATAATAATGAAGTAAGTTTTACAATAATGATATTTATTTTTTCAATTTAACCACACTTTGTATATCAGGCATTGTTTAATTCCATTAAAATTAATTTCTATAGCACTTTTCACAATTTTGCATTGTTGCAAAGCAGCTTTACATACATATAGAAAGTAGTTACGAAAGTAAAGATATGTAATTATGACGAATAAAGAAAACAATATAGTCAGTTTCTAATGGTAAAAGAAATTCACGTACTTGATCAAAAGTTTTATTACTTTAGTGTATTCCTAATGCACCTACTGTATACACTTTGGTACCTTATGGTACCAAATTCTTAATTTCTTCAACAGCTTCAAGTTTAACGAACTTTTGTGTTCTATACAGTTTCGCGTTTAATTTTACGCACCGCTTACCGCCTATATTGAGACTTTTCTTGGCGATTTACAATCTTTAAATCGATATCATTTGTGCTGTCATTGATGGAAAGATCTGTTTGCTTATAGCAGTGCTTGTAACAGTATAGAAAGAACACAAAGTAACCCCAGTTTTGCGTGGTGAATATCTGCATGGAGTGCGCTTGTGTGGCAGCGACCCGGGTTCAATTCCAGTCTGTAGTGTTTCCTACATTCAATGTACATGTATCTGTTCCCATTGTCTCACTGATGTTCTCTGGATAAGTGAGTTACTGGTATTCTGGGATATATAAATGTCAGTAAAAGGCAAATTCTTAAACTGTGCCATTATTTATAAAGATTACTTTATTGTTTTTGAAGCACACAATAATGATGCCATTAGCACACTTCAAGTTTACTTGGAATGCCATTGCAATGTGTTTTAAAATCACTGAAAGTAAAGGATACTGACCTCAGTTTGTTATCATTATAATATAAATTTATGTTCAAGACTCTTGCAGTGTAATTTCTGTGTCACTTTTCATGTCCAGCACCACACGAAGCAGAGGCCACTAAAACACAAACTTTGTGTCTGAACAGGCAAATATGAACAACGCTAGGGCTGGGTAAAAATATTGATCTCTCGATTTTAATCGATTCTCCTCTTTATGAACTGATATCGATTCTGATTCTGATATAAATCCCATCAGTCTTTTGGTCTATGCTGTTTTGAGTTGATGAATGAACAGAGCATTGTAGCACTCCTCCCATTATCCAATAAAGCTTTGTGCTTTGTTAATTTTGATATGAAACAAAGTCTCAGATTTCGAATTCTGAACATTTTATTGTGAAATTCAAACAATAAATTCCGTTTGACTGTTTAATGTGTGTTAGCCAGTGGCGTAGGTTTGATTTTGAAATTGGTGGGGACGGGGACATCAATATATAAATATAGTTTAAGTTTTGATCGAAATTATTGCTAGGGATATATCAGTGTCACGGGATATTGGTAGGGACACGTCCCTAGCGTCCCTACTAAATGCTACGCCCCTGGTGTTAGCTAATATCGACTGTTTCTCAGAAACCGCTTACTGCACCTTTAAGCCCAATTAGCCCACCCCTAACGCAAGGAACCCTGTCAGCTCACTCAGCTGGTACATTATTATTAAAAGTTAAAATTAACAATTGATTTGTATCATTTTATAAAATATTATTTTAATGCATTTTTAATGATATAAAAGTAAAAATATAATGAATATGTAATATAGTGATTTTTGTTGCAAAATGCTCCTCTCTAGAGTATATTTTTTCTGGTTTGGCTTTTCTGAACTAAATGTAACATTACGTGACATATTGTTTACAAGCTGATTTATTGACGTCTTTCCGCAATTTAACCCTCAAACTGTGTTCACATTACAGTTTGTGGACAAATCTGGGCACAGAGGTCTCAGGTGTGATCCAATTTTTTTTTTTTTTTTTATAAAAGTTATATTACTGTCTTCAATAAAATTTAATCTATCAATTGATGATGATTTTTATTTTTGGAGAATATTTGAATTTATTTTCCTCTAAAAGAACCATATTTTCTATGTAAATTACGCTTATTTTTACGATATATTTAATATTTCTTTAACTTTAGTAAAAAAAATCATTCCAGTAAGTTCAGACAGCCAAAACCTAAAAATGTGGTGACTTTGGTGTCACCTGGTGTCTTATGTTGGTATGAAATTAACAAAAAAGCAGTAATACCAATAGCCAAGACGGCTATAGTACGCAATGGCTGCATATAGGCAGAACTCTATAAACCACTGTTATAATGAATTTAACCTCTAATTTTTTTACTTTATCACAAGTTAAAATTGTAATTAAAAAATATATATATCTGTGTTAGGTGAGACTATAAAAAGATGCCAAAATATGCAAATATGACCATGCTATAAGGAATAGGCAAAGTAGCACATCATTTATCATTTACTTCAAACAAAAAACATCAAATTTCAGTAACTCATAAAACGAATTGGTACCAAACAGGTAAGAATAAACATAACAATAACTAAGGTAAGAATAAACAGGTAAGAACAGACAATAATCATAGTCATAGCTTTCTGTTTTTTTTTCATTAGTTTTCACTGCATTACTATTATTATTGTTTATTTTACATGTTCAAAATTAAAATAAATAAATTAATTAAATCAAATCAAATCAAATAGCTATAATGTTTACATGTGTGTATTTGTGTGTGCCGCGTGCACAAGTGGTTGATTGGAACATAAAAAAAGGGCAGTAATAGGCTCATTACATTTTTTGTTTTTGTATGTGTGAGTGACTTTTTATTTGAAAAAAAAGAAAAGAAAAAACGGCGCTGTTATAGGCTCATTGAATGCTTTGTTTGTGTGTGTGTGTGTGAGAATGTGAGTGTTTGCCACATTGAGAATGTTGTACAGGATCCCCCCTTCATTTGTGTGTATGTACAGTATGATATGCATTGTGTTGGATCTATTGATTTTTATTTGACAAAAAAAAAAAAAAAGCTCTGAATTACAGTTTTTCCCATTCATTCCTATGGGTGCCCATTTTTGTCCACGAACACAAGATTAAGGAGTTTTTGTTTTTTTTCACCCACTTAACATTGTAGAATCGAGTCATTTTTTTTGTGTGTGTGTTCAGGTGGCAAAATTAGGAAATGTAGCCAAGTCTTGTACCGTTTAGATCAAGGGAAGTATTTAAAAAAAATAAATCAAAATTAATTTGCCCACATTTGTCCCCAACACGGTTCTTATTGAGTGATTACATGAGACATTATACATTTCATTAAGTTGTATTGGTTCTTTCAACATATATCTTCCAATGTTCATTCATGTTTATTTCGTGCTATAACTAGTAAAGAGGAAGGGATGATCAGTTCACATGGGGATTGCTACAGCATTTCGTCATGCCACATTAAAGAGAGCACCTAAACTGTATTTATTGTTTGAATCTCTGATAAAACTTTGTTTCATATCAAAAGATCTGCAAGCTCGCAAACTCTCACATGAAAACAAACAATTATTTAAATAAGAGATTCATTGTGCCCTCAGCTTCATTGATTATAACGGAACTTTGTGAGATCGTGATGAACTAAGATGAGTGCCAGCTTTTTAGTGATTATAAAGGTCAGTAAAGGTCAAATCATTGAAGTTGCTATTACCATATGAGAATATTGGAAACTTTATTTTTGACATAACCCTTTTTCTGTCATGCAAAATGCATTAATAAAGAGTAAGCAAACCATTAACATTTTTTACTTTAGTGAGCATTTTGGAGAAAATGCGGAGGAATCAAATGAATACTGTGATAATTATGGCACGAGCGTTATGAATATATTATGCAAATTAGTGTGCAGTGCGACTGTGTATGTTTCTAATGTTTTCTGCTTTTATTTTTATACTGTTGTTTTGAATTTATTATAATTTTCAGTAATTTCTCATGTATGAATTATACAGCATTATCCTTTTTATTTAATGTTGTGGGTAATTAATTGTAATTTTTGTAATGTTTAGTGAGGTCCATGCAATGCACGCCTTTCACCAACATTGTGCTGTACTTGCTTTAAGCACAGACATTTAGTCAGTAATCATACTGATAGTCTGAACTACATCACACCAGTTCTTTCTTCAAGTTCTCTTGAAGTATATCGGGGCCTTTCGTTTCATGGCCACAGAAAAACGTATTACCGAATTTTAGAGCATGTAGCAAGATCAAATTTTTAAAGGGAATTTATTTGTAATCAGAGAGCAGCAAAGATCTTGGGTGAATGCACACACAAAGTTTATTTGACTATGGACCACACTATAATTAATCTAAACATAAACACACACACATTCACACATGAATATGATACGAGGACATGAGATAAATGTTTTCACATAGATGAAACATATTCCAGATTTCAAGTAGTCAAAAGTAAAGAATCACCCATGTATGTTTGTGTTTGTTCTAGGCACTGAGGGTGATGGGTAAGATCATGCGGGAGTGCTGGCATGCCAATCCAGCTGCTCGGCTAACAGCACTACGTGTCAAGAAAACCTTGTCTCAGGTGATGGTGCTCAAGGACGTTAAAGAGTAACCCAGCGGCCTGGTTACCCCTCTTATCTCTGTCTATCAGTGTTATTGGGACATTTAAAATGCTCAGTTAAGATGCCAAAGATTGCAGGAATTTCAGAGGGGAAAAACTGTCTATGACACATGTGCTTTAAAAAAAAAGAAGGAAAGTGTATTCTGTTTTGCAGTCAATAGATGGTGATAGAGTACTGAGATACTGCTACCTCAACTGATACAAGTGCCAAATGCTTTGAGTTGCACGTTAAGCTTTGTGCCATAAATATTTTGCTTGGTGTAATTTACAAAGTCTCACTTAAAATGTCTGTATATCTGTTTTCAGAAACTCCGCAAAAAAAGAAACATCCTCTCACTTTCAACTACTTTTATTTCCAGCTGATTTCTAAATGTTTAAATATGAACATAAATATTTGAATAAAAACATTCAACATCTGAGACATGAACTTAAGTTGCTCAGATAATTGACGATTAAAAAAAAAATAGAATAATGACTGAACATAATGTTCCCTGAACAAAGGGGGAGGAGAGGACTGTAAACTGTTAGTGTCTTAAGGTGCACGTGCAAAAATGATTGATGGTTTATTGAACAAGCATAAAAAACATTGTTTAAACCATAAAGATTATTTGGATTGTACAAAATTATCTTTACAATATAGTATCCTGAAAAAGGGACATTTATTTTTTGCTGAGTTTATATACAGAGGACCAAAAATAAATAATTTTTTTCAACTTTTTTTTTTTAAGACCATGTGTTGACGTCAGACAGCATAATGTGGTCTGCAACAGGAAACTGGTGTTTTTTTAGCCCAGCTTTGTGCAGGTTGTGATTTCCTGGCACTATTTTTTTCTACTGTTTTAAACACTTCAAATCCATTTTGATTGTACGGAGTACCTGTTGACAGGATGGTTTTCTGTAAGCCTTGTCATTTCTGAATGCAAAGGAAATAGGTTGCGTTTTTGCTCATGTGCATATGCCTGAAACAAACCCTGATGTCCGAAGAGGTAAAAAAAACGTTGTAACTGATCATCCAAAGTAATTTGACAAAACGCTTCATATAGAGCAGGGGTCTCCAACCTTTTATACATCACGGACCAAAAGTAACGGATAATCCAAAGCCTAGAGCAGGGGTCTTCAACCGGTTTTGTTTTAAAATTATTTTTGGGGAAATGGCCAGGCATTGGTGGGGGGGTTGAGGTGTGATCAGAGCAATGATTAATTTACTAATTTATCTATCCCTCTATTCCGTCCATCAATTCTCATGGTCACGGGATACTAGAGTAAATCCCAGAATCTTGGACCACAGGCTGGGGACACTACGCTCACACACAGGCATGCACACATTCAGTCACAGGGGAATCTTTTGTGTTTATTGTGTCATGTTTAGCCTGTCTAAGAATTGCTCTTCAATATCATCAATTCTCAGTGTGAAAGTGGTAGATGAAGTGGTGGTTTTCAACAGTTGCTGTTGCCCTTTTTGAATATTTAACTCTTTCCCCGCCAGTGTTTACTAAAGTTGCCAGACAACACCAATATTTTTTTTTAATCAAATTCACAAAAATGTCATGGCCCCCAGAATATTTTGTTGCATAAATATGTAAAAAAGTCAATTGGCTTGTTTCACAGACAAGGCTTAAGCCTAGTCCCAGACTAAAATGCATGTCTGTGCTGTCCTAGCTGAACACAACTTGCACTGACATTCTATCTTAAAATATGTCAGTGCCATTTTTTTTTTTTTTTTCAATATACTAATGTTTTTCTCTAAGGCACATTTTTAAAAGCTACTTAAATGTCCTAATTTTAACAAATGCCTACCTCTGGCTTAATCTAAGCCTTGTTTGTGAAACCAGGCCAATATATTAAAAGATAGAATAGAACGTCTGCTTAAAATAATACAAATAATAATAAATAATAACAACAATAATAATATTAATTCTAGTTTCATTCATTGTTTTTTATCAATACTTGAATGTTTCATAAAATAAAAATTTGCATAAAAAGCTATGGAAATCACTTTATTGTCAACAACTTTGTCCATATCAGATTCAAAAAGATGATCAAAACATAGATCAAGTAGATAGAGTCCATCAACCCCCCTAAAGCTTGCATAGTTGTGCAAGTCTTGCTGGGCTCTATATTTTTTTCTGTAACTTTGATTTATATGCTGTTGAATGTTTGATGATGATGTAAGCCTACTTGTTGAGCTAACATGCCTGTAAGCAACGACTGCGTCCGAAAACGTAGGCAGCTGAATTGTGTTCCTCTCTGCCTTATAGGCAATGACTTTGTAGGCACCTTTGCGCACGAAGGTACCTCACAAAACTGATTTCGGACAGACCTCTTAGGCAGCATAACGGTTTAATGATCTACAGCAAAATAGAGCGAGCTTTGGCAATAACTAACCAAATATTTAATTACTACAATAGTAATTTCTTTTTTTTTTTAAATTCTCTTTATTGAGGTTTTTTGCATATCAAATATAGAAAGACAAAAAACACAGTAACAGACATCAGAGGACATCATTGCCATTGCCATGCTAAACCAATCAATTACACATTCTCACCAAAGTAATCTATGAAAGTTTGCCACATTGAATAAAATATCTCAGACTTCCCCCTCAACAAATATTTAATTTTCTCCAATTTCAAATGAACCATTATGTCTTTCATTAAGGCTGAGTGAGCAGGGGGCATTATCTGTTTCCAACACAAGAGAATCAATCGCGCTAACAAGGTCACAAAACAAACCGTGCTGTTTTGGGTGTCCGAAAGTTGTACATTGACTGGCTTCACACCAAAAAGACCCCAGATTGGTTCTGGCTTAAGCTGTTTTTTCAAGATCTTGGAAAGGGTTTGAAATATAGTGTTCCAATAGGTCGTAATGTGAGGAAAATTCCAAAACATATGTGCAAGAGCGGCCGGCCCTTGTAAACATCTATCACAAGAAGGACTAATGGAAGGAAACATCTTTGACAACTTCAATTTGGATAAATGCAATCTGTGTAGCACCTTGAACTGCAAAAAAGATACCATGTCTAATACATACAGAGGAAGAATGAACATTTCTTTGGGCTTTTGACCATTGATTGTCTGTAATAGACACCCCTAGGTCATCCTGCCAGGCTCTTTTCAAATGGTCCAATGTGTTGTTTCTTCCTGTGATAGCACATTGGGGATTTTAGCAATTGGGCCTCTTTGAAATGGATCAGACAAAAACACCGTTTCCATTGTGGAGTTTGGGGGCTGATTAGGGAAAGACGGAAATAAGCCCTAAACAAAACTTCAGAGCTGTAGGTATTTGAAGAAATCGTTACTTTCCAATTTGTATTTGCTCTGTAATTGTTTCAATGCGGGAAATATATTTTCAATAAATAAATCTTTTATACATCGAATACCCTTATGTTTCCACTGAAGAAATGTTATGTTTAAGACTGACGGAGGAAATGTGTGATTATTTATCAATGGACTTAAAGCTGACACGCCCCTCCATCCGTAATGCATTCTAATCTGGGACCAGATTTTAACTGAATGAGAAACTACTGGGTTCTCAAGTTTTTGTTTTGAAATAGGCAAAGCTGAATAAAGTAATACTTTTAACGAGGAGGGATAACAGCTTTCATTCTCCATCCTACTCCAATCAGCCCCCTGAGTAGACAACCAAAACGACATTGAGCGGATATTACATGACCAGTAATAACGTCGGAAGCAGGGTAATCCCATTCCTCCCAGACAAGTTGGTCTTTGCAAGAACACTTTCTTGATTCTTGGAGTTTTTCCATTCCATATAAAATATGACAAAAGGGAATCTTTATTTAAAAAATGCCTTGGCTATCCAAATAGGAATACATTGGAAGAAGAACAGAAACTTATGGCAGACCATTCATTCTAATAATATTTATTCGACCTGCTAATGAAAGTGGTAGATTCTTCCATGTATCTACACTCACCGGCCACTTTATTAGGTACACCTGTCCAACTGCTCGTTAACACTTAATTTCTAAGCAGCCAATCACATGGCGGCAACTCAGTGCATTTAGGCATGTAGACATGGTCAAGACAATCTCCTGCAGTTCAAACCGAGCATCAGTATGGGGAAGAAAGGTGATTTGAGTGACTTTGAACGTGGCATGATTGTTGGTGCCAGAAGGGCTGGTCTGAGTATTTCAGAAACTGCTAATCTACTGGGATTTTCACGCACAACCATCTCTAGGGTTTACAGAGAATGGTCCGAAAAAGAAAAAACATCCAGTGAGCGGCAGTTCTGTGGGCGGAAATGCCTTGTTGATGCCAGAGGTCAGAGGAGAATGGCCAGACTGGTTCGAGCTGATAGAAGGGCAACAGTGACTGAAATAACCACTCGTTACAACCGAGGTATGCAGCAAAGCATTTGTGAAGCCACAACACGCACAACCTTGAGGCGGATGGGCTACAACAGCAGAAGACTCCACCGGGTACCACTCATCTCCACTACAAATAGGAAAAAGAGGCTACAATTTGCAAGAGCTCACCAAAATTGAACAGTTGAAGACTGGAAAAATGTTGCCTGGTCTGATGAGTCTCGATTTCTGTTGAGACATTCAGATGTTAGAGTCAGAATTTGGCGTAAACAGAATGAGAACATGGAACCATCATGCCTTGTTACCACTGTGCAGGCTGGTGGTGGTGGTGTAATGGTGTGGGGGATGTTTTCCTGGCACACTTTAGGCCCCTTAGTGCCAATTGGGCATCGTTTAAATGCCACGGCCTACCTGAGCATTGTTTCTGACCATGTCCATCCCTTTATGGCCACCATGTACCCATCCTGTGATGGCTACTTCCACCATGTCACAAAGCTCTAATCATTTCAAATTGGTTTCTTGAACATGACAATGATTTCACTGTACTAAAATGGCCTCCACAGTCACCAGATCTCACCTTGTTGAATCTATGCCACGAAGAATTGAGGCAGTTCTGAAGGCAAAAGGGGGTCCAACCCGTTACTAGCATGGGGTACCTAATAAAGTGGCCGGTGAGTGTATATCCTTTTTCGTTTGATCATATAATTTCAAAAAGTTGTGCTTAAAGAGGCCGTAATATTCCTGCGTAATATTTATCCCAAGATATTTAAATTCAGTGGAGTTTGAAAAGGGAAAGATATTAAACACATTAGTATTCATACGGGCTTTTGGAATTAATTGGAAATAAGGTACTTTTTGATAAGTTCAATTTGTAACCTGATACTGCTCCAAATTCCTTCAAAATTTCCATTATCACAGGAACAGATTTAACAGGGTTTGAAATGTATAGTAACAGATCGTCCGCGTACAAAGAAACTTTATGTTCCGTTTTCCCCCTTTTAATCCCAATGTACTCCGTTGCATGTAATAAAAGAGCCAGGGGTTCAATGGCTATTGCAAAAAGTAATGGCGAGAGCGGGCAGCCCTGTCTAGTCGAGCAGATGAGAAGGAAATAACTTGAATGCACATTGTTAGTCTGCACTGAAGCCTGGGGTTGGGCATATAATGTTGTTACCAAAGATATAATATTAAAGCCGAATCCGAACTTTGACAGGGTCGAAAAGAGATAATCCCATTTGACCCTGTCAAAATCTTTTTCCGCATCTAAAATTTCAGGATGTAGATTTTTTTTTTTTGTCCTGAGTGTGAATTATATTTAGTAATCTTCTAATATTAAAAAATAACTCTGTGTTTTTGATAAACCCAGTTTTGTCCTGTGAAATGATTGTCGGCAAGATTGTTTCCAGTCGTGTAGCTACAATTTTTGCAAGTAGTTTATTGTCCACATTGAGTAAGCTCATCGGTCTATAAGACGCGGGCTCTAAGGGGTCCTTGTCTTTTTTGTGAATAAGATAAATGCTTGCATGGTAAAATGTTGGAGGTACAATAGTAATTTCTCGCTAGAAATGACATCAGAAGTGGAAAACGTTGGTCAAAAACGTACATTTACACACAACCTGACCACCAACCTCAACTTTCAGATGTCATTTTTATTTTTTAGCCTAACAGTCACAGAATGGAACGCATAGGATTGTGTAATATAAAATGCAGCGAAGAATACATCTATGCTGCCTTCAAAAATCGAACAGATGAAGGTATCTCAGGAGACAGAAAGTTAAGCTAACATTGGATTCGGACATGCCTTGATGCCTTTCTACCTTGGAATGCATCCTCAAATCCGAAGGCAGCATTTTTAAGTTTTCGGACGCAGCGAACGTCTATCTGCTCCGTCTGGTTTACACAGGTCTTCTTCGCTTGCTTTTGGATCAAGTAATGCTGTACTATGTCAGAAGATCTGTAACCGCTCCCCCTACCGTATAACAGTAAAATAGATTGCAGGAAAACTTATCAATGGCGGGGAAAGAGAGGGGGTTGTCTCTCAGTACTGGGTGCTTAATTTCAAGATGCTGAAGCAATTTTCAGGGTTTCATGGACCCATTAGCTTATTTATCTCTGCATTGTAAACACATGGGGTTTGTAGCATTTGAACTCCCACAGCCACAAAGCCATATTTCAGATACGATTAATTGTATTTTCAGTTAAATGCAGCTTTCTCTTCCCCCGTTTTCTCATCAGTAGCTGCATTATCATCATTGCTCTGACTTTTCTTACCTCCTGCTCTAAAGAAACA
Source organism: Rhinichthys klamathensis goyatoka (assembly GCF_029890125.1). Lineage (NCBI taxonomy): Eukaryota > Metazoa > Chordata > Actinopteri > Cypriniformes > Leuciscidae > Rhinichthys > Rhinichthys klamathensis. Next base: position 2,063,773 of record NW_026606632.1, read on the forward strand.
TTGGCCAAGCCTGTTGCAAGAGTGAAATTTATGTTTTCTGAATTGCGCCCATACGTATATATATTTTTTTTCTTCTCCCCCCCCCCCAGATTTTTCTTGTAACCCTGGTAGCAACTTTTCTAAATTGTTCCACAGTCTGTAAACGGGTCGCAACCTCAGGGTTGGGGACCTCTGATCTAGAGGACTTCTAAATGCCAATGTGAAATATATGACTGTGAAGAAAGTGTAAATTGTGTAATGTTATATTCAAGTAGAAATTGCACTCTATTGCACTATATAAAGGCTCCAAGCTGCTAAAGAATATAATCAGCACTCGACAGACTTGAAAATACAGAAACGGAAGAGCCAAGCATATCTGAAACCAAACATAAAATGATCTGTATATAAATAAACATGGGAGTATAGTGGAGCATTGTCATTTCTTAAAATGTATAACTGCTTAACTTACTTGTCTGTTATATATTGTGCTTTAAGTCTGTGTGGTTGAAGACTGTGTATTTGTGGTGTGAGGCTGTACAGTAGGGATTTCTCTGTGACCTCTCTCTCTCTCTTTGTGTGTGTGTGTGTGTGTGTGTGTGTGAGAGAGAGAAATATGCCTTGTGAAGTTCTTGTGCATATAGAGTTCTATTTTTTTGTACAGCTGTAATCTGGAACTTGTCTACAAATTACAGTATATCACTTCAAATATCTGATTTGTGTTAAGATTGCCTATGTCGATGTGACACTAACAATGCTTGTTTATATAGGGGTTTTCCATACTCAATGACGTATAATGCATATGATGCATTTTATACACTCCCCGGACAAAAAAAAAAACTGTTTTGATTTAAATAGGCAAATGCTTAAGAGTCTATTATTGGATCATTATTACAGTGATTGTTACGTTTCTAGTATGTCATATCATATGTTTGACAACAGTTCTTCTAAACCCTAATTGATGGAGTGTGTAGCTTTTCAACCATGTAGCTTAAACAACTATGTTAGGAAGACACATCATGGCCATATTCCAGGATGACAATATCCAGATACATCAGACTCAAATTGTGAAAGAATGGACCAAAAATGGATGCACCTCTTGATGGAAATAAATGTTGTGATGTAATTTACATCAAGAGATGCATCAATTTCTGGTCAAGATCTTGTGTTGACAATGCAAGAGTCAAGCACTCTGTAAAGTCTACTCCAGCTCATCCCAAAGACTTTTAATTAATTTAAGGTTTGGAGTCAAATTCATGTGTGAAAATGATTCTTCATGCCTCCCAAACATTTCACACACCTTTCACAATTTGAGCCTGATGAATCTTGACATTTTGTCATTCTGGAATATGGCCATGATAATGTCTTCCTACATGGTTGTTTAAGAAATGAAAAGCTACACACTCCATCAATTAGGGTTAGAAGAACTGTTGCCAAACATATAACATGCTAGAAACATAATAATCATTGTGATAATGATCAAGTCACTGACTCTTAAGCATTTGCTTATTTAAATCCAAACAGAGGCTTTTTTTTTTTGGCCGGGCAGTGTATTTTAGTCTAAACTTTACATAATTCTTTCATTAGACATGGACATAGTTTGCTGACTGTTTGGCATAAACATTCAAATTCAATCATATTTATTTAATCTCTACCAAAGAAAAAGTGTTTAATTAATTTTGCCTGTTGAAGACAGGTCCTGTTTTATCCTACTTCAATCATTTGCAAAAGCATAAAATGCTTAAATAATGATTAGACAAGATGTCTGGGGTAGCCAAATCCTTAAAACTTAGGGAAAACTGCACCATTACTGGCCTACTGCTGTTGAGAAATATTGTAGTTCACTATTTGTCATTTGGGTATTCAATCTGAGATCCTAACAACAAATGTCAACCTTTCAGACTTTACAAACAGGAGCCTGTGCTGTCTGTAAAGGTGTTGTCTGAGAGACAGCAGAGATGTGTATATGAGAATTGATTTCATAATATGTCCACTGACATGTCTTTTTGTGAGTAGCATTGTGTTGTCTCTGTATTAGAGTATTTAATTATCTGCAATGTACACCATAGAACAATAAACTATTGTTCATGATTCATTGTCGTCTTAGTATGTGATTTTATTTTATTTGGTCATTTTTTATTTCCATGGATTCTGTGCATACTATTTTCAGTGCCAAATTTGTTTAAAGCTGCAGTCCGCAGTTTTTCCTCTTTGTCGCCATCTCTATTCGAAATCTGCAATTGCAGTTATTCACGGAATTATCAACTTTACGTGAGTACGTACCTTTACGTACCTCGGCATGGCACAGCGCGGATGAATCCAATGTTTTACATTTACATTTACATTTATTCATTTAGCAGACGCTTTTATCCAAAGCGACTTACAAATGAGAACAATAGAAGCAGTTAAACTAACAGTAGGACAACAATACGTAAGTGCTACAACCCCTCTCAGTTTAATTTTAGTGCAGTTTTTTTTTTTTTTTTTTTTTTTTTATAGAAGAGAAGAGAAAGTGTTAATTCTACTGAATCAAGTGCTGCCGAAAAAGATATGTCTTCAGCAGTTTCTTGAAAGTGGCTACTGACTCAGAAGCTCTGGTTGAGTTAGGCCCCATCCACACTACTGCGTTTTAGTTTAGAAACGGATAATTAAAACGAATACGATCTCCGTCCACACCAGCGTTTTAGCTGCGTATTAGAATTGATCTCCGTCCACATTAAAACGACTGAAAACGCGGATCACGTGACCATTCACCAACACTGGGCATGCGCGTGCCGGTGTAAACACAACTTCATTGATAAAATTATCCCACCATGCTCTGGGTTAACCCCAAACCGACGCTCCATGTACGGTCAACGCCGCCGCTGCACACGGGAATTGTCACAGATCGCTCGAATAATAGCTCGACTCCGGCGCATGTAGGCAGTTATAGCGTTGTAAAATGCAGAATTTACTTGTACAACAGCTGCTAGCAAAGATATACGCCATGACTGATGACACCCAATCATAGAGCCGAGCGTGAGCCTCTACTACGTCATCGTTTCTAAAGTCCTCCGTTTTGACCCGTCTACACTAAAACGCCCTCCGGAGATTCAAAACGAAAAACGGATCGGCAGCGTTTCTAAACTTCTCCGTTTTGGGTCTCCGTTTTTGCCGTTTTAGTGTGGACGGGAGGTGCAAACGTAGCAAAAGGTCTCCGTTTTTAAACGAAAACGCAGTAGTGTGGACGGGGCCTTAGGCAGATCATTCCACCAACAGGGAACAGCCATGGTAAAGGTCCGAGAAAGAGATTTTGTGCCTCTTTGAGATGGTACCACAAGACGACATTCGCTAGCAGAGCGCAGGTTTCTGGATGGCACATAAGTCTGAAGTAATGAGTTTAGGTAAGAAGGAGCAGTGCCCGTGGATGTTCTGTAGGCAAACGTCAGTGCCTTGAATTTAATGCGAGCGGCAACTGGCAACCAGTGCAATTGTGTGAGGAGAGGAGTGACGTGTGCTCTCTTCGGCTCATTGAAGACTACTCTGGCTGCAGCATTCTGGATCAATTGTAGAGGTTTGACAGAGCAAGCTGGAAGACCAGCCAGGAGAGCATTACAATAGTCCAGTCTGGATAAAACAAGTGCTTGGACAAGGAGTTGTGTGGCATGCTCTGTAAGGAAGGGCCTGATCCTCCTAATGTTGTGCAAGGCAAATCTGCAGGACCGGGCAGTTCTAGCAATGTGGTCTGTGAATTTCAACTGATCATCAATTACAACCCCAAGGTTCTTAGCTGACCTTGATGGAGTTATGGATGACGAGCCTAGCTGAATGGAGAAGTTGTGATGAAGTGTTGGGTTGGCCGGGACCACAAGTAGCTCTGTCTTCGCAAGGTTTAGTTGAAGGTGGTGGTCCTTCATCCAGCCAGAAATGTCTGTCAGGCAGGCTGAGATACGAGCAGCTACCGTCGGATCGTCAGGCTGGAATGAGAGGTAGAGTTGCGTGTCATCAGCGTAGTAATGATAGGAAAAGCCATGTTTCTGAATCACAGATCCTAGTGATGTCATGTAGATGGAGAAGAGGAGTGGTCCAAGCACTGAGCCCTGAGGCACCCCTGTAGCTAGATGTTGGGTCTTAGATGTTTTGAGGAGAATGTGCAGCTGTCAATCACCGCATGGTGTGGATCTGTCATTAGGAATCACAGATTCAACTTTTTGGAAGTATGACCAACATAAGAATTTTCACCCTAAAATGTAATCTGAACAAGTAACAAACATCCACTTTTGTTCTTCTGACCAACTAACTGAAAAAAAAAAGCATAGCAGTAAATTGCGCTGATTAAATCTAACGATCGCTTATCATTAAAGGTCCCATGACATGAAATTTTCACTTTCTGAGGTTTTTTAACATTAATATGAGTTCCCCTAGCCTGTATATGGTCCCCCAGCGGCTAGAAATTTCAATCGGTGTAAACCGAGCTTTGGCTATCTTTCTCTGCCTTTGAGAAAATGAAAGCTCAGACGGGCTGATCTTGAATCTCCTCCGTATGACGTCATACGGAGGAAAGGTAACCTCCCCTTTCTCTGCCGCCCAGAGAATTTGGCTCGCCCATGAGAAAATGAGCTAAGAAGTACGAACGCAATTTGAGTTTTTCCTCGAGAGATATCATGGCTTGCAAACGAGCGAAGCATGGCAGTTGATCAGTGTTCGGATGTACACAAAAGTGAACACAAAACTGATCGGACTGATTGAGACTCTTTTCCAAGATGGCTCCTGTCTGTATGCGCTAACTGTACTGTCTGTGTAAATTATCTTCTTATTAAACTGTCTATACACTTACAAAGTTCTCAATGCTTCGGTTTGCATGTAAAGACACTCATTATGCTGCCGTGTTAGTGTGGGGCTAATTTGAGCCTTGTTAATGGTATTAACTAGCGATCTCTTTTTGCTTACTCGATGCCCAATATACTAGCGTTATAAGCTAAACTGTTTTTAGAGATAAAACTCTTTACATTCGATTATCATGAAAACAAATCTCAGGGAACGATTTAGTCTGTACCAATGTGTTATTACACCCGAGGTTCATTTTGCACCAGAGTTCTCTTTTAAGAAGAGGATCTATGACCTCTGGAAGCATCAATTGCTTAGTTGGTATAGGGTCTAACATACAAGTTGTCGATTTAGATTATTTAACGAGTTTAGAAAATTCCTCTCCTATAGCAATGAATTAATCAAATTTTTCCTCAGGGAGACTACAGTGCACTGCCTGGTGCGATACTGTAGTAGATGGTTGCATAGTTATAATTTTCTCCCTGATATTATCAATCTTGTAGGTAAAGAACAAGGGTTGAAGCTTTATTTTTCGTTAATTTAGCCACTGTTTCAAATAAATACCTAGGTTTTTTTTCTTCTTCTAATAGGGTTGAAAAATAAGCAGATCTAGCAGCTTTTAAGGCCTCTCTGTACGCAATCGGGCTTCCTTTCCATGAAATGCGAAAAAACTCTAGTTTTGTTTTCTTCCAGTTGCACTCCATTTTTCTGGCTGCTCTCTTAAGGGCCTGAGTGTGCTCGTTTGTACCACGGCGTTGGACTATTTTCTTTAATCTTCTTTAAAAACAAAGGAGCAACAGTGTCTAAAGTGCTGAAAAAGAGAGAGTCAAAAGTTTCTGTAGCAATATCGAGTTCTTCTAAGCTATCTGGGATGCTGAGGAGATGAAACTGATCAGGAATATTATTAATAAAGTGATCTTTAGTGGCAGAAGTGATAGGTCTAACTTATTTGTAACACAGAGTAGACTTTCAACGGCATCAACATTGATTCCATGCGATAATATTAGATCTAGACTAGAGAATGATTACGACAATGAGTAGGTCCTGACATGTGTTGTCTAACTCCAATAGAGTGTCTTTAAATGCCAATCCCAATGCATCTTTGTCGTTATCTACTGTACATGTATATTAAAATCACCAACAATTAGGACTTTATCTGCAGCCAGTACTAACTCTGATAGAAAATCAGCAAATTCTTTAGTCTGTATGGTACCCTAGTGGCCTGTATACAGTAGCCAGCACAAAACTCAAACGTGATTTATCATTTACACTAGATAGTGTTACATTAAGCACCAACACATCAAAAGAATTATATTTAAAACTAGACTTCTCAGTAATTACTATAAATATATTACTATAAATTACAGCAACACCTCCCCCTTTGCCTTTCAGACGAGGCTCATGTTTATAACAGTAATCTTGCGGGGTGGACTCATTTAAAGTAATGTAATCGTCTGGTTTAAGCCAGGTTTCTGTCAAACACAGCACATCTAGGTTATAATCTGTAATCATATAGATAGATATTTATTAGTCCTTACGGAAACACAATGTTCATATTATGTTTAATATAAACATAATTTAAAATTAAGCTTCTATTAATTTCTATATTTATAGAAATGCAGGCATGTCAAGTCTATTCAGAAGAAAAGTTAATTCATTTATTATTTTGTCATTGTTTAATTATGTTTAGAGATTGTGTTAAAGGACTCCAACTCCGTCATACTGTCCCAGTGTAGCTGTTCCTTTTTTGCTGGCACAGCACTGTGTAACCTCACTGCTGCACTACTGTACCAGACAGTACACTCTGAGCTTAGCTGGCACAAACCCAGAACAATGGGTTTAAGTGAATTTTCCAAGAATTTTAAGAAATAAATGATTAATGGTTACCCCAGTGATTTTCAATCATGTTACCCGAGACACATAACGAGTTCATGTTTTAAATTCAACTCAATAAGCCAATAAGCTGATTACTAGACCAATACCTAAAATGGGGGTGTTAGATAAGTGAGATGTCCAAGACATGTACTGTTGGTATAGGAAAAGGGTTGGCTAACACTGGCTCATCCAATTACATATTTAATGTAGTTTAATAATATGGGAGTTTTCACCATGTGGACAAAGACATAGTTCACCAGTAAAATTATGTCATTTACTGACCCTCATGTTGTTCCAAACTTGTATATCTGACTTCTGTGGAACGCAATAGATGTTAGGCAGAATGATAGACTCAGTCACTAGTCACTTTCATTATATATTTTTTCCATACACTAAAGATAATGAGACTAAGTCTGTCTTTCTGCCTAAGATCTCCTTTTGTACGGGTCTGGAATGACATGTGGGTGTGTAAATGATGACATTAATGTTTGGGTGAACTATCCCTTTAACTGGGAATTGGATTTTTCTTTAAGTGAAAAAACAAAACAAAAAAAACTTTCTTTTGATAGTGCTTTTCATTTTGAGGAGCACCCTGTATAAAGGTGTTACCAGCAAGCTGCTTGATCTTTCAGTCCTGCAAGTGGCAGAGGTATATAAGGATTTTGCCAGTGCTACATCCACTTTAGTCATCACGATGGGGCTCCAGTGAGGATTCATTGGTGGATTCTGCCTTAGTTCCTTCATACTAACAACCAGCATTCTAGTCATTCTAGCCATTCTAACCCCTAAAATCCACTGGATCCGTCTACGGCGCGGAACGTCAGTTTTTGATGTGTCCCTAGCTCGGCGTCAAAGTCCACTGGAAACGTCTCAGACTCGTTTCAGCAGCGGAGCGTTGGTGACTTCTTCAATCGGAGCGTTGTTTATTTGTTGTTCATTTGTCCTCTTTTGACGCGGCAAGCGGCGAAAATAGACCTGCTACCTATTCTCTGCGGAGCGGACCGGAGAGGCGCTTCTGGGATGCTTCTGAGACGCGCTGCGTCCGCAGCTGGTGGACTTAAGAGCATTGACTATAATGGCCGCGATTAGCTCCGGCATCCGCGACGCTGACGTTCCGCGCCATAGACGGATCCAGTGGATTTTAGGGGTAATAGTTCACAAGGAGGTAAGCAACAGTGTATATCTGGCTGAAGTGATAGCTGTAGACCAGGGATAGGCAACTCCGGTCCTGGAGGGCCACTGTCCTGCAGAGTTTAGCTTCAGCCCTGATAAAAACTCACCTGCCTGTAGTAATCCTGAAAACCTTGATTGCCTTGTTCAGGTGTGTTTAATTAGGGTTGGAGCTAAACTCTGCAGGAAAGTGGCCCTTCAGGACCGAGGTTGCCTATCCCTGCTGTAGACATTTGTATTAGGAGTGATGTTAAGAGCCTCACTCAGGTTCTTGTGAATCAACTTTTTGCTTGTTTCGGTGGCCAAAGGGAAATGATTTAACCCAATCCCAGAATTCATCCTTGAGGAAGTGTCACACAACGAGACCACTGATCTCAATGTCTTAATTATCGATCCGGTCAGTGAACTAGACGCATCTTCACGCTGAAGGTATTTAAATCTTTTACTTATTACTAAATGTTACTTATTACTAATTAAAACATTGTTTAATTATGCTAAAATGCTATGCTATTAACCCTTTGGGGTCGGCTATCGCGCCGGTGCGACAAGCTCACTTTTTTCCTTATCAGTGCAAAAGAGACTCAAATTACTCTGTTGATTTTGATCTTACATATAAGTGTTGTACATCATTAGATCCTGTTAAGTGTCTATTTTTTTTGTGGATACTCACAATAAAAACAAGGTGTTCTGCTTTTTGTCAAATAAAGAAAAATAAACATGATGCGAATTTTGCCTTCTCTCTGTCAGTGAAGTTCATTCTGAAACGCGTCCGAAAATGAACTGTAACTAAGTAAATACTTGTCACACAGGCACGAAAGATTTTTCGTTATGAAGCTGAAATTCTCTTCTTTTAAATGAAGTAATTTATATAAAAAACAAATATTCTCAGTTTATGTAAACTGTATGAAAAGAGTAGCCTGACTTCGTCATACTCATATTCTAGTCAGAAATAAATTAAACTTTTGCCGAATTCCGTAGGAAGGACGGCAAACACATCTTTCCGATCGACAAATGCCTGGATTGCAGTTCTCTGTTTGTCTATTAAAATGAATGCGCTGTCGATTTCTTTTACAACAGACGCGATAGCGGAATCTATACATCTCAGTTCTCCAGCTGCAGTCATCTTTGAGGGAAACCAGTTCAACCCAAGCGCTCTTTGGTAACGTGATGATTACGTCCCTGCAGATCATCTGTCCATCATCGTATAAAGCCCGCCCTGGCAATTTGATTGGCCCGAACATTTTTTGACTGATCATAATTACTCCTCAATGTAGCGAGTCCAGACCGAACTTCCCGACCAAAAAATGTTGTGGGCGGGGTTCGGGCTGGCATCCAGGCTACGAAAAGAGAGAGATGTCAGTCTTTTTCCTTTCAGCTAATTATAGCGTATTACGTGTTAATGTGACCACGCCCAATGAGAGTGCCCGCTATTCAAGCGCAAATGTTGAGGCAAGCCATGCCAACGCCCACATCAGCTGCGCTGTGAGGAATAATACTATCGTAATAATCCTGGAAAAGTTACCTCAGAAGTGCTGGTAGTTTCATTTCGAGGAGAACGGATTCAGCTGATGTAGTAAGTTATTTATTCTTAAGTGCTTTGTTCTAATCGCGTTATTGAATAGTGTCTGTAAACTGCACAAAGACTGTTTAAATATGAATTGCGTGTCCTTGTGTGAATGAATGAATGGCACAGACGGGCGTGCGATGTTGTTTACTACAGATGTACATCACATCTGTGCGTTCATTCACTCTCGCTCCTACATTAGTAAACGTTATTTTTAGCCTATTGAGATTTGTTCTAATCGCGATATAGAATAGTGTCTGTAATGACAACATTTCGTTGACTAGTTTTGATAGATTATAAAGTTTTTACTCTAAAATAGACATCAAATAAGCTTTTGTTAGACAGTTTCTGCTCATATGTTAAATAGTATGTTTTGTCAAAAATAAACTAATCAACTGTTATAGTGTTTGTTCCAATGCAAGCTAGGCTATATCAAAATAATGAATCCTTAACTTTGAAATATGTATGATAAAATGTATTGGCCTACTTTAAAAAATAATACTTTATAAGAGATTTATGGAAAAAGACTATTTTCTTTTCAAGATGTTTCCAACTCTAACTTTGAACCAATTCTATAGAATGGCCCATATAACCTATTTGAACAGGATTTGTTTCCAGGTATGACTAAAAATGTGCTTTTGACTTTCATTTATATTTTGATTTTATATATATTGTCCTCGCATTCTTTCTTGTGTCACACACCTGAATGAAAGGCTCATTATTATGCGAGTCTTTGTCTTCTCAGGTGAGAACCACCTAATTATTCATGAGGGGTTGGGCCATTCACGTCCATTCGCATATTGCCTTTCCAAACAAAAAAATGTTTTTCACAATTTAAAACAATCTATTGATTTATGTGAATGATTAGGCAGGATGATTTTCAGATCATTTTGAAGCAAAAACTTTAGGCGACAACATCCATTAGTCAAAAGTCTTGTGGACAGATATTTAGTATGTGTTTTGTGGCCTTATTTCAGATACTTTAATTTTTCGTTTTTTCAATAGCCATGCATAAACATTTACATTACATTTATATTTAGTCATTTAGCAGACGCTTTTATCCAAAGCGACTTACATCTGAGGACTAAAGCAAGCGAGTCATCGTGAAGAGGGAAGAACGATGCAAGAAGTGCTCAAAATATAAAGTTCAGGCATTGCTCAGAGTAGCAAAAGCCAGACAAGGGAAGATTTAAAAGGGAAGGAAAGATTTAAAAGAGAAGAAGAACTTTTTTTTTTTTTTTTTTTTTTTTATGTTAAGTACTCACGGAAGAGATGAGTTTTCAGTTGTCTTTTGAATGCTGTCAGGGATTCTGCATTACGGACGAGGGTGGGGAGATCATTCCACCAGCATGGAACCGTCAATGAGAATGTTCTGGAGAGTGATTTAGTGCCTCGCTGTGATGGCACCACGAGCCGTCGCTCCTTGGCCGATCGTAGGCTTCTGGTAGGGACGTAGACTTGTAGTAGGGATTGAAAGTAGGACGGAGCTGAGTCTGTGGTAGATCTGCAAGCAAGCGTCAAAGCTTTGAATTTGATGCGAGCTGCGAGTGGTAGCCAATGCAGGGAGATGAACAGCGGAGTGACGTGGGCCCTTTTGGGCTCGTTGAAGACAAGGCGGGCTGCAGCATTCTGGATCATTTGTAGAGGTTTAGTAACACATGATGGAAGTCCAGCCAGAAGAGCATTGTAGTAATCAAGCCTAGAAATAACCAGGGCCTGGACGAGAAGTTGTGTTGCATGCTCAGTTAGGAAAGGCCTGATCTTCCTGATGTTATACATTGCAAACCTGCATGATCGAGCTGTCTTTGTAATGTGGTCTGTGAAGGTCAGCTGGTCATCAAATATTACTCCAAGATTTCTGACTGACCTTGATGGGGTGATTGAGGATGACTCTAGCCGGATAGTGAAGTCGTGCTGTAGAGACGGATTGGCAGGGAGGACGAGAAGCTCAGTCTTTGCCAGGTTGAGCTGCAGGTGATGTTCCTTCATCCATGCCGAGATGTCCGCCAGACAGCTTGAGATACGTGCAGCTACTGTGGGATCATCTGGTTGAAATGAGAGGTGGAGCTGTGTGTCATCAGCATAGCAATGGTAAGAGAAACCATGTGCCTGTATGATGGGTCCCAATGATGTGGTGTAGATGGAGAAGAGGAGTGGTCCAAGAACTGAACCCTGAGGAACCCCTGTGTTCAGTTGATGTGCTTTGGATACCTCGCCTCTCCATGTAACCCTGAAGGACCTACCTGTGAGATAGGACTCAAACCAGTGGAGGGAAGTTCCTTTGATGCCCAGTGATGAGAGGGTGGACAGAAGGATCTGATGATTCACAGTGTCGAAGGCAGCAGAAAGATCCAGCAGAATGAGAACTGAAGATTTGGAAGCAGCTTTTGTGATCCGCAGGGCTTCTGTGACCGACAGTAGTGCAGTCTCGGTTGAATGCCCTTTCTTGAAGCCAGATTGGTTTAGCTGGTTGGTCAGAGACAGGAAAGATGACACTTGGTTGAAAGCAACTCGTTCAAGTGTTTTCGCAATGAATGGTAGGAGAGAGACAGGTCTGTAATTCTCTAAAAGTGATGTGTCTAATGTTGTTTTTTAAAGCAGTGGAGTTACCCGAGCCTGCTTGAATGCTGTAGGGAAAATGCCAGTGTGGAAGGATGAGTTGATGATGTGTGTGAGTGCTGGTAGAAGTGTGGGAGAGATGGCTTGTAGAAGGTGAGAGGGGATGGGGTCTAGAGGGCAGGTGGTAGGATGACTGGAGAGGAGAAGTTTAGAAACTTCTTCCTCGGTAAGCGGAGAGAAGGTAAAGAGAAGGTTTCTGGTAGTGGGAGAGGATGGTTTGGGTTCCTGTGTGTGTGGAGTTGAGAACTGACTGCTGATAGAGGTTGTTTTGTTGGTAAAGAAGTTAGCAAAGTCATCAGCAGTTAAAGAGGAGGTGGGTGATGGTGGAGGTGGACAGAGGAGAGAGTTGAATGTCTTGAAAAGTGTTTGTGTGTTAGAGGCGCTGTTGATCTTGCTGTGGAAGCAAATCATATTCTCTCAAAAATACAAACATGTACATACATGTTGCTCACATATTATGGTAGCCCTGTTTGTGCTAAATAGAGTGTAATTTCACTTGTGCCATTAATATATTTATAAGCAACTGAAAAAAGTCAGGGCATGTCAAAACATCTCATGGACCCCAAAAACACTTTAGACCCCAGAGGGTTAAAGTTAATTAATAATATAATATTATATATAATATTATATTATTATAATATAAAGTGCGCGGAAAGTGCGCATACAACTGAGATTTTAGCGGAAATAAGAGTCTTGGGAGATGGTACGATGGGGATCTAAAGGACACAGTTTGAGTGGGAGAAGTTAGACGACAAGCAGTGGAAGGGTTGAAGAGCATAAACAGCTGTGCTCTACCAACTAAAACTCTGGTGCTTTCAGTTTGGTCTACTGCCGAGGTTGCTGTGGCCACTGACTGTGTACGAGGTTTCTTTGACACGAGTGGATAAGCTGGAAGCGTTAATAAGTTCATACATCAGGAAATGGTTGGGAGTTCCACGCTGCCTCAGCAGAGTGGGACTTTATAGTAAAGGAATATTGCAGCTGCCAGTCTCTGCTTTAACCGAGGAGTTTAAGTGTGCCAAGGTCAGACTGGAAATGACCTTAGTAGAGTCACGCGACAAATGTGTAAGGGAGGCAGCCCCTGTGTTAAAGGGTTAGTTCACCCAAAAATGAAAAATAAGTCATAAATTACTCACCCCCATGCTGTACCAACCCCGTAAGACCTTCGTTCATCTTCGGAACACAAATGAAGATATTTTTGTGTGACCAGCAGAGGGCGCTCTCTGGCGTGTAATTTGGATACAATACAAGCTAGAAAAACCAAACAGCGCTCCCCTTTAAACTATCTAGGCAGGTTATGTCCAATGAAGGAACACAAAATGGGACTGATGTACTCAAATGTGTAAATTTATTAAACACTAGACAATACATTGGCAATCAGAGCAAGCCAATATTTTCCGTAGGGAACAGTGGATAAAGTCTCATAGTAAATGAGTTACAATGTATAAAATATCATAATGCATAGGCTATAGTGAATAAATAGTCAAATAAATAAATACTTCTCACATACACACACCCCAACACTGCAAGAGACACTTCACACTAAATAGGCAGTACACACACTAAAACGACGTTTCACACTTCACACTAGTGAACAAGCACGGTCTCCACAGGATATATTGCACATTGCCCATAGGCCGAATACGGTGATACAAGTTACTATTGCCAAACAACAAACAGACAAAACAAACAAACAAACCATTTACATTTAGCTGGATATCACTGGTAGCAGGCCTCGATCCACCCTATGCCCACCCAGTTCCAGATCCGCACGTCACGATGGGACAAATTTCCGAGGCACGCACATACATTCAAAGAAATGAAAAATAACACAAAATAATTAAACCCAGGAAAAACAGTGGCTCGTTGGACAGACGAAGGCAATTCTCGTTTCGAAACCAGCCAAGATGAATTGGCGCTATCTGCACCGTACTGATATTTTAACGGTGTGGATGACTAATAACTGTGCACACTCTCGTCAGCGTTGCTTATTGCTGCAAATACATGTAGAACATACTCACTACTCGCGATTAGGCAAGCAAGAATTTCTGTAGACTCGTAACTGCGTGTACCATTTACTGGTCACCATACGCACAAACGCCAGGGCGAGGTTCTCCCGTTTGCACAGCTGATACTCCGAAACTCACTCTTCAATGCACACCGCACTAACATTCTCCTGTCCTTGTCGCACGACACATTTAAAGGGACACATCATTTGTGCCACCTGGCCCAAATAATTAGTATCAGTGGGCAGGGCTTCAAGCTACACTTCCCGTCTCAACCACCCTACCCGCTACATTTGATTAAATCTGAGAGCTGGATCACTGCTACATAGGCTGCCAAAGGGAATGATACTTGACGGCCCAGAAAGTCATTAAAGAAAATGTTTAAATATTTCATGTGCCTACAGTGGCTCCACTATAAGTTTATCAAGCGACGAGAATACTTTTTGTGCGAAAAAACAAACAAAAATAACGACTTTATTCGACTATTCCATTGCTTCCTTGTGGGCCTGAGACGAGAGTTCAAGAGATTTCCAGGACGCATGCGCGAGATCTGACATTCTTCTTCTACTACACAGCGCGCGTCTTACAAGCAGAGGAAGACGCGTGCTGTACATAGTAGTAGAAGAAGAATGTCAGTTCTCGCGCATGCGTCCTGGAAATCTCTTGAACTCTCGTCTCAGGCCCACAAGGAAGCAATGGAATAGTCGAATAAAGTCGTTATTTTTGTTTTTTTTTCAGCACAAAAAGTATTCTAGTCGCTTTATTAAACTTATAGTGGAGCCACTGTAGGCACATGAAATATTTAAACATTTTCTTTAATGACTTTCTGGGCCGTCAAGAATCATTCCCTTTGGCAACCTATGTAGCAGTGATCCACCTCTCAGATTTAATCAAAAATATCTTCATTTGTGTTCCGAAGATGAACGAAGGTCTTACGGGGTTAGTACAGCATGGGGGTGAGTAATTAATGACTTAATTTTCATTTTTGGGTGAACTAACCCTTTAAAAACTGGTAGAAAGTGGTCAGCAAAGAAATCTGTAGTAGAGGCAAAGGCTGACCTTCAAATTGGGGATATCGTGGGACAGCTACAGCATGGAAGAGGGGGTTTTGGGCTCAGTTAAGCTCCTCCTAAATGGCACAAAGCAGGCCCAGCTCAAAGGAGGAAGCTGGTAGTCAACGAGGTGCGAAAGCAGGAGGAGAGGATGAAGTGTATAAAGGCCATTTCCCAGGCCAAGCAGGGAGAGTGGATGAGATGGGAGAGTGTGGAACATTGCAAGATGGGCTGGCAAGACCTTTGGTCAATGGGAGAGAGTAGGATCAGTTTCCTTATTAGGTCAACATATGATGTTCTCCCATCACCGCAGAACCTAAACCTCTGGGTAGGAGAGGATCCCTCTTGTCCTTTGTGTTCATCACCTGCCACATTAAGGCACATTTTGACAGGATGTAAGGTGGCTCTTAGCCAAGGTCGGTTTACTTGGCGCCATGACCAAGTATTGCGATGTTTGGCTTTAGCATTGGAAGGCAAGCGTAGTATGACCAATAAGTTGCCGCCTGTTCTAGCCCAGGCGAGCAACCACCAAGAAAAGGTGTTAACACCAATTCTCGCCCAGGACAACTGGAAGCTGCTGGGGACTGGAAGATACTGGCTGATCTTGATCAACGGCTTATTTTTCCACCTGAGATTGCCACCACTAACCTACGACCAGATATTGTTTTGTGGTCTGGATCAGCACGCATTGTTCAACTGATAGAGTTAACAGTGCCATGGGAGGATGCGGTAGATGAGGCATATGAGAGGAAGAAACTGCGGTATGCTCATCTGGCCACTGAAGCAGAACAGCGAGGATGGAGAGTCCAGGTTTATCCAGTGGAAGTGGGTTGTCGAGGTTTTGTGGCACACTCTACAACCCGGTTCCTCAGAGACGTCGGATTCTGTGGCCAAGAGTTGCGTCGCACAGTAAAGAACTTATCTGAAGCAGCAAAAAGGAGCAGCAACTGGCTGTGGTTGAGACGGAAAGATTCTAGCTGGCTGTGTACAGGCCGCCACGCTACGGTTTCGTAGAATTCTTGAAAACTTGAAGAGTCTTTTGGTTTATTTGTATAGGTTGTATAGTATTTACAGTCATTACGTTCCTGTGTATATTGCGTAAATGACGGGTGGTTGGGCAGATATTGTGTTTTGCGGTAGGTGGTATGCCATATGGAACCGTTGCCACTGAAACTGCATTAACTCACCAGTGGGGCTCGACAGCCTTAGTCAAACGGGTTGGCGCGTATGGTTGGGTTGCGGAGAGATTGTGAGATTGTGGTTAGGTCTCAGCAGCAGGAGGGATGTAGAGGTCAGTAAGCTGGGCTGAGTTGAGTGGGGGACGGAGGGGGGTGACTCTGGGACACCAGAGTCACTGTCGAGCCCTCTTGAGGTGTCGTGGGCTAGTCGACGAAACACTGAGGACGGAAGGTGCCCACTTGAAGACCCTAGAGATGTCCCCTACTCGGCTCAATCCAGACGGTTGTCGTGCTGGTCCACTAGGGAGACCACACTGTAGTTGCAGCCGTCGTGTGTGCTGACGCGCCAAGTACACTGCAGCCGTTAACGCCGGACAGAAGGGGAGTCACACCACCATATGGAAAGAAGCGTAAATGGATGAAGCATAGTTTACTGTAAAGCTACGTCTTAGTGTTGCTTATCTTGGCGAAAGCCGAGTACAAATCAGCATGAAGTTTTAACATCTACTCCCGTGTAATGGAAATCATGTAGGCAGTAGGCCTTGCATAAAATCGATTGCAAGTCTTACAAGTTCAGTATACTCTGTCTCCACAGACAGCCAGAATTCTGACAGTGTGGTTAAGTCACTCAGTGTCTTAAAAGTAAGGTACTGCACTTTTGATCAAAAGCTTATAAACCTAGTTGCACTGGTTCCAACTATTCTGCTCAGGAAAATACTTGCAGGTGGAGAGTCATTCTTTTCTTTCTCTTTTTTTTTGTTACATCCCAGTTAAGCACATTTTTGATGAGAAATTCATCCAAGGTTGGGAACATGTCTACATTACCCCCATCAAACTGCCCTCTCCATTGCTCCAGTTTCTTCACAAATCCCACAATTTAATCAGACATTGTCAGTAGGTTTGATTTGCAGAGACAAATTAATGTCAGAAAGTTATGCAAGATCTGCAAGCTCTTTGGGTAAGAAAAATAATTAGCAAAGGAAGATACACAATCGAGCCGAAATAATCTTAGTTCGTAATTCTTAGTTGCAGTACTCTGGAGAGCCACCTTACCATGTTCAAAAGTATGTGCTAATGTATTCATATTCTGACACCAAACGGCAATATTTTTTTCCACTGCTAAGCAAAATAACAGATCCTCAAACAATTTTCTCCCATAGCAGTAACTTACAAATACAATTTTGGGAGGAGTTTAAGATGTCTGCCGACTAATCTAATTGCAATGGAAAAACATATTCCTTTATTCTCTCAATTAGTTGACATTTGACTTTGGTTGCCATCTCAGTGATATGGCAGCTCATGGTGATGTCTGATATTCAATGTCACTTGCACACTTGTCACCAAACATAGTCCTACAGATGCAGCTGGAATGAGACTCTCTGCATTTGTATGAAACTATATATACCACCTCATATGAAGCACTTTGAATGCCACAGTGGTTTGGGTGGTCATAGTTTTTTTCTGATTTGTGAACCCTGATTCTTCATGCTCGAAAAACAGTTAAACAGTTTATCTTTTAACTTGGAGTGTTTGGTTTGTTAGAATCTTATCAGTTTGCAAGTCATTTGCAAGCACCTCACAACACACGGTGGACTAGGGGTTGAACAACATCAGATTTTTAAAAGTCGAGATTTATGTGATTAAAAGTATAGGTCACCCAAAAATGAAAATTAGCCCATGATTTACCCACCCTGAAGCCATCCTTGGGTGTATACGACATTCTTCTTTCAGACAAATAGTTTAGTTTTAAATATGGATATTTTTCTTACACGAACGCATTGCTTCACTTCAGAAGGCCTTTATTAACCCCCAGAGACACGTGAAGCACTTTAATCATGAATAGATGCGCTTTGATGGACTTCCAAAGACATACAGCCATTCACTGGCATTATAAAGCTTGGAAGCTTTATCATTTTTTAATATAACTCCGATTGTATTCGTCTGAAAGAAGAATGTCATATACACGATGACTTCAGGGTGAGTAAATCATGGGCTAATTTTCATTTTTGGGTGAACTATCCCTTTAAAGTCGAGTCGACGTCGACTAGTCGCTGATGACGTCATTGATGAACAAATAAATATCCCTGAACCTCGAGCTGAGACTCGAACGTGGGTTGGCTTGTGCACAGCTATGGCATATGACACAAAGCTGGCTATTTTCTACTACATAACAGCTTATTTTTATAAGGTTTTTTGTCTTTGGTATCCAGACGGTATAATGAAACATATCTTGTGGAGCGCACTGTCATGCATTTATATGTCATTTTAACTGTTGGAGGTGGAGCATAAGTGGACTTCAAAGATTTTTTATCATGTTGTGCCCTCTATATAGGCCATGATCAGCGACTAATCGACGTCAAGCTTAAAGCGTCAATGCAGAGATTTAAAGTCGAATAGTCGTTTGTTATTTAGAGTGTTTTCACACTGGCAGTTTAGTTTGAAACAGAGCACAGTTCGCATTAAAAATTGGTAATGTGAAAGCTGTGTTGCGGACCAGGTATGGCGTTATTATCCTGTCAGATGTCGAGAGCGCATTATTGTAGCGCGAAAGTACATTAATATTATGCGCGAGCGTGAATCTCTCTGCTCGCGCGCGGAATATGATATGCCCAGCGTGAATCTCTCTGCTCGCGCGCGGAATATGATATGCCCAGCGCGAATCTCTCTGCTCGCGCGCGGGAACTGGGCGCGCGCTCTCAGATACACTTCTCTTGTAAGAATTCTCTCTCTGGGCTGAGTGGGCTCGCTGCCTCGCTCAGAGAATATGCCTGCACTTAAAACGTGTTCAGTGCAATCGCTCCTCTTCCCCAGCTAACAATTTTAGGTTATAAGAACGTTTTCATAACGTTCCCATTAAGTTATAAAAACGTTATTTCTGAATGTTCTAGGGAATTTCAAAAAGTCCCGTTTTTTAGACGTTTTAGCCTATTAACGTTATTTCTTGGTTATAAGAACGTTCAATTCTCCCGTTTTGTAAACGTTGTATTAATGTTATTTCCTGGTTATAATAACGTTAGAACGTTCAATTCTCCCTTTATATAAACGTTGTATTAACGTTCTTGCTTGGTTATAAGAACGTTATTCAAACGTTCAATTCTCCCATTATATAAACGTTCTCTTAACGTTTTTCTAAGATAATGAAAAACGTTTCATTCAATAAAAAACATTAAGAAATGTTTTAATAATTATTAAAACCTTTCTTAATGTTTTTAATATAACAAGGTAGCCTATATAATAGGCCTAGCCTATATGAAGAACCTAAAACAAGAACTTTCAGATTTTAAAATTAAGACAAAATTTTTAAAAAAAGACCCATGAATCATGTCTATAATATGTGTAATGTAGTCCACTGAAGTCGAGTTGAATTGAACCCAAGTATAGTTTATTCCAATAAACCGATTTGGGTTGAAGTGACAATATGAACACGATGAATGTTCATGTTCATGAACATGTTCATGAGAACATGAACATAAACTTGGACTAAACATAGAATCACCAACAATGGTACAGGGAACAAAGCTAGACAAGAGACAATGGGAACACAAGGACAAGGATAATGACCAAAAACATCCAATGACATTCACAAGTTAAAGTTAATTTAATTTATATAGCTCATTTTTACAACAATTTCCAAGTTTATGTTCATGTTAATTTCATATGGTCACTTCAACCCAAATCGGTTTATTGGAATAAACTATAGGCCTACTTGGGTTCAATTCAACTCGACTTCAGTGGACTACATTACACATATTATAGACATGATTCATGGGTCTTTTTTTTTTTTAATTTTTGTCTTAATTTTAAAATCTGAAAGTTCTTGTTTTAGGTTCTTCATATAGGCTAGGCCTATTATATTGTTATATAAAAAACATTAAGACAGGTTTTAATAATTATTAAAACATTTCTTAATGTTTTTTTATTGAATGAAACGTTTTTCATTATCTTAGAAAAACATTAAGAGAACGTTTATATAATGGGAGAATTGAACGTTTGAATAACGTTCTTATAACCAAGCAAGAACGTTAATACATACAACGTTTATACAAAGGGAGAATTGAACGTTCTAACGTTATTATAACCAGGAAATAAAATTAATACAACGTTTACATAACGGGAGAATTGAACGTTCTTATAACCAAGAAATAACGTTAATAAAACGTCTAAAAAACGGGACTTTTTGAAATTCCCTAGAACATTCAGAAATAACGTTTTTACAACTTAATGGGAGCGTTATGAAAACGTTCTTATAACCTAAAGTTGTTAGCTGGGGAAGAGGAGCGATTCGCGATTGCCCTGAACACGTTTTAAGTGCAGGCATATTCTCTGAGCGAGGCAGCGAGCCCACTCAGCCCAGAGAGAGAATTCTTACAAGAGAAGTGTATCTGAGAGCGCGCGCCCAGTTCCCGCGCGCGAGCAGAGAGATTCACGCTGGGCATATCATATTCCGCGCGCGAGCAGAGGGATTCACGCTCGGCACATCATATTCCGCGCGCGAGCAGAGAGATTCACGCTCGGCACATCATATTCCGCGCGCGAGCAGAGAGATTCACGCTCGCGCATAATATTAATGTACTTTCGCGCTACAATAATGCGCTCTCGACATTTGCCAGGATAATAACGCCATAACCAGGGAGCACACCGGGATACCGAAGCCGAGACTACCTGTAGTAGATGGTCTGAATTTGGTTGCAGTGATGTTTCTCAATTCGCGTGAATGTGAAAGCAACTCGAACTTGTGTGCTCACTTGTTCAGGAAATAAAGTAACCTGCACATGCATTTTACAGATGATTACGTCATTAGTTCAACAAAACACATGTAAGGCAAGGCAAGGCAAGGCAAGGCAAGTTTATTTATATAGCACATGTCATACACAATGGTAATTCAAAGTGCTTTACATAGAAGAAATTAAAATAATCAAAACAAATAAGAATAATTAAAACAGTTTAGAATAAAAAATAAAATAAAGTACAGTAAAAACAGTCGGACGGACAGTGGCACAGTGCTCATTCAGTAAATGCATAGCTAAACAGATGTGTTTTGAGTCTGGATTTGAATGTAACTAGGAGCACATCTGATCTCCTCTGGAAGCTGGTTCCAGCTGCGGCTGGCATAGTAGCTAAAAGCAGACTCTCCTTGCTTAGAGTGAACCCTTGGCATTTCTAGGTGATGTGATCCTAATGATCTGAGTGATCTGTTAGGTTTATATTCAGTGAGCATATCTGCAATATATTGAGGTCCTAGCCCATTAAAAGATTTATATACCAGTAATAATACTTTAAAGTCAATCCTAAATGTAACTGGGAGCCAGTGTAGAGACCTGAGGACTGGTGTGATATGTTAATATTTTCTGGTTCTGCTCAGAATCCTGGCAGCAGCGTTCTGTATGAGCTGCAACTGTCTTATGGTCTTTTTAGGAAGGCCGGTGAGGAGTCCATTACAATAATCCACCCTGCTGGTGATGAAAGCATGCACACGTTTCTCTAAATCTTGATTGGAAACAAAGCATCTAATTCTTGCAATATTTTTCAGATGATAGTATGCTGATTTAGTTATTGCTTTGACATGACTACTGAAACTAAGATCTGACTCTAGAGACACACCAAGATTCCTGACTTGATGTAAGGGATGACAGTGGTGATGATTTACCTTAGATACGAGCGGGAGTGAGTGTGCAGTGTAATCGCGCATAGTGAGTGCAATCAGAATGGCTCGCAATCAGCTGTCTCTAAAGAAAGTGTCCGTTTTTCGTTCACGTTCTTCTTATTTTTTTCAACCCCACAAGAAGAAACCCCTGCCTTAGAATGTTCATCTTTTAATCAAACTCAAGCATTCAACAGCCCCATAATATAATGCATACAGTATTAGTGCACCTATTGTAAAGTGTTGCCCCAAAAAAATCATATACGTTTGGAATGGCATGAGGGTGAAATTAACTCAACCCCCAACCCCAGACACACACACACACACACACACACACACACACACACACACACACACACACACACACACACACACACACACACACACACACACACACACACACACACACACACACACACACACACACACACAGACACACACACACACACACACACTCACACACACACACACACACACACACACACACACACAATTGATGAATATTTCTTTAAACAAACAAGGAATGTTGTGATAGGACCACAGAGCCTTTTTTTATATAAAAAATAACCCATGAGTGGGTTTTATTTGACTCTTTATATAAAGCTGTGATAGGAGGAAATATTTTAACATCCAAAAAAATACACATCACTTTTAACTATGTGAATTTCCCTCTCATTTTGTATGTGTGCTCTGACCTAATGTTACCTTTTGCTGTTAACCCTAAAACATCCTGACTGATGACTAAACTATGTAGTTCTGCCTCAATAAACTGCAGATATGACAGTTTCAGTCTAACTGTTAAACAGTTGTCTGTGTATTTTTGTGTGAATGTGTTGTTTGTCTGTGTTTAGACCCTTGGCTTCTTTTAGTGTGCATTGGAAAATACGTTATATATTTGAGGTTTGGTCTAACATTTCCCTGAATCAACAAGCCTTTTTAGATAATGCATGAACGGTGTCACATATCTGAAGATCAGATGAAGGTTCTTGAGATGAGAGTGCAAGATGAAATTTCCACATTACTGAAATCAGTTTGGAGTGACTACCCAACTCATTCTTCAAAAAATGAGAGATCTAGATTACAATTCGTAACAAACTATCGCAGATATCAAAGATGTGCATGACAGTGGTTCATTTGGTAATCAATTGACAGCTTCCAGTTAATCTAATGCTTATACTGGATTGCCACAATGCTAGTGGTTTGTGGTTGTTTGCTAGGATGTTTTTGGATCGATGCTATGCTATAGCAGATTAAGACTTTTGAAAAATATGTATAATTTATTGATTCCTATTTTCACCCCCAGTTGGTACAAGTTTTAGTTACAGTATTGTTAAGTGACTATGGGATTGCTAGGTGGTTGGTAGGGATTTCTGTATAGTAAGTTGCTTACTGGCCAAAATCAAAAGGGCCTACATCCAAGTCTGTATGATAATTTAGTCCCTACATATTTGGTCCCAAATCATCAACAGCAGACTGTTTGTACATTCCACAGAGCTTTCGGACCTCGGGAATTGAGCCTCGGCTCATGTGATGACGCCCAGATCAGTCTGATTTGTGCAGAGGCACAAAACATTTTTCACTCCTAATATCTCATATGATGTTTGGAGATGCGAGAGGCTCTCTTCATCTGCTCCATTGTGTATTGAATTACCTTGACAACAGGCTGTTTCTAGCACAGTCTGAGGATATGGTGTTTCAACATCGAGATGTCGTCTGCTAAAGTGAAGGCTTGAGAATCAATTTTATTGTTCTAGTTTTAGTTGTAAAGTTCTCGTTCTTTTATTTATAAAGCAAGTCTGTACAAGTCAGATAAACACAACAGAAAACTAAGTAACACATAAGACCATCAACATAATTTAAAAGCAAAATAAAACAAATGGGTTTTCAAGAGAGATTTAAAAAGTGATAGGGAGGGAGCAGCCCTAAGTTGTGCTGGCAGGCTGTTCCACGACCTAGGTCCCACCACCGAAAAGGCTCTAACTCCTCTACTTTTCAGCCTTGTACAAGGAACCATCAGTACATTTTGGTTACCAGATCGTAAGACTCTGGGGCTATAAGGATCCAGCAGTTAAGATAGGTACTGTAGCTTGGTGCAAGGTTGTGTAGACATTTGTACACAAAAAGGAGAGTTGTAAAATACAATCCTAATATGAACCAATGAAGAGCTCGTAAAATAGGAGTGGCGTGATCATACTTACGACCATTCTTAAGAAATTTGGCTGCAGCATTTTGAACCAATTGTAGCCAAGTAACCTGGGACTTTGAGATGCCACAGTACAAAGAATTGCAATAGTCCAATCGACATGTAATTAAAGCGTGTATTGCTATCTCAAGGGACTTTCCAGGCAGGCAGAAAATGTTACATTTTTAGAAAGGAGACGGAGCTTGAAGAAGCTATAGAGGCAACAACAGAGGATATATGTTTATCTAGAGTTAGCCGACTGTCAAGAAGTACACCAAGGTTCCATACAGACCCTGAATTAAAAGGTAACATACTTTCTAAAATAGAGTTATTAAACTTAAAATTGTCAGATGGGCCAAAGACTATCACCTCAGTCTTTGAGTCATTTAGGGTTAAAAAGTTACTAGCCAGCCAAAGCTTTACCTCATCAAGACATGCAAATAAAGATTGAATTGCAGAAGGGTCATTTCTTTTTAGAGGCAGATCTGGGTGTCATCCGCATACAAATTTAAGGATACACCATGCCTTTCCAGAATCAAACCTTAAGAAAGCATGTAGCAAAGGTGCCAATATAGAGCCCTGGTGAAGTACAGATACAATAGGAGCAGCAGAAGAGATAAAATTGCCAATCCTGACAGAAAAATATCTCTCAGTTAAATACGATTTAAACCAATTCAAGACTGAACCTTTTAACCCCACAGATTCTAATTTAGACAGGAGTAATAAGTGACAGACAGTATCAAAAGCAGCAGTCAGATCCAAGAGCACTAAAATCACAGGGTCGCCTGCGTCGGTAGCAACTATCAACACTCTCAGCAGTGCAGACTCAGTGACAAGATTTAAAACCTGACTGAAAAGTTTCAGAAATATGGTTTGTATTTAGAAAAGACTGCAGTTGACACAACACAACTTTTTCTAATACCCTTAGAAATAAAAGGAACCATAGACATAGGTCGGTAGTTATTTCAAACAGATGTGTCTAGGGAAGGCTGCTTGAGCAAAGGAGTAACAGAGGCCAATTTCAGGGATTCTGGAACACAGCCAGTTAATAGAGATTTGTTCAGTAGAGGTAGCAGAGCAGGGCCCACAGACTCAATTACCAATTTGAAATGCCTAGGATGTATTACATCATAAAAATAGAAAGAAGGTTTGAGAGAGACAATAAGTTCAGTTAAAGATAATAAGGAAATAGGATCGAAGGCCTCCCAAGAGGCTGACGAATAGATAACAGCGGAAGGGTCATTATAAGTGGTTATCACCTGGGGCCTAAGATTAGAGATTTTATCAATAAAAAAGCTCAAGAAGCTTTCACATAGTGCAATTGAAGGATTTGGTATACTGTTAACAGATGGATTTAAGACAGCATTAATAACTGAAAACAAGGCCTTAGGCTTATGTTGGTTACTTAAAATTAGTACAGAAAAATAATCAGCCTTTGCGGACTTTGCAGCAGTATGGTAAGCCCGAAGACAAGAATCTAAACAGCTCAAATGAAGTTTGAAGTCAGTCCTTTTTCCATTTTGACTCTGCTTTCCTGCAAGCTTGTCTTAGTGAGAGGATATCAGCAGTTAGCCACCTGCAGTCAGTTATAGGTTTTGGTTTAAAGACTTTCAAAGGAGCAGTCACATTTAGGATGTTCAAACAAGCATTATATAGAAGCTCAAAATGTTGGTCAACATTCAGGTCAGAAAGCGAGTCCAGTGACAGCTGAGAGTTAAATTAATTCAAAAGCTAATTAAAATCCAATTGGAACTGAGACGAATAAGCCCGAGAAAGCCTATCAGCATCAACAGAAAAAGAAAGCATATTTGGAAGTGATAATGAGAATAAAACTGGCTTATCGTCAGATATAATTGTATCAGACATTTCAAGATCAGAAATTAAAAACCCATGTGTAAGCATAAGGTCCAGGGTGTGACCATCTGAGTAGACTCATTTATCCATTTAACTAAGTTAAAAGACTCAATGAGACTTAGAAACTCATTCAAAAGGGAGTTAGATTAGACTAAGTTAGTCTGAGTTAGACTATGTTGTAGGGATGGGACGAAATATCGTTTGACAAAATATCGCGATACAAAACGTGACGAAACGCATCGAGGTCGAAAAAAAATGGATCGCGAAATAAAGATAGATGGCACTGCTGCATGATTTGCGTAGTATATAAATAATTTAGTGTATTATATGTGTGTGTGTGTGTGTGTATGTATGTATATGGGGCAGACATACAGTCTATGGTGGCAGGCTGGCAGCACCATCTGCTTATCAAGCAGGGTAAAACTAAATGAAAAAAAAACACATTATATCCGGGGAACGGTGCGGTACGTCATCACGTCAAGACAGCGCATGTTGCAACAACAACACTGCAGTCTACAGCGAGCTAACAAATATTAGGATCAGTACCAACTGCCTTGCCCCCAAACAGCCGACCAAGGAGTCAAATGTATATATATACCGTAAAACTTCAAATAATAGCCCGGGCTTTTACTTTCCCGAATCGTCGAACTGCACCGGCTTGTATTTGAGACAGGCGTCTATATGAGACCGGCCTTTATAATTTAGTGTTGAGATGTTCATTGAATCTAAGTAAGCCTAGAGTCTCTAATCTCTAAAAATATCCAAATGCTCCTCGTGAAACTGCGGTCTTCCGACCTTTTACTGTCGTGTCAATTGATTTTGATTAATATGCGCGAGGGAGAGAGAGCAAGACAGCGCTCGTTTTGTTTGAAGACGTGAGAGTGCGCGCGCGCGGCCGGGGCGCTCTCTCTCTCTCTCTCTCTCTCTCTCTCTCTCTCTCTCTCTCTCTCTCTCTCTCTCTCTCTCTCTCTCTCTCTCTCTCTCTCTCTCTCTCTCTCTCTCTCTCTGCTCGTTATGCGCCCTGTCAAGCGCAGCAGTCAATTCATTCTACATCACTCGCCGATCAAAAAAGGCTTTGGTGGGACACACATTTGCTTTGGCGGCCAAAGCAAATGAATAAGTTGTTGTTATACAGTAATATTTTTTTCTTTTTTTTCCTTTTTTGATATCGTATCGTGACGTATCGTATCGTGAGTTTAAGTGTATCGTCCCATCCCTATACTATGTTGTATATATTTTAGGCTGTGATGGGTTTTTTTTATTAGTCTTTTCATTTAAACATCTGATTAGTTTTAAATGATCATTGTTTGACTAATATTGCATGTATTTGTTAGTGTTACTGACAGTTATTTGTAATGTAATGTTTTAATATTGTGTGCACCTGCCCGGGGAATGCAGATGGAAATGATTTGCTAACTCTGGTACAAAACATCTTTTCATAAGATTAATGTATTTTTTACATTGTCCCTGACAAAAAAAAAGAAAAAAAGATGGACAGCAGGCATGGATATTAAAATCCCCAACAAATCAAAACCGATCATAATTTGTAGTGATGTACCCCATTCGTTCAGTAAATTCAGTAATAAAATCTTTAACCATGTGTGGAGGGCGATACAACACAGCTAACAAAATGGGGCCATTCCACTCAAGTTTAAGTAACTGGACTTCAAAGCTAGTGAAAGCCATTCCAGAAACCATCTGACAGTGAGTGCATAAAGTCTGTTTTAAGACTTTCACCAAACCGCCTCCTCTACCATTTTGCAGGGGATAATTAAAGAACGAGCAGTCAAAATGTGTTGTGCTGTTGTCGAGACAACAGATGGTGTTTCTCTGGATTGAATTGAATTCAATCACAATGCAGGTTCTAATGACACTACAGTTATTCCCTCCCCTCCATTTTCAATCACAGGAGGATGAGAGTCTGCACAGGCTCTGTTATTTGAGACCGTTGAAGATTTACAGCCATTGCCAAAAGTATTGGCAGTGACATACTTTTGTTTTTGTTTTTGCAAAGTGTGCAGCTTCAGTTGTAATGGTGTTAATTCACATTGTTTCTATATTATTGTGCAGAGTCAAGTCAAGTCATCCTCATTTATATAGCGCTTTTAACAATGTAGGTTGTTTCAAAGCAGCTTTACAGAGATAAACATATCATTTAAGGTAACAGAGATTGGTTTGGTTTTATAGCGGTTCTTTAATAATGTTATTTTCCACCTAAAGTTAGTTTTGATTGATTCACTTCCGTTGAAATGATCATTTGTTATTAAATTAGGGGCCACTAAGACAACACCGTTCTCTCTAAACAGACTTTAAACACGAACCTGTGATAAACGCTGATGGGGTTCACATGCACATTAAGAATTGATTCTATAGTTATGTGCGTTTGAATCTATGTGCGCAGGTTTGTAATTCCCTATAAACCATGCCTAAACAAACTACTTGTCTTGCCTATAAATTTTGATACAGAATTTTATTTTATTTTATCACTTCGGGGTAGGTACGCAAACCGAAATTTCCACAACGCTTTATCTGTAGAGTGGTATAGGGATCCTCCATAGGGAGAGGCTAGTTGGCACTTCAGCACTGCGTTGTCATCGGGTCCAGACGAAGGTCCTTCGTCAGATCTGGAAACGGCCTGGATCCGGCAGGCTGCGGGAAAACCTCGGGATAAACAAAGACACTAAAATTAGAGTAGATGCCATTCTTCTCATGATGTACTCATGAACGAGTACATCAGGATTTAAGGGAAGTGTTCCCAGTTCCGGCTGACCTAATCTATGCAGCCTAACATTGAATTATAGAAGTCGATAATGTATTATGTGAATGCTAGGTCAAAGAGATGTGTGATTAGATACATTTCAAATAATTGCAAAAAGCAATGGCCAATTTTTGTGGCCCTGGCACAAAATAACGAGCTAACAGTGTTGACAAATCCAATGTTTTCCCGCGAAATTGACTACTTTTAAGTTGTTGCCGTGGTTTTTTTTTTTTTTTTGTGGGTTGATTTCCACCCCCATACGTACGATTTCGGTGCTCCAACACCCTCAAAACACCCCCAGAGGTACAAATTCATTAGAGAATTTGGCCGCATGACGGAGAAAATCACATTGGGCTATTTTTGGACGACTTTTGACCGGCCATTGGGCTACTTTTGTTGCACAGCTTTTGGCCACCCTGCCAGCTAACATCATTTCACTAATCATACAATAAGCACATGGGAAAGTGTTCATAAGCATTATTCCAGATAATCACTCTATCATTCTGGTTGGATTATAAGGGCAGACTGATTGCTATATCAGGAGGAAGAATTACTTCCAATCATTGTGTTTGGTTACCTCCAAAGAAAGATGTGCAGCCATCATCGCTTTGCATAAAAATGGCCTCACATGCAAGGAAATTTCGTCAAAGGAGCGTACAAATCAGGCAGGACATTAAGATCAACAAATCAACTTTTGCTGACAGTCCCTTACTCCAAAAAGAAGACAAAGGGTGACCGAGCCTTCTCAGTTGCCGCCCCCTAGCTGTGGAACAGTCTTCCCGCTCATATCCGGCTAGCTCACACAATAGAAAGTTTTAAGTCCAAATTAAAAACGTATCTTTTTAACTTAGCTTTTAGTTAAGAGCATTGTACAGTGTAGATATAATTTAGTCACTTTTAGTTTTTATTATTTTAAATCCTTTCTACACTGTCCTCACTATATTCTTATATGAGGGAGTATGTCTAAGAGTGTATGGTCTACTTTCATACATGCTTTTATACATGAATGTCTTACTGTTTTGAGTTAACTGTGAAGCACTTTGGGCAACAACGTTGCTATTAAATGTGCTATATAAATAAATAAAAGTTGAAGTTAAAGTTGAAAGAATATTGCACCTGAAAAAAACAAAACAAAAACACATTTACTGGATCATCAAGAACTTCAAGAAGAGAGGTTCAGCTGCAGTGGAGGAGACTTCAGGACATCCCAGAGTGACCAGCAAGTGGCAGGACAGTCTTTTTCTGAGGAGTAAGCTACGGAATTGTGTCACCACCAGTGCACTTCTCCTCTGGCCTAGGTTTGGACGATATGACCAAAATTTATATCACAATTTATTTCTTAATTTTGGTCAAAAAGATATAATTCCGATATCGATATGAACAATATAAAAGCCTCAGAAAAACTACCCAGAATGCCCACAACGGATGTCTGTACCAACAAACTTCTGAAAAATGAATTTGCCAAGTCTATGAAACCTCCTCCTATGAAACTATATAATATTTTATAAAATAAAAAAGGTACAAATAAATTAATGTTCACCTTTTATTTGTATTTAGCCTTCATTCTGATTTCATCCACTTCTCTGACGCTGAGTGAAAGGAGAATTTTAGAATGACAGGACACATTCATTAATATGACACTTTATTCAACAGGAAGAACAGCTTGTTCCGTACGTTATGCGTCATTACGCTATCTACGTCATTGCACATGAGCAGTCCTTTCAGTTTCGGTTTTCAATCTGATCAAGTGTTTACATGTTCTCTCGATCGGATTAGAAAAGGAATAAACCACCCCTTTCAATCCGATCGAATTTTCATTTGGATCGAGTTCAATTGGATCGGATTCAACAACACCATCCCTCCAGCCATCAGCACCAGATTACCACACTCCGCCCACTTGTTCTCAATCACCCGAGTTCTGATCATCTGATCCTGCACGCCCTCATCAAACACACCATATATAAACCGTCATTCCCTTCACCTCATTGTCTGGTCTCGTCTATGACAAGCTCTACAGACCCTACTTGTATACTCACCTGAGAGTCTTCTGTCTGTCATCATCTGTTCCATGTATCCTGTTGTGTTCTCCTGTTCGTCTGTTCATCCATCACAATCACAAGCCTTCACCTGCACAGAGAAACACTGTATCACCAGCCAGCTAAGTTTGCGTCAGATCCCATTTGCCTGTTGACTCACCTGTGTCGCCTCTCCGCTTTACCTCTTCATCACTCCTGCAATAAAGCTTTATGTTTACCACTTACCTCATCTGTCCTCCTCTGTTTATGACAGAAGACCAGACCACCAACATGCAGGAAGCCGCAGGCACGAGTGGGGATCCGTTTACTGAACTAGTCCAGGCAGTTCAACAGTCACTTCTTCCGTCAACACCCACTCCTTTGGCTGCTGCCTCTGCCGGTCCCATGGCCTGACCGGCGACATAGGCTACACCGATGAGGCGGAGGATTGCAGTGGATTCATCTTACAGTGCTCTCTCTACTTCGAGATGCTATTCACCAGTAGCAAATTAGCTCACCGGCCGCGCGCTTCAATGGGCACAATTCTTGTTGCAATCGGACGCTCAAGTGATAAACTTCCTGTCATCATTCATCAATCACTTCAAGTAGGTTTTTGGCCAAACCGTTTCTGCTACTTCTGCCAGGGGACAACTCTGTTAGTTCATATGTTCATATTAGTTCATATAAGTATTGTACAATCGCTGCCTCAAGTGGTTGGAATGAGACAGCGCATCTCACCGCTTTTCAACAAGGTCTTAATTCAGATTTCCGTCAGCTCATGGTCATATATGTCATTGGCTTGGAGAAATTTATCCAGAAATCCATTCGTGTGTCTCAGCGCCTCACTGCCTGCTCATTGCCACAACCCGCTCTGTATCCTCCGCCCTCCATGCCATCTTTCCAACACCTGAACCCTTGCAGGTGGATTCCCATAACCTTACTCCTGCGGAGCATCAACGAAGATTGTTGAACCATCTCTGTCTATATTGTGGGGGAAAAGGACATATCATTACCAGCTGTCCTACTCGACCACCACGCCAGTGAGTACCATCCAAAAAACCCCAAAAAAACCCAAAACAAAAAAAACAACTGTCTCAACACCCCGTTCTTCTGTTTCAGCACAAGCCCTCATCGACTCCGTTTCAGCGGGGAACTTCATATCTCACCACCTCCTTCAAAGGCTCAATATCAAGAGGAAACATTCCCAAGACCTAGAAGTTCACACCATTCTAGGAAAACCGCTGGGCCATGGTAGCATCCGTCGCTTCTCCCACACCTTGACGCTCCGCGTCGGCTGCCTGCCTTCGGAGAAGATCTTGTTCATGGTGCTGGAAGGATCCACCTCTGACATCATCCTGGGACGCCCGTGGATGTTACAACACGAACCCAAGGTCAACTGGAATTCTGGGGAGGTCCTGCAATGGGGTGATTCCTGTTTCCATGACTGCCTGTCATGAGTCACCAAGATCCTTCTGGCTCCAAGGTCTAATTCTTGAATTTCTTCTCCTGTCGTCTCCCTGAATTCCACTACCATCGAAAGCCGAGAGGCCGAGAGCAAGGTGGAGATCCCTCCTGAATATCGGGCATTCCAGGACAAGTCCTCTGTTCAGTAACATGTGTTCATGGGACTGCCCCGTCGACCTACTACCTGGGGCTACTCTGCCCACGGGTAGAGTTTATCCATTGTCCATCCTGGAGCAGAAGGCCATGGAGGAGTACATCCAAGAGGCACTTTACCAGCGATTCAACTGACTTTCCACATCCCCTGCTGCTTCCAACTTTTTCTTTGTGGCCAAGAAGGACGGAGGTTTGCAGCCGTGCATTGACTACCGTGTACTCAACTCCCAAACCGTCAAGTTCAGTTACCCCCTTCCTCTGGTTCCAGCAGCATTGGAGCAGCTGCATGGAGCTTGCATCTTCTCCAAGTTGGACCCGAGGAGCACCTATAATCTGATTCGCATTCGCAAGTGAGATTGAGTGGAAGACCGCCTTTGTGACCCCCTCAGGGCACTATGAATATCAGGTAATGCCCTATGGCCTGTCCAATTCACCTTTGGTCTTTCAGGGGTTCATACAGCGGTTCATACAGCGGTTCGTTGTCGTCTACATCGATGACATCCTGATATACTCCCGGACCCCGGCTGAACACCACCAACATTTCAAGCAAGTCCTGAGAGAGCACCATCTATATCTTGAACTGGAGAAGTGCAAGTTCCAGTTTTTAGGGTATGTTACTGACCAGCGAGGCATCCAAATGGACCAGAGGAAGGTGGAGACCATCCAAAACTGGCCACAACCCATCTCCATCAAAGAACTTCAAAGATTCCTGGGATTCGCCAATTTCTATCGCCGTTTAGTCCAGAATTATTGTATCATTAGTTCACCTCTCGCCTCACTCCTCAAGAACCGTCCCAAGTCTCCTGTCCTGGAACCCGTCTGCCACCAATGCCTTTAAAAACCTCAAAGAAGCCTTAATTTCCGCTCTGATCCTGATTCATCCCAACCCTGATCTACCCTTCATTGTCAAGGTGGACGCCTCCACCACCGGAGTGGTCCTCTCACGGTGGCAGGGGAATCTCCAGTGTCTCCATCCATGTGCCTTCTTATCCAAGAAGCTGTCCCCGGCAAAGTAGAATTATGAAATCGGTAACCGAGAGCTCCTCGCCATCAATCTCGCTCTCGAGGAATGGAGACTTTGGCTGGAGGGAGCAAATCACCGCTTTTAGGTAATCACTGACCACAGAAACTTAGCGTATCTTCGTGAAGCTAAACTCCTCATCCCATGCCAAGCCAGATGGTCCATATTCACTAGATTTGGCTTTGTAGTCACCTACCGACCTAGACACAAGAATTGCAAGGCCGATGCCCTCTCATGGTTGTATCATCCCAAACCCGAACCTGCTCCGCCGGGAGGTCCTGAGGGACGAATCTATGTTCCATCCGCCTGTCGTTTGCCCCTCATGGACTCAGCTAACACCTCTCCGGGCTCTGGACACCCAGGTAGTCAGCGAACCTGGATGAATAAGGTGACGTATAGGACATGTTCCTTACAGTTTCATGTCCATTTTTGTGCTTTCAAGCCAATGTTTGTATAGAGATTGTATTTCTCTTGGGGCCTTTCTTTGTTTTTTACTGTGCTCTAGCCAGAACCGGTTTAGTGGCCCTGGGCAGTCCATGATCGTTCACACCTTGGTCTCAGAAATGGAGGGCTGAGGTGAACAATGGGCAACTGGTGATGAGATTATCCTGTGATCAGTGGGACGTTGATGTCCTCATTCTTGCCATTCACCTCTGACAAACCTGATCAAATTGGTCACTTGTTTGTGGTATTCCTTTGTTGAGGGTCTTACTTCAAGTGTTAGTAGAGTATTAGTAGACTGGTAGGGTTAGGGTTAGAATAAGTTGGCATGTAGTTCCAAAGTTACTTATAGTCTACAAAATGTTCAACGGGGACTACAAAAATAAAGTGTTACCAGAATTTGAATGATAGAAATTGTGTTATGTGTATGCTAGATTAAAGACATGGGTTTTTAATAGATTAACTAGATTTAATCTGGCAGAGTTTGAGTTTGATTTTAATATTTTAAGTTTTATCAACTGATCAGAATTCTAAGACCACAATGAACGTGAAGGACTAAAATGCGATAGGGCTCGCTAAAGTACTGAGGAGCTAAACCATTCATTGATTTGTATGTAATCAGCAAGGTTGGGTGACATGGTGACATTAGGTGACATGTGACCAAAAACTCAATATTAATACTAAATTTTAAGACCATAAAAAATACTAATATTTAAGACCATAAATCAGCACAATGGTATACCAGGGGTAAAAAACAACAACGAAAGAACGTGGCAGCAGCTAATAAATGAAGTATAAAAACATAATTCAATCAGGGAAAGCTTTAAGCAT
Organism: Rhinichthys klamathensis goyatoka; assembly: GCF_029890125.1. Taxonomy (NCBI): domain Eukaryota; kingdom Metazoa; phylum Chordata; class Actinopteri; order Cypriniformes; family Leuciscidae; genus Rhinichthys; species Rhinichthys klamathensis. Next base: position 2,098,379 of record NW_026606632.1, read on the forward strand.
AAAAGGTTCATGGGTGTAGGCTTAATGACTTTACAAATATTTGACATATCAAATAAATATCATTCAGTATCTATTTCAATGTGCAGCAGCTTTTTCCACATCTAATGCTCTTTTCACACAATTAAATGTTCTCTAATCCAACCTGTTTATTTTTATTTGTTAATTAGGGCAATGAAATAAACATTTGACTTCTAAACAGCCAACAGCAAGAAGGCAGAGGCTTGCAAAATGGGGTGAGGACTTGCACCAGCACCACTGACAGATGAAGAGGAGATGGCCACAATACCAAGTATTGGAAGAATATTAAAATCCAACAGGAAAAAGAATAACTGTTGCTTAGGAAATAAAGATGACCAAATAAATTGTGAATAATTTGTTTATTTAACAGCTGTGGTGGTGGTTAAGGAATATGTCTCAGAATACTCTTCCATCTGGCATCCTTCCATTCCAAACAGTAATCTGTTTCATTTTCGGAAGATGCGATGATGGGGATATGCGTATCAATGCATTCAACCACATTGGAAATCTTTTATGGAAGCAAACTCGGACAAAGAGAATGAGATACTGTACAACAGGTGGTTTTATTGACAAACTGGATGTTTTATTGTGAGCTGGATGAGGCAATCAGGTAAGTGAGCAGTTCATATGATAATTTGGAGACAGGGCATTTGAATTGCTAGGAGAATCGCTGAAGAAAACAAGGTAAGTGTCCACTTCGTACGGGATCGAGACCGGACAATGAGCTGGGGCGAGGTGTGTGCTTAAATAGCTGAGGTGAAGAGGGTGCAGATGTGTGTGATCAGAACTCAGGAGAGGGAGTGCACTGTGATTGGCTGGTGTATGAGCCTGGCAGATCTGTAACAAAATCCTAAAGTAAATTCTTATTATTAGGTTCCTTCCAGAGGTTGCAACAAAGACATTATCAAGTGAACGTCATATATCAGATCAGCCTCATTTAAACCGATTTCTACACCACTGACCTGCAATCCTGTGAAACTCCTCTTTGATGGCTCTCACGGGTTTGTGCTCAGGAAACAACACAAAAATTCTAAGAAAGAGCGTGAGATCGTAACACACTTTCCCTACCGCTCTGCAAACAGCAACCTTACTAATGTGCTCTGCACCCCCGATGTTATATAGAAAACGAATCGGTTACCTAACGTAACCTCGGTTCTCTCTAGAAGAGGGAACGAGTATTGCGTAAGCTAGCTTACGCTGCGGGAAAGATTCATCTTTGCTGAGATATTGAAGCCAAAAAATTATTTCATAATTTTGTATCCATACACAACGCAGTTCCTCTGCGGCAGACCTAGAGCGGGCTAGCTAGCAGCTCATTGGTTCGCTCAGAGAGAACTGCTTAAGCCTATGGGAGAGCGGGGCTGAACCCGCTTCCAATGAGAGGCGCCCGCGCGCTCATTGCGTCATGACCCGCCAGAATGGGCGTGGCCATGGTGTATATAAGGCGCTCTCCCAGGCTTATATGTTGATTTATTTCAGCGTGAAGCGAAACGCTAGTAGCGCAAGCACGGCCGGGAACGCAATACTCGTTCCCTCTTCTAGAGAGAACCGAGGTTACGTTAGGTAACCGATTCGTTCTCTTACGAGAGGTTCTCTCGTATTGCGTAAGCTAGCTTACGCTGCGGGAACACCTGGCCAACGCCGTGCGCGCTACGAATCCACTCATGAAAAACCCAGGGATATACCGGGGGAATTTCTTAACGTGGAGTGAATGTACAAAGAGGCCGCAGAGCGGGCTCATGAAGTGTACACATAAGCATGTATGGGGCCAGCAGAGCGGGCACATGAAGTGTATAAGCATTACAGGAGAGCACAAGGGGCGAACCGGTTGTGAGGGACCTCCAGAAATGCAGCTTCTTAGAGAGCTGTTCGTCAGACAGCTAGTAATTTTGCCTGCAAGGCGGGAACTTCCAAGTTATAAAACCTGACAAAAGTGGACGGGGAGGCCCATCCCGCGGCCACACAAATGTCATGAATGGAAATTCCACAGGACCATGCCCACGATGAGGCCATGCCTCTAGTGGAGTGCGCCCTGATGCCCAGAGGGCAGGGCAGGCATTTAGATGCGTAAGCAGAGGCGATAGCGTCCACTATCCATCTAGACAGTGTCTGTTTTGAGGCGGCCAGACCCTTGGTGCGCCCCCCAAACGACACGAAAAGCTGCTCAGCGCGTCTGAACGCGGCAGCGCGCGTAGTGTACAATCTCAGAGCCCGCACCGGACAAAGGAGATTGGCATCGCGCTCACTATCGGATGAAGGCAGAGCCGATAGGGAGATAATCTGAGCCCTGAACGGGGTACCAATCGCCTTCGGGACATAGCCGTGCCTAGGTTTGAGAATGACAATCGAATCATTCGGTCCAAACTCAAGACACGCGGCGCTGGATGAGAGCGCGTGAAGATCCCCAACGCGTTTAACTGAGGACAGAGCCGTCAGGAAAACGGTTTTGAGCGAGAGGTATTTCAGATCCACAGACTCGAGCGGTTCGAACGGGGGTGCTTTCATAGCTTCAAGGACTATAGAAAGATCCCAAACCGGAACCGACGGGGGCCGCGGAGGGTTCATCCTCTTAGCTCCCCTGAGGAAGCGGATGACTAACTCGTCTTTGCCCAATGACTGAGCGCGTCGGGGTTCCGCGAACGCCGCGACGGCTGCCACATAAACCTTGAGAGTGGAGGGGGACCTGCCCTTGTCCAGCATCTCTTGAAGGAAAACAAGCAAAGACGGCACCTCGCACGACCGTGGGTCCAGCTGTTTGTCGGTGCACCATTTTGAGAACACAGACCATTTAGACGCATAGAGCCTTCTCGTGGAAGGTGCTCTAGCCTGTATGACAGTGTTTCTTACTCCCTCTGGCAAATCAACGAATAGTCGTTGATCACCCATGCATGCAGCGCCCAGCGCTGTGGATGGGGGTGCCAGATCGTGCCGCGAGCTTGAGAGAGGAGATCTGCTCTGACTGGGATGGGCCACGGGGCTGTCTGTGACAGCTGCGTGAGCTCCGGAACCCAATTCTGACTCTCCCAACGCGGGGCTATGAGGAGCACCGAGTGGCGTGTGTCCCTGATCCTCTGAATTACCTGTGGTAACAGAGCGATCGGAGGGAATGCATAGAGCGGGCGGCGAGGCCATTCCTGGGCTAGCGCGTCCTCGCTCTTCGAGAAATATATTGGGCAGTGAGCGTTCTCTTCTGACGCGAAGAGGTCTACTTCTGCTCTGCCGAATAGTCGCCACAGTAACTGGACCGTCTGTGAGTTCAGGGACCATTCTCCTGTGGAGATGAGGTTCCTGGACAGTATGTCTGGACCGTCGTTCAGATGGCCCGGCACGTGCGTCGCTCTGAGCGAGAGCAGGCGGCTCTGAGACCAAACTAGAATGCGGTGCGTCAGTCGACAGAGATTTCTGGATCTGACACCGCCCTGACGGTTGAGATAGGAGACCACGGCCATATTGTCCGAACGGATCAGGACGTGGTGTCCCTGGATGCGCGGGAGAAAGTGCGAGAGCGCGTTCTCGACCGCCAGCATTTCCAGACAGTTTATATGTAATGGGCTTTCCTGAATCGACCAGTGGCCGAAGGCCGGTGAGCCCTCGCAGACTGCACCCCAACCCGTGTTGGATGCATCTGTCGAGATGACTTTTCGGCAGGAAAAGGTCCCCATCGTGACGCCTAGACGAAACCATTCTGCTACTGTCCATGGCTGCAGCGCCGTGAGACACGTTTGCGTAACCCTGATCAGCTGGCGACCCGTGTTCCACGCGCGGTGGGGTACACGGCTGTTCAACCAGAACTGAAGCGGGCGCATGTGCAGAAGGCCCAGCTGAAGTACAGCGGAGGCTGAGGCCATGTAACCCAGCATCCTCTGAAAAGTTTTCAGAGGCCTGCGGGTGCCCATCTGGAACGAGGCGGCTAGACGCTGAACACTGCGCGCGCGCTGTGTAGACAGGCGAGCCGTCATCGTGACCGAGTCCAAATCTATTCCTAGGAAGGAAATCGATTGACTGGGATGAAGGGAGCTCTTTGTCCAGTTGACAGAGAGGCCCAGCGTTTCCAAATGGTCGAGGAGAACTGCGCGGTGCGACAGAAGCTCCGTCTGTGATTGGGCCAAAATCAGCCAGTCGTCCAGATAATTCAGAATGCGCAGCCCCTGGCTTCGCAGGGGGGCGAGCGCCGTATCCATGCACTTCGTGAATGTACGGGGCGCCAGAGATAAGCCGAACGGGAGAACGGCGTATTGATAAACAAGACCCTCGAAGGCGAAACGTAAGAATGGCCTGTGACGGGGATTTATCTGGATCTGAAAATAGGCGTCTTTCAGGTCTAGAGATATGAACCAGTCCCCTTGGCGCACCTGCGCGAGGAGTTTCCTGGTAGTGAGCATCTTGAACGGTCTCTTCATGAGCGCTTTGTTCAAAGACCTGAGATCTAAGATCGGTCTGAGGCCGCCGTCTTTCTTGGGAACCAGAAAATAACGGCCGTAAAACCCCGACTCGGTCATAGATGGCGGGACTCTCTCTATCGCGCCCTTTTGCAACAGCGTCGCAATTTCTGAGCGGAGCGTGCCGGCGGCCAGCGGGCTGACAGAAGATTCGAGCTGCGCCCGCGCACGAGGCGGGCGGCGGCGAAACTGTAGCAGGTAGCCGTTCTTTATAATGCTTAACACCCACGGGGAAATGCCTGGAATGGCTTCCCACGCTTTGGAGCATGCGGCTAGTGGCCGAATGGCTGTATTGCCCTGATTGCTGCACATAGCGGGCTGGACACAGTGTGTGGGCGCGCTTTGAATGTGTGTGGCAACGGGATTTGCACTCAGAGAGGAGTCTATGGGCCGTGACACAGAGCGAGCAGAGAGGGGACACGTGCACGAGCTCGTGGGCGTGTTTATGTTCTCTGATATTAGAGCGGGCTGTGCCCGTTTCATGTGATGGGGCTCTGATAGAGACACGGGATATGTTATGCTTGTGTGTATGGGTGAACACATGATTGTGGGCACATTTTCTACACAACTGGCAAAATTTCTCTTTTTGAGATTTCTCTGGGTAGCCGTAAAAACGGCTTTTTGTCGCTCGCAAGCGGGCTGGGACACCGGCTTGTTTGTGGCGGTCAACACTACAGCAGTCGGCGAAATAACGGGGACTGGCAGAGGGCGAAGCTTTGACGGCGGTCCGGCCGCGGCGGGAGAGCACCGTCGTTTTCTTGACATTGTTAGGCAGACTTCTGATGATCAGGCTTCAGCGTGATCTTGGGTCGCGGGCCACGGGGGGGCGGCGGTCTGCGGCGGCTGTCAGAGCGAGAGCGAGGGCGAGGGCGGCCGCTCTGACTGCGCTGAGTTGTTTGAGTCTGCGGAGGGGGGCGCTGTGATGGGGCTCTGGCGGAGGGCTCGTGAGAGCGGCCCGCTGAAGAGCTAGCGCGGCGGGGTAGAAACAAGTTCATCGCCTGAGAAGCTTTCTGTACTTCAGAAAAGCGATCGACAATTCCCGTGACGGCAGATCCAAACAGGCCCGTCGGGGAGAGGGGCGCGTTGAGAAACGCGGCGCGCTCAGAATCTCCCATGTCGGCGAGCGTGAGCCATAAGTGTCTCTCAGCAACACAAAGGCTGGCCATGCATTTCCCCAGAGCTTGTGCGGCGGCTTTAGTGGCGCGAAGGGCGAGATCCGTAGCACTTCTCAAATCCGTGACGGCGGGGGGGGGTTTTCTACCGCCTTCGGCCCATTCACGGAGAATATCGCTCTGTAACACTTGGAGGACAGACATAGAGTGAAGCGCAGCGGCGGCCTGACCGGCGGCGGCGTAAGCGCGAGCATGAAAGCTCGAGGTCGCTCTGCAAGTCTTCGAAGGAAGCGTGGGTGAAGAACGCCATCTAGCGGAGGGCGGGCAGAGGTGTGTGGCGACCAAGTCCTCGACGGGCGGCATGGCTGCATAGCCTTTCTCGGCGGCTCCGTCCACCGAGCGCAGCGAGGCGGATACATCGGAGCGATTTCTAGCCGAGAGCGGTGCATTCCAGGATTTTGTCAGCTCTGCGTGAAGTTCAGGCAGGAATGGAGCGGCCCGGGTGCACGCGGGGGTCGAGCGCCGATGAAAAAAGCTACCGTCCATTCGGTTCGGGGCCTGCTCGGGTGGAGGAGACCACTCGAGACCGAGGCGTTCGACGGCCTGTGAGAGGAGGCGCATCAGCTCCTCTTCTATCCCGGCGCGGGTCCCCGTCGACTCTCTCGCGGATCCGAGAGATGACCAGTCTTCACTGTCAGAAGCGAGCAGTGAACAGGAGTCCTTCTCCTCCGCGGCGTCATCGGAAACAACAGAGCGGCCACTCGGCGGCAACTGAATGTCCGGCAGGGGCGGGGAGGGAGAGCGGGAAGCGGGAGGCGGCGGCGGCGGCCCGCATGTTTCCGCTGGGGGCTCCGGCGGCCTTTGAGAGCGGCGTTTCTTTTTACGCGGCGAGAGAATAGGCGGCGCGGGAGCGGTTTTCACTGCCAGAAGTCGTGCCCGCAGGGACGATAACGGCAGGCTTTCACAGAGGTCGCATCCTCCATCAGCGAGGGCGAGTTCTGCATGCTCGAGTCCCAAGCAGAGAGCGCAGATGACATGGCGGTCTCCGTCCTCGAGACGAGCGCGGCAAGAGCCGCAGGAAAAACGAGACATCTTTAAAAAGACGCTCGGCTCTTTTAGAAATAGAGAAAGGATACAATCGTCGGATGGCCTAGCTTGCTGGGCGGCTGAAGGTGGCGAAGACGGCCGGCTTCTTCAGGGTCCTTGAGCTCGCTAGAGGATGCCTTCTTCGACGGCGATGGCTTTTCTCAGGAACAGCAGAAGCGTGCAGCTTGCTGAAGATGAAATGAATCAACATATAAGCCTGGGAGAGCGCCTTATATACACCATGGCCACGCCCATTCTGGCGGGTCATGACGCAATGAGCGCGCGGGCGCCTCTCATTGGAAGCGGGTTCAGCCCCGCTCTCCCATAGGCTTAAGCAGTTCTCTCTGAGCGAACCAATGAGCTGCTAGCTAGCCCGCTCTAGGTCTGCCGCAGAGGAACTGCGTTGTGTATGGATACAAAATTATGAAATAATTTTTTGGCTTCAATATCTCAGCAAAGATGAATCTTTCCCGCAGCGTAAGCTAGCTTACGCAATACGAGAGAACCTCTCGTAAGAGAACTACCCTTTAAAAATCCTCTCCCAACGTAAATCTAACTCCCTACGAATGAATGCAGCCTCCTCATCAACAGGATCCTGTATAAAAGGACATGCCATTTTTGTCACTTGGATGATGAAAATATGCGCAATGAATGTACCTGCACTGCAAAAAATGCTTTTCTTACTTAGGATTTTTGTCTTGTTGTTTCCAGTCAAAATATCAAAAGATTCTTAAATCAAGATGCATTTTCTACACAAGAAAAATGACATAAGCTATTTAGTCTAATACTAATTTACAAATTTAAGTGCATTTCTAATTTTGCTAATTATCTCCCAATGGGGTTAGAAAAATAATCTTGTTTCCGTTTGCATTAAGGTTATTTTTCTTACCCCACTGGCAGATTATTTTTTACTTGTTTTAAGTAAAATGCACTTAATTTAGATTCCCCCATGTACCGAGTTTGGGGATTGTAGGTTAAAATGACCCTACCATTTAAAGGTACAATATGCAGGATTTTTCGCCACCAGGGGTCGCTAACCTCTTACAATAACAATGGCGTATGTTGATGACGTATATTCCACATTAAGCTGAATTATGGATCTTGTCGTCAAGCTGATGGATCTTTTATGGATGAGTGAATACATTGATGTTTTTAACATGACTGTGGTATGAAGCAGGGCGCGATTGCTAGACGTATTCCAGCGCCACACGCAACGCGAGTCCCGTGGATATAAAATAATAAGGACATTTCTTTCTACCGAACTACACGCAAGTTGCTGAATTCATACTCACACATGTCAGTTTATTAGACGAATGAAACTTAAGGTAACACAGTGCTGTTTTACTTGCTCTAACAGTTACACTACCACACTAAACGGCATTTGAGTGTGTTGAATGTTGTTAGTTAGGTTGTGTGTTGGCTGTATGAGACTAAGTAAGCTAGATCAACATTAGAATAACATACAGATCATATTCTAACATTTCATCATGTTGAACTAAATAACATTGATTAGTTTTATGTACATTTGCTCACCTGTCTAATAAAGTACATGCAACACTCTCTGTCTAGCGTCTCTGTCAAGTATAAGTTAGTCGCGGACGTGGAGCTCTCGGCATCTCGAAAGATGTTGATCTTCGTTTTAGTCCTCTTTTTGTCTCAAAGTCTGCTTGCCATGGTCCATAATGTATGAACAAAACAACAACAGCGTGAGCGTTCTGCTAGGCATAACGGCATAACCCGGTTGTCAACGTCTGTCGCCATGGTTACGATGGCAGTACGAGGTCAAACCTGGCGAAAACCGAGGGTAACGAGGATATGACGCCATTATACTCACCCCTGCTCACACGCCCCGTTTCCTTGGTTAAAATCGCAATTTTCTCACGATTTACAAATAGTTTGAAACATTGGGGATATTGTAAGTAATCAACTAAACAAAATATATAACATTGGCCTAGTGGTTTTTGGATATTTTACTGCAAAAAATCCTACAAATTGTACCTTTAAGAACAGAAGGGGCGTTTAAAAGTTTTTACACACCAGACAGTTTTCACACCAGACATTTTGCGAATGGAATTTCAGAAGCTATAAACCTCAGTGAATCGGGTTGTTTGCTCTAGTGTTGAGGGTTTCATGTCACCTGTTTCTCACTATGCCAGCTGAGCTTTCAGAAAAGTCCTCTGGGTAGACCACTTAACAAGTGATTGTTCACAGAAAGATAGAGAGAAGTGAAAGCTGTGCAGATGTGGAAACAGATGAAAGAGATTTGTCAAGACTGTGGCTGTTCATGCATGTTTGTTCTCAGACGACTGCAAAATACTCTAGCTAAAAGTTAAAAAAAGGAAACAACAATAGGGAAGATGCACCATTTCTGTCCACAGCACACTAAAGATGAAAAAAGTGAAATAATAGATGAGAGAAAAAAAGGAACCGTAAAAGATGGCCAACACACCCCCACAGACAGATTCTCGATGCCTTTAGTTCCTGATAGTCACGTGACGTGGTTATATCCGCTGCCTATACTACAGACAGGTCACACTGAAGCCTGCAGTTGTGTGCTGTGGTTCTATGAATAAAGAAGCATGATGACATCCAATAAGAACTTTAAAGCACCTTTAAAACAGCTGAGCAGCCTGGACAGCTACATAATCGACAGCTCTCAAAAGAAGAAAAGCACACTTTGGCGACGACGCTCTTTCAACAGTGCCAAAAGTTTGAACACTGAAGAAATCAAAGGCGGTACATTATCACGCAGTCAGGTGAGACAATCAAAATACAGTGAGGGGATCTTGATATATGTTTTTATGGCAACATGAATGCAGAGAGTTTATAATTATATACCTTAACTGGTCTAACATAATAAACTGTCCTAATCCATTTTGTCAAAATATCCTGAATGAATATTATTTGATTTTTAAAATTTATTTATCAGTTTTCAGCCGTTATGGATCAACTATTCAAGATCAAATTAGATTTATTTAACATGCATTCCTGCAAAATAACAATTCCTACAAGATTCTTGGAGTTTTACATAATTTTGGATTAATCTGATTAATCACATTAAATTAATCTGAGAATTATTCTTTTGCAGCTGAGCAGAACACACTCAACATCTCTGGTGGATTATACTGATCCTCAGAGGTAAGACTGATTTACTGATTCTCTATGAATGTCTGATGTTTCTCATGCAAATATTTGTTTCACATGTCTCCTGTTTTGCACAGAACAGTGGTTATATTGGAGAAACAAGACAATGAAGCCTTTGGATTTGAAGTCCAGGTTTGTTTTTATACTCATAAGCAATGCTTCACACTGCATTAAATGCTTTGGTAACACTTTGTAATAACTGCACGCTATTAATCATTAGTTAAGCATTAGTAAACAGTTAATTCATCATTTATAAAGCATTAATAAGCAGTCTATAAATACAGCTATAAATGCTTTATTCTTGATGTAAAAGCATATCTATAGTGTGTTTAATAATTGTATTTTCATACTTTATTAATGATCAATTTATCATTTCTAAATGAAGTATTGCATTATTTATAAACCAGTTATTTAAAAGTTGTCAGTGGTTCATAACATTACTTAGAAAGTGTAAGTAAATGATTAATAAACTATTTAAATGTACATTCATACATCTTATTATTCAGACGTATAGTAATAGTTACTTAGTGTGTTAATAAATGCTTTATTAACATGTGTTTCTACTGTAATTCAGGGTTAATTCGGGTAGTTATAAAGCATTTAGTAGTGGTCAGTTAACTATTTTTGTGAGCTCATCTAAAGTGAGGACTATTTATGCCTTGTAAATCATTAACAAAGGAGATTTAAATGCTGTTAATAATTTCTGTTCTGTATCACTGTGTTGTGTTTGTTTCATTTTTCTGTTTAGAAGATAACTGAGTCTTTAATTCTCCTTTATAAATGCTTTACAAGGCATAACTAGCTCACAAAAATAGTTAACTGACCACTACTAAATGCTTTATAACTACCTGAATTTACTCCATTTACTTACACTTTCTAAGTGATCTTATGAACCACTGACAACTCTTAAATAACTGGTTTGTAAATAATGCTATACTTCATATAGAAATTATTAATTAATCATTAACAAAGTATGAAAATACAATTATTAAACACATTATAGATATGCTTATAAATCAAGAAAAAAAGCATTCATAGCTGTATTTACAAACTGCTTATTAATGTCTATTAATGCTTTATAAATGATGAATTAACTGTTTACTCATGCTTACTTAATGATTAATAGCGTGCAGTTATTATAAAGTGTTACCAATGCTTTTTTTATGGCTCCAAAGTTGTAAATGCAACTTCCTTTGATATTTTAGTGTGACCGAATCTTTTTTAGAACAGGCATAAATGTTTTTAATGATATTTTCAGTAATGGTTCTTTGGGATGTGTGTCTCTTTGTGCAGACATATGGTCTAAAGGTGAAGAACAGCAGTATGGTGGAGATGTGCACATTTGTGTGCAGTGTGCAGGATGGCAGTGCAGCCGAAACTGCAGGTTTGACTGCTGGTGAGCAGGTTTTCCGTTTCCTCTTGTCAAAGTGTTACTCACTCCACCCATTTGACCTGACCTTGTTTACATGTTATTTTCTCACCAGCCTAAACCACATCTACATTTAACACAGCTGATGTATTGCTCTCTTCTGTCTTAACGGACTGTCATTTCATGCTTTCTCAAGCATGAAGCATTTTTTTTTCAATGGCAAGCACTAATCAGCCTGTCAATTTCAATTCAATGGAGTACACTTTTTAATGTTACCTGAGGTCCACTTATAATGTTAATAAGATATTTACATCAAAAACTATCAGCATTTAGAAATTTCCTACATTGTTTTTGACCGTCTGATTTAAACAGCCCATTTAAGACTTAAGTGTGAATGGTCATTGTTGTGATTAGGTAAAGTCTTTCCATTTGAAATAAGTATTACATATAGAAATGATTTGTTTTTATGATTACATACAGTATGATTAACTAATCATGAAAAGGGTTGATAACAGCATTAAATTCACTACTCCAATTGCACAAAAGGCTGCAGCGCTGGGCAATAGCAATTTGGGTAACACTTTATTTTAAGGTGCTTGTAATAAGCAGTAATTAACAGTTAATAAGACACTTATAAGACCTTATAAGATGCATATAAGCATTACCTACTTCATATAAGGGTTAATTAAAGGTCCAGGCCCTGAAGAGATCAGGGAAACTACTCCCTCTTGGGAAGGTACATTTTTAAGTGACTGGGAGTTTGTGTTACCATTTATGTTTGTTCGGCTGTTCTAAAAGTGCAATGTATTGATACTTGAGAAATTTATTATTTTATTTAATTTATTTATTATCATTAGTTAATGCTTATATGCATCTTATATGCATCTTATAAGGTCTTATAAGTGTCTTATTAACTGTTAATTACTGCTTATTACAAGCACCTTAAAATAAAGTGTTACCGCAATTTGAGTGCATTACATTTGAAAAACTTAGCAGGCATCTCAATCTATTTATAGTCCATTAGGTTTTACTGTTTAAGTAGCTCCATATCACAAGTGGGAAAATCAAAGAAGCAGACGTTGATCTGTGTCTGCTTTTTGTGCAAAATAATTAAACCAATGTAGGCTAAAGTAACAGTAGTGCAAATGGATATACTTGTAAAAAAAAGTAGGTTTGTCTGAATACTCTATTCTGATTGGCTGTAAGGTGTGCAATAAAACTTTATTTGCACAGGTCGTTCCAAGTCAGTTTTATTTGAAGCACACACACGCACATGGCACTCACACACAGAGCGGAGATTGCGCTGCATACACACAGAAACATTCAGGAGCACAGAAACTTATCAATGCTGCCCACGACTTTTAATAATAAAATAGCTTCGCTACTCAATAACTACATTATATTTCTCAGCAACGAGGGGGTTCCATCGCTATTTTGAAGTAATTAAACTCACAACTTCGTTGTTAATAGAGAGAGAGAAATACTGAACAGACACAGGTACGCATTTCTCATCTCTCTCTCTCTCTCTCTCTCTCTCTCTCTCTCTCTCTCTCTCTCTCTCTCTCTCTCTCTCTCTCTCTCTCTCTCTCTCTCTCTCTCTCTCTCTCTCTCTCTCTCTCTCTCGATGATTATTATTTCAAATAAATGCTATAATTCATTCATTCAAATAAATGTAATATTACGCACTACTTTATCTCTGTGTCTGATTCAAAGCAGGCAGAATGCTGGATCAAAGTATACATACACAGAAGAAAATAACCAACAATTTTACCCTTCTGGTCAAATATTGCACGGTAAACATCAATAACAGCTTTAAGTTGTCAATGCTGACAAATGACCATGGTACAAGCCGGATAATTGATTGCTAGCTGTGCATTAAACAATTTTAATGCATGTTGCGGAGGCAACCACTTTCATTTAATACACAGCTAGTCGTAGATTATCCCTTACATATATAACAAATATATATCAATAGTGCAGAAACAAAACCAAACAAACTAAAATAAAAATAACAGTGCAGAGTAAACTAGTAAATTAAAAAAAAGTTACAATTTTAAAAAAGTACATTTAACTAAAAGAATATATGAGAAGAAACATTAGTTAAAGGTGAAATGAACTAATATTGAATTCTAATGTCACTAGTATCTGGAAAAAAAATGGGTAAATTATGACAGGTTTCCCAAACACTCATTTTGTCTGCCAAACAAAACAAACACAGACAAACAAACAAACGTCAATCTACCAAAAGACAGCTATGACAGGAGCTGGTCAGGCTAAAACAACAACACTAAAACACCACTCATTTCACCTCTAAGCATGCAATTAAGAAGGTTAAATTAAACATGAAAAATTGCCAGCTCTGTGTAATGAGTGTTAGTCTAATTTTCTTTTAAATCTCTCTCTCTCTCTGATAGGTGACATCATATTGTCAGTAAATGGAGTCAGTATTGAGGGTTCTACCCACCAACATATCATTGAGCTGATTAGAGACTCCACTAACATGCTGAAGTGAGTATAAGTAAATAATATTTTTGTGCTATATGGTCATGAATGATAACCTATCCATAAATAATGCAGTGTGTTGAGAAGATGTGTGCTACTGAGTGATCAGACTCATGGATGATAAAATGGATGGAAAACAAAAATCCTAGGGAGACCAGGGAACATGTGCACCAGCTGTGCCGAACCCGTCCTAAACAGCGTGCAGCTGTGTGCATCGCTCTATGTTGTGTCAAAGAAAATTAGTCATAATAAATAAATAAATATTTATTTTGTATTTTGTATCAGTATTTATTTATTGATCATTATTAATTAAAGACATTAATTTCTGATTTTTTTTTACATATAAAAATACCAATTATGTTATTCATGATTAAGTATCGTATTTAGTGGAAATTTATTTTCACAATTAGTTATGAGGTAAAAGAATTTAGAATGAAGGATAAACTGAAAGTCACAGCATTTCAACACAACTTCTGCTCTATTTGAAGGCTGTTGTGGGATCATTGAGGGTAAACAACATATTATGTGACTACGCATGACTTACTAGCTACGTTCTGCCTTATGAACTAATGGTGCAACCGAATAAAGTACAGAGTTAGTTACAAACTAGATAGTAGTTACTAAGCCTCTAGTGTGGACTTAATGTTCCAATGTAAGTAAAAACTTACGAATGACTGGTACAACCCTATCCAGAATATCACAGAGACTTGACAAGGACTCTTTTGACTTGGGCTAATGTCTAACCACCTAGCAACCCAAAACTTTATATGAATATGGACTTGTTAGCGGAACACCCTAGCAACCAACAACCAACTAGCAACAAAATGTGTATATTACATAATCATCAACAAAAAAAAAGATGCTTTGACCATCATGTATTAATTTAAACCATCTTTTCTCCTCTTCTGAATGCGTGTGTGTGTGTGTGTGTGTGAAGGTTGGAGACAGTCAGCGGGAGTGTTGTGAAGAGAATTGAATTAGAGAAAAAGATGCGCTACCTTAAGGTGTGTATTTATGCATGTTAGTGTGTGTTTGTATGTTTACCACATGAACTATGGTTAGCTGAAACCTTACTCAGAAAGATACACAGAATAACTGAGAAATATCAGGCAGTCTGAATTGTATATAATGTAGTGTATTTGTTACCATGAATGCTGAGGCATCTAAATGAATGCTGATCAACATACTGTACATACACATTTACCACAATGACTCATAGACGTTGATCTCATTTCTGTGTTTTACATGTTTTCCCTCGGCACAGCAAACTCTTCGTGAGAAATGGGTGGAACTGCAATCTCTCACACTTCAGGAAAAGCGTCTTACTCGAGGTGAGAAAAAAAAACAACAACCCGAAACTACTCAGTTTAGTTTCATCTCTAACTGTTCCAGGGGCATACATCTTACTGAGAGAGTTCCGATTTGAAGAATTCCAAATCTATTTGAAGAATTCAGCTTTAAATTAGGTTTATACGAAGTTCTGAAAAACATTTTCATTCAAGATCATTTTGTTGGACAAAAACAAAGATGCTGCTTCCATTCTTAAATTTGCACCCCAGCATAATAAATATTTACATATATCCGAAAAGACTAAATAAACACTGAATTTAAATATTGCAGAAATTAAGGTTTAAAGTTTTATGTCCCCTTTGTTCTTATTATGGTGTAATTTCCTCAATGATAATTGATGTGTGCTTTGTTATAGTTGTGCATAAGTCTCTGCTTCATCTGAAGTTGTGAAGCTGTTAGCAAAAGCTGTTTTAAAGTTTTTTAGGAAACCCTCATTGTGTCCCATGTCTGATACTCTGTTACTCAAAAGGCTAATGTTTTTTCGGATGTTGAATGATTAAGGGCCATTAGGATTAATGTTATCTCTTTCTGTGTGTCAGGTAATCTGAATGAAGGTGCTCAGCATCTGTCTTTTGACTCTATGATGTCTCTTTCATCTCCAATGGGCCACTCTGGGCAGCGTTTTTCCAGTGACAGCAGTTGCCGCAGCATAATGACAGATGATAGTGAGGATGGTGCCTTCATGTCACCAGTATTTGATGATCCGAGTCCATTAAGCCCCACTGAGCCAAATGGCGGCTTCTTCCAGCTGGAGGGGGGGGTGTTGCGACCCCTGACAAGAACACGCAGCATTAGCCTGACCAGCAGTAACAATTCACTCTCCCCAAGCTGGGAAAATTCACCTTCATCCATGTTTGGGACCCTGCCAAGGAGAGGCAGAAGAGGTAGCGTCCGCAAGCACCTTCTGAAGTTCATCCCTGGTCTGAATCACTCCGTAGAGGAAGAGGAGGGCAGCTGAAACCTCATTCATACCTCCATTGACTGTTGATCTGATGAATTCTTCGTATGGACCTTGGGCAGTAGAAGGTTCATTCCATTTTGAACTCTTCTGTTCTCAAGATGTTCTAGAATTCATGTCTCATGTTTTTTATGACTTTCCTGCTTTAAGTGTCGATAAAAACAGGAGTCGAGTCTCACATGAGCATTATGGACTGCATGATGGCAATCTCTGTGTCATTTTCTGTCAATTATGACAATGCTTTATCAAGCACTATGAGTTCCCAAAGATTCAGCACTGAAATAAACAACTGGCATTAACTAAACCTTAGGAAAGTGTATGATGAAAAGCAACTCCATTGAGCAAAATCTTAAGAATTATGCACATTGTTTCCACTGCTCTAAT
This sequence comes from Rhinichthys klamathensis goyatoka, assembly GCF_029890125.1. NCBI lineage: Eukaryota > Metazoa > Chordata > Actinopteri > Cypriniformes > Leuciscidae > Rhinichthys > Rhinichthys klamathensis. The sequence goes on from NW_026606632.1 coordinate 2,114,741, forward strand.
TCAGTTATTTACACTTCATTCCTGCAAGCTTATGAATGTGTCCTATTTCCCACTTGATCTCTAACCAATCAAGATCTCAAAGTCTGCTGTAGCATGCAATTGATGTGTGGTTGCTCAGTGGTTAGAGCAAGTAAGTTCTTAATGTTAAGTACGTGCCTTGCTGCGCTCCAAAATGTGTCAGACTGCAATTCTTAACACAATGCAAGTTACACTTTTAGTATTTCTGCAAGGGTTGCAATAGTGGGTATAGCGTCAGTTTTCTCATTCAGATTTTGGTGAAGCAAGAAGCTGAAAAGAACATAAACTACCTAAATAATAACACATCTGGTTTACAGGTGACTAAATGCTGAGAGTCATAAAATGCTCTGAACCCATTGATTTAAACGTGTGGAATCAACGTGGGCCGGATCCGGGCCGACACTATGTTGCTGTCTGGGGTGCGGTGGGTTGGGTTTGTGTGTGTGTGGCAACTGCAGACATTTGAAGGTAACTGAATTGTTACCACCAGAGTAACATATAAGCGAATGCTACGTGTGTTCAGGGGTGTGTGAGAATATGTTTGTGTAAAATATGTTTGTGTCCCAAGTGTCTTCTAAATGACAAATAACCATTACAAATCATCATTATGCCTTCAAGCTTACTGTGATCTTTCCTAGTAGGAAAACATGTTGGCCCTGGAACAACATTCCAATCAATGTAGGTTTAGGTTAGGGTTGAGGTTGAAGCTTCAATGCCATTCGTATCAATCTTATTTCTCTCTGTATTTATGGTTAGTTAAACATTAAGGTTAAAATTGTTCGACAGTGTGTTGTTTCAGGAACAACAAAAGATGTTTTGCTTGTCAAAATCTGTCACTCTGTCACCAAACATACAGCCAGTCATATTACACAGAGATTAACTGAATAATGGACAACTAAAATTATTTTGCTCAATCTCAAACACTTTACTGTATAAAACATCTATGAACATTTATAGAATATATAGCTAGTAATTTCTACTCTTTAATTTAATCCTGATTGCAGATTAGTTGATGAGCAGATGATAACTTTAAATCATTAAAGCATGAAAAGGACTGATCTGTAGTGAGTGTGTGAAATGAAAGTTAAGTGCTGACTTGGAAAGACTGAGATGATATATGTGAAAGAGCTCCAAACCACAGAGGTATAGCAAAATTCATAACAGGATGTGGTCTGATAGAGGTGCTACTTTACCACCTTTTTTCTTACTTTTTTGAGTGATCTCTGTAAACGGACAGTTTTACTTAAACTAAATATATATTCAACACCTCATAAATGTGAAAAAAGTGCATGCTTTTCTATTCTTTTCTTCTTCATTTTTTAAAATGAGCATAGTGAGTATATTCTCAGAAAAAAAAATGCTCTTGCAGTTGTGGCTATAGTCACCTGCATACAATACAGGAAGTATATGTGCTTGACACAAAAAGACTCTGCTCTAAACATGGGTTTCTCTTCTCCTTTTTGTTTCCTTTTACCATTTTGTATGGATTTGTATGGACTCGATATAGTTTATTTGCCAGTAAACAAGTGCAATTAACACATTTGCATGTTCACGGTTCTCTCATGTTATATATTATTTTGATGAAAAATAGAAAATTCCCAAGGCAATTCCATGTCTTTAATAAATTGGGCTTAAATCTTTTTTATTATTATTATTTCAATCTTTAGACTTTTATCTTTAACCACTTGAGTGCCTTTTTTCCGTTTTTCATTTATGAGTTAGCTCTCATGTTTCTAGTGAATGCCAGTGGTCATACATATGTAATACTTAAATAGTCATGTTTTAAAGTATTTATTTACAGCAGCACACAGAAATGTACATTTCTACATTTTGAGGATAGGCTATAATATTTTGATAAAAAAAATAAAAAAAACTTTTTAGCTAAACTCAAACCTCTGTAAAATGTATCTCAGTACACATTACATTCACACTGGTTTTTAAGACCCCAACTGAATAATAATAATAATAATAATAATATGTTAAACTATAAAAATGAAAACAACTTTATTACTGTTAATTGACAAATTACAACTGCACTGTAAAAATAATCATATTTGATCATATTAATAATAATAAATGTATCAAATTAATTAAACCGATCAAGAGCTGCTTGCGTGTGCAACGAACACTTTAGACCAGTGGTGTCCAAACATGGTCCTGGAGGGTCACTGTCCAGCAGAATTTAGCTCCAACTTGCCTCAGCACACATGCTGCATCTAAAAACTTAAAAATGCTGCTTTGGGAGGATGTATTCCAAGGCAGAACTGGCACGTCCAAATCCAATATTAGCTTTAGCATTTATGTATCCTTATATATGAAGGCAGCATATATGTATCCTTCGCTGTCTTTGATATCCCACAATCCTGTGCTTTCCATTCTGTGACAGTTGAGCTAAAAAATATAATGGCGTCGGAAAGTTGGTGGTCAGTTTGTTTGTAAATGTTTTTGTCCCACATTTTCCACTTTTGATGTCATTTCTAGAGAGAAATTACTATTTTAGTCATTAAATATTCGTCTAGTTATCACCGAAGCTCACGTTTCCTTGTTTTAGATTATTAATTCTCGGGTGTGAGGTGAATGCAGTGAACAAATAGTCAGTATGGGTTTTATGGCCTTATTTCAGTGACTTACATTTTTTTGTCTTTTCACAAACCACGCATAAACGTTATTTTCTCAAAACTACAAACTTTTACATACATGCTGAGCTGTTTTCTGGGCCCTGGAGGTGTTCTGACATGCTCTGACATTTAAAATTTTGCTCCAGCAGCCATATCACCCTGTAGCCCAAGACTGGTGGTGGCCCACTGAAGCTAAACAGGGCTGAGCCTGGTTAGTACCTGGATGGGAGACCTTCTGAGAAAACCAGGTTGCTGCTGGAAGAGGTGTTAGTGAGGCCAGCAGGGGGCGCTCACCCTGTGGTCTATGTGGAGCCTAACGCCTCAGTATAGTGATGGGGACACTATACTGTCAAAGAGTACAACGCATTCTCACCCCAAGGCGTCACTAAAATGACAATTTTGACCATGCTTCAATATTCGACGCTTTAGGCACCCTTTAGCGTCAGTTACATGACGCGATCCTAGGGCGTCATCTTACTGACGCTTTACCTAAGCGTCAGTTAGATGACGCGGGTAGGTTTAGGTCTGGGGTAGGGTTAGGATTAGATAGCGTCATCTAACTGACGTTAAAGGTAAAGCGTCAGTAAGATGACGCCCTAGGATCGCGTCATGTAACTGACGCTAAAGGGTGCCTAAAGCGTCGAATATTGAAGCATGGTCAAAATGATTCCCAAGGCGTCAGTTTCATGACGCCTAGGGATGAGAATGGGCTGAAGAGTACCGTCCTTCAGATGAGACGCTAAACCGAGGTCCTGACTCTCTGTGGTCACAAACAATCCCGGGATGTCTTTCGAAAGAGTAGGGTGTAACCCCGGCATCCTGGCCAAATTTGCCCAGTGCTGGGCAGCAGTCTAATGTACATCACCTCCCCCGATCACTGGGGGTAGGTACAGTGTCTAGTATAGTGGGTAGTGCAGCTGTTGCTTGGTTCCGGCCTTGGAACTGAAGGTTCAGAGGCTAAGTTTACTTAAGTTCAACGTCAGGGCGACTGTGCAGAAGATGGGGGTGGATTGTGACAGAATGAATGAGGTAAGTGCTGTGAGACCTTTCAGCGAAGGGTGTCTCCTATTTAAGACCTGGTTGGCTGTAGCCTGTGATGCGTCCCGTTCGGCTCCTCCCCTCTCTGTTTGTTGACAGTAGCTGCAGGTATGTGCCGTTATCACGTAGCAGTTTTCTAACATTTTAATTATTGTTCGTGTGGCATTAATGATTTGTTTGTTGCTTCCGAGCCTGTCTTTTCATCTCGCTGCGTGTTTCCTTCGGCTTGATTCAGTAGTGGAGTTGATGACTGCTCACTGTGGCGAGCAGGATGAGGCTGAGGGACGTGAGAGTGGCGCGAGGCCGGTGGCGTGAGTGATAATGAACGACACCTGTGAGACGCACCGGTCTCGCATCTCTCACAGAGGAGTAGAAGCATAAAGAGGGAGCGACGACAGTGAAGATCGAGAGAGGAACAGGCCTGATTTTAAGTTGTGATTTTATGTTCTGTTTTGTGTGCCAGCAGTCGTCCGTGAGGGGCTGCTGGCTTATACTTTCATTTTGTATTTGTTTATTCATTATTAAACTTGTTGAACATTCGCCGGTTCCCGCCTCCTTCTTTTTTCTAAATTACGTGGTTGCTCCGTGCGAGTTGTTTGAATTGAGTTTCTTTGTTTTATTTCTACTGTTTTGAATATTAGTATATTGTGATTTATTTTTTTGATTTAGCCATCACTGTTGTCTTCCACGTGACTGAATTGTGTGACATCATCCAACTGTGGTTCTATTTAATTATGTTTTGAAGTTTTATTTATCTATCTTTGATTTTTCTTTCAGGAGCTGGGGTCCCACGGGTGAAGGATCTATTGTAGTGGTGCGTTTGCCATGTGACAGTTTTGAAGTGTTTGGTTGTGTGATCTGAGTGCATGTGTCTGGATGTGTGCTTTTGGATTACAAGCTCTGGTGATCACTCCTCTGGGGAACCTCAGCCCTGTAGGTTGATGTAGTTTATGTATTTTTTCTGTTCTTGTTTGTTGTTTCTGATTATTTGAAACAGAGTTGCCAGCCACACACCTCTAACAGTGAGACATTATTCTTGTGATTTAGTATAATTTGTGTTTCTGTGAACTGTAAATTATTAAGCATAGCGTCAGTTCTGGCAGGTCATTAGTCAAGCTCGCATCAGCTGACACTCAGCTGATCCACGTCTACCTATAGGATACAACGCCTATAACTCTATAGATATATAAGCTCCTTCAGTATTATCAGCAGTTATCGCGTTTCTCAGGAGCTAATAACCTCCTCCATCCCCAGCTCCTCCTCTCGTCAGTCAGTATGGCATTCAGATTCCCCTTGAATCAGAATAAATTCTCGAATTATGTTGTACTTTAAAATCTTGAATTAATGATATCTGCAATACATTCATGTTGCTTCTGTTCTGTTTACCCTAAGGGGGGTTATTGCTGCTCTCCCTGGTCTTATCCATGCTAGGCTGCATGGATGCACAGGGAGTTCTTGCTCAGAACAGAACCATACCGCCAATCCTAACTGTATGCAATTGACAATCGTATTTGACGATAGTGGTCCTGACAGAATTACTCCCTAACGTTCTTTTATTGTATATATAATAGATACATTTTTTTGCATTGTAGTGTTATTGGAGATAAAGAGCTGTCAGATGCTGTACAGTATCACTGAGGACACTTTAAAATGATATCTTTCCTCTTTTAAATTGAACTTTTATATCAAAAAAATTATATTTGTATACTTTACCCACGTTTCCTGATAATCAGTAATCAAATTTCCTACAAGTAAAAGAACTTGGGCTTGTGTTTTAAACTTGTACCGCTCTGTCACACTTACAAAGGACCACCCGTCAGCCCAACAGTGGAATCCATCCAACGGCGTGGGCGAAGGTATAATGCGTGTATGTTCACCTAATTTTTAGAATTTAGTTTCACTTTAACTTTAGCTCCGCATTTAATCTGACTCCAATTTCGAATGATTATCTAATCTAGATTGTGTTTCTAATTAGAAACTAATGATAAGCATTGGTTATTGATTAATTTAGATATTTGATTATTCTGGGTATCCCATACTTTCAATTATTCGTTATTTTCCGGTTATCACTGTAAAGCTGCTTTGAAACACTCTGAATTGCAAAAAGCGCTATACAAATAATGGTGACTTGACTGAGCAGCACTATGATGTTTAATTCATACTTAAAAAAAATAATTAACTCACAGGCCTTGTGTTTGACAGAGGATCCTGCTTAACCCTTTAAGACGTTTGCGTGTCTCTGTTTAAGAGCCGATAGAAACTGAAACCAAATGGCTAGCTCGATAATTCTTTTTGCATTCAAAACCAGAGACGTCAGATCAAGCTCCTGTTGCATTGTTTTCACCCTCTAATGAGTCTGTACAAATTGCGTAATATGCGTTTACAAAACAAACCCTAAAATGCATTGCACGTCTTTGCACACCTTCTATAGATCTGCGATTTAGTTACGTCTTCCGATGGCTCATAAAACGTTCTCTGTACCAGGGTTTGTCAAGTCATCTTCATTTATATAGAGTTTTTTTTATTAATGTAGATTGTTCCAAAGCGGCTTTACAGTGATAATATGAAATTAAAGTAACAGATTGTTTTGGCTTTATGGCAGCTCTAGAATAAAGTTATTTTCCAGTTAAAGTTTTTGATTGATTCACTTCCGTCGCAACGATCATTAGTTATTAACTTAGGGGCCGCTAACACGACACCGTTTTAACAAAAAACTCTAAGTTCTCTCTACGCAAACTTTAAAAACGTGAACCTGTGAGAACGCTGATAGCGTGCACATGGGTATTAAGAGTTCATTCTATAGGTATGAGCGTTTTGTGCGCAGGCATGTAGTCCTTCCCTAAAAAACCAACCCTCAACAAACTACTTGTCTGGCCTTAAAATTTATAATACAGAATTTTATCGCTTCGGAGTAGCCACATCAACCGGAATTATCCCAACAACGATTATCTGTACAGAGGTAAAGGGAAGGAAGCCTTCACAGGGAGGGACTAGTGACACTTCAGGACTGCGTTGTCGTCGCGTCCAGAGGCAGGTCCTTCATCAGATCTGGATACGGCCTGGATCCGGCGGACTGCGGTAAACCTTGGGATAAACAAAGAGAGTCATATTAGCGTTGATGCCATTCTTCTTATGATGTAACGAGTACATCAGGATTTATGGGAAGTGTTCCCGGTTCCGGCTGACCTAATCTATACAGCCTAACATTGAATTATAGAAGTCTATAATGTCTTATGTGTATGCTAGGTCAAAGAGATGTGTTTTTAGTCTAGCTTTGAACTGACAGAGTGTGTCTGCTTCCCGGACAATGTTAGGAAGACTGTTCCAAAGTTTTGGTGCTAAATAGGAAAAGGATCTACCGCCAGCAGTCGATTTTGATATTCTAGGTCTTATCAACTGGCCAGAATTTTGAGATCGCAATAGACGTGAAGGACTATAATGCGTTAAGAGCTCGCTCAAGTACTGGAGAGCTAAACCATTTAGTGCTTTGTAAGTAATCAGCAATATTTTTAAATGTATACGATGTTTAAAGGGACACTTCACCCATTTGCATTAAGAGGTCCATTGTAAGACAACCAGTCATACTATTGAATGGTCGTGCAACATTCTTTCATTTTCCCCTGAGACGAGAGAAATCCACTATTTACCTTTTTCACTTCCTCCTACAATGACGCAAAAATCGTCATTTGACGTCATTGTAGGAGGAAGTGTAAAAAGGGGGGATTTCTCAAGGGGGTAATCCATCAGCCGGAAGTTGAAGCCTCGCGGGAGCCGCCATTGTAGCAGACCATCACCTGCTGTTAGCATCCCATTGACTCCCATTCATTTTGGCGTCACTTTGACAGCGAATAACTTTACATCTGAGGCGTCCAAAGACTTCATTTGTCCATTATTTATTTCTAAAGAAACACGACAATGTATAAAATGTTCCATTACTTTGTATCTTACGTTATAGCCCCGTAGAAGCCGTTTTTTTAAAAATAGGCTAAAGATTGCGTCATAACCACGGGACTTTCTGTCGCACAATAGAGACATTACCGTATAGACAGGAGGAGAAGCTCGCAGGCAATCTTTAACTGTCTATGAGGCAATCAGGAGGACATGGAGGCACAAAGTCAAGGTAGAAGCCCATAAATAGAGAGTCTACTATAAAAGCAATGGGACAAAATATTTCAACAACATTTTTGAGGAATTAGGTGATTCAGATTTATCTTGGCACAGCTACTATAAGATTTTCAACTGCCAGACTGTCGTCACGCTCAGTTTGAGCCTGCGCAGTCGCTCAGACATCAGACAGGAAGTGCAATAATCGGGCTTCAAGTCTTCTCCGTTGAAATCAATGGGGTCGCTCTGTCCATTTCTTTTACTGTCTATGGGATTTCTGTATAGACTACAAGCACAAATTCCCACCCTTTCAAACCCGCCCATAGGGGGTTGGACCTAATGCGCTAACAGAGCTATCAAAGATCAGTGGGTGGGACTTCACTTGCAGATACTGAAAGCAATATCAGCCATCTTGTTTAAAAGCTAAACTAACAAGCGCTGTGGAGATAGGAAGTTACGACAATGACGGAAGAAACTAAACATGATATGGAAGTAGAGGATTTTGAAATTCTGCTGCTCGAATCCGCTGTTCGTGGCTATCTTTACGAGCCGCAATATAGTGAAGAGCAGCTGAGGCTGATGGAGGAACAGGAGGCGGCTTCTGCAGCTGAGTCAGAAGACCTGCCTGTCGTGGACGAGGAGCCCGGGCTGGCTCGAGCTGGGCGGACTGCTGGTGCCTGTGCTCTCGCTGTGCGCTACGGACACAGATAGAGTCCGTCTGCTGCAGAGAATTTCAACGATCACAATTTCTCCTGGACGAAATCTCTGAATCAGACGAGCACACGGACGTTTGTGTTGTGATGTGAACCATCCTAGTTTCGCACCGCATATGTTCTGACTGGAACATCCAGGTATCATGCAATAATTCACCATATTGAAAGAAATACAAACGAGGAGTAATTCGCTAATGCGTAATTTGCCAATGTAACAGGGTTCGTTGTTGTGGGAAGAAGGAGGCGGGAACTAGTGATGTTACGTCTGACACTGACGCTCCGAAGCTTGCTTCAAACTCGAACGGTCCTTGCAATGAACCACTGCTTCGGAGCTTGTATCATTACGTCATTAGTCACGTGAAAATGACGTCTGAAGCAAACACACTGCTTCACTCCTGTAGTGAACCACCTGACTGCTTTGACAGCCCAATCCAGTGTTGACAGGTTTGAAACCTGGCGGCTGTATTTCTTATAAAAGTGAAGCCAAACCATGGCAACACCGTGGGTTGTAGTAGTCGGTGTTTGGATTGGTGTTATTGTTGAGGAGAGTGGATTGAGTTTATGGTTTACTGGGCCACCCACAAAGCAATATATCCTCACTTATACCAGCTTTCTAAACTGTTTTTGTGTACTTCTGCATCATCTGTTCCATGCGAGAGGATATTCTCTAAAGCTGGTGAAATTGTTTAAAAAAAAAGAAATCGCCTTTCACCAAAGACTGTGGAGAAAATAATATTTCTGAATAAAAACCATACCATTTAATGAACACTTTGTATAAGCCTTCTGTATGATGTAGCCTACCTAAAGCACACCTTCTGACACATTTTTTTATTATTATTCATTTGAGAACATATGAACATTGTTACATAAAAATATGCATCAAAGACAGAAACTTCAAAAACTCTCTGCTACATTATACAAGCACAACCAGTTACACAAGCACATCCTTTTCAACATACAAAAATAACAGTCCCACCAGTTAACAAGTTATAGAGTTCTGCTTCCCACAGCTGATAAAGCTTTCACACATGATAGGCTACTGCCCTGCTAAAACAAACTATAGACACCATTACAGAAATTCTATTGGATTTAATGGTTTTCATGGGAATTTTATTGGTTATAATGGAAATTATAGTGGTGTCTGTGTGGGTCTCTACTGATTATGTGTTGGGTTCTATTGGTGGGGGCATTAAATCCTAATGGAATATGTGCCAAACACACTACAAAAAGAATTCTGTAGTGGTTTAAATGGTAAAAGCCAGTTTAATAGAAACCATTAGAATTTCTGTGATGGTTTCCAACTTTTTTTAAGCTGGTCTGTTCTTCTGTCCTTGTCTAAAGAAATAATTACACACACACACACACACACACACACACACACACACACACACACACACACACACACACACACACACACACACACACACACACACACACACACACACACACACACACACACACACACACACACACAGACTGGCAAATAGTACTTATGAGGACAGTTAGGATTAACCATGGTTTACAAGGACACTCCTTTCCCAGCATCAGGGTATCAATACAGTTATGCAAAAGGCTTCATTTATTGATCAATAAGATACATCCGACTTCATATTTAGAATATAATGTATATCATCGAGAGGAAGTGCTACAGAAATTTCACAGGTTTATAAGGTCATCATACAATCATGGTTTAAAGGGACATCATGGTTTATGAGGTCTATAATACACACATTTGACCATTTGCCTGTCTACAAGGACATAATGGGCTATATGCACACATAACTTCCGCGTTTGACGCAAGGATGCTCGTGCGTTTCCGGTTGGGGAGATTTAAAGCGGAGGAAAACCAAGGAAAACGGGATTATGGCAGAGTCTTCAAAATTTACTGTCCTCTCGTCTTTGAAACGAAACTTTAATACGTTTAGATGTAATTTTATATGTAGTTATGTTTATTTAATATAATAAACACAGAAGCATAAACAAAATGAGGGGTGTCTGTTTTGTCTGTTTTTGTGACTAACGTTTCTTTAGTATAGCAATAGAGTATAAAAACCAATATAAATTCTCGGTATAGCATTGGACTCTACGATCGGCGGAAGTAATCCAGCATCCTTAGACCTTCACCGGAAATACCATAGAAATGGGCTCTATGCACGAAATACCGTGCATAGAGCCCATTGATCAAGTTACAGTTTTTTTTTCGATTGCTAAACGACAGTGAGCCCAACTGGAACTACATGTGCAAAACTAACTCCAGTCTGCACAGCAGCAGTTCATGTGGGCCAAACTCTAGTTCGTTTTTTATTGCTTGAACACAGTTTTCAAAACTCTACACACTTATCCCATGACTTTAACCACAACCTGCACAACACTGTGGATTTACAGCACTTTGTTCAAATGCTAACACACTGCTGTCAAAACTGTGAACCACACATTCAAAACAGAATAGATTTCAGCCTTGTGCCTTTCAAACACTGCTGATTGCAATTTCAGCTGAAAGGCTAAGCAGGGGTCTTGTTTTAGTCTTGTTAGTGAACACACATACACACACACACACACATATATATATATATATATATATATATATATATATATATAGGCAGAGCTCAGAAAGACTAATTTTGGAAATGGAACAAGAAAGACGGGTTCGTGGAGGGAGAAGGGTGGCAGGGAGAGGGCAGATGCGTGGAGGAAGACAAAGAGCTGTTATTTCAGATGAAATAAGGGCTATGCCGGATGTGAGGACTGCCAGGGATGGATAAGGCACTCCAGAAGGTTCTTCCCCAGGTGCATGGCAAGAGAGAACATTAGATGTAATGTTGATGAACACCTGTGGCCTGATGCTAGAGAGAGGCAGGATTAGCCCCTCAATTATTTGTTCGAATTGTACTTTTAGTTTCTACCTTTTTTTTCTCATTACTGTAATTTCATAAATTATTACAGACTATTGAAGCAAACTGCTAATTTTCATTTACCTTAAATAATTGTTCTGTTCTAAAATGTAAATAAATCATGTGAAAGAATGTCACTCTTCTTTGAGGAAAAGTCTTTGTATGAACTCACTGAAATTTTTCAAACTGTAAAGATGAAAAGTTAGTATTTTCTGTATTGGTGTTTGATGCTAGTGTTGTTACTCTCAGTGTGTTCTGAGTGACAGTGTGTGTTATCTCAGTGAGGGTTGTGTGCAGTGTTGTTACTCTCAGTGTGTTCTGAGTGACAGTGTGTGTTATCTCAGTGAGGGTTGTGCAGTGTGTGTTATCTCAGTGAGGGTTGTGTGCAGTGTTTGCTGCACTGAGCCTGTTTTGAGCCGTGTGTTAATAGTTGTGTTGCTTGGAATGAGTTTTGCTGCTTGGAATGAGTTTTGCAGGTGATGTGAACTGTTTAGCTCAGGTGACTGTTGGTAGTGCAGACTGTAGTTAGAGTTTTGCACATGTAGCTCCAGTTGTGCTCACTGTCGTTTAGCAATCGAAAATATTAATATTAAATTTAAGATGTAAATAGTTTTTAACCTTTTAAATAGTGATATTTCATACAATTTTAATTGTGCCATCTTTATGTTTTGAAATGTTCCTGCGATCATATTCTGATTTTCTTAAATCGTGATTTTCCCTAATTCTATATGCAACCGATCAAATAAATTATCCAAATCTTTATGCAAAAACACAACACATTAGACAACATATGTTTTTATTTCAACGAATATCTAAAATCTTAAATACAACAGTATTTTGGGCTAATTAATTACTTCATCTTTTAAACACATCTTTTAAAATAATAAAATGTATGTATACACAGTCACTATTTCATTACACAGATAATTAAACATTAAACATTAATAACAATAAAAATTAACAATAAAAACATTTAAATTTAAAATAATCACTTGTCACATAAATTAAAACAAGTATATTCGTAAATTACTATTCCATAGATATTTAAGAATTAATTTTAAATATTTAAAAAATAACTCATTGAACTTTAATAAGTTGTTGTTTAACACCGCTACCTCTCAACTGTCAAATATTTATGGAGGACCAAACCTGCACAAATTAATAAATAAATGTGTGTGTACATAATAAAATAATGTACTATATATATTATAATAAAGGAAAGAAAAGGGTAATTCAGGATTAAATTAAATCAAAAATGTATTTATTCATAATTTCTGCAGATTTGGTTCTCCAATATTGGGTGTAGTGTCTATATCACAGACCTTTCAAATAAAATTTTAAAAAACCTCAGTTCTTTTTCCTTTGGATCAAGTTTTTTTCTGAACAGATCAAACGTTTTGTAATGCATTTTTTCGCTTTAGATGTATTCCCTTGTTTCGGACAAAGTCCCTGATGTTTTGGGTTGTCCGTCCATGCAGCATTTTTTTATGTTACTGTTACAATGTTAATGTTTATGCACTGTTACAAGACCGGAAAGTTTGGTGTTTAGGTGCTACTGAAGTGGAAATTTCGGACTTGGGGTATGAGACAAAAGTCATTTTGAAAAAACGGGCATCAGAAATTGGCATCAGCCAATGAGATTGCGCATTAGAGTTAAATACCTCCTTTTACTTTCCCGTTTGGTTGCTGATAAAAAGGAAATGACCATATTTGGATCCGACAGCATTGTACAGGAGGGAGAGAGCTTTTTAAAGGGCCAGGATGCGGAATGCGTGGCACTGGCCGCTGGGTTCAGCGTTGTTCTTCAGATACAACGTGATTTGCGCTGCGCTATGCCAGAGCAAAGTAGGCAGAGTTTTTTCAAAAACTTTAAGCGGGAGTTATACGTCAGTGTAATTTAAGCGGGAGTTCTATACGTCAGTGTAATAACGTTAGTTATTTTGATTGTTGTTCCTCCTTTTTACACTCATCCTCTAAACACCTCACTGGATTTAGTGGGCGGGGCCGCGCAGGTTAACTTTCGCGATAAACACTATCAAGGAGTTACGTCACGTTCTTTTAAGTAACGCAGGGTTACTTCTACAGTGAGGCCGAGAAAAATAGCAAAAGACAGAGAAAGAGCAGCAAAAAGTTTTATTGTCTGTATTTGTAGTAATGTTGAACATGTCCTCCTATACCATGATTGAGCTGACACACAAAAAACTACAGTCTTTTTGTCAGAGACTGTAGTCTACAATTGGATTGTTTTGTAGTAGAAGTAGTAGTAGTATTACTAATAATAAACCTAATGCTAAATACCTACAATGCGCAATATTTAATAATGAGAAGTAATTTTGTGTGTCAGCTCAATCATGGTATAGGAGGACATGTTTAGCATTACTACAAATACAGACAATAACACTTTTTGTCAGAGACTTTACTCTAAAATTTGATTGTTTTGTAGTAGAAGTAGTAGTAGTATTACTAATAATAACCCTAATGCTAAATACCTACAATGCGCAATATTTAATAATGAGAAGTCCTCCTATACCATGATTGAGCTGACACACAAAATTACTTCTCATTATTAAATATTGCGCATTGTAGGTATTTAGCATTAGGGTTATTATTAGTAATACTAATACTACTACTACAAAACAATCCAATTTTAGAGTAAAGTCTCTGACAAAAAGTGTTATTGTCTGTATTTGTAGTAATTTTAAACATGTCCTCCTATACCATGATTGAGCTGACACACAAAATTACTTCTCATTATTAAATATTGCGCTTTGTAGGTATTATGTAGCATCAGGGTTATTATTAGTACTACTACTACTACTACTACAAAACAATCCAATTTTAGAGTAAAGTCTCTGACAAAATGTGTTATTGTCTGTATTTGTAGTAATGTTGAACATGTCCTCCTATACCATGATTGAGCTGACACACAAACTGACTTATCATTATTAAATATTGCTCATTGTAGGTATTATTTAGCATTAGGGTTATTATTAGTACTACTACTACTACTACTACAAAACAATCCAATTTTAGAGTAAAGTCTCTGACAAAAAGTGTTATTGTCTGTATTTGTAATAATGTTGAACATGTCCTCCTATACCATGATTGAGCTGACACACAAAATTACTTATCATTATTAAATATTGCTCATTGTAGGTATTTAGCATTAGGGTTATTATTAGTAATATTTTTTTTTTTTTTTTTTTTTTTTTTTTTTACCTTTATTTAACCAGGAATAGTCCCATTGAGTTACAGTAACTCTTCTCCCAGGGAGTCCTGGCCAAGATAGGCGGCCAAAAAGTTGCAAAGAAAAAAACATTTAAAAAAAGAAAGGACAAAAAATTACATACTACACAACAAATCTCTATACATAAACTATACATATACAAACAAGACATTTTGTTTAACTTAAGTAAATACATACATATAAATTAAATGGTACCTAGTTAAAACAATTACACCGTTCAGTCAAAGTTGACTTTAAAAGGTTTTTAAAAATATGAATAGATGGATGTGATTCTAAATTTAAAGTGTTTTGAAGTTCATTCCATACATTTGGTGCATATGATGAAAAAGCTTTTTTACCAAATTCTGTTTTTGTTGATGGAATAATTAATAATATTTTTTTTGACGACCTTGTTCTGTAACTACTGTTTTGGTAAGTAAGTAAATTTGAAATGTAAATGGGTAATTTACCCATTAGTGCTTTGCCAATAAAAATCAATAGATGAAATTTTCTTCTGAGAAAGAGGGAGGGCCATTGTACAATTTCATACAGAGTGCAATGGTGAGTCCTAGCTGTTGCATCTGTAATGAAACGTAAGGCAGAGTGATATAATACATCTAGTTTTTTTAATAAAAAGGAGGTAGAGTGCATATAAATTAAATCACCATAATCCAAAACTGTTAAGAATGAACTCTGCACCAACCTTTTCCTTGCTGAATAAGGAAAGCACCTCTTTAATCTAAAATAAAAACCTAACTTAGGTCTGAGTTTTTTTAAAAGGCTCTCAATATGGACCCCAAAAGACAATTTATCATCAATCCAAATACCTAGGTATTTGTAAGAAGTCACTCTCTCTATTGGAGTACCACTTTGTGTTAAAATAGTGAAATCCATAGGAGAATGTGAACGTGTAAAGACCATTAATTTAGTTTTTTTAGCATTTAATACCAATTTTAATCCTACCAAAGATTTTTGTACCTGACTAAAGGCAGACTGTAAATGATAAATTGCTTCTTTCAATGATGTAGCAGAGGTGTACAAAATAGTGTCATCTGCGTAAAAATGAGCCTTTGCTTGATTCAGACCTACACCTAAATTATTTATATAAATAGAAAATAAAATAGGACCCAAAACTGATCCCTGGGGGACTCCCACTTTTACTTCTAGCAATGATGAGGTACAGTTATCTAGTGTCACACACTGTGTTCTACCACTCAGGTAATCAGAAAACCAGTTTAGCACAGTGCTACTAAAACCTATGTTTTGCAATCTTTGCATAAGGAAAATATGGTCAACGGTGTCAAAAGCTTTAGATAAGTCAATGAATAGAGCAGCACAAGACTTTTTGCCATCTAAAGCATTGACAATATCATTTGTAACAGAGGTTACAGCCGTAATTGTACTGTGTCCTTTCCGGAAACCAGACTGAGTTGAACTTAAAATACAGTTATCAGCTAAAAAAAGTTTTAGTTGCTCATTTATAAGAGATTCAAATAGTTTAGACAAGACAGATAATCTGGAAATTGGCCGATAATTATCTAAGGCCGATGGGTCTCCACTTTTTAATAGTGTTTTTTAATAGTAATACTACTACTACTACTACAAAACAATCCAATTTTAGAGTAAAGTCTCTGACAAAAAGTTTTATTGTCTGTATTTGTAGTTGTTAAACATGTCCTCCTATACCATGATTGAGCTGACACACAAAACGACTTATTATTATTAAATATTGCTCATTGTAGGTATTATTTAGCATTGGGGTTATTATTAGTAATACTACTACTTCTACTACAAAACAATCCAATTTTAGAGTAAAGTCTCTGACAAAAAGTGTTATTGTCTGTATTTGTAGTAATGTTGAACATGTCCTCCTATACCATGATTGAGCTGACACACAAAATTACTTATCATTATTAAATATTGCTCATTGTAGGTATTTAGCATTAGGGTTATTATTAGTAATACTACTACTACTACTACTACTACAAAACAATCACATTTTAGAGTAAAGTCTCTGACAAAAAGTGTTATTGTCTGTATTTGTAGTTGTTAAACATGTCCTCCTATACCATGATTGAGCTGACACACAAAATTACTTATTATTATTAAATATTGCTCATTGTAGGTATTATTTAGCATTGGGGTTATTATTAGTACTACTTCTACTACAAAACAATCCAATTTTAGACTAAAGTCTCTGACAAAAAGCTTTAGTGTCTGTATTTGTAGTAATGTTGAACATGTCCTCCTATACCATGATTGAGCTGACACACAAAATTACTTATCATTATTAAATATTAATCATCGTAGGTATTATTTAGCATTATTGGTATTGTTATTTATAAAACAACCCCATTTTAAACTAATGTCTCTGACAAAAAGCGTTTTTGTCTAAATTTGTAGTAATGTTAAACATGTCCTCTTATACCATGATTGAGCTGACACACAAAATGACTTATCATTATTAAATATTAGTCATCGTTGGTATTATTTAGCATTATTGGTATTGTTATTTATAAAACAACCCCATTATAAACTAATTTCTCTGACAAAAAGCGTTTTTGTCTAAATTTGTAGTAATGTTAAACATGTCCTCCTATACCATGATTGAGCTGACACACAAAATTACTTATCATTATTAAATATTGCTCATTGTAGGTATTTAGCATTAGGGTTATTATTAGTACTACTAATACTTCTACTACAAAACAATCCAATTTTAGACTAAAGTCTCTGACAAAAAGTGTTATTGTCTGTATTTGTAGGAATGTTAAACATGTCCTCCTATACCATGATTGAACTGACACACAAACTGACTTATCATTATTAAATATTGCTCATTGTAGGTATTATTTAGCATTAGGGTTATTATTAGTAATACTACTACTACTTCTACTACAAAACAATCAAATTTTAGAGTAAAGTCTCTGACAAAAAGTGTTATTGTCTGTATTTGTAGTAATGTTGAACATGTCCTCCTATACCATGATTGAGCTGACACACAAAATTACTTCTCATTATTAAATATTGCGCATTGTAGGTATTTAGCATTAGGTTTATTATTAGTAATACTACTACTACTTCTACTACAAAACAATCAAATTTTAGAGTAAAGTCTCTGACAAAAAGTGTTATTGTCTGTATTTGTAGTAATGTTAAACATGTCCTCCTATACCATGATTGAGCTGACACACAAAATTACTTCTCATTATTAAATATTGCGCATTGTAGGTATTTAGCATTAGGTTTATTATTAGTAATACTACTACTACTTCTACTACAAAACAATCCAATTGTAGACTACAGTCTCTGACAAAAAGTTTTATTGTCTGTATTTGTAGTTGTTAAACATGTCCTCCTATACCATGATTGAGCTGACACACAAAATGACTTATTATTATTAAATATTGCTCATTGTAGGTATTATTTAGCATTAGGGTTATTATTAGTAATACTACTACGACTACTACAAAACAATCCAATTTTAGAGTAAAGTCTCTGTCAAAAAGTTTTATTGTCTGTATTTGTAGTGGTTAAACATGTCCTCCTATACCATGATTGAGCTGACACACAAAATGACTTATTATTATTAAATATTGCTCATTGTAGGTATTATTTAGCATTGGGGTTATTATTAGTAATACTACTACTTCTACTACAAAACAATCCAATTTTAGACTAAAGTCTCTGACAAAAAGTGTTATTGTCTGTATTTGTAGTAATGTTGAACATGTCCTCCTATACCATGATTGAGCTGACACACAAAATTACTTATCATTATTAAATATTGCTCATTGTAGGTATTTAGCATTAGGGTTATTATTAGTAATACTACTACTACTACTACTACTACTACTACAAAATAATCCAATTTTAGAGTAAAGTCTCAGACAAAAAGTGTTATTGTCTGTATTTGTAGTAATGTTGAACATGTCCTCCTATACCATGATTGAGCTGACACACAAAATTACTTATCATTATTAAATATTGCTCATTGTAGGTATTATTTAGCATTAGAGTTATTATTAGTAGTACTACTTCTACTACAAAACAATCCAATTTTAGACTAAAGTCTCTGACAAAAAGCTTTATTGTCTGTATTTGTAGTAATGTTGAACATGTCCTCCTATACCATGATTGAGCTGACACACAATATTACTTATCATTATTAAATATTGCTCATTGTAGGTATTATTTAGCATTAGGGTTATTATTACTACTACTACTACTACTACTACTACTACTACTACTACTACTACTACTAATACTACTACAAAACAATCCAATTTTAGAGTAAAGTCTCTGACAAAATGTGTTATTGTCTGTATTTGTAATAATGTTGAACATGTCCTCCTATACCATGATTGAGCTGACACACAAAATTACTTATCATTATTAAACATTGCTCATTGTAGGTATTTAGCATTAGGGTTATTATTAGTAATACTACTACTACTACTACAAAACAATCCAATTTTAGAGTAAAGTCTTTGACAAAAAGTTTTATTGTCTGTATTTGTAGTTGTTAAACATGTCCTCCTATACCATGATTGAGCTGACACACAAAATTGCAATATTATTATTAAATATTGCTCATTGTAGGTATTTAGCATTAGGGTTATTATTAGTAATACTACTACTACTTCTACTACAAAACAATCCAATTTTAGAGTAAAGTCTCAGACAAAAAGTGTTATTGTCTGTATTTGTAGTAATGTTGAACATGTCCTCCTATACCATGATTGAGCTGACACACAAAATTACTTATCATTATTAAATATTGCTCATTGTAGGTATTTAGCATTAGGGTTATTATTAGTAATACTACTACTACTACTACTACTACTACTACTACTACAAAATAATCCAATTTTAGAGTAAAGTCTCAGACAAAAAGTGTTATTGTCTGTATTTGTAGTAATGTTGAACATGTCCTCCTATACCATGATTGAGCTGACACACAAAATTACTTATCATTATTAAATATTGCTCATTGTAGGTATTTAGCATTAGGGTTATTATTAGTAATACTATTACTACTACTACTACTACTACTACTACTACTACAAAATAATCCAATTTTAGAGTAAAGTCTCAGACAAAAAGTGTTATTGTCTGTATTTGTAGTAATGTTGAACATGTCCTCCTATACCATGATTGAGCTGACACACAAAATTACTTATCATTATTAAATATTGCTCATTGTAGGTATTATTTAGCATTAGAGTTATTATTAGTAATACTACTACTACTTCTACTACAAAACAATCCAATTTTAGACTAAAGTCTCTGACAAAAAGCTTTATTGTCTGTATTTGTAGTAATGTTGAACATGTCCTCCTATACCATGATTGAGCTGACACACAAACTGACTTATCATTATTAAATATTGCTCATTGTAGGTATTATTTAGCATTGGGGTTATTATTAGTAATACTACTACTTCTACTACAAAACAATCCAATTTTAGACTAAAGTCTCAGACAAAAAGTGTTATTGTCTGTATTTGTAGTAATGTTGAACATGTCCTCCTATACCATGATTGAGCTGACACACAAAATTACTTATCATTATTAAATATTGCTCATTGTAGGTATTTAGCATTAGGGTTATTATTAGTACTACAACTACTACTACTACTACTACTACTACTACTACTTCTACTACAAAACAATCAAATTTTAGAGTAAAGTCTCTGACAAAAAGTGTTATTGTCTGTATTTGTAGTAATGTTGAACATGTCCTCCTATACCATGATTGAACTGACACACAAAATTACTTATCATTATTAAATATTGCTCATTGTAGGTATTTAGCATTAGGGTTATTATTAATAATACTACCACTACTACTTCTACTACAAAACAATCACATTTTAGAGTAAAGTCTCTGACAAAAAGTGTTATTGTCTGTATTTGTAGTTGTTAAACATGTCCTCCTATACCATGATTGAGCTGACACACAAAATTACTTATTATTATTAAATATTGCTCATTGTAGGTATTATTTAACATTGGGGTTATTATTAGTAATACTACTACTACTACTACTACAAAACAATCCAATTTTAGACTAAAGTCTCAGACAAAAATGTGTTATTGTCTGTATTTGTAGTAATGTTGAACATGTCCTCCTATACCATGATTGAGCTGACACACAAAATTACTTATCATTATTAAATATTGCTCATTGTAGGTATTATTTAGCATTAGGGTTATTATTAATAATACTACTACTACTACTTCTACTACAAAACAATCACATTTTAGAGTAAAGTCTCTGACAAAAAGTGTTATTGTCTGTATTTGTAGTTGTTAAACATGTCCTCCTATACCATGATTGAGCTGACACACAAAATTACTTATTATTATTAAATATTGCTCATTGTAGGTATTATTTAACATTGGGGTTATTATTAGTAATACTACTACTTCTACTACAAAACAATCCAATTTTAGACTAAAGTCTCAGACAAAAAGTGTTATTGTCTGTATTTGTAGTAATGTTGAACATGTCCTCCTATACCATGATTGAGCTGACACACAATATTACTTATCATTATTAAATATTGCTCATTGTAGGTATTTAGCATTAGGGTTATTATTAGTACTACAACTACTACTAATACTTCTACTACAAAACAATCAAATTTTAGAGTAAAGTCTCTGACAAAAAGTGTTATTGTCTGTATTTGTAGTTGTTAAACATGTCCTCCTATACCATGATTGAGCTGACACACAAAATTACTTATTATTATTAAATATTGCTCATTGTAGGTATTATTTAGCATTGGGGTTATTATTAGTACTACTTCTACTACAAAACAATCCAATTTTAGACTAAAGTCTCTGACAAAAAGCTTTATTGTCTGTATTTGTAGTAATGTTGAACATGTCCTCCTATACCATGATTGAGCTGACACACAAACTGACTTATCATTATTAAATATTGCTCATTGTAGGTATTATTTAGCATTGGGGTTATTATTAGTAATACTACTACTTCTACTACAAAACAATCCAATTTTAGACTAAAGTCTCTGACAAAAAGTGTTATTGTCTGTATTTGTAGTAATGTTGAACATGTCCTCCTATACCATGATTGAGCTGACACACAAAATTACTTATCATTATTAAATATTGCTCATTGTAGGTATTTAGCATTAGGGTTATTATTAGTAATACTACTACTACTACTACTACTACTACTACAAAATAATCCAATTTTAGAGTAAAGTCTCAGACAAAAAGTGTTATTGTCTGTATTTGTAGTAATGTTGAACATGTCCTCCTATACCATGATTGAGCTGACACACAAAATTACTTATCATTATTAAATATTGCTCATTGTAGGTATTATTTAGCATTAGAGTTATTATTAGTAGTACTACTTCTACTACAAAACAATCCAATTTTAGACTAAAGTCTCTGACAAAAAGCTTTATTGTCTGTATTTGTAGTAATGTTGAACATGTCCTCCTATACCATGATTGAGCTGACACACAAACTGACTTATCATTATTAAATATTGCTCATTGTAGGTATTATTTAGCATTAGGGTTATTATTACTACTACTACTACTACTACTACTAATACTACTACAAAACAATCCAATTTTAGAGTAAAGTCTCAGACAAAATGTGTTATTGTCTGTATTTGTAATAATGTTGAACATGTCCTCCTATACCATGATTGAGCTGACACACAAAATTACTTATCATTATTAAACATTGCTCATTGTAGGTATTTAGCATTAGGGTTATTATTAGTAATACTACTACTACTACTACAAAACAATCCAATTTTAGAGTAAAGTCTTTGACAAAAAGTTTTATTGTCTGTATTTGTAGTTGTTAAACATGTCCTCCTATACCATGATTGAGCTGACACACAAAATTGCAATATTATTATTAAATATTGCTCATTGTAGGTATTTAGCATTAGGGTTATTATTAGTAATACTACTACTACTACTACTACTACTACTACTACTACTACTACTTCTACTACAAAACAATCCAATTTTAGAGTAAAGTCTCAGACAAAAAGTGTTATTGTCTGTATTTGTAGTAATGTTGAACATGTCCTCCTATACCATGATTGAGCTGACACACAAAATTACTTATCATTATTAAATATTGCTCATTGTAGGTATTTAGCATTAGGGTTATTATTAGTAATACTACTACTACTAC
This sequence comes from Rhinichthys klamathensis goyatoka, assembly GCF_029890125.1. Classification (NCBI taxonomy): domain Eukaryota; kingdom Metazoa; phylum Chordata; class Actinopteri; order Cypriniformes; family Leuciscidae; genus Rhinichthys; species Rhinichthys klamathensis. The sequence goes on from NW_026606632.1 coordinate 2,137,544, forward strand.
TACTACTACTACTACAAAATAATCCAATTTTAGAGTAAAGTCTCAGACAAAAAGTGTTATTGTCTGTATTTGTAGTAATGTTGAACATGTCCTCCTATACCATGATTGAGCTGACACACAAAATTACTTATCATTATTAAATATTGCTCATTGTAGGTATTTAGCATTAGGGTTATTATTAGTAATACTACTACTACTACTACTACTACTACTACTACAAAATAATCCAATTTTAGAGTAAAGTCTCAGACAAAAAGTGTTATTGTCTGTATTTGTAGTAATGTTGAACATGTCCTCCTATACCATGATTGAGCTGACACACAAAATTACTTATCATTATTAAATATTGCTCATTGTAGGTATTATTTAGCATAAGAGTTATTATTAGTAATACTACTACTACTTCTACTACAAAACAATCCAATTTTAGACTAAAGTCTCTGACAAAAAGCTTTATTGTCTGTATTTGTAGTAATGTTGAACATGTCCTCCTATACCATGATTGAGCTGACACACAAACTGACTTATCATTATTAAATATTGCTCATTGTAGGTATTATTTAGCATTGGGGTTATTATTAGTAATACTACTACTTCTACTACAAAACAATCCAATTTTAGACTAAAGTCTCAGACAAAAAGTGTTATTGTCTGTATTTGTAGTAATGTTGAACATGTCCTCCTATACCATGATTGAGCTGACACACAAAATTACTTATCATTATTAAATATTGCTCATTGTAGGTATTTAGCGTTAGGGTTATTATTAGTACTACAACTACTACTACTACTACTACTACTACTACTACTACTTCTACTACAAAACAATCAAATTTTAGAGTAAAGTCTCTGACAAAAAGTGTTATTGTCTGTATTTGTAGTAATGTTGAACATGTCCTCCTATACCATGATTGAACTGACACACAAAATTACTTATCATTATTAAATATTGCTCATTGTAGGTATTTAGCATTAGGGTTATTATTAGTAATACTACTACTACTACTACTACTACAAAACAATCACATTTTAGAGTAAAGTCTCTGACAAAAAGTGTTATTGTCTGTATTTGTAGTTGTTAAACATGTCCTCCTATACCATGATTGAGCTGACACACAAAATTACTTATTATTATTAAATATTGCTCATTGTAGGTATTATTTAGCATTGGGGTTATTATTAGTAATACTACTACTTCTACTACAAAACAATCCAATTTTAGACTAAAGTCTCAGACAAAAAGTGTTATTGTCTGTATTTGTAGTAATGTTGAACATGTCCTCCTATACCATGATTGAGCTGACACACAATATTACTTATCATTATTAAATATTGCTCATTGTAGGTATTTAGCATTAGGGTTATTATTAGTACTACAACTACTACTAATACTTCTACTACAAAACAATCAAATTTTAGAGTAAAGTCTCAGACAAAAAGTGTTATTGTCTGTATTTGTAGTTGTTAAACATGTCCTCCTATACCATGATTGAGCTGACACACAAAATTACTTATTATTATTAAATATTGCTCATTGTAGGTATTATTTAGCATTGGGGTTATTATTAGTACTACTTCTACTACAAAACAATCCAATTTTAGACTAAAGTCTCTGACAAAAAGCTTTATTGTCTGTATTTGTAGTAATGTTGAACATGTCCTCCTATACCATGATTGAGCTGACACACAAACTGACTTATCATTATTAAATATTGCTCATTGTAGGTATTATTTAGCATTGGGGTTATTATTAGTAATACTACTACTTCTACTACAAAACAATCCAATTTTAGACTAAAGTCTCAGACAAAAAGTGTTATTGTCTGTATTTGTAGTAATGTTGAACATGTCCTCCTATACCATGATTGAACTGACACACAAAATTACTTATCATTATTAAATATTGCTCATTGTAGGTATTTAGCATTAGGGTTATTATTAGTAATACTACTACTACTACTACTACTACAAAACAATCACATTTTAGAGTAAAGTCTCTGACAAAAAGTGTTATTGTCTGTATTTGTAGTTGTTAAACATGTCCTCCTATACCATGATTGAGCTGACACACAAAATTACTTATTATTATTAAATATTGCTCATTGTAGGTATTATTTAGCATTGGGGTTATTATTAGTAATACTACTACTTCTACTACAAAACAATCAAATTTTAGACTAAAGTCTCAGACAAAAAGTGTTATTGTCTGTATTTGTAGTAATGTTGAACATGTCCTCCTATACCATGATTGAGCTGACACACAAAATTACTTCTCATTATTAAATATTGCGCATTGTAGGTATTTAGCATTAGGTTTATTATTAGTAATACTACTACTACTACTACTACTACTACTACTACTACTACTACTACTACTACTACTACTACTACAAAACAATCCAATTGTAGACTACAGTCTCTGACAAAAAGTGTTATTGTCTGTATTTGTAGTAATGTTGAACATGTCCTCCTATACCATGATTGAGCTGACACACAAACTGACTTATCATTATTAAATATTGCTCATTGTAGGTATTATTTAGCATTAGGGTTATTATTAGTACTACTACTACTAATACTACTACTTCTACTACAAAACAATCCAATTTTAGAGTAAAGTCTCTGACAAAATGTGTTATTGTCTGTATTTGTAATAATGTTGAACATGTCCTCCTATACCATGATTGAGCTGACACACAAAATTACTTCTCATTATTAAATATTGCTCATTGTAGGTATTTAGCATTAGGGTTATTATTAGTAATACTACTACTACTACTACTACAAAACAATCCAATTTTAGAGTAAAGTCTCAGACAAAAAGTGTTATTGTCTGTATTTGTAGTAATGTTGAACATGTCCTCCTATACCATGATTGAGCTGACACACAAAATTACTTATCATTATTAAATATTGCTCATTGTAGGTATTTAGCATTAGGGTTATTATTAGTAATACTACTACTACTTCTACTACAAAACAATCCAATTGTAGACTACAGTCTCTGACAAAAAGTGTTATTGTCTGTATTTGTAGTAATGTTGAACATGTCCTCCTATACCATGATTGAGCTGACACACAAACTGACTTATCATTATTAAATATTGCGCATTGTAGGTATTTAGCATTAGGGTTATTATTAGTAATACTACTACTACTACTACAAAACAATCCAATTTTAGAGTAAAGTCTCTGTCAAAAAGTTTTATTGTCTGTATTTGTAGTTGTTAAACATCTCCTCCTATACCATGATTGAGCTGACACACAAAATGACTTATTATTATTCAATATTGCTCATTGTAGGTATTATTTAGCATTGGGGTTATTATTAGTAATACTACTACTTCTACTACAAAACAATCCAATTTTAGACTAAAGTCTCAGACAAAAAGTGTTATTGTCTGTATTTGTAGTAATGTTGAACATGTCCTCCTATACCATGATTGAGCTGACACACAAAATTACTTATCATTATTAAATATTGCTCATTGTAGGTATTTAGCATTAGGGTTATTATTAGTAATACTACTACTACTACTACTACTACTACTACTACTACTACAAAATAATCCAATTTTAGAGTAAAGTCTCAGACAAAAAGCTTTATTGTCTGTATTTGTAGTAATGTTGAACATGTCCTCCTATACCATGATTGAGCTGACACACAAACTGACTTATCATTATTAAATATTGCTCATTGTAGGTATTATTTAGCATTAGGGTTATTATTACTACTACTACAAAACAATCCAATTTTAGACTAAAGTCTCTGACAAAAAGTGTTATTGTCTGTATTTGTAGGAATGTTAAACATGTCCTCCTATACCATGATTGAACTGACACACAAACTGACTTATCATTATTAAATATTGCTCATTGTAGGTATTATTTAGCATTAGGGTTATTATTAGTAATACTACTACTACTTCTACTACAAAACAATCAAATTTTAGAGTAAAGTCTCTGACAAAAAGTGTTATTGTCTGTATTTGTAGTTGTTAAACATGTCCTCCTATACCATGATTGAGCTGACACACAAAATTACTTATCATTATTAAATATTGCTCATTGTAGGTATTTAGCATTAGGGTTATTATTAGTAATACTACTACTACTACTACTACTACTACTACTACTACTACTACTACAAAATAATCCAATTTTAGAGTAAAGTCTCAGACAAAAAGTGTTATTGTCTGTATTTGTAGTAATGTTGAACATGTCCTCCTATACCATGATTGAGCTGACACACAAACTGACTTATCATTTTTAAATATTGCGCATTGTAGGTATTTAGCATTAGGGTTATTATTAGTACTACTAATACTACTACTACAAAACAATCCAATTTTAGACTAAAGTCTCTGACAAAAAGTGTTATTGTCTGTATTTGTAGGAATGTTAAACATGTCCTCCTATACCATGATTGAACTGACACACAAACTGACTTATCATTATTAAATATTGCTCATTGTAGGTATTATTTAGCATTAGGGTTATTATTAGTAATACTACTACTACTACAAAACAATCAAATTTTAGAGTAAAGTCTCTGACAAAAAGTGTTATTGTCTGTATTTGTAGTTGTTAAACATGTCCTCCTATACCATGATTGAGCTGACACACAAAATGACTTATTGTTATTAAATATTGCTCATTGTAGGTATTATTTAGCATTGGGGTTATTATTAGTAATACTACTACTTCTACTTCAAAACAATCCAATTTTAGACTAAAGTCTCAGACAAAAAGTGTTATTGTCTGTATTTGTAGTAATGTTGAACATGTCCTCCTATACCATGATTGAGCTGACACACAAAATTACTTCTCATTATTAAATATTGCGCATTGTAGGTATTTAGCATTAGGTTTATTATTAGTAATACTACTACTACTACTACTACTACTACTACTACTACTACTACTACTACTACTACTACTACTACTACTACAAAACAATCCAATTGTAGACTACAGTCTCTGACAAAAAGTGTTATTGTCTGTATTTGTAGTAATGTTGAACATGTCCTCCTATACCATGATTGAGCTGACACACAAACTGACTTATCATTATTAAATATTGCGCATTGTAGGTATTTAGCATTAGGGTTATTATTAGTAATACTACTACTACTACTACAAAACAATCCAATTTTAGAGTAAAGTCTCTGTCAAAAAGTTTTATTGTCTGTATTTGTAGTTGTTAAACATGTCCTCCTATACCATGATTGAGCTGACACACAAAATGACTTATTGTTATTAAATATTGCTCATTGTAGGTATTATTTAGCATTGGGGTTATTATTAGTAATACTACTACTTCTACTTCAAAACAATCCAATTTTAGACTAAAGTCTCAGACAAAAAGTGTTATTGTCTGTATTTGTAGTAATGTTGAACATGTCCTCCTATACCATGATTGAGCTGACACACAAAATTACTTATCATTATTAAATATTGCTCATTGTAGGTATTATTTAGCATTAGGGTTATTATTAGTAATACTACTACTACTTCTACTACAAAACAATCAAATTTTAGAGTAAAGTCTCTGACAAAAAGTGTTATTGTCTGTATTTGTAGTAATGTTGAACATGTCCTCCTATACCATGATTGAGCTGACACACAAAATGACTTATTATTATTAAATATTGCTCATTGTAGGTATTATTTAGCATTGGGGTTATTATTAGTAATACTACTACTACTACTACAAAATAATCCAGTTTTAGAGTAAAGTCTCAGACAAAAAGTGTTATTGTCTGTATTTGTAGTAATGTTGAACATGTCCTCCTATACCATGATTGAGCTGACACACAAAATTACTTATCATTATTAAATATTGCTCATTGTAGGTATTATTTAGCATTAGGGTTATTATTAGTACTACTACTACTAATACTACTACTTCTACTACAAAACAATCCAATTTTAGAGTAAAGTCTCTGACAAAATGTGTTATTGTCTGTATTTGTAATAATGTTGAACATGTCCTCCTATACCATGATTGAGCTGACACAAAATTACTTATCATTATTAAATATTGTTCATTGTAGGTATTTAGCATTAGGGTTATTATTAGTAATACTACTACTACTACTACTACTACTATTACTACTACAAAATAATCCAATTTTAGAGTAAAGTCTCAGACAAAAAGTGTTATTGTCTGTATTTGTAGTTGTTAAACATGTCCTCCTATACCATGATTGAGCTGACACACAAAATTACTTATTATTATTAAATATTGCTCATTGTAGGTATTATTTAGCATTGGGGTTATTAGTAGTACTACTACTACTACTACAAAACAATCCAATTTTAGACTAAAGTCTCTGACAAAAAGCTTTATTGTCTGTATTTGTAGTAATGTTGAACGTGTCCTCCTATACCATGATTGAGCTGACACACAAACTGACTTATCATTATTAAATATTGCTCATTGTAGGTATTATTTAGCATTAGGGTTATTATTAGTACTACTACTACTACTACTACTACTACTAGTTTTGTTTTGTAGTACTACAAAACAATCCAATTTTAGAGTAAAGTCTCTGACAAAAAGTGTTATTGTCTGTATTTGTAGTAATGTTGAACATGTCCTCCTATACCATGATTGAGCTGACACACAAAATTACTTATCATTATTAAATATTGCTCATTGTAGGTATTTAGCATTAGGGTTATTATTAATAATAATACTACTACTACTACAAAACAATCCAATTTTAGAGTAAAGTCTCTGACAAAAAGTTGTATTGTCTGTATTTGTAGTAATGTTGAACATGTCCTCCTATACCATGATTGAGCTGACACACAAAATTACTTATTATTATTAAATATTGCTCATTGTAGGTATTATTTAGCATTAGGTTTATTATTAGTAATACTACTACTACTTCTACTACAAAACAATCCAATTTTAGAGTAAAGTCTCAGACAAAAAGTGTTATTGTCTGTATTTGTAGTAATGTTGAACATGTCCTCCTATACCATGATTGAGCTGACACACAAAATTACTTATTATTATTAAATATTGCTCATTGTAGGTATTATTTAGCATTAGGTTTATTATTAGTAATACTACTACTACTTCTACTACAAAACAATCCAATTTTAGAGTAAAGTCTCAGACAAAAAGTGTTATTGTCTGTATTTGTAGTAATGTTGAACATGTCCTCCTATACCATGATTGAGCTGACACACAAAATTACTTCTCATTATTAAATATTGCGCATTGTAGGTATTTAGCATTAGGTTTATTATTAGTAATACTACTACTACTTCTACTACAAAACAATCCAATTTTAGAGTAAAGACTCTGACAAAAAGTTTTATTGTCTGTATTTGTAGTAATGTTAAACATGTCCTCCTATACCATGATTGAGCTGACACACAAACTGAAATATTATTATTATTCAATATTAGGCATCGTAGGTATTATTTATCATTATTGGTATTATTATTATTAATAGTAGTACTACTTCTACTACAAAAAAGATATTTTTTTTTAGAGTAAAGTATCAGACAAAAAGCTTTAGTGTCTGTATTTGTAGTAATGTTAAACATGTCCTCCTCTACCATGATTGAGCTGACACACAAACTGACTTATTATTATTAAATTTTAGTCATCGTAGGTATTATTTAGCATTAGGGTTATTATTAGTAGTAGTACTACTACTTCTACTACAAAAAATATATATATTTTAGAGTATAGTATCAGACAAAAAGCTTTAGTGTCTGTATTTGTAGTAATGTTAAACATGTCCTCCTATACCATGATTGAGCTGACACACAAACTGAATTATTATTATTAAATATTAGTCACCGTAGGTATTATTTATCATTATTGGTATTGTTATAAATAAAACAACCCCATTTTAGACTAAAGTCTCTGACAAAAAGCATTATTGTCTGTATTTGTAATGTTAAAGGATTAGTTTGCTTCAGAATGACGATATTCATGTCTTTCTTTCTTCAGTCAAAAATAAATATGTTTTTTGAGAAAAACTTTCCAGGATTTTTCTCCGTTTAATGGACTTCAATGACAACCAACGGGTTGAAGGTCCAAAATAATTTAGTTTCAATGCAGTTTCAAAGGGCTCTACATGATCCCAGCCGAGGAATACATCTTATCTATTGAATCATTTATTTTATATATCATTTTTAACCACATATGCTCTTCTTGCACTGTTCTGCGGTAGATGACATATTACGTCATCACGGCGGAAAGGTCACGCAGGTGGAAATACCGACCCAGTGGCGAAAAACTCGCTGGCGACATTTCATTTTCTCCTCCAACTTCAAAATTGTTGTTTTACCGATCATTGTTTTACCTTTACTTTTGTAAAGGGCATTTGATTTAATCTTTGCACATTCGTTTGAACACTGGATCGGTACTTACACCTACGTCATGGGCATGACTTTTCTGACAAAGTTCGGGAGGAGCATGTTCAGGTAATCAACCAATCAGCACAAGAGGAAGCCTGTAGCCTTCCCTCACCTCTGTCCCATGACAGTTTCAGAGCATCCCTCCACCACCCCATCGCCTCACTCTTGGCTGGTTTATATCCCAGTCAGGGGGAGGAGGGCATGTGGGGTGGGACGGGACTCTGGGTTCTGGACAAATTTCCGAGCTCAGTTTCATGTACGTGTGAACTCTTGAATTAGATCTCAAATGCCACATTTACTCACAATATTTCATTAATACATTAAAATGATCACATAAAAACCAAAATCAAAAAAAATTTTATTTTACCATAGGGTCGGGTTGGTCTCAGTTTAGTTTTGTCGTTTTATTTCACTTACTTTATGAAAAATATAATTATATAGGTTTATATTAATACAGCACTTATGTGCAGAATAATTTAGTTCACGATTATACAGGAGATTTGTTGAACTTGACCAATTGCTCTTAATGAACTGGACTTTTGTGAAGAAAATTGATGATTGGATATGTATTGAGTTTAAGGGATATCATCAAATATATTTTTTGCTCTCAAATAAAATGTAATTCTACTGTATATAGCCTATGTTACTAAATCTTTTAAAACATGTTCAGTTTTTGATAAATGAATACCAAATCAGGTTTCAAGCTGTGATCATATATTTATTTTGTCAGTAATATATTTGAGAAGAATATATTTAACATCTCAATCATTTTAAGGAATCTATGTATAATCATGAAATACAATGAAAACTTTCTTGTAACTCTGAACCAAATTCTCAATAGCTTAAACCAATTTGTGAAATAAATCACTCTTTCTGTAAAACATTAAACAAGTTCAGGTAGTTAAATCACTGTTTGCAAATCTCATGCACTCTTATTGCAAAACTCTAAACACATTCTAAATCACTAACACACATTTCTCGCTGTGTTGCAAAATGGAAAACATCAGCGGCAAAAGTTAAACACAACTAAAACACAGTTGTCATCCTTTACACACAACGACTCAAATTGTTCACACTCGTTTCTAATGATGTGATCAAACCAACTGTACGAAATATAGGCCAGTTCAGAGTGCACAGTTGGCAAGGGTGCTGTCACGGGTATGTGCGGGTTGAAGACAATGGTCGACAGGTTCCAATTCAAACATAGATTTATTCCTATTTCCAGGATCAGGTTAAGGCATACACACAAAGGTGACGTATAAACAAAGACCGACAAGGAATGACTGAACAGAGGGAACTAAATACACAAACCAATGAACACTAATGATGTGCAAACAGGTGAGACAGATGATGACGAGGAAATGAGGGAGTGAGATCAGGTGTGGAGACAAGAGGGATTCTGGGAGATGTAGTGCAAACAAGACAGAACAGTGCAGACGAAGACTGTGACATAACGCCCCCCTCAAATAGGCGCGACCTCGCGCCGTATAACATCAATAGGGGTGGGGGGGGGTGGGCGCCCTGGAGGCTGACGAGAGCGTGGCCTGTAGGAGTCCAACGCCTCCAGGGCGGAGCAGGAAGTTCAGGCGGCCAGGGCGGAGCAGGCTGTGGGCGTGGCCAGGGCGGAGCTGTCGGACCCTCGGGCGGCCATGGCGGAGAATCCCCTTCGGGCGGCCATGGCGGAGAGTCCCCTTCGGGCGGCCATGGCGGAGAGTCCCCTTCGGGCGGCCATGGCGGAGAGTCCCCTTCGGGCGGCCATGGCGGAGAGTCCCCTTCGGGCGGCCATGGCGGAGAGTCCCCTTCGGGCGGCCATGGCGGAGAGTCCCCTTCGGGCGGCCATGGCGGAGAGTCCCCTTCGGGCGGCCATGGCGGAGAATCCCCTTCGGGCGGCCTATATCCCCCCCCCCAAAACTTTCTTGGGGGGAATCACAGGCTCTGGGACAGGCTCTGGGACGTGGACAGTCTCAGGATGGGCAGACGGGACGTGGAAAGTCTCTGGCTGGGCTAGTGGTGAAGGCCCGGCTATGCTGGATGGAACCAGCGGTGAAGGCTCAGAAGGGCTGGACGGGACCAGCGGAGAAGGCTCTGAAGGACTGGACGGGACCAGCGGAGAAGGCTCTGGCTCGGCCGGCGTGACGCGAAGCTCCGGCTCGGCAGGCGTGCAGGGAAGCTCAGGCTCGGCAGGCGTGCAGGGAAGCTCAGGCTCGGCAGGCGTGCAGGGAAGCTCAGGCTCGGCAGGCGTGCAGGGAAGCTCAGGCTCGGCAGGCGTGCAGGGAAGCTCAGGCTCGGCAGGGCTGCAGTGGGGCGCAGGCGGGCAGGCGACGTGAAGCTGCGGTGCAGGCTTGGCTGGGTTGGGCGGAACCAACGGTGAGGGCTTGGCTGGGCTGGACAGAACCAGTGGTGCAGGCTGCTCTGGACTGGACAGGACCAGCGGCGAAGACGGCTCTGGGCTGGACAGGACCAGCGGCGAAGAGGGCTTTGAGCTGGACAGAACCAGCGACGAAGAGGGCTCTGAGCTGGGCAGGACCAGCGACGAAGAAGGCTTTGAGCTGGACAGGACCAGCGGTGAAGAGGGCTCTGAGCTGAACAGGACCAGCGGCGAAGAGGGCTCTGAGCTGGACAGGACCAGCGGCGAAGAGGACTTTGAGCTGGACAGGACCAGCGGCGAAGAGGGCTCTGAGCTGGACAGGACCAGCGGCGAAGAGGGCTCTGGCACATCTGGACCGATGAGAGGAGGAAGATCGGTGAAGTCATCAAACTCGTAATTAAACTTAAATGGTAAATGGTAAATGGACTGCATTTATATAGCGCTTTCACAGACCCAATGGCCACCAAAGCGCTTTACATTTGCCTCACATTCACCCATTCACACACTCATTCATACACCGACGGGCGACTTAATTAAACTTAACTGTGCAGATGACTGGTTCTGGTTTAACTGGACTATATCGCCCATATCCTCCCCTGTGACCTCCACGGTTCCCACGGAACACAGCTTGGCGGGTTCCCACAAAGGCTTGCTTCCAGCTCTCCATCTTCCCTTTTTTCCTTTCTTTATGGTCGGTTCTTCTCAGCCTGGACGAGAATTCTTACCCTATCGTCCAACTTAGGGTGGTCGGTCTTTCTGTCACGGGTATGTGCGGGTTGAAGAAGACAATGGTCGACAGGTTCCAATTCAAACATAGATTTATTCCTATTTCCAGGATCAGGTTAAGGCATACACACAAAGGTGACGTATAAACAAAGACCGACAAGGAATGACTGAACAGAGGGAACTAAATACACAAACCAATGAACACTAATGATGTGCAAACAGGTGAGACAGATGATGACGAGGAAATGAGGGAGTGAGATCAGGTGTGGAGACAAGAGGGATTCTGGGAGATGTAGTGCAAACAAGACAGAACAGTGCAGACGAAGACTGTGACAGGTGCGCTGAATGATGGAAACAATCTGAGAGGGAGACGAGGAAGAGTGTGTGTAAGAGGTGGTGGATGAGGAGGAAGAGCAGGTGTGGAGAATGTTGTCAAGACTGGATGCCTGTGATGTCCTCAACAATATTCAATATTATTCAGCAATATTATTTATCTGACTGCACTGACACTATTGGATGAGAACTGAATTGAGCAGGGATGCTTTTCCCATAATATGACAGAATTTGCTGGTTCACTACCATAGTACGATGCATTTTTGAAGAAGTCAACTTGCTAGTCACGACTGTTACGGCGATAGTTTCGGGAAACACTGACTCGTTGATCTATGCTGATAACGACGGAACTTGTGACCATAGTTGCCTAACGATGCTTTTGGGAAACTCACCCCTGGATGATGACATCACTGTTTTCTGCTGAACTGCATTTATAGATAAAATAAACTATTTTATGTAATAATTGATGATCTTAGCAATGGAACTAAATTAACACGGATCTGACTTCAGCTGAACAATGACAGTATTTTCTTTTTAAGCTGCTGTACAGCTGAAATGAAGTATTTGCATTACTGATCATCATTTCCCTGTCATCACTTGAAAAGTTGCTTTGAAACAATCTCCATTGCATAAAGCACTATAGATATAAAGGGGACTTGACTTGACTCAGGTCAGACCCAACATGAAGACATGATGCTAAGGCAGAATGAATCTCTCACTGACTTTGAGTTTGCAGTTGCACAACTTCTTTGAGTGTACTGTAACATACTTTTCATTTAGAGTTTTTTTTTTTTTTTTTTTGACCTTTAAAAAAATAAGAACTCGGCCGTTCTTATTTTTTTAGAACGGCCGAGTAGTGGTGATGTTATTTTATTATTTTATTTTGTGACTATGATGGCTGGTGAAAAAAAAAAAAAAACATACAAATAATAACCTGGTTTGCGGGGACAATTTACACATACACAACATGGTTTGTAAGGTCATTTTTTGAAAATGCTTAAAACTCCATATGGTTATCTATTTATGCTTCAAAATAACATACATGGCCTAAGGTCTATGAGGACACTGAGATGTCATCATAAATCCTCCATATAATCATCTATTTATGCTTGAAAATAACATATATAGCCTAAGGTTTATGAGGACACTGAGATGTCCTCATAAACCCAAGTGTCCTCGTAATGCTGGTGAGTAACCTGACATTTTGTCCTTGTAAACCACATTTGCCAGTTCACACACACACACACACACACACACACACACACACACATCAAATTCATGAAATTATCTATCATGACATAAATAGACAATTACATGAAATTCATCAGTGTCTGTAAACTTCACCTACATAAATGAGTTTCACAGCACTACACTGTTTCAGCTTTGATCGCCTCGGTAAACACGTCATAAACGGGGCGTTAACATAAGCCTACTGGCATTTTATGGTTGTCAGCTTTGTTGCATTACATTTACTTCACCAGGAGATGGTGCTGCAATTTCTATCTGAATGAAGCTTCGAGTAATGAACCATTTTCGACCAAGGGGGTAATCCATCGACCGGAAGTTGAAGTCGGCCGGGTGCCGCCATCTTGTAGCAGAACTTCACTTGCGTTAGCATTTCCATTGACTCCCATTCATTTTGGCGTCACTTTGACAGCGAATAACTTTACATCTGAGGCGTTTAAAGACTCAATTTGTCCATTATTTATTTCTAAAGAAATACGACAATGTATAAAAGGCTCCATTACCTTCTATGTTACATTATGGCCCCGTAGAAACAGATTTAGTAAAAATAGGCTAACGATTGCGTCATAACCACTCGACTCTCTGTCGCGCTGTACAGAAATTACCGTATAGACAGAAGTAGAAACTCGCGCGCAATCGGGGGGACGTCGAGGCATAAAGTCAAGGGAGAAGCCCATAGAGAGTTGTAAAGCTGCTCCTGCTGCGAGCTCATGGACAGCTAATACTCACGATCTCCGGCTCTGCAAGTTTCGGAAGGGAATGATTCAGATTCCTCTTGGCACAGCTACTAGAAGATTAACGTCTCAGACAGGTTGCTCACGTCATCAAGCTTAGTTTGAGTCGGTTTGAGTCTGCGCGTCAGGAACGGAAGTGCTCAAAAATCGCTAAAAATGGGCTTCAACTGTCTCAACTGAGTTCCAATGAGATGGCTCTGTCCATTTCTTTTACTGTCTATGTTTTCGACACAATTGACCGTTCGCAGGCCCCTCCCCCAAAACGGCTATTGTCCAATCACACATCATAGCAACCGTTACTATGTGAGCAGGTCCGTCAAGCATTGACTCCAAGCAAGATGGTGAAGCGGTGCGCCCACGGCGTTTGTAAATCGGACACTAGATACCCCGAGAGATTGTCTGGAGGAGTTGTGTTCTTTCCGTTTCAAAAGCCGAAAACACAACGTGCGCTGTCCCTACAATGGATAAAACAGTGTGGACGGCCCCACTCCCAGTTACATGTGTCGAACATGGTTAACTCGCGTGCAGCGTGCGTGAGACTGAGACAATGAGATTAGTCAAAGACACATGGAGAAAGCAGATCAAGAGGATCCACAAAGGAAGTACGTTTTCTAAAGTGTTGTTGTTAACATGATATTTTCGGGGGGAAATGAGCAGCAGCACCTGTAGACTACAGTTTAGACTGAGGAGTGCACGTTCGCAACGGGGAACGCGTGAAGCTTACTTGACAACATCAGTTCATATCAATATCGTAACGAATAGAAATAATGATTGGTTATCTGCATCTCTCCGTCTATTATGTATAGCTAGTTACTTTTTAAACACGAAAATCGCATTCAGCATGACACGCAAGCGGTTGCCGTGGTAATGAACAACCTGCTTGTTAAAGCGAATGAATAATCCTGTATCTGAGGCAAAATTACTAAATATGCAGCGCGAGTTATATATTTCTAACTCCAAACAATTAGCCACTGAAACAGCTTATAAAATCTTCTTCAAGGCTGTGCTGGTTGCATTTGAGGTAACGTTAGCAGCTACAGGTCATGGGGTTTCTCAGATTTCGCTTGAGACTGGTTTGAGAGCTTGAGAGGATTATTAGGCTCGATAGTAGTCGTGTCTCCTTCATTGCGTATTTTTATATTTTGAATATATCCCTCCACTGCATACTGTAACCCCTTTTGCCTCGATCTGGAGGATATCGCGGAGGTTTTGCTCCAAAAAAGGTCACTGACGCACCTCTTCCCGTCATGGCAATCTGTGGCGCTGGTCGTGTTTGACCATTTGTTTGACGGGCGTAGCAACAATAACTAGGGGGCGTGGCTTTTGCGAACGGTCAATTGTATCGGAAAGCAATAATGCTTCGAAACGCTTCATTTGGCCATCACTAGCGGGAACCGGCGAACATTTAAACATTTTAATAGTAAAACAAACAAATACAAAACAAAAGTATAAGCCAGCTGGCCACACACAACAGAAACAAAACATAAAATCAGGCCTGTTCCTTTTGTGCTTCCGCTCCTCCGTGAGAGATATGAGACCGCTGCACAGGTGTCATTCATCACTCGCGTCGTCCTCTCACGTCCCTCGCCCTCGTCCTACTCGCCACAGCCAACTAACTAGACATTTTGTGTGAAATGAATTTCAAACTCATTTGGCAGCTAACGTTAGCCTTGTAGACGGAAGAGTGATTTCTCTGATGTTTGCGCTGCTGTTCTGGATTAGTGGGAGTGGCTTGCGGAGCTGTGCAACGTGGTGCATTGTGGGAGTTGTTGTCTTACATACAAATGCGCCCTAAAGTTATTTTCTGTCTTTTCTTGGTCAAGAGGGCACCAAAATCAAAATTTCTTTTACATTTCGACTACATATATAACCCACTTTCAATTAAGATTAATGTTGAAATGGGTGAAGTGACCCTTTAATAGGGAGCCAATGCAGTGTTGACATAACCGGGCTAATATGGTCATACTTCCTGGTTCTAGTAAGAACTCGAAGCTGCTGCGTTTTGCTGTAATTTGTTTATTAAGCGTGCAGGGCAACCACCCATAATAGCATTACAATAATCTAGCCTTGATGTCATGAACACATAAACTAACTGTTCCGCATTTGTCAATGAGAGCATATGACATAATACTCATCGCTTTGCCTCAGAAGGCCTTTATTAACCCCTTGGAGCCGTGTGGAGTTCGTTTATGATGGATAGATGCACTTTTTTGAGCTTCAAACTGATGGTTGCAATCCACTGCCATTATAAAGCCCGGAAGCGTCATGGTGTTTATTAATATAAATCAGATTGTTTTTGTCTGAAAGAAGAAAGTCATATACACCTAGGATGGCTTGAGGGTGAATAAATCATGGGGTAATTTTCATTTTAAAGTGAACTACTCATTTAATGCAAAAATTGTTAGTACATGTCTCCATTTGTAGAATGTTGTGTGTTGGTCTGGGCACTTAAAGGGTCATGAAACCCCCCTCTATCAGCTCAAGTCTAGCTCATAATCTTTTTGAAAAATGCAACTTAAATGGGCGTGGATGGCTGTGAGAAGAAGTGAGGGAGTGGGTGTGGCACGGTAGGGGAGAGGGGGAACTGTCATCAGCCAGCAGTGTTGCCAGATGTACGATAATTATCGTATTTGTACAATAATTTTGACCTCTGTACAATGTACGATCAATAATGAACAATAATCTCAGAGTTTTCAGTCGTTCGTCCAAACACACATCCTACCGCTTCTCTCTCTGACCCCGAATCATTTCGCAGGCTCGCCTGCCTGCACGTACACACACACACACACACACAACACGGTGTCGCCCGGCTCGCACGTCAATACTACACATTCACAAGTCTCCCGCATTAAGCATACAATTGATATATTATCGAAATATCTAAAATGTTCATAACGACCGCTTATTTAACAAAAGGCAAGTAAAATGACCAGGGTTACATTTTAGACACACACTCTGAAGGGATAGAAAAGTCCTCAGGACTTGGTACCGCATTACTCGCAAGACGTAACTTGCATTGGTCATCGACAAGGCCGAAGTCCACCATTCTCCAATTCTCGAAGCTCTCTCGGGTAAAATGTTTGCGGCACTTGCGTCCCATGATTGTCTCTCTCCTTTACTACCCGTACGCGATATCACAGTTTGACATGTCTGTGGAAAGATCCACGTGGTGTCATGAATAATTAAGAGACAGTGTCTTCTCATAGGATATAAAAATTCAGTCTCATTAATAATTATGAGAGACCGATGAGTCATCAACGCACTACACTGTGCACTGCCACGTCACAGCCTGCGATGAAGATTTTAAACCCGGAAGACGAAAATAGCTGGAAAAAAAAAAAATTTAACCATTTTCGCCCTACTATTAAATCTAACAGATGCTAACATTGTCTTCAATGTTGTTCAACACACATACCTCTGTTAAAATCTCAGAAAATTTGGTTTAGGGTTTCATGACCCTTTAAGTAAAAGGTTGCAAAAGGCTCATGGTGATGCTGTAGCCAGAAGCCCAGTATGGAGTGCATTCCATACAGTCAGCACTATGTAGCTTTCTGATGTCAGGTATCTTCTACTCTTAACTTTAGGTTTGAGCGTTTGATGTTTTGTATCGAGTATCTTTGAATCAATTATGCAACTGGCATGATACACGTTTACCTGACTAATAAGAAAGTGTTACATTTCATTTTATTCTTATCTACTCTGAAATAATTAGACAAATTAATATTGGTCTATCTTTGCAAATTGACTTCCGACTAGAAATAATGTTAGTGTCTACTATCTAAAGGGACTAAACAAAGTACTTTTTGAAAAAAAAGCAAACATGGACTGCCATCTAAATAATATTGTCAGTAATATTGTACTTCTAACTTGACCAATACCGGCAAGTTATCTAAGATTGGAAACTCAAAAATGTCAAGATAAATTATTATGTAAATGACCAATTATCAATTGGCATTCCAACCTAAATTCAAGGTCATGATAAAATGGAGTCAAACAGTGATTTAATTAGAACTAAATAACTTAAACTGCAATAACTTATGCACAGCAGTGCAAGGAAAATACAGAATGCGCAGAAAACCTTCAGCCACACCATTGGATTAAGTCGTTGGGCCAGTGGCCCTTAGAGGATGCAACACTCACTTTTCACAATCCAATCTACATTTTTGTTCTTGTCCAAAAAGCAGTTTCACTTGGAAATACACAATACGATTTTAAAGTCAGTAATTTCATACCCACTTCAACAAGATGTGAAAAATGAAATCCTTGATAGTGTACAGAGACAATTTGAACTTGTAAAAAATCCTCAGATGGGTTTTTAAAAATGTTTTTTATTGTACAAAACCCCTGTGTGTAATTTGATATCAATATCCAAAAGTAATTCTCACAAAAATCCTAAAATATGAATAATCTGAATTGGCCAAGAGACACCTGAATCAATCCCCAAACAATTATGAGTAAAAATGTAAAATAACAAAATAAAAAAAATTAAAAGAATCAAACAACAAATGCACATCTACACATTTGGACCTTACACAAAACCTTTTCCTCAAACCACACATATTTAAAAAAAAATAAAAATAAAAAAAAAAAATAAAGAAGGAGAAAATTGTGATGGAGACCATGTGAGTGATATTCTGGAGCATCTCACTGAGCGTAGTAATGTGTGAACTGCCATTTTTGAAAAGTATTGATGGGATCACAGTTCTTAAGGTAGATGCCAGCTTTAACTCCAGCTTCCAGACAGATGGGTTGGGAATGACTCTCTATCATCACATGCTCCGTCTAGACAGATATAGAAGGTAGACTTTGGTCAAAACATTATTACACACTTGAACTAATCACACTTAAATCTTGAGCTAGGTACCCAAGAGTACATACAACTAGGGATGCACCGATCTGATACTCAGTATCTGAGTTTTGCCAGATCGGGTAACAGTCAGACAAGACTGATCCAGTCAAGCTCAAACAAAAGGACAAAAAAGCACCACAAAAGGTTTAGTGAATTATATTCCAGGTGTTCTGAAGCCATTAAATTGCTTTATTTGAGGAACAGATAAATTGAAGTTCACAGAAACGGTTTCATTCGCAGCAGCTGTCAAATGTCATTCTCCATTCAGCATCTTCAAACAGTGTCACATACATTTACTACAGTCAGCACAGTAAATCTCTCTCCAAGATGTTCCAATGTTCCCATTATTATGCATAATCTGAACATAAAGGTCAGGGCTTTTGTTTAAAATGAGTTTATTGGTGATTCTGAATGGTGTGGTGCTCACTATCAGATGAAAGGACTGAATAAAACTCGTCATTCACACAGTAATTGGAATATAAAACTCAATGAAAAAGTTTCAGTAAACAGTTGGACAGACAGATACTCTCAGTGTTGCACACACACGCACACAATATAACATATACCTGGGACTCCATGTGCTTTAAGCATATCATCATATTCATTTAGTGCCGCTCTGTATTGGAACCTTTCATATGATAGTTTTGCTCAATAAAAGATAATTAATATATACTGTATATGCTATTTATTTGTTCTATCATTTAAAAAAAAAAAAATTAAATCTGTTTTAAATTTTAATTTTACAAAATGATTGTTGAATTTAAGAATTTATTAATGCTGCGTCTCAATTTGCCTACTTATACTACACCCTAAAATTCTGTACTGATTTTGAGAAGAAAAAGTACATACTTTTGAGTTTGTATCAGATTAGTAGGCAAGCTTTGGGACATACTAATTCATCATAATTGCGTCTTTAACGGACCACTCTGTCGCTCAGTTATGTAGATCCTGTCACCGTTTAAACTACCCTGTCAATCATCGTGTCACAGTTAAAATCCTTCACATTCAATTTAATGTCCTACTGTATTGGACAGAAATGTATTAGCATTTTTTGAAATGTATTAGCATTAGTTGATCTTTAATGTGGATAACTCTCCTTATGTGTTTTTGCATAATGATACATTTAAAAGTTAATGACCAAACATATCTTTATAAAAGTTCACAATTAAGTTTTATGTAACTTATTTCCTGTACTAATATAGAGCACTGCTTTTGTACTTTTGGCTGAACTGTTTACTTGTTTATTTCCTATTGTAAAAACTTCCTATACTTTTATAATGGCCATTGTTGTTCATTTAAATATTATTTGTTCAACAAATAATATTTTATTTTATAAAGAGGAAATGGTCCGTTAGTGATTGTGATTTCGACTTCAGTGAAAGTTACATTATTATGCCATTAGATGGCGGCATAGACAGTCTTAATGATTGAGTCGATACAGTTAGATAGAGTTTGATCACTACTGGGGCACAGGCCCCCCAAGAATTTTCCAAAAGTGCTAAATTTACAAGGGGGGTCTGAAGTCATGTTTTTAACAAACATCAATGTAAGTATGTGCTGCAGATAATTTAATTAGTTTGCTTTTACAGTGTAAGGGCTTTAAATCGCCTGTAAAAATTATTTTAGGTATCAGAAGTGGTTACGGTTTGATTGATGACAGTTAAAATTACCTTTGGAACTCTGTTTTACCGTGGTAATTTTTAACCCCTTAACTGTCACCCCCTTTTGGAGAATAGATGTGAAAATGCACTTTCCAAACTTAAATGGTTGTTATTCAAGAATGCTTTGGAATATATACCTAAGTTTGGTCTTGTTTTAAAGAAGACACAGACTATTGAACATTTTAAAAAAATGAAAATATGAAAACATTTTGGAAGTTTAAATTGCCTGTAAATCAAATGTACTGTACAAAATATTTTATTTTATTTTATATAATATATATATTTTACAAAATAATTTTTACTATAAAATTACAAAAAAATTAAAGCCATATGTCTATATCATAAAATTTGAAGTTGATTTCACAAAAATTGAAGTTCCTATAAGATTGTTTAGGCGCTGCACCAAAATTATCCACCGGGTGTCACCCACATTCCATTGACATTTTTTTGATGGGTTCTCCTGTAACAAATTACTCAATTTCTATCCAAATTTCACTTCTATCACAAAACAGACACCAAACATGGAAACTTGAGACTCAGACCTTTCCAGCAATATGTTTTGTCAAGATTAAAAAAAAAAGGTTTTGATTATAAAGTAGTTAAAAATACATTTTGTAATAGTAGGTATGTAATGGATCAGCTGGACTGAGTGGCAAAATAGCTGCTGCATGACTGGATTTAATAGGGGAAACTGCGAAAACGTGAGTAAAACAAACCATTATCAGTTTAAACTAAAGGTTGGACTCGATACAGTGTTCCTTAACAACTTAACAAAGATCCAGTGATCCATGGATATTGACATGCAGCCAGGAATCATGTTTCCTGATATTTGTATGTGCCTGATTTCGACGCCAGGGAAATACATAAAGCAAATTTGACTGTGAATGCTTTATATAAATAAAATATAGGTAGGTCTAAATCCCGGTGATCACTTATATCAATGCTATAAATATCGTCCCTATTGCCCAGGCCTAAAACTTGTATAGTTTTTGTCAGTGTTTATTTAAAAACATCCAATTATGCAGAATATACAATGGTAAATATTTAATTGAGGAATTGTCAATACAATATATAACAATACAAAATATAGAGTATGATTTTACCCCAAAATTCAACATTTTTACAGTCTGTAAAAATATACCTCAGATTTCTTGTCAAATCTATCTGTACAGTCAATCTCAAAGCTCTTTCCCGTTTTAGTTGTGTTTTGTGTGTTTTGTGCAGCATTTTTTCACGCTGAAAACAAATGCTCAGTCTTTTTGCCAATCAGTGTGATTAGGTGACGTCACGCTCATAACCGCTATATGAAACCTGACTGCCTGATATGGATGAGAAGGTTCAAGTTAAGTAAAAAAAACCTCTCTTTTATTTTAAGGGTAATGTTTTCATTAGATATGCTTAACATGTCGATGCAGCGTCAGAGCATGCTCCTGTCATTCATTATCGCTCCTAATGGCTTTTAATTAATCAAATAATAAGAGTATAAAGGTTTTGTAATCATTATCAAATTACTTATTGATGATACTTGCTCAGGTGGTTACTGGGTTCCTCTGTCAGCTTGCATCGTTATATCTATAGACTATTGTTCACGAGAACACATAGCATGCATTTCTAGGGTTGTCAAAAGTACCGGTACTTCGGTACCAAGTCGGTACTGAAATTTTTTTAATGTGAAAATACCACGTACTGCGTACCGGGTATATTCGGTACCCACTAATAGGCAGCGGCTTTCAGCCGCTTCCGTGTTTATCTAAGCGCGGGGCTCCAGACTAACTTTTTTACTAGGAGTACTGTAGCCGATGTATACCACGATATATACTAGTATCTGTGAATATAAAACCGCAAAAAGACTATTTAAATGTCCCATATTGTCAAAAATGAAATTTCCTGGCTTTTTTCATGACAACAGGTCTAGGGGCTATGTAACAACCATATATGTTTCAAAACAGTCAATCCACAGACAAATGCACACAGCCTGCATAAAGTAGCTGTGCCTTTTCACGAGCCGTTGTGACTTCCGTAAAAACGTGATGTCAGAACTACTCAGTCACCACGCCGAGCACTGCCCACCGTCTCTCCCTCCTTTTGCCCAACCCCCCGACAACATCGATGCTGAGCAACAACAACACGGAAACATGTTGAGAAAATGCTGTTCAGTCGATGGATGTAGAGACCTGCACTCCCGAGTGCAGATTTGATGGCCGTGTGCGGGTTGTGGGAGAATAAAACGATTTGCGGGACTGCCGCAAAATAGAAATATCTAAAAATAAAACATCTAAAAACAAATAAATTGTTATTCATATGTTGCACAAAAGCAACAAGAATAACTAAAACTAAATAAAAATGATTTACAGGCCAGAACAAGTTTCTATTTATAACATGTTTGCAGCATTGAGCAATGTAGCCAATCACAGACAAATGTGTTGATTTCTTCAACGCAATGGCCAATGAGATGCATTTATGATAAAATCCACTCACCGCTCAAAACAAAATTTTTGTTCAGTGCTGAATTCTGCATGCTGGCAAATCCTCTGATTATAACAAACGAAGTGATGAAATTATGAAAGATTTATTGTGCAGTCAGCTTCATTGATAATAATGGAGCTTTGTGAGATCGCGATGAACTGATGTCAGCTTTTTAGGAATTATTAAGGGAGCACACTGCCAAACCATGCACGCAGTAGCCTATGCTTGCTTTTATGTTAAATTAACAGTGGTTTGTGAATGTTTATGTTTTAATAACAAATAATTTATCACCATTATTACAGGTGTTTTATTTACCTTACTTGCGAGCATCACCAAGCCACAGCAAGCTACAGCATACATGACCCTAGTTACTTGTGGTTGGCCTGGCCGTGCGTCACTCAGAAAACAACAGGCCAATCAGAGGAGAGGCTCATGAATATTAATTAGACAGGCCAAAATCGACCTGTTCTTGGCAGAGCTGCTGAGAAAGGAGCTGTACAAATATATTGAGATGGTTTTTGGTACTAATTCCACAAATATATATTCTTAAGGACATCAAAACCTAAAATAAATTTAGAAAGGTGTACAATATGGGACCTTTAAATATTAATCATGTTCCGCTTGTCTGAAGCATGCATGACACTCGCAGTGTTTTCAGTATTTGCTGCCTCATGATATGAGGACATGAATGCATGAACTTCATCTCCAGAGCCGCTCTGAGAGTCACTTAATGAGCATTTTGTTGTTTTATTTGAGGAAAAACTAACGTCATATTATACACACACAGAAACTCAAAGGTATTCACGGCAACCCGTCAAAATTTGGTTTAACTTGAAATTGACAGAAATAACTATATTAGACTACTGTTGTACAGTAGATTTAGCTACGTCTCAATGTAATAATACTACTACTACTATTTTTTTCAAATAGTTAAATAAAATAGAAAAATAGTTCCAACAGATTTTGCTGTGGGGGTTAATTCATGTATGTTACATGTGCAGAAGCAGCATGTCTTACATGCTCACAGCAATGTCTGTGAATGTATTGGCAGCAAGTCTCGGTACTTGCTCTGCAGCAGCAGCGTAGCAGATCTATTCTGCCAAGACCAAAGACCATATCCATTACAATTTAAATATTATTGTTCAATAAATAATATTTTATTTTATGTAAATAATATGCCATATTTGGTATTAAGAAAGGGTTTGTAATGCCTGGCTCACACTACAGGAGTTTTAAAATCCTAACCAATTTTGAAATCTGGTTGCAGCTCACAAGGAGAATCTTTGCAGATTTTCTTCCCTCAAATCTTAAACATGCTCACACTACAAGATTTGAAAATCGCAGCGCATCACACACTACACAATGTTATTAAGATTATCGTGCCAGAGGAAGTGCCTCACGTGATCTCACGCAGCAGATCGGAAGCAGAAAAGCGGATGTAAACAAAATATCTGTCCCTCATATCAAGTCATATTTGTGAAAAGGTTGCCGTGACCAAGGAAAGAGATTTTTTTTTTTTAAATCATCCTTTTAACATTTAAGGTTAAGGTATTTCTAATGAATGGCGTCAGCTCTGGTCAATACAATGAAAAAATGCCATTGATCTCTATGAAGTGAAGCATCAGCTTCGCGTTGCCCATGCACCGCATTGCTGCTCAGCTGAGCCTTGTAAAGTGGAGCTCAAAGTTAAAATTAAATATTAAAATAATTAACAGCTCGTTACATTACATCTATATTTGAACGAATCCGCATTTTTTTAACATTTCCGTTGAATGAACAGTTTAATGACTCACTCAAAGACAGTCCTTTGCCGCCACCTAGTGGCGTAACAATGTAACTGGACTGAGCGACAGCCTGTCTAAAACACGCAGAGACGAGCAATGCCGAGTGGTAAAATATCAGCAGAAAGCCTTTAGTAAAGTGAGATTCGAGGATCGAAACTAACTGTTATATAACAATGGCCTAAAAAGCTTATTGTCAGGTTTATGTTCTGTTATTATATTATGTGGACCCATATGTTGACATTGTATCTTCTGTTTACTCCACTTCGTTTCAATGCGCTTTTTAGTTTCGGTTTCATTACTGAACATGTAGGCTACTCGTCTTCGTGCCTGCTGACCACAGCGTAACACTTATTTATTAAGCAAAATTACAAACATGGAAATTCCTTCACCACGACAGCCCAATTGTTTCTTATTGGCTATTGAGACAGTAGCCTACTGACGTACCGGTAATCACAATCTTGCTCATCCCGATAAATATCAAACATGTTTGATAGGATCGGGGCGAGCCCGATTTGTGTGAGAGCAGATCGGGAGGTGCAAGATTCGATCTGTGAAAGCCTCACATTACCAGATAATCTGCGCCGAACATCGGAACCGATTCTCGTGAGGGGAAAATCGGGCATAAATCGGCCTAAAACTCCTGTAGTGTGAGCCAGGCATTAGTGATTGTGATTTCAACTTCAGTGAAAGTTACAGTATTACTCCATTAGATGGACGTGACCTTATTCTGAATAAGACAATATTCTGATTAAGGTGTTTACATGAGTTGCATGTAGAATATTCCTTTTAATGTTCCCGTTTTACATGTTATAGAATATAGATTGATTAATGGCACACGTCATTACGTCACCATGCCACGCAGTTCGACGTTCCCTCTGTATCAACATACTGTTCATCTTCTTTATGGTACCATATACAGTTCTGGGTGTTTCTTTTTAAAATTTTACTTTTTACAATTTTCAGTTAATTATTTGTTATGCTATACGTGCAAATGCTATAAGTGTGGCTTTAATCGGCTTAATATCGGAATATTGCTGTCCGTGTAAACATACTGTGTGTGAGTAGCATAGTATTGAAGTAAAATAATGACAAATGTTTTCGAAACAAAAAAGCTTGTTGAATTGCACTACTTGAAAAAATATGCATTGCATTAACCCTGCTTGCATTTTAATGCATTGTGTTTTTAGGGCTTGCATTTTTACGGGCTGAAATTCAACATGGTTGTATATTTAAGCTGTGAATATTTCAATTCAAAACATTTCACACACGTTTTCATTATTAAAAATTCAATAATCCATATTCACCTTTCAGATTTCACTTCCAAAATTTTCATTCTGTTTAAAAAATACAACCTATAATCTTCGACAGGCAATTTTCGGGCCATTTTATTTTGCTTTACAAATTCGCTTCCACAAATTCAGTGGTTCAAATTCGACAGATATATTCAACATTTGACATCCAGAAACGGCAGGAATATCAGTAGATTGTCGATTGATAATCTCCATAGCTGTTAGTCGACATCACCAGCAGGGGGTGCAAGTGCGTGTTGACGAAGAAGACTAGAGCAACGGGTGAGAGAGTCATTCATTCACGAAAACGGATTTACAGAAATGGAGCAAGTGGTAAGTATTTGTGATGATTATCAGGACCAGTTTATATATGGAAAAGCTGATAAAGACACAAAAGCTGTTTTTACATTTAAGTCTTCACAGTTAGTTTTGCACATGTACAGTAAGCAGCTTTCTCTACCGTGAACAAGATTATACTGTAATCGACTAACTACCCCGATGTACAGATAAAACGTTAAATCTGAGGTAGTAGACATATATTCCTCTCGGTTTATTCCTTAGTGATGTCGACTAACTACCCCGATGTACAGATAAAACGTTAAATCTGAGGTAGTAGACATATATTCCTCTCGGTTGTTTAGTTTTCTTAACTTTATAATGCAGCGCTGTGCTGCAAAACTGGGGATTCCCTCAATAAGTCATTCTCCAGGATTCCCTTGCGGTCAGGCCTCTTAATGCTTAATGGACTAATACAGTGATGTAAAAGACCAAACTCGCACCTTATTGGGGATGTAGGCTATACTATACAGTAACAGGCAAAGCAGACTCAGAATATGAATGTAATGCGCAAAGTTTCACGCTAAGCGATTCAAAGTAAAATACTGGCATAAAGTTGGCATGACACTGGATATTCGATATTCGCACATTTAGAAACCGTCTCTAAAGTTACATACGGCATTGGTACACACGTTTCTAACTTCGGTAACACTTTACAATAAGGTTTATTAGTTAACATTAGTTAGCATGAACTAATAATATACTGCACGTATACAGCATTTATTAATCTTTGTTAATGTTAATTTCAACATTTACTAATACTTTATTAAAATCTTGTTAACATTAGTTAATGCACTGTGAACTAACATGAACAAACAATGAACAGCTGTATTTTTTCTTAACTAACGTTAAGAAAGATTAATAAATACAGTAACAAATGTATTGCTCATGGTTTGTTCATGTTAGTTAATACATTAACTAATGAACCTTATTGCTCATGGTTTGTTCATGTTAGTTAATACATTAACTAATAAACCTTATTGTAAAGTGTTAGCCTAGCATTTGAAGAGAATGACTTACAGTCATAAAACCAACTGTAAAGTGTTCATGTAGGTGCCAACCGAGAGGAATATATGTCTACTACCTCAGATTTTACATCGGGGAATAACAGTATAATCTCGTTCACGGTAGAGAAAGCTGCTTACATGTGCAAAACTAACTGTGAAGACTTAAATGTAAACAAAGCTTTTGTGTCTTTATCAGCTTTCCCATATATAAACTGGTCCTGATAATCATCACAAATACTTACCACTTGCTCCATTTCTGTAAATCCGTTTTTGTAAATGAATGACTCTCTCACCCGTTGCTCTAGTCTTCTTCGTCAACACGCACTTGCACCCCCTGCTGGTGATGTCGACTTACAGCTATGGAGATTATCATTCGGCAATCTACTGATATTCCTGCCGTTCCCGGATGTCAAATGTTTAATTTTCTGTAGAATTTGAACCACTGAATTTGTGAAAGCGAAATAAATCGGAAAATTGCCTGTCGAATATTATAGGTTGTATTTTTAAACAGAATTTATATTTTGGAAGTGAAATCTGAAAGGTGAATATGGATTATTGAATTTTTAATAATGAAAACGTGTGTGAAATGTTTTGAATTGAAATATTCACAGCTTAAACAACTATGTTGAATTTCAGCCCATAAAAATGCAAGCCCTAAAAATACAATGCATTAAAATGCAAGAAGGGTTACTGCAATGCATATTTTTTCAAATAGTGCAATTCAACAAGCTTTTTTGTTTCAAAAACATTTGTCATTATTTTACTTCGATACAAAGACTTTTATATTGAAAGAAACTGAAACAAGGGTGTAGGACGTTATTTTACGTCTCAAATCAAGGGAAATTATGTCTGTGTGTGAAAGCTCACTACAGAGCTACTAGAGGTCAAACTTAAATCAAAGAAAGTGCTGGAGCGACGTTCTCACTGCTGAGCCTCAACTAAAGAGAACCGTGTCGATATCACCACAGTGATACTTCTCATGCTGAGAGATAAGCAGCTGTATTTTTATGAGGAAATATCACATATTGTGTTTAAAAAAAAAAAAAAGACACAATGAGAAGGGTTCCTAATCTGTTTTATTTGAGCGCATGAGATGATGCATATTACACATAGGATTAGGAATATTTTGTTGCTGTTCATGGTCAGCGACTATTTTTTTCCAGTGGAAGGAAAGCATTTAGTGATTTTACTTCATGAAAGTAGCATTAATACATATTTTTGGCTTTAATATTTATATTGTGTGGTTTTATAAAAGCAATAAGGTACTCGAAGCTAGTGATGTATGGTGAATAAGTCACGACTGAAGGGTATCAATGATGCTATACCTAGAGATTGTATTTTGGCCAGGACTTACCAAAACTTTACCAGACTTGTGCATCCAGCGGAGATGTGGCTTAGTGTTGTCACATGGTTCCATGATAATCTGTGTTTCCTGAGGAGCCAAGCAGGAAGTGTTCTGTCGAAGCATCCTTAACCAGGTGTAGCTAAATTGTTGACTCTGTGAGGCATGAGAAAGCAGAACAGTGCTGTTATGATGAAAGATTATACAGCAGAATAGAATACCTAATACATCTGCATTGGATTTACCTTATCTGTGAGCTCACATTTATCAAAAGAGAATATGCCATTTTGAAATACCAAACATTTTCTGGCTCCAACATTAAAAATCTGAAAAAAGAGATGTAAATTTCTAAACAGAAAACAACGAACAAACAATACAAGAAGAATGTCTCTAAGATTAGTTACAGAAGAATTAGGCAAATCAAATATATATCTTCTATAATAAATGTCCCCTAAAGTTTAGATATTTTCTACCTACCACTCCTTCAGCTTTGACCAGAGGGGCGTCCAGGTCTGGGTACACATTCTCCAAGTACCATTTAAAGCTTTTACACTTGAGTTTTTCTCTCAGCTGAATCTGTTCTGTCAGATTTCCTATATCAGTCACACTTTTGTCCAGGAGGTGGTGGTAGCCATGACCATAAAATATCTCTTTATATTCATCCATCCACACCTCTACAACCCTGGCCAAGTTTCTCTCGACTGTCTTCACACGGTCTTTAGGGAACTTGTAAGGATTATCGCCACGGAAGATGTGGCCGACACGTGAGCAGGGGATGATTTCAATCTCGCCGCCACACATCCAGATCTACAGCACAAGTAACACATTACCTGCTACCATTGGGCAATCTATACAATTATTTAAGTATAGCTCAATAAAAGTTTAAAAGGACTCATATAAAAAGAAAATTCCCCCAGTTTTAGACCAAACATAGTCATATTTCTGTTTTTCATTAAAAGTCCATGCTGATATGTCTACAAGACTGTGCTCGATAATTTTAAAAAAGGAGGGAGAGAGAGAGAAAGTGGCCAAAAATGCAATACAATGAACTATTTTATAAAAAAGAAAAAGAAAAAAAGATCCCTTTAAATCTTTGGTCTCTGGACTCAGCTAATGCACCTTTGCTAATTTACCTTGAAAGAGATTTCCATGTTTTCACCACCCCAGACATCCAGGCCTGGGTCGTATGCCCCCAGCTCATAGAAATAGCTCTTATCTATAGAGAAAAGACCCCCTGCCATAACAGGACACCTGTGCAAGAATAAAAACACATTTAGAACCCCAATTAGAACTGAAAGTACACATAAACGTCTAGGTTACTATTGTAAACACCGTTCCCTGAAGGAAGGAACAGAGAAATTACGTCAGAATTGAACTGACGAATTGGGAACTCGCCTTAGAGCCCAATCACCTTCGAGTGTAAATTAAACGAGCCAATGCACATTGGAGTGCAAGATTTGCATCGTGAACTCTGCCCCGCAGAGCGGATATATAAAAAAGTGCATGTGCAATGCACATTCAAGTTTGTACAATCCTGGAGTACACTGGCTCTACACAAAGATTATTAAATCACAGCGAGGCGCTGTGTGCTAACACCCATGAGGAAGCAACACTCCTGGTAGAGTGCGCTCTCACCCCAAGGGGGCACGGCTCGTCTTGGACCTGGTACGCCAAGAAGATGACATCCACTATCCAGTGGGCCAACCTCTGCTTAGAGACAGCCTTTCCCTTCTGCTGCCCTCCATAACAGACACAGAGCTGGTCTGAGGTCCTGAAGCTCTGCGTTCAGTCAATGTACAGGCATAAAGCGTGGACGGGACAGAGAAAAGCAAGGGCTGGGTCTGCCTCCTCCAGGGGCATCGCTTGCAGGTTTACCCCCTGGTCCCTAAAAGGAGTGGTGGGAACCTTGGGCACGTATCCGGACAGGGGGTCTCAGGATAATGTTAGAGTTGGCCTGTCCGAGGATTTAACCTTCCTGTGCCTCTCAGGTACCTGATGATCAGGTCGTGCCTTCCCACAGATTTACCATTTACTGCATCATGATGTGCGGCAATAGCAGCAACATACACTTTCAGGATGGAGGGAGACAGCCTTAGCTCCAACCCTTCCTGCAGGAAGGAAAGCACAGCCCTGATCAGGCGTCTCCGGGGGGTTTTACCTCAAGGCAAGTCTTACCTCAGAGGAATGTGGCAGGGAGTGGATGTCGCGAGGAGCATTAGTTCTGGGAACCAGGTCCAGTTGGGCCAGTAGGGCGCAACTAGCAAGACCTGCTCCTCGTCCTCCCTGACTTTGCACAGTGTCTATGCGAGTAGGCTCACTGGGGGAGGGAGTAAAACAACCGACAATGGGACGTGTCCAGAGAGGCAAACAGGTCTACCTGTGCGGCTCAGAAGCGTCTCAAGATCAGCTGGAACACCTGGGGATGGAGTCTCCACTCTCTCGGAAAGCTTGGGCTGTCGTGAGAGCTCGTCAGCTGTACGATTGAGCATGCCCGGAATATGAGTGGCACGAAGCTACCTCAAATGCGTCTGACTCCAGAGGAGGAGATGGCGGGTGAGTTGCAACATGCAACGGGAGGGTAGATCAGTGGCTTTCAAACTTTTTTAAGAGCGACCCCTTATTTTTCTTTTTAAATTGATGCGACCTATATAGGCTATAGGCTTCAACCATTTACATGCAATCAAATCAAGCCAAGCATAAAGCCAGGAACACACCAAGCCTAAGGAGTAGAATACAGCAAGTATAACTGTTTTGGGCTTTGACTAAACATGTTTTTGTAAGTGAAGCCCTGCAAGACCCATATGTAAATAATATATGGATACGACATTTATGTCACGTTCTCGCTTGTAACTTCATGACACATGCTCCAAATGTCAATGGTGATTGTAAACCATTATTTACAGCAGATTCTCACGATAAAAATAAGTCCAAAATCAACATAATCCATTGCGTCGATCACAAGATATTTCTCACGGAGTTACGACACAAAACACAGGCGCACATGTAGCTAAGTAAAATCTAATGTAGCGGCCGCGGTGCTGTCCGTACGGACCAGTACGTGCTTGCCTTGCAGCAGCGATTTGAAGCTTGCACGTCAATGTGCATTGGCTCGTTTAGTTTACACTCGAAGGTGATTGGTAGAGCCCGACCGATTTATCGGTCTGCCGATTTAATCAGCCGATATGAGCCTGTCGCAGATATATCTATATAAGAATTTTCTTTTACAGAACATATAACGAAGATAAAATGCTTGTAAAATGCTTGTACATTATAGTCCTTCACGTCTATTACAATCTCAAAACTCTGGCCAGTTGATAATACCTAAAATATCAAAATCGACTGCTGGCGGTAGATCATTTTCCTATTTAGCAGCTAAACTCAGGAACAGTCTTCCTAACATTGTCCGGGAAGCAGACACACTCTGTCAGTTTAAATCTAGACTAAAAACACATCTCTTTAACCTGACATACAAATAGAAAATTATACATTATTATTATTCAAATCAGTTAAATGTTTATTAGGCTGCATAAATTAGGAACCGGGAACACTTCCTATAACACCCGATGTACTCGTTACATCATAAGAAGAATGGCATCTACGCTAATGTTAGTCTTTTTGCTTATTCCGAGGTTTACTGTAATCAACCGGATCTGGGCCGTATCCAGATCATATGGTGGACCTGCACCTAGACACGACCGCAATGCATGATGTAGTCAGCCAGATCCGGGCCGTATCCAGACCAGATGGAGGACCTGCACCTAGACACGACCACAACGCATCCCTGAAGTGTCAGCAGAGGTTGTCAACTAGACTCTCCACTGTGAAGGCCTCATCGACACGACAGCCATCGGCACTAGGGGTGGAACGGTACATGTATTCGTATCGAACCGAAACGGTACGGGCGTCACGGTTCGGTGCACGAATTTACACGGAGAATACACGGTATAAAAATAAATAAAACTCGCGTGCAAATTAATTAATGTAATGCGGAACTACTGTTAGATACGCGGGTTCTTTAGGGACACATAATCTGTTCCATCGGCTTAGCTCTGAACGCGCGTTCACTTCAAACGTTGGCTTTATACGCGCGTCCTATTCGCTTTGGACTAGCGTCGAACAACACGCGAATTTGACGCTCTATTCGCGTTTGGTGTGACCGTGACCACATAATGAACAGGCAGCGATGTCAAGATTGCAATGCTGGAGTGTGTGTGTGTGTGTGTGTGTGTGTGTGTGTGTGTGTGTGTGTGTGAGAGAGAGAGAGAGAGAGGAGAGAGAGAGAGAGAGAGAGAGAGAGAGAGAGAGAGAGAGGAGAGAGAGAGAGAGAGAGAGAGAGAGAGAGAGAGAGAGAGAGAGAGAGAGAGAGAGAGAGAGAGAGAGAGGCGATCGAACAGTGGAAACATAAAAAACATACTCCGTCATTTTGTTCAGATCATTAAACCTGCAAAGTGTTTACTTATATTTGTGTACACTCGCAATAAAACACAACATTGTGCTTTTGTCACACTGTAAACTCCATTTCAAAACAGTCTGTGTGTTCCATCTTTTGGACATTCGTCATATTGCATTGGTTTCCATTTCTTGTCCTCGGAGCACTAATCTTACACATTCAACATTGATTAAAAAAAGAAAATCGAATGTGTTTTTAATGGTAGTATTATTTTATACAGAAATCAATCATTTATAATTCAGAAGAGAATAATGTTACATTGTCAATTAATAATGTTAATTAAAATTAAGGAAAACAAATATATTGATCTGAAATATAGCAAAATAATTTAAAATTAATTCAGGTACAATTACCAAACATATCGCAAGGTCTTTTTGTCTTTTTATTAATTTAATTAATAAACTAATTATATAAAACTATTGTCAGTGCACTACAAATAAACTGATTCTGTCTTTGTTAAAAAAAACTTATTTAAAAAATACAATGCCTTCTGCATTTTTGTTTTGCTTTTCCCTCCATTGTACCGAAATCGTACCGAACCGTGATGTCTGAACCGAGGTATGAACCGAACCGTGACTTCTTCCACCCCTAATCGGCACTGATCCTCATCAAACCGTCTCCATACCGGCGTGACTCCAATCTTCAAACAGATGGAACTGGATAATATTCTGATTGTTTCAAACTAATCTGACTTCTGACCTATAATGCTGCCTGAAACATAATCATACACTGTGCATTCATTGGCCAGAGGAGAACGGGTACCCCGACTGAGCCTGGGCTCTCCCAAGGTTTTTTTTCTCCATTCTGCCACCTGATGGAGTTTTGGTTCTATGCCACTGTCACCTTTTTCCACCTTTGTTGCCATTGGCTTGGCTTGCTTAGTTGGAGACATTACATTTAACATTTAATTTAATATTCAACAATAATATTGATTTGCCTGCATTGACACTATAATACAAGAACTGAACTGAGCTGGACGATGACATCACGGTTTACTCCAGAGCGGCTATATATAAATAAACTAAATTAACCCCCTGGGGTCGGCGGTCGCGCCGGCGATACCAGCTCGCTTTTTTCTTATCAGTGCCAAATAAACTCAAAATACTCTGTTGATTTTGATTTTACATATAAGTGTTAAACATCATTCAAAACTGTTAAATGTCTTCTTTTATTTGTGTACACTCACAATAAAAACAAAATGTTGTGTTTTTCGTAAAATAAAGAAAATAAACATGATGCGCGTTCTGCCGTCTCTCTCAATGTGAAGTTCATTCTGAAACGGGACAGAAAATTAACTGTAACTCAGCGAATGTTTGTCATACAGACTTGAGACATGTCTTTACAAAGCTTGAAGTCTCTTTTTTCAAATGATGTAAATTATATCAAAAACAAATATTCTCTAAGTAATCCATATGAAAGCAACGACATGTACAGTTTCTTCAGTCCGTGTTCATTTCTCTAATGTGACCACACCCACGAGCGCACAAGCGATTGACATGCAAATAATCCACATGAAGAATCAGAGAATCAGAGACTTCAGTAAAGTACTCCTCTGCTTTTCATCGAATTTGGAAGACACGTTGTGTTTGTGCTGTGCTGTTTACCTTGGATTTACCTCAGAAGAATTAGAAGAACGCAATTTGAAGATGAGAAAGATTTTTAAGGTAAGACATGTCCACTCATAATAGTAAGCATGTTATTATTATATAAACTTTACATTGTAGCAACTAGTCAAACTGGTGCCAGACTAAAATGTATGTCATGAAATGAGATTGGAGTAAAAACATGAAGCCTTCTGCAAAATTTATGTATGTACACGAGGATGTTTTTATATTCGATAATAAAACACAGCATGATATAAAAGTAGGCTAGTATGAGTGTTTAATATGGTGAATATTATAATGTTTAGACCCGTGTTTACTGTTAAATACTGTGTTTGTGGATATCTGCTCAAACGTAGATATGTATAATGTGGTAACAATAATGTTTCATAGTTTGGAGCGGCTTGATCGCTTCAGTAAATGTTCTCTGCACATGCTGTTTGAGTCACTCCCGCTGTGCGTTTGAAAAGCAAAACGCACCAAACATTAGGCTTCATGTTTTTACTCCAATCTCTTTTCATAACGTCATAACGAATGGAAAAATTTTAAGTAACATGATAATCCATATATTTTTCTCTAGTGTAGTGTTACTGAAGTGTTCATTTTTAACTATTTATAGGCCGCCTGCAATAGACTATTGTTATTATTTTACGCAGCCCTACACGTATATGGCTACAAGGCACAACAAACCTGGTGTTTCTATATATATATATATATGTGTGTGTGTATTTTATCAATTTTAAATCGCAATTTTAACTAGAAAAAACTAAAATGTATTTCTAAGATCGTGCAGCCTATCGTTTATCTTGATATCAGCATGTTCACAGTTGTTTAGTTTTTTTTACAGGGACCAGATGCCACTGATAAGTCCTGCTGACTTGTTCATGTACAGACTCATGTGAATGTTTATGGTAAAATGAAAAATCAAACACATTAGAATGACAGGTATGTACTATGTTTCAGGAATGGCACAAAGTTATGTGACTGTTCAAGTCTCTGTCTTTAGATCAGTGTGTTCAATAATGTGCTTTTTTGTCCTTTGTTGTGTATCTTTGGATTATGTTGTGTTGTAAATAAATCCAAACAATCAAAAAGCCATTCTTTTTTAAATCTCTACTCATTTGTGCAAGGTTCCTCATAATGATAGGGCCTGATAGCACCTGATAGGGCCATTATGGGAGGGTCTTTGTCTTTCTCAGGTGTGAAACATAAATATTTATGATGATTCAGGCGCTCCTCGCATAGAGCTTTCTTACACAAAACATGTCTTACAAATTTTAAATCAATATATTGTTTTATCTGAATGAGTACGCAGGATGATTTTCACATAGTTTTGAAGCAAATATCCTAGGCTGCTTGATACAATTTTCAAAAGTCTTGTGAAGAAATAATCAGTATGGGTTTCATGACCTTATTTCAGTGACAATATTTTTTTTTTCACAAACCACGCATGAACGTCATTATCTCAAAACTACAAACTTTTACATACATGCTGCTGAGTGCTGACATATTATTGTAGCAGAGTTTGTGCTAAATACAGTGTAATCAGACTTTAGCCATGAAAATGTCACAAGTAATAGAAATAAGCACAAACGTCAGAGCATATCAGAACACCTCCAGGACCCAGAAAACACCTCAGACACCAGAGGGTTAATAACTTTTTTTAAACAAAAAAGAAACATCACTGAACTTATTAAAGGCACACCGTGGACTTTGTGACCTAAAGAGTTGGTAAAGAGTTGACGCATATGAGTTATTTTAAATGATTACTCAGGCCAATATAGTCTTTGGCCAGGTCATGTGACCTGGAGAATGCAACCTGAATCAGAGCCAGGTCATCGTGACCACAGTCTCTGATATACTCATGGAGCTAAGGCGACGTCACACACATCAACAACAACATATATGAAGCACGAAGACACTTGCGTGCATTTCAGACGTGATACTCGACGATGGAAAAAGCTAAGAAAACGCGGTCGGAAGACACTTAGGAAAAGGAAAAGAGAATCTGACCGCGTGAGGAACCGGACAAGAGTCCAACTCGGTCGGGCTTTCACTAGTTGGCGCGAGCTAAAAAGCAGCACTGGAGGCAACAGCGATGCTAACCTGGTGGACTAGTAAATAAATCTCTTATTTCTAAACTTGTTTGCGTTCTATGTTGTATGTTGTTGCGCTTGCTTGTAGTATGTCATTTTTTTACGATGCTGTTCATTCATCCATTGTTGATAATTATACCAGTCCAATAATTTTCACATATGTCTAGCTAGCTATTTACGACAGTGCAAGTAATCCACACTTAGGAAAAGGAAAAGAGAATCTGACCGCGTGAGGAACCGGACAAGAGTCCAACTCGGTCGGGCTTTCACTAGTTGGCGCGAGCTAAAAAGCAGCACTGGAGGCAACAGCGATGCTGACCTGGTGGACTAGTAAATAAATCTCTTATTTCTAAACTTGTTTGCGTTCTATGTTGTATGTTGTTGCGCTTGCTTGTAGTATGTCATTTTTTTACGATGCTGTTCATTCATCCATTGTTGATAATTATACCAGTCCAATAATTTCCACATATGTCTAGCTAGCTATTTACGACAGTGCAAGTAATCCACAGCGACCATAGGGGTCGCTGTTTGACAAAAACACAATTTCTACATAGTGTGCCTTTAAGCTGGACTGTGACGCTATTTTCGTTTGGAAACAAACGTTTTTGCATTGTTCCCGGTTATCTCTGTAAAGCTGCTTTGAAACAATCTGTATTGTAAAAAGCGCTATATAAATAAATGTCACTTGACTTGACTTATGTATATGTATTCTATATACAGTACCAGTCAAAGGTTAACTGTACTATAATATACACATAAAGAATATCTGCCTATATATCAATATTAAACTTAAAAAAAAAAATCCATATCGGTCGGGCTCTAGTGATTGGGCTCTCAGACGAGATTGAGTAATTCGTCAGTTCAGTTCTGACTTAAAGGAGAACTCCGGCGCAAAATGAACCTTTGGTCCTATTACGCATTGTTACCTAGTCAACCGTTCCCTGAGATTTGTTTTCATGATTATCGAATGTAAATAGTTTTATCTCTAAAAACAGTTTAGCCTATAAAGCTAGTATAACGGTAGTATATTGGGCATAGATCAATGACAAATAAAAATCGCTTGTTAATACCACTAACAAGGCTCAAAATAGCCGCACACTAACACGGTAGCATAATGAGGGTCCCTACCTTCAAACCGAAGCATTGAGTCAACTTCGCGTATACAGACGGGAGCCATCTTTGAAAAAGAGTCTCTACCAGTTGATCTACGAACGCCGATCCAAGTGCGCTGGTGAGATGTGAACGAGCTATAAGTTGTGATAAGGTGAGTGCGAACAGCAGGCTTGGATCGGCGTTCGTAGATCGACTGGTAGAGACTCTTTTTCAAAGATGGCTCCTGTCTGTATACGCGAAGTTGACTGTATGTAAAAAATATCTTCTTATTAAACTGTCTGGATACTGACAAAGTTCTCAATGCTTCGGTTTGAAGGTAGGGACCCTCATTATGCTACCGTGTTAGTGTGGGGCTATTTTGAGCCTTGTTAGTGGTATTAACCTCTTAACCTTCTCCAGAGCGTCGGCGCACTGAAGCGTTTTTTTATTTATTTAGTTCAAATATACTATCAGATTTAATGTTATACCTTGACAAACTATACATCATTAAAAAGATATAAGACTCAAGATTCAGTATTTGACCACTATTGTATTCTGAGAAACTTATAGTGACAGTTATGTCTTAATTTGTGTCAGGAGTTATGAAATTAAAAAAATGAGTCGATACCTTTAATATGAATTATGAGCGTCAGCTGGTCCATTCATAAAAAACACTCCGTGCTGTCGTCATGACAGCGATTCACAAAACAACGTCCCTGAGGGCTTTTAGCTCAACAATGTGCAGATGTGGAGAAATATTGATATATTCTCATAGATTCACATCATATTTCTATAGACAGGAATAATATTTATTGAATTTATACCCAAATGCGTCGATGTAATCATAATGATCGCTTCTTACTGAGATGTGCTGTGTTTTCCATTCATACCAATAGCATGGGGGCGCTATTATGTCCAATAAAAGTCCATATATGGATCATGAAGAAGACCCATAGTCATGTGACATTCCAGGACGTCACTGAGTGATACAGAAAGTACAGAGATCGCTGTAACATGCAGATAAAGATGTTTTGAAGACAATAAACATGATTGCAATGATATTTGAGTTACCTGTGTTCTTCAAGCCATGCCAGGTATTTCATAATAATAGATTATATTTATAATGTAATGCTAATCGATATAGATTTCATCATCGTTCAGAACACTAAATAATACATTTTCTGTCTGATTTTTTTTTATCTGAAGCCAAGTTAGATCACAGAAGATTATTTAAAACACTAGACTTGCGTTATATAGTGAGTTTGGAGCGCAAACATAGTTTTAATCTCATAAATGGTCGTGTATTGATGGTGTGCTAAGCTAACATGCTAGCGGGCCCAGGCGCACCTGCCACGAGCAGTTATTGTTTTATGATTTTTTTTCTAAATAGGAATGCTTACTGAAATGTTTCAGTGCATTTGATACCAGTTTCAAATATTTAGTGAGAACTTTGATAAAATAAATTAGGGTTTGAAACCCTATGAATAGCTTGTGAATAGCCAGTCGTTAGTAGCTATAATGCAGACAAAAGAAATGCATATTTAGAGCCATAATAACCAGTCTGGAGAGGTGTAAATGTGTGCAGAGGAGACTGAGACTGAATGGGGCACCACAAAACAATAGAGACAATAGACTGAATAGATGACTCAGAAGATGACTAAACATCAGTTTGCTAATAGAGTCTAATCAAAATAAAGTAATTTGACATGATCTTGAAAAACATTTAACTAAATACAGAGCTTTATACTTATCATTTTCAGATTTTAAATATAAAATGGTCAGACATGTGGCTTTAGCTGCTGTGCAT
Organism: Rhinichthys klamathensis goyatoka; assembly: GCF_029890125.1. Lineage (NCBI taxonomy): Eukaryota > Metazoa > Chordata > Actinopteri > Cypriniformes > Leuciscidae > Rhinichthys > Rhinichthys klamathensis. The sequence goes on from NW_026606632.1 coordinate 2,177,121, forward strand.
TTCTAGATTGCTCCAGGGCCAACTTCAATTTTATTTTCATGAAGATGTTTCATAAAAATAAATTTCTAATAACTTTACAAAACTTTGAAGCTATTTAAAATTGTTTTTTTCATTATGACAATAATTAATTCTACATTTACAATAAACAACCAGGTGTCAGCTTTCAAATGAGATCATACTTGTGCTTTTAGTGCAAAGGGTTCATGAACTGTATCTGTTTCAGTTTGTGTATGTCATTTCTGGGGATTTTTCAAAAGTGGGCTTGAAGCTTAACAGGTTAACAAGCGATTTTTATTTGTCATTGATCTATGCCCAATATACTACCGTTATACTAGCTTTATAGGCTAAACTGTTTTTAGAGATAAAACTATTTACATTCGATAATCATGAAAACAAATCTCAGATAACGGTTGACTAGGTAACAATGTGTAATTAGACCAAAGGTTCATTTTGCGCCGGAGTTCTCCTTTAACATCCAACGTGACTGACTGATAGGGAACTACTACGTCTAATATTCTTCATAGTTAATTTGTAAGAGCGTAGTATCTGCATGGACATTGAAAAAACAATTATACAATATGGTGTTTCATTTATGAAAGAATCAATGACTTTGATTTTTTTTTTTATGTTTACAACTTTCTTTTTTCATGAACTGAGATGAGCGGGGTCATCTAATTGTTGAACAAAACGAATGAATTGGGACATAAAACTGAATCTCTCCTGTGAATGGGAATCTGCTGACCAATTAAATATTAAGGATATGCTTTATGTAAATCACTTGTTCACAGTAAAGAGAGAAAGGGCTCAGAAATATTATCTACATGTAAAAATGACTGATAACAATTAAAAATATACCTGGAAGAGGCAATTATCAAAGCACCAACGACTCATGTAAACGATACGCCGATACATGGCCATGTACTTATGAGTGCCTTTAGGGAAGTATTATTCTATGTATTATGTTAAAAGAGACAAAAAATATTGTATCTTCATTTAATTGGACATGAACTTTAGTCCATGTCTGGCAACATTTAGTTTTTACAAACTGATTATATTAAACTCTCAAACGATATTAAAATAAAATGTATATATATATATATATATATCTATATATATATATAAATATTATATTGTATCTATGAGACATAAAAGGCTTTCTTATCCTTTGGCTCTCTCTGGTGGACAACATTAGTTTCACGCCTTAATTCCCATTGACATACACTTATCAGTCAAAAGTTTTTAATCGGTAAGATTTTTAATGTTTTTAAAAGAAGTCACTTCTAAAAAAATAAAATAAAAATAAAAACATTAAGAAAGGGTGGCAGTGGCTCAGTGGTTCATGTGGGTTGTCTACAAACCGGAAGGTTGGTGGTTCAATCCCCGGTTCCACCTGACCAAGTGTCGAGGTGTCCATGAGCAAGACACCTAACCCCAGCTGCTCCCGACGAGCTGGATGGCGCCTTGCATGGCTGCCGTCGCCCGTCGGTGTATGAATGAGTGAGTGAATGGGTGAATGTGAGGCAAATTGTAAAGCGCTTTGGTGGCCATTGGGTCTGTGAAAGCGCTATATAAATGCAGGCCATTTTAATATTGTAAAATATTATTTCAATTTAAAACTGCTGTTTTCGATGTGAATATATAATAAAGGGTAATTTATTCCTGTGATCAAAGCTGATTCATCAGCATAATTTCTCCAGTCTTCAGTGTCACATGATCCTTCAGAAATAATTCTAATGTGATGATTTGATGCTCAAGAAACATTTCTCATTATTATCAATGTTGAAAACAGTTATTTACAATTTTATTTCAGGATTCTTTGATGAAAAGAAAGTTCAAAAGAACAGCATTTATCTGAAATAGAAAGCTTTTGTAACATTAAACACTACTGTAACTTTTGATCAATTTAATTAATACAAATTCTTACTGACCCCAAACCTTTGAACAGTAAAGACATTTATACTGTTACAAAAGATTCTATTTCAAACAAATGCTGTTCTTTTGAATTTTCTATTCATCAAAGAATCCTGAAAAAATTTGTACACAACTGTTTTCCACATTGATAACAATAATGAATGTTTTTTGAGCATCAAAGCCGCATAGTAGAATGATTTCTGAAAGATCATGTGACACTGAAGACTGGAGTAATGATGCTGAAAATTCAGCTTTGATCACAGGAATAAATTACATTTTAAAATATATTAAAATAGAAAACAGATATTTTAAATTGTCATAATATTTAACAATATTACATTTTTGTTGTTGTATTTTTAATCAAATAAAAGCAGCCTTGGTGAGCAGAAGAGACTTCTTTTAAAAGCATTAAAATCGTACCGATCCAAAACTTTTGACTGGTAGTGTATGGCTGATAGATTAGAAACTGCTGTTAGCCCCATCACGCATTGTAAATTCATCAGAAATGTGTTGTTTAGATGGCCTATTTGTCGTAGTTCAGATTTGACCAACGCTATTACACTGATGTTACCTGATGGGGTCTGAATCCTTGACCTGGTTCTTTCTAATATATTCTTCAGGTAGAGCACTCCAGCCAAACACCAGTGGCCATCTGAAAATGCCTCTTTGGAAGTTATCAACAAGCATGTAACTGAAACAAAACAAACAAATAAATGCATTTTTGTGCATGAATTTTAACAGTTTAGTGGAGCAGTGGAGGACCTATACACTGGAAATAGCTCTTTAGTCTCATGAGGACATGGTTATTACACCATGGTATTCTTTGAAGTGCCTTGTACAAAAGGGGACCCTTACGGAACGAATATATATTCCCCACATATGAATGATCAATATATTAAATAATTTAACAGTATATTTGAGAATAAACAGAGTAATATATTACAATACATAAGGAATTTCCACTGTTCATATATTTACTAATATATCATAATGTATGTAATTTTATATTCAGTAATACACTTCATAATATATAGATGTATATGTGATCAGATATGGTACTGCATGCGTGATATATTGCAGATATATTTACTCATGCAAAATAAACACATATATAGAGAAATATATAATGTAATATATATATATATATATTTTTTTTTATTATTTACATTATAAATGTTTCATACTTTCAAGCTAGTTAACAAGAGCACAAGCACACATGCATGTACTAAAGTATTAAGCCAAAAGACTATCATTGTGATGAGGAACGCACAGCCATTACTTTAAAAATATAGTAATTATCGTCTTAATGATGATCGGCCAATCATCAACTGAACCACAGGCTCTACTCTTCAGCACAATGGAAACCCCAAAAACTCACACATACCAAAACATCTTTTAAATTCCGAAATAATAGAACACTAACAGATCTCCCCCTATATTAATATTGAGCAAAAACATTAAATAATACTTAATTTTAACATTTGCTCTCCTTTCAGAAGCCAGTCAGAAGCAAAGCATGCTGGGAACTAGAAATCTTGTTGTAACTCATTCCGTGAATGTGTGTGTATATATATGTGTGTGAACATGCATTCACATTTATATGGGAACATGTATGTGTAATATATGTACACAATAAAGGATACAACTTTGTGAATATTACATGTACTGCTATTTTTGTCTTCATTTATACATATTATTCATAAATATATAGCCATACATGGTCAATGCATATATTGCAGTGTATTGAAAAATATAAGCACTATTTCCCATATATGGAAATGTATTATGTAATATATTGCATTATATTTTGCAGTATATTCCCATTTATTTTTGTTCCGTAAGGGGAGCTCAACAGTTATTTAATTGCAAGACTGAATATACTTCATTACCTCATGTCCTTATCGCTGATGACCTCAATAACAGGACAGACCACTTTTTTGCGGTCCAGGTAAACTCTTTCTAACAGTGGCTCCAACCACCCCACGTTACACTCAATATGAGAGTCCAGGAATGTCAACACTTCACCTGCAGATGAAACAACATATGTTGAAACAATCATTACAGCCAAACACTAAAACAACAATCATTGTTTATAGCAGAGATACCAGCTGTCTATGCTATGTATCCCAATTTCCAAACCAATTCAATTAAGCACAAATCCAAGGACACGCATATTGCTACTGTATGGATTGAAGCTTTCTCAGTAAAATGAATTAGTGCGAGTGTACAGTACCTGTAGCAGCACTGGCCCCTGCAATCCTGGCTCTGATGAGGCCTTGTCTCTCTTTCAGACGAATGATTTGTACTTTAGGGAACTGAGCCATATAAACATCCAGCTGCTCCTTCAGGTAGTCTAGAACACAAACAAAATCCCTCATAGAGAAACAAAACCACAGAAAGGTGAGGACTAACATATCTTCAGTTGCTTCTTTAATTAGAGGTACTTTTCTGACTTCTATGACAATTTTAAAGCAAAAATGCTTAATTTTAAAGAACAGAGTATAACATAAGTCTATAAGTCAGAGGCTTTTACTAACTTTTTCTTTAATGATTAAATCCATGCTTATATTTTTATTCCTGGACTTTCGATGTTTTGCCATAGATTAAGCATTGTTAAGTTAAACTTGTCAAGATTTTAGGTAGTCAAATGAGTTCCTTATTGAAGAAGTAAACAGTTATTCTATGGATTACTGTGAAACATAAGCCTGTTTTGTATCATGTTTACCCTTGTATTGAGTGCTGCTGACTTGTGAGTTTGGATCACCCAAAATGGACCTTAACACTATGTGTGAGGTCTAAAGCTTTTAACTATTAGACATAAACCCTGTCACTGATCTCACATAATTCAAATCATTTCTTTAAAATGCAAGTAAATCAGCACAGAATTGTCTCTCAGACCTTTGGTGCTGCAGTCGTCCACCAGAATGATCTCCTTCAGCAGGTGTGGAGGAGACCTGTTGAGCACACTGTGCACTGAGCGCACCAGAGTTGACCACACCTCATCCACAAAGCAAAAGATCACGCTGGTGTTGGGCAAGTCATCATGAACAAGATTTTCTGAACATCTAAACAATACAGGGTATGGAGGTGTTACACAGTGCTACATCTGCTTGCCATTACCTCCTCGAATACAACAAAAATATTATGGTTCAAACTCACGTTTGGGGTCTGGTGTCTGGAATGGCTCTATCTATTGGTATCTGTTCACTCAGGAATACATTAAAATATCCTTCACTCCAGCGTCTTCGACTCTCCAGTTCTTTATCTCTGGGAACACGTGCAGGCTGTCCAAACTGTCCCACGGCCTGTGGATCTCTGGGCAAGTCTGTCACATCTAGAGCCATAACCTTATGAAGCTCTCCTGACCTCCTCACTCGCACACTAGGAGAGTGTGCTGTTTCTACTGGTTTTTTAGTAATATCTGGTTTAGTTTTGTTGAAAGTATCGGCATGTTTCTCTCTATTGTCAATAATATTTGTCGGTTTATCAGTCTTTGTTGGTTTAAGAAAATCGTTACTCAAGTTATTTTGTAAACCTGAATCGACATGTACTTTCTTATGTGACATTAGTAGTGTGTCATTGGTATGATTAACTTTCTCCACAGTGTTTTCTTTGAGCGCAGGAGAATACATTTTCTCATGGACAGCAGGCAGTGCTTTAGTAAGTAAATGTGCTTTAACATCTAGATTTGCTTCTGTCTGTCCAACAGCAGCATTTATTTTGTTCATCTTTGCAGATATGCTGTTCATTTTGCCGTTAATTTCAGTTTTTGTCTCATTTGTTTTTGGAGGGATGCTAATAATTGTTCCTTTCACAGGTGATTTCACAGTTAGATTCACTTTGGTTTGATTAATTACATCCTTTTGTTCCACAAAAGACTTGTCAGCCATTAACATTGAATTCAAATGTTTATCGTCGTTTAGCAGAGCTTGGGGTTCTGTCCTAAACTTTGGCCACTTTCTGTAAACCTCATCAACTTTCTTTCCAAACCTTTTTTTGTTTTTTAAAAACTCCCTCTTTTCTACGTTTACTTTTTGCAGAGGATGTTTAAAGACATTCTCTACATTGCCTTTACTCCTTCTCTGTTTTAGTACAATCTCTCTCTCTTTGAGATCCTGATTCACATCATTGAAGGATATCCTCAGTGCTGCGATATCAAAGAGGAGCCAGATTACAGATGCGATAAACACAAACGCTAGGACCCTCCCACTGCCTCTGAAATACTTTCTAAACTTCATTTTTTTTAATGTTCACACTCAGTGCAGTACTGACTGACTCCACATTCTTAAACTGATGTGACTACCTGAAATATTCACAAGTCGCAACTGAATTAGAAACAGATAGATTATTTATGTTCTATGTGGGTCATTATGTAGATTATTTATGTTCTATGTGGGTCATTATGGAACAAAAGGAATGAGTTCAATTCGAACCAAAGTTTTAACAACATAGCAGAGAAGCCGCAAAAGTTAGCAGAATGAAACAACTCTGTCACTACAGTTACAGTCGTTATTCAAGCTATCGCGATACTAGAAACGGGATTTGATTGTGGTTTACCTGGGCATACAGACGATGTTTATTCCACTTGTGACTGGTGGTGTAAATAGACAATTTAAGATGTTGTAAATGTTGTTTGCTAAACACCAAGTGTGAGAACGTAGCCATGGAGGGGTTACTACTTCACTAAACATCCCGAACTCAAAAACGACTGCGTGGCAACATTTCTGCAGTCTGTTGTCCTGGCAAACTTCCGCAGTTTTGCACTGAAAGACATTAGATCCACAATAAATCCATTTTAGATATTTCGTTTCAAAGAACGCTGATATAGTCGCGTGAAACTTCCAATTGAGATCGTCGTCGCAAAGTTTGTCATCACACAGGTGCTGCTCCGGTCTTCTCAAATGAATGTGTTCTGCACTCGTTTCGAAATTCTAAAGGTTTGTTTCGACAATTATCTGGTGCCACTTCTAAGCACACACACGCACACACACACACACACACACACACACGCGCGCGTTCCACTGGGTTAAGGACATCCTCCTTTAAGCCCGTAGTTCCTGCTGGCGTCCTGCACATCAGACCTGCCCTGTTTTACACGTAGGCTAAACACATTTATGTGACGACGTGTCAATATACAGCGATATTTTGGACGCACTGACAAATTAAATCCTGTTCAGGGTGTGGTACGAGTTAGACATATAACTGTATGTTAGTCAATACACTCGTTTAAAACATAAAACATTATATCACTATAGCCTAGTTGGTTTTTTGATTACCATGGCAATATAGCATGATTGAAGTAACTTACTTGGTGCACACCTACTTGTTCCATAAATAACTATTTTACTCATACTATTAGAATAATAATACGGGAATGTAAAATGACCAACAATGTCCTTTTAAAATAAAATATAAATCTTATAGGCCTATTTTAACTTATTTGACTATTTGTGTATGGATATTATCTCAACCAACTTAATGAGGTAGCCTACATAATAATGCTTTTTAGCATTAAGTAGGCTATGCTGCAACTAATCCATTTAGTAAAATTAATAAATAAAAAAAGTTTTCTAAAGAAAATGATCCATGATTCATTCACTATTGCCTGTTTATATTTGTGTACAAAACTAATTTCAAGCATAAGACCAAGAAAAATATAAATTCAGTCAACTGTGTCCCAAACTTTTGACTCAGTGTAAATACCATATAACTTGCCCAGTGCCATGGATGGGCATTCAGTTCCATAGTATATTTCAAAGTATCACACTATTACTATATGATACCTTGTACCAAGTATTTTTTTGAAGAGTAGAGGATTAATATTAACATGGTTATAACTTATATCTGTCATCTGTGTATGCTCTGAAAGATTGTGAAAGATTTAAAAGCTGCTATTTAGATCAAGTCTGGTCTAACCTGTTTTGTTGCAAGAGAAAACCTGAAAGCCTATTGTTCATCTAGAATAAACGAATGGTTTTGAAATAAACAGCACAGTATTATTATTACACTCACAACACACCTTTAAGGAGAAACATAAAATGCTTAAGTGTCATTCGTTAACATTAGTTAATGTATTAACATGAACTAACAATGACCAATACATTTGTTACTAGTTAATCTTTGTTAATGTTAGTTAATAAAAATACAGCTGTTCAATGTTTGTTCATATTAGTTCACAGTAATGTTATGTTATGTTAATGTTTGTTAACTAATGTTAACAAATACAACCTTTGCTTTGAATAATGTATTAGTAAATGTTGAAATTAATATTAACTAAGATTAATAAATGCTAGAAGTATTGCTCATTCTTAGTACACGTTAACTAAGGTAGTTAACTAATGTTAACCAATGAACCTTATTGTAAAGTGTAACCGAGACTAGATAATATATCAATAAAAAGTAGATAATATTAAATTAAATATTAAATAATATTAAAGATTAATAAAGTCAAGCTGCCAATAAAGGAAAACAGAATATACCAAACGATCTAAAAACTAACAAATTCCAAAATTCATGCTATTTTTACAGTTAAACTTTACTTATTAAAAAAAAATATGATAAAAATTGTACATGAATTAGAAAAAATTAAATGATCACTTTGACTGGTGGCTTAAATCTTGGAGAGAATTGTAAATTAGTTTATATGTTACCTGTTTATTCCAAATGAGTAGTAGAATAGAATAGAATAGTAGAAGATGTAATTACTGTGGTTGAACATGTTGAAAAGAACCTTGTAAAATGCAGACAACCCCCTTAATTGAGATATTTTCAGACCCCGAAAAAGTGACTCTGGCATGTCTTGAGTTGAGCGGAACAATCGTGCAATATGTCTTTATAACATGCTAATTAGGGATTTGGAATTAAAATTACAACAGTTGGTCTTTCATTTGCATAGAGGTCATGTTTAGCTAATGTGTCTCTTGTTAAAACCGACAGCCAGCATGACTATGGTTAAATCTGACCCAGTGACATTTCATGTTTCAAATTATGCACAATGTGTGAATTAAATTAATTAGAGAATTCATTAAGAAATATGGCTCATGGAAACGACCGTAATATTTAGTTATGTGAGGTCATTTTCTTTCATTGTTGGAGCTAATTTGTTTCATAACATTTCCTGCTGTACTATCTGCCCATGTTAACTATGATGTATGCAATTTGTTAGGGCTTTAATTAATTTTGATTACATTTTATACTAAATGTTCAGCTTGTTTGGAGAGATGGCTCCCATTGAGAAAACCTTTCAAACAATTAATTTGAAATCAATTGCTTCCTTTTTCACCCCCTTTAACTAGTATGGCACCGTGTGGGAAATCTGTATGCTATTTCCTGCAGCTGTGATTAGCTGTAAATAGGCGTAATGAGTGATCATCTCCACCTCTGCTACCGCAGCAGTCAAATAAATGAATTGGACTGTTGTAATGGTTGTTGTTAGTTGTCTACCCATCCTCACTCCGCAGCACTCTTTTTAATTAGTCCTGGATTGCAATGTTTGGGCCTGAGATGGTGCATCTATTATGTCCAGCGCTATAGCCTTTAAACAGGACCTCGCCTCAAATATGTAAATCTCTTATTTGCAGGCAGAGACAAACCCAGCCCATCAGTTTCTGCCAATCAGCTTGAGTGACAGAGGAAGAAAGTAAAAAAAAAAAAAAAATAGTCTAGTTATGTTGTATAAGATGACATTCAATGTTATAAATTAACTTGCTCTATATTAGGGCACAATATTTTCCCACCTGAAATTGATTTTCATTTTGATAACATGAAAACAGCGTGGCATAAATTGATTTACAAATGCTTCAATTAAATCATTGTGTTATAAATTCTCAAAACAATTATTAAAATCTATTTACCTATATATTGCACATTACAGGTATACTCAACAGAGATAAGTAAAGCACACTTTTTTTTTACGTTCATATACGTGTCATGACAGATTTTGATGTAATCACTGTTTTATCCATCAAAAGCACTTTAATGCACATAAAAAAAACACTTATCCATGAGACAGTAAATCAGGACTAAAGATATAATGCAAATACCTTATTATGCAATATAAAATGTTAGATAACAGGTTAGAAACATAATTTATCATGAGCCCTGGGTAATTTCTGATTACATTAGGGGTGAATTTAAGTTAATTGGCACACATTCCCATTCATCTCAATGGCAAAAAGTGGCGGATAAAGCTGTGTTTAAATTAGAGAGGGGACTCTGCAGGGAAGTGGGGAAATTCATTCCTTTATCAGCTGTTGAACACTGTCACTAGATGGCAGCTTAGTTCATTTAATAACAGGTAAATATAAACGTACCCAGCGTACCCGAAATTTGGTGCTAAGAAATTTTGGTGCGTCGCTAGACCCCTTTTACTGGGCACAAGCCTATTACTTTTGAAGATAATTACTTATATTAGTACCTATAAATATTTATAATATAAATGTATGACAATGGAGCAGTACACCTACCTGAAAATACATGTTTTTGCTGTTTAGAGTACACAAAAGCAGTTTTTAGGACAGCAGCCACTGGGCAGAAGTGAGGGCAGAGCCTATACAGTCTTAATAGAGTCACGCCCCATAAGTCAAGTAGGCTAAGTTTTATTTACATAGCGCTTTATACAATACAGATTGTTTCAAAGCAGCATTTCGGCTGTTGTTCAGCTGAAGTCAGTTCAGTGTTGATTCAGTTCTGTTGTAAAGATAATCAATTATTAAATTAGTTCATTTCAAGCAGTTCTGCAAAAAATAAATAAATAAATAAATAAATAATTATGGCAGCATCCACCTCAGTTCAGTTCTCATACAACAGTGTCAGTACAGTCAGATCAATAATATAGTTGAATATAAAGTATCTCCAACTAAGCAAGCCAGAAGCAACAGTGGCAGGGAACCCAAACTCCATCAGGTGACAGAATGGGGAAAAAAAAAACCTTGGGAGAAACCTGCCAGGAGCCAGTTCACCTCTGGCCAGTGAACGAACACAGTGTGATTATGATTCAGGCTGCATCAAAAGTCAGAATTCAGAGCGGAATTGGTAGCATTCAAATATTCATCCAACCACAGAGTCATACGTCACAGTCTGAGGACAGCAGCACCAGGCCAGCAGTCTCAGGCCTTGTCCACACTAATTCTCCACCAGGCACTGTTGTTGTGCGAATGAGTGGGCCATAGCGCGTTAAGGGTTTTCTGTTAGAACGGTGTCGTATTAGCGGCCCCTAAGTTAATAACTAATGATCTTTGCAATGGAAGTGAATCGATCAAAACTAACTTTAGCTGGACACTAACTTTATTCTAGAGCTGCTAAAAGCCAAAACAATCTCTGTTACTTTAATTTACTATTATCACTGTAAAGCTGCTTTGACACAGTCCATATTGTTAAAAGCGCTAAATGAAGGTGACTTGACTTGACTAATACGGTTTCGTTTGAAAACGCATCTTTTTCCTTCCGTTTTGGCCTTCCGTCCACTGAGACAGCATTTTTATTAATGAAAATTAAGCTTTTTGAAAACGCTGTCCAAAGTGAATAAATTTGAAAATGCCATTTTCACGTTGTAGTGTATCAAAACGGAGGTATTTAAAGGGCACCTATTATGCAAAATTTACTTTTATATGGTGTTTGAACATAAATGTGTGTTGGCACTGGCAGTGTGTGTACACAACCACCCTATAATGATAAAAATCCACCCGTGCTTTTTTTTTTTAATCCTCATAAATCATAAGCAGTGTCTCAGAACAAGCCGTTTTCAGATTATGGGCAATTTATGAATAAGACTTTAATGTGCACTTCTTGTATTGTTTTATTCAGGTATTTCTGGACAAAAACAAATGCTTCACCTTTTGTGTGAAGTTCAATAAACTTCATAAAACTCATCAATACCTTTTTTACCATCATTCGGGCATGGTCCGCTACAACAAGCTTGTACTAATAGTGGATAAAAGCAAGGTGACAAATAAGTATATAACCGTAATTAAACTAAACTATACCTCTTCTATCTCCATGCAGCATAAATTCTCTGGCTCTGTAGGCATTATTGTCTGACTGCGGTTCGAACTGAACACTTCTAGTACAGTTTCTGTTCTGACATTTTCATTCCGTGAGATGAGATCCGTGATCAGCCAACTATTTTCAAAGGAAAGTAGCTAACGCCTTCCCTAAAAGTCGCTAAATGTCGCTAGATGACGTCATACGACAATTAGCATATGCTAATACGACGTCATCGCGTCGTACTTGCGTTCTGCCTGCCTAATGTGTTTTCACTCTAAATTCATGCTCACATTCTGTATTTTAATATGATATAATGTAATGGGGTAGAAGGTGAAGGACTACAAACTAGATGGACTACAAATCCCATGAGTTAAGATGCTATAAAGGGAAACCAAACTGTTTAGACTTCCTCTTTGTGGTACTATGTGGCAAGCAGGAAAAGCTGTTTGGGGTCTTTCAAGGCTGTGTAATAGCAGATGAAAAACCAAGTTGATTAATGAGCAGCATAGAACTGAATTGGGAAGGTAAGGGTTAAAACAAAAAAACTGCTGTGCGCTCAACAGATTAATGTGCTGCTGCTCATCTGAGCCACTCACTGAACAGGGTAGACACAGCTAGAGAGAGTGACGGCAGGGAGAAAGCAAGACCTCGTGCTCGTAGGACAGTACTGGCAACATTTGGAGGATACTGAGGTTTGTCCAAAAAGTCGCTAGTCGCTTTTGTGAAAAATAATGCTAAAGGGGTCTGAAAAGTCACCAAAAATAGCGACAAAGGCGGTAAGTTGGCAACACTGGATGAGATTGTCCTGACACTGAAGCGCAAGCTCTTGAAGCTCCGCCCTCTGGGAGTAGCAGCTCATTTGCATTTAAAGGGACACACAAAAAACAGTGCGTTTTTCCTCACCCCCCCCCCCCCCCCCCCCCCAGTCAGTTAAGACTTCACATACACAATCTGGGGACATCAGAGACTTATTTTACATCTTGTAAAAAGGGGCATAATAGGTGCACTTTAAAAACTATGATGTAAGTTTAGTCATTTGACGCATATTGTACCAACGGATATTCATGTTTATACCGGTATTGTGCCTGTTATGTGCTATTTATTTTCACACTGTTGCTAAAATATGTTACTCGGCACACTCTTCATATCACAGTCCTGCAAAGATGACAGAACAATTTACTCACATTTGCTGTCCTGCGACGATACATGAGAGCACTTGTTAGACCAAACATATGGTGACTGAGTGTTTCCTGGACGCATCAGTGAATGGTGAGATATTTTGCTAAATAAAATGATCCGTCAGAAGAATTTGCGATAACTTTATTATTTATTATTATTATTTATCCATCTGTATCATCACAGTGAGCTTTTGTGAGGTTTTACGCATGCGCAGTAATGTGAATTTAGCGTTTTCAGGCGTTTTCCAAAAGTTTTTCATCCACACTGTAACGTCGGAAAATGCCTGAAAACGCTTGTGTGGACGAAGAGCGTTTTTGAACAAAAACACAGTTTTCAAATGTATCCGGATTAATGTAGACTTAGCCTCAGACCAGTGTTGGAGTGTAGCTTTTAGTGTCATTAAGGGTAGGTTTTGTGGTTGGGTGGGGTTGGGAATTTGTTAAGATAGAGCTAGTTATAGTAAAGGGTAGGGTTTGTGGTTGGGGCAGAATATGCGATGGTCAGCCCCACCCTAAATTCTTGTCTGAAGCTTCTGTCCTCAGACCATCCATAAATCAAATTGAAGGCAAGCCTGCAATCTTTGCTGAAAAAAGCACAATGCCTGCTGACGCTGTGGTACGCAGGGAAGGAGACCCACCAGAGGCGTTTTTTTAATGGATGTCAATGGAGGAGAGGCTTCACAATGCTAAATAAACCGCTTTTGTGAGGAAATAGCTTATCATTAACCTCAGGTGCTCTTCGGACATCTCTGACCGAAAAATTTTCTGTTTTGAATTTAAAAAAAATCACAGCTTCATCGGAATGTTACGAAACTTGGTGACTTTTATGGCATTAGGTATGTGAGCACACACACAAAAAAAATTAGGTCATGATCCGAGCAGGCTAAGTGGTCATACATTTTTTTTTGCCTTTTGTGCTCTTCGGTCAAAAATGACCGACCATAGGAAATGAATGGGAAATTGACAAACGCAAAAATTCTGAGAATTTTTGCGTGTACAATCTACAAATCGGCCACGATGCAGAAAAAAAGTGCTCAACAATGAAGGGGTGACACCCTAAAACATCAAGAGAGCAAAACAGACACACCCACCCCCCAACACACACACATACAAACACACTTTTATTCACATACACACCAATGTATTGTGATTAAAAAAAAAAACTTTTTTGAATTTTTAAAAATCACAGCTTCATCTGAATGTTACGAAACTTGGTGACTTTTATGGCATTAGGTATGTGAAAACACAAAAGAATTTAAGGCATGATTCGAGCAGGCTAAGTGGTCGTACAAAAATTTGTCACACTTGCTCTTCGGTCAAAAATGACCGACCATAGGAAATGAATGGGAAATTGACAAAAACACAAAAATTCTCTACAAATCGGCCACAATGCAGAAAAAAAGTGCTCAGAAATGAAGGGGTGAAACTCTAAAACATCAATAGTGAAACACATAACATAATTAATAATTATAATGAATGAGCTGGTGTACAGCAAAACAAACTTTGTTGCATTATTTTCCTGTTATCACTGTAAAGGTGCTTTGAAACAATCTGCATTGTAAAAAACGTTATTTACCTGTTAACCTTCACCAGTGCGTGGGCGCTCTGAAGCGTTTTTTTTTTTTTTAAATAGTTTAAAGTTACTATCATATTTAATGTTATTAACTTGACAAACTATACATCTTTAAAACGATATAAGACTCAAGTTTCAGTATTTGACCACTATTGTATTCTGAGAAACTTATAGTGACAGTTATGTCTTAATTTGTGTCAGGAGTTATGAAATTAAAAAATGAGTCGTTACCTTTAATATGAATTATGAGCGTCAGCCGGTCTCATTCAGAAAAAAACTCCCGTGCGATCGTCATGACAGCGATTCACAAAACAACGTCCCTCAGGGCTTTTAGCTCAAACATGTGCAGATTTGGAGAAATATTGATAGATTCTCATAGGTTTACATCAGACTTCTATAGACAGGAATAATATTTATTGAATTTATACCCAAATGCGTCGATGTAATCATTTTGAGCGCTGTATACTCTGATGTACTGTGTTATCAATTCATACTGACAGTCTGGGGCGCTGTTTGCACAGTAAAGTCCATATATGGATCACATGAAGAAGAGCCATAATCATGTGACATTCAGGAAGTCCTGACACAACAAAGCTATCCGAGATCGCTGTAAAGTGCAGATAAAGATGTTTTGAAGACAATAAACATGATTGCAATGATATTTGATTTACCTGTGTTCTTCGAGTCATGTCAGGTATTTTCATAATAATAGATTATATGTATAATGTAATGCTAATCGAGATAGACTTTCAAATTGTGCAGAATACAATAAAATAATATATTTTCTATCTGATTTTTTTATCTGAAGCCAAATCAGATTACAGAAAGTTATTTAAAACACTCGACTTGCGCTATAAAGTAAGTTTGGAGCACAAACATAGTTTTATTCTCATAAATTGTCGTGTATTGATGGTGTGCTAAGCTAACATGCTAGCTAGTACTGAGCACCTGCTACCTAACTTCGGTGTAATTTTTATGATTTTTTTCTAAATAAGAATGCTTACTGATATGTTTCGTTTTTCAAAAAGGGCATTTGATACAGTTTCACTGTGAAGTGAGAACTTTTATAAAATAAATGAGGGATTGAAACAGTGTGAATTGCTAGTCGTTAGTGATTATAATGCAGACAAAAGAAAAGCATATTTAGAGCAATAAACAGGCTGGAGAGGTGTGAATATGTGCAGGGGAGACTGAGACTGAATGGGGCTCGTTTTTGCATCACAAAACAATAGAGGCAATAGACTGAATAGATGCTTATAAGATGACAATAAACACCAGTCTAATCAAAATAAAGTCATATGACATGATCTTGAAAAACATTGAACTAAATACAGAGTTTTAGACTTATCATCTTCAGATTTTAAATATAACATGGTTAGACATGTGGCTTTAGCTGCAGTGCATTTCTAGATTGCTACAATGCCAACTTCAATTTTATTTTCATGAAGATGTTTCATAAAAATAAATGTATAATAACTTTACAAAACTTTGAAGCTATTTATAACTATTTTTTTTCATTATGACAATAATTAATTCTACATTTACAATAAACTTCCAGGTGTCAGCTTTCAAATGAGATCTTACTTGTGCTTTTAGTACAAAGGGTTCATGAACTGTATCTGTTTCAGTTTGGGAATGCCATATCTGGGGATTTTTCAAAAATGGGCTTGAAGCTTAACAGGTTAAATCAGTGTTTCTCAATCCTGCTCCTGAAGGACCCCCAACACAACACGTTTTCTTTGTCTCCCTAATCAAACACACCTGATTCACCTCATCAGCTCATTATCACATGGGAATATATGTGATAATGAGCTGATGAGTTGTTTATAAACACCTGATTAGGTGTTTATTTATTATCAAGTGTCTATATGTTATTTTATCAATTGTCAGGGTTTGTTTTGTTTGTTCTATGATTGGCTCAGCTAAAAGGCCAATAAGAGACTTATTAACTACCATTATTCATTTTAATTATACTAATGTCTAATTACAATTTCTACAAATGTATAAAACTGATCAGAGATCAGGTAAAACCCACAGACATTGGTTCTCAGTGAAATACAAAATTGAAATGACTCCTCTGATGATCTCAGAGATCATCGCCCCCAGCGGTGAACCAGTGAAATTTCAAAGTGTTTTGAAACAGTTATGACATAATGCAGCCTCGTTTACTGAAATCACGTGACTCTGTCAGTTTGATACACACAAACCATTGATTCAGAGCAAAAGATTCGTAAGGTTTCGAAGCTTCATGAAGCAGTGTTTCATCTGTCTTCTTCATCCTTATCCTGTGACAGAACAACCGACCAAAAGGAATGGAATATGCGATTTTCTGTTTTCAGGACTTTTTAACCTTCACTGGACAATTCTGCTGTCTTGCCATCACCAGCCCCTTTGAAGATGAGAACCTGAAGTCACTGTTCTGGATCGGGGCGAATTTCCATCACCCTGCAGACCTCCCAGACACCTCTGGGCTGAACTGGAGGGACACTATCATCCGGTGTGGAGAGTGTCTAACCCCGGTCCAGAACACAGCTGGACCCAGAGCCCGTTCCACCACCGTCGACCACGGAGGAATCATGTGTGTCCCCCTCAGATGGAGAGCTACCACCCGCTGCGATGCGTCAGTCATGCAGTGCCCGAACATAAGAGGGTAGCGCGGACCCTCGCCCCAGAAGAGGAGCCCTCCAGTGAGTCTGAGCCCACGGCATCAGTGGCAGAGGGTATTCTGGTGGATTTTGAGACTGAGGACTGGCTGATTGACTTCAGTGCGGAGGTGTCGTCTCCCACTCTATCCCACCCCATTTCAGATTTTTCATCGCTGTTCCTAGACTGTACCATATTCTGTACCATATTCTGGATGAACTTTCTTCATGTTTTCTCTGAACCTTCATCGTTGTTTCTAGACAGCACAGCCACCTGCATGGACAATGTATGGTTACCTTCGACCCTGTCTAGCCTTCATCTGCCTCCATCACCGCTCTGCTCAGCCAGTCCTCCAGCCCCGCCTCTACTGGAGGTCGTCAGCCCTTCGCCATCTCCTGCTATGCCAAGCTTACGTCGAGCCTCAGGTCCTACAACCACCATCAGTGCCTGAGCGGATAGATCCAGTGGCTCCACCTCTGGCCTCAGATCGTTTAGCTCCTTCTCGGCCCGTCGACCTGTCAGCTTCGCCTTGGCTCCTCCCACCTTCTGCTTCACCAGACACCCTTGACCTTTCAACTCCACCGGGTTCCCTCGTCCCAACGGCTCCCCATTGGTCAGTCTTCACACCACGGACTTGCAGATCTTCTGCTATGCTCCTCCACCCCTACGCCTTGGTCAGAGCCATACAGTATATAGTAGAGTTGCTACAGTGGAAGTTCAAAATGCTTGACCGTCACGTGATTCGCGTAGACTTCAGATAGTTCCAGGAAGTCCCTTGAATCTATTTAAAGACAATTTAAATAGATAGTTAGAGAGACAGAACTTTTTTTTCCCCTTTTTTTGTAGTAATTTGTAGTCAATGAATGCATTGATTTGCAATATTTATATAACACACCAACATGTGTATGTAGCATGAGTATGTAGTTACAGCAATGTTGTTTTTAAAAGATAAAAATCTGCTAATATTTGAGGATTAGTGTGGTAAACCATCATTGCCTGACTTGTTAACATATTTCTGTCTAACGTTACCTTGGTTAAAGACTGTGTTGCAGTTGTTTTGAAGTATTTTTGTATGTTCTGAAACTTGTATGGTGGTTAAGGGTATCATGCAATGTTCACAAGGACAGGAAACTTGCAGCTGACAGGTGATTGTCTTAAAATCCATTGAAAACAAGTGAAATGTAAAATTTAATTAAGTGAAATTTAAGTAATCTTAATGTTAATCTTAATCACTTTACAATAAGGTTCATTATCAGTTCATGCTGACTTTTGTAGTTAACTAATGAACCTTATTATAAGTGTTACCACAATTATGCATCCCATGCTCTTATTACTATATAAATTATTACATAACAGTATATTAAATTCTAAAACAAGACATGATTATTCATAGTATATACTATATATATATATATATATATATATATATACATATATACACACAATGTATGTTTAGTATTCAGTTAATAAAGTCAAGTCAAGTCACCTTTATTTATATGGCACTTTTTACAATACAGATTGTATCAAAGCAGCTTCACAGTGATAACATGAAAATATCATCGTCCACCTGAAGTAAGGCAGATAATAATATTGTTGAGTATTAAATGTCCCCCAACTAAGGAAGCCAAAAGCCAAAACCGTGGCAAGGAACCAAAACTCCATCAGGTGGCAGAATGAAAAAAAAAACAGGCTCAGTCGGGGGCCAGTTCTCCTCTGGCCAACGAACGAACAGTGTATGATTATGATTCAGGTAACATTACAGGTCAGAAGTCAGATAGGATAAGAACATTCACAATATTTATCCAGTTCCATCTGGTTGGAGGTCGGAGTCATCAGGCCGGTATGGAGACAAGCTTGTTGAGGTCCGAGCTTGTTGAGGCCCTTCACAGGGCTTATGAGGCTGGCACTTCAGGGATGCGTTGTGGTCGTGTCCAGGCGCAGGTTCACCGTCTGATCTGGATACGGGCCGGATCCGGCTGACTTCAGTAAACCTCGGAATAAATGGAAAGACTAACATTAGAGTAGATGCCATTCTTCTTATGATGTAACGAGTACATCGGGTGTTGTAGGAAGTGTCCCCGGTTCCGGCTGACCTAATCTATGCAGCCTAATAATCATTTAACTGATTTGAATAATAGAAATGTATAATTTTCTATGTGAATGCCAGGTAAAAGAGATGTGTTTTTAGTCTAGATTTAAACTGACAGAGTGTGTCTGCTTCCCGGACAATGTTAGGGAGACCGTTCCAAAGTTTAGGTGCTAAATAGGAAAATGATTTACCGGCAGCAGTTGATTTTGATATTCTAGGTCTTATCAACTGGCCAGAATTTTGAGATCGCAATAGACGTGAAGGACTATAATGCGTTAAGAGCTCGCTCAAGTACTGGGGAGCTAAACCATTTAGTAATTTGTAGGTAGGCAGCAATATTTTAAAATGTATGCATAGTTTAATAGGGAGCCAATGCAGTGTTGACAGAACCGGGCTAATATGGTCATACTTCCTGGTTCTAGTGAGAACTCTAGCTGCTGCGTTTTTGGACCAGCTGTAGTTTGTTTATTAAGCGTGCAGGGCAACCACCCAGTAGAGCATTACAATAATCTAGCCTTGAGGTCATGAAGGCATGAACTAACTGTTCCGCATTTTTCATTGAAAGCATATGTTGTAATTTAGATATATTTTTAAGATGGAAGAACGTGACTTTTAAATGAAAAATTGCTATCAAAGGGCACAGCCAGGTTCGTAACCGACGACGAAGACTTGACAAAGCAGCCATCAATTGTTAGACAGTATTCTAGGTTATTAAGTGAGGAAGTTTTTTGGCCAATAATTAGAATCTGTTTTTTTCAGAGTTAAGTAGAAGGAAATTACTAGTCATCCAAATTTTTATATCAGCTATGCACTCCATTAATTTTGTGAATTGGTGCATTTCGTCAGGGCGCAAAGTAATATAGAGCTTAGTATCATCAGTATCATCAGCATAACAGTAAAAACTAATGCCATGCTTCCTAATGATATCTCCCAAGAGTAGCATGTACAGAGTGAACAGCAACGGTCCTAGTACTGAGCCTTGTGCTACGCCATACTGAACTTGTGATCGATAAGACATCTCTTCGTTTACTGCTACAAACTGATAACGGTCAGATAAGTATGTTTTGAACCATGCTAATGCTATTCCACTAATGCCAGTATCATTTTCAAGTCTATTTAAAATAATATTGTGGTCGATGGTATCAAATGCAGCACTAAGATCGAGTAATAGTAATAGAGAGATACAACCACGATCAGATGATAAGAGCAAATCATTTGTAACTCTAATGAGAGCGGTCTCAGTACTATGGTACGGTCTAAATCCTGACTGTAAATCCTCACAGATACCATTTCTTTCTAAAAAGGAACATAGTTGTGAGGATACTGCCTTTTCTAGTAATTTTGACCTGTAATTGACTAATTCTCTAGGATCAAGTTGCGTTTTTTTAATAAGAGGTTTAATAACAACTATCTATCTTAAAAGGTTTTGGTACATATCCTAGTGACAAAGATGAATTAATGATATTAAGAAGCATCCTCTGGAAGCATCTCTTTCAATAGCTTAGTCGGTATAAGGTCTAACATACATGTTGTCGATTTAGATGATTTAACGAGTTTAGAAAATTCTTCCTCTCCTATAGCAATAAAGGAATGAAATTCTTCCTCAGGGAGACTACAACGCACTGTCTGATGCGATACTGTAGTAGATGGTGTCATAGTTATAATTTTCTCTCAAATATCATCAATCTTGTAAGCAACGAAGTTCATTATGTCATTACTGCTGTGCTGTTTGAAAATGTCCGGTGTTGAAGTGTTATTTTTCGTTAATTTAGCTACTGTTTCGAATAAATACCTAGGGTTGTGTTTGTTTTCTTCTAAGAGTGTTGAAAATAAGCAGTTCTAGCAGTTTTTAAGGCCTTTCTGTACACAATCGCGCTCTCTTTCCATGAAATGCGAGAAACTTCTAATTTTGTTTTCTTCCAGCTACGCTCTTTTTTTCTGGCTGCTCTCTTAAGGGCCTGAGTGTGCTCGTTGTACCACGGTGTTGGAATATTTTCTTTAATCTTCTTTAAGCGCAATGAAGCAATTGTGTCTAAAGTGCTGGATAAGAGAGAGTCAATCATTTCTGATGCATCATCGAGTTCTTCTAAGCTATCTGGGAATGCTGACGAGATTAAACTGATCAGGAAGATTATTTATTAAGCAATCTTTAGTGGCAGAAGTGACAGTTCTACCATATTTATAACACAGAGTCACCTTTGCAGCTTTGGCTAAATTAAGTATGCATGAGATTAAATAATGATCTGAGATGTCATTGCTCTACTGCAGAATTTCAACAGCATCAACATTTACTCCATGTGACAATTTTAGATCTAAAGTATCATTACGACAATGAGTGGGTCCTGACACGTGTTTTCTAACTCCAATAGAGTTCAGAATGTCTTTAAATGCCAATCCCAATGCATCTTTTTCATTATCTACATGGATATTAAAATCACCAACAATTAGGACTTTATCTGCAGCCTAACTCTGATAGAAAATCAGTAAATTCTTTGATAAAATCTGAATTGTGCCCTGGTGGCCTGTATACAGTAGCCAGCACAAAAGTCGAACAGAATTTATCACTTACGCTACATAACGTTACAGAAAGTACCATCACTTCAAATGAACTATATTTGAAGCTTGATTTCTGAGTAATACTGAAGAAATTGCTATAAATTACAGCAATATCTCCCCCTTTTCCTTTTAAACAAGCCTGTGTTTAAATATATTTATAGTGGTATAGTAATATAGTAGTTATAGTAGTTTATAGTGTTGTAATTTTCTGGTTTTACCCAAGTTTCTGTCAAACACAGCACATCTAGGTTATGGTCTATCATATCATTAACAAAAAGTGCTTTTGAAGGAAGGGATCGAATATTCAGCAACCCAAGCTTTATCTTTTGGTCGCATGCATTATATTTGTTTTTTATTGGTTGAACATAAATCAAATTTTTACCCTTAAATGGGGTTGGGAGTTTTTTGTATTTCCTAAAGAGTAAGTAACAGTAATTTAGTAATTTCTTTAGTAAATAACATGTTGATGTTATGGTGTAGTCCAGCAGAAGTTTCTGATACCAGAGAATCCAACATTGAAAGTCACAGATGACCAGGGCATAGAGGTGGAGGAGGATGTCTTTCCAGAACTTGCAACAACCATATAAATGTTTTTTCATCCACACTGATAATGGTTATGACATTTACGAATGTTTGTTTTGTTTTATAGATATTTTGAGAGTTTGTATCTCAATATAGAGACAAAATGTGTGCATTTCAGAACTTCCTTTTGCTGAAACATCCAAGAACTCTGCTGACTTATTCTGACACAATATGTTACTCTCACTACTTGTGGTAAAGAAAGTTATACAGGTCCTTCTAAAAAAAAATAGCATATTGTGATAAAGTTCATTATTTTCCATAATGTAATGATACAAATTAAACTTTCATATATTTTAGATTCATTGCACACCAACTGAAATATTTCAGGTCATTTATTGTTTTAATACTGATGATTTTGGCATACAGCTCATGAAAACCCAAAATTCCTGACTCAAAAAATTTGCATATTTCATCCGACCAATAAAAGAAGTGTTTTAAATACAAAAAAAAGTCAACCTTCAAATAATTATGTTCAGTTATGCACTCAATAGTCAATACTTGGTCGGGAATCCTTTTGCAGAAATGACAGCTTCAATGCGGCGTGGCATGGAGGCAATAAGCCTGTGGCACTGCTGAGGTGTTATTGAGGCCCAGGATGCATCGATAGCGGCCTTAAGCTCATCCAGAGTGTTGGGTCTTGCGTCTCTCAACTTTCTCTTCACAATATCCCACAGATTCTCTATGGGGTTCAGGTCAGGAGAGTTGGCAGGCCAATTGAGCACAGTAATACCATGGTCAGTAAACCATTTACCAGTGGTTTTGGCACTATGAGCAGGTGCCAGGTCGTGCTGAAAAATGAAATCTTCATCTCCACAAAGCTTTTCAGCAGATGGAAGCATGAAGTGCTCCAAAATCTCCTGATAGCTAGCTGCATTGTCCCTGCCCTTGATTAAACACAGTGCACCAACACCAGCAGCTGACATGGCACCCCAGACCATCACTGACTGTGGGTACTTGACACTGGACTTCAGGCATTTTGGCATTTCCTTCTCCCCAGTCTTCCTCCAGACTCTGGCACCTTGATTTCCGAATCACATGCAAAACTGAGCAACAGTCCAGTGCTGCTTCTCTGTAGCCCAGGTCAGGCGCTTCTGCCGCTGTTTCTGGTTCAAAAGTGGCTTGACCTGGGGAATGCGGCACCTGTAGCCCATTTCCTGCACACGCCTGTGCCCGGTGGTTCTGGATGTTTCTACTCCAGACTCAGTCCACTGCTTCCGCAGGTCCCCCAAGGTCTGGAATCGGTCCTTCTCCACAATCTTCCTCAGGGTCCGGTCACCTCTTCTCGTTGTGCAGCGTTTTTTGCCACACTTTTTCCTTCCCACAGATTTCCTACTGAGGTGCCTTGATACAGCACTCTGGGAACAGCCTATTTGTTCAGAAATTTCTTTCTGTCTTACCCTCTTGCTTGAGGGAGTCAATGATGGCCTTCTGGACAGCAGTCAGGTCGGCAGTCTTACCCATGATTGCGGTTTTGAGTAATGAAACAGGCTGGGAGTTTTTAAAAGCCTCAGGAAACTTTTGCAGGCATTTAGAGTTAATTAGTTGTTTCAGATGATTAGGTTAATAGCTCGTTTAGAGACCCTTTTCATGATATGCTAATTTTTTGAGACAGGAATTTTGGGTTTTCATGAGCTGTATGCCAAAATCATCAGTATTAAAACAATAAAAGACCTGAAATATTTCAGTTGGTGTGCAATGAATCTAAAATATATGAAAGTTTAATTTTTATCATTACATTATGGAAAATAATGAACTTTATCACAATATGCTATTTTTTTGAGAAGGACCTGTATGTAATGTTATTATTTTGTCTGACCCTGGGAATATCTACCCTGTTACATGTTATAGTTTTGCTGAAGCAGCTCTTAGATTATATATACCTCATACTGTGTTGTTTTTGTGATCTTCAGATTTGACTGTCCTGCAGCAAGGGGTTGAAGGGCCCTCCTCCCCAAGTCTGACAGATACATTGTCTGTCTCAAGCAGTCTAAGCAGCAGTGATTCTGGATCTCAATTTATTCAACCTTTAATGGACAGCGTCCATGCAATATTTTTTTTAACTTGCATACAAATAGATCTTATGCTTTAGACATGACTGTTGAAAAAAAAAGCATTTTGAAAGTATATATGGTTATTAAATTAAGATTAAAAAACAGGTTTAAAAAACAGGTCCAAGTTTGGTTTAAATTTTTTTAAATAATATTTTCTTTGTTTTGAGCAAATTCTCACTTCTAAGCCAGCAGGGATGACTGTGATAAAAAAGAGTATGAAGAGACTAAGAGTTTGAAATATTCCACAAGGCGGTTAATGGTGAACATTATTGTAGCTCACATGCATGAAAAAGAAGGGTAAGAAGCTTTAAGAAGACATGACTTTATCCTTTTTTTTTTTGTTGTTGAAAAAAAAATCTGACAATAATCTTAAAACAAATGTTTTCTCCTTTGCAGGAGAGATGTTACTAAAGCAACAAAGAAGTTACATGCCCTCGGGATTGTGTCACTGTTCTCATCTTTGAAAGACCCATACTCTAAAAAAGGATATGTAAGGGTGTATTCACACCTGCCTTGTTTGGTTCGATTGAATCGAACTCTAATTCGTTTCCCCCCTTGGTGCGGACCTTTTGGGCAGGTGTGTAAATACAGCAATCGAACTTGGGTGCGGACCAAACAACCGAACCGAGACCCAGCTGAAGAGGTGGTCTCGGTACCAGTGGCGGTTCTACATTGAATTACACTCTGGGCGAGTCCCCCTTCGAGCGCCCCCCCCCTCACAACAGAAAAAAAACAACAACAATAAAAACACATACCGTTCATTTGAAAAACACAGTAAGAAAATCCAGTTATTTTGCTATATTAATCTAACTTTCAGGGAAGAACCATTAGCTCATTGGTTACTGCCTCGAATTCTATGCATGGCACACTTTTAGTTATGACTTGTTAAACTATACTTTGTCACGAAATAGAGTTTTTAAAAGTGAAAGTGGCCAAGAGGTACTTGTAGTAACACAATACTGATCTCTTAAATAATTTCTAATAACTCTAATATTAACAACTATCCAAACTGTTTTAGACCTAAAATAGCTTTTGTAGGCCAGTCACTCTTAAATGTCAGAGAAAAGGACAGAATCAGAGATTATTTTTTAATAGAAAATTGTACTTTGCATATTATAGGCTACTGTAAAAACACATGATTATAGTTGATTTTAGTTGATCATTATGAAAATTATTTTCATTTCATGAATATAGTGACCAAAATGATCACGGTTAAACACAGAATCTTGTTCAAAAAGTAGGCCTAATACACAATGAAATCTATTCACCAATTAGCATTAAAGATGATGGCCAAATTTTAAAGGAGTGTGTTTTATTTTATCTACTAACATGTACACGTTCAAATAAACTTTTGACAAAAAAGGTTTTATAAAAAGATAAACCTCACATATTTCAGCCTTTAAATAATCTTTATAAAAAGAATGGGTCATTAAAGATACATACCTGACATTTATAATGCACAGTAGCATATCTTTTATTATTAATAGTAAAATTCGGTCCGATTTTCCCATGGCTGTCGTTGCTATACAACCATGCACTGCGCTCTCCACAACGACAAAGAAGTTTTAGTAGCTAATGGATTTCCACCACAGAAAAACGCTTGCTGTAGCTCTGCTAAAAGATTTATTTACGGAGAAGAGAAAAACACCCACGTGTTTGGGTGCACCCCCATTCTGAAATGTTTAAAAATTTTCATCTCGCTGCTCCTGGAAAAAATGAGCGCGTCGCTTTAATTATGAGCGCGCTTCCCGTGCGCCTATTTGAAACAATGACCTCGAGCGCGCAAAAGACGTGATATGTGAACGGCCCCTTGGTGAGTTACCTCCAACCAGGAGACTCCCTTGACATCGCTTCTGTGCACGGCACCTTCTCAGCAAGCAGGGGCGCCATTGCCAATAATTGAATTGAAATTATAGAAAATAGAAAACCTTCGTGGCGCAGAGGATTTTTTTTAACTGCTCGTGCCGCCCCCCATGTGACATGAAAAAATGCCGCCCCGGGCGACTGCCCGGTTCGCCCGTGCCTAAAACCGCTACTGCTCGGTACGGTTCCAAACGAACTCTGGTACGGTTCGTTTACGGTGTGAACATGAACCGACCCAATTGCAAGAAAGCACTGCGTCTTTGAGTTAACAGGCTTCCGTAGTCGGAGATTTTGGCATAATGGTTTGTGTTATTGTTGTTCAAGTGCGAAAGAGAATTCCATTCCGGCGCGCTGTCTGGCCACACGATACTGTTGCGCGTCTTTCTGCGCGTCGTGTGTGTGCATCATTGGAATGGAATGAATGAATGAGTGTGTGCATCAGGACATTCACATACAGAGCGTTCTCTTTCGTCTAATTGCGCATAGATGCAAAAAAAGCTTTTGCAGTTCATATAATGTAATGATAGTTACAATACAAGGATGATGCTGCGTTAAACTGGACAAACTTAATCGCAAGCGTTAACATTGACAGCAGTATATACAATAAGAATCTCATTATTTGAATGTGTGAACATAGCCCCTCTCTATGAATGAAAACTTTATACCTTATCCGTCTTCTGCGCAGCTTCTTCATATTGCGTTTGTACAGAATAACACAAAATTAGTAAAAGAACAAATATTGCAGTACGAAATATCTCCATGCTGAGCCTTTTTTGCACTTCCTGATTTCCCTACTTGAGAATCCTTGTCCAATGAATGGACGACCTTAGCACACGTGTGGTTTTGTTTACAAAATTTGGTTCACTTGCAAAAAGAGCAGTGTGAAAGCGAACCGTACCAAAAAAAAAAAAAATTATTTGGTCCTGACCAAAGCAAGTGAACTATCGGACTTTCCTGGTGTGAATACACCCTAAGTTTGCCATAAACATCTTATATGCTCTTAAGCCACTGCAATTGTATTATTCTGTCCAGGAACATTTCTATGACATTCAGAGCAACAAAAGCTTTCTTGAGTGGCGTATAAAGACTGAGCAACGTAAATCCAGAACCTCCTCTACATCACGGAACAGAGTGGAGCTAGAAGGAAGTGCCACATTATCAAGAATGATTGGAACCATAGATGACCAGCAAATGGGAGATGAATGTATAGAAGCCTTGTCTCTCCTCCACCACACAACTGACCGTGTTCCAGAAGATGAGAGGAACTTTGCACTATTAGATGTCGCAATGATTGTCTTTCCTTGTTTTTTTAAATTAGATTTGGCAAAACTTCTCACTGATGCTTGGAGCAGAGATTGCTTCAAGGTTCCTGGAAAAATGGAACATCAGTTTGAAAGAAAAAGTCATCTAGGAGGCCAGAAACCTTAAAGAGACTGCTCTCCTAAAACAGCATCTGAAAGCTGCACTGAATGAAGGATCTGACACTACAGTCATCATCAAAATAGCAATTTTGTTACTTGAGTCAATCAATCTTCTGGTTAAAAAGTTTTTATTGATTATTTAAAAGTATTTTCCCCAAAAGTCTGCTAAAAACACTTAATACATAGTTATTTCTTAAAGCTGCAGTCCGGAGTTTTTCCTTTTTGTCGCCATCTCTGTTCGAAATCTGCAATTGCAGTCATTCGCGGAATTATCAACTTAACGTGAGTTATAATTCGACACGGCACAGCGCGGATGAACACAATGTTTGAGGAAAGTGTGCAGCTGTCAGTCACCACGCCGTTGTGAATACTGGCATTCAGAATCACAGATTATTCTTTTTGGAAGTATGACCAACATAATAATTTTCACCGGAAAATGTCATCTGAACAAGTAAGTAACATCCACTTTTGTTGTGGTTCTGACATTGCAGTAAATTGCGCTGATTAAATCTAAAAATCGCTTATCATATCAGGCAAAACCGTGCAAATTATACTTTGTTCTCAGTATTGCGTGACTACATGTAATGTCCTTCCGATATTTATCCTTGTTTTCGCATGGGTCCGGTTGCAGTCTCTTTTTTTCTGTAACGTTAGTCACTCCAAAGTCCAAACGAAGTCTTTTGCATTTTACAACGGGTGAATCTCCAGTTGTCACTGGTGATTGTCGTTTGAACCTTTCTGGATCCGCCATCAAATTGATGTTAAATTATATCAAGTGCTGTGAGAAAAGGCTATAAATCTCCACCTCCAGCATCCTCACACGCAATATAGCTTATACTAGCCAAGACTCCTTCTTTATGTGTATAGATGTGACGTAATGACGCAAACACATGCTCGAATCTCCCGCGGAAATCCACCAGTACCACTGAAATTAAAAACATTATTACAAGTTTACCGCTTTGAATCGAGCTAAGGCAAGCAGATAGTTTTGAACACTGGCTGGTGATGTATTTTCTCAAATATGTATTTTGGATAATGTTTAACCCCAAAAAAGCTACGGACTGCAGCTTTAATAAAGGCATTATGAAAGCTAATCAGTAAATTCATGCTTTGTGAATGCTGTTCACAACTATTTACATTAAAAAAAAAACCATGATGCGTGTAAGAATATAGTAAGAGTAAAAGTCTCCTTTGGGCATATCAAGTTTGCCCTCCAGCACATAACTATAATAGTTACCCCAATAATAGTTCGTAATTTTAAGATATTATGATACACAATACACAGGGGTAAATTAGAGATGTCATAAACAGACTTTGAAACAACTACTGTTATTTTCTATCTCCAGAATGGGACAGTGGCATGGCTTCTCTGCTTGTCCTGCTGCATGTTCTCACTCCACAATCAGCTGGAAGAAAGCAGCCCAAGAAGATCAGTGTTGGAGAGACAACAGATCATCTGGTAAAATTTCATAATAACTAAGTTAACTATACTACTCCAAATATTGTAGTTAATGCATATTTTTAAACAAACTGTTTATAAAGGGACTTCAAAAGTACAGGTTTTTACCTTTTACATTGTCTTGGACTTGTCAGTCATGTACATCCTTGGGTGCTTTAGATGAGCTGTTCAAGTCCCATTTTGTTTTCGGTGTGAGGTATGATGATGCCCTGTCCAGCCTGTACACATTTGTTGCAGACAACTGTGTACAATATTGATATAGGTACAACTGAAGAAACTTCAAAAGTCAAAGAGCTGAGAGCAAGGCTGTTAAACAAGCAGTAATTGTCTTATTCAACCAAAATGTTAAGTTGTTTCCTCCGCACTTCATCCTTTGGTTCAGCTTTGCTTTTTTTCAGGCACCTAAAACTAATTCATGGAATGTATCCTGGGAAAAATCTAGGGGCTGTTTACACCTGGCCACTTCATGCGTTTTCTGTGATCGGATAGCTATCCGATCGTGAAAAGACCAGGTGTAAATGCCCTCCGAAACGCATTCGAGACGGATTTGAATCCGATCGCTCAAACCACTTCAGGAGGTGGTCTGGGCCGCAAGTGTAAATGCATCTGGTTGTTGAAACCACATATGTAAATTTTACTCCTCCCAAAAATGCTAAAAAAATAAACATGTGAGAGCGTGTTAAAGGCTATATGTCATGTTATAGTCAGATATGACGACACTACTCCGACACGCATCACCTCAGATGAGCAGCTGAGTGTTCATCAAGCCAATGCGCCTAAAATTATCGCAAATCAAAGTGAAAGTAAGTCGCAGACACTTAGAACACTTCATTAAAAATAAAGAAACGAAATGATCTTACCAGTTCTGTTAACGCTCTCTCTTATTGCTGTCTTTTATTTTGAAATTAGCTGATGATCAATAAAATGCAGCAATATCTGTTGCTTTCGGTGACGTGCACTCCATTAAATCTGCAGCGGGAATTGAAGATCGGAT
Organism: Rhinichthys klamathensis goyatoka; assembly: GCF_029890125.1. Taxonomy (NCBI): domain Eukaryota; kingdom Metazoa; phylum Chordata; class Actinopteri; order Cypriniformes; family Leuciscidae; genus Rhinichthys; species Rhinichthys klamathensis. The sequence goes on from NW_026606632.1 coordinate 2,207,425, forward strand.
TTATATCCGTTTTGCAAAAACACATTTATGTGGTCAGGTGTAAATGGAATCGTTTTGATAAATCAGATAGCTATCCGATCTGAGAAAACGCATGAAGTGGCCAGGTGTAAACAGCCCCTTAGACTGAAATGTGCTCAAGCAGGATGTTGCTTGCAGTTCTAGTTACTCTGGATTTAGGAGACATCTCATTGATACATTCTTCAATTGGTGACAGATGTGTTCCTCACGAGACCCCATCCATTTATGACAATGAAGAACACAATTCTTATTCCTTAAATGATGAAATACCCCCAGCTTAATCTCTGTGGATTTCTCAATTTCTTGAAGATCTGCAGTCTAATATTAAGGACCATGTTTTAAACTTAGGTAACAATCCACCCAGACCACCTATAGAAGAGTTATTTAAAAGTTTGGACAACCCTTTCAGCCAACTGAAAATTGATACCAAATGGAAGACATATTTCAGAGACAAATGGGGAGTAGTACAGGCAGTTGAACTATGCCTTAGTGTTAGGTATGGTACTAGGATAAATAACAAAACTGGAACTTATGAACAAGTTCCTGTTAATGATAAATTCATATTTATTCCAATTTTGAAAATACTCCAGTTCATTTTCAGAAATGAAAACATTTGTGTGATGATGCAAACATGTACTCAGTCTGGAAGTATGAAGACTTCTGTGATGGTCACTACTTTAAAAATCATCCTTTATTTTTGACTAATAAGTTCGCTCTCCAAATTCAATTGATGAGTTTGAATGTGAAAAACCTCTTTGGTCCAAAAAAGGTATTCATAACGTTGGTTGCCTTTACTTTATTCTCAGAAATCTTGCTCCATAGTTGAATTCTGCCCTTATGAACACCCATTTGGTATCTTTGTTTCATGCACAAGATGTTAAGAAATATGGGATTGATGAAATACTGAAACCCGTAATAAGGGACTTGAAAATATTAGAAACCGTTGGGGTTGCTGTTCCATTTGCTGAACAACATGTATATGGCACACTTGCTCAAACTACTGGTGGTAACTTAGGTATGCAAAGAATTCTTGGGTTCTTGGAATATTTTAGTGCAAAGTATTTCTTTCAATTTTGCTTATTTGATCAATCTTCAGCTGAGTCAGTTTTCTCAGAGGATGACCCAATTTTTACTTTTAGATCACTTGTACTGAATGATCAGCATTATGGTAGATGATCCAACACTAACCTCTTCTTTTAACATCAAGAGGAAAAGCATGCTCAATATGCAGTATTTCAATAAAGGGGGAAACTATGCTGTTAACATCATGCAAGACATTTTGGAAGGGGTTGGTAAATATAAGATGAAATATGAAATATCAAACTACTTTTTAAATATCTAATTGAACATTTAATCTATAAATAAAGCTTGTTAAACGGGACTTATTCTTTTAATTATGGCTTTTGGGAACTAAAAACAAGCCAACAAATATTAACCTTGACTGTGAAGGAGATGGAATAGATATGCATCGCAAACACTGTGTTTAACATATATTTGATATTTGGTGACCTGCGACCAGAGGATGATTTACATTTACTTGTTGCTCTTGTTGTTGAACATCATAAACATTTTCATCCCCTCAGTGAGTAAGAGAACACAGTGTATTTAAAGGACCTTATTGTTGAACATCAAAAACTCTTCAAGGAACTGTAACAGTCAAAAAACTTGCTTCCAAAACATAATTTCTGTCACGACAACTCTCTTAGTGTTTGGCATGGTAATGGATATGACAATGTTGATGTGTTTGGTCTTGGCGGAATAGATCTGCTACGCTGCTGCTGCTTTTATAGCTGCTGCAGCAGAGCAACTGCTGGACTTGCTACTGCCAATACATGCATGAAACGCTGCTGTTTCACGAGTTTACATGTTAATGAAATCTGATGTAATATTATAATGCGTATTTGGCTTGCTGTCCGGGGGGAGGGCTCCGAGCTCAGAATTCGGCCCGACCCCAGAGTACTCCCCCCATAACCTTAGAGATCATAGGTAACTATGAGCGGACCCAGCCGAATGTGGGGTGAAGGGGTGGTGGTGGGATGCTGAGAAATTAGTCATGAGACAGGAGGTAAGGGAAGGCTTTATTTATACTGGCTTCTTCTTGCGCTGATTGGATGATTACCTGAACATGCTCCTCCCGAACTTTGTTTACATAAAACTTCATTTATCAAGATGTGCATTCAGAATCTCATACATCTGCTAATAGAATTGTGTCCAAACCTCTTCATTCTGATGTACATCACAACACAAAGAATTTCAAATGATTCTCAATCCCAGTCAGTACAACAACCATCAACAAGATCTAAAATGAAACCTTCACAATCTACATTGCCTAACATGTTCTCATTGGATAACCAGAATATTGGATATGCTAATGGATCAAGTTTTCAAAATGATGTGAGCCACACAAGCATGCGTAAGCTTATTCCTAATCCAATACTTCAGTCTGATATCATCAGGGTTGGTGGACGTCTTGAAAAAGTGTTGATTCCTGAAGACTTGCACATCTTTAACTTGATTCTGCGACAAATTCATGAAGAAGTGGCATAGTGAACGGAACTACAAGTTGGTTATCCCTCGACAGCGATATCGGATCCCAAGAACTAGTGTAGCCATAAGAAGAATTCTATCAAAATGTGTAGTGTGCAGAAGGTTCAGTGGAATTGCAGGCCATCAACAGATGGCTGATTTGCCTCAGGATCGAGTTTCACCAGACAAACCAGCCTTTACTCTTGTTGGAGTGGATTGTTTCGGCCCTTTTGAGGTAGGCTGCCGCTATAACAATTTATTTGTGTTTAGATGTTTAGATGTTGCATTTATTCCCTTTTATCACTGTAAAGCTGCTTTGAAACAATCTGTATTGTAAAAACAGCTATATAAATGGTAACTTGACTTGACTTTTATCTTTAGATATTTCTATTTTGTGGGAGTCCCGTGAATCGTTTAATTCTCCCGCAACCCCCCCACACATAAGTACCTCATAGCTCGCGCCCTCACTTGTCCATCAAATCTTGTTCCGCGCCGCACTCTTCTACGGCGGGTCCCTCTGCGGGAGTGCAGTTCTCTACCAGCATGCATAGGGGTTAGTATAAGCAATATTATGCACCCATATGAAAAACAGCGGTACAGCCGGTGTTTATCACAGAATGCAACGAATGAGCGAGTGGCCAGAGCATTTTGGGCCTTATACAGGACAGACCGCAATTCTGAGATGGGGGGCTGCTTATTTTCATGAGTGAGTGGCTGGAGCACTTTGTACTCTATGCATGACAGATCGCCCCTCTGAGGCGGGGAGCCGCATATTATGAGAGTGAGCAAGCGGCCGAAGCACACAGCATGAGAAGCCGAGCTTATGTCCCAAAGGGTTGGGTGAGAGGAATGAGGACACTTAGTCAGCATGAGCTCATCACCGGAGTCTTAAAGGGATAGTTCACCCAAAAATGAAAATTCTGTCCTTAATGACTCACCCTCATGTCATTCCAAACCCGTAAGACCTTCGTTCATCTTCGGAACACAAATGAAGATATTTTTGATGAAATCCGATGGCTCAGGGAGGGGGCTCCATTGACAGCTATTTAATTAACACTTTTAAGGCCCAGAAATGTATGAAATACATTGTTAAAATAGTCCATGTGAAGACAGTGGTTCAACCTTAGTTTTATGAAGCAACAAGAATACTTTTTGTGCACCAAATAAACAAAATATCAACTTTATTCAACCATTTCTTCTCTTCAGTCTCCGACGCGCGTTCACGACAGCACCACGACGTATGCGCTTGGTAATGACGCAGGAGCTATCCCTTTAAGGTCCACGGCTGATTGAGAGGAGACGGACTCGTGCAGCGCTGCTTCTGAGTGGGCATCTCCCAGCAACACCGCTGTCCAGAAGGCATGTGAAAGGAAAATATCATACTCGCCAGAATGCTGCAGGGGGGCGGCAATCCAGTTACCGTCCTCTAATGAGCGTACCTCAATGGCAAGCTGTAGATGGCTTCTTGTAGCTTGTGACGGCCCGAGTGGTGGCCACACAAGAGTGGTAATGTGGATGTATCATCTCACACATACATGCTTCCACAGACAAACAGACACACACACACACACACACACACACACACACACACACACACACACACACACACACACACACACACACACACACACACATACATATACACGAAGGACATGGATTCATTTAAGAATAATCTTTATTTAAACTTCTCTCTTTTGTCATTCTCATTTATTTGTTTCAGTATAATGATAGCTCATAATAACCACACAAAACAAACAATATTCATTTATTCTTTATGGTTAGGTTTGCATATGTTCACATTTACAACACATTTTTATATACATTGTTACTGATTTGAAGTGCACACAAATTAGTTACGTTGTATCTGTTACTTATATTTGTTTGTATTTTGAGTTAAAGTTTACCGGTGATGTTTGGTGATGAACTTCAGACATTAGACCGCTGCAGCCGCATCCTGGCGTGACGAAAATTAGAGTTTAGGACATTAGGACATACCATTCACTGGGAGTTGCCCAGGGGAGGAAGAAAAGTTAATATCTTTATTTCACGAGTTCACACTTACAAATAAGTCAGATAGAATAAATGCGTATTTGGCGTGCTGTCCGAGGAGAGGGCTCCGAGTTAGGTGTTCGGCCCGAACCCAGAGCACTCCCCTGTATTCCTGGCTGTGAAATAAATAAATAAGATAAGCCAAGAGTGAGGAGTCGGGGTGGTGGAGGGATGCTGAAACTGTCAAGGAATGTTAGGTGAGTTGACAGAGTGAATATTTATATGCTCCTTCTCGTGCTGATAGGGTAGACATGGTAATTGTTTGATGACCAGTTGATTGGAATGATTATTTGAACGTGCTCCTCCCGAACTTTGTTTATAAAACATCATTAATTGATTTCTTTAGTTGTACATTTATGGTATTTAATAAAATTTTGCTTTTCTCTCTTTATTTAATATATATCTCTGTTTCATTTGATTTTGATTTACTTAAGGTTATATGTTGAATGTGTAGCTAAATTGTTTTCCCTCTTAATTTGTAATGGGCCCATCCTTTCCTTTATAAGCTGTTGCTTTGTTCATTTGAGCAGGTCAGTTTTAGTTTGTTTGGTTGGGTTTTTTTTCTGACTGTTTCTTGACCTTATTGTTTGTTTATTTTATTTTTGGGTTCAAATAAAGACCCTTTTTTCGTAAAAAAGCTTGTGTTCCTTGTTCCTCTTGGTCCCCCACATAGCTGAAGGAGAAAGATTCTGAGGTAATGGCTTCCAGCGCCACCTTATAGAGCGGGGGAGCCTGCCTCTATTTCATGCACTTGAAGGCCATTGGCGGGTGACCTCTCGCCCACAAGATTTTATAAGGCTTCAGAAGAATCGAGGAATGAGGGGAACCCCCCACCCCCCAATCCCCCCAATAGCGTCAGCTCTGACGTAATGTCGAGTGAACCAAACTCAAAAGGGAACCTGTTATTTCAGATGTTACCGCAAAACATTTTAGTGTACAATGATTTTGGCCTGACTGCGTGTGAGCTGGTCTGATAGCAGTGGCAGGTGTTTGCATGGCAGCAGTGTTAAATGTCAGTCTGTAATGCAGCTGGACAGCATCTCAGAGCTTGGACAGAGAGTTTATTGGCCCCTCCATGCCCTGTGGCACGCCTGAAGCCTCATGAACAGGCTTGCTTCAATACAGAATTGGAACATTACTCATTCTCAAACACCTGTTAATCCATTTGTGAAGGAAATACACAGATATAATTTTCATAAATATTAGTTGGGTACAACAGGGCTAAAGGCACGCTTTAAGAAAAATCTGCTTTTCACTACTCCCAGAATTCCAGAAAAAAAAAAAGTTTATATTGAACATTGATGGAGCAACATATTTTGTGTGAAAATAAATCAGAAAGGGGTTTATTTTGTTTAAAAACGTATAAATACATGCACGAGGTAAGGTGGGCCTTTTAACCCACACATGGGCTAAAAGGCTCACCAGCATGAGGCAAAAAGGCACAAAGTATTGAAACAAATACTTTAGTTAAAATAATATGTTTTTTAACAATGTCTAGGTTAATACAATTACTTTATCAAAGATTGAGCTATTTTCGGCTTCAAAACACATTAATTTTAAACATACAGAGACAAAATTATTTAAATAATGTAAAGCTTCTGAAAGCATTGAATGGGATCCCATAATAATTTAATATGGCTTTACAGTAGTAACAAATACATATGGTATTTTATTATATGATATGATTGATATCATATTTAAAAAAACATATTTTATTATAATATGGTGATTATCTCTAAGGTGGACATCCAACTTAATATATGATATTTACCATCTGAATCTAACCATGTCATGTCAACAAACCCCCCCGCCCCCCCAAAAAAAAAAACAGCAGCAGCCAGCTCTTTATTATCATGTTCAATATTGTGCCTTTTGCCCCAACAGCTTTTACCCCAAATACCATCAATTTACATATTCTTCCGTTATTGAAAAACTGTTGCTTTAATTACTCTGACTATATTTTGAGACAAGGGTCTTGTTAACGATTTTAAGCTTTGTTCAATCATTTTATCAATTCTCATTTGCTACACACATTAACAACAATTTAACAACAATTTAAAAACTTTAAATATTAGATCAAATTAGTGCAGAATCAACTTTGCATTGCTGTCCTTGTCAAGAATCAGCCAAATTTCCATGTACATCATCAAAAGCGGCTGTTTAGAAAAGTTCTGAACTGAATTTTGGTTCCATCTAGTGGTTTAAAAGAGAAAAAAGTAAAATGCTCATTTTACCCCGGTGGGCCTTTAGCCCCGTTGTAGCCTATACAAACATCTTTTTTCTTTTTTTAAATTGATGTTTGTTAGTTAGTTAGTTAGTTATTGAGTTGAAAGATTGAGGCTAATTAATTTTCAGAATTAGAGAAATGTAAGAAATTGACAAGCATTAAACTGTTGAAGAATTCAACAAGAAAGTATAAAAAGTCTCTGTTTCACAGTATCTGTTTGGTAAGGAAAAAAAATGGATAAAATATCCTCATCCTTCCATCACAAATGGATGTCAAATATTATTTCACTGAATTGGCCTTGTGAGTGTCTCACCAAATGAGAGTGTTTTAAGGTCTAAAAATCATGGAGAGAAAAAAGCATAAAAGACATCCTGACTGTCAAACAGCTAAAACCCAGAAAGCCTTGAGATTATAAGAATTAACAAGTCAAATAATTCTACAGCAGAAGCTAGATGACATGTGGCAGTTTTGAAGGAACTTGACTCCCTTTGTTACATTTGTATGAGGCCTACTGCCATACATATCTTTTTTATTATCATACAACGGAGAAGAAGATGAGCACACAATGTGTCTAAATTAACTTTCCCAATTTGGCAGTAAATGAAATCAATTCTATCCTTTATGTTACTTTTTTCATATGCCTTTTGTCTTGTTGTGGAATCTTTTCTCTCTCTGCCTCATTCATCTGTTTTGCCCTTTCCTTGATCTGATAGCATTAAACATATAATTAAGCCATAAAGGAAGGGCTGATGAGCGTCGCAGATGGTAATTGCGTCCTACGTTTGAATGAAATGATATGCATTGCTACAATTTACAGCCTGTTCCTCATATTTTATTCAGAAACCTTTTATCTCTTTTCCCTCAGAATTATTCTGCAATAAATTTAGACATCTTATCAATAGCGCAGTGATAGAGGCAGACACCTGGAGACACAAGGGAGGGGAGGAAAAGAAAAGGAGAATTGAAAAAAGAAAAATGTCCAATATTTTGCACTGTTAGAAATAGTCCTCAAAGAGATGCTTAATATTGTTGCCTCTTGTGCACCTTACGTTTTGAGTTAAAGAGAGATAGCTTAATCTGGACATAAACACTTTTAAAATAGCTTTTAAGTTTTAAGTAATAATAGTTGTGTGTGTATCATCAGATAATTATATTTGATCCTGTTGTATAATGTTCCTGTAGCTCAAACAGTAGAGTATACTGGTGCTTGAAATGACAAGAACATGTTCAATTCCCAGGGAATTCATGAACATGCTAAAAATATGGGTAACACTTTAGAATACTGTTCCTTCATTAATGAATAACTACACAGGAACAAACGAGTAACACACTATTAACATTCTAGTAAATACTATTAACTAACAAGAAACTCTGATTAACAAGTTAGTAATTAATAGCACTCAGTTGTAGTTCACTATTAGCTAATCAGTAACTACTATTTTTTCATACCTCCCAGAGAACTACTATATACAGGTTCATAATTAAAATGAATAATGTATAATTTATAATAAAAGGTAACGGTAACCCACTAGTAATGGATTCTGAATAGTAATTCCTTCCGATTTGGCAACACTTAAATAATTACTAGTGTTTTCCCATGATCTTCACTTTAGAAAACGATACTCGGTTACTAACGTAACCTCGGTTCTCTCTAGAAGAGGGAACGAATATTGCGTAAGCTAGCTTACGCTACGGGTAAAGTCATCTTTGCTCGAGATATTGAAGCCAAAAATTATCCTTAATTTAATTTATTGTCAACGCAGTGCAGCAGCTAGCAGACCTTGAGCGGGCATATTGCGTGCTCATTGGTTGCCCTGCGGCAACTGCTGCAACCTACCACTGAGCCTCGCGCGTGACATCACGTCCAATGAGGGCGCTTCGCGCCCTTACACGTCATAGCCCGCCGAAATAGGGGTGGCTTAGCGTATAAAAGGCAGGCTCGTAGGTTGTCTCACTGGTTTCAGCAGCTGAAGCGATAAGACGCTCGTGGCGCCTGCACGGTCAGGTTACGCAATACTCGTTCCCTCTTCTAGAGAGAACCGAGGTTACGTTAGTAACCGAGTATCGTTCTCTTACGAGAGGTTCTCTCGTATTGCGTAAGCTAGCTTATGCTACGGGAACCCATTGTCAACGCCGTGCGCGCCCAGCCTCCACTACATGAGTCCCAGGGATTCCCGGGGAACATGGATAAGTGGGAAACAGGTGGCCAGCAAGCAATGCGGGCCAGCACATGTTATAAGCACATATAGGGTATACAGAGCGGCGATGCCGGTCCATAATCATTCAACCTATAGCGCAGCTCAACCAGGAGAGCTAGCGTCGCGTGAGGGGAGTCCGAGCATGATAATCCGTGCAGGACAAACCCACAGCTCACACTGACAGAAGTCTAGCCTGCAAGGCGGGAACTTCCAGGTTATAAAACCTAACAAATGTGGACGGGGAGGCCCAGCCTGCCGCCTCGCAAATGTCATGAATCGAAATTCCGGTGGACCAAGCCCACGATGAGGCCACGCCTCTGGTGGAATGCGCCCTGATACCCAAAGGGCATTGCAGACCTTTAGACATGTAAGCAGATGTGATAGCTTCCACTATCCATCTGGACAGGCTCTGTTTCGCGGCGGCGAAACCCTTGGTGCGCCCACCAAACGAAACAAAGAGCTGCTCTGAACGCCTGAAAGAGGCGGAACGCGTAATGTAAATCCTGAGAGCCCTGACGGGGCAGAGGAGATTCACATCACCCTCACTGTCGGATGCAGGCAGAGCCGAGAGAGAGATGACCTGCGCTCTGAATGGGGTGCCCAAAATTTTAGGGACATAACCATGTCTTGGCTTGAGGACGACTTTAGAGTCGTTTGGCCCGAACTCAAGACACGCAGCACTAACAGATAGCGCGTGTAGATCCCCCACACGTTTAACTGATGACAGAGCCGTCAGGAAAACGGTTTTGAGTGAGAGGTACTTTAGGTCCACGGAGTCTAACGGTTCAAAGCGGAAAGCTTTCAGGACCTCTAGGACCAGTGAAAGGTCCCAGATGGGAACCGAAGGGGGTCGCGGAGGGTTCATTCGTCTAGCTCCTCTAAGGAAGCGAATGACGAGCTCGTTCCTTCCTATTGACTGGCCGGGCGTCGACTCAGCGAACGCTGCAACAGCCGCCACATAGACTTTAAGCGTGGATGGGGACCTGCCCTTATCCAACAGCTCCAGCTTATCCAGCTTGGAAAACACCGACCATTTAGACGCATAAAGCCGCCTCGTAGAGGGGGCTCTGGATTGCGTGATCGTGTTCATCACTCCCTCTGGCAAAGCAACGGGTATCCGTTGATCACCCACGCATGTAGAGACCAGCGCTCTGGATGGGGATGCCAGACTGAGCCGCGGGCTTGAGAGAGGAGGTCTCTCCTCCCTGGAATCGGCCAAGGGGCTGTGTGGGACAGCCGCATCAGCTCCGGGAACCAAGTCTGATTCTCCCAGCGCGGGGCTACAAGGAGCACCGAGTTGCGCGTTTCCCTGATTCTCTTGATTACCTGTGGTAACAGAGCGACCGGAGGGAAAGCATAAAGAGGGAGGCTTGGCCAGGTTTGGGCCAGCGCATCCTCGTTCTTTGAAAAGAACAGCGGGCAATGAGCGTTGTCTTTTGACGCAAACAGGTCGACTTTTGCTCTGCCGAAAATGCGCCATAGTAACTGGACTGTTTGGGGATGTGGTTCCTGGATAGTGTGTCTGGACCGTCGTTCAGGTGGCCTGGTACGTGCGCGGCTCTCAGCGAGTGCAGGCGGCCCTGAGACCACATAAGCAGGCGTTCCGTCAGATGGCAGAGGTTTCTGGATCTGACGCCGCCCTGACGGTTTATGTAGGATACCACTGACATGTTGTCCGATCGGACCAGTACATGGTGATCCTGTATAAGCGGGAGGAAGCGTTTGAGCGCGTTCTCGACCGCTTTCATTTCCAGACAGTTTATGTGGAAGCGTTTCTCCTGGTCTGACCACAGGCCAAAGGCCGGTCTGCCCTCGAAGACGGCGCCCCAACCCAGATTGGAGGCGTCCGTCGAGACGACCAATCGGTGTGAAACAGCCCCCATCGTCACTCCCCGCTGGTACCAGTCGGGCGCTAACCAGGGCTGCAGAGCCGAAACGGAGCTCTAAATCACTCTGATTCGCCTGTGGCCTGAAACCCAAGCCCGATGAGGCACTTGGGAGTTCAGCCAGCGTTGTAGCGGGCGCATGCGCAGCAGGCCCAGATGAAGCACAGCCGCAGCCGATGCCATACAGCCCAGCATCCTCTGGAATGTCTTCAGAGGTATAATGCTGCCTTTCTGGAAAGACGCGGCCAGCTGTCGAACACGGCGCGCGCGCTGTGTCGATAAGCGGGCCGTCATAGCCACCGAGTCCAGTTCTATTCCTAGAAAGGGAATTGACTGACTGGGTAGTAATGAGCTCTTGGTCCAGTTGACCGTGAGACCCAGGCTCTCCAGATGGCTGAGAAGCGCAGTTCTGTGAGATATCAGTTCCATCTCAGACTGTGCTAGAATCAGCCAATCGTCCAGATAGTTCAAAATTCGCAGCCCTTTCACTCTCAGGGGGGCGAGAGCCGTATCCATGCATTTCGTAAATGTACGGGGCGCTAAGGATAGGCCGAACGGGAGGATGGTGTATTGATATGCCCGACCGTCGAAGGCGAATCTGAAGAATGGCCTGTGACGCGGGGCTATCGGAATCTGAAAGTATGCATCTTTCAGATCGAGAGAAACGAACCAGTCTCCCGGGCGAATGTGCGCGAGGATTTGTCTGGTCGTAATCATTTTGAAAGGCCGTCTCATGAGAGCTTTGTTCAAATGTCTCAGATCTAAGATAGGTCTTAGAGCTCCGTCCTTCTTTGGTACGAGGAAGTAACGGCTGTAGAAGCCTGACTCGCTCTGAGAAGGAGGTACTGGTTCTATGGCCCCTTTGCACAGCAGTTTGGCTATTTCTGAGCGGAGTAGGTGTGATACATCCGCTTTCACTTTCGTCTCGGTCCGAGCTCGAAAGTGAGGGGGACGGCGAGCGAACTGAAGCGAATAGCCCTGACTTATCGTGCTTATTACCCTATCTGTCACACCAGGAATAGCCTTCCATGCTTCTACATGTATAGCTAGGGGCAGAATGGGCTCCGGGTCCCGTTGGTCGCGCAGCACGGGCTCGGGAAACTGTACCGGAGGTGCGGGCGGGGTGCGTGCGCTCTCTGATCTCAGTAACGGCGGCTCGCCGACAGCTGTAACTGCCTGAACCACTTGATATGACCCGATTACTGGGAATGGGGAACATTTTGCGGCGATATTCATAGCGAGCGGAGCCTGGGGCAGAGTGTTTGTCCGTAAGCGTGAGTGTTCGTGGCCGGTCACGTGACTTACGTTCATAACCTGGCCGCTGTGAGGCTGTTGCCGTGTAACAGAGCGTGCAGCGAGCAGATGTGAGCACAGATTTGTGGGCACATTGTCTACATTTATCACTCGAGCGGCGTTTGCCAGCTTTATAAGAGTGGGCTCTGTGATCATGTGAGATACATGGGGCATAGTGTTTACATGTAGGGGTGAGCACTGACTTGTGGGCACTTTGTCTACACATAAAACACACTCGGCGTGAGCCGGATAACCAGACTTTATACTCTTTTTGAGATTTCTCTGGGTCGCCGTAAAAACGGCGTTTGTGTGCAGGCGAGCGGGCTGTGTTGCCGACTCGTTGGCTGCTAAATTTATGTCTGCAGTCGCCTTCACTGAGGGAACTGACAGGACAAGAAGCTTCGACGGTGGTCCGGCCGCGGCGAGACCAGCGCGTCTTTTCTTCACTAGCGCTGCTAGGAAGGCTTTCCCTGCTCGGGCTTCAGCACAACCCTGGGCCGCAGTCCCCAAGGGGGAGGCGGTCTGCGACCGGAGGAGCGAGATCTAGGGTGGCCGCCCTGTCGCCGCTGCGGAGGCTGGGGCTGGGCTGGGCGCTGGCTAGCATGACGGGCAGGCGGCTCACGTGGGCGGCTTGCGGAAGAGCTAGCGCGTCGCGGCAGGAAAAGGTTCATGGCCTGCTTGGTCTTTTGGACTTCGGAGAAGCGGTCGAAAATCCCGTTCACCGCTGGGCCGAAAAGACCGGTAGGGGAGAGCGGCGCGTCGAGAAACACGGACCGTTCAGCATCCCCCATATCCGCCAGCGTCAGCCAGAGATGCCGCTCTGTTATGGTGAGCGAGGCCATGCATCTGCCCATCGCCTGTGCTGCAGATTTTGTGGTGCGAAGAGAGAGATCCGTCGCGCTCCACAAATCCGTAATGGCGGCCGGATCCTTGCTTTTCTCGTCCCATTGGCGGAGGAGATCAGCCTGAAGGATTTGCAGCACGGCCATAAAATGCAAGGCGGAAGCGGCTTGTCCGGCGGCGGCGAAGTCGCGGCCAACAAGGGCTGAGGTTGTTCTGCAGGCTTTGGACGGGAGGGCAAACTTTGAGCGCCATCTCGCGGAGGGCGGGCAAAGGTGCGCTGCGACATGAGAGTGGAGCCTCGCGGAGAATGGTGCGTTACACGATTTTGACAGCTCAGCGTGCAGTTCCGGCAGAAAAGGTGCAGATCTGGAAACGGGCTGGGGGCGGCGGCTGTGCAGGAAACAGCCGTCGAGGCTGTTGGGTGCGGGCTCCTTCGGCTGTGACCAATCGAGCCCGAGTTGGTCGACGGCCTTAGAGAGGAGGCGCATTAACTCGGCGTCCACGCCTGCCCGAGTCCTGCTGGATTCCTGGACGGAAGGGGAGGCGGAGTGATATGAACTCGACCACTCCTCGCTATCCAACGCCAGGATGGAACAGCTGTCCAGTGAGTGGCCCCCTTCAGCTTCGTCCCCTGAGGCGGCGGCAGCGCGGGGCGAGGCCGGCGGCTGCGCGGGGCGATGCGCGGGGCGAGGCCGGCGGCTGCGCGTCCGGGAGGGGCGGAGAAGGAGAGAGTGAGGCTGGCGGGAGACGTTCCGGCAAGCACTTCACTGTGGCCACAGACTCCGGCATCCTCTGAGCACGGCGCTTCTTCCTGCGCGGTCCAGAGGGTGGAGTGACAGCGTTCTGTGTGAAGGCTTCGAGTCGAGCCCGCAGGGTCGACAGCGGAAGCGCTTCACAATGCACGCAGCCGCCCGAGTCCAGGGCGAGGGCTGCGTGTTCCGGGCCCAGGCAGGGAGCGCAAATCACATGGCGGTCACCTGCGCTGAGCTGGGCTCTACACGAGCCCCAGGAAAGGCGAGGCATTTTGAAACAAACGCTCGCGCTCTTTTAGTGAGAGAGAGAGAGTGAGTGTCGCAGCGGCGAACACACAGCAATAAAAGGATACACGCCGGATGGCGTAGCAGGCACGGATGGTTGAAGGTGGCGAAGACGGCCGGCTTCTTCAGGCACTTTCCTCTGCTTGCTAGTCGCTGGTTTCAACGGCGAAGACTTCTCTCAGAGTCCAGCGATGCGGAGAGCTTCGCTGAAGATGATGAAAAGCCACCCCCATTTCAGAGGGCTATGACGCGTAAGGGCGCAAAGGGCGCCCTCATTGGACGTGACATCACGCGCGAGGCTCAGTGGTAGGTTGCAGCAGTTGCCGCAGGGCAACCAATGAGCACGAAATATGCCCGCTCAAGGTCTGCTAGCTGCTGCACTGCGTTGACAATAAATACAAAATTAAGGATAATTTTTGGCTTCAATATCTCGAGCAAAGATGACTTTACCCGTAAGCGTAAGCTAGCTTACGCAATACGAGAGAACCTCTCGTAAGAGAACTGATCCAAATTAATAGTAGTTCCTTTAGAAGGATGTAGTAACACTTAATTCATAACTAATGGGTTACCAATACCTTATATTATACCTTATGCATTATTAATATTAACTATGAACCTGTATATAATAGTTCTTAGTAGTCTTCAGTGAGGTATAAAAAAATAGTAGTTACTGATTAGCTAATAGGGAACTACCACATTCAACTGAGCGCTATTACTTAATAATTCGTTAAACAGAGTTTCTTGTTAGTTAATAGTAGTTACTAGAATGGGGGTGGGGGGGCTTGTCTGAAGTATAAAATCATTGGTTACCCGTAAGCCAATCACATAACGTTTGGTTATGACGTGTGTTATTCGCCAGCTCAGCCACATCGAACTTCCACTGTAAACACATGTATGATGCAAAAACGAAACCATCGAGCGAAATACCGGAGTAAACATGGCTGACCGAGTTTTGCTGCCTCCTTAACCTGATCCTCCATGAGTGCAACCAAGGGGGACACAATCACAACTATCACCTTGCCGGCCTTTGGCCTCCCCAGTTTCTCGCTGACGATCGGTAATAGTTGATAAATTAAACTTTTCCCAAAACCTGTCGGGAGTAGGGCCACAAGATCACCTCCATTCAAAATGTTTAACAAACACTCTTTCTTGTTCGTGTTTCAGTTTGCAAATGCCGGGAATATTCTTCACAACAGAGCGAATTGCATCCCGTGTCTCCATATCCACGGTCGTTTTCGATTTTCCTAACCTAAAATACAATCTTAAACTCTGTGCTTAGCGTCTACAGAAATGAGTCTGCCTTGCTTCATTTTAGATTACCTTACATAAGGCAGCTACTAGTTAGTCAGAATGTGAACACATACATACTTCTTCAACAGGGGACAGGAGGATGTATGGAGTAGCTTACCAAATTAGTGAAAGTATAAATCCTTTAATTGAAATATAGTAGTATAGTTCTGTAGTAGAATCAACATGGCTTTCTTTTCCTCATCCGAATTCCTCAAGAACTTGTAACTTTGTAATCAACATTGAGACATAATAAATACTAAGGTTATTCTAAAGCCCTATTCGGATAGGACTTTTTTTTTTATAAACAACGTTTAAGTTACAATTCTTATCACTCAACGTCTGTGATTTCATGTACCGATTCGGACGGGACTAACATCTAGGTCGAGTGTGTTTTCTAGACGTGTGTTACAGAAGGTCATGTGCTGAGCGTGGGTGCATCACGTATGACGTATATGTCTTTTAATTTATTATTTGTTCATATAATTTTCATTTATTAATACAGGAATCGGTACTCGGTATCAGCAAGTACCAAAAATGTAAGTATCGGTATCAGACTCGTTCTGGTTATTGCAGTGACTGTTTATAGTAAACCTACATACGTAAGCAGAGAAATCTAGACAAGTAGGCCTATCTTACTCTTTCCTGACACTGATTTTAAAATGGGCAGTCTTCAAATGTTCCGCGATTTGGCTCTATTTATTGATTGAATATGTTATTTTTTAGTTGGATACCATCCATATTGAAACTAAATGAAAGCATGCCAAATATTGGTGCGCAAACGGTAGCATGGGTAGGTCAAAAAACAGATGAGGAGAAGCGTTAGAATAATACAACATCACCAATCACAGACATTCGCATTCGGATGGGATTAGATTTCTCAGAGGACCGCTGAGTTCACCGAAAAACAATAGGTAATTTGCTCTGGAATTTTTACTGAGGTTGTGTGAGAAAAACACAGACTTGGCAGATTCGGATGGGATTAAAATCGCAAGTACTTTGCGTGTTTCCCAGTCTGTGAAACATGAATTTCCCTAACGACCCCCTGGAAAACTAGTCCCGTCAGAATAGGGCTAAAGATTATGCTCTTGTCACTGTCACGCCAGGCTCTTCCTCACTCTACCAGCGATCACAGTCCCCGGAGTTCTAATTACACGCACATGTCACTCATCACAGCCCATCAGTAACACTATAAATCATGCTCGCACACAGCAGTTGGTTTCTGGCCTCGACAGAGCATACAGACTAACTTATCTGCCTTACTCACCTGAGGATTCATTTCATTAGCTGACCTAAGTCTTCCTAGTCATTTTAAAAGTCTTCCCAGATATCATCCTTTCAAGTCAGTTATATCCTTGTCTTGTCTGCTTCCCAGTGTGTTGTTCTCATCTTCGGCCAACCTGCAAAAGATAAGATAGAATCACTATCCTTCACATTTAAGGGTGCTCCGATCAGGATTTTTGGGGCCAATCACCCAATAACGATCACTGGAAGAAGGCTGATACTGATCACCGATACCGAAATATATAATAGGCCAACTATTCTCAACAGCAATGTATTTAAGTATAAAAAATGTAAGAGATGAGTAAGTATCATGAATTGACAACTCTTTAATGGCAAGCAACATATTCCATTCCCTCTCCATATAATTAATATAGCATTTCTGTGAAATAAATGAATTAAATCAATGTATTTATCAATTAATAAATGAATTTAATTAATCCTACCAAATCTACTAAAGAGCTGTGAGTGATTTTATCTGTCTTTTGTTGTTTGATTAACATAAACGACACAGGCGGCAGCCGGGATATTAGTGTCACAATTATGTTCTGTCTTGTCTGCACCTGTTCTTGTTAATCCCTGATTAGTTAATCTTCCTCCACCTGTGTCTAGTTAGTTTCCATAGTTTCCACCGTTACAATTAGGTTGCTTTCACTTAAAGACCGAACGCACAGATCCAATATATTGTTATACATGTGACTTATTTCCAAACTTTTTCCCCCGGTTTCTCAGACAAGGCTTAAGCTTAGTCCCAGACTAAAATGCATGACCTTTCTTAACTGAATGCAACTTGCACTGACATATCTTAAAATATGTCATTGCCATTGTTTTCTCTCAAGATGCACATCAGTGATGTTCTTTTCTAAGGCATATTTTTAAAAGCTACTTAAATTTCCTAATTGAACTAAGGCCTAATCCTGGCTTATTCTAAGCCTTGTCTGTGAAACCAGGCCATAATGTTCACTTAAGACATAACCAATGTGTTTAAGTGAAGACTCACCATGCCGGGCATTTTGATATATTTATGTGTGTAGGCTATTTAATTCTTTAGGCACGAACCCAAAACTCAAATAAAAAAGTTTGGCCCATCTGTTGATGATAACGGCCCTCCAGTTATCATCAACGGATGGGCCAATCTTTTTTATTTTATTTCTCAGCCTTTTTTGTGTGTGCTTGTTTTGTTGTGATTCACTGCTCACTTCTAGTATAGATTGGATGATTTGCATTGTCATGTCAGAGTTGTGATCTACTTATTAAAACAAATCATCTTGTGCCCCCAGCCTCTTGGGGGGCCCTATACCGAATGAAGGAAGGAAGGAAGCATTTATATTGTGCTTTACTATGTACTACTGTACGCCCAAAGTGCTTTACAATCGGATCAGGGGTTCTCTCCTCAACCACCACCAGTGTGCAGCATCTACTTGGATGATGTGATGGTATAGCCACAGAACAATGGTGCCAGTGAACTCACCACACACCAGCTAATGGTGGAGTAACTAAATGTGAACTAGACGCCACAGAAGTTTGAAACTACAGTACATATTTATAAAAGTCCTTAACAAACTGTGAGTATGTTTTTGCAGTACCATCTGGAGTTCACCACAGTTCAAAAAGCTTCCAAGGTCCATGGACCGCTTTACATCTAGGTGTTTGTGTCTATGGGCCCTATTTTAACGATCTGAAACGCAAGTGTCAAAGCGCAAAGCACAAGTAACTTTGTGGGCGGATCCCGGCGCTGTTGCTATTTTCCCGGTGGGATAAATGCCTCTTGCGCCTGGCGCAAATCTAAAAGGGGTTGGTCTGAAATAGCTTCATTATACATAGGTGTGGTTTGGGCGTAACGTGAAATAAACCAATCAGAGCGTCATCTCACATTCCCTTTAGGTGCGCATGTTGCATGGCGGATTGCTATTATAACAGCGGATTTACCAGGCGCGCGCCAGGAGAGGTTCACAGCCGAGGAGACCGACGTTCTTGTCAGGACTGTGAAAGACAGAGAAGTGACGTTGTATGGGGATGGGAGAAACCCACCCAAATCAGCGTCGGTTAAACAGGCGTGGGAGGAAAAAAACTACATTTTTTAAATCTTCATGGACACCACAATGATTTCCCTCATGTGTTAATATTTTTCCTTGTTATAATGTATGATTTGCAAAAATAAAAACTGCTGCATCTGTGTTGATGAGAGAATCAAAGTGTATGCGCGTTGTGCACCCGCTACATTATGGCAAAGCATGCGCGCTTAAAATAGTATTATGAACAACGCGCAAGCAACGCGCCACTGACTTTAGACTAGGTTTTTTCTGGTCAGTGGCGCAATTTTTTATAGAACAGCAAAATAGCATGAGGGAAAGTTTGCGTCGGAACACGCCTCCTCTTTGCGCTGAACCGCCCCGGGGAGCGCAAGTGTATTTCTTAGTTAACCGACGTGGAGGGAAAAGTCCGCTTTGCGCGGGTGCAAAATAGGAATGATACATGGGTCAGTGTACAAAGTCATTTGCGCCGGGTGCAAGATAGGGCCCTATATGTGTTTGTGTGCATGTATATGTGTCTGTGCTGTGTAAACATTTTTCTTGTTTTTACTCAGAATGTGGATTGAGTGTATTTGTTTTGTCCCTAGAGGAGATTTAGCCTTCAAAACATCACAGTGTCTCATTTGGATTTCCACCATACAATCCCAAAGAAACCATGAAAGCCGTTAACACAACACCTTTAACACTGAAATTGATATTGCCCTGTCCAAACCACTTACTCCTATACAGGACAGACTTTCTTTTTAAAACTTTCCTCCTTCAATGAGCTGAACATGTTTGTGGTCCTGAAGCCAACACAAGCTAATAGTATTGAACTGTCCCTGGTGTCATCCTGCTCTCCGCTGATACTTGAGGAGGGATAACACAACCATATAGGTTTAACTCGCGTGTCTGTTTGACCTGCCAAGTGCTGAGATATGCCAGCTGGCGGGCTTACGCCTTGGGGGGTGGGGGGGATTGAGCTCTGCACCTCAGGCCCCTGCTGTTTAGTCATGGTGTAACTCCATTACCTTTAAGTACTGGTGCTTATGTCCGCTGGCTGACTTTAACAACCCTACCACCACTTTCAGCCGGGAATCCACTTCACCCAGACCCCTCTGTGGTCTCAATGCCTGAGGAGACGTCTGTGTAACTGGTAATAGACTGTAGAGAAAGGAGAGGGAAAAAAACAAGAAGATAATGCTTTTGATCGATCAGCATGAACAAATTTCATTTCTGAGATCAATAACAGTTTTTATAGATGACAGAACCAAACAAGTACATTTATTTCCTGTCTGTGATTGAATCTCTCTGGCAAAGAAGAGGAGCCGGTCGCTGATTTTGTGTGCAGTGGGAACAGAACCCCTTCTGTTGCTTTATTGCTCACAATCTGTATTTAAAACTAATATCAGCCTGCTGTGCATGGCCCAGGGCTACAGCTGCATAACCTGATATATATGGAGCTCTTGTGTTCCCATTGTATTAGAATGTGAAAAATACCTTTTCCTCCACATTTCTCATTGGACATCAATTTCTTTTTGTTTGTGTTTGGAGACTATAATGATTGTTTTTTGTAGGCACTGGGATAGTGATTTGTAATGCCTTTCTGTATGATGTAGCCCAGGCATAATACAAAAACTGATTTCGGAGAATGGTGAGGCTGCGGATGGAGTGGGGGTGGTTGGGGGTTGGTGTTTGGGGGACTGGAGGAGGGGATGCCAAGTTTACACTCAACCTTTCTCTCGTTGTTCTTCTCGTCTCTGTGTTGCAGGGGTTAATCCGGATATCCCCTGCAGACACGAGAGCCCTTACAGTAGTGCGTTGAACGGTGGCTGATGTTCATCCACAGATATGTCATAGACAGAAAGAGAAAGCTCGTCCACATAGATAAATATTTACTGAAGGAAGTGGAGCTTGAGGCAAGCTCCAGGAGGAATATACAGACCTCAAATGAGACCTGACTCATATCTTATGACTGTTCATAAAGGGTAAAACACCTGTTGAGAGGATTCACTGAAGAAATTAAGATAACTTATGCTCATACATTTGGATTATTCTCCTTATTATTGGTGTTCAGTGTAAGATATTGGGTAACACTTTCCATGAAGCCTGTATTTGTAATGCATTAGAAGGGTATTCTTAATTCTTAATAAAGCCTTAATTGTAAAAATCTTTATAATATGCATCATCTCATAAATAATTGTAACAAAAGTTATAATATATTAAAATAATTACCTATTTGTGGATCTAATGTTTAAGCGGATGATCATTTATAACACATGATGAAGACCATGCTATATCCATTTAAGTTATTATAGTTCCAATTATTATAATGTATTATAAGTATCATATCTTGACATTGTTTAAGATCTACAAAAAATCCTACTACATATGAGTGGTCTTTTACTTTAAAGTGACAAATACAAAGTTTCATTGCAAATGTCTAAATCGCGTGTATAGTGTGGTCATATATTTTTTATAAGTGGTCTTTGTCTGCTTTGAGTAAAATAGCACAAGTCTTCTTTTAAACAGCCATTTGTTATATGGTTATACGACACATATCATATGCTGTAAACATGTTTAATTGTAATATCAACAAAACCATTTTGCATTGTTTTAGATATAAAAATTATGCATATATTTTGTTGCATTTAGAATACCCTTAAACTGCATTATAAATAGAAAGTATCAGTATACACACACACACACTACAGGACGTGGGGTTCAGAGGACAGTGCGACGATGTCCTCTTGTCCTGGTGCATTTATATTTGGCCCAGGTTGGGCAAAGGGCTGAGATGCATATTGTTTGTGTTCATTTAAATAAGGAGAAATGTCAGCTTTCCATGGCTGCAGGCTGCTTGCATGTTAGATGATCCAGTCATTGGTGCCTGTGGTTGTGAGGTCGTGGCTGGTCCTTCCAGGTCAGTGTCAGCCATGTGGCGGTTTCGGGCCATAATTGACCTTTTGACAGAGAGCAAAGAGACAGCTCCTCTCCCTGGGCTGGAATAATCACTTCGGATCTCCTGGTGCGGAAAGCTTACCTCAAGTAATTAAAAATGCTTGTTAAGAAAAAATAGCTTTTGTTTTATGTTTTGAGAAAAAATAAATTTAAGTAACACATTATTTCTCTCTTCACAAGTCACAGCAAATGTATTTCCAAAGCTTCCGATTTAATAAAATGTATCATCTTGCCATTTTATCAGTACAAGTTTGGGTCTGCAGATGAATTTTTCTACTTTATTAATTATTTAATTAAACATAATTCAATAGTAAATAATCTTTCATTGTTCTATTATTGCTGCCTTGCGATATCCCTAACCCAGCGTAAGGCAAGTAGTTTGAATTAGGCCTTAAGTGTGTGTGTGTGTGTGTGTGTGTGTGTTTGTTCCATGTGTGATATAGCCTCCATGAAACACATACGTCCCCAGGTCCGCCCTAAGGGTGCAGAGCTTCACCCGGATCTCTGACGTCTGATTTGTTAACCATGTGACCCATATGATCTCTCCCCTCACCCCTCTTAGACCTTTTGTTGTCCCCCAAATCAGCCCCCCCCCCCCCCCCCCCCCCCCCCCCCACACACACCTCCCCTTGGCCTCCTCTGCCTTCATTCTTTTATTACAAAGCTTGCAGAGAGGATGTGGAATTCACTATTAAAGGGTAGGATTATAATTATGGATTTTAAAGAGTACACAATGATGCATAAAACAACACAGGACCACTGAAACATGCCGGAATTCATTGTAACTGAAAACAAAATACTCCATCATATCATACCAGATGCCTACATCATGCAAAATAATTTACCACTATCATTTATACACAGGCCTTTTTTTTAACACATCATATTTCAACCATAGTATAAAGCTGTGGTTAAAATTTTGAATGAATCATATTTGCATGCAGTGAACTAAAGCCTCTCCTATGGCAAACCAAACAGTATAATTTCAGAGTGTGCAAAGGGAGAAAAAGGCTTCAAGCATTTTCCGTATGTCTTTAAAGTGTTTACAAGACATAGAAAAATAAAGACACAGCTTCAAACGCTACAGGCCTGACTGTTGAGAATGGAGTATTATGATATTAATTAAAACACAAATCGGCCTTCCCCCTCTCTGCGTATAGCCTGTGGGTATACAATGTTGTACACTTGATTGAATCAGGTAGTAGCAGCCAGCTAGGCCTTTCGTATTTTGCGCTTGAAGGGCTGAGAAAAATTTGAGCGTGGCTCCATTACTCTCAATTTGATGGGGAAGTGCTTTATGAGAGCAACCACAAGCTGACAGCTCAAAAGGCAGCAGCATAGTTTGAAACATACTTTAATTTTTAGTTGAATATCACATTTGCAGGTTTACCATTTGATGGTATATGAATGTAGAGGAGACCAGAATAATCTGAAAGCTGAAAGTCGAACCCTGCCATGTATAAAATATCGTTGTTCTAAATTCATATTTTTTTTCACGTGTCGTCACACCCTTATAGGAACACCCATATGAAGAGCAAAACAAGACTTTCAAGTCAAGTCACCTTTATTTATATAGTGCTTTATACAATACATATTTTTTTCAAAGCAAATTTACAATGATAAACAGGAAATAAAAAGTGATTCAATGATGTAAACATAATTCAGGTCTGCTGTAAAGCAGGTCTATAAATAAAATAGTGTCATTGTTCAGCTGAAGCCAGTTTATTCAGTTCTGTTCAATAACTGTGTAAAATCCATCAATTATGGAATAAGTTAAATCCAGCTTTCCTCCATTGTCCACCAGTAATTTTGTATGTACTAATGTAGTAAGACAGTGATATTAAAAGACCAAATTCACCTTTTTGATGATGCATACTATGCACAGGCAAGCAGATTGTAACACAGTTCGTTGTTGCGGGAAGAAGGAGGCGGGAACCGGCGAACATTTAAAGACTTTAATAACAAAAAAACAAAAAACAAATACAAAATGGAAGTAAAGACAGCAGCCCCTCACGGACGACTGCTGTCACATATAACAAAATAAAACACAACATAAATCCAGGCCTGGCCTCTCTCATTCTTCACTGTCGTCGCTCCTCCGCTTATGCTTCCGCTCCTCCGAGTGAGATACGAGACCGGTGCGTCGCGCAGGTGTCGCTCATTATGAATCACGCCACCGGCTTCGCGCCGTCCTCCCACGGCCACGGTCATATATTGTGGACAACAGGTCAAATAAAACAAAAGTTATTTAAAAATGTTAAATAAAACTTTGGTTCATGTGTTATGTTTCCATTGGTTTGTTCATGTCAAGTGTTTCTCAGTTCTGTCTTTGGGTATATACCCCTCATGTTCCCATTTTCTCTTGTCTAGCTTTTTTGTTCAGTATATAACCCACTGTTTGGTGAGACTGTTTTCATGTTTAAATCAAGTTTGTTCAAAACATGATTTGTTTCTGTTAACTTTGTATGTTTAAGTTTCAAATAAACTGCACTTGGGTTCATTTAACTTGCCCTTGGTGGACGATTGTTATAGACAGGTTATGTGACATGCCCTTATCCTTGAAATACAAATAAAACTTCATAGGGGGAAATAAAATATGACCCAAACTAAAAATAAAAAAAAAGTTTAATATTAACTAGTGCTGGGCAAGTTAACGCGTTATCGCGTTAACGCATTTATTTATTAATGCCGACAATTTTTTTATCGCGCGTTAACGCAGTTTTTTTTTATTATCATTATTTTGAAAGTCCGTTGCTCACTGGCTCTGAATACACATAGGCCTACAGTCAAACCATGATCACAGGAGGGGTGGGATGTTGGTCAGCCAGCAAATAACCCACCCAAACAAGCAGTGGAGAGGCTTTGGCAGGTTCTCTCAGGTGAACAGAAAGGGAAACAGCGCTCCGCGAGTGAATGACAGGCGCTCTATGGATAGTAACCATGGCAACGGCTTCTGTGCGCTACGCAGCTGTAGCCTTTTTAACTTAAATTAAAATTATACATAACTTTACCTGATAGGCCTGCGTTTAGTTTAGCTGGGATGCTCTGCCATGTGAATTCCCTCCTGTTGATGTCCTGATAACTATTTAGATTCTGGAAACTCACAAACAGCGAGCCGAGGATCAGTCTCTCTTCCAATGATTTGTGCTGCGCGTCGTGTACAAAAAGTTAGACAATTCAACTTCGGCAACGCGCGGGCGCGTGCGTGAGGCGAGCATGACCGCAGCAGTTTCACAGGAACGCACCCGCTTGGCTTGTCGCTGCACCTGTGCTCGACCACTTCACCTCACTCTAGGCTGATTTATACTTCTGCGTCGGACCTACGCCGGAGCCTCTACGCTATAGACTACGCGTTGGTTTTCATTTATATATCTGCGTCGTTGTCCGCGTTGACGCGCAATTACACATGCAGAGGGAGAGTGTGAAACCCGGGGAGCGGTTCTAGCAATCACAGCGCTTGCGGTACGCGTAGAATTGACGTTACATTTTTGGAGAGATGCACGTCAGGGTACGCGCTACACAGCTACGGCGTGAGTTCGACGCAGAAGTATAAATTGGGCTTTACCTCTGTTTAATGTAATCTTACGTGGGAAACCATGGCATGCCATGACCAAACCTAAGCTGCTATCAGAGAAGTAACGTTGGTCGACTTATTAGTGATCATGACCCTTTGACTGGATCGTAGGCAGGGCCAGCGAGCCAGTGTCGCCTCTCGTGCGCCCCCTCCCTCAAGGAGCAGGTCGCAGAGGAGGCGTGACTTCCGCCACAGAAGAGATTTGAGGGAGGTTATCCAGAACAAACGCTCACGGCGTCGGTAATGGATAACCTCCCCGGAGGGTCACGACTTCTGCCCTCTCTCTTCTGACCCCCAGGCGTTCATTACATCAGGCCTGGGGATGGGCCTATGATGAGAACTATGTTCTGATGGCCCACCCGGGCCTGGTTGGTGGAAACGCCCCTTTCAGGCATGTAAAGTGGCGGTTCCCAGGTTCGTATAGAACTTCTGGCGAGTCTTCACTTTGCACGCCGCAGGTGAGCTGCTGGTCTTTTCAAGGAGTATATTTTTTGTGATAAAAAATAACATATTTCTCTTTACAGACCTAGTTCCCTGTATAAAGAGTTATGGGGTCATGTCAAGGTAATAAAGGTAAGATAACTTTATTGGATTATTAGGGCCCTGAAGTTCCCCGTTAGGTGGCCTGAACGATAACTATGTTAGCCTTTGGGCTGTTAGCCACCTCAGGGTAGAGTAGTTGGTCTCTCTCTGATAGTATGTTTTACTTAGAGTGTTGACTGACGCTAGAGCTTCAGATAGATCTTATGTCCGGCCCATGGGACCGTTTTGACTTTTCTGAGTATTTCGCCCCTTGAGCTCTGTTGAGTTTTCATTAGGGTGAGCGTTCTGCAGCCCTTTGTATGGAATAGAGATTGCTAATGTGACGTCACCAGTGACGTATTACCAGTGGTGAACGCAAAGCATTTTGGGGATCCGCGGCACAAACAGAAGGCGCCAGACTTGATTGCATGGAGGGAAGAACGCAGTGTACAAGATTCCGTCTACCTGCTGTGTTGTAAACTGCAGTAGTCGTTCTCACGATAGAAGTGGCATAAAGCTTAACGCCCGTTTCACACATACTCCGTTTGCAGTGCGTATTTTTTTCCGTACCCATAACAGGTTAGAGCTTTCACACTGCACGCGGATGCAGTCCGTCGATCCGTTCCAGTTGCGGTGCGGATACAGCAGTGCAGAGATCGTTTACACACCGAGTCTATCTCTGCTGTGCTGCAAACGCTGAATTAAAGTGACAGCGCACGGTTCGTGGTCAAAATGAACACAGATTGACCTGAAAATGTAGTAATTTCACCATAAATGCATTTAATTAAAAAAAATGTAGTAATCTCACCATAAATGTATTTAATTAAATACTACTTTTCATCTTTTTACTTTAAGACTGGGGTTTTAAGCAAGGAAAACAATTTACCTCAACAAGGACATAATGAACTCATTCTTGGAGGTGGAAAAACAAGTTCTTTGTGACATGCAAGATTTATTGTATTAAAATTTAAATACAAAAGAAAAGGCATGAGAGTCGGCTGTTTTTGTCAATTTTAAGTTTTAATTTAAAATGTTTGCGATTTTAATATAAGTACATGGTTAAATATTTGACCACTTGCTTGAGCAACTTAATATATATAGAAGTAATGCATGGAATTATAGGCCTATGTTGTTTAAATTGTGTTTAAACGTGCATACGTCCATTCAAGTTTGTATATGTGTAGTGTACATAGAGAATCGCAATGCTGACAAAACCTTTTTTTTAATAAAAGTTGCGGCATAACTTCTGAATTTGAAATAAAAATAGTGAGTATGTGTTTGTGGTACAGTACAGCCGCGGATCAGTTACGCACTGCAAACGCAGCATATGTGAAAGCACTATAGCGGGTGCTGCTCCTGTACCGTAGGCTATACCGCATACGCTGCACACGGAGTATGTGTGAAACGGGCGTAGAACAGAAAATCCTTTTATCGTTTTCCAGCGTGTAAAAATAATAGTACAAACCATGTTCAGAGGTGACAAAAAGGCGACGAATGGCATGGATAGCAGCAGAGTTTAGAGTGTGACAAAAGCACAATGTTGTGTTTTATTGCGAGTGTACACAAATATAAGTAAACACTTTGCAGTTCTGTTTGAATTATGTCCTGTTATGAACATAATGACGGAGTATGTTTTTATGTTTCCATTGTATGATCGCGCCTCTCTCTCTCTCTCTCTCTCTCTCTCTCTCTCTCTCTCTCTCTCTCTCTCTCTCTCTCTCTCTCTCTCTCTCTCTCTCTCTCTCAAACACACACACAAACAGTTCCATCCATAGACTGTAAAAAAAAAAAAGATTGCGCCCCTCTCTCTCTCGCGCGAACACACACACACACACACTCCAGGATTGCAATCTTGACATGAATTCTGACTGCATGCAGATAGATGAGAGAGAGAGCGAGGAGTGTGGTGCTTAAACTTGCGACATGAAGTTACTGAAAACTTTGTGTGTGTATGCACTAACATTTAATATCATGTAGTTGTATATGGGTGCTGGAAGTTGGGCAACAGGTTGACGTCTCCTGACCAGTCACTATGCTCATAAGGATCCAGTCCCTTGATTCCCTTTATTTTCTCCTCATATCTCGTCTTTGCATTATGATTTAGTTTTAGACGGTGTGGTCCAACAATGTTATCTTTAGCCCGCTGCATTTTCTAGGATTATACTATGTTTTTCACACTACTGTTTTATTTTTTTCATGTCAGAAAGCAAGCCTGCTATTCCAGCCCATGTAAACTGGCCAAACATACCCATAATTCTTTGCGTTCTGATGACGTTGCCGCCCAGTTGGTCACATGTCTTAGCGATCTCTATAATACAGACTATATTCTTTAGTAGGCTGTGGCTCCTCTGAGCCCTCAGATAGATCTATGCTTACAGGTTAGCCCTCACCAGGGCCGCCTCTGTAGCTGGCCTAGGCTGTGCCAGGGATATTAGAGGTGTTCTGCTAAATTAGCATTTCTTCCTCTGACCCTTCACTTTGTGAATGTAGGTTTTTGGACATCCCTGTATATCAGCCTCCTCCCATGGGAGTCGTTAGGCCAAGGCCCGCCCCCTTCTCTGCATTCTGGGGTGACTAGAGTAATGCAGCGTGGTGCAGAGGATGGTTTATAGGGACATGGTAGGCCTCAGTTAGGCCTCCGTGGTATATAAGTCCTTTTGAGCAGGGTTAGGCCGTCTTTCGCTTCACGAAGAAGACTGAGTCTCCTGCCCGACCCTGCCGTGCAGAACTGGCCTACGGATTTAGGACGCCAGTATGGGCTTCACTTACCTCGCTGAGCTACTGCTCGAGCGCCGGGTTGTAGGTGGTTGGCTTTCATTCAAGCCCCACTCCCCTAGGTTGGGCACAGTTACATTTCTGTCACCCCTAGAGCCGCTGGCAGGCCCGCCCCCTCGTAACCTCAGGGTAAGGTGTGAGTATTCCCCTGTGATTCAGGGTAGGTCTGAGTACTTCACTCCCAGTTCTGTTTATCCTACCTCGCACCACTATGGCTCGGGTCGAGTGTGAAGTAAGCCTTCACTTCTTCTTTGGTCGAAGTACGCTCCCCTGTAGCCAGAGCATTGCCCTGAGCTGACGCCCATGCATAGATGGTAGGCCCCTGACTAACTGGGGCCTCCGTTAAGGCAGAGTGGCGTATATTGTACTCCCCTTGTTTAAGGGTGCTAAGCTCTCTTGCTGAGTACACTGCCGTGGGCAATTTGATTAGGCACCAGGATACTGTAGGCGCTGTGTAAACAGCTTTTCTGCCAAACGAAGGCTGCGCCATCAGGTAGTAGGCCTCAGCAGGCCTCCTTGTATGAGCAGCCCCCAAGAGGGCGCTATAGGCTACTTCTCGAGAGAATTGGTTGGCCTTGGTGGTTCGGGCAGTTGACTCACCGGTGGGTAGTAGGCCTTAAACAGGCCTCCTCGGAGGTGAGTCCCAACATTGTGGGACATACTTTATAGCCGCTACAAGTAGCTAGCCTTACTAGGCCTAGTGGGTGGGCCCAATAGTTACGTTGGTGTAGTGTGGTTCCCAACAGTGTTCATTTGTAGCAGAATTGACTTGTTATCAGCTAGTAGGCCCAACCAGGCCTCCCTGATAGGCGAGTCCCCAGCTGGCTGGCCTCAGCAGGCTGCCTTGGAACTATCACCCGGACTCAGCTACCAGTTGCTATCAGGTAGTAGGCCACTCAGGCCTCCCTGAAGACGAGTTCCCACATGCTGTGATTATCAGGTAGTAGGCCTCACCAGGCCTCCCTGAAGACGAGTTCCCACATGCTGTGATTATCAGGTAGTAGGCCTCACCAGGCCTCCCTGAGGGTGAGTTCCCCACGTACTATCGTTATCGGGTAGTAGGCCTCTCTAGGCCTCCCTGTAGGTGACCACATATTGTTGCTATCAGGTAGTAGGCCTCTCCAGGCCTCCTTGTAAGTGGTTCCCTAGCGGTGCTGGGTTCAGGAAGCTAGTGGCTTCATGCTATCGTTTCAGCTGGCCTTATCAGGCAGCTGCTGAAGGCGAGCTTGTGCCCTGGCTCGACTAAAGTGTTCATTCTCTGCTACTGGTTCCCTCCCGGAACCTCTTTCCTGCCTACAGCCTGGTTTTGCCTACCAGGGGGACCATATGCTCCCCTCATTGAGGGTCACGGTGAGCACGCGGACTCCTGAGTCTGGTCAGACGGTCGTAGGCCTCTCGTGAGGCCTCCCAGTTAGATCAGTCCTTTAGGCCTTCACAGGCCTCCTCAGTGTTTTGAAACACAGACACTGGGTTGATCCGTGGATCGAGTAGAGGAACTCCCCTCGCTAGCAAGGGTTGGAAAGCACTATGCTGAGTCATACTCTCCGGGATATCCCGTCTCTGAGATCCGGGCCGAGTGGTTCACTGCCAGCTTCGAAGTCCCTCGGGTTGGATGCCTTACCTAAGGCAAGTGTCCAGAGGCTCTGTTTTCGAACAGACAGGAAGTGGCCAGACTAAGTGTCTATGCTCTGACGCCAGGTCAGGCCGTCCTGGTGGCACTTCGGGGTGAGTACGTTCCCCTGAATAGTGACTGGCTGGGGTTCCTTCGGGTTCCCTAGCCACATTCCCTAGAAGGGACCCCTTCTAATTGAAGTTGTGGTCCTAGGCCTTTGAGCAGGCCCAGGTAGGCCTTTCATTTAACCACGTTTATGGAGGTTTTCCTGCTAGGCTTATAGCTTGGGCTATGACCGTAGGGAATGCTGTCACTGACAGCCCAGTGTGACCTGACGGTGAGTGGTTCTAGCGTTTCATTTGAAATTGCTGGTTCTGACAGTTGTCACTGCCTTTGGGCATGCACTCCCCCAGCATGGCGGAGTGGGTATTTCGTTCCCCATAGCGTCGAATGACGTTTTGTTGAGTTCCCTTCGAAAGGGAACGTCTCAGGTTACGACTGTAACCTTTGTTCCCTGAGAACAGGGAACGAGACAATACGTCTCCCTGCCATGCCTCGGGGCTTGCCTGCCGTACAGTCCCTTCAGACGATAAGGTGATTTGTCATGTTTGCAAGGCGCCCTTATATACTTCCAGGTCGCACGTTAATCATTCACACTAATGATTCAGGGGCTGTCGCCGATCAAAATGATTGACGTGATTTGATAGTGATTTCAGACACCTGTCACGCCTGAGGCGTTCCCCATAGCGTCGAATGACGTATTGTCTCGTTCCCTGTTCTCAGGGAACAAAGGTTACAGTCGTAACCTGAGACGTTTATGTGATTTGTATTCATAAATTTAAACATTTTAATTTTTTATTTTATTTATGAATATGAATCTCATAAACAGAATCACATTCATATGTGATTATGAATATGAATCACATATCCCTTGTTACATTAAAATGTATATATGTATTTTTTGTTAAGCTCTAGTTTTTTTACTTTATTCATTTGGATTATTTATCCAATTTATTTGATGGAATTTGGGAAAATTCCCAAATTTGGGAAAGTCTGGGAAACCCTGACATAATATAATATTTAATGCACTTCATGTTGTTGATAACAAAGAATGAAATATATTTGGTTTTACTTTATTTTGATAGTCCACTTTAAACATTCTACTAACTGTAAGTAACTTTAGAGTATTAGTAGACTGTAGTAGACTCTCAGTAGACTGTTAGATTATGGTTAGGTGTTAGGGTTCGGGTTTAAGTTGACTTGTAGTTGCAAAGTTACTTATAGTCAGTAGAATGTCTAAAATGGACTATCGAAATAAAGTGTTACCATATATTTTCTTTCTCTTTTTTTTTTTAGATCAATATGGTACAAGATTATCCTATTTAAATCAATGTGATTTAACGAGTTTGGTAATCTAAAAGTAATAAAAAAGTAGTCAGATTATATACAATATATATATATATATATATATATATATATATATATATATATACTTGTCAATCCATCTTGATGGATGACGCAGAGGAAACCATTAAGAGGACAATGTGACTTGCATAAACACATTTTGGTACGCTTTGAAATGTTGTCTTGTGAAAGCGAACCGAGTCAAGAAGAAAATGCAAGATTGTAAGAAAGTCCCTGTTTCGGAACAAAGCAAACAATCTATTCAAGAACTCCTTATAATGCTTAATTCTGGTATGTGCTGTCTAGTCATAGCCAACACAGCCTGTGCATAGCACTTCATCTTTTATGACGAAAGCATTAAAGCATGGCCAAATTTATCAAACGACAGGAAAATTGTCTCTGGTTACTCTGAAACCTCGGTTCCCTGAGAGGAGGGAACGAGATACCGAACATCACCGACAGGTGTCGCTATGGGGTTATCCCCTCATTCCTTGAATCTACTGAAGCCTTATGAAATCTCGTGGGCAAGAATCCACCCGCCGATGGCGTTCAAGCACGCGCCCGCCTCACTTCGGCCGGGTACCGGACCTAGTTGAAACACCAGACATCTAGCTGGTAGAGGCCAAAAACAGCATCTTGAACACCATCCTACTACACACAGTTGAGCAAGGCTGGACTAATGAAATGCAGAGCGTGGAATAATAAGCAACTAGCGTATTAGTGTCAGGGTCCTGTCACTTCTGTCTAGTCTATTTCTTGGTTTTGTGACAGAGCCCTGACACACCTGTTTTATCTTGTCTGTGCCTTGTTTCATGTGCTTTCATGTCTTGTGCTGTGTAGCACACAGCTTGTGTTTTACACTAGCTGTGTGCTTTCATGTTGTCATGTTTTGTGTGAACACGTGGTTTCTGAGTTTTCATTAGCTGCGTGTTCATGTCTAGTTTTGTGAGCACATGGCTGGTGATTGGTTTTACTGGCCATGTGCTTGTGTTCAGGTCACGTTTGGTGTGAGCACATGGCTTGTCATGCATGTTTCCTTGTGCCATGTGCTCTCCTGTTGATTGTCTAGCCCCTCCCATCTTGTTACCTGATTATTGAATCATCTGCCCCACCTGTCCTCCCTCGTTACCTCCTTTGTTTGGTCTCCCTATTTATTCTCCCTGTGTTTGCAGTCCTGTGCTGTTTCGTTGTTGCATGTACCTGGTGTGTTACCCCTTGTTTCAAGTCAGTCAAGTCAGTCAAGTCAAGCCAGTCAAGTCATTTGTTTTCCCCTACGGGGTAGTTTTGTTTGTATTTTTGTTTTGTTATTATCATTAAAGAACCCATTATCTCTGCACCTGAGTCCTCGCTCCTTTCACCTCCACCACACCTGACAGAACGAAACAGCCATCAGAGGACTCAGCAGAGAATGGGCATCTTCTTGTTTCCATCTCCCAGCCCTTGCCCCTCCACTCGTCAGACGATGGAACGCTATGGCAAGCTCTTTTCTCTTCGCCAAGGGGGCTCCACAGTAAAGGAGTTTGCCCACCAGTTCATCATCACTGCGGAGGGGCTCGACCTTAACAACTCTGCGCTTAAAGACATTTTTAACAGCGGCCTGAATGAGCCTGTCAGCGCCTGGGAGATGGAAATGTTGGGGATACTGTCTTTCTGGCAGTTTGTGGGGTTTGTATACAACCGTGGGGAAGAGGGTGGTCTTCCGCCTCTTGGCCCACCTCCAATTTACCTCACAAACTGCCAGGTCCCCAGTCCTCCGATGACCCCTTCGGAGAGAGGGAGGAGGAAGAACGGGTCCACCTCTTCTGCCACCTATCCTGAGGCGCCCGGGAATGCTGCATTTCCCCCAGAGGTGGCCGTGAATGCTGCATTTCCCCCAGAGGTGGCCGTGAATGCTGCATTTCCCCCAAAGGTGGCCGTGAATGCTGCATTTCCCCCAGAGGCGGTCGTGAATGCTGCATTTCCCCCAGAGGCGGTCGTGAATGCTGCATTTCCCCCAGAGGCGGTCGTGAATGCCGCATTTCCCCCAGAGGCAGCAATCTCCACACCATCGCCTTGCAGACGTAAGCGGAGGAAGAGAAGGTCAGCCCAGAGGCCGTCCCCATGCGCCTTGCACTTCCGGAGGTCGTTCCAAAGCCTGCTGTCAGCCCAGAGGCCGTCCCCATGCGCCTTGCCCTTCCGGCGCCGCCCATGCGCCTTGCCCTTCCGGCGCCGCCCATGCGCCTTGCCCTTCCGGCGCCGCCCATGCGCCTTGCCCTTCCGGCGCCACCCCAGCGCCTTGCCTTGCCGGCTCCGTCCATGCTGCCAGTCAGGCTGGTTCCGCCCAAGCTCCAGGAGGCTGTCCCAGAGCCCGTTGCCAGCCCGGAGGCCGTCCCAGAGTCACCCAAATGTCTTCTCCTGCCAACCCAGTCTTTGCTGCCTGACCCACCCTGGCCTTCTGCCAAGTATTCAGATCCGCCTGGTCCACCTTGGCCCTCATTCTGGAATCCTGAACCGCCGGAGCCTGCCTGGTCCGCCCCCCCGGCACCGCCCTGGCCCTCTGCCAGGACTCCAGACCCGCCGGAGTCCCCCTGGAGCGCCCCTCCGGCAACGCCTTGGCTCTCTGCTGGGACTCCTGATCCGCTGGAGCCTGCCTGGTCTGTCCTGCCATGGCCCTCTGATGGGACTCCTGATCCGCTGGAGCCTGCCTGGTCTGTCCCGCCATGGCCCTCTGCTGGGACTCCTGATCCGCTGGAGCCTGCCTGGTCTGTCCCGCCATGGCCCTCTGCCTGATCCGCTGGAGCCTGCCTGGTCTGTCCCGCCATGGCCCTCTGCTGGGACTTCAGACCCGCCTGAGCCTCCCTGGTTCAACCCTCCCGTCCCTCCCTGGTCCCTTATAGAGACTTTCTGGACTGTCATGCTGGCTCTGTCTTGGCTCCCCTCCCTCCCTCCCCACCTCCCCACCTCCCCACCTCCCCACTTTGTCTCTGTGTTTTGATCTACCCGTCTTGTTGTCTGTTGGTGAGTTGTCATGTTCCTGTCTTGTTTTGTTTTTTGGTGTTCCTCCTTAGGGACGCCAGGTGGCCCCTTTAGAGGAGGGGTAGTGTCAGGGTCCTGTCACTTCTGTCTAGTCTATTTCTTGGTTTTGTGACAGAGCCCTGACACACCTGTTTTATCTTGTCTGTGCCTTGTTTCATGTGCTTTCATGTCTTGTGCTGTGTAGCACACAGCTTGTGTTTTACACTAGCTGTGTGCTTTCATGTTGTCATGTTTTGTGTGAACACGTGGTTTCTGAGTTTTTATTAGCTGCGTGTTCATGTCTAGTTTTGTGAGCACATGGCTGGTGATTGGTTTTACTGGCCATGTGCTTGTGTTCAGGTCACGTTTGGTGTGAGCACATGGCTTGTCATGCATGTTTCCTTGTGCCATGTGCTCTCCTGTTGATTGTCTAGCCCCTCCCATCTTGTTACCTGATTATTGAATCATCTGCCCCACCTGTCCTCCCTCATTACCTCCTTTGTTTGGTCTCCCTATTTATTCTCCCTGTGTTTGCAGTCCTGTGCTGTTTCGTTGTTGCATGTGCCTGGTGTGTTACCCCTTGTTTCAAGTCAGTCAAGTCAGTCAAGTCATTTGTTTTCCCCTACGGGGTAGTTTTGTTTGTATTTTTGTTTTGTTATTATCATTAAAGAACCCATTATCTCTGCACCTGAGTCCTCGCTCCTTTCACCTCCACCACACCTGACAATTAGTGCATACACATTAAACCAGCTCTTACGATAGCCCTATATTCACAGCGTCCAGCATGAATCCAGCATAAATTTGCGGGAAGAACAAAATTCATAAGCCCACAAACAGGGCAGATAGCTACAACTGTAGCGCCTTAGAAATAATAGAACACTGAAGTCTGTGTCGTGAATACATCAGTTTGCATATGAGCAGTAATTAGAGCGAGCAGAGGCACTGCACATCAGTCTATACAACCTAATTGAGACACGTGCAGAGAGGGGTGTGGCCACAAAGCCTTTCAGATATCCAATGGCTGCTCAGCCGTCTTCCTCTGCACAGAAAGAAAATGCACTCAATATCATAGTGCACTCACTGGAGTCCCTGGAAGGGCATGTCACTCCCCTGTGCAATCCGAAAGGGACAGAAGCATTTATGCCTTTATTAGGAACTATATCTTAATAGAGAAAGAGCTCCAATACAGAGAACTTCCTGTGTCCCGTCTTTCAGCTAAGTTTTTTGATACAAAAGGTGGTGTGTCCGCCACAATCGTATTGTGGATTCATAGTTGGCTCAGGCCCTATGCAAGGGGCTGAGGTGGGGCTAGATAACAGTCGCATAGAGCGAGTGCAGAGAGACATAGCGTTGAAAAAGCGGTATAGCCAGTGTATCATCACATGAGGGCTATGACCGGCGTCAGCGCCAGAGTGTACAGTGACCAGTGTAAGAGACACTACTTCCTTTTATGAAAACCAACGGCCAGCCGGTATTTAACATCGAAGGGCAAAGAATAGCGTAGTACCAGCATAAGTAACAGTAGCAGTATCTCACGGCAGTAGCTTCCTTATACAAGCAGCAGCACAGCCAGTGCTTATCGTAGAAAGCGATGGACAGCAGCCACGCCGGCACGCATAATGGTTAGTGTAAGCAGTACTTCACACCCATATGAGAAGACAGCTGCAAAGCCGGTGTTAACACAGGAGACAACAACAGCGAGTGGCCGGAGCATTTTATATAGTACAGTTCGCTGCTTTGAGATGGGGGCCGGGGGCTGCTTTACCGCTTATGAGTGGGTGAGCAATCGAAGTGCTTCGTCCTCTGGGCAGTTCACATCACTGAGTTGTGTGTGGCAGACTGCTGCTCTGAGACAGTGGGCTGCGTATTATCGTGCTATTGGGTGAGCGACTGGATCTTTTCCCATGCCCTGAGTCTGAACACAGCAGACCGCTGCTTTGAGAAGAGGCTGCATATGTCGTGTGGCAGGGGGAGAGCATGAGAGGCCGGTGAATTTGGATCAAATGATGGCAGTGGATCCGACAACACTTCACTACGAGATTCAGAGACAATGTGGACCATGTGGAAACACCAGCGAGCTGCTCTGCAAAAACATAAAGAGAATGTACAGCAGCACTCTGCAAGTGCAGCCAGGCTGGAGGGGTCCATCTATGTAGTCTACCTTTCCTCTAAGCGTAAAGCTCAACTGCTGAACCTGATAGGAAAGAAATGTACTGTCAATTGGTTCCTGGATGGTGTCCCCACCCAAGCATTATTGGATACAGGCTGACAGGTTTGCCTGATCAATGACAAGTGGCGCAAATAACATCTACCTCCCACAAAAGTAAGAGACACAGAACCAGGTAGATTCTGGGACCAGGTACATTTACTGGCAAGGCTGTAAACCAGACAGTCATCCCTTTCTACTTTGAAGTAAAGTTCCAGCTTGAGCCCTCTGGTTTATCCAGCACAGAGATTCTTGTGCCATTGCTGGTAGCTAAAACATCTGGTGTGGCAGAAGAGCCAATCATTGGATATAATGTGATCGAGCATCTTCTACACCAGGAAAAAAAACAACCATCTTAAGCTATTGTTAAAACGTTGACTGCAGCCTTCTCAGTAGATTGCAAGAGAGCAGAGGGGCTCATGCGATTGGTCCAACAGGGAGATTCAAACTCTAGTGAGGGAACCATGAAAAAGGAAGCAGGCAAAGAACAACAATACTATCAGGTGAGACAAAAGTATTTAAGTCTTAAGTGTGTCACATTCCTCTGACATGTAACCAGGAAATGCTGTTTGTTCCAGCTGAGAGTCCTGACTGGCCTGAGGGACTGACAGTCACTGAGAATGTGGTAAAGCTCTAGAAGGGTACACAATCAAAAGTCTTCATCCCAATAAGTAATGACACATGTCATGATATTACAGTTCAACCACGCACAGTGTTAAGGCCATATACAGATTGTAAAAGCAGTCTACCCTGCTGCTGTAAAACCTGTGGATTTTGAAGATGCAACGAGTTACAGTGGGGAAACACCAGGAGTAGAGAAAGCTGAAATGGCAAAAGAAGTGGATTCAGATTACATGGTGCAGCCTGAGGGAGACCTATGGGATCAACCTGTTCCTGTGAGTCATTTGTTGCCTCAACAGCAGGAGGAGTTAAGGAAGTTACTGAGGGAGGAATGTGCTGCTTTCTCCAGAAATGATGTTGGGTGTATCCCATCGCTGGAGTTGAAAATCAGACTGAAAGACACGACACCAGTGAAGCGAACATACATTTCTGTACCAAAGCCACTTCATAAAGAAGTCAAACTGTACATAGAAGATTTCTTGAACCATCTCTTGATTACAAAATCAAGGTCTGCCTATTCATCAGCCATTGTATGTGTGCGGAAGAAAGATGGGAGTCTGCAATTGTGCTGTGACTATCGCAAACTGAATCAGAAATCTATCCCAGACCGCCATCCAATTCCCCGCATTCAAGACATGCTGGACAGTCTCAGTGGAAGTGCTTGATTTTCCATCCTAGACCAAGGAAAAGCTTACCACCAAGGATTTTTGGAGGAGAATAGCCGACCACTGACAGCTTTTATTACATTAAGAGGACCACAATGGAAATAAGCCGGTGGCTTTTTTGTGTATCTTATCCTCGACAGTTTTTTAAAAATTTGTATGAATTGGTCTTTTGGGCTTGATTGTACTTGTTTTAACTTTTGTTGTCAAATAAATCAAATCAAATCAAACCTTTGGGGCTCTATGAATGGGTCCGCATTCCGTTCGGGCTGTCTTCCGCACCACCAGTGTTCCAAAACTGCATGGAGGAATGTCTAACAGGGCTGAGATATGTCAGCCATATTTGGATCACAATCTAGTTCACAGCAAAACCTTTGAAGACCATCTCAGAGATTTACGGAAAATCTTGTAGCGCTATCAACAACATGGGATTAAGCTGACAGCAAGAAAATGTGAAGTCTTTAAGAATAATGTGAGGTTCCCGGGAAAGCTTGTGTCCAAAGATGGTTATACAATGGACCCTGCCAACCTAGCACCTGTTCTGGCCTTGCGAGAGCGGAAACCAGCATCGGTAGGGGTCCTTCGGAAGTTCATGGGGTTTATATCATAATATTTATCATACATACCAAATTTCTACAGGATAGCTTTCCCACTCTATGAACTTCAGAGCCTGGAGAAGGGTGCACGTCAGAAAGCTCCTAAAAAGAAAAGAGAGAAAAAACTGCTAAGAAAGGAAACAGGAGGTGCTCTGCCAGTTGATTGATCTTTTTTCACTACCCCCTGTTTTAGGTTACCCAAACTTTGAAGAGCCATTCATCCTCCACTATGACACATCCCAAGAGAGGCTGGGATCAGTGCTATATCAAAGACAGAAAGGCAAGCTCCGGGTCATTGCTTACGGATCCAGAACTTTATCTGCCGCAGAAAGGAACTATCATCTGCATTCAGGAAAGCTTGAGTTCTTGGCCATGAAGTTGGCCATATGTGAATGCTTCAGAGATTAGCTTTACTTTACTACTCCTTTTGTTGTCTACACCGACAACATATGTACTCATGACAGCTAAAATAAATGCTACTACACATCACTGAGTTGAAGAGCTGGTTGATTTTAATTTCACTATTAAGTATCGTCCAGGAAAAAAAACAACGCTGATGCAGATGGTTTGCCGCGCATGCCATTAGGGATGGAGGTGTATATGCAGAAGTATTCTGTAGAAGTAAGTCCAGATGTTATCAGCTGTGAGACCCAACCTCTCAGTATTCAGTCAAAAGAACACACTCCGTGGATGTATCCAGTATCCTGTTACTGCCCAAGATGATCCATGGGTTGGCCTTCTAAGAGTTACACGAAAACATGGGTCATTTCAGTGTAGAGCGGACACTCCAACTAATGAGAGACAGATTTTACTGGCCGTATATGCAGAGGGATATTGAACATCACGTCTTACGAGTATGTCGCTGTCTTAAGACAAAGCACCCCAACAAGCCAAACCGAGGACCACAATATTGCTCACCAATATTGGAACAACACACCACTTTGAACTGGTTTCAGTTGATTTTCTTAATCTGGAGAGATGCAAAGGCGGGTATGAATATACCTTGGTCATTATGGACCATTTTATCCATTTTGCTCAAGCGTATGCATGCCTCAAGTCAGTTAAGACAGCAGTTCAAAAGATCTTCTGGGATTTTGTTTTGAAATTTGGTTTCCCTACAAGATTGCATCATGACAAGGGAAAGAAGTTTGACAACCGGTTGTTCGCACCGCTCCAGCAGCACAGTGGTATTAAAGGTTCCAGAACAACACCCTACCACCCGCAGGGGAACGGTCAGGTGGAGCGATTTAATAAGACGCTCTTGTCCATGTTGCGGAAACTGACTGACAGGGAAAGATGGATTGGAATAACTCCCTGGCACAAGTAGTTTACGCATATGGGCGGGAGAGCCAAGAACAGGTACGACAGTAAGACCCATGGAGCGGAGTTACAGCCTGGCTGTAGAGTTCTCATTAGGAACATGAGCGAAAGAGGGGGCTCATAAAAAAAAAAATCAATCATATTGGGAGGGACAGGTCTATGTGGTCCAGAGAAAGAGAACAGAGTGTCCAGTCTATGAGGTGCATCCTGAAACTGGACAAGGGCGAGTCAGAGTCCTTCACCGTAACATTCTCCTGTCCTGTGAATTTCCTGCCAGTAGAACAAACCACAACAACTCTGACAAAGGTGGTAAAAGGAAAACACAGCAAATCAAATTCCGAGCAGCAAGCCGTGGAAAGTAGCTCTGAGGATGAGAGTGAATGGACAGGATTTTGCAGACCTTTCAAACACGGCCAGCAGAAAGAGCCGCTTTTGCCAGAGGCTGAATCATTTTATCCACAAGTGAGACAGGAGTCTGCTAAAGAGGATGGCCAATCCACGGAGATGGAGGAGTGCGACATGGAAGAGGTGGTTCCACAGCATGTTGAGGAAGTGATAATGAGGTGTACAAATGGTGAAGAGGAGTCTTTAGAGGCAGAAGGACTGGCGATACTTGATAAAGGACCAGTAGAGTTGAGTACTGAACCAGATGAAGGAGACACCCCTGAGCAGTATGGAAGTGGAATCCAGAGGCCAGAATCAGCACTACCACAGAGAATATATCCTTTGAGAAAACGTCTCAGGTTACAACTGTAACCATAGTTCCCTGAGATAGGGAACGAGACGATGGGAACGGACTCGCGCAGCGCTGCTTCTGAGCAGTGGCGGCTGGTGGGTTTTAAAATAGAGGAGGCACACAAAAGCTTAGCGGTCAGATGCCCTACCAATGAACTGCTTAAAAATGGCTTTTTTGGTCACTTTTAGACAGAAAATGTACAGAAAACGACACATATACAGCAAGACAATATATAATTTTACTCACCTAGCCTATCACTTCAAGCGAAAAGCCATCCTACTGTCCTTTACATGTACATGTTAAAAGAGCATGTTCGGCTGTTAAGTAAAGCTGATGTGTAGCCTATAGCTTAGCTTAGTGTGGGGTCTTGCTTTATTTTTAATTTTTAACTGTTGTTCGAATGGTAGTTTGATCGTTTTTTTTTGCGATCAAATATTCAATATCTCTACTCTCCATACGGAGTTGGTACATCAGCGGTAGCAGTTCAAACTAATATCACTTAATTTACGTCTCTTCGAAGACTGGTTGATATCCCAATGGAGGCCAGCCTCCTCTGCCATGTTAAAAGTAACACACTCCTAGTTGCTGAAAGCAAAATATTCAATGGTCATTGGCAATTTATTTTTTTTTACCAATGGAGGCACAAGTCTCTGGCTATGGATTTGCCTCCCCCTCCCTTCTCAATCCCCTCAGACTCGCGTTTTGCAGATTCGGCACATTCGAGAAAGAGTGCGATGGTTACACTTTACAGAGGTGAAATTACAAACAATAAATACACATTCTGAGACACGAAATGAATAACTGTGAATTTTAGTAACATTAAATCGTCCTTCTCCCATTTTCACTTTTGGGTAGGCTGTGCCTCCCTTGCCTCCCCTGATGAGCCGCCACTGCTTCTGAGTGGGGATGCCCAGGCAGAAACACCGCAGTCTGAAAGAGATTGTCATACTTACCGGAACGCTGCGGGGGAAGCGGCAATGCAGGCACCGTCCCCTGGATGAGCGTACCTCAACTGCGAGCTGTAAATGGCTTCTTGAAGGTGAAGGAAAAGATTCTGAGGCAATGGCTGATTCTCGCCCGCGAGATTTCATAAGGCTTCAGTAGATTCGAGGAAGGAGAGGATAACCCCATAGCGACACCTTTTGGAGACGCAGTGTTGAGAGACCGACTCGAAAGGGAACTGAGAGACTGCATAGCTACAGTAAACTTTTTAACCTGTATGTTGATCACAAAGTTTCTCGGTGGAACGCAAACATGAGCGAACACAACGTTTCTCTGGGGAACTCAAAAGAGAGTACGTAAAAGCATTGACAGGTCATTTTTTATGGAGCTAATAATATGACAAAATGATTTGAATTTGAATTGTGTAAATTTGAATTATTTGCAAGTGTAATCTAACAAAATTGAATTTTAGGTGGTAGTTTAAATAGTTCTGAATTTGATTTTATTAAACGAATATTGAACATTTGAAATTTAACAAATTGAAAGGTTTTTATGGCTGAATTTTATAGACATGTATTTTCAAACAGCTAGTTTTTTTGTTCTGAATTCAAATACTGCAAATATTCAGTTTAACCCTCATGTGGTGTTCGGGTCAATTTGACCCGGAGAAGATTTTCTTTTTCCCGAAAATACTAGTTAATGTTGTCGCTTTGGACTGAAACTTAGTGACTTTGTTCCCAAACGGTATAACTAAATCTCAGTGTTTTTTTGAAAATTTTCTTATTTTTTTGTGGGAGTATTGTTACCTTGTTACACTTGTGGTGTTCCCGGTCAAAAATGACCGGCCTATAAAAAATAGCTTATAAGTCACTCATTATACCATATTTTCACCCAATCTTGGATTCAATCTTTTTGTCAACTTGTTCTCTTTCAATTAGGACTGGTTTTATATTTCTGTTTGAATCTGATTAATCGTGGGCCTCATTTGTCTGAGAGTAGGCATCTCATTTTTTGAGTAAAAAACAAATAATTTATGAGTAAATTTGGAAATATGAAAAAAAAATATGGAAAAAATGGCTACGGTTGATCACACTAGTCTACTCTAATGTTTCACCAGGAATTTTGTTTTGAAACTTTTGTTTTGTAAAAAATATGGCACATAGTCACACTTGTGGTGTTCCCGGTCAAAAATGACCGGCCTATAAAAAATAGCTTATAAATCATTCATTATACCATATTTTCACCCAATCTTGGATTCAATCTTTTTGTCAACTTGTTCTCTTTCAATTAGGACTGGTTTTATATTTCTATTTGCATCTGATTAATCGTGGGCCTCATTTATCTGAGAGTGGGCATCTAATTTTTTGAGTAAAAAACAAATAATTTATGAGTAAATTTGGAAATATGAAAAAAAAATATGAAAAAAATGGCTACTGTTAATCACACTAGTCTACTCTAATGTTTCACCAGGAATTTTGTTTTAAAACTTTTGTTTTGTAAAAAATATGGTACATAGTCACACTTGTGGTGTTCCCGGTCAAAAATGACCGGCCTATAAAAAATAGCTTATAAATCACTCATAATACCATATTTTCACCCAATCTTGGATTCAATCTTTTTGTCAACTTGTTCTCTTTCAATTAGGACTGGTTTTATATTTCTGTTTGCATCTGAATAATCGTGGGCCTCATTTATCTGAGAGTAGGCATGGTCAAAAATGGTCACAATGGCCGACCATTGAAAGTGAATGGGAGAGACTGAAAATAACAGAACAATTTAGTTTTCAGGAGCATTTTCATTATTTTCATGTACACATATGAGCATGTGTGCTTGCAAACATTGAGCCCTTGGACCTGTGCATGTATCGATACATTTATACACACGCTACCCAGACACACACACGTTAAAACACACAAACTTTTTTGAGTATTACACACATTCTTTTCCACAGAGAGAAATTTGATCCTACCCTAACCTGCATCTAATATACATTTATCCATCTGACATTACCACACACACACACACACACACACACACACACACACACACACACACACACACACACACAAACTGGCCGTGACTGCAGTGACCCGGCTTCAAAAGAATCTTTCTTTCATGGTCTTGTTTCATCACAGCTTCCAGACAAAATATTATGACATTTTGTTTTGGAACTGTGAGGTTCTCACACAGAACTAGACAATATTTACAAATATACATCATGTGATAGCACAGGCATATATAAAATGCCTCACAGCATTTTGCTTGTCATTCATTTGTGGCAGCACAATGGCAAAACAGCTCTGCACATGATGTTATTCATCAGATTTTTGACT
The DNA here is from genome assembly GCF_029890125.1 of Rhinichthys klamathensis goyatoka. NCBI lineage: Eukaryota > Metazoa > Chordata > Actinopteri > Cypriniformes > Leuciscidae > Rhinichthys > Rhinichthys klamathensis. The sequence continues at coordinate 2,251,340 of NW_026606632.1, forward strand.
CAGAAACTAGTGAGGAGGAGGACATGCAGGATGCATCTTGCAGTGAAGATGTTTCTGAAGAGGAAGGCCTTCAGAAGAAAACCTGCCTTGCCTCATAGGTGGGGATGAAGGCCAGGACAAAGTTCCATCTTTTGACCAGAATGAAACGGTAACCTCAGCTGGGCCCTCATCACTGGAAGACTGCTCCTCATCAGTTGTTTCAAGCTCCGTAGCCGATTCAGTGGTGCCTTCCTCTTTAGAAACATCTTCACTGCAAGATGCATCCTGAATTTCCTCCTCCTCACTAGTTTCTGAGTCAAAAATCTGATCACGGCCTGTGTGTGTGTGTGTGTGTGTGTGTGTGTGTGTGTGTGTGTGTGTGTGTGTGTGTGTGTGTGGTAATGTCAGATGGATAAATGTATATTAGATGCAGGTTAGGGTAGGATCAAATTTCTCTCTGTGGAAAAGAATGTGTGTAATATTTAAAAAAGTTTGTGTGTTTTAACATGTGTGTGTCTGGGTAGCGTGTGTATAAATGTATCGATACATGCACAGGTCCAAGGGCTCGATGTTTGCAAGCACACATGCTCATATGTGTACATGAAAATAATGAACATGCTCCTGAAAACTAAATTGTTCTGTTATTTTCAGTCTCTCCCATTCACTTTCAATGGTCGGCCATTGTGACCATTTTTGACCATGCCTACTCTCAGATAAATGAGGCCCATGATTATTCAGATGCAAACAGAAATATAAAACCAGTCCTAATTGAAAGAGAACAAGTTGCCAAAAAGATTGAATCCAAGATTGGGTGAAAATATGGTATAATGAGTGACTTATAAGCTATTTTATATAGGCCGGTCATTTTTGACCGGGAACACCACAAGTGTGACTATGTGCCATATTTTTTACAAAACAAAAGTTTCAAAACAAAATTCCTGGTGAAACATTAGAGTAGACAAGTGTGATCAACAGTAGCCATTTTTTTCATTTTTTTTTTTCATATTTCCAAATTTACTCATAAATTATTTGTTTTTTACTCAAAAAATGAGATGCCTACTCTCAGACAAATGAGGCCCACGATTAATCAGATGCAAACAGAAATATAAAACCAGTCCTAATTGAAAGAGAACAAGTTGACAAAAAGATTGAATCCAAGATTGGGTGAAAATATGGTATAATGAGTGACTTATAAGCTATTTTTTATAGGCCGGTCATTTTTGACCGGGAACACCACAAGTGTGACTATGTGCCATATTTTTTACAAAACAAAAGTTTCAAAACAAAATTCCTGGTGAAAATGTTAAGTTGACTAGTGTGATCAACAATACCAATTTTCTTCAGATTTTATTTAATATTTCCAAAATTATTCAAAAATTTAAAAAAAATTACTCAAAAAATGAAATGCCTACTCTCAAATAAATGAGGCCTATGATTATTCAGATGCAAATCAAAATATAAAACCAGTCCTAATTGAAAGAGAACATGTTGACAAAAAGATTGAATCCAAGATTGGGTGAAAATATGGTATAATGAGTGATTTATAAGGTTTTTTTTATGGCCCGGTCATTTTTGACCGGGAACACCACAGGTGTTATAGGGTTTTGAACACCACATGAGGAGTTTAAAAAAAAATACAGATTCAAGTTTTCAAGATGAAGAAATTCGGAACTTCAAATTCAGTTTTCTAAAATTCAATCTCAAAAATTCAAACTCAAAAATTCAGGTCTTAGAGAAAGTAGGTCACAGGTCATCCACAGGGAAGAGTAGATGATCTCAGAAAAGTCGAACAGAGCATTTTGGTCCATTAGGGACTGCAGAAGGTTTCTTAAACATGAATGATTTTGTGTTTGTTAGCGTTCTCATCACGTGAGACATTTGTCTAAGCTCTCTGGTGTTTGTTTTAAAGTATATTTTGTGTAAAATTGATTAGAACGCCACTGTGTCACCTACAAAGACAGGACGCGAGCGGCGCGGCGCGACGCAACACAGTGCTTGAAGCGACTGTTGCAATGGTCACAAATAGGATGGGGAATCCGTGTGCTGTTGGGGATTTCACGGGTCGCGTCGCTCCGCTCGCGTCCGGTCTAGATCTGCGTCGTTCGTACATGTAAGCATAAGGTACGAGAGGGTGTGCTGTATCGTGAATACGACGCGAACCGGAGTGCTTCACGGCCGTTTCACACCGCATCCGTGAGCGGCACTTGAGCAGCGCGTCAGCGTAACTACATCGCCACTGCAGCTGCAGACGCGCGAGAGTATTCACACTGGAAGCTTTTGTACAGTCACAGCAGCTCGGCTCCAAAGCTACATATATAAGCGAGCAATTCTTTACAACAAAGTTTTAGAAGTTGGTAATTTAGCCTATAAAATTGATAGTCTTGAAAGTTTGTTATGGGGAGGTGTACAACATTCACATAAATGTTAAACAACAAAACAACCCAGAAAACAGCTCCAATCTATTCGTTTCAGTCATACTTTCGATATGTTTACAAGACTACAAAACACACACACACAAAACCGCACACTTGGGTTTAATTTGAGTTGTAGCTGTCTGTGTTACATAAACTAAAAGAAAGTTTAAATTATATATAATATTTTCTGGCTAGTTTACACTAGTTTTTTTATATATAATACACCATTAATATATATATATATATATATATATATATATATATATATATACACACTCACCGGCCACTTTATTAGGTACCCCATGCTAGTAACGGGTTGGACCCCCTTTTGCCTTCAGAACTGCCTCAATTCTTCGTGGCATAGATTCAACAAGGTGCTGGAAGCATTCCTCAGGGAGTTTGGTCCATATTGACATGATGGCATCACACAGTTGCCGCAGATTTGTCGGCTGCACATCCATGATGCGAATCTCCCGTTCCACCACATCCCAAAGATGCTCTATTGGGTTGAGATCTGGTGACTGTGGAGGCCATTTTAGTACAGTGAACTCATTGTCATGTTCAAGAAACCAATTTGAAATGATTAGAGCTTTGTGACATGGTGGAAGTAGCCATCAGAGGATGGGTACATGGTGGCCATAAAGGGATGGACATGGTCAGAAACAATGCTCAGGTAGGCCGTGGCATTTAAACGATGCCCAATTGGCACTAAGGGGCCTAAAGTGTGCCAGGAAAACATCCCCCACACCATTACACCACCACCACCAGCCTGCACAGTGGTAACAAGGCATGATGGTTCCATGTTCTCATTCTGTTTACGCCAAATTCTGACTCTAACATCTGAATGTCTCAACAGAAATCGAGACTCATCAGACCAGGCAACATTTTTCCAGTCTTCAACTGTTCAATTTTGGTGAGCTCTTGCAAATTGTAGCCTCTTTTTCCTATTTGTAGTGGAGATGAGTGGTACCCGGTGGAGTCTTCTGCTGTTGTAGCCCATCCGCCTCAAGGTTGTGCGTGTTGTGGCTTCACAAATGCTTTGCTGCATACCTCGGTTGTAACGAGTGGTTATTTCAGTCACTGTTGCCCTTCTATCAGCTCGAACCAGTCTGGCCATTCTCCTCTGACCTCTGGCATCAACAAGGCATTTCCGCCCACAGAACTGCCGCTCACTGGATGTTTTTTCTTTTTCGGACCATTCTCTGTAAACACTAGAGATGGTTGTGCGTGAAAATCCCAGTAGATTAGCAGTTTCTGAAATACTCAGACCAGCCCTTCTGGCACCAACAATCATGCCACGTTCAAAGTCACTCAAATCAACTTTCTTCCCCATACTGATGCTCGGTTTGAACTGCAGGAGATTGTCTTGACCATGTCTACATGCCTAAATGCACTGAGTTGCCGCCATGTGATTGGCTGCTTAGAAATTAAGTGTTAACGAGCAGTTGGACAGGTGTACCTAATAAAGTGGCCGGTGAGTGTATATATATATATATATATATATATATATATATATATATATATATATATATATATATATATATATATTTAAAATAAATATAATACACCATTATATTTATTTTAAATATAATATATATTTATAAAATATATATTCACCCAAACTGAATAATTAAAAACAAGTTTAAACAGGTAGCCTAATCTTCTATAGGCCTAACTATTTTTTAGTCTTCATTTTCTTTTTCTTTTTTTGCCTACTCAAGTTCTTGTTAAAACTCACTAGACATGCTTATTCTGTGCATTTTGGGCACTTTTTGTGTGAAATTTTGTCCATCAAAAGTGTATTTACTTTCATTGAGCGTGGAGAAGTGCAGCAAAAACAGATTCGACGCCGAAACCCCCTGCGAAACCCCCGCTTCACTGCTGCTCACGCGCCGCTCCTGCTCGACTCTCACGCGCTTCTCCTGCTCCCGGTGTGGATGCACTCATTGATTAACATGGACGCCGAAAGAAATACGCGCTGCTCACACATGCGGTGTGAAACGGCCGTCAGACGTGACTTATTCACGAGACAGCACTAGCCTTGAGTACCTTATTGTTTTCTAAAGCGATTACCACTCAATGATCATATTAAAGTTAAAAATATATATATATATTAGTGCAACTTTCATGAATAAAATCACCAAAAGCCTACCTTCCGCTGGAAAAAAATAGTCCCTGGCCGTGAACAGCAGCAAGTTAAAATATTTCACCTGTAATTTTAGATGGCGGCAAAGACCGTCTTTATTACTGAGTCAGTCATCAATCAGTAAAGAAGACTTTAATATTGAAGGACAATTGCATTAGGTAGGTAGGCTTATTGTAAGACATTTAATGGCTAATTCACACTCGTACCTTATGCTTACTAGCAGTACATGTACGACGCAGTCTAGACCAGACGCGAGCGGAGCGACGCGACCCGTGAAATCCCCAACAGCACACGGATTCCCCATCCTATTTGTGACCTAGTCTCAGCTCTTTGCAACAGTCGCTTCAAGCACTGTGTTGCGTCGCGCCGCGCCGCTCGCGTCCTGTCTTTGTAGGTGACACAGTGGCGTTCTAATCAATTTTACACAAAATATACTTTAAAACAAACACCAGAGACTGCTTAGACAAATGTCTAACGTGATGAGAACGCTAACAAACACAAAATCATTCATGTTTAAGAAACCTTCTGCAGTCCCTAATGGACCAAAATGCTCTGTTCGACTTTTCTGAGATCATCTACTCTTCCCTGTGGATGACCTGTGGCCTACTTTCTGTAAGACCTGAATTTTTGAGTTTGAATTTTTGAGATTGAATTTTAGAAAACTGAATTTGAAGTTCCGAATTTCTTCATCTTGAAAACTTGAATCTGTATTTTTTAAAACGGAATATTTGTAGTATTTGAATTCAGAACAAAAAAACTAGCTGTTTGAAAATACATGTCTATAAAATTCAGCCATAAAAACCTTTCAATTTGTTACATTTTTAAATGTTCAATATTCGTTTAAAAAAAATCAAATTCAGAACTATTTAAACTACCACCTAAAATTCAATTTTGTTAGATTACACTTGCAAATAATTCAAATTTACACAATTCAAATTCAAATCATTTTGTCATATTATTAGCTCCATAATTTTTCCTCCCAACTCCTTTTTTTTCCCCTTCACCATACATCCGTAAATTTGAGCTTGATTTTTGGCAAAAGTGTTTGACCATACATAAAGCCATACTAAATGAATTATTTAAAAATTAATAGTAGTGGTTTTACTACACTAACCTGAAATTTTTTGCTTGTTTAAAAACACCATGCTGGATATAACCTGGCATTCATTTTACATCTTCAATTACCCTATGATGACTTGAAAATGAGCGTGGGCCTTTCACACACGTTGCATGTGTCAACATCACATTTGCATAGGCTGTTCTGTTTGAATTGACTGCCAAATTAAAATTTTAAACAGAACGAAAAAATAACATTGTGAACAGGTTAATGGTAATTTTAAAAAAGTCTTTCTTTTCAGAATGATTATGTCACGGAATGGGTAAGACAACAAGGTGTGAGGACTCAAGTGCAGGAGAACATAAAGTTTAATTTTAAAATAAACAAACACAAACCAAAACCCACAAAGGGGAAAAACACAATGAATAACAATAAAACAACAACAACCTGAACAGAGGATCACGGGGAACGGGAGACATTAGACAACGATCCGACAAGGACTGCAAACAAGAGGAGACTTAAGGGAACAAATCAAGAGGGAACAGGTGGGAGAACTCAAACAATAATCAGGTAACGAGGGGGAGGTATCAGACAATGACAAGAGCACATGGCTCAACATAACAAAACACCCATGTGCATCACAAGACAGGACAGACATGTGACATAACCCCTTCGTTACGGAGCGGCTACCAGACGCTCCACCAGACCAGGGCGGGACGGGAGGGACAGACGAGGGCGAAACACAGAGTCCATCGGGCGGCCAGGGTGGTGGTGCGGGCACTGGCTCTGCCTCCGGCTCTGGAGCGGGCACTGGCTCTGCCTCCGGCTCTGGAGCGGGCACTGGCTCTGCCTCCGGCTCTGGAGCGGGCACTGGCTCTGCCTCCGGCTCTGGAGCGGGCACTGGCTCTGCCTCCGGCTCTGGAGCGGGCACTGGCACTGCCTCCGGCTCATGAACAGCGGGCACTGGCTCCGGCTCAGGAACAGCGGGCACTGGCTCCGGCTCAGGAACAGCGGGCACTGGCTCCGGCTCAGGAACAGCGGGCACTGGCTCCGGCTCAGGAACAGCGGGCACTGGCTCCGGCTCAGGAACAGCGGGCACTGGCTCCGGCTCAGGAACAGCGGGCACTGGCTCCGGCTCAGGAACAGCGGGCACTGGCTCCGGCTCAGGAACAGCGGGCACTGGCTCCGGCTCAGGAACAGCGGGCACTGGCTCCGGCTCAGGAACAGCGGGCACTGGCTCCGGCTCAGGAACAGCGGGCACTGGCTCCGGCTCAGGAACAGCGGGCACTGGCTCCGGCTCAGGAACAGCGGGCACTGGCTCCGGCTCAGGAACAGCGGGCACTGGCTCCGGCTCAGGAACAGCGGGCACTGGCTCCGGCTCAGGAACAGCGGGCACTGGCTCCGGCTCAGGAACAGCGGGCACTGGCTCCGGCTCAGGAACAGCGGGCACTGGCTCCGGCTCAGGAACAGCGGGCACTGGCTCCGGCTCAGGAACAGCGGGCACTGGCTCCGGCTCAGGAACAGCGGGCACTGGCTCCGGCTCAGGAACAGCGGGCACTGGCTCCGGCTCAGGAACAGCGGGCACTGGCTCCGGCTCAGGAACAGCGGGCACTGGCTCCGGCTCAGGAACAGCGGACACTGGCTCCGGCTCAGGAACAGCGGCCACTGGCTCCGGCTCAGGAACAGCGGCCACTGGCTCCGGCTCAGGAACAGCGGACACTGGCTCCGGCTCAGGAACAGCGGCCACTGGCTCCGGCTCAGGAACAGCGGACACTGGCTCCGGCTCAGGAACAGCGGACACTGGCTCCGGCTCAGGAACAGCGGACACTGGCTCCGGCTCAGGAACAGCGGACACTGGCTCCGGCTCAGGAACAGCGGACACTGGCTCCGGCTCAGGAACAGCGGACACTGGCTCTGCCTTCGTCCCCGGAGCATCCACCGGCATGTCCAGGATCCGAGCCAGACGCTCCAGATAGTCCAGCATAGCCTTGGCGGCCACACAAATGGGCATCTCTTGATCTGTCTCAGACTGGGCAGACGGGACCTGCACAGTATCTGACTGGGCAGACGTGACGTGACGTGAACAGTCTCTGGCTGGGCAGACGAAACGTGAACAGTCTCTGGCTGGGCAGACGTGACGTGAACAGTCTCTGGCTGGGCAGACGTGACGTGAACAGTCTCTGGCTGGGCAGACGGAACATGAACAGTCTCTGGCTGGGCAGATGAAACGTGAACAGTCTCTGACTGGGCAGACGTGACGTGAACAGTCTCTGGCTGGGCAGACGAAACATGAACCGTCTCTGGCTTGGCCCCTCTTCTCCGCTGAGTCCTCATGTTGGTCGGATCGTTATGTCACGGAATGGGTAAGACAACAAGGTGTGAGGACTCAAGTGCAGGAGAACATAAAGTTTAATTATAAAATAAACAAACACAAACCAAAACCCACAAGGGGGAAAAACACAATGAATAACAATAAAACAACAACAACCTGAACAGAGGATCACGGGGAACGGGAGACATTAGACAACGATCCGACAAGGACTGCAAACAAGAGGAGACTTAAGGGAACAAATCAAGAGGGAACAGGTGGGAGAACTCAAACAATAATCAGGTAACGAGGGGGAGGGATCAGACAATGACAAGAGCACATGACTCAACATAACAAAACACCCATGTGCATCACAAGACAGGACAGACATGTGACAGATTACCCTATAGTGAAAAATAAATATACCAAAATGTATTTGAAATACATTTATTTTATGCTAAGCATACTACAGAAGTAGTGCTGATGTCCACCTAAAGATATACTTAAGTATATTTGATTGTGCTAAAGTGAAAATATTGCAAGTATCTTTTAGGTACACTTTAAATATCTTGCATTTAAAGACATATCATACTTATCCTTACTAATAGTGATATTGAAACACATTTTAGGGTTAATATTAAGAAATGTGCATTGTGCAATAAAGAAGTATAATATTTATACCATTAAGTCTCAAGTGATATGTCAGTTAATATGTTAATGGGTTTGTAGTATAGAATATGTATAATATTTGTAGAATGAAATAAATGTATTTTAAATACATTTTGGTATATGTTTTTTTCACTAGGGTAAACCGGTTCAGAGCCCTGTTTAAAACCACCATCTTATAGACTATAGGTAATTGGGTTTCCTCAGGATTTTGATGTGAGTTAATGAGTTGCTATGTATTATTGGACTCTCTCTGAAATTGGATCATGTATCTAAATTGATTGTTTAGGAATAGTATTGGTGTCTAGAGCATTTCTATAACTATCTTATTCAAATTCAGTTTGTATTTGAATGAATGAATGAGGCATTTATATCAGTTATATTCAGTTATGAATGCAATCAAAAGCTTATGATACTGTCCCCACTGTAGAATGATATTATTGATTGGCACTATATAGAAACTGTTCCTTTTCTAGCCATGTCCCTCTGTTAGGACCCCGCTCATTATTGCTCTTAGTTTGTGTGATGGAAACGGACAGGAAAAACTCCATTAGTGAGTCCTTTCCTGCTCATTAAGGATCTGTCCTGCTGAGCTGTGAATATGTAAAGTTTTAATAAGCACAGTGACAGGATGAAAGCACATCTACTAGGTTTTAATGCGGAAGAAAGGAGAGGTAATATAACACAATAGAGCAGAGAGATGGCTGTAATTAGACGCACATGCAGCGCATGGCCCTGTGCCTCCTGAAGACTACAGTTCATGGCTAAGAATGTGAGGCTAAAGCTGTCAGAGCATTTTTTTTACAGTACGTATTAACCCTAAAGTGCAAGTATTAATGAATTTTAAGGTAATGAGTTTAGCTAGACACCAATGCTTAAAAGAAAATTCAAACAATGCACAACTAAAGGCAATGGATGTGTACTTAAAAAAGAAAAAAATCCAAATCTATACTGAGAGTGAGTGATGACATGGCGCCACATCAAAACTATAATTCTGGCCTTATATTAACAAAGTTGTCAACTTCAAGTGCACAAAGTAATAAAGATAGCACTGCATTGCTTGCATGCAGTAGACATTGCAGGCATTAGCATAAACTGTCTTATTTTACTCACTGTCCAGTTTCTCTTGCAGATTAACTACATAAGGACCACACACTTGCAATGATTTGGCCAAGCATTCAGGTCTGTGTGTTTGAGTGTTCTTACCTCTTTCTCTTGCTATCACTTTCTACATTTTCCTAATTCCCATTATCTTTCTCGTATTTTCTTGTAAGATCTTCTTTTCCCTCTCCTCTGTTTCTCACTGACCCCCAGTCTGGCTCTGTTAGATGTAGTCCAGGTCATAATGGATGCTTGAAATATCACAGGATGCCCAAGGCTTACACATTTCCTTTCATGCTGCAGGTACAGATAGAGTGCAGAGGCACAGAGTGTCTTCTCCTCCTCCAGGCTGATCTGGTCTTCTACAGGGCTGTAGTCAACTCTATTAGCCTCTATTTCTGCTGTCACATGCAGATCACAGGTTAATTAGTTCTTAATCCTGTCGAGCTATTAATATATAAAATACCACACTTTCTAAAGGAATGTAATGATTTAAAATATAATGCAAGCAGACAATGTAAGCCCAAGTGGCGTTTTAGTAGTGAACAGTTATTTGTTTTGAATGAATCTTTTACATGATTGTTGTTTGAGTGAATCTGTTGAACGATTGATTTAATGACCTACTCATAATATGCAAAAATACATTTCTTAAAAGCATTGGTCAGGTAAATAAATATGACAAACAGCAGGATAAAATGTTTTATATTAAATAACTATAATATTTATCATAGTAATTTATTTAAATTACTTGCAATTTGAAAAAAGCATCTCTTTCTCTCTCTCTCTGCGCTTTACTAATTTAAGGAGTCAGATTAATGCAACGCTATCTCACGACCAATTCGTCCGAATTTGACAAAAGATTAAAAGATGGCTAATTCGTACGAATTTGTACGACCTCACTCGTACAAATTTGTACGATTTGTCTAAACCCACGTGATGGGTAGGTTTAGGGGCGGGGTCAGGGGTAGGTCATTCGTACGAATTCATACGAATTGGTAGCCTGACTTCGTCATACTCATATTCTAGTCAGAATGTGAGTCTGATATTGCTTCATAGGGCTTTGATTATGAGGCGTGTCTTAACCGAACCAGGAAAAAAAAAAACCTCTGCACTCAATTGGATAGACCTACAACCAATGAGAGCAACGCAGTAAGTCAACTACTTTGCATAGCACAGTTGTCAACTACAGAACTCAAATGCACGCACGCTGGAAGAAGTAAAATAACGAGTGTTGCTTCTTTAACTTGGCCCTCTATGAGTGCGACCAAAGGAGAAACCACAACGACCACAGGGTTTTCATTGCGTCCCTTCTTCTTAGTTACCATCGGAGCCAGCTGATAAATTAAACTTTTGCCGAATCCCATAGGAAGGACGGCAAACACATCTTTCCGATCGACAAATGCCTTGATTGCAGTTCTATGTTTGTCTTTTTAAAAATTAATGCGCTGTCGATTTCTTTTACAACGGACGCGATAGCGGAATCTCTACATCTCAGTTCTCCAGCGGCAGTCATCTGTGAGGGAAACCAGTTCAACCCAAGCGCTCTTTGATAACGTGAGGATTACGTCCCTGCAGATCGTCTGTCCATCATCGTATAAAGCCCGCCCTGGCAATTTGATTGGCCCGACGATTTCTGAACCGATCATAATTACTCCTCAATGGAGCGAGTCCAGACCGAACTTCCCGATCAAAAAATGTTGTGGGCGGGGTTCGGGCTGGCATCCAGGCTAACGAATTGGGCAACTCGTCAAATATGTACGATTTAGCAAAAATCTTACTAATTCGTCTGAGTGAGGTCGTACGAATTGTAACGAATTAGCCGTGAGATCGGATTGGATTAATATTAGAGAAGTTGGATAAATCTCCTTACAAAGAGGGTGGAGAGGAGAAAGTAGAGTACTGCAGTCAATGTGGATGTCTGTGAATCAGAAATTATATCTATTGTTTCTAAGTCAAAGAGTAAGACTTCCATTGACTGTGATGGAATAGATATGGTTATATTTAAAAAAGACAATTGACTGTGTTGTTAAACCCATTTGTCATATTTGTAATCTTTCCTTTGGAAGGGGTATTTTTCCTGATAGAATGAAGAGGGCAAACCTTATTCCATTATTTAAAGCAGGAAATAAGCAAAGCTTCAATAACTATAGACCGGTTTCATTACTTTCACAATTTTCAAAAGTATTAGAAAAACCTTTTGTTTATAAGTTGGATAGTTTTTTAGAAAAGCATCACTTGTTGAGTGACAGCCAGTATGGCTTTAGGCAAAAAAGGTCCACAGTGACTGCCTTAATGAATTAAGTTGAAGAAATAACAACAGCAATAGATGAAAAGAAATTCACAATAGGAGTGTTTATTGATTTGAAAAAGGCATTTGATTCTTTGGATCATGATATTTTACTTTCTAAATTAAATTTGTATGGAATGAGAGGAATGGCCCTTAATTTGTTGAAGTTATCTGAATAACAGAAAACAATATGTACAGTTAACGGATGTCAAATCTGAACTTATGGAAACTAAATGTGGGGTACCACAGGGTTCTATTTTGGGACCTAAACTTTTTCTTTTATATATTAATGACATTTGTGATGTTTCCAAATTGTTACAGTTTGTTTTATTTGCAGATGATACTAATTTCTTCAGCTCTGGAAATAATATACAGAAATTAGCAGAATCTATTGAACATGAAATGATAAAACTGAAGAAATGGTTTGATGTAAATAAGTTGTCATTGAATTTAGAAAAGATAAAATTTATGGTCTTTGGAAATAGGAAAATAAACGAATCTGTAGCATTATCCATAGATGGAGTTGATATTGAGAGAGTGTTTGAGTTTCGTTTCCTTGGTGTAATTATGGATGATAAACTATCATGGAAACCTCACATAGCACACATTAAAAGAAAAATTTTCCAAAATATTTTTGTTTTAAACAGAGTGAAGGAGGTATTAAATAAGGAAACAATGAAAATACTTTATAGTTCACTCATCGTACCATATTTGATTTATTGCATAGAAGTCTGGGGGAACATATATCAGACAAATATAGAACCTTTATCTATTCTACAGAAGAGAGCAATAAGAATTATTCATAGGGTTAATTATCGAGAACATACAAGCAAATTATTTGCTAAATCCAGAATATTAAAGCTAGAAGATTTGGCTAAGTTTCAAACACTAATGATATTGTTTAAAGTAAGACTTAAAATCTTACCAGAGAAAATACAACATTATTATCAGTTAGAAAAAGAGTACAGTAGGAGAAGATATAATTTTAAACATAAATTTGCACGTACAACAACAAAACAAATGTGCCCCTCAGTTATGGGAGTAAAATTGTGGAACTCATTGCATGATAATCTTAAAAGTTGTAGCAATATTGGTCAGTTTAAGTATAAGTATAAACAGAGTATATTCAGTCAGTATTAATATAGTGAGGTTTATGTTGCTTTTGGATTTGTTTGGTTTGGTTTTGTTTTGTTGTTGTTTTTTGTTTTGTGTTTTGTTTTGTTTTTTCTTTATATATTGGGTCTAATAATATCGGTTAGTATAAGTAGAGATGTAAACAGAGTAAATTCGGTTAGTATTAATATGGTGAGATCCATTTTTTTTTTTTTTTTTTTTTTTTTTTTTTTTTTCTATATGTATTGGATTATTTGTTGTTTTGCTGTCTGGGCATTGCCTGATTTATTATACTGCATGAATGATGTTATTTAAACCAACATTGTTTTTTTGTCAGTGAAATTTTGTCTGTAAGCTGCTTAAGAAAGGTTATTTTGTTTTTTGGAATAGGGGACAGATATTATAAGATTTTATCTTCTTTCTGCTCCCTTTTGCACATGGGAATTTAAATTATCTAAAGAAGAAAATTAAATGTTTTGTGTTTTACCATGGAGCAATAAAATAAATGAAATTAAATGAAAATTAAATAAATAATTGAATTATGCGTGCCATTCGGTAACTGCTTTTTGTTCTGTTATTGGTTTAAAATTGCATGTAAGCCTTACAGACTGTATAAGGAAGATGGCGAATCAGTGACTTTTATATTAAAGTAGTTCTCAGTTAATGTCAGCAGATATTCTGTCAACTAGACAATCCCCTGTGAAGGCCTCGTAGACATGACAGCATATCCTCAAAGACCACAAGAACCAGACAAGTCCTTTGCACAGACCTATAACCGGCTTCGTCTCCAGACAGATGAATCCGATCTTCAAGCAAAAGGATCTGGATGAAATATTTGAATGCTTCCGATCCACAATCTGATTTCTGACATATTCACACTAGGGGTTGAACGACTTCAGATTTTTTGAAGTCAACTGTTATGACATCAAAGTCGAGTCGACGTTGACTAGTCGATGACGTCATTCATAAAAAACAAAAGAGATGGGACTGCGTTGCAACATGCCACAATTTGCAAGTAATTAACGGAAAATTATACAGATGCTGACAGACAGCTCATAATGGGGCCGTTTACACCTGGTCACTTCATGCGTTTTTACTGATCTGATTTATCAAAACGATTCCATTTAGCCTACACCTGGTCACATAAATATGTTTTCGCAAAACAGATGAAGTGGCCTGGTGTAATCAGCCCGCAGTTACATCATCATTTAGGATGAAAAGAAAAGGAAAAAAAAGCTATAAATTCACATCTGCGCCTTAGTGATGCGCAGATCCAAGTAATTCAAAATAATATTCCAATTAATTACGGGTGGATTAGCTACATCATTAATATGTTCAAATAAATAAATGAAAAAAAAAAATGTTTTAATGATTTTAATAAAGATACTGAACTCTCATTTCCGGTAAAACAGTGAGCGTGCGTCATGCTCAATGCGACTAGTCGACGTCAAGCTTAAAGCGTCGCGGTATTTCATTAAGGTCGACTAATCGACTAATCGACTAGTCGGTTCAACCCCTAATTCACACCATATTTGTTCGTTGGCCAGAGGAAAACTGGCCCTCCGACTGAGCCTGGTTTCTCCCAAGGTTTTATTCTCCATTCTGTCACCTGATGGAGTTTGGGTTCCTTGCTATTGTCGCCTCAGGCTTGCTTAGTCGGGGACACTTAATATTCAATAATATTATTGATTTGCCTGCACTGACACTATTGGGTGAGAACGTCTCAGGTTACGACCGTAACCTATGTTCCCTGAGAACAGGGAATGAGACACTGCATCAGAACACCTCCGCGTGAACCGGTGTCTGAAACGCTTATCTAATCACGACAATCCTATTGGCCGGCGACAGCCTATGATATCATCACTAGTGCGACCCGGAAGTATATAAGGGGAGCCTGGGGAACATGTCAACAACTTATCGTCTAAAGGGGACTGTTCAGCAGGCATCCCCGAGGCATGGCGAAAAGACGCAGTGTCTCATTCCCTGTTCTCAGGGAACATAGGTTACAGTCGTAACCTGAGACGTTCCCTTTTGAAAGGGAACTCGCACTGCGTCAGAACGCTATGGGGAACGATCTACCCACACTGCCATGCTGAGGGGAGTTCATGCCAAATTTTGGCTGTGACAAAAAACCTAAAAAAAACAGCAGTTTCACTGAAATGCCAAAAACACTCCCCCTTCGGGTCACATACACATACTGTGATACTGTCAGTCACAGTATTCCCTACAGCTGGAAGCTGCCCAAGCTATAAGCCTTAAAGAGGCATCCGAAGGCCTACCAAGGCTGCTCAAGGATTTGGAACCAACAACTTCGTTGGAAGGGGTTCCGTTAAGGGAATATGGCCAGAAAGGAGTCCCGTCTAGTCACTTTCTGAGGGGGACATGAAGTCAACCCCACATGCCACCAGGGAGGCTGACCTGGTCTAATTTAAAGGCACACTATGCAAGAATTGTACCTTAATATAACAGCTTCAAAGTAATTTCGGTGGTAAACAAACTCACAGTAGGGCGAATCATCCTGGTAGTAAAGCTTGGGGGGGACGCCGCTGTAAAAACCAGCAATGCAAGTTTGAGAGGAGCGCCCCCGACAAATCTCGCGAGAATAACGACATGCTTTACGGCAACGACGTCACACACATCAACAACAATATATGAAGCACGAAGACAGAGCCCGAAGACACTTGCGTGCATTTCAGACGTGATACTTTTTTACCTCATCCTGTCTATGTCAGATGGTAGTTGAGGCTACCAGGGTTCTACTCACCGTGTTCTCCTGCATTCCACTCCTGTACCCATGCAGTGGTTTCCTGAGATTTTCCCGGAGGAATTTCTACCTGTTCCTGCATATGTGTCTGCCCACTGCGTCCCTGTTTTTCCGAGCCTGAGTCTTCTTCTGCCTGCTTCCATTTTGACCCACACGGCTATCTACTATTGTGCTCAATAAATTACTGTTTACTCGCAACAGAATCCTTTGACTATTTCCTTCAGAGTTGTGACAGTCCCACTCGGTCGGGCTTTCACTAGTTGGCGCGAGCTAAAAAGCAGCACTGGATGCAACAGCGATGCTGACCTGGCTATCTTGTTGATAGACTAGTAAATAAATCTCTTATTTCTAAACTTGTTTGCGTTCTATGTTGTTGCGCTTGCTTGTAGTATGTCATTTTTTTACGATGCTGTTCATTCATCCATTGTTGATAATTAGACCTGTCCAGTAATTTCCACATTATGTCTAGCTAGCTATTTACGACAGTGCAAGTATTCCACAGCGACTATAGGGGTCGCTGTTTGACAAAAACACAATTTCTGCATGGTGTGGCTTTAATGACCTAGTCTTGCCAACAACCTGTCTGTTTCCTAAACAGAGTCTCTAACATATTTTGCCTCACTTGTGGAGGCATCCGATAGGGAGGACTGCAGATAGTGGCAGTGATCGCTCACAGATCGGATCATAGAGACAGCATCCTGGAGAGTAGAACTCAGCATAGCACTTTCTAACCCTTGCAAATGAGGGGAGTAACTCTACCCAATCCTGGATCTACACAGTGCTTTAAAGCCGTGTGGAGGCTGGGCACTCTGAAAGGGACCCTAATAGGCTCTAGGGCTGATCTAACAGGGAGGCCTCGTGAGTGTCCTTCGACCTTCCGACCAGCAGAGGTGGAAAGTAACGAATTACATTTACTCGCGTTACGTAATCAAGTAGTTTTTTTGTGTACTTCTACTTTTTTAAGTAGTTTTTAAAATCTGTACTTTTACTTTTACTTAAGTACGTTTTGTTTGAAGTATTGTACTTCGCTACATTTGAAATCATATCCGTTACTGAGTAAATAATAATAATACAAGGGAGAAAAAAAAAATCACACTCCGGAAACTACTGCATTGGTTGAAGGGCGGGAGAACAAACGCGCAAGAAAGGTGACGCAGACCCAGCTGAGCTGAAAGCGCCCTCGAATTCTTATGAAGCGAATTATGGCCAGTATGAAAATACTTTGTAGGAAAAAAGCGTGGTTGTCCTCGAGGATAGATATCCAATTTGCAAAAAAATTGGACGCAAAGTGGCTGCAAAAGGAGGACACATAGGACACCATCCCTCCTGCAGATAAAGGTATGTCCCGATTATAACTTAAGGCCGAATGACTTACGTGATGCAGAGGGAATCCCGGAATCCAGTCATGAAAATGGAATTATTCACATAACGCAGATGTCACGTAAAACACGCAAAATCATGGATGGATGAATACATGGAAAGTAGAACTGTGCAATAAATCCAATGCGACATGGTCTGTGAATATTTAAGCACAAAAAATACTGCATGTAAATATAACCCTATTTGTTCCGCTTTTGTCTACTACATACTCAAGTACGCGTGACGTTCATGGTGTTTTCAGCGTCTCACAAACAATTTGAGGATATGAATACATGAACATTTCCAGAGCTGCTCTGAGAGAACGCCTTATGAGCATTTTCATAATTTTATTTGAGAAAAACAAAACCATTGTCAAATACATTTTGAAACACTTTTTTTTACACTTTTGGTCTTCACTACAACCCGTCAAAATAAAAGTTTGGTTTTACTAGGAGAAATTATGACAGAAATATATTACTATTGTAGGCATACAATAGAACTTAGCCTACTTCTCAAAATAATAATAATAACAACAATAATAATACATTTTATTTAAATATTATTTAAAGGAATATATTTTTTGTCCATGGTTTAATTTAGTAAGTCTGTTTTTGCAGCGCTTCCTCAAAAAATAAAAGGACACAAGTTTAAATTTACATTTGATTACCACCGTTTTTGATAATATATTTGGATTAAATCATAAAAAGAAACATTAATTTTCTGAATAAAATACATTTCATAGGACAATGTTGTTCTTAAACATGTTAATAAATAATTAATGTTAAAAATAAGTTGTTAATCTAATTCATTATCAATTATTAGACATGTTTTATTGAAATTTTAATAAACAAAACAAACAAATGGTTTCAAGTTTGTTATGATTAAAAGCATTTGTTCAACCAAAAAACCCATTTCATTAATTTAACTGTCATTTTAACTGATGATAATAATAATAATAATAATAACCATAATTTAGTAATACAGTTTATTTAATAATTGATTAATACTGTAAACCGTGATATTTTCTGAGACGTTATCATACTGTGAAAATCTCATAACATTACAACCCTACATGGGAGAGTCCCCCACCCCCGCTGTTAAAAAAAGTAACTCAGTAACTTTTACTCTGAGTAAATTTTAAATGAGTTACTTTTTACTTTTACTTGAGTAGATTTTTAGACCGGTAATTTTACTTGTACTTAAGTAAAATTTCATGGAATTAGTAGTACTTTTACTTGAGTAGAATATTTTATTACTCTTTCCACCTCTGCCGACCAGTCTTAGGAAGCTAAGTATTCATACAGAACGATCCTCAGATAGATTCTGAAAAACTATACTTAAAACCTGATAAGTATTGACCAGGCTCTGGGCTAGGTTTTGCCTTTGCAATGCTAAGCATCCAACTCGTTGGGGATCCGCCTTCAAGAGGGCCTGTCAAGGCCTAACTACTTGATAGCGGAACTGTTAGCAGAGCTAGCCACAGAAGTCAGGTGATCTCTCAGACATCTCTGTGGGCCTGGTTATATTTATTTATTTTACATTGCCAACAGGCAGTGTACTCAGCAAAAGCGCTATTGACCCTTTAAAGCAATGGGAGTACAATCTTACGCTACCGGATTATCGAGAAGGCCTACTGTAAGGCCTACAGTTTCGAATTTCACGGACCAAGTTCGTGAAAATTGGTCACGAAAGCGTCGTAATGTACAAGATGCAAACGTGTCAAAGCGTCGTAATGTACATGAGTCTGTACTTGTAGTGTGTACTACAAGTACAGACTAGTGTGTACTACAAGTGTCAAAGCGTCGTAATGTACATGAGTCTGTACTTGTAGTGTGTACTACAAGTAAAGACTACAAGTACTGTACTGAAACTGATGTGTTTTATCAAGTTGATGTGGGCTTTGACACGTTTGCATCTTGCTTCAGATTATTTGCGTTTGAATAGCACGTGCTCTCCGTGGGCGTGATCACATTAGCACTTAATGAGCTATAATGAGATGAAATGAGAACGACTGACATCTCTCTCTTTTCATACAGATTACATAAACTGAGAATATTTGTTTTTTATATAAATTACTAAATTTATTAGAAGAGAATTCAAGCTTTATGCCTGTGTGCCTGTATGCCTGTTTGACTAAGTATTCGCTGAGTTACAGTTCCTTTTCGGACGGGTTTCAGAATGGACATCACATTGAGAGAGATGGCAGAACGCACATCATGTTTATTTTTCTTTATTTGGCAAAAAAGCAAACACTTTGTTTTTATTGTTAGTATACACAAAAAATAGACACTTAACATGATCAAATGATGTATAACACTTATATGTAAGATCAAAATCAACAGAGTATTTTGAGTCTCTTTTGCATTGATAAGAACAAAAGCGAGCTAGTCACGCCGGCGTGACCGCCAACCCCAGGGGGTTAAGGCAAGGGGAGTACAATCTTACGCTACTGGACTATCAAGGAGGCCTACTGTAAGGCCTACACCTTCGAATGTCACGGGCATCAGCCCAGGCAGTGCTTCGGCTCTAAGGGAGCATACTCAACCATTCCAATTGGGAAGGAGTATGTAATCTGTCTAAGTACCTGAGCCTGGGTGGTGAAGGGTGATATCATACGAGCTATGGGTAGTAAAGTACTACCCATAGTAATAAAGTAATAAAGACCCTAAAAAGGGGAGTACTATCAGCATGACTCTGAGGAATGTATCAGGGTCGAGGCCTATTATCTTTATTTTTTACAAGACAGGTTTTACATTCTCTACTAAACCCAAGGAAATGGAGGCGAAAATAAGTGGCCAACGACATTCAACCTAATGACTTGAATTATTTTATTCAAGGGGCTCAGTGGAAAATGTTTTCAATTTTAAGGCCTAACTGGATAAACTAGCCACAATACTCAGCTCTAAAGGGGAGGAGGCCTGAGCATACTGCTTCTTACTTTCTAGAGAGAAAACAACACCCATGAGATATCTGCATGGGAGGCTTTTTGAAGATAGCCTGCTACCTATGTATGTTGCTATCTACCCTGTAACACCACTAGCATTTTTATGCCTAGTGCAAAAGGCGGGCCTTGGCTAGACGACTCTTAAAGTAAGAGGAGGCCAGTACTAGGAACAACCAGATTTACAGGAATAAATAGCTCTAAGGAACCTACACTCAGATACTGAGAGGCTCGAGGTGAGAATGCTTAGTAAACTGGCACCAATTTCCTAGTTGTTGGCGCAGCCATTTTCGTGAATTATAACCGGTTATTTTAGTAAATTATACGGAGGAAAAACACACAGACATCACTCGGCATTCTGTTGGACCGGAACATTCTTTTTATTAGCATATACCCATTTATGGATAGCAGATCACATACACGTGACACACGTGAGCAGTATGAGGGCACACATCACAAACTTTAACACCCCCACTTGTTCTCATACTGTGTAGATTACCATTATAACAACATAACACATGAACAGTCTTGTATTTCTCTGGTGATGCATTTACATGCCAAACATAAGACTTTTGAACTTTTCAAGTTTAAACTTTGTTACTGGTTTAGTCATAACATCAGCCACCATTTCTTCAGTGGGGCAATACTCAATTGTCACTTTACCATCACTGAGTGCTGATCGAATGAAATGATACTTTATATCTACATGCTTGCATCTTTGTCGACACACTGGGTTCTTTGACAGAGCAATGGCACCTTGATTATCTTCAAAGATTTGTACTGGCTCAAACAGACAACCATTTTCCATGTCATTCAACAACTGTACCAGATACATGCTTTCCTGTGTGGCTGCTGCCAGTGCCATGTACTCAGCTTCACATGTAGACAAAGCAACTGTGGACTGTTTCTTTGACTTCCAGGAAATTAAAGGACCATTTTGAGTAAGACTAAAACAGTATCCTGTCGTACTCCGCCTGTCATTTAGATCTGATGCCCAATCAGCATCACTGTATGCCACAAGTTTGAGATTTTCCTCTCTTTTCTTGTAACATAGTTCATAATCAATTGTACCTTTCAAGTACCTCATCACATGTTTCACTGTAGACCAGTGTTGTTCATTTGGATCAGACAGATATTGCGACAATTTACTGACAATCCAACTTAGATCAGGTCTGGTACATGTCATCAGATAGATCAAACTACCCACTGCCTCACGATACCTTTTAGGATCAACAGGATCATCATCACTGTTGTAGTCAAGTTTTTGCTCACATGGTGTTGACCTGGGTTTACAGTCTGACATATTGAATCTCTCTAGTACCTTTAAAATGTACCTTTTCTGACTCATTTTCACGTACCCTTCATTCTGATGAAAATCAATTCCTAGAAAATATTTTAGTTTTCCCAGATCTTTCATTTTGAATCTCGCTGTCAGCATCTTTTTCACACAATTCAGTGAATCATTGTTACTAGCAGCAATGATCAGATCATCAACCCAGATTACAACAATCACTCTCTCTTTTCCAGTTTGTTTGCTGTACACACAGTGGTCAGCTGAATTCTGAACAAAATCGTTTTCACTGAGGTAGTCGTGCAATATTTTGTTCCAATTTCTACCTGACTGTTTTAACCCATACAGTGACTTGTTCAGTTTACAGACTAGTTTCTCACCTATATCTGACTTCACTTCAAATCCTTCTGGCTGTTCCATGTAAATCTCACAGTCAATTGGAGCATGCAAATAGGCCGTTTTTACATCCATCTGGTGAAGTTCAAGATCATATTGTGCTGCCATTTGCATTAAGGCACGTACTGAAGTGATATTTGCTGTTGGTGAGAAAGTCTCTTTATAATCCACCCCCATCACTTGACTATAGCCTTTTGCAACATATCTGGCCTTGTATGTCTCAGTCTCATCTGCATTGTTTTTGACGGTATAGACCCATCTACCCCCCACTGCATGTTTACCCTCAGGTAGCGTAGTTAGAGTAAATGTGTCATTTTCCTCAAGGGAATTAATTTCCTCTTTCATGGCCCTAGCCCACATCTGTGACTCACTTGAACTCATAGCATCCTTGAATGTTTGTGGTACACCACACACTCTGTAACAGAAGTCCACATTAGTCAGAATATGATCATCACATTCCACATCAGAAACATAATCAGACAAATATTGAGGAGGTCTCCTGTTTCTCTGAGGATAACGCATACTGTGATCAACTACCTCTGTCTGAGCGCATTGCTGATTTTCAGTCTCATTTTGAGATTTATGAGTCTCTTCTGGGATCCGATCAGTCACATTTTCTTTTGACTGGGAGGATACATATCTTTCCCCATGGAAATCATCATCTGACATTGAAATGTCAGTCTGTGTTTGGTGTTCAGTAACACACTTTGTTACAAATCTCACAAGCCTGTGCTTGAGAACTTTTCCTGTGTCTGGATAATAGACCAGGTATGCAGGGCTGTTTTTGTCATACCCTACAAAGATCCCTTTTTCACATCGTGCATCTAACTTCTTTTTGTCCTGCTTATATGCATAACATGCTGAACCAAAAACTCTCATTTTTGAAAGATCGGGTTTTCTCCCTGTCAGTGCATAGTATGGGGTTTGCCGTATTCTGCCATTGTAGCACCTGTTGCGAATTACTGCAGCAGTCATTACGGCATATGTCCACAACATCTTGGGTAGATTGCTCTCTAAGAGCATACATCTTGCCATTTCAAATAGCGTTCTCCAATTTCTCTCAGCAGTCCCATTTTGATGGGGTGAGTAAGGTGCTGAGGTCTCATGTCGAATACAGTTCTTACTTAATAGAGACTGAAACTCTTTTGCCATAAATTCTGTGCCGTTGTCTGATCTAACACACTTTATAGTCCCATAAGGGGCTGTATCTGCGATAAATTTTTCAGTAGCTTTCACAGTGTCACTCTTAGCTTTTAGAAAATACACAAACACTGAACCTGAGTAGTCATCAGTAAATGCAAGTGCATACTTGAAACCGTCTTTAGCTACTGGGTCAATAGGACCAGCTAGATCTGTGTGCACTAGTTCAAGTGCAGCCTTAGCTCGTGTGTCAGGTTCCCTGTTTCTACCCTGAACAAATTTACCTTGTGTGCAAACCTCACAGTTTAGGTTAGATTTATCAATCTTACTCTTTCCCTTGATCTTCATTCCCTCAACTACATCTTGCAATTTGGAAACATCATCATAATTGCAGTGGCCGAGAATCTGATGCCAGGTTTGAATGTCATAACATCCGTTACAACTATCATTGTCCTCGTTGACAGTGTTCAGATAGTACAGTCTGTTGTATTCTTGAATGTGAAATTTCGTACCACTCTTGTGAATGAGTTCATCACGTCCTTGTTGAAAGTTGATCGAGGCTCCATTCGTCGTTGCAGCTTTAACAGAGAAGATGTCCTGCGGGTACGATGGGATGTACAACGCGCTCCTCAGCGTCGTCTTCACCTGTTGTCCCTCTTTGTCAATCAGACACAGCTCCGCATCTCCTCTTTTCAGCGCCACTCCACTCGCTCTGGTCCCGTCAGCCAACTCAATGTAGTGTTTCTCCGGCTGGAATTTGTCATCGAACTTTTTGAATTTTTCAATGTCTGTAATAATGTGCGATGTCGCACCAGTGTCAACCATTAGTCCCTTTCGTTGCACACTGTAGAATTGGCAGTCACTCGCTCTAAAGACAAATGTGTGTTCGTCGTTGTCCTCTTTGTCAGCGGCTTGTTTAACATTGTCTCTCTTTTTGCGTCTGCAATTTTCATCTTTGTGCGTCGAGCTCTTACAGTAATTGCACCACAGTCTTTTGTGACTTTGGTTCGGGCAAGCACGGGCTTTGTGTCCCTTTTGACCGCAGTTATAGCACGTAAAGTCCGAGTCTGCTGACGTTAGCCGTTCTCTTCCCCTCTGTTGCGGAGCTGAGGCACTCGCTCTCATCACGTTATCATCACTCGCGCTGGTGTGAAACTTTTCAGTACTTTCAAAACTTCTCAGCTTGGTTTTGAACTCTCCAAACGTTATGTTTTCATCACTTTGTGTGATATGGATGGCGAACGGTTTAAACGAGTCTGGCAAACCTTTCAAAATCATCGCAATTAACAGTCCATCACTGAGACTCTCTTCGGCATTTCTCAGAGCTGTGATTGCGGTTTCTGCTCGAATAATATAATCCGTGACGCTCTCATTTGCCATTTTCTGCAGCGACGTTAACTCTGTGTACAGGCTGATTATTCGCGGTTTTCCTTTACCAGCATAATAACCTCTCAAAATCTGTAGAGCTTTCCTACCGTCGTCCGCTGCATCTCTCATTACAAGAGACAAACTTTTGTCATCCAAGTATTGAATAAGCTCAGCATATGCTTCCTCGTTTTTATCGTCTTCATCCTCTTCATCACTCGCGGGAGGCTCTGATAAAATGGTTTCCTTTAGGCCTTGCAAACGCAGGTGGCCTAGAAATTTTGTCTCCCAAAGTTCGTAACTCTTTTCATCTCCGTCGAAATACAATCTGCTCCATCGGTTACCTACTTCTCTCCTGGGCCCATAACCTGTTGGCGCAGCCATTTTCGTGAATTATAACCGGTTATTTTAGTAAATTATACGGAGGAAAAACACACAGACATCACTCGGCATTCTGTTGGACCGGAACATTCTTTTTATTAGCATATACCCATTTATGGATAGCAGATCACATACACGTGACACACGTGAGCAGTATGAGGGCACACATCACAAACTTTAACACTAGTTACTAAGCCTAAGCCAGAAATCGAGGCGGCCCCGTGTGGGCCGACACACGAATATAGAGTGACTGAAGTTCAGAGCTATAATCTCAACAACTCTCTAAAATGAGAGCAGAACTGCTGCTCTATTATAAGGTGGCTATGAAGGTGGCCCAAAGAGGGCCAATGCTTGACTTTGGCCTCAGTAGAATAAATCCCGATAGGGAGGAAGCCATCTCACACAAAAAATGTCTGTTAGGTGTTCGGATGAACGGTGGCCTCACTAGAGAATTTTCCATACAACCAACCTGTTCACTACTACAGATTGGCACTACCCGTTATATAAGCCTGACGACTCTAACATAAAAGGAGGCCTATGGTAAGGGTATGCATAGCCTACCTATATACGGGAACTTCAGGGCCCTAATTTCACCATCCTATGAAAACCATATTTAACACCCCCTTAATACTTCCTAACAGGGAACCGTGGCCTTACTAACAATTCAACCTTACTAAAAACTCACGTAAAGGGAGAAGACCTACAGAGCTCAACCTGCTGCCCATAAAGTGATGGCCTAAACGACATTCACAAAATGGAGGCCAATCACCATAAGAGCACGAAAGAGCGCACTTACTACCAAACCCGACGCCAGACATACAGAAGGGTTCCAAATTGAAGGAAGAACTCAAAATAGGTCCAGCCTCAGGCTAATGCAAGAAGCGCTTGGGGTGAGAGATTTAAATGCTTCAAATCTGTCAGCAGATCAGCCTGGTATGCTAGCAACACCGTTATTGTGTGCAAGGCATCACCAGCCAGACCCGCCGCCATGTATGCCCTGCCATTTAAGCGTGCTATCATATTTTAGTGGCTTAAGAGGCAGTGGCTTTGAGCACTTAGTGTCGATCCCTCTCCAGCCATGAGATAGTTTGTGAACATCTCGTCAATTGGGGCATCAACACATACCCGTGTTCACGCATCCCCTCAACATCAGCGTTGTTCACTGATGGTGATGAATGCGCGCTGTATACGGGTTCTTCCATGCCTTCCCGATCTCATTGTGTAGATCCGGCAGAAATGGAAGGCTCACGAGAGCTGGAGCTTTATGGCTGGAAAGAAACCATTCGTCAAGTCTGTCACGAGCTCCAACAACAGCAGAAGCCTCGTTGAAACGTGTTCCATAACACTCAACAGCTTAACATACGCGGTGCAGGGTGGCTGTGAGGGTTTGGGTTGTATATCCTCTTCACACTCATCAGCCATCTCCTGCTCTCTTGGGCTGATCGTTTTTATACACAGCAGAGCACTCGCTGCTGGATCAGAGGATGTTAGTGACAACACATCCTCATCCTGCAGGTCACACTCGTGAGTCTCTGAAGGGCTTGAAAGATTAACAACTCTCTCAACCTCCTCAGCGAGCTCCCTCTGAAAAACCCTACAATTCCAGTCTCTGCTCTGCCTCAGCCCGAGCGGGACCTGAATCGTCTGGCATAGATGTCTGTCCCTCTTCCATCGAGAAGAGAGCAGACGAGAGTGGAGTTTTCTCAAGGGAAAAAACTCACCGTGGCACAAGCAGATCCCTCAGGAACTGATCGTGCATGCTCAGAGCCCAAACAATAAACACACAAGTTGTGTGTCATCAAGTATCAATATCTTAGACACAGAAACACACACTTCTTGAAGCGTTTTTCACAAGCCATGATTACC
Source organism: Rhinichthys klamathensis goyatoka (assembly GCF_029890125.1). Taxonomy (NCBI): domain Eukaryota; kingdom Metazoa; phylum Chordata; class Actinopteri; order Cypriniformes; family Leuciscidae; genus Rhinichthys; species Rhinichthys klamathensis. The sequence goes on from NW_026606632.1 coordinate 2,277,914, forward strand.
TTTTTGGAGTTTTCAGGTTGAAGCGTACAAACAAAACAGTCCCTGAAGACAAAAAAGCTGTTGACATGTTCTCCAGGCTATCCCTTATATACTTTCGAGTCGCACTAGTGATGATTGTAACGAGGTTAGTTTTTGTGGGAAGAAGGAGGCGGGAACCGGCCACACAAAACAGAAATAAAACATCACATAATATCAGGCCTGTTCCTCTCTCGATCTCCGCTGTCGTCGCTCCTTCTTTTATGCTTCCACTCCTCCGTGAGAGATATGAGACCGGTGCGTCGCGCAGGTGTCGCTCATTAGTAATCATGCCACCGGCCTCGCGCCGTCCTCCCACTGCCCTCTACCTCATCCTGCTCGCCACAATGATGTCATAGGCTGTCGCCGATCAATAGGATTGCCGTAATTAAATAAGCATTTCAGACACCGGTTCACGCGGAGGCGTTCCCCATAGTGTTCTGACGCAATGAAAGTTCCCTTTCGAAAGGGAACTGATTTATTTTTGAGCTGCTGTACAGCCGAAATGAACTCTGTTTGCATCATTGAATTATATTCCTGTTACCACTGAAAAGCTGCTTTGAAACAGTCTGTATTGTATAAAGCGCTAAATAAATAAAGGTGACTTGACTACACACAAGAGCATTTTAGGGATGAAAAACTAAAAAATGTCTTCAGTTAAAACGTCTGAAATATGTTTTTGATATAAGCTGGATAACTGACTATGGACCATTAATTGAATTGAAAATTAACACCCCAGGTGTAATAGCAATGACACAAAGAAGAGTTACTACCGTGTGGTGTACAGTAATTTTCAGTGATCCATCATCAGTTATTCCTTGTGTAGTAGATGTTGTAGTAGTGACCAATTCTTTTTGGAGATTCTAATCTATTTTCCATCACAATGAGAAGAAAACTGGCCAACCAATAGGATTCGTGCTGTTGGTCACAAGCCTAGAGCCGCTGCTTGTTCGACTTCATGCAGCGCTGCGCAAACCGATCGCCAACTGACTTGAAGCAGTGCATGCTGGTTAGAAATGCTGTCCGACTTGAGACCGCGCCGACGCTACATCACAGTGATGTATGACATCAAAGTACCGCAATAGCGATTCGAGAGCAGGCAGCTGACTTCTCAAGAGCGGCTCCACAAGCTCTGATGATGACAAAGCCTAGTTAGTCAAAACTAACTTTAGCTGGACAATAACTTTAACCCTCTGGGGACCAGAGTGTTTTTGGGGCCCTTTGGATGTTTTGACATGCTCTGACATTTGTGCTTTTTTCAGTTGCTTATAAACATATTAATGGCACAGGTGAAATTAAACTCTATTTAGCACAAACAGGTCTACCATAATGTGTGAGCAACATGTATGTACATGTTTGTATTTTTGAGAGAATATTGTTTATGCGTGGTTATTGAAAAAACTAAAAAATAAAGTTTTTGAAATAAGGACACAAAAAACATACTAAATATGAGTCCACAAGACTTTTGACTAATGTACGTTGTTGCCTAGAGTTTTTGCTTCAAAATGATCTGAAAATCATCCTTCCTAATCATTCACATAAAACAATAGATTGTTTTAAATTGTGAAAAACATTTTTTTGTTTGCCAAGGCAATATGCGGATGGGCGGAACGGCCCAACCCCTATCATGAATAATTAAGTGGTTCTCAGACAGTGACCCTGCATAATAATGAGCCTTTCATTCAGGGGTGTCACACAAGAAAGAATGTAAGGACAATATATATATATATATATATATATATATATATTGTCATTGCATTCTTTCTTGTATATATATATATAGCCTACATGTATATATATATATATATATATATATTTTGTCATTGCATTCTTTCTTGTATATATATATAACCTACATGTGTATATATATATATATACACACACACACACACACACACACAAACACACATATATATATATATATATATACAAACAATCAAAATATAAATGAAAGGCAGAATCACATTTTTATTCATACCTGGAAACAAATCCTGGTCAAATGCTATATGGGCCATTCTACAGAATTGGTTCAAAGTTACAGTTGGAAACATCTTGAAAAGAAAATAGTCTTTTCCCATAAATGTCTTATAAAGTATTATTTTTTAAAGTAGACCAATACAATAAAAATAAACCAGTCGCATTTCAAAGTCGCTCGCGAAATGACCGCCAGGTGGCGCAAAGGGACATTTATCAAAACGTAAGTGGGGCTAATGTCAATTAACAACAGTAAGGATGAAATTCTACAAGTTATGGTAATTTACAAATAAGCCTACAACAAACATTTATTTTTAAACAAATATTTTTAAATATGCAACATGCACGTTTAAACAACAAACAATACAATCTGAACCAGCGCTCCTGTATTGAGACATGCAGCGCGTTTCAGTTACGATCCTGGTTCCAGTGGCCTTAATACATTCACGGCTTTTTAAAATGTCACAAAGCGTTTTGAGATGGTTTTGAATGAAATATTGAAGTTTATAATTAGGGTATTTTGGCACACCACGCCGAGTGGCTATGCATTATTCTAAAATCTGGCTTTATTCTGGCATGTTGAATTAGAGTTTGACAAACGCGGCGGCGCGTTCATTTGGATTTATTTTTCTCATAACAGCTAAAAGAACTTACTGCGTAATTGTTGGTCATACAGATAAGATATCATCTTTTAAAACTGTAAAAGGTCTACTTTTATTCATGTAGGTAGGCTAAAGTAGGCCTACACTCACACAGGCTAACGACAAAACGTTTTCTCGCTCATGTGAGAAACAAACGTTTGGGCATTTCTCAGTGAGGAAATTAATAGCCGAGCGGTAGAACTTACGATTCATCATCAAGATGACACGGGTTCAAATCCCGATCAAACATGGTCTACTGCAAATTTTATATTTATTAATGCAGAGAGATTTGTCTAGCTCTAAAACTCTGTTACGCCATACAGTTTTTTGGTTATATTTATAAAATAAAATTACCATGCATTTCCATTTTACACTAGGAACAATAGTATCGAACACAACGACGTTGCATCTGTACCAATCGTACGAGGCTACCAATCGTAATTTCAAAAGCAGTTCTGTAAAAAAAGTAATTTTACATATATAGCCTATATATATATATTTTTTTTTATTAGGCCTATTATTATTATTATTATTTTGATTCCCTACAACCTAGAGTTTTTAAAAACATGGTTTTAAGTAAAGTGTGATTTGCCAGAGGGGACGGGGATTTCCTTCTGGTCTAAACATCCCTGCTTCTGCTGAATTATTTGAATCCCCACACCCCTCCCTCCACAGTAATCAATGCTATAGGCTACTTCACCAATAGACCATATCAAATATAAAATAGAGATATGCAACAAGCACGTTTAAACAACGACAAACAATAAAATCAAAACCAGCGTTTCAGTTGTTCATTAGTTCAAGTGGCCTTAATGCATGCACGGCTTTTCAAAATTTTACAAAGCGTGTTGAGATTATTTTGAATGAAATATTGAAGTTTATAATTAAGTGTTTTGGCAGACCACGCCGAGTGGCCCTATGCATTTTTCTAAAGTCGGGTTTTATTCGAACTTTTGCTAACGACAAAAACAGTTTATCTGTCGTCTCTGTCTCCGGGAACTGCGCGTCACAAAAATGAACCGAAAGCCACTTCAGCTCAGTCACTATAAGAAATCGGCTCTGTCTCAAGCCTTTAAATGTCTAAATATTCTGGCTAATAAATGTTATCTGATTATGTAATCCATATGAAAACGAGAGGTACAGAGGATGTACTCAAACATGTAGCCTGTAAGCGCTTCCCAATGAGAAAATGACAAGGGTGAAAATCTCGCTCTAATTAAATGTAGCAGGCTAAATCGCCCTGAATTAAAATGTAAAAACAGATCAAATAATGTATTTGTCGAAATGTTGCGATATTGTTTCATTTAAGTTCATAATTATTCAATACATGTTATTTAATTTAGCAGCATTACCACAAAGCACCGTGGTTCGATATTTATTTGAATAAAAAAATAAAAAATAAAAAACTTAATTCACAAATTGCATGCCTGGTTGAAAGGATCCAAAGATCCATGTAGACTTTAATATTGAGTTGAACATTTTGTTCATGAAAACAAATTAACATGCGTTTTTTTCAGATTATATTTAGTTTTGCTTGGAAAAAGCTGGCCCAAACCAGTTTTATTTCATCAATTACTGAAATAATGAAATATTTAGTAATAAACTTTTATGATAGAAATATCACTAGGCTACATGTAACTAAATCATTTAATTCCTTCATTATCAACACTGTCTAGAATAGCGATTTAAGTGTGAATTGCGACTTCTCTTTGTGTTAAGTCAGCCTCAGACTCCGATAGCCTGTGGGGGGTTGGAGGGACAGTTCAGTGCTGTATCGAGCGCGCAGGACAATAGGCATAGGTGTTAATGTTCCTCTTTCATATGGAGAGCGAGGGAGACTAAATAAACTTGTTAAAAAGAGATTCAGCGCGAGAGAGGCAAAGAAAAACGCATGTTTTAATTTAATTATGTTGCTTTGGACAATTTTCGTTTTGTAGGCCTACTGTTTTAATTGTTTAATATAGCTGTCATTTCTTTGGCAATACAAATTTAAAATGTCGCAAGAATAAGATTAGCCTAGTGTTTCTTATTTTGCATCGCAAAAGAAATAAACTCTAAACCCGATGCAACCCTGTTTTAAATTAAAAAAACTGTCCCGACACTTTATTTAAACCTTGAAATGTTCGAACTTGGTTTCAAACTTAAGTAATTTTAGTGTTCTTTTACATTACACAATAATTTAGCAGACTAAAGACGAGCTTCTTCATTTTCATTTTCTGATGCAATCGGCTGACAATCTTCCTTCATCAGTTTTTGTCGTTTGTGCAGCGGCTGCGGTTCTACAGGAATGTAGCAAATTTATGTTGTAATAATAATTAAACAAAACTCTTGACTTTAAATAAGTAAACAGTTATAAACAGTTAGCTATTTAAGCATCAAGAAGGTTAAATATAAACGCTGTTGGCCAACATCAGTTAACAACATGTATGCTACATTGAGATTCGATCTCGAGTCGATTGAAGCTCCTCGAAGCTCGTGTTGTTGCGTTAACCTCTGAGCTATCGTCTGTACGTCTGTAAATGTTTTTATTGCAATGTTTTACTTTTTCATTATTTATTCAATTTCATTTCAGTAGCCTAATTTCAGTATTGTGATTATGAATTATTTTAACTATACGTTTCACTTGTTGAATTCATCTGCTACCAGCTTTCAATCGCTCTGAATCAGTGCGGTGCGGCAGCAGATTACGCATTAGAGAGAATAAACAAACACTTTTCAGAGTCTATGATTGTAGCGCCTCTTGGCGGTAAAAGGCAGAAAATACACCCCAAATTTTACCGCCGCGGTGGAACGGCTGATGTGGGCGTTGTCATGGCTTGCCTCACATTTGCGTTTGAATAGCGCGCGTCCTCCGTGGGCGTGTCAGATTAACGCGTAATGAAGTGTAATGAGCTGGGGAAAAAAAATCTGACAGCACTCTCTTTTCGTACAGATTACATAAACTGAGAATATTTGTTTTTTATATAAATTACATCATTGAAAAGAAGAGAATTCAAGCTTCATAAAGAAAAATCTCTCGTGCCTGTATGACAAGTATTTGCAGAGTTAGAGTTAATTTTTCGGACGTGTTTCAGAATGGACTGCACTGACAGAGAGAAGGCAAAACTCGCATCATGTTTATTTTTCTTTATTTGACAAAAAGCACAAAACTTTGTTTTTATTGTGAGTATACAGAAAAATAATAGACAATTAACAAGATCGATTGATGTATAACACTTATATGTACGATCAAAATCAACAGAGTATTTTAAGTCTATTTTTCTGCTATGTGAAAAAAAAAACGGCAAAACGCGCGGGCGCGTTTCTGGTCCCCAGAGGGTTAATCTAGAGCTGCTGTAAAGCCAAAACTGTCTCTGTTACTGTAATTTCCTATTATCACCGTAAAGCTGCTTTGAAACAATCTATATTGTTAAAAGCGCTATATGGGCCCTATCTTACACCCGGCACAATGCAGCGCCAAGCGCGACGCAAGTGTTTTTTGCCAGTTTCAGTCCGACGCAGTTATCATTTTCACGTCATGCGCCACGTTGTTTAAATAGCAAATGCATTTGCGCCCATTTGTGCGCCCATGGGTGTGCTGGTCTGAAAACGAGGTGTGTTCAGGCGCATTGTTGGCGCGTTGCAATTTTGAGGCAACATAAATAGACTGCGCCATTGACCAACTGAAACCTGGTCTAAAGTAGGACTTTCGCCTGGACCCGATGACAACGCAGTGCTGAAGTGCCAACTAGCCTCTCCCTATGGAGGATCCCTATACCACTCTACAGATAAAGCGTTGTGAAATTTCGGTTCGCGTACCTACCCCAAGTAATAAAATAAAATAAAATTCTGTATCAAAATTTATAGGCAAGACAATTAGTTTGTTTAGGCATGGTTTGTAGGGAATTACAAACCTGCGCACATATATTCAAACGCACATAACTATAGAATCAATTCTTAATCCGCATGTGAACGCCATCAGCATTTATCACAGGTTCTGTTTAGAGAGTCTGTTTAGAGAGAATGGTGTCGTCTTAGCGGCCCCTAATCTGATAACAAATGATCATTTTGACATAAGTGAATCAATCAAAACTTGATTAACTAACTTAAGCTGGAAAATAACATTATTCAAGAACCGCTATAAAACCAAACCAATCTCTGTTACCTTAAATTATATGTTTATCTCTGTAAAGCTGCTTTGAAACAATCTACATTGTTAAAAGCGCTATATAAATGAGGATGACTTGACTTGACTAAAGTCAATGGCGCAATATTTTTTTGTTATTTAAAGAGCACGTTAGTAATATGCGCCTATAGGCGGGTCCACAACGCGCGTACACTCTTCTTATTAAACACACAGGGACGCACAGCAGCACACAAACATGCCAAATATTTAAAATAAAAGGATTACAATGTAAAATATTATTATTGTGTACATAAAGATATGGTGGAATCCAGCTTGTCCCGTAGATGGTCTGCTTGCACACTTTTACCTTGTGCACGAGCAGTTGCGTTTGCGCTCAGGAGAAGTGTTCGGTCTTTCCTCTATCAAATTCCGTCATGTAAATAGCGCAAGCGCAACTGGCATTTAAAGGGAATGGGAGATGAGACTCTGATTGGTTTAACGCACGTAAAGCCCAAAACACACCCATTACTCATTAAGAGAAGAATAGGGACAACCCTTTTAGACCATGCGCGCCGACCATTTTTCCCATCGTTAAACTAGCAAAAGTGGATTCAAACACGCCCTAAGTGAACACGCCCCCCTTGTGCCCTGCGCTTTAGACCATGCGCTTAGATCATTAAAATAGGGCCCTGTAAATGAAGGTTCATTACAGTATAAATTGAGCGTCAGCGTCAGTTCTGGCAGGCCAAGTAGTCAAGCCGCTGCTTATGCTATTTGCTATCACACTGTCCCGTCAGCTGATCTGCTCCAGCTGAGTCGCATTAGCTGGTTAACTCCCCTCGCTGCTCAATGGCCAAAGCTCAAACAAGGCGCCCTATTTAAAGCTCATTCACCTTGCTCATACATGCTTGCTGCTCGCTCTGCTGGCTCGCTTCTGCTGGCTCGCTGCTCGCTTCTGCTGCCCGCCACCTCCCCAGCTCCTCCTTATGCATAACGTGACATTTGCTTATGTCATGTTGCCTGCTCTGTTCACAGGGGGATATTTTAGCTCTCACAGTCTAAAACTGTGTGAGCGTTCCCTAATGCTGTTGCTGCTGTCCTCTGACTCTCTGCTATTTCATGGTGCTCATGAAAGGTCAGAGGACTCCCTGAACAGAGCCATACCGCCAAATTTCAATTCAGGAACATCAACCTGTTTGCAATCTATTCAATTAAATTCTAAATTATTTTGTCTGTGTGTTCTTGACTTAATGGACCTGACAGAAATAAGTTGTTTTTGTTTTCCTGGTTGTTACCCCTTTATTCCCAAACTTTACATATTGTTCCCTTATACCTTCATGTACATACTTTATAGGTACACTGTAATTACCGAAAGTTATGCTGTAAATTTGTTTTACTTACGCAGTACCTTCCGGGCTGTAATCTAAAACGTTACCGGCTTATGTTGAAGTATTGAATAAAAATGTCTCTGAAACATCTGTATTTGACAAACATAGCATTTATTTCACTTTAGCTAAGATAAAGTATGAAAATACAGCGCAAGCGTCACTACAGGAAGCAGAAAGTGTTCCACTTCACGACTCTATTTTCAGCTCCTCCCTGACTGCAAGTGGCAACTCTCGCTGATCAGTTACATCCAGCCGAAGTCGAACACACCTATAAACTCCGTGGTGCTCATGAATATAATATTTTGCTTAAGCTGAATAGCTGAGAAAGAACCCAGAACCGGCTCCCTTCTCTCTGTACTCTTGTATTTGGTGTCATTTTATAAACACAATAGTGAATACAAAAATCTAAATGGCTGTTTTGTAAATACGGTTTGACTTGGCCTACATTCTTCTCTGTAACAAATGGGTGTCAGAAACAAAGTAATTGTAACAATGCTGACATGGAACAGATGAAGGCGATGATCTAGTGAACCCAAATGCAGTTTATTTACAGTGAACTAAAATCCAAAACAAGAAACAGAAACCATGAACTAAATCTAAAACATGAAACAAAAGAAACATGACCTGGGGCCTCATTTATAACCGTTGCGTACGCACAAAACAGGCCCTGAAAGAGGCATACGCCACTTCCGACGCATTAGTTGTGATTTATAAAAACAAACTTGACTGAAAAATGTGCGCACCTGCACGCAAACTCTGATCCATGCGTACGAACGTTTTGGAGACGGAGCAGTTTGGCGACACCGATGGTGAGCTGGAGTTAAATGTCTTTTTGGTCACTTTTAGACAGAAAATCAAAAGAAAATTATACATAGGCTATACAGAAAGATAATACAAATATAATTTCACTCACCAAGCATATCACTTGAGGCAAATATTCATCCCTTCTTAAATGTCCGCGCCAGCGAGCGCGTTGTGCCGTTTAGTGAAACTAACGCCTATCTAACGACAGAGTCCTAATCATAAAAACAGTGCATGTTCACAATAACAGTTTAAATTAATAAAAGAATGATTTAAACTGTTTTACTTCTGATATAAACATTTAGATTAAATATGCCATTGTCATTGATGGAGTTAAACACTTAAACATGAAATCATTACTGAGAAGTTACAACGTTTTTTTATATTTAATAGTTCAGCTAATAGGACTTGCTGTTAATATCCCTAATAATCAGCACTTCCTTGTTTTAAGTGGGGAGAGGGGTAAGAACGTCATTAGGGTCTTCAGGTGGGTACCCTCCTTCATCGGTGTTTCGTTGATAAACCCACGACACCTCCAAAGGGCTCAACGGCAACACCTGGCGTCCCAGGTGAGCCCCCTTCTGCTTTTACCCCTCTTTATTGTTCTTCGCAGCCCAGTTGGTGTCCTTCCTCTTTATCCAGATCCATCTGCTGCTACGCTCTGCTGCCTCCGACAGTGATCTGATGGCTTTCCTGAAGGCCTGTCCCCGAACTCCCACCCCCTTCAGGAGTCTGGTTATGGATGTGGCCACAAATCCTCTGCACCCGACCTCTACCGGAAGTACCTGTGTACGCCAGCCTTGTTGTTTTGCCTCAACAGCTATATCAGAGTATTTCAGCTTTTTCCGTTCATACGCTTCTCCCACAGCAGCCTCCCATGGTACAGTTAGTTCCACGATGAACAGGGACTTCTGTGAAGTAGACCATAAAACAAGATCCGTCCTGAGATTGGTGTTTAAAATCTCCGGTGGAAACTTGAGTTATAATATATATAAATATTTCTTGTGGATGCAATGCTTTTGAACACTTTTCCTCTGGCATGCTGTGTTTTAATATTTTAACTAAAGAGATAATTGCTTATAGCAGATTGTCTGAGAAAATAGTTTCGTGCAAATAATGCACAACAGTCTATCTGTTTCCATTAAAAATATAAATCAATAAAAAATACTATTTGGTCAGTGGAAAAGATTGTGAAAACTTTCTCTGAAATGTATTTTACACTATTTGATTTATTTATTCAAAAACAAGGCAAGGATAGGCTACTAAATTATTTTTATTAATGTAGGCTAATGTGACGGCACATCCGTATTAGGCTATTTCATATTTTCCTAATGTCTATACCGTTAAACATGTTATCACGTGGATGAATAATCATATGCAAATGATATGCAGATGAGGATATGCATAGTAAAACTAGGCGTTGTAAGCTCCATATATGGTTATTTCGGGGAGGAGAAGCGTGTGCAAACACTCTTCCGCTCTCTGAGATTTATTGGGATTTATAAAGTGAATTCGGCGCAGGTTCTGGCGTACGCACGGTTTTATAAATCTGAATATTTTTTTGCGTACACCATTTTTTGGCTTTCGGGCGCACGTACACTTTTAGTAAGGATCCTACGCACAGTTTTATAAATGAGGCCCCTGGACCTGGACTATGGAGCAGAATACCATGGGGTCGTGGCCTCTATAGACTGTGGAGCAGTGGGCGAGACCATGGACATGGAGCAGTGGGCAAGACCATGGAGGATCAGATATGTGTGGTGGATCTAGTAGAGATGGGCACCAGAGTGGAGCTGGCGAAGGAGATGACCTCCCCAGAAGAGGAGAAGGCCACTGTGGATTAGGATACCACGGTAGAGCAGAAAACCACAAGAGATCAGGAGGCCATGGAGGAGCAAAGACCTGGGCGGCCTTCCTGGCCATGACGAAGCCCAGATAGATGTCCTCCATTGCTGTTGCATTGGGGACAGCAAGTTCTTGGATGTCCTCTGTGGCCTTGACATGGGGCACATTGAGTTTATAATTGGCCTCCGTGGCCGTGAATTAAGGCACAAGTTCTTGGATGTCCTCCGCCATTGGAAAGGGACACAGTGAGTTTGTGGATGGCCTCGTTGGTCGTGATGGATGCTCCCCCGGGGGGATGCACTGCCTCTGTTGCTGCTGCCTCTGAAGAAGTGTGGGCGGCCCACAAACACAGGTTAGGAGTGGCCATTTAATTACCGAAAGTACAGTAAACAGCTGAATGACCTCCAGGGCCACTAGAGTTGGGACCACCTGACTTGAGACCACTGAACTTGTTTGTGACTTTGTAAGCTGACCTTGTAAGTAACTTGTAACTTGTAAGAACCACAATGCCTATGGCTGGGAAGTTCAGGGATGTACCAAGCTCTGCATCCGCTGGAGCTTGGGACGAATAATCGACCTGGAACATAGAGACCTGGAACAGCATAACATACTTCAAAATTCATAATAAATACATGATTGGCCGTGGCCCCCATAGAGGGCCTCAATGATCCTCCAAGGGGGCTGCGAGATAACTTCAAATTAATTTTAATATATTGCTACAATTACTTTCATTATTAATGCATGCAATTAAAAATGATCAAAGCACGACCTCTCTCGTATTCTGTGATTGATTGTTTCGGAGCTGCGCAAGCCATTTCTCATTTCACTGTGTGAAATTCGCCACAGACTGAACGGCAGCTCAAAACACCCAACCGCTGCCCACAAACACACTCAATTGCTGCATGCAAACATAAATCTCTCGTTTGGCCTCTGAGGGGGCCCAGCTCATAGATGCTGGTCTCTTAACTGAGGTTGTTGAAACCCTTACCTCCTGCGTGCCTGTTAACAATTTTCTTCAGCCTAATAGAAGCTAATGTTGCACTCTTTGGGCAGGCTTTATAGTTTCCTGGTTGGTGACGTCACCGCCTCTGACGCTGTGGGAACGTCTATACCCACACCACCATAATGACCAGTGTCTGTCTAGTGTGAATCGAGAAAGCACTAGGACTAGAGCACCTGAGCCTCAGGTGTAGAGCCCAAATCTAGGTCGTAAAACCTCACGAATGTGTGCGGTGAGGACCAGCCAGCCACATCACAGACATCTTGAAGTGAAACTCCTGATACTGGAGCCTTAGAGGCAGCCATGCACCTAGTTGAATGGGCCGATTCATAAGCAAAAGAGATCCATTTGCACATCCTTCGCTTAGATGCTGGGGACCCTTTTATTAGGGGGTCTAAAACACACAAACAGTTGTTCTGATCTACGCTACAGGGCAGCTATGTGGACGTAGCCATCCAATGCCCTAACTGGACAAAGCAGATTATTTATTTTTCTTGGTCGGAATCCTGGAATGGAGGAGGACAGAAGCCCTGCAGAACAATAGAACTGGCCACATTTGTGGCAACATTAGGAATGTACCCTGGTCTAGGGTGAAGGAATGCCTTTACCATGCGGGGTGCAAAATCCAACCACGAAGGGGCAACCGACAAAGTATGTAAATCTCCTATACTTTTAAGAGAAGTGATAGCTAGGAGGAACAACGTCTTGAGAGTCAGAAACTTGACTGGAACCTCCTCATTAGGCTCAAAGGGAGCCAGGGATAGACCTTGGAGCACCACGGCCAAATCCCATGCCGGTACCCTAGTACTCAGCCTCAAAGTGCCACGGAGGAAACGTGTTACCAAGGGGTCTCTCCCTAAAGACATATCAACCAAAGGAATGTGGTAAGCAGCTATGGCCAGCATGTAAACTTTTAAAGTGGACGGGAATAACTCTGCAGCGAATCGCTCTTGCAGGAACTCCAGCACTGTACCAACAGGGCAGTTAACTGGTTTTAGCTGATGACCACTGCACCAAGAAGTGAACACTCTCCACTTCAGGGCATACAGTTTCCTTGTAAACAACAACCTCAGTTGAGAGACCAGCATCTATGAGCTGGGTCCCCTCAGAGACCAAGGCAACAGCTTCCACAGTTCTGAGCAGGGGTGAAGTGTTGAAAGACAGAAGACTGATCGGAAGATCCCAATGAGAGCGACTAGTTATCGGGGAGAGACACTAGATTCAAGTTGAGACAAATCTTGTCCCGTTGAACTCTCTCCAGAATCCCTGGGAGCAGGAAAAGTGTACAGACCTCGACCACGTCCAAACCATAGCAGAGGAGCTGGATGCGTGAGGGAGAAACAGAGTGGACAGTGAGACGTCTCTCGAGATGCAAAGCCTAAGCCTGATCCACTTGAGCCTGGCCAAACAATCTCCATATCTTCTCCGCCACCTTGGGGTGGAGCCTTCATTCCCTGGGCCTCAGCCCCTGTCTCGACAGGATGTCTGCTCCTATGTTCTGGTTCCCAGGGACGTAAGCTGCTCTGAGTGAAAGCAGCTTCCCCTGAGACATCAGGAGGATTTGGTGTGCCAGTTTGCAGAGTGGACGCGAGCCTGGTGGGGCTTGGTGATTTATGTAGCAAACGAGCACATGGTGGCCCCTGAGGTCTGGGAGGAAATTCTTGAGAGCAAGAAAAACAGCCATCTTTCCAGACAGTTGATTAGTCAGGAAAGATGGTGTCCCCTCCACAGACCTTGAGTTGAGCGACCCTCTAGGATCGACCCCCATCCTGTGAGGGAAGCATCCATCGTTAGCATTTTTCAACGACAAAGAGCTCCCAGCACGGGGCCTTGGGATAGAATAGAATAGAATAGCCTTTATTGTCATTGCACTGTCGAGGTACAACGAAATTTTTTGTGTGCTCACAGAGCCGCCCCTTGCACCAGACATAAAAAATAAATAAATAAATAAGAAAACAACAGCAACACGAAAACAAAATACATTTGGACAAAAGACAAAAGGGCTAAACGAGCAATGTTCTCTGATTAAAATAATATAATATATGCAATACGTACACGCATATACACACCTACACACCTACTCATACACCCATATATATATATAAAATCTAAGAGGTTAAAAATGTTAAAAGTGACTATAGTTGTAGTAGTGCAACTAAGAAGGTGGGCTGATTGTCTGTTGTTCAGAGTGGAATGTAATGAAAGGAGAATATGGAGGTAGGGGCTTATGTGTGTGAGTGTCCATGGGTGTTGGCCATTCGTATGGCCCAGGGGAAAAAGCTGTTTGTCAGCCTGCTGGTGTGCGATTTGGTTGACCTTTAGCGTCTCCCCGAGGGCAACAGATCAAACAGGGGGTGAGCAGGGTGCGAAGGGTCTCTTGTGATGGCCTTGGTTCTCCTGAGGCAGCAGGATGTAGAAATGTTTTCCAGGCTGGGCAAAGGACAGCCGATGATCCTTTGAGCAGTGTTTATGACCCTCTGTACTGCATTCCTGTCCGCAGCTGTGGAGCCTGCATACCACACACTTATACAGTGTGTAAGTACGCTCACCACAGAGGAGTGATAGAAGGCCAGCAGGAGCTTCGTGTCCAGATTGTTCTTCCTGAGGACACGCAGGAAGTGTAGCCGCTGCTGAGCCTTCTTAACCAGGGCCCTGATGTTGTAGGTCCATAAGTGGTCAGAAGAGATGTGGGTGCCCAGAAACCTGAAGGTGGTGACAATTTCCACCCGATCTCCATTTATGAGGAGGGGAGTGTAGTCCTGTCTGTGCTTCCTGAAATCCAGAATTAGTTCTTTTGTTTTTAGGATATTCAGGGTCAGGTTATTGTCTGAACACCAACGCGACAGATCCTTCACCTCTGCCCTATACGCTGTCTCGTCCCCGTCGAAGATACATCCAACCACTGTGGTGTCATCCGCATATTTATTATGTGGTTGGTTGGGTGGCTTGGTGAGCAGTCATGAGTGTATAGTGCGTACAGCAGAGGGCTCAGAACGCAGCCTTGAGGAGAACCAGTGCTGAGTGTGAGTGTGGAGGAGTGGTGTGGGCCAAGTTTCACAGATTGTGGACGGTTAGAAAGAAGATTTTTGATCCAGATGCAGGTGGTGAGGGGGATCTGTAGCTCTATCAAGGAACCAGGGTTTCTTTCACATAAACAAGGCATGTAGGCATCACCGCGTGACCTTGATCATGCGAAAAGGATTGCCCCTCGGGGAAAACCCCCTGGTCCTGAGCAACCACTGCAGCGGTCTCATGTACAACAGGCCAAAAGGTATCATGTTGGACGCTGCTGCCATCAGACCCAACAGCCTTTGAAACGGTTTGACAGTGAGTGACTGGCCTAGCTTTAATCGGTTTGCTGCTGACAGGATCGACTCGATGCTTCTAGGAGAGAGACTTGCTTGCATTGTGATTGATTGTGACCTAGAAAAGTGGTTCTCTGTACTGGAAAAAGTACACTCTGTTTGATGTTTAACCTGAACCCCAACCTTTCCATGTGCACAAGAACGACATCTCGTTAGCTGATGCGACTGAGCTAAAATCAACCAATTGTCGATGTAGTACAGAATATATAAGCCTTGTAAACACAGTGGTGCAAGTGCTGCAGAGACCCGAACTGAATAGTGTAACCCTTCGCGATTGTGCGCAGGACCCATTGAGATATATTTGGCTGTAGCTTCCACGCTGCCAGAAAATCTACTAAAGGAACCAGCCTCTTGAGGCTGGCCTCTGGTGTTTTTCGAGCAACCTGATGCCCTGAAGCAGAGCACTGTCAGGGAACAACCGAACTGGCAGCTCTGAGACCCTCCTCAGAAGGGGGCAAGCATCCCAGCACCGCTACGTAGGCATGGCCTACGTACATGCCTCTCTGTGGCTACCAGGGCTGCCATAGCACGACCAACAGGCTCTGGCCGTCTCCTTAGAGGCCCGGAGAGAAAGATCTGTGGCCCGACGCAGCTCTGCAACTGCGTCAGGGCAAATTCCCCCGTACTTGATCAGGTCTCCTAACATGTCTGCCTGGTAGGCTTGCAGGACACCCACAAGCCAAAGTAGTTCTGACCAGCTTGGTGGGCAGTGTCGGGGCCTTTAGCGACGATGGAGACTGAGGGGAGAGATAGCTTCCACCTTAGGCATCGCCCCATAACTGTGTTCTTTGTGACCTACTATAGAAGAATAGTGTGATGTTTGTGCACTGTGTATTCTATAGGAGGCCGGTTTCCTTCCACGATCTCGAAACCTCTGTGTGGAAATCTGGAACAAGCGTAAGGCCCCAACGCTGAGCTTGTGCTCATGAGGTTCAGGAAACGTTCATCTAACTTAGACTTGGGACGGACATCCTCCGCTGGCCAGTGAATATTTAATCTGGCAACAGCGTGAGAAACAACCTGCACCAGTTCCTCCTACGCAGGGGAGTTAGATGGCGAGTCATAGCCCTCTGTGTGGATGCTTACAATATCCAACTCTTTATCTGGTTAATGAGATGAAAATAGCTTCCACCTCATTTGACTTTGTTCCTTCTGAGATCCGGAAAAAACAACTTTTTCGGTAATTGGCCCTAGTGTTGATAAATACATCTTTGGATGCTAGGGTGGTCCCAAATTGTTTTAAGCATACTGTTGTTCAACCTTTGCTTAAGAAACAAGATTTGAATGAAGGTTGTTTTAATAATTATCGGCCTGTCTCTAAGCTTGTTTCCTGTCAAAGCTGTTAGAGAAAGTTGTGCACTCTCAATTGATCTTGTTTTTAAATTCAGCCAAGTGATTGGCTATCCAATCTGGTTTTACTGCTTATAGCACAAAGTCTGCTTTGCTAAAGGCTTCCAATTACATTTTACTTGTGGTTGATACTGGTAAAAATGCTGTTTTGGCCTTTTCTGTAGCGTTAGGTAAGTTTTCCTCATCTTCAACCCCTGTTATTAGCGGTGTACCTCAGGGCTCCATTCTGGGGGCGCTTCTCTTTAACTTAAATATGCGTCCGCTGGGGAATATTATTAGGGGGCACAATGTATATTTTCATTTATATGGAGATGATACCCAGTTGTACATTTCGTTGAAAGGTGGTGACTCCATTCAACCATTGTTGGACTGTCTTGGCAATGTTAAGAAATGGTTAACAAATAACATTCTCCAACTTAACAAGGACAAAATGGAAATAATTGTTTTTGGTCCCCCAAGATTGAGAGGTGGTCTCACAAATGAGCTTAGCAATCATTTTAATCATTTAATGAAGCACATTAATTTCAGAACAGAACAGTTTTTTTTATCAATTATGGATTATTTCTAAACTTAAAACATTTTTGTCTTTCCAAGATTTGGAGAAGGTTATTCATGCTTTTATCATATTGTGTTTAGATTACTGTAATTCATTGTATTTGGATCTTAGTCAGTCATCTCTTGCTCGCCTACAGATGGTTCAAAATTCAGCTGCAAGGCTGTTGACTAGGGCAAAGAAATATGACCATGTCACCCCAATTTTAGCATCGCTACATTGGCTCCCGGTCCATTTTAGTATCTAGTTTAAATTATGTTGTTTGTTTTTAAAGCTCTTAATGATTAAGCTCCTTCTTATCTCAAAGATATTCTTAGCAGATTCTTTAAGATCTTCTGACAGGTTTCTATTGTATGTCCCTCAATCCTGTTTAAAAACTAAGGGTAAAAGAGTTTTTCAGTCGTTGCCCCTCGTTTATGGAATCATCTGCCACTAGACATCTGCCTTGCACCTTCTATTTTCATTTTTAAAAAGAGGCTGAAAACGTATCTCCTCTCCCAGTCATCTTAATTTAATTTTAGTATTGTTTTACTGTCTGTCTTCTATTTAGTTTAAGGGTGTATTCACACCTGCCTTGTTTGGTTCGATTGAATCGAACTCTAGTTCGTTTCCCCCCTTGGTGCGGACCTTTTGGGCAGGTGTGAATACAGCAATCGAACTCGGGTGCGGACCAAACAACCGAACCGAGACCCAGCTGAAGAGGTGGTCTCGGTATGGTTCCAAACGAACTCTGGTACGGTTCGTTTACGGTGTGAACATGAACCGACCCAATTGCAAGAAAGCACTGCGCCTTTGAGTTAACAGGCTTCCGTAGTCGGAGATTTTGGCATAATGGTTTGTGTTATTGTTGTTTAAGTGCGAAAGAGAATTCCATTCCGGCGCGCTGTCTGGCCACACGATACTGTTGCGCGTCTTTCTGCGCGTCGTGTGTGCATCATTGGAATGGAATGAATGAATGAGTGTGTGCATCAGGACATTCACATACAGAGCGTTCTCTTTAGTCTAATCGCGCATAGATGCAAAAAAAAGCTTTTGCAGTTCATATAATGTAACGATAGTTACAATACAAGGATGATTAAACTGGACAAACTTAATCGCAAGCGTTAACATTGACAGCACTTGTTAGCAGTATATACAATAAGAATCTCATTATTTGAATGTGTGAACATAGCCCCTCTCTATGAATGAAAACTTTATACCTTATCCGTCTTCTGCGCAGTTTCTTCATATTGCGTTTGTACAGAATAACACAAAATTAGTAAAAGAACAAATATTGCAGTACGAAATATCTCCATGCTGAGCATTTTTTGCACTTCCTGATTTCCCTACTTGAGAATCCTTGTCCAATGAATGGACGACCTTAGCACACGTGTGGTTTTGTTTACAAATTTTGGTTCACTTGCAAAAAGAGCAGTGTGAAAGCGAACCGTACCAAAAAAAAATTAATAATAATTATTTGGTCAGGACTAAAGCAAGTGAACTATCGGACTTTCCTGGTGTGAATACACCCTAATTCTTTTTTTCTATTTAATTTTCCTTACTCTGTTCAGCACTCTGGTCAGCTTTGTAGTGTTTAAATGTGCTATATAAATAAAATTTACTTACTTGCAGCTTGCACCATCTAGATTTTAAATCCGGAACTAGGTAATAAAGGCTATAGAGGTTTTGTTTTCCGTTGATCATGCGTTTCTCCAAAAACAATATGCGCTCCAGTACGGAGTTTCACGAGAAATTACGCTGCAAGCTCGTACAAGCTTTAAAGCTTCAGTGTCATATGTAACATTACTAAACCAAAGTATTTATGTTTTTTTATGTGCACAACCTACATTTTTAAAAAAGTGAATCTGCATTGTCATTCAGCCCATCTGCACTTTATTTCATTGATCTAAAAGATCATATCGAAATTAAAAAAACAAAATCATGACCGAATTTTCATACTGATCTTTCATGTTGTCAACAGGCCATTACCAAACAAACACGTGAGTACGCTTTCATTAAACAGCAGAAGGATCTTTGGACAAATGGTAAATGTATTAAGCAAATTGTGTCTGAAAGTGAGGTGTGCTGGGTTGTCAGGCACAGTAGACTGCTTGAAGAGAGGCTGTGTGTTATTGATAACCAGGCTTGTGTTTTTAAACCCAGCCAGCACAATAGCAGCTTGCCCTGCTGTGCCCCACTGCACAACAATATCTGCTCTCAGCACACATTACAAACAATGCTACCACAACAAAAGCATTGCTGCCTGTGTATGTTGGCAGCTCTGTGCAGGTCTACTCTGCCAAAGTGTTTTTATACCAACATTCTTAAACTTATTTTCAGTTAAATTTAAATTAAAATCAGAACTAAATTTACAATCTGAAAAAAATAAAAAATATATATATATATATAGCAATCTGGGTGCAGAAAGTAGTATTAACATTTATGGGGAAAAAACTTAATACAGTGAAACCTCAAATTTTTGGAATCGGGAAGATGTCGTAGTGCGCCTCTCTATCGCTGGATGTCTGAGGGCATTCATCAGCTGCACACATTCATTCTAGTGGCAGGCCAGTCTGTGCAGCTAAATGGCATCGTTACAACGCACTTCCGTGATGTGTTGACAGGTCCATATGCTATTTTTAATGGATACCGAAAGGCTGCAATGTGTAGCACGTCTCCCAACATGGAGCTGAGTCTGAGCACCCTAAGTGCAGCATATTGAAATTAGCTAATTATAGACTGAATGTGCTGTTTCTAGTAGTTAAGCTGAATTATTCTCCTAAAGGACTCCATTATAGGAACACTAATTTGTCCAAGTAGTCATATTTTAAATGGTGGTGAGAATTTGTATCCCTAATTTAAATGCACACAGTACAGAAATGAGACTTGAAGAGTTACATTTGAGACCTGCTAAATGTGAATATGATGTTGCTCATGCACTTTTTAACGGTTTGCAGAGATTTTGGCATATATGAGCACAGTTTAGGACATTATTGAGATCTCCTCTGAAGCTCTAAAAGAGACACAAGTGAGATTACTGCGAGATTACCTTTTTCTTAGGAGAAACAACTAAGAAGCTGGTCACTTTAGCAAAGACTGCATTTGCTTTATATTTAACCGTATTCCTGTCTAGCACAAACACTCTATATAATAACAACATTATGTTTTTCCTTTCAAAGAAACCATGTTTGTTTAGTCGTACAAAGTAATTTTACAAGGTTCTCCACAGAATGTGTGTCCTCGTATATGTTTGTCCAAGCGTGTGACTTCCCAACATGCCTTAAGGACTGATACCAGCATCTCAAACACGTTGTGACCAGGCCATCCTCCCCTGTGAGAAGAGCCTGTGGATAGGCTGGTAGGGTTAAAGTGACTGGGCCCAAACCCAGACTGTGTGTTGACTGCACTGGAGTGTAAATGCCAGGTGCTGCTGGTGGCATACAGCACCCGCGTATGAAGCCATGAGCACATCTCTGAAAAACTGGAACACTTTTTTAATGTTATGCTGTAGATGTGTTTATTGGCCATTATGAAAAAGTGTATCTCATGTAAAATAATGCAATGTTTTAAGTTCCCATAAAAGTGGATAAAATGGTACAGTAAATCTTCAAAACATGATTAAAGCTGCAGTATGGAAGATTTTTTGGTAAAAAAAATTATTGCCTTACCCATATTCACAATGGGAAGCTTATAATAATGATTTACAATTTGAGGTCAGGTGTCACGGGAAATAGCATTTTGAAATAATGTATCTTTAAATCATTCCATCTCAAGTGGTCAAATTTTTTTAAAGTTGGCTGCTTGACCATTTTTAATCTTTCTAATTTAATTTTGAGTAATTAACACGATGTATCAATTTTCACAGGTAGCTGTATTAAATCCAACAGACGAGATGCGCATGAAGTAAGAATTAACAATATAATCACTTTTAATAAACACAGAGAACAATAAACACTACACACATAACGTTAACGTGAACTGAGGAAAGCCAGAGTTTTCTTTTTTTTTATTCTCTCTCTCTGGGCGGAAGTCGAGCATGAGTGTTTTCTCTTTTTTCTGGGTTTTTTTTTTATGGTTGGAGAGAGATTTGCTATTTTTGAGGTATAGTTTAAGAGATTTGTTATTTTTGTGGTATAGTTTAAGTGGTTTAGTTTTTTTTTTTGTGGCGGAGACAACCGGTGTAACCGGGAGTCATGCTGGTTCATGGAGTTGGAGGCGTGGGACTGGAAGCGCTCACAAGTCGACATGCATTTAAACTTTGTCAGAATATAGATTGTTCTGTGGAAGATTGCATTTTGGCAGTCGGAGGGATATAGCGTTACATCCCCATCTAGAATGAACAATGGAGTTGTGTTTTTTTTGGATAGCTTTAATATAGTTGCAACAATTAATGAACAAGGTGTAATGATCAGGGATATCTGTTTAAGCAGTCACTCATTAATCCAGCAAAAAAATATGATTTTGTCTCAAGTCCCTCTGTTCATTAATATGAGATGTTGGAGATGGAACTTTCGAGACATGGGCAGGTTATGTTGCCGATTAGATCGATTTCTCTCGTAAATCTCTCAGACATGTTGTTTCGTTTAGAAGGCAAGTCTTTATGATTTAAAAGAACATCAATGAAGAGTTAAACTTAGTGTTCAAGTTCCGAGTGAATGATTATGACTGAATGAAATTTATTGTTTCGGATGTGGAATGGACGGTCACCTCATACTCTCCTACCCAGAAAACTTGACTGCTGCGATTAATAATAAGACCATAGAACAGGGTGAGTCAAGTAAATCTCAGAGACCTCAAATGAAATGAACCTAAGGAACAAAAATTGGACAAAACAAACAAATTTCAGGCACAAAAACAATTGATTCAATTGACTGAATCAATTGAAATTCAGGAACAAAAACTGAATGAATCAAATAAATCTCAAGGACAAAAAAAGAATGAACCAAATGAATCTCAGGGACAAAAACAGAATGAATCAGAAGAAAACATAATGAATCAGATGGAACAAAACAGAAACAATCACATTCACACCACCGCCAAGATCACGCATTCGATCTACGTCAGAGCATCATTGAGTCCACGAATCTTTCCACGGCGTCGCGGCGTCGCTGGCGAGAGCTCGCCACCCTGCCAGCGACGCCGTGGAAAGATTCGTGGACTCAATGATGCTCTGACGTAGATCGAATGCGTGATCTTTTTTAAAACTGCATTTAAACGGAAAACAAGCATCTCGATCGTTATTTTTGCAGAAAATTGATCGATGGAAAGAACTTAACAATTATAGTGTCATGTTTGCTAATGAAATAAACAAATTAAAAGCCATTTGTGTGGTGTGGCTTTTTTGTTCATGGTTAAGTGCTATTATAATTTGCATTCCCGCTGAACAAGTGTTTTTGCACGAAAATCTTGCCTATAAATAGTGTTGCGCGCCTTCTTATCAAATTCAAATGATCAACCTCCTCTATTTTGCTTGGGAACTAATGTGGTCGGAACCAAAGTTTACAGGACTGCGTTCTCTGGAATTCTCTCAAACGGAGCACTTCTACATTCCGATTGGTTGCCGCCGGTTGCCGCCGAACCGCGTCATTGCTTATTACCATAAAGGTGACCTGACTTCAACTCTCCTCACCGCTCTCAACGTCCAAGACGCGTCCAAGACGCTCTCACGTCCTCGCCGGAGCTCGCCGCCGGCTCTCATTGAAAATGAATGACTTCCGGCCACTTTGACGCTCTCGCTGGCGGCGGTGTGAATGCACAGTAAGAGCTCAGAGGCTTGAACAAAATAAAAGATCAAAGCAGGTGAATAAAGAGTTTTTTTCTGGCTCTTTCTTCAGTCTTTAAAGAGGACTCTGTTGAGCTAGACATTGAAATTGAAGAGGAGGCCAGTACTAGCACCCAGAAGGAAGGGGAGGAGGTATAGGATGTTCTTTGGATGAAGAAAGTGAGTTGCTTGTAGATTACAATTATTTTAAAGATAATGATAAGAACAGAAAAATTAGAGATGGTTTTCAATTATCTGATCAAATGAAAAAGTGTCCTCTCCATGATTGTTCTCAGACGTTTGATTGTTATGTTGGAGTGGACTCTGATGCAGATTCTTTAGCTTCCTCGCCCCTGATACAAGTGACTACTCTATGTTGAGTATTAGGAAGTTTATTAAGAGTACTAAAGGAGGAATGTCAAAATTGAGAGTGTGTTTCCGGATCTTCTACTCCTCCTTATTGATTCATTTAAGAATTTTCAAAAAAGTTCTAAAAATGCAGGGGAGAAAGTTTTCACTGATCATGAGATTTACCGTTTAAAGAAACTTGTTTTGAAAGCTGTAAGACAGCTAGAATATGACGAATATGTTTAGTACTTTTCATTTGTTTTTTCTTTTGTTTTATGAGTGAGTTAAAAATAGGCAGTCTGAATTTAAATGGAGCTAGAAATGAAAGAAGGGATTCATGTTTCAGATTGTGCGCCCTTAAAAAGTTATGTTATCTTTGTACAATAAACACATAATCAGTGTTGTGGAAAGTTACTTTGAAAAGTAATGCGTTACAATATTGCGTTACTCCCTTAAAAAGTAACCTATTGCGTTACTTAGTTACTTTTTTAGAAAAGTAATGTGTTGCGTTACTTTTGCGTTACTTTTTTTCCACCTGGGCTGGGCTTGTTTTTTTATATCAAAAAATATATATTTTTGGGCAAATGTAAAGACCCCTCAGACTGAAGGAAATGCAGATTTACTCCTGTACAGTAGAGTACAGTAGTGTTCAGTAGAGGGCGCCGCTCAAACAAACCTTTCAGCTGCTGCTGTTCTGGGTAACAGAAGAAGAGGATGCAGGAGAAACAAATTTAACACTTACTTTACCAATAAAAACATATAAAAAAATCTATGGTCATTTTTGCTTATGGTTTAACTGAAAAATCGGAGGTCAGAATAAAGATCAATAAAGATTAAATGCATAAAAATGTATGTTTTATTTAACATTTAGCTATTGGAGGTTTGCATAGGGTTCTGATTCTGCATTTCACTGATTTTATTCATTTTGAGGAATATTGAATCTTTTTTGTGCAAGTGAGATGAGTAAATCCACGCTTACATTTAATCTAGAACTATAATAACCTAGCCTCGTGAGACCATCCTGATCTCGCGAGCTTTCAAGGTTTCACTCGCAGATCAGTCTGGATACTTTCCGTTAAAGAAAATTTGGGAGCAGTTCACCAAACGAACGTCCAATCAGCGTTGGCTTTGAGGCGGGTTGAGGTGTGACGCAACGAGAAGCGCGTCAGTTCAGTCTAAAGAACATGTCGGCTTCAGCGGATGAAACTAGCATCAGCGTGGCTATCGAGCAAGTTTTATCGGAATTACAGAGTATTTCTTCACTGAAAGAAGAGCAAAACACTGCTCTGGAGGCTTTTCTCAGAGGAAAAGATACGCTCTGTTAGTACGTCATATGCTTCGTTGATCTGATTGGTTGATTTGGCCCGTCTATCACCAACATAGGCCAATCAGCTAACCAGTATTTTCGCCCCTTACCAAAACTACTTCAACGGAAGGTTTCCAGATGGATATGCGGAGCAAATCCATCTGGCGGAGTCAGGTTAATAATAACCATCATGTTTACACACAACGCCTCTGCACTTCGATTTGTCTCAACATTAGGACAGAAGAGCAGTCAGTCAATAAAGGGGAAAACAAAGTAACTTGCGTTACTTATTAGAAAAAGTAACTCAGATATTTTGTTGTAAATTTTAAAAGTAATGCGTTACTTTACTAGTTACTTGAAAAAGTAATCTGATTACGTAACTCAAGTTACTTGTAATGAGTTACCCCCAACACTGCACATAATACTGCTGTTAACGAAATTGATCGGAAGAGAGAATGGGTGGTTAAGTTTTTTTAAGTCACAAAAAGAGTAATATTTGTGGAGTGAGAATTAATTTATCCCCCCCAAAAAGTTTCAATCCTTCCTCTGAGTGTGTATAGAGTTATTAAAAGTTGCTTGTTAAAAATCAGAGCAATGTATGAAAATGTACAACTTACAACGTACAGTGTTTATTACTGTACTCCAGCTGTTGGTATAGAGAGATTGGCTTTCTTGGAGACTGTAAGTAATTTTATTAGGGGTTGTAAAGATAAAGATTTTTTTGGTTACACTTTACAATAAGGTTCATTAGTTAACATTAGTTAATGTATTAACTAACATGAATTAACAATGAGCAATACATTTGTTACAGTATTTATTAATCTTTGTTAATGTTAGTTAACTAATGTTAACTAATGAACCTTATTGTAAAGTGTTACCGATTTTATTATTTATATGAAGACTGGAATTGCACAGAGAATAGACTAAACAGAAATCATGTGGAGCCTCATCCTGCCTCCTGCCTCTCGCACCCTATGTCCTTACAGTGAGATATGTTCAAAGATGGCCGTTGTCACGGTCTTGCGACCAAAAATAGCCTGTGATAACTTTCTGACAGTGTATTTGCTGCTACGACCTACACCTACTGACTAGCCGATAAAAATGCAACATCCAATGGCATATTGATCAACGGGACATGGTGCTAAAACTTAACACTACTTACCTCAAGCTTTTCAAAAACTACTTTTCTCAACCATTTGCAAAATGCATGCCAAGTTGGTCTCTTCTCCCTAGCCATGACCACGTCCATATTCTCCATATGATGAACAGATTTAATTAAGGCTTTTATTCACATATAAACATTAATCAACGCTCACATCTGTAATGGTAAACGGAAGCTCAAACATGTTCATTTGACGTGCGAGAACAAATGAGGTTCATTCTCGTGTGTTACGCAGCACATTTGAGCTTCATCAAGAAACAATGATGTTTGTTCTTGCGTATGGTTGAGCTTCTGTTCATGTTTAGTGATCAATGTTTATACAGTATGTCTTTCATGTTTATACAGTATGTCTTTAATGTTTATATATTTATCTGTTCATCATATAAAGAGATTATGTCTTTTCAGAAAATCTTGACTGATATGGATTTGTTTTACAATCTCTTTACAATCTTCTCTATTTAATGCGTTAAAGTGGTAGTAGTGTAGCTGCCAATGGAGGGACAGAAATCGCTTAGATTAAAAATAGCTTCACTTGTGTTCCGAAAATGAACGAAAGTCTAACGGGTTTGGTACAACTTGAGGGTAAGTAAATGATGACAGAATTTAAATTTTTGGCTGAACTATCCCATTAATATTAACTAATAATGAGCGACACATTTGTTACAGACTATATAATCCTTGTTAATTTTAGTTAATAAAAATACAACTGTTAATTTAGTTCATGTCATTTCAGGTTTATTAAATAATATTTACAGGTACAACTTTTGATTTTAATAATATATTAGTAAATGTTGATTAATAAATGCTTAGAAGTATTTTTCAATGTTAATTAATTTAACCGAATTTTAAACTGTATGCTGTACTTAACTGGGAGCAAATTAAGTTACTGAAGTGTTGGTGTGATATGTGCTGAGTCTGACCTACTAGTTTGTGAGATAACATGAGCAGAACAAGTCTGAAGTTGTGAACATTGAAGTAATTTATTTGTTTAGTTGGTAAACCAAATAAAAGAAACTATAATATAATAATGTTAATCCAATAACAATAATCTAATTGGGAAGTAACGAAGCCAACAGTTTCAGCATCCTTACAATTAATGGAGGACAGAAGATGAGCAAAATAGTGGAGATGAAAAAATTAGGACCTGATGAAATTATATTGATTCTGGAAAATTCCTTTATCTAAAAAATAAAAAAATAAAAAAAATCTTAATTTAAATGAATCATGTACAAACTGATTAAGTCAGTTAGATTCAATGATCAGTGTAGCACCATATCACATTTTATCCCGTTACTTGAAACAGCTTTTTATAAAGAGCTGAGCCAGAGAAAGAGATGGTGGGGAAAATGGGAAAGGAAGTCAAGATAATCTTTGCGTTTCTCTTTTTGGCTCAGGTGCCAGACACAGAGTGACAGGTCTTTCAGATGAATGACAGGTGTCCTTTGAAATGCCGGTGAGGTGGCGTCTGTTCCAACTGTTGAAATGCATATTTGCCACTCTTATCATAACGGCACGGATGGCTCCGATAGGTGCTGTTAACATTGCAAATGGCTCTGGAATTATTCATTGTCAGCTGGGCTGGGGTGAAGTTAGATTATTCTCCTCATACAATAGCGGATCATTTAATGATTTCACTCCATCTTGGCAGCGGCGGCGTGCCGACTTCAGGTGTAAGCGCAAACGTGGGTGACATGGGTCTGGCCAAGTGTTAGAGCAAGATCATAATGTCTGAGCCCCATTTTAATTTCTAATACATTAATCTTTCCTGTGCAGATCCTCCATGAATATTCCGTGGACTCCTTGTTTGTCGGGGAGTCTGTCTCTTTCATCCATTCAGGTGCTTTCATTCTCAGTGAAAGCTCGTTAAATAGGCCCGATCAGTCAATGACAACGGCAGCACAATAGCTCCCACTAACACACTTCTTTTTTCCTTTCAAGCTGCTGATAGACAACTCTGACACTTGGTCCCCAGGGACGTTTGGGAGCAGAGTCAGCTCTCCGGGTCCTTGAGAGACTTTCTTTATTTTATCGCATCCATAAAGGATTGTCACAGGTGAATGTATCCGCGGTTCTGAGACCGCCAGCCCTTCTGACCCACCCTGGCACTAGCCTCAACACGTACTGCACCTCCCTATATTACTAATAGATTACGATGGCTGAGCTAGTGTTGAGCATGAACGTGCCCCATGGATCTAATTCTTTTAAGCGCCTTTTGTTCTCAGTCAGTAATTAGCATTGTCTTGAGTTCATTAGACTGATGCTCTGTAATGTTTTTATTGAGTGGAGGTAGACCACCTACAATGATTCCAGCTTTGTGCTGGGTGACCTTACAACAGTTTCTGGCTTTCAGAACACAGAGCAGGGGAATGAGAGGATGGATGAAGGGAACATTAGCATTTACTCGGTCAAATCCTTCCGTAAGTTCCCTCAGTCCTAACAAAAAAAGAACCAATAAGTACACTTTAAAAATCCAACTTGCAAAAAGATTTTCTAACAAATGTAAAAAAAAAAACAAAAAAACAAAAAAAACGATAAAATAAATTCAGTCATATGAACAAACATTTTTACAGTGCATATCGTATTATGCATGTCACCATGCAGCCTGCATTGCAGCTTGACAAAATTATGTGGTAACTATGCTTTACATTTTACATGTTTTATTTATTATAGTTAATTAGCTGTCATAAGGTTCAGAGTTCATATTTCTGCTGAATTAACATTTGTTGATCATAACTGTGTTTGAGATTTGTGTTTTGAGGTACAGTATATGTGCATCCAACGCTATCTCACGACCAATTCGTCCGAATTTGACGAGTGATTAAAAGATGGCTAATTCGTACGAATTCGTACGACCTCATTCGTACGAATTTGTACGATTTGTCTAAACCCACGTGATGGGTAGGTTTAGGGGCGGGGTCAGGGGTAGGTCATTCGTACGAATTCATACGAATTGGGCAACTCGTCAAATATGTACGTTTTAGCAAAAATCGTACTAATTCGTACGAGTGAGGTCGTACGAATTGTTACGAAATAGCCATCTTTTAATCACTCGTCAAATTCGGACGAATTGGTCGTGAGATCGGGTTGGTGCATCTCATTGCAGCTGCTGGATTTATTTTCTAGGTTAGTATTGAAATTTAGATGGAGCTGGTTAATCTGCAAGGAATCACACCATTACCATATGGCACAAGCTGTTTGGCATCTGTTGATTCTGCTGCCAATGAGATAGCTTGCTCAGCATTTAAGTAGTCTGGTTCAGTGTTCACTGTAGGCTGCTTTGGTTCCTCCTCCTCCCCCAGCTCCACCTTCCTAGATCTGTTTCTGGATTTATGTATGTCTATACATGCAGCAGTAGTATATCTTACATGCTCACAGCGTGTCTGTGTATCTAATGGCAGTAGCAAGTCCACACTTGCTCAGCAGCAGCATATGTGTAGCAGATCTAGTCCAATGAGACCAAACACAATAACAATTCTATATTCATTAACATGTCAAAACTACTCAGAGAGTTGTCATTATTGAAATATATGCGATATATGTGCCATTTAAAAGGCAAATAATGCCCATATCATCAAATCATATGATAATCAAATGTAAAGGTGAAAGAACTTTCCCAAATGCTAAAGAATACTTAGTTGCCAAACATCCTGCCTGTTACTCATTAGATGAAAAAAAGTATTTAAGTTGACTTAAGTTGTAGAATATCACATGAATGCTGGCGAAGATTTTACACCAAGGTATACATCAAAGTACTATAGTATTACTGTTACTATTTGATACTGTACTCTCGTCTGTTATGTTGATAAAGACTCTCCTCTGCATGTGAGTTGTTACACTATATGTTTTAAAAATGTCCTGCAAACAGCTGCCTCAAATGTACCTGGAACTTTAGCTAGATATGGTAGGCCTACACTTCGCTGCCACCTTTTTTAAAGATTTTACAATGATGATTTTATGATGACATACATAATTATGATATCTGTTTTGGACCAGAGCATTTTAGCTCTCTACAGAGGGGGATAGAGTGATATTTAATATGCTGCAGACAGACTTCTCCCTGAAGGTACATCTAACACAACACCAGCTGCTGCTGAATTGGGATTTATACTTCCTGTTTTCGATTAATATGGAGATGAATACAGGTGTTCTGTGTCGTAAAATTAGCTTATCTCACACAAATTGAAGTAACAGCGCAGGAGAACATGAAAAAGAGGAGAAATTAGATGAAAAAAAGCCAAAACATCAGGATTTAACAAGGGAATAATCCCATTCTATCATGACTGTCTTGTCACTGAGTGCCACTTGGCATGGGCTCCTGTTTGTGACTGTGGAGAGGAAGGCTGGCATGAGCCCTGCCACGCTAGTTGGGCACGAAGAAAAAGCACAACAAATGAGCTTTGAAACATTGTCCCTTTCAACAGTGAGGACTTCAAGGGCTTCAAGCTCCAGGAAGTCATCCAAAATCACCCGGTGTCCCTAGAGGACAGAGGGTTGAGGTGGTGGTGTGTGTGTGTTTTGGGGATTGCCTTTGTGTATGTGCTGGAGCATTTGCATTGGAAAAGTGCATAAGTACACTACCATTCAAAAGTTTGGGGTCAGTTTTGTTTTTCTTTCAAGGATACATTAAATTGATCATAAATGAGAGTAAAGACATTTATAATGTTGCAAACTATTTCTATTTAAATAAGTTAACACATCCACATCCATTTTCAAATAAAATTAATAAGAAAGGTTTTTTTGAGTTCCAAATCAGCATATTAGAATTAATTATTAAGGATCATGTAAAACTGAAGACTGGAGAAAGGACTGAAGATGGAGCTTTGCCACTACAGCAAAAAAAAAAAATCAAATGTAAGTGAAGCCTTGGTTCTGTCACCATTTGAGTTTGTTTGTCACGTGTTCAGTGTTTGATTCATGTTTGTATTTCTGTTCTAGTGTTTAGGTGTGAGAGTTGCCACGTGCAGGAGGGGAGGAGCTGCAAACAGAGACATGAATTCGGACACTTTCTGCTTCCCGTAGTGACCGCTCACGTGGTGTTTACATACTTTACCACAGCTAAAGTGAAATAAATGCAACATCTGTCAAAAACACACACGTTTCAGTCAGTTTCCATTTAATACTGTATGTACTGCTAAACACACCATCTGTTTGTAGAAGAATAAAGTTCAACATAACCCTATACCATTTAAATACCAATGTAGTGGGGTCTACGTTTTTTTTAATCTGTTTTATTTGGATAAACATGACACAATATAACATCGCAACTACATGAAAAGAGCTTTTACTGTTATTAAAAACAGATTTGTGAACATTAGGAACTGAAGGTGTTCGAATAAACACGAAACACACGTGATCGCTGTCATGCGTTGGATATGGCCAAATGTGGAACAGTTGCGTCGTCATCAGAGCTCTTGCAGTCGCTTTTGAGAAGCTGCGCAGAATGAATCAGCTGGCTCCTCTTGAATCGCTCTAGTGGTACTTTGATGGCATACGTCACAGTCACATGGAGTCAGCGCTATCTCAAGTCGAACAAGCCTTTTTACTGTCAGTCTGTTTATTGGTTCAGTTCTCTCCCTGTTTGTCGCTATGGTTTCTAATTGATTGTTAGTTCAGTTCAGTTGGGTCTTGTTAATTAGCTCCTCAGTTCTCTGTCTTTTTAAGCCCTGTGTTTTGTCCAGTTCAGTTGTCAGTTCCAATGCCGCGTTCCAGGCAACCTGTAACCCGTGTTTTTCCAACTCGTAACTGGGAGTACATCGTTCCAGGCAACCTGTAACCCGTGTTTTTCCAACCTCATACCCGTGAAAGTGCACTGGAACGGCAGTCAAACCCGTGACTTCCCACCTGTGAATTCGTACTAGATCGATGTACTCCCAGTTACGAGTTGCCTGGAACGCGGCATTTAAGTTGCGTTATGTTGGTTGTTTTGTTCTTGTTCTTTTATATTTGAGCTTGATTCTGAATAAAGACTGCTGCACCTTGATCCTGCATCATCTCTGCTTACCGTGACAGGTTCATACGTTCACAACTGTTTCTTGCTTTATTTAAAAAGCAGTATATGTTCTGGCAAATGCAGTGATAGTTTCTCTGTTAGGTATGTTACCATATGCATGTGTAACCCAGACTCAAATGAGCATATTTGCAGTCTTTGCTCAAGTTAATTTGTCCAAAATATTTAACAATTAAATCATTATAATTACATATTTAACTAAATATGTATGTGACTGAACAGTAAATAGAATAAAACTTCGTGACAATGTAATAGTTTATTATAATATGTAAATTATACATTTTATTATTCATATAAGTGACATGTAAATTATTGCAGCAAATCGCAACGAATAAGAACTGTGTATAGCACTGCAGATGTTAGGCATCCAATCAGGAAAAAAAAAACAAGAGCAGCGCTGACTCCACCCCTCTATGAGCAACGCAGATCGGAAAAAGGGAGAAACAATACAGAGAGGAGAAAATAGTGATTAAGATAATTAATGGTGAAATACCTGAAAGAAAACCTAGAATTTCATTGGGAATCAGTTTATTGTTACAACTACACTGATTGAGAAGCGTTTGTTTTAATACTTACCTGAGTAGAGTTCCTGTTGATTCCGTTAGGCCAAGCTAACACTAACGAAACTAATTGGTTCATCTGGTGAAACCTGGAAAGAGAGACAAACGAACAAAGAGAAAAAAACAGTTAATTTACAGAGGAATCGGTGAGTTGAATGTTTATTTTGATAAATATAGTTAACAGTGTTTATGTACAGTATTAATTTGAGACTAAACCGTAAAAACAATATGTTTCACCATGTGTAATGAGTGATTCGAATGTCATTTGGCTTTATGCACAGCTGCACTACTTCCTGAACTTTAGCCAGCTCCTTTGTTTCCTGTCTGCCATTATTGGACAAACTGATTAATCCAGGTGTGCCTGGCCTCAGTAACAATAATCAGGCACACCTGGATTAATCAATTTGTCCAATAATGGCAGACTGGAAACAAAGGAGCTGGCTAAAGTTCAGGAAGTAGTGAAGCTGTGCATAAAGCCTATTGTGGTTCAGAATGTGCTAAATGATGCTAATGTAAAGAGAAATCACTAAGGACATTGTCCTGTTGTGTGCAGGCCAGATTTTGCATATATGTGTTTTGAAGTTGGATTTTCGTACTGTGGACGGCGTTCTCTTGTGTGAATGCATCGAGTCACGTGAAAGAAATAGATGGCGAGCCTCCCGTAAACCGAACTTGGATCTACTTTTCTCATCTTTCCCTGGATTTGCGTCATTCCTGCAGTTTGACCATCTGTAGGAGTTCTTCTCTTTTTTTGACTTTATGGATTGAGGTATATTTTATTTCCTTTTGGAACTGACATTTTCTGAGAACTAAAGGGGAAATTTCAAATTTTTTTGGTGTCTGGACTGAGAATTTTGAACTGGAAAAATTGTTAGGTCTGATAAGAGATCTATATCCCCTACATGTTTTCTTTCATCATTACTGTGGGTAACAAAACGGAATTTGTAAATTTATTTTGTTGGTGAATATTTTGTTGAGAAATTGTCATTTAATTTTGATTGTGGAAAGGTTGTTTCACAAAAATTACACTGAAATTAGGGAACGAAAGAGATACATCTAAATTAGTAAATAATTAGTAAATCTGCCAATTAGGTGTAACTAAATTAGGTCAAAAGGCAATACAATAAATTCTAAATTACAAGGAAATTCAAAACAGAATATCAACTAGCTAAAAAGGGAAAAGAAAGGAACTAAACGTTTGTGATTTCCATTACACGAGAGTAGATGTTAAAACTTCATGCTGATTTGTACTCGGCTTTCGCCAAGATAAGCTAAACGAAGACGTAGCTTTACAGTAAACTATGCTTCTCCATCCATTTACGCTTCTTTCCATAAGGTGGTGTGACTCCCCTTCTGTCCGGCGTTAACGGCAGCAGTGTACTTGGCGCGTCAGCGCACGCGACGGCTGCAACTACAGGACCAGCACGACAACCGTCTGGATTGAACCGAGTAGGGGACATCTCTAGGGTCTTCAAGTGGGCACCTTCCGTCCTCAGTGTTTCGTCGACTAGCCCACGACACCTCAAGAGGGCTCGACAGTGACTCTGGCGTCCCAGAGTCACCCCCCTCCGTCCCCCACTCAACTCAGCCCAGCTTACTGACCTCTACATCCCTCCTGCTGCTGAGACCTAACCACAATCTCACAATCTCTCCGCAACCCGACCATATGCGCCAACCCGTTTGACTAAGGCTGTCGAGCCCCACTGGTGCGTTAATATGCAGTTTCAGTGGACAACGGTTCCGTATGGCATACCACCTACCGCAAAACACAATATCTGCCCAACCACCCGTCATTCACGCAATATCCACAGGAACGTATACAAACAAACCAACAGACTCTTCAAGTTTTCAAGAATTCTACGAAACCGTAGCGTGGCGGCCTGTACACAGCCAGCTAGAATCTTTCCGTCTCAACCACAGCCAGTTGCTCCTTTCTGCTGCTTCAGATAAGTTCTTTACTGTGCGACGCAACTCTTGGCCGCTGAATCCGATGTCTCTGAGGAACCGGGTTGTAGGGTGTGCCACAAAACCTCGACAACCCACTTCCACTGGATAAACCTGGACTCTCCATCCTCGCTGTTCTGCTTCAGTGGCCATACCGCAGTTTCTTCCTCTCATATGCCTCATCTACCGCATCCTCCCATGGCACTGTTAACTCCATCAGTTGAACAATGCGTGCTGATCCAGACCACAAAACAATATCTGGTCGTAGGTTAGTGGTGGCAATCTCAGGTGGAAAAATAAGCCGTTGGTCAAGATCAGCCAGCATCTTCCAGTCCCTAGCAGCTTCCAGTTGTCCTGGGCGAGAATTGGTGTTAACACCTTTTCTTGGTGGTTGCTCGCCTGGGCGGAGGAATATTGTCTTCTGCGTGTAATGTTTTGCTAGAACAGGTGGCAACTTATTGGTAATGTTTCGCAGTACTTGGTCATGGCGCCAAGTAAACCGACCTTGGCTAAGAGCCACCTTACATCCTGTCAAAATGTGCCTTAATGTGGCAGGTGATGAACACAAAGGACAAGAGGGATCCTCTCCTACCCAGAGGTTTAGGTTCTGCGGTGATGGGAGAACATCATATGTTGACCTAATAAGGAAACTGATCCTACTCTCTTCCATTGACCAAAGGTCTTGCCAGCCCATCTTACGTTGTTCCACACTCTCCCATCTCATCCACTCTCCCTGCTTGGCCTGGGAAATGGCCTTTATACACCTCATCCTCTCCTCCTGCTGTCGCACCTCGTTGACTACCAGCTTCCTCCTTTGAGCTGGGCCTGCCTTGTGCCATTTAGGAGGAGCTAAACTGAGCCCTATACCCCCTCTTCCATGCTTTACCTGTCCCACGATATCCCTAATTTGAAGGGCAGCCTTTGCCTCTACTACAGATTTCTTTGCTGACCACTTTCTACCAGTTTTTAACACAGGGGCTACCTCCCTAACACATTTGTCGCGTGACTCTACTAAGGTCATTTCCAGTCTGACCTTGGCACACTTGAACTCCTCGGTTAAAGCAGAGACTGGCAGCTGCAATATTTCTTTCCTATAAAGTCCTACTCTGCTGAGGCAGCGTGGAACTCCCAACCATTTCCTGATATATGAACTTATCAACGCTTCCAGCTTATCCACTGTTGTCAAAGAAACGTCGTACACGGTCAGTGGCCACAGCAACCTCGGCAGTAGACCAAACTGAAAGCACCAGAGTTTTAGTTTACCAGGTAGAGCACAGCTGTTTATGCTCTTCAACCCTTCCACTGCTTGTCGTCTAACTTCTCCCACCCGAACTGTGTCCTTTAGATCCCCATCGTACCATCTCCCAAGACTCTTCACTGGCTTCTCAGAAACTGTTGGTATTGCCTCACCATTAATGAAGAATGTTTTATCTACTACCTTTCCTTTAACTATCGAGATGCTCCTTGATTTAGAGGGCTTAAATTTCATTCGTGCCCATTCAATATTATCTGTTAACTTCCCCAATAACCGATTAGTGCAGGCTACTGTTGTAGTCATGGTTGTCATGTCATCCATGTATGCTCTGATTGGTGGTAGTCGCATCCCAGAAGCCAAGTGCTCTCCTCCTACTACCCAGCTTGATGCCCTCATGATTACCTCCATCGCCATGGTAAAAGCCAGTGGAGAAATGGTGCATCCTGCCATTATTCCAACCTCTAGGCATTGCCATGCAGTGCTGAATTTTGGAGTTGAGAAACTGAATTGCAAATCTCCAAAATAGGCTTTCACTAAATTTGTTATTGGCATTGGTACTCTGAAAAAATCAAATGCTGCCCAAAGAAGCTCATGTGGCACTGAACCATATGCATTAGCCAAATCCAGGAATGTCACATGGAGCTCCTTCCTCTCCTTTTTAGCTGACTGAATTCGTTGCCAGATAACATTGATGTGTTCTAAGCATCCTGAGAACCCTGGAATGCCCGCTTTTTGAACTGAGGTGTCAATGAAGCCATTCTTTAACAGGTAGGTGGACAATCTCTGGGCAATAATACTGAAGAAAATCTTACCCTCAACGTTTAATAGTGAAATAGGACGAAACTGACTGATGCTTGTAGCATCTTTTTCTTTAGGTATAAAGACTCCACCTGCTCTGCGCCATGCTCTAGGTACAACCTGTTTTTCCCATGCCACTTTTATCAATTTCCACAGAATTCGCAGAACTCCTGAAGCACTCTTGTACACTCTGTACGGAACTCCATTAGGCCCTGGAGATGATGAAGCCCTTGCCTTTCTCACAGCCTGCTCTACCTCTTTCCACTTAGGTGCACAGACCTCCATTTGGTTATTCTGGTGGGTTGATAGGTGGTATGTCTGATGGAATTGACATAGGCTCATGCCTTTTTGCATCTGTATGCGTGTCCTCCAAATATTTCTCTAGCTCAATCCTAGATGTTTTTAAAGTGCCATTCTTCTCACTGGTGAATAACTTCTTTACGAATTTGAATGGGTCTTTATAGAAATTAGCCCTCGCACGTTCCTTCTTTTTGTAGCGTTTCCGTAGGCGCTCAGCTCTGCGTAATGTTGCCAGCTTATCTTTTATGGCCCTTTGTAAGAGATTGAGTCCCTCCTTCTGACTTTGTTCTGCTCTTTTCCATTGCTTCCTCAGCTGTCTCCTTTCTCTAACTAACCCTTCAATTTTCTGCTTCCGTCTAGACATTCCAGGAGTAGTTTGTACTTTTTCCTTCCTTTTTTCCACACCAAACCTCTCACTTCCATATGCGTAAATGATGTCCCCAAATGTATCGAGCTTCTTTTCAACTGTACCAGTTAATCTTTCCAATGCAAAGCATAGATCTGTGTTTACCGTGTCCCATGCAGTTTTCTCACAAGCTCTTGGCCATCTAACTCCAGGCCTATGCCCGTTGAGGTTCTTTTCTCTCTTATGCTGGTTAGCCTGACCGGGTTCACAAGTATGAATATGTTCATCACTAACTGTGCAAGCCCTACTTTCGTCAATGACAGGGGTGCTGATATCCTGCGAGCTGTGGTTTGCTTCTTGTCGCTGGATTTCATTCGACTGACTTGACTGACTTCGTAAGAAGTACTGATCAATGCGAGGCCCTTGTCCCTTCTCCCTCAAGCATTTCATTTTCCCTTGATGAACCTTCAAACCCCTGACCGTTGTCGCCTTGCTCCAGCCACAGACACAAACTTGGAGTTCAATGACTTTACTTACTGCAGATCTTGAACTAGTCTTACTCTCCATACTCATATCCGTTTCCATTCCTAAGTCGTTAACCATGTTGTCCAACATTGAGTCATCTTCCGCCCCCGCTCTCGCAGACTCTAGGGGTATTTTTCTCTTTAATTTCTCAGAAGCCTTGGTTGTTATTGTTCCCTTTCGAGGGAACTCGCGATGCGTCACTTGACGCTTTGGGAACGCCCCCAGCGTGCATGCGTCTGAGCATCAATGTCAACTAGTCCAATGGAAAGAATGAGCGTCACGGGCGGGTGACGTCATGACCAGGAAGGGATAAAGGCTCACCCGGTGAAACGCGGCATTAGCTTCTGCGTCTCAGCAAGCGATCTGTGTCATTTTGTCTCTGTCTATTTACTGTTGTCTGTTGCGGAAAAGGATGG
Source organism: Rhinichthys klamathensis goyatoka (assembly GCF_029890125.1). NCBI lineage: Eukaryota > Metazoa > Chordata > Actinopteri > Cypriniformes > Leuciscidae > Rhinichthys > Rhinichthys klamathensis. The sequence continues at coordinate 2,315,658 of NW_026606632.1, forward strand.
AAACTAAACAAGTGTACAAACAGTGTGCTTCTCCCTGCCCGCGTTATTTAACGGGTGGGGATACACACGAGCTTTGTGTCGTTTGTTTGGGAGTGGAGCATGCGGTCTCAGCCTTCGAGGGGGCTGAGTGCCAGCATTGTGAGATGTTACCGCTTCGCATGCTCCGCTCTCGCCTGTCACTCTTTGATAAAGAGAGTGGGCAGGCTCGCGATCCACAGGGATCAGGACCCGCGTCTGCTGAGGCAGCGCGGAGAATGCATTCCTGGGGATCGCAAAAGGATCTTTCGGAGGGGTTGGAGACGGGTCCGAGGGCTCTTTCTCCTTCCTTACCCGAGAGATCCAGTGCTCTCTCCCCGGTGTCGGAAGCACGCTCTGCGGTTTCTTCTGCCCGGGGAGAGAGCCCTCCATTACTTTATTGCTCTTCCTCCGAGGAGGTTGATGCGATGAGTGTGGAGAGTGTAAGCACACACATGGGGGAAAGAGATTCACAATTTATTTCCCCAGCATATGATGAGCTGGTGGATGTTATGTCGCGGGCTGTAGAGAAATTAAATATTGAATGGCCATCTGAGAAGAAGGGCGCTCGTCCTAAAAGCAAATTAGATGAGCGCTTTTTATCTTCCACCACATTATCTCCACCACGAGGGCTTCCATTTTTTCCCGATTTGCACAATGAAATTTCGAAATCGTGGAATAAACCATATTCATCACGTCTTTTCAGCCCTCATGTTAACACTTATTCGAGAATAAGAGGGCTGAAAGAGTATGGTTATGAGGCGATGCCCCAGGCGGAAGAGAATTTAGCCAGTTATCTTTCCCCTGGTCCCGCATCGTCTCTGAAAGCCTCGGCTTTGCCCACTAGACCACTTAAAGCCACTTCGGTGTTAGTGGGCAAAGCTTATACGGCAGCAGGTCAAGCTGGAGCATGTCTGCATACTATGGCAGTGCTCCAGGCTTATCAAGCTGACCTGCTGGGGGATCTGGATAGTAGTGAGGGAGTCAGTCATGACGATATTCGTGAACTTCGTCGGGCTACCGATCTTTCTCTCAGGGCTACTAAGGAGACCGCCAGAGCAATTGGGCGGTCTATGGCAGCCTTGGTAGCTACTGAGAGACATTTATGGTTAAATCTGTCTGAAATTAAAGAAAAAGATCGAGCTTTTTTATTAGATGCTCCGCTTGAACCTTCTGGTCTCTTCGGCGACGCAGTCCACGCGGTCGTCGAGAGATTTCAGGAGTCAAAGAAACAAGCGGACGTTTTTAAAAAGTTTATCCCTCGCCGGGTCCAGCCCCCTGGGACTGCTGGGCGTGAGCAGCCCCAGCCGTCGAGCTCATCATATCGTGTGCATCAGAAAGAGAGTGTTGCGTCTCGTGCACCTCCACGTAGAGACTGGAGACCTGACGCAACCCTCTCAACCGAAGTCTTCTAAGTCGAAGCCGGATCTGAGGACCGTTCTTCAGGCGAAGAAGACTTCGGTTCAGAAAAAAAAAAGGTCCTGATGTTCATGCATCAGGCCTGTGAGGACAGCCCCGACCGAAGTGGAGCGGTGTACACCTCATTATACGGTGCCCGTTCCATTTCGGGGTCCTCACGAGACCGTTCTGCCAACCCTGCCACCCTTGGTGCTTCAGGGCGCAGCGGTCTCCAGCGAGTCGCTGATGCTATGCTGCGGCACAGCATCGGTTTCGCGCCCTCTGAGGGGGGCCTTAGAGCGGCCAGTTCAGGTAGTTCCTGCCATTATGTTTCAGGCTCCGGAATTGGCTGTCTCGATAACACCAGAGACCAGCCTCGAGAGGCTGGTTCCCTTAGTAAATTTTCTGGCAGCGTGGAAGCTTCTGCCGAATATTTCTCATTGGGTCCTGCAGATTGTAGAGAAAGGATACAGAATCCAGTTTGGTTCTCGTCCTCCTCGTTACAACGGGGTGCTGCCCACAGTGGTGCATCCCGAGCAGGCTCTGGTAATGGAGCAAGAGGTAAAGGCCCTGTTAGCAAAGGAAGCTATAGAACAGGTGTACTCACCCGACAGAGAGTCGGGTTTTTACAGCCGTTATTTCATTGTTCCAAAAAAGGATGGGGGGTTGCGTCCCATTTTAGATCTTCGTCTGTTGAATCGTTCAGTACAGAAACTCAAGTTCAAGATGCTGACACTCAAACAGATCGTGACTCAAATCAGATCCGAGGACTGGTTTGTCACGATAGATCTGAAGGACGCCTACTTCCATATCTCCATCCTCCCTCAGCACAGGAAGTTCCTAAGGTTTTCTTTCGGGGGCAAAGAATACCAATATCGGGTTCTTCCTTTCGGTCTAGCTTTATCACCCCGCACGTTCACGAAATGCGTGGATGCAGCTCTAGCCCCTCTCAGGCTTCAGGGCATACGTATTCTGAACTACATCGACGACTGGCTGATTCTGGCGGAATCAGAGCAGTTGGCGGTTCGGCACCGAGGTGTCGTTCTCGCCCATATGCAGATGTTGGGGTTGAGGCTCAACGCCAAGAAGAGTGTTCTTTCTCCAGTACAGAGAACCACTTTCCTTGGTGTGGTATGGGATTCAGTGACGATGCGGGCCACTCTATCGCCCGTTCGTGTAGCTGCTATCCTGACAGCCACCAAAGAGCTAAAGCTAGGCCAGTCACGCACTGTGAAACAGTTCGAGAGACTGTTGGGTCTCTTGGCGGCAGCGTCCAACGTGATTCCTTTTGGCCTGCTGTACATGAGACCTTTACAGTGGTGGCTAAGGACCAGAGGGTTCTCCCCGAGGGGAAACCCACTTCGTATGATCAAGGTCACGCGGCGGTGCCTTCGTGCCTTAATTATATGGAGGAAACATTGGTTCTTAACCCAGGGTCCGGTATTGGGAGCTCTTTGCCATCGTGTTACGATCTCGACAGATGCTTCCCTCACCGGCTGGGGAGCGGTAATGGAAGGCCGCTCGGTTCAGGGTCTGTGGAAAAGTCATCATCTTTCTTGGCACATCAATTGCCTGGAGATGATGGCTGTCTTCAATGCGTTGAGACAGTTTCTCCCAGACCTGAGGGGCCATCATGTGCTTGTACGAACAGACAACACATCAGTGGTCTCTTATCTGAACCGTCAGGGGGGTCTGCGGTCGCGTCCGCTCTGCAAACTGGCGCACCAGATCCTCCTGTGGTCTCTGGGGAAGGTACTCTCCCTGAGGGCAGTGTATATTCCTGGGGACCAGAATGTGGGGGCAGACATCCTGTCGAGGCAGGAGCTGAGGCCAGGGGACTGGAGACTCCACCCCGAGGCGGTGGAGAAAATTTGGGAGTTTTACGGCCAAGCAGAGGTGGATCTGTTTGCGTCTCAGCACACGACGCACTGTCCACTTTGGTTCTCCCTTACTCACCCAGCCCCCCTGGGGCTGGATGCTATGGTGCAGACGTGGCCGAGGCTACGTCTGTACGCATTTCCCCCTGTTGCTCTGCTCCCAGGAGTTCTGGAACGAGTCCGCCAGTTCGGAATAAGCCTACTGCTTGTAGCACCACGCTGGCCGAGTCGGATCTGGTTTGCGGACCTGATCCATCTCTTAGACGGTCCTCCCTTGGAGATCCCGATCAGGAGAGACCTTCTGTCTCAGGCCGGGGGCACAATATTTCACCCTCGACCAGAGATTTGGAACCTGTGGGTTTGGCCTCTGAGGGGGCCCAACTCATAGAGAGTGGTCTCTCAGCTGAGGCTGCTGAGACCATCCTAAGCTCCAGAGCTCCAGCTACTAGGAAACTATATGCGCTGAAATGGAAAGTTTTTTCTGTATGGTGTCACCGACATCAGTGGGATCCGGTTAACTGTTCTGTGAACACAGTACTCGAGTTCTTGCAGGAGCGCTTTACGTCAGGTTTATGTCCTTCCACACTTAAGGTTTACGTGGCGGCCATTGCGGCTTACCACGCCCTGGTTGGGGGTACATCGTTGGGTCGAGACCCCCTGATTACACGTTTCCTTCGTGGCACATTGAGGCTGAGGCCTGCAACTCGCACTAGGGTGCCAGCTTGGGATTTGGCAATAGTACTAGAAGGCCTGTCTAGGGCTCCATTCGAGCCCTTAGATTCGGTTTCAGAGAAATTTCTTACCCTTAAGACTATCTTTCTGCTAGCTATTTCATCCCTTAAGAGAGTTGGAGACCTTCAGGCCCTTTCGGTTTCCCCCACTTGCCTTGAGTTTGCACCGGGGATGGTCAAGGCATTCTTATATCCAAAACAGGGATACGTCCCTAAGGTGCCGACCTTGATTCCGAGGCCTATCGTGCTGCAGGCTTTCTGTCCTCCTCCTTTTACATCTGCGGACCAGGAAAGGCTGAACCTCTTGTGTCCAGTGCGAGCACTGGATACTTATGTTCATCGGACATCTTCTATGAGGAAGTCCGACCAGTTATTTATTTGCTTTGGATCACCTAAGAAGGGTCTTCCTGCTTCTAAACAGACGGTTAGTAAGTGGATAGTCGAGGCTATTTCACTTGCATACGAGTACTCTGACCATCCGTGTCCCTTGGTGGTCAGAGCTCACTCAACGAGGGGTATGGCGGCCTCTAAAGCCTTGTTATTTGGGGTTTCCCTCCAAGACGTTTGTGATGCGGCAGGCTGGTCCTCACCGCTCACATTCGTCAGGTTTTACAGTTTGGACCTGGATGCTGCCCCAGGTTCTCAGGTGCTTAGTGCTTAGTTCCAACAGACTGACACTCAGGTACTTGGAATTCTGGCGTTTTGGGTATTCTCGTTCCCAAAGCGTCAAGTGACGCATCGCGAGTTCCCTCGAAAGGGAACGTCTCAGGTTACTACTGTAACCATAGTTCCCTGAGAAAGGGAACGAGACGATGCGTCACCCTGCCATACTTCCTGCTTCCCTGTGATCGGCTTGCTTCGACTTTTTGAAGCTAATGCCGCGTTTCACCGGGTGAGCCTTTATCCCTTCCTGGTCATGACGTCACCCGCCCGTGACGCTCATTCTTTCCATTGGACTAGTTGACATTGATGCTCAGACGCATGCACGCTGGGGGCGTTCCCAAAGCGTCAAGTGACGCATCGTCTCGTTCCCTTTCTCAGGGAACTATGGTTACAGTAGTAACCTGAGACGTTATTTGTCTTTGGTTGATATTTTCTTGCATTTAATTTGGGTAATTGTTTTCATCTGTAACTAAGGTCAATTCACAATTGAATTGTGTACAATTTATTTTCTTTAATAAATTGTTGATTCAAATCCATTATTTTTGTTGATACTTTCACTTTTGATATAAACTAAAATTGTGTGTGTGCACCTGTGTCTCCTTCGACTCCTGTGTCTTCTGATCGGCCCAGTGATCTGGTTTATCACAAATTTTGCAAAGCAGGTGTTACACATGTGTGCTATTGCTAACTAAAAGTTAACCTCAAGGGATTTTAGGGGCATCATTTGCATATGGCAGGATTTGGCAGCTGCCATACCTTCGTTGCCTGGTAAATGCCAAAGAATAGATTATAAAATAACATAATTAATCTAGTTTTATTCTACACTTTATTCAACAGGAAGAACAGCTTGTTCCGTGCGTCATACGTCATTACACATGCGCAGAGCTTTCAGTTTCAGCTTTAAATTCGATCAAGTGTTTACATGTCCTCTCGATCGGATTAGAAAAAGAATAAACCACCCCTTTTAATCTGATCGAAATTTCATTCAGATCGAGCTGATTCGATTAAGGTGTTTATTTGATTACTAGTGGATTATTTAGTTGCATGTAAACATAGCCACTAAGAGCCAGTTGAGTGAACAGAAGTGGAAAACATACTGTAAGTGTATTTGTGACTTTTGTCATTTGATTGTAGCATAGTTGTTGTTGCTTGGTTGCTTTGTTTGTTTACTGTGCTGAAGTCGCGTTGCTGAAATCACGTTTGGCTTTAGCACAGTTTGTCAATCTAGCTCTGTGAAATACTATGGAGTGGCCAAAGCCAGCTATAATACTTAAGCAGTGTAAACAAGCTGTCATTAAGAGAAGCAGTTACTAACCCTACTATTACTAACACTCGTAAATCACGTGTCACATGTTGGAGGTAGCGTAATCCTAACAACCTGTGTACTTTCCTTGTGTCTTCTAGTACATTACTTACTTTTCAAATTGGTCTCTGGAATTACCAGTCTGCTGTAAACAAAGCAGATTTCATTACATCTATTTCTAGTCATTCAGGTCTCAACCTCAGGGCCCTGACTGAGACCTGGATCAGACCATAGGACACGACCGGGCTACTCATCTCCAATAAATGGAAATTTAATCCTTTACCATTTCTGTATGACAATAGTTCATTTTAATTGCATGCAATTACTATCACCAGCCCTTTTAAAATCCATTTTGTAGTCATTTATCGAGTTGAATGTGTTACTCTCATCCTTCCCTGAGGATGGTACTCCTCTGGTAATTCTTGGAGACGTTAACATCCACTTAGAAAAACCTCTGGCTGCTGATTTCCATACTCTGCTTGCCTTGTTTGACCTCAAACGAGTATCTACTGCGCCTACTCACAAATCAGGTAAACAATTGGACCTTATTTACATGTGCAACTGCTCCACTGACCATACACTGGTCACTCCACCTTTCGGCGTAACCTAAGTTCACTCTCACCTTCACCCCTATCCCCTTTTTTTGTCTCATCCACACTTCCTTCCCCTAATCAGCTCTCATCACTAGATACTAACAGTGCAACTGACACTTTTTTTCTACACTCTAACATCTTGTTTAGACAACTTCTGCCCCCTTGCATCCAGGCCAGTCCGCACCACCCCCTCTCCCCTGGCTAACTGATGTTCTCCGTGAGCATCGTTCCAAACTCATGGCTGCAGAGAGGAAGTTGTGCAAATCGAAAGATTCAACTGACCTTGGTTCATATCAGTCCCTCCTCTCTTCCTTCTCTGCTAATGTCTCTATTGCTAAAACGACTTACTACCACAAAAAAAATTACAATTCTTCTGACTCTCGCACGCTTTTCAAAACCTTCTCTTATCTTCTTAATCCTCATCCTCCTCCTTCATTAGTCCTAACAGCTGAGGACTGTAGCGATTATACGCACGTATAAATATAATTAATTATTATTCATAACGGATTATGATCAATAATTAATAATTGAATTATTTTCAGAATTTACTGTAGCAAAATCAATAGTATGATCAGTTTGTCAGTTCATCCAATGAACGGAAAGCATGAACAATTATTAATTCTAGGAAATATAATATCTTCTTGGCCAAGAAAGACTAATTCCCAGCTAACAGCTAAATTAAGAAATAAATCAAGGGTCAAAGCATAGGTAACTTAGATCGAAGTTCAAGACAATAAATCTGTAAGCACATAACACAAGTAATGCTTCTCTTTTCAAATGCAAACAATACTTTATTGATTATAAGCCTATGACTAACACACATAAAACTAATATAACACAAACACACGCACACGCATTCATACAAGTTGAAGAAAGACAGAGAGTGAGGAAGGAGTTTTAGGAGTTAGATGGTGAGATCCCAAGTTTCTATATGCACTTAAAAGACATGACCTGAACGAACCATCAATAATTAATTTCACCCTTGTATCGTTTCTTAGGCGGGTAATTCAATTTGATATTAAAATGCACCTGCAGTTTCAGCTAAAAGTCTGGAGGTACTTGCTTGTCCTTGCGTTGCTTTTGGGGATTCCCTTTTGTCGGTGTGAAGGTGTTCCCCGGGTCCGTTGTTTGGCTGGCGGTCTCCTCGTGCTTGATAGATCTTGGGCAGCCAGTCACGTGGTGTGTTGGCGGATGGATGAAAGTCTTTGAAGTTGGAAGCGTGTTGCAGTCGAAACGTTTTAAACGAAACTTTGCAGCAAAACTTAACTTAGAACCGAGACTTTTAACGGAAAAGAAAACAAACTAAGAAAAGAAAGAAAAGTGTGACGAGATGGCTTGAATTAAATCTGTTTTAACCCATATCTTGATTTGGGTCATTTGTCTCTACGTCTACATGGTTACTATAACCATCGTCGGCTCCACCCGGCTTGTTCTGCCAAGACCTTTTCCGAGGGAGGGAGCAAGAGCATCAAAGAGCAGAGAGCAAAAGCCCCAGAGAACCAGAGAGAGCACAAGAGAACGAGAACACAAGAGAGCCTCACAAGAGAGAGATTCTGTGTCCGGGTCTAAGATTTTAAACTCAAAATGTTTGTCCCGCCTCCTGGAGGAATTTGGAATTCGGACAATAAGATACTATATGGTTATTTGAGAAGGGGGTCTTTTCTATCCCCCCCCCCTTTCTCTCATCGCGAATCATGTGTTATCTGTGGTCTGCTTACTCATCAGCTCGAACAGCGGATTCAGTTTAGACATAATTTCCATTTTAAGAACATAAACATTTTTACACAGATTTCAATCAAGCCACCTTCTGAATTAATAATATCTGAGCATAATGATAGGAAAAACGACACTTTCATTCCAGCATCTCACAGTTATAACAATTACATGACTTAGATGTGATCTAAGCAGAATAGACACATACAGGGGTTGTAAACACAATATATAATTATGTTATGTTACATGATTTTGATTATGGGTCAGTCAAGAATTGTTCTGGGATGAGTTTTATGGAGTTTGATATGGAGGAAAGTCCTTATGTGTGTGTGTGTGTGTGGGGGTATCCTTATGGTCAGCATTTGTTGCATCCGTGGTGTGTACCACGTGAGGGTTTAGTTCGCAAATGGTTGTCTTCAAGACAAAGGGTATCTTTGTATGGACATCCACAAGGAGACGTACTAATTGATGAGGGGAAAACTAGCTCGGGACCCTGAATGGTTCAGTCTGTTTAGTCGCAGGGGTCAGGTGACTTCTTGTTAGGGCCTCTTGTTTCACCATTTCTGAACAGATCTGTTCTTGCCAAATTATAAAACATTGACAACGTCCTTCCTTTAGTTAAACAACAAAGGGTCTCTTGACTCCAGTGCCTGGGGTGATCTGGAATATGCAGCCCCTTGTGTTTGATTATGTACGAACGCTTCACTCATGTGGGGTTCATTCTCGTTGTCGCTACAGGACTTTGCCACATTCTTTCATAAAATAACATCAGCGACCAATTTTCCACACCACCAATCGACACGCACATCTTAAGAGCTAACACACACATTCTCCCCTCCTCTCCGCTGTCGGAGACAGAAGTCTCCAAACTCGTCCTTTCCAATCACGGTACTACCTGTCTGCTTGATCCTATACCCACTCATCTCCTTCAAGCCATTTCTTCTTCAGTTGTACCCACACTTACTCACATCATCAACACCTCTCTTCACACTGGTAGATTTCCCACAGCATTTAAGCAGGCTTGGAAAACCTGCTGCTTAAAAAAAACCCCCACTAAATCCATCACTTCAAGAAAATTACAGACCGGCATCCCTTATTCCATTCCTTGTTTAAAAACGTGAAAGAGTCGTGTTTAACCAAGTCTCTACCTTTCTTGCACAGGAAACAAATACCAGTCTGGTTTCAAAAGCGGACACTCAACTGAGACTCTCCTGCTCTTGGTTAATGAGGTTCTGAGACTGGCAAAACCAGCTTCCAAATCCTCAGTACTCATCTTGCTGGATTTGTCTGCTGCTTTTGACATGGTTAACCACCAGAGCCTCCTGTCAACCCTCAAGATGAAAGAGAACAGCACTTCAATAATTCAAGTCTTACCTCTCAGGTAGGCCCTTCAGGGGGTCATGGAGGGGTGAGGTGTCTACATCACAACATCTAACTACTGGGGTGCCTTAAGGCTTGGTGCTTGGACCTCTTCTCTTCACCATCTACATGTCATCACTAGGATCTGTCATTAAGAAACATGGTTTTCCCTATCACTGCTATGCTGATGACGCACAACTCTACCTCTCATTCCAACCAGACAATCCGAAGGTAGATGCTCGCATCTCAGCTTGCCTGACAGACATTTCTTGCTGGATAAGGACCAACCCATACCTAGCCCATACCCGATAGGTCTCGACCAACCCAGCACTTCATCACAACTTCTCCATTTAGCTGGGTTTGTCAACCATAACTCCATCCAGGACAGCCAGGAACCTTGGAATTATGATTGACGATCAGTTAAACTTCCCAGACCACATTGCTAGAACTGCCCGATCCTGCAGATTTGCCTTATACAACATTAGAAGGATCAGGCCCTTCCTATTGGAGTATGCTACACAACTCCTTGTCCAAGCTCTTGTTCTATCCAGACTGGACAATTGTAATGCTCTCTTGGCAGGCCTTCCAGCTTCAACTGTCAATCCTCTGCAACTGATCCAGAATGCTGTTGCAAGAGTGGTCTTTAACGAGCCGAAAAGTGTACGCGTCACAGCTCTCCTCATAAAATTGCACTGGTAGCCAATTGCTGCTCGCATCAAATTCAAGGCACTGGCTCTGCACCCCTATATCTTATCTCATTACTTCAGACCTACGAGCCATCCAGAAACTTGTGTTCTGCAAGTGAACGGCGCCTTGTGGTACCATTCCAAAGAGGCAAAAAAAAAAACTCTTTCAAGGACCTTTACCTGGACTGTTCCAAGCTGGTGGAATGACCTGCCTATCTCAACCTGAGCTGCTGAGTCTTTAGCCATCTTCAAGAATCTACTAAAGACACATCTCTTTCGCCAACATTTGACTCAATAATACTAACACTTACTATTCTATATCCATTATATATAAAAAATCCTTGCTATGTGTGCTGCACAGGTCTAGATGAGACTGGTCACGACAGGGCTGGACTGGCCATCGGGCATACCGAGGCATTTTCGCGGTGGGCCGACGTGCTTTGTGGGCCGATACGTTTCATAGGCTACCTTAAAAAAAAATTTTTTTTGTCTGAACGGCCTATAAAACTCGCACATCGGCGGCCCATTGCGTTTAGTTTTGCTTAATTGGCGGCGCTGGGATCTTTGCGTAGATCAGCGGCCCATTGGCTATTTTCTTGATTGACACTGGGCTGGTCCAATCACATCTTTAAACACCTCCCCCTTTGAGCTCTGATTGAGCGAGCAGTGTCAGTGTGTATCTGTCAAAATAGTCAGAGCAATGGAGAAGAAACACAAGGAATGTGCAGAGAAATAGCGTGAAAAAAAAACTTCAAAGGCCCTTCAAGTGGCTGATGAGGATAGTGAGGAGGATAAGGAGAGAAATAAGTAAGTGCAGAATAAAAACTTTGGTAAGCAAAACTAGGCTACTTTCAGAACACTTGTAGGAACCCACTACCCAGTTACGCATTATTTCCACATCTGCATATTTGACGATTACGCATTTTATTAGAATTGTAATGAGACAAGTTTGTAAACCATGTTTTTCGCCAAAATAAAAGATCGATGCCGTTTCCGTCAAAATAAAAGATCATGTGCTTTTCTCTTTCAAGTATAGAAATTAGTACAAAACTAATTATGAAAGTTGCTTTTATTTTTCAGTGCATTTGTTTTACAATATAAGGCTATTACTGCCATGGGATTAATATTATAACTAGTATTATGTAGTAGTGTAATGTAGACAGACACTATATCGCAACTAAAAGAGTTTTGAGTTTTTCTTTGTTCAATTTGCACACTGAATATGGGTTGGAGCTCTTAATTTTGAACTCTCAAAGTGCACCAGATTGATGAATTTAACATTAAAAAGCACAACATTTTCTTACGGGGGGACAGAGATGCACTCACCACAGATTTCCCAAAATCCTGTGGGAAAAAAACGGTATTGCTATCCCAATGCAGCTGTTTTAGGATTACTGTGTATAGTTCAACTTAGTAGTTATTTCATCTGTTAACTCACTCCTATTCACTTATTACATGGCATTAGTGGTTTTAATAGGAGTTGGTATACAAGGGCGTGCAAAGTTCGGTTGTGTTTATGATCATATGTAGTGGGCCAGTCTGGGCCAAAATTCCCGGGCCGATTTTTTTTGTCCCGGTCCAGCCCTGGGTCACGATATTGGCATATTGTTGCTCTCTTCATTTGTAAGTCACTTTGGATAAAAGCGTCTGATAATTGATTAAATGCATATGTAATGTAAATGTTTAGCTGCCCTCATTAAGCTGATTATTTTTCTCTGCGTAAGCTCGATGTCTTTTTGCCTTTCTCACGACTATCCTTGAGTTTCTACTCTGTTGGTCCTGCCTGGTTCCTTCTCTTAGGAACTATTCCATTCATTGGAAGAGAAAGAATCGTCTAAACTTGTTAAATCATCAAACTCGATAAAGTTAGTTCCCTTTCGTTAGGGAACTCCTACGTCTCGTTGGAGGAGTTTCCAACGAATTGGGATCACGCTAGTGAGACCAATTGCCTTCGAGTGAATTAAACCGAGCCAATGAACAACTTCTGCCTCCGGTTGATGGTCATGATCGCTGCCTCTCGTGCTTGGGCCTCGCACACGCTGAGGCAGCGTTTATGAATGAGTCATGTTCTCACTGTGGGAGCATGACCATCGCGGTGTTAAGACTGAGACTAAGGACCCTCCAACGAGGCGAAGTCCCTTTGGAGATTCCCCGATCTAGTTCTTCTTCTGGTTCACTCCAGAAGAAGTTTACTTCGGCTAATCCCATTGGTGGTCTGAGTTACAGTGAGGAATGACCCGTCGGGTGAAAGACCCCCGCGGGCTTCCCACTCCTCTGCATCGCTGCCATTGGAGCCCCGGGAGGAGCGCGCTGGGCCATCTCGTGTGGTCCCGGTCGTTTCCTTCGGGGCTCCGCCGGAGGACCAGATGTCGATCGCTGCATCGGAGGGAGATCGGTTATCTTCTGGGGATGACGACCCGGCTGCACTGCCCCCTTCGGGTGTGGTAGTGTTGTCCGAGCCGGACCCGGAAATGACCCTTATGCTTGCCCGGGCGGCCGAGAAGGTCGGGCTCGTGTGGAACTCTCCACCGCGTCCCGAACCTTCTCGGCTCGACGATTGGTTTCTCGGGGCGGCTCGTGCTGGTTCTCAGCGCTCCGCCCCGGTTCCTTTCTTTCCGAAGGTGCATGAAGAGGTGACGAGATCGTGGACGGCCCCTCTGGCGGCCCGACACAGGTCAACTCCCTCCTTCTCCCTCACCACTCTTGATGGCGGGACAGTGAAGGGATACGAGGGCATCCCCCCAGTGGAACGGTCTGTGGCGATGCAGCTGTGTCCCACCTGGCGGAGTAACCTCTCGCTCCCCTCCCGTGCATGTAGGTTCTCTTCCAGTCTGACTGGAAAGGCTTACAGTGCGTGTGGAGAAGCTGCTTCTGCTCTTCATGCCATGGCCCTCCTTCAGGTCCACCAGGCCCAGGCGCTTTGTGGCATGCAGGAGAGTGGTACCGACCCAGGGGTGCTCCAAGAGCTGCGTACGGTGACGGACCTCGCCCTACGGGCGACGAAAGTCGCCGCACGTTCCCTGGGCCGGGCGATGTCCACACTTGTGGTCCAGGAGCGACATCTGTGGCTCACCCTGGCTGATATGAGGGAGTCGGACAAGAGTGGGCTCCTGAACTCCCCCATATCCCAGGGTGGCCTCTTCGGCGATGCGGTGGAGAGCTACGCCCAACAGTTCTCCGCCGCCCAGAAGCAGTCGGAGGTGATCAAGCACATCATGCCCCGGAGACAGGCTGTGGCTGCCCCGTCCCCATCGGTTGCGAATCAGGTTGGTGTTGCCCCGCACACGCAGACCCCTCTCTCGGCCGCAGCAATGCCTCCGGAGTCCGGTCCCTGTCTTCCACCTCGCTGCCCCTCCGGGGGTACGCCGGTGGTCCAGGTGGGCTCGTTGGTACAGTCTCTCGAAGCCTGGCTAGAGCTTCCAAGGCCGTCCCGCTGGCTCATCCGTACCATCCGGCTCGGCTATGCAATTCAGTTTGCCCGCCGGCCTCCCAAGTACAGGGGCATCCGCTTCACCCGTGTGCGGAGCGTCGATGCCCCTGTCTTGAGGAAAGAGATCGACGCCCTGCTGGCGAAGGACGCGATCGAGCCGGTCTCTCCAGCCGAGATGAGGTCTGGGTTCTACAGCCCTTACTTCATTGTACCCAAGAAAACCGGTGGGTTACGGCCGATCCTGGACCTGCGAGTTTTTCATGTCTCGATTCTTCCTCGACACAGACCTTTTCTTCGGTTTGCGTTCGAGGGTCGAGCATATCAGTACAAGGTCCTACCCTTCGGCCTGGCCCTGTCGCCCCGTGTCTTCACGAAAGTCGTGGAGGCGGCCATTGTTCCCATGAGAGAATATGGCGTTCGCATTCTCAACTATCTCGACGACTGGCTTATAATAGCTCACTCGCAAGATTTGTTATGCGAACACAGGGACATGGTGCTCCGGCACCTCAGCCGCTTTGGTCTTCAGGTCAACTGGGACAAGAGCAAACTCTGCCCCACGCAGAGGATCTCTTATCTCGGCATGGAGTTGGACTCGGTCGGTCAGACTGCGCGCCTCACAGAGGAGCGCGTCCAGTCAGTGCTCAACTGCCTCAAGTCTTTTCAGGACAGGTCAGCGGTTCCACTGAAACAATTTCAGAGGCTCCTGGGGCATATGGCAGCCGCAGCCACGGTAACGCCGCTCGGCCTGCTGCATATGAGACCGCTTCAGCGCTGGCTTCACGATCGAGTCCCGAGAGGGGCGTGGCAGAGCGGCACGTTCCGGGTCAACATTACCCCGCACTGTCGCCAAACCTTCTGTCCTTGGTCGGACCCTGCATTTCTACGGGCCGGAGTGCCCTTAGTCCAGGTGTCCAGGCATGCTGTGGTTTTCACAGATGCCTCTGCCAACGGATGGGGGGCCACGTACAACGGGCATGCAGTCTCAGGTCTGTGGACGGGGCCTCAACTGCATTGGCACATCAACTGGCTAGAGTTGCAAGCAGTACGCTTGGCCTTGTGCCGCCTCAAGGGGCTCCTTCTGTACAAGCATGCACTGGTCCGTACGGACAGCACTGCGACCGTTGCGTACATCAACCATCAAGGTGGTCTACACTCCCGTCGTATGTCGCGACTCGCCCGCCATCTCCTCCTTTAGAGTCAGAAGCATCTGAGGTCGCTTCGGGCCATTCACATCCTGGGTGTGCTCAACCGTGCAGCCGACGAGCTCTCACGGCAGCCGCCTTTTTCGGGAGAATGGCGACTCCATCCATGATTTGGGGAATCTTCGGAGCCACTCAGATAGATCTGTTTGCCTCTCCGGACACGACCCATTGCCAGTGGTTTTATTCTCTGACCGAGGGGTCTCTCGGTACAGATGCACTGGCGCACAATTGGCCCCAGGGCCTTCGCAAATATGCGTTTCCCCCAGTGAGCCTTCTCGCACAGACACTGTGCAAATTCAGGGAGGACGAAGAGCAGGTCTTGCTAGTTGCGCCGTATTGGCCCAACCGGACCTGGTTCCCAGAACTTATGCTCCTCGCGACAGCACCTCCTTGGCCCATTCCTCTGAGGAAGGACCTGCTTTCTCAGAGACGGGGCACTCTATGGCACCCGCGTCCAGACCTCTGGAGACTCCATGTCTGGTCCCTGGACGGGACGTGGAGGTTCTAGGTGGTCTACCACAGGCAGTGGTATCACTTCCGCTAGAGCCCCCTCTACGAGGCGCCTCTATGCGCTAAAGTGGAACCTGTTCGTCGAATGGTGTTCCTCCCGTCAGGAGGACCCCCAAACTTGCCCGATCAGTGTCGTGCTTTCCTTCCTGCAAGATGGGTTGGAGCGAAGGCTGTCTCCCTCCACCCTCAAAGTGTATGTCGCCACAGTAGCCGCGCATCACGATGCAGTAGAAGGTAAGTCTTTGGGAAGGCACGACCTGATTATCAGATTCCTTAAGGGTGCTAGGAGGTTAAACCCACCTCGTGTTTTGCACTCTGTACCCTCTTGGGACCTAGCTTTGGTACTTAGAGCTCTTCAAAGTCCTCCTTTTGAGCCTCTGTCGACAGTAGAGCTTAATATCATGTCCATTAAGACAGCGCTCCTGTTAGCATTGGCTTCTTTCAAGAGGATCGGGGATCTGCAAGCATTTTCGGTCGACAAATCGTGCCTGGAGTTCGGGCCGGCCCTTTCTCACGTTGTGTTGAGACCCCGGCTCGGATATGTGCCCAAGGTTCCTACCACTCCCTTCCCGGACCAGGTAGTGAACCTGCAAGCGCTGCCCCTGGAGGAGGCAGACCCGGCCCTAGCTTTTCTCTGTCCCGTCCGCGGTCTGCGGGGTTTATATCGACAGAACGCAAAGCTTCAGAACCTCAGATCAGCTCTTTGTCTGTTACGGAGGCCAGCAGAAGGGGAAGGCCGTCTCCAAGCAGAGGTTAGCCCACTGGCTAGTGGATGCTATCACCAGAGCGTATGAGTCTCTGGGTGAGCCTTGTCCTCCCAGGTTGCGCGCTCACTCTACTAGAGGTGTTGCCGCTTCCTGGGCTTTGGCTCAAGGCGCCTCGCTGACAGATATCAGAAGACAATGGCCCGCATAATGAGCGCATAATGGGGCTGCATACTAATGACCCTTTTATTCAGGTGTGTCACTGAGCCACAAGAATGCAATGACAATATATATATATATATATATATATATATATATATATATTTAATATATGCCTATGTAATACAAAATTGGTTCACAGTTCCAATTATTTATTTATTTTTCAAATTGTGCTTGCAAATTGTATAATATCAAATGTAAACATTTCTAGTAATTGTGCAGTTAATTCTCATACTGTTTTTACAGAAAGTTTGGGAATATATCCCAAATGTGTCACTAATAAAACACAATACAAATAATTTAAAGAGGAGGCTTATATTGAGCTTTTAAGATTTACCTAAGATTTATTTATATAGCCTACATATATTTTTGCTATTTTAATAAAAAGGTTACAATTACAACAACAATTAAAATTTTAACTATATTTCAAATGTAATCTTTCTTTGTATATACTAAAGTATACATTTTATCATACATATTTCACAGTTGCGGATTAATTAGTTTGAATATAGCCTACAATCGAACAAACACTATAATAACATCTTAGCAAACAAGCTTATTTGATGTGGCAGTATTTTACAGTAAAAACGACATCTTGTCTTTCATATGTAACATATCGTTTTTATGATTAGGACATATAAATGTTAATTAGCAGTTTAATACGTTGCTTATACAAAAATATTTTATTTCAACATATTTCAGTCGATTTTTACTCATCTCAGTATTGGAATATAGTTAGGTAAAAGCTGTTCATTCATTCACACACAAAAATGCGATTCATATTCAAACAGTCTTTTTGTTTACAGACACTATTTAATATCGCGATTAGAACAAAGCACTTGAAAATAAAGAATGTACCTATTCCTCAGCTGGATCCGTTGCTCCTCCAAATGAAACTACCTGCACTTCTGAGGTAATTTTTTCCAGGATTATTATTAAGATAGTATTATTCCTCACAGCGTCGTAAATCTGAGTCTCTTTCGGTGGTTTATCCAGCTGATGTGGGCGTGGATCGCCTCAGAGCGTTTGTGTTTGAATAGAGCGCGTGCTCCGTGGGCGTGGTCAAATTAACTTTAATGAGCTGAGACGAGAACGACTATCATCTCTCTCTTTTCGTACAGATTACATAAAATGAGAAAATTTGTTTTTTATATAAATTACTTCATTTAAAAGAAGATAATTCAGGCTTCATGCCTGTGTGCCTGTATACCTGTTTGACTGAGTATTTGCAGAGTTACAGTTAATTTTTCGGACGCATTTGCAGAGAGAACGCAGAACGCGCATCATGTTTATTTTTCTTTATTAGGCGAAAAGCACAACACTTTGTTTTTATTGTGAGGTTCCACAAAAAAATACAAACTTAACAGGATCGAATGATGTACAACACTTATATGCAAGATCAAAATCAACAGAGTAATTTGAGTCTCTTTTGCACTGATAAGGAAAAAAGTGAGCTGGTATCGCCGGCGAGACCGCCGACCCCAGAGGGTTAACCTCGTGAGTTCCTCCATCACCCCTCCGGCGCCAGGCGAGGCGGATCGCCCGGCGCCAGGTCTACTACCTCTCATGTGAGTTGTTTTTAGACTGGGTGGCCTTACAGTGGTCCCTACGGTGACCCATTTTTTCCACGTTCCAGCTACCCTCCGGGTTAGCGCCGTGTCTTTCCCTCGACAGACCTGTTAAGTCGTCCCTACTGAGTACGCTCCCACCCCTCGGGCTCGGACTACCTCAGGGACTGCCGTATGTTTCACTACCCTACGGGTTAGTACGTACGTGTATTCCAGTGCCTCCCTTCGGGCGGGCAGGGGCTCCGCAGCGTTCCCTCCTACGGGGCACGCTTCCCCAGTGTTATCCAAAATCCACTGAGCGGGTCTTGCGGAACAGCAGTTGACTCTTCCTAGCTAGGTCCCGCCGTAAAGAAAACTAAGAAACTGCTTAGGCGGGTAGCTAGGCTGGGCGCTGGAAGGGGCCAGCACCATGGTGTTTTATTAGGGATCCCAATTCGTTAGAAACTCCTCCGACGAGACGTAGGAGTTCCCTAACGAAAGGGAACGTCTCGGTTACGTATGGTAACCCTCGTTCCCTGAGTAGGGAACGGAGACGTCTCGTCCCGTCGCCATGCTTGCTGTACCTTCGCGGAGGACTGGACACCGTCCGGCTCCTCGGCGTAAAGCATATGTGTGTGAGCTCGCTTCCGCTTTATACCCGCACTGGCAGGCGGGGCGCGGAATGCAAGTCTTCCATGCCAATGTTCATTGGCTCGTTTTAATTCACTCGAAGGCAATTGGTCTCCCTAGCGTGATCCCAATTCGTTGGAAACTCCTCCGACGAGACGTCTCCGTTCCCTACTCAGGGAACGAGGGTTCCCATACGTAACCGAGACGTTTTCCTTGTCACTGTTCTATAAAGACAGTCTTACAAAGATATCAACACCATGATTAGTTTTAACAGTATGTAACCATTGTATATCAACATGAAATATTAATTCAAAATCACCTATTCAATTATTTTCAGGATTTTTTGTTGTTGTTGTTGCATGTTTCAAACATACACTTTTGACATATTGACTGCATTATGCTATTTATTTTTTCAAAAAAGTGGTTATGGTAAGCTTTGGCGATTAGTGTTAAGGGATCATATGTATTTGTAAACATTTTTAGAAACAGCTAGAGGATAGTTCACCCAAAAAGGAAAATTCTGTCATCATTTACTCACCCTTAAGTTGTTCCAAACCTGTATGAGTTTATTTCTTCTGTTGAACACAAAAGATGATATTTTGAAGAATGTTGGTAACCAGACAGTTGACAGTTGCCATTGACTTTTATAGTAGGAAAAAAAAAATACTATGGAAGTCAATGGCCATTGTAAACTGTCTGGTTACCAACGTTCTACAATAAATGCTTTTGAGTTCACCAGATGAAAGAAACAAACAGATTTGAAACAACATGAGGGTGAGTAAAAGATGACAGAAGTTCATCAAAAGCCAACGCATTCTCATCCTTTGGCGTCATATAGGTGACGCCATATGACATTTCGTCGAAATCTTACGCACATGGCATCCTTTAGCGTCAATATAACACGCACTGTTATGGGTAGGTTTAGGTCTGGGGTCGGGTTACGGTTATGACGCCTTGGGATCTGCGTCTCATATTCACGCTAAACGATGCCATGTGCATTGGATTTACACGCGCGTCACCTGTATGACGCCTTGGGATCTGCGTCTCATATTGATGCTAAAGGATGCCATGTGCGTAAGATTTCAACGAAATGTACAAGCGTCACATGTATGACGCCAAAGGATGAGAACGGGCTGCAAAAGCGTATCATCTCACAAGGAATCGTACAATCGGGAATTTAGCAAGAGGAATTTGTTCCCCACAAGGATTTCACCTCAGATTCATTCAAGTTCGTGAACTTGAACACGCAAATTACCTGCATTTATCATATGCTGCCTGATTTGGAAGTGACCTGAGTTAGCATTGCTTCTCGCTTCTGCATTATTGACATAGGACTCGCTGAAGTTATAATAATGTGACTGACTCAAGAACAACTTCACTCCCCGCATGAAGAAGGATATCAGGAGAAGATCAAGCATCCACGTCACAGCTGGCCGTAATTCACTCTCCATTCATCTCTGAAAGTCTTCACGAAGCTCAGCTAAGTTCCTTTTTAATTCTTATTGCTAAAAGCTATCAGAGTATTGGCAATATGCTTGTTGCTAATGCTATCCGTGTTGCTTAGGCTTATGTTGTAGTTTTCTTTTAAATGCTTGTGCTAGGCTTATGCAATCATATAGCAATGTCCGTTACTATCTGTTGTCATTGGCAACTGTCAAGTCAAGCCGCTTTATCTTTATAGCGCATCACAGTCCCGCCCACAGCCGGTGCCGGAAGTAAAAATTCAATACAATTTCTCCATTGACAGTTGGGGTATAAGCCATAAAAACGTAACCATACATGAAAGACTTAAAACCAGCTACGGCTGTATTAAGTGATTGTATATGCTCATTTAAACGCCAAAAGTTCATGGGGCACTAACCTTGTTTTAAGATAAATGCCTTTTATTTGCGATGTATTGGATAAGTACTTCATTACCCACAATCCTGAACAATCCCACAATCCCACAGTGATGCATCTGATTGGTGGAAGTCGTGTAACGTGTCTGGTTAAACCCCGCGAAGGTCCGTGAAGACTGAAGATCGTGTAATGACGTAGGGCTAGTTCATTGGTCGCACGTCAGAGGCGCCTGCGCCATTGGATGTGCAGGTGCCGCAGCACAGCCTGTGAGCGAGCTAGATGCTCAATGTGTTAGCTGTGCAGCTGCAAATGCGTTTTACATATAAGCTTCAGTAAATCGAGGAAAAGGAGTTTCCCTGCACATTTACTATATAATTCACTGGAGGAAAAAGTTCACGTGGCCGTCGTCAGATTTGGAAGTCGCTCAAAAGGCTCTTTCGCGGTGGTTTATGGGATGAGTAGTTCCTTCGCTCGGAAATGAAAATATGTACACAGTCTTGTACCTTTGACTTTTTTGGGATTTTCTCTTAGTTTTTTCACTCGAAATGATATGTTGTATGCTTATGAGTTCAGTCGTAGCTGGTTATCCTCAGACATGCTCTAAAACTCTTTAGATACGGATTTTCCAAAACATCAATGGGAGAAATGAATGGGAAATTTACTTCCGGCACCAAAGCTCTCTCGGGCTGTGGGCGGGACTGTGAAGCTCTATAGCATTATCCAGCACAGATTCAAGCAGCTTGAGATGATAGATAGGAAATAACGATTTATGGTGCAAACGGAATAATTTCTGCTCTGGCACAGCTCTAAAAAGAGCATAGTAACAGTTGATATTCAGTTGAGTCAGTTCAGCGTTGATTCTGTCAGGTATCAGACACGCTTGGTCTATCTAGTTCTTGGAAACATGCCGTTCTTAAAGGGTTAGTTCACCCCAAAATGAAAATTATGTCATTAATGACTCACCCTCAAGTCGTTCCAAGCCCGTAAGACATTAGATATTTTAGAAGATATTTTTTTTTTATATCTAAAAGATATTTTAGATTTAGTCCGAGAGTTTTCTGTCCCTCCATTGAAAATGTATACACGGTATACTGTCCTTGTCCAGAAAGGAAATAAAGACATCATCAAAGTAGTCCATGTGACATCAGTGGGTTAGTTAGAATTTTTTGAAGCATCGAAAATACATTTTGGTCCAAAAAATAACAAAAGCTACGACTTTATTCAGCATTGTATTCTTTTCCGGTTCTGTTGTCAAGCCGTGTTCAGTGATGCTGATGACGTAAGACGCAGCTGACGTGTTATCAGTGCGCCCGAGCTTCATTTACAGTCTGAGGGAGACGCACACTGTAAACAAAACAATCTTCGCAAACATGTCTAAGGATTTCGACACAGAGGAAGACTTGCATTTTTTTGCCCAGCCATATTTATTTGAACCCGAATACATGGACACACCAGATAACACGTCAGCAGCGTCTTACGTCATCAGCGTCACTGCGGACTCGTGAACGCGGCTTGACAACAGAACCGGAAGACAATACAATGCTGAATAAAGTCGTAGTTTTTGTTATTTTTGGACCAAAATGTATTTTCGATGCTTCAAAACATTCTAACTAACCCACTGATGTCACATGGACTACTTTGATGATGTCTTTATTTCTTTTCTGGACAAGGATAGTATACCGTGTATACATTTTCAATGGAGGGACAGAAAACTCTCAGACTAAATCTAAAATATCTTAAACTGTGTTCCGAAGATGAACGGAGGTCTTACAGGCTTGGAACGACATGAGGGTGAGTCATTAATGACATAATTTTCATTTTTGGGTGAACTAACCCTTTAAAGCTATAGTGTATTGGAAATATGCTTGCTCTAAAGGCTATCTAACCTAGATGTTATTGAAACACACTAGTTCTAAAGGCTAGTCGGAGCTATTGTTGTAGGGTGTATGCTTCCCCTGCCAAACTACACTAGTTTTAGTACTAGCTCTCTGGTCATTCAGCATGCATGTTGTATCAGATTTGTTGCTGCTAATCGGAGCTATTGCTGTATATGCTCCCCCTACCAAACTACACTAGTTTTAGTACTAGCTCTGTGATTGTACAACGATGTTCCGTTGCATTCTACATGTTGTCATGTCTTCTTGAGTCTCTCCATCATTGTCTGACTCCGGTTTGAACATAAAAGGCTAAAAGTTTTTGAAATTTTCAGCATGTTTGGGTGAGGTAAAAGGACACAACCTGTTGAAGCTCCGCTACCTGTGCTGGGAGCAGCTGCTCACATTTGCATTAAAAAGGGACAGAGACAAAAATGGTGCATTTTTGCTCACCCTCAAAAAGAGACAATTTTAACATGCTATATAAAAATATCTGTGGGGTATTTTGAGCTAAAACTTCATATACACACTCTGGGGACATCAAATAATTATTTTACATCTTGTGAAAAGGGCATTATACCTGCCCTTTAAAAGACAACTTTCACGGACGAAGGTTCACATCAAGACTACAGCAACAACCATGTTCATCTGCACCTGCATGAGGAATAACTGTCAACACCAGCAGGTGGCAGTAGCATTTATCACTCAAAAGGAACTTGAACTTGGACTGCGGATATACAAACCGCAAGCAGCTGATTAATTTTCATAACTCAATCTTCACTTTTCTTCATTCCACAAAGCATGCCATTCATGGGAATATGCTTGTTTACTGTTTAAGCATTTCGGGTACTGAGTATTGACAACATGCTTGTTGCTATGGCTCATTGGCAGCATTTAGGTCATCTGGATAAGGGCAACATGCTTGTTTCTTAAAGCTTTTTGGCATTGTTGGCAACATGCTGTTGCTCAAGCTTTTCAGGTATTTGCAAAATGCTTGTTGCCTTAGCTTACTCAGGTAACTGTATTAAAAAAAAAGGCATCCAGATTTTTGCTGTCAGTATGTGTTTGGGGGATATTGGCATATGGTTTGTTTTGGGGGGTTATTGCTGCTCTCACTGCTCTTATCCATGCTATGGTGCATGGATGCGCAGGGAGTTATTGGCCAGAACCATACCGCCAATCCAAACTGTATGCAAATTGTCATCGTATTTGACGATAGTGGTCCTGACAGAAATCACGCGTAGCGTCAGTTCTGGCAGGTCACGTTAGTCAAGCTCTACCTATAGGAATACGGCGCCTATCACAATATCCATATATAAGCTCTTTTAGTGTTATCAGCAGCTATCGCGTTTCTCAAGAGCTAATTACCCACCTCCATCCCCAGCTCCTCCTCTCATCCAGGATTTGGCATTCTGATTCCCCTTTGAATCAGACTAAATTCTCAAATTATGTTGTACATTCAAATATTGAATTAATGATATCTGCAATACATTCATATTGGTTCTGTTCTGTTTACCATAAGGGGGGTTATTCTACAGAACAATACCGCCAATCCAAACTTGTATGCTAATTGTCAATCATATTCGACGATAGTGATCCTGGCAGAATTGACTTATATTTGTGTTTTGGGCCTTTGGGAGCTGCCCAAATTGGGGTGCTCTGTAATGTATTCTGTGTCTTTGTGCTCTTGTTTTGTAGTCTTTTAATTTAGGGAGCAATAATAGATGCTATTTACACTAAGGGCAAAAAGCAACAAAAAGTATTTTCTTTGCACTAAGTGCAAATAGCGTTAAATTATATTTACAAAAAGTGAAAATAACTATTTTCTTTGCACTCTAAGTGTAAATGGTGTTAGAGTTAATAGCATCTAACTACTGTGTCTACACCGGAAGCGACTGTTGTCGCGTCGCAAAAGCTAGAAGCTGTCCATATCAGACACAACAAAGTGACCATAGCAAATCCATTTGTCCTTCATATCAGAAGTTACTAAAGAAATAGAATATGAATTTACCATTAGGAATTTGTCGTGTCGTGTTGTACACAGCATTACTGATTATAATGGATTTTAACATTTGCTTTTGTCACTTCACGTCTCCTCCGAAGGCAGCATTTTTAAGCTTTCGGACACATCCCATGTTTTTACCGTTGTGCTCTGTCTGATGTGGTCTTTCTATGGCAGTTTCATTTGGTTGTTCTCAGTTCTGTTTTCCTGGTTACCACATTATTTTACATTTTGGTAATTTATTATTTGCTATTTAGTTATTTGTGTCCACCAACGTTACAGGAACAGGTTTGGGAAGCACTTATTTATTCAACCTCATTTCACCCTAATCAAACCAAGTGACTTTTTGTTTTTCACATGGAGCAAAAAGCAAAATGTTTAGCATAATGATTTATAAAAAGTCATAAAAGAGGAAAGAAATGGGGTTTGAATGGCATGAGGGTTAGTAAACAATTTATTAATTAAATTTATTTTATTTATTTATAACTATATATTTGACAGACAAATAATAAAAATAATGATAACAACAACAACAATAATACTAATACTAATAATAAATATCAGCAATTATGAATTTAGTGGTCAATTCTGAAAACCATGTCAATTATTTTTCTTTTAGCAACAGTTATTAACCAACAAAGTAAAGCTTTTAGAAGTTTTTTTTAACACCACCTTAGCTCTCAGAAATTAACTATTAACCTCTTAAGGCCCAAGCTGATTTTTTACATGCATTTTTTAATTCTCTTTGCTATTTGGGCTTATTGGAACCTAATTATAATAAAAACTAAGAATCATCTTTTGATATGATGTACTTTTAGAGAAAAATGATGTCCACATATGTGGACTCATGGTCCGAATTTCCATAAAACACAATAAAGTCACCTTTGTGTAATAGAATGAAAAACCCTTTATTTCTGCCTTGAACACAGCAGTTTTTTTCCTGACTGTTTTTTTTAATGTATTAATAACACATACACACATATTTTTTAACATGTTTTGACTATCAGAGAGTAAAAACAACATGGAAACATTGCAATATTTAAAAATGTATACGATGGTTAATAGGGAGCCAATGCAATGTTGACATAACCGGGCAATATGGTCATACTTCCTGGTTCTGGTAAGAACTCTAGTGGCTGCGTTTTGAACCAGCTGAGGTTTGTTTATTAAGCGTGCAGGGCAACCACCCAGTAGAGCATTACAATGATCTAGCCTTGATGTAATGAACTAACTGTTCCACATTTTTCATTGAAAGCACATGACGTAATTTAGATTTTTTAGTTTTAAAGTTGGTAATTGCTAGTCATCCAGTTTTTATATCAGCAATGCATTAGGTTTTTTTGTATTGGCAAGTTTCGTCGGGGCGTGAAGAAATATAGAGCTGAGTATCATCAGCATAACAGTAAAAACTAATGCCATGCTTCCTAATGATATCTCCCAAGGGGAGCATGTATAGAGTGAACAGCAACGGCCCTAGTACTGAGCCTTCTGCCTTGTGGTACACCATACTGAACTTGTGATCAATAAGACATCTCTAAGGGATCATCGTTATCAGACACATCCAAATCTGTGTTATCTCCATCAATTAACCCAAAGTAGCTCCAATGCTCTTTGCACAGAAAAACGCTCTGGAAATAAAAACATGATAAAATCAAATACAAATTAATTTAATTTATGTAGGTTTGCATTATTTATTTGTTATTTATTCCAATGGGATAATATACAAGCTAATTTACATGTGCACATTTTTACTAGCATATTACATTTTTACTAACATTTTCAACCCAACTAATTTAAGTATGTACGTATGTATTTAGTGATTTAATTGTTATTTATGTCATTGGGACCATGTGCACCTTTTTAGCTGCATCAGAGCTAGCTTTTTTCCCATTTTATGTGTGTGCATGTTTACTAGCATATTAGCTGTTTCGAGGAGCTTCAGTCCATAAGTACACATACGTGTACTTCATGTTTAGCGACCTACAAAGTTGGTAGTTTTGCACTTTTTTTTCAAATTTGCATGTCATGACAAATATACAAGTCTTTTATAAATATCTAAATCAGAATAAGCCATGAAATATGACAGAACTTCTTAACTGGTCGACATTTGTGTATGGAGCTACCACTTGAATCTTTCCTTGTGTTTGCCGCCATTTTGAATTTTGACCATAGTGTGTTATAAATTTCTGACACTACCAGATGGCAGTATAAGTACCCCCATACGTGTCCATAACACCACCAATTCAGCAGTGAACACAATTGTGGACATAAGAGCAAAAATGTGCTGTCCACGTATGTGGCCACTAAGCCCTAGGAGGTTAATATAAGAAAAGCTGAGGAGTAAAGACTGGTAGTTATCAGACCCATAGGCCCCTGTTTTCATGCAAGATTTATGCATGTTGCCCCTCTGAGCAAGAAAGTAATGTTATCTCCATTCATAAGAAACACATCCAACTCCATTTAGCAAAGCGCAGGGTGGCTCTGGCTATAGACGGTAATGGAGAGGCAGAGGTATTAAGGCGAGACATTAATTCACTGTGTCAAGCTGTCCCAGTGGAAAATTTATTATACTAAATACAATTAATTAGCAGCCCCAGCCACTGATACCGAAAACTGCATTGTCAGTAAAAGGAAGGATTTGGAAGTGTACATTGCAGAGCTTATGTTTTGTGCTAATTCAGAGGAATTCAAAGAGGCTTTTCTCATTTGAAACACTGATAGTGTTACATATGCTCATGAGCACTGTGATATCTTTCCAAGGCAAGGCCTGTAAGTAATATCAGAAAAACAAGATTAGGACCAGGGGTCTCATTTATAAAACTGTGCGTACACTGTAAAACATCATCGTGATTTTAACGGTAAAATGCTACAGTGAAAAACTGTTAATTGGTTAACAGAAAGTTTCATTACTATATACGGTAAATAACTGTGATATATATATATAATGGTACATTTAATGCAATTTTACTGTAGAAATACCGTTAAATTTACAGTTTTTGGAAGTGAAAAAGAACAAGTCATTGTATAATTTACAGTGAAAAAATGTAAATTGACATTCCCACAATTCCCTGCGTGACACTTCACATTTAATGAATTTTTTTTTTTTAAATAACTGGTTCTTCATAATTTTCTTAGGTTTTTTTCCTAATCAGTTATGTACACTAGGGTTTTATGTTACATTTAATGTTGTTAAATTAATGCTTATTGCATTTTTTAAATTTCAACATGTAACCATGATGGTGTTTAATGTTTGTGAGAATGACACTGTGCAGCTTCTATATATTAGTATTAACTTTCTTGTGGAAGAGCTGCTTATAATGAGCTTGGATTGATCAATTGACTCTCATGACTGCTGTGATTGTTTGCTGTCAATGTATTACAATGGAACAAAACAGATATTAATACTTCAAAAGGTCAGTAAATTAACATTATATCAGATAATGAAATACTATT
The DNA here is from genome assembly GCF_029890125.1 of Rhinichthys klamathensis goyatoka. Taxonomy (NCBI): domain Eukaryota; kingdom Metazoa; phylum Chordata; class Actinopteri; order Cypriniformes; family Leuciscidae; genus Rhinichthys; species Rhinichthys klamathensis. The sequence goes on from NW_026606632.1 coordinate 2,343,406, forward strand.
GCTGTAAAATTATATACGGTTAAAAGTCTGTAAAACCTAAAATGTTGCTACCGTATTTTTAACAGGAAAACTCTGGTAACCACAGCTGCCAGGTTTTCCCCGTAAATTTAACGGATTTTTTTTTACAGTGTAGGATCCTTACTAAAAGTGTACGTGGGCCCGAAAGCCAAATTTAGCGTACGCAAAAAAATAGCGTACGCCAGACCCTGTGCAGAAGATTGGGTAACACTTTACTTGAAGGGGTGTACATAAGACTGACATGACACCTTCATAACCATGACATGACATATGTCATGAATATGAAGTAGGGTTTATGCATGTTTGTGACAACTGTCATTAAGTGTCATTCGCTCAATAATGACATTTTTAATGCAAATATGACATTGTTTAAGATGTCTTTGTTATGACACCTTGACATAAACCATAACATCATAACCTGTCAGTGTCTTTGTCATGACAACATGACATTAAATTAAGTTAAACTGTCATGTGGTTGGTTTTGACATTGGCTGTCATAAGGCCATTATAACTGTGTCATGAATATTTTTCGTGACCTCAACTACAGTGATACAAATTGAATTTATCATTAAACAGTTATAATGGCTTCATGACAGCCAATATCAACACCTACCACCTGACAGTTTAATGTAATGTTAACCAATAAAGCTAAGTGGTTTCTTAAGTTTGATAATTAATCTGCTATGTCATGTTTATGACAGGTTGTGTTGTCTTAGTAATGTCAAGTTGTCATGACAAAGACACTGACAGGTTATGATGTATTGGTTTATGTCAAGGTGTCATAACAAAGATATCTTAAACAATGTCATATTTGCATTAAAAATGTCATAATTGAGCAAATGACACTTAATGACAGTTGTCACAAACATGCATAAAACTTCCTTCATATTCATAACATGTGTCATGTCATGATTATGAAGGTGTCATGTTAGTCTTATGCACACCCCTTCAAGTAAGTGTTACCGAAGATGGTGACCACATGCGTCTCCTCCCCGAAATAACCATAAATGCAGCTCACAACGCCTCCTTTTACTATGCATATCCTCATCTGCATATCATTTGCCTATGATTATTCATCCACGTGATAACATGTTTAACGGTACAAGACATTAGGAAAATTTTATATACGGATGAGCCGTCACATTACATTAATAAAAATAATTTAGTAGCCTATACTTGCCTTGTTTTTGAATAAATAAATAAATAAATAAAATAGTGTAAAATACATTTCAGAGAAAGTTTTTCTCAATCTTTTCCACTGGCCAAATAGTATTTTTAATTGATTTCACGAGTTCACACTTGCATACAATTAGAGGGGGTAAAGTTTAATGCGTATTTGGCGTGCTGTCCGGGGGGTGGGCTCCGAGTTTGGAGTTTGGCCCGAACCCAGAGTACTCCCCCCTATGTAAGTAGTTAGGACTAGAAGTGTGGAGAAGGGGTGCTGGAGGGGTGCTGCTAAACTGTTAATGGATTGAGGTGAGACTGCTGAGTCTATATATACACCTCTTACCATTGATTGTTGAGTGCTCTCCACCCGTGTTAATTATATGAACGTGCTCCTTCCGAACTTTGTTAATAAAACATTATTTCTATTTTTATTGGAAACAGATAGACCTTGTTATGCATTATTTGCACAAAACTATTTTCTCAGACAATCTGCTATTATTATGATAAGCAATTATCTCTGTAGTTAAAACATTAAAACACAGCATGCCAGAGGAAAAGTGTTCAAAAGCATTTTATCCACAACAAATATTTATATTTATTGAATATAAAAAAATGTTGTAAGTTCTCAGTAATGATTTCATGTAGTTTAAGTGTTTAACTCCATTAATGAGAATGGCATATTTAATCTAAATGTTTAAATCAGAAGTAAACCATAGTTTAAATCATTATTTTATTTATTGTGAACATGCACTGTGTTTATGATTAGGACTCATAATGAAGAGTTATGGTTTTACTGGCGCAGATATTTAAGAAGGGACGATATTTGCTTCAAGTTCTAGGCTTGGTGAGTGAAATTATATTTGTATTATCTTTCTGTATATGTATCATTTTCTTTAGATTTTCTGTCTAAAAGTGACCAAAAAGACTCCAGCTCGCCATCGGTGTCGCCAAACTGCTCCATCTCCAAAACGTTCGTATGCATGGGTCAGAGTTTGCGTGCAGGTGCGCAAATTTTCCCGTCAAATTAGTTTTTATAAATCACAACTTATGCGTCGGAAGTGGCGTACGCCTCTTTCAGGGCCTGTTTTGTGCGAACGCAACGGTTATAAATGAGGCCCCAGAACTCTTGATGAGTAAGATGCCTGTAGATATAACAAACTTGAGTCGATTTACAGTATGTTCATTAGCGTTTATTTACTGCCATGTGAAAATGTGTGCCTTGAGTGCAATTACTGAAATGTGAGTTCTGATGTATATTTATGTTTAAAACTCGTACAAAATGTCCAAACTGTTACACAATGAGGGGTCAATGGGGTCAATGTCAAAGTCAATGGGGTCTATATTGTTTAAGCTCGAAAAAGGGCATAAAGGTAGAGTAAACTATACAACTCCAGTGATTTAGTCTTCTGATGATGAAGAAAGTGAAATTTAATGGGTTTCCACTCTCAAAAAAATCATTGTATCTATCTTATTTGTACTGTGAATATGCAAAGTGTCTGGTGTCATTTGCTTCCAGTTTTTTTTAGCTGTACAAAAATCTGTTATGCTGCTTGATATTGCAAACTGGTATTTTTTTTTTATCACATTATTTAAATGTATTATCGTAATCTTAAACACACTGGTCTGTAGCACAATAGTTTTATGTTTACTGAACTTATTATTCTTATTTACCTATAGCGGCTAATGAAGAAGAAGTCTTACAAATTATTTATTACCTAATAAGGAACTATCTTAGTCCTAAATTCAATATTACTTACTGATTACCGGTAGTTAAGCTTGTTTCTACATTAGTTAATAGTAGTAGCTGAAGTGTTAATGTATACTACTCATTAGTCGTGCATTAATTCCTGCATAATAATGACGGACCATTCTTCTAAAGTGTTACCACAATTCCTTTAATTAGGGGCTCAGGACACCATAAATATTGGTGTTGTTAGGCATTACTTACAGAGGAATTAAACTAAAATATTCTCCTTATTAATCATAGATATTTTATTATGGGTCTGACATAGACATATTGACAGCAACTTTAAAAATAAATGAGAATTCTGTTGTAATTTGTTCAATTTAAACAAAGATGAAGAAGAGGAGCATTGCATGGAAGCAGCAAATTTAATAATTTAGCTAATATATTAAGTTGCATAATTCCACTGGATAGAACATCTGTTACGATTTGCGTGGAAGCAAAGGCGGAAGTCGGATCTAGATGCAGCAGTAGACTTTAATTATAACAGACTAGGGTAACTTAGATCTCAGAGAAACTCGAGGAGCGTACACACACAGGCAATCACATACATTCAAACATACATTCAATAACTGACCATGAACAAAAGAGCAGACGGGATTAAATACACAGACGGGATGAGGGAACAAGACACAGCTGGGGCAAATCAGAACACAGGTGAATAAACTGAACACTAACAAGGAGCGGGAAAACTGGGAACAGGACTGAACCAAATACACAATGACAGGGAAAACTCAGGGAAACAGATACAGAACAGACATAACTATAACATTATCCCCCCCTTCCATAAGGCGTGTCCCCGCGCCGAATAAACATCAAATAGGGGCGGGAGGGTGGGCGCCCTGGAGACTGACGAGGGCGTGGCTTGCCCGGAACAGGAAGCCTCCAGGGCGGAGCAGGACGTGACGGCGGCCAGGGCGGAGCAGGATGAGGCGAAGGCCAGGGGCGGAGCAGGACGAGGCGAAGGCCAGGGTGGAGCATGGCGTGGCAAAGGCCAGGGTGGAGCATGGCGTGGCAAAGGCCAGGGTGGAGCATGGCGTGGCAAAGGCCAGGGTGGAGCATGGCGTGGCAAAGGCCAGGGTGGAGCATGGCGTGGCAAAGGCCAGGGCGGAGCACGATGAGATGGTGGCCAGGTCGGAGCAGACTCAGACGAGGATGAGGACCATGTCGACGTCGTCTCCATGGCCCTCACGGAGTACCTTCTGCCCCTCCCCAAAAAATACTTGGGGAAATCCTCGGGAGGAACCTCCAGGTGGTAAATGGGTTCCGGGCAGGCCTCCCGGAGCTTGAAGGGTGCAGGCAGGACGAGGCGCAGAGGCGGGGCCGGCAGGGCGAGGCGCAGAGGCGGGGCCGGCAGGGCGAGGAGTCTGGGAACGCCCTCCGTAGCCTGGCGAAGCAAACGAGTCCTCCTCCTCCTTCTGCGACGACGCTTCACTGGGCTTGATTCACTACTGGACGTACTTGACTCGGTAGACTCACTTGACTCGGTAGACTCACTTGACTCGGTAGACTCACTTGACTCGGTAGACTCGGAACTTGATTCACTTGACTCGGAACTTGATTCACTTGACTCGGAACTTGATTCACTTGACTCGGAACTTGATTCACTTGACTCGGAACTTGATTCACTTGACTCGGAACTTGATTCACTTGACTCGGCGGCGCTTGACTCGCTCGATTCACTTGACTCGGCGGCACTTGACTCGCTTGACTCGGCGGCAGACTCGGCTCTTGACTCACTTGACTTGGCACTTGACTCACTCGATTCACTTGATTCACTTGACACGACACTTGATTCACTTGACTTGGCACTTGACTCACTTGATTCACTTGACTTGGCACTTGACTCACTTGATTCACTTGACTCGGCACTTGACACGGCACTTGTCTCGGCATTTGACTCACTTGATTCACTTGACTTGGGTTCGTCGAGACTGAAGTGACGTGCGGGTTCGACATGGCGGGACCCTGAAATGATGGTCTTCCTGGCAGCACGTGCAGACCTCATAGGAGGATCAGCCACGCTGGAGATCGGTCCCGTACGGCCATAGACCGATCCGGTGGCTGGCTTGATTGCTGGCAAGACGTGGAGCGCGGTCTGAGGGAGCGCGGGTTCGGCTGAGCAGACCTGAAGCGCGGGCTTGTGGAGTGTGGTCTCGGCAGAGCTGAAGTGAAGCGCGGGCGCGACCGGGCTGACGTGAAGTGCAGGCTCTGGCAGCTTCTCCTCCACGCCCACGGTAAACGAAGAGCCGCTCCACAACAGGGCCAAGTCGATATACCACTCTAAAGAACCGTGCGGACCCGGTTTTGGGCATCAAAGACCGGAGTGGTTCCGATAATCCTCCGCGGAAGAAGATCTTCAGGCCGTTGGTGTTCATTTGCGCGAGATATGCCAGCTCGAGGAATTCTGCGACATAATCCTCGATGGCGCGATTCTCCTGGCGAAGACGGAGGATCTGGACATCAGGACTCCAGGTAGGCATGGCTGCTAGATCCTAGTGGGTCAGTTATTCTGTTACGATTTGCGTGGAAGCAAAGGCGGAAGTCGGATCTAGATGCAGCAGTAGACTTTAATTATAACAGACTAGGGTAACTTAGATCTCAGAGAAACTCGAGGAGCGTACACATACAGGCAATCACATACATTCAAACATACATTCAATAACTGACCATGAACAAAAGAGCAGACAGGATTAAATACACAGACGGGATGAGGGAACAAGACACAGCTGGGGCAAATCAGAACACAGGTGAATAAACTGAACACTAACAAGGAGCGGGAAAACTGGGAACAGGACTGAACCAAATACACAATGACGGGGAAAACTCAGGGAAACAGATACAGAACAGACATAACTATAACAACATCTAGTCTGTGACATGTAAGCTAAAGTTAATAGTTGGCCTCTATGGGTCTAGAGCAGCGGGTGAACAGGTGTTTCACATCATAGCTGTTACGACATGGCTGTCAGAAACCTGAAAAAAAATTCATCTGATTGTTTTTGAAGTCACCATCGATGTATCCTTCACAGTTTCAGACACAGAATGCGTTGCCATGCATGTAAGCTACTTGAATAGCCAATCAGCTTCCAGAACCACCAACTATCTGTTTAAAAAAAAAAAAAAAAAAAAAATCTACTGCAACATAATATGTCATTGTTACCAGATGAGGATGAAGGAGAGTTCAAAAGGGTTCTTTATGAAAACAAACTATCCATTATCTATTGTGTAATCCACAACGATGAAGAGAAAGTAACAACGTGTCTACACACACGCATAACATCTGACAAACACAAAGTGAAGTTGAGGAACTTAAATACACAGTGATAATGAGAAGATGATGAGCAGGTGTGATGATCTGATGACGGTCCATGACAACTGATGACTGGCGGGAAACTAAGACAAAGAAACACATGTGACTAATGAAAACAATACTAAAAGTCCATGAAAACAAAACTAACTGAACATAAGTTTAACAGTCATGTATTTAATCAACTACATTTTTATCTGATCATCCTAGTTCTACCAGAAAGACTCGGGAGAATAAATACTGTAACAATAAATACATTTATTGATAGCCCAGCAGGCAATAAAGTTCTTTGGCGTAGGCCCAGTCCATAGCTCGCAATCCGAGGGTCCGGACTCTGCATTTCCTGCCTGAAGACGAAGGCAGGGGCGCAGCCGACCCCCTGTGAGGTATAGGAAGGGTGGATGGAGGGGAAGGGACCATCCTGGTGGTGGTGGGGAGGATGGAGGTGAATGAAAGCGTCAGCATCTGCGAACTCAAACATGTGTAAGTACTGGTCTTTGATACCGCAAGTATTAGACACGATTGGATAGATGAGAAGGAAATAAGTGACGTAGCAATTGAGTCTTCCTGGCAGAACTTAACGCTAAAGCTTCCATTTCAACATACACACATATAAAGGGTGATTGCTTTCAGATTAATGTTATGGTAGTTTATTTTACCCACAGAACACCTGCTCCCTTCCCTGCAGAGTGAGACATCATGTCTGTCTCTGTCACAGAGGCTCTGTCCACCGTCTGCTAAGCAGTGACATCTGTCAGAGTGTGTCAAACGAACTGGAAAATGGCCAGTTCTGCTATCTCTGGCCGGACCGCACAGACCCACGCTGTAACAACAGACTGAATGATGCTAAATAGCTGATCATATCTGGGCCATGCTGACTGACATTACACCAGATCTAATGTTGCTGAAGGTGTGTGTGTGTGTGAGTGACACACAGATTAAGTACTCTGACAGGCCACACAATAAAGCCATCAGGTGGAGTGACACGTCAGATGGATGGAGAGAAGGATGAATTGTCACTCTGTGTCAGTCCAGATGCTGTCCTCATCCCTGATGTATCACACACACACAGCAGCGTGGGAACAACAGCCACAACAGTTTTGTTTTTTTTGATAGATGCATGATATTTCAAAGATATGTCACTTTTGCTTTACACAGCTCCTAAATACAGTTTACTAGAGTGAAATGTGGGTTTGGCTTTTGAATATCTACACAACAGCTGATTATAGATACTTTCTGTATACTCAGCACAGCTTTGAAAAAGCTATATGTCAAGTACAATGTGGCTTGTAATGAAACTAAAATAATTGTATAATTCTGATTGTTTCAAAGCAGATTTACAGTGATAACAGGAAAATGATGCAACAACGTTTGTTTCGGCTTTACAGCAGCTCTAGAAAAAAATACCGTCGAAGTCCAGCTTAAGTAAGTTCAGTGATGGTTCATTTTTGTTATAAAAAAGTTATTAATTTAGTTCATTTATCTATACAGCCCCCCTGGAGAAAACAGTAATGTCATCGTCCAGCTCAGCTCAGTTCTCATGTAATGGTGTCAATGCAGGAAGATCATTAATATTTTTGAATATTATGTCCCCAACTAAGCAAGTCAAAAGCCAAAAGTGACAGTGGCAAGGAACCAATACTCCATCAGGTGACAGAATGGAGAAAATAAACCTTGGGAGAAACCAGGCTCAGTCGGGGGGCCCGTTCTCCTCTGGCCAGTGAATGAACAGTGTATGATTATGATTCAGGCAGCGTTATAGGTCAGAAGTCAGATTGGATCGGACTATTCAGAATATTAATCCAGTTCCATCTGCTTGAAGATCGGAGTCACGCCGGAATGGAGACGGTTTGTTGAGGATCAGTGCCGATGGCTGTCGTGTCGATGAGGCCTTCACAGGGGAGAGTCTAGTTGACACAACCTCTGCTGACACTTCAGGGATGCATCGTGGTCGTGTCTAGGCGCAGGTCAACCATCTGATCTGGATACGGCCCGGATCCGGCTGACTACATCATGTGTTGTGGTCGTGTCTAGGAGCAGGTCCACCATCTGATCTGGATACGGCCCGGATCCGGCTGACTAAATCATGTGTTGTGGTCGTGTATGAGCAGGTCCTCCATCTGATCTGGATACGGCCCGGATCCGGCTGACTATATCATGTGTTGTGGTCATGTCTAGGCGCAGGTCCACCATCTGATCTGAATACGGCCCTGATCCGGCTAACTACTAAACCTTCGGGATAAACAGAGAGACTAACATTAGCATAGATGCCATTCTTCTTATGATGTAAAGAGTACATCGGGTGTCATAGGAAGTGATCTTGCTTACGATTGACCTAGTTTATGCAGCCTAACAATCATTTAACTGATTTGAATAATAGAAATGTATAATGTTCTATGTGTATGCCAGGTTAAAGAGATGTGTTTTTAGTCTAGATTTAAACTGACTAAAATATATTTTAATATCATTATTAATAATAATTGAATGATCTCTGTATAATATCAGTCTTTAAATGCAAGATATTTAAAGTGTACCTTAAATATACTTTTTAACACAATCAAATATACTTAAGTATATCTTTAGTTGAGCCTCAGCTCTACTTCTGCACAATTGAAGTACATTGAGTACAAAATTAGTTGTTCCAATGTACCAGTCTTTAAGTATACCAGTTTAGTATAACAGAAGTTCAATTGCAGGGTATTTTTATTAAGTATATAAATATGTAAATTTGTAGTATACTTGTAGTATACAAAAGAAATGTATTTCGAATACATTTTTTTTTTTTTACTAGGGTACCCATCACAGAAAACAGTTTTTACATTTTTACACTTTCAAAAAACACCACTTAGTATGATTTATAAGCTGTTTTCCTAATGGGGACCAAAACATGTCCCCACAAGGACAAGGATTTCGGATATTGCCATCTTTGTGTAAGGTTTATCAGGACACACACACACACACACACACGCACGCACGCACGCACACACACACACACACACACACACACACACACACACACACAGAGGAAAATTGTGTTACTTACAGTTGTTCTTTATTAGATCTGGAGATTAAGATATATATTTTAAAACTACAGAGAATACACATTCCTTGGTCTTTTTATAAGTCTTCATTTGCCAGGAAAAACCAATGGGATATTAAAGAGATTTTATTTTATTTCTCGCTATCTTAAAAATAATGCTCACAATCACAAATTGTTTTGCAGTCTGATGTTATAGATGAACCTTAAGTTTTACTGTAAACTGTGCAGCATGCTGCCAAAAGATGGCAATGTTGCTGTGCTGAATTCTACAATTAACTTGTGTCTCTGTCCGTTTTTCTCTCGTCCTGTCTTTCCTTCTTCAGTTTGACCCTCAGGTTGACAGAGAACTGAGGACATTGTGGTGTTCTGTATTCCTTTCACAACACACCACCCACTCCTACTTTACAAATCTTCCATATATTATATACAGTCACATAACACAGCACAGTCTGCCCACAATATTCTGAGATGACTACTAAGTCAGCGAGGAAGTTTGATTCAGAGAAAGAGTGAATTAGTGCACAACTACATTTTCCAAATTGACTAATGAATTATCAAGAAGACTAGTGGGATATTAAAGAGATTTTATTTTATTTCTCGCTATCTTAAAAATAATGCTCACAATCACAAATTGTTTTGCAGTCTGATGTTATAGATGAACCTTAAGTTTTACTGTAAACTGTGCAGCATGCTGCCAAAAGATATAAAGTATATAAATATGTAAATTTGTAGTATACTTGTAGTATACAAAATAAATGTATTTCGAATACATTTTTTTTTTTTTTTTTTTTTACTAGGGTACCCATCACAGAAAACGTCTCAGGTTACGACTGTAACCGTAGTTCCCTGAGAAAGGGAACGAGACGATGCGTCACTTGACGCTTTGGGAACGCCCCCAGCGTGAATGCGTCTGAGCATCAATGTCAACTAGTCCAATGGAAAGAATGAGCGTCACGGGCGGGTGACGTCATGACCAGGAAGGGATAAAGGCTCACCCGGTGAAACGCGGCATTAGCTTCAAAAAGTCGAAGCAAGCCGATCACAGGGAAGCAGGAAGTATGGCAGGGTGACGCATCGTCTCGTTCCCTTTCTCAGGGAACTACGGTTACAGTCGTAACCTGAGACGTTCCCTTTCGAGGGAACTCTCGATGCGTCACTTGACGCTTTGGGAACGAGAATACCCAAAACGCCAGAATTCCAAGTACCTGAGTGTCAGTCTGTTGAAACTAAGCACTAAACACCTGAGAACCTGGGGCAGCATCCAGGTCTAAGCTGTAAAACCTAACGAATGTGAGCGGTGAGGACCAGCCTGCCGCATCACAAACGTCTTGAAGAGAAACTCCAAATAGTAAGGCTTTAGAGGCCGCCATACCCCTCGTAGAATGAGCTCTGACCGCCAAAGGACACGGCAGGTCAGAGTACTCGTATGCAAGTGAAATAGCCTCAACTATCCACTTACTAACCGTCTGTTTAGAAGCAGGAAGACCCTTCTTAGGTGATCCAAAGCAAATAAATAACTGGTCGGACTTCCTCATTGACGATGTCCGATGAACATAAGTATCCAGTGCTCGCACTGGACACAAGAGGTTCAGCCTTTCCTGGTCCGCAGATGTAAAAGGAGGAGGACAGAAAGCCTGCAGCACAATAGGCCTCGGAGTCAAGGTCGGCACCTTAGGGACGTATCCCTATTTTGGATATAAGAATGCCTTGACCATCCCCGGTGCAAACTCAAGGCAAGTGGGGGAAACCGAAAGGGCCTGAAGGTCTCCAACTCTCTTAAGGGACGAAATAGCTAGCAGAAAGATAGTCTTAAAGGTAAGAAACTTCTCTGAAACCGAATCTAACGGCTCGAATGGAGCCCTAGACAGGCCTTCTAGTACTAAAGCAAGATCCCAAGCTGGCACCCTAGTGCGAGTTGCAGGCCTTAGCCTCAAAGTGCCACGAAGGAAACGTGTAATCAGGGGGTCTCGACCCAACGATGTACCCCCCACCAGGGCGTGGTAAGCCGCAATGGCCGCCACGTAGACCTTGAGCGTGGAAGGACATAGACCTGACGTAAAGCGCTCCTGCAGGAACTCGAGTACTGTGTTCACAGAACAGTTAACTGGATCCCACTGATGTCGGTGACACCATACAGAAAAAACTCTCCATTTAAGCGCATATAGTTTCCTAGTAGCTGGAGCTCTGGAGCTTAGAATGGTCTCAGCAGCCTCAGCTGAGAGACCACTCTCTATGAGTTGGGCCCCCTCAGAGGCCAAACCCACAGGTTCCAAATTTCTGGTCGAGGGTGAAATATTGTGCCCCCGGCCTGAGACAGAAGGTCTCTCCTGATCGGGATCTCCAAGGGAGGACCGTCTAAGAGATGGATCAGGTCCGCAAACCAGATCCGACTCGGCCAGCGTGGTGCTACTAGCAGTAGGCTTATTCCGTACTGGCGGACTCGTTCCAGAACTCCTGGGAGCAGAGCAACAGGGGGAAATGCGTACAGACGTAGCCTCGGCCACGTCTGCACCATAGCATCCAGCCCCAGGGGGGCTGGGTGAGTAAGGGAGAACCAAAGTGGACAGTGCGTCGTATGCTGAGACGCAAACAGATCCACCTCTGCTTGGCCGTAAAACTCCCAAATTTTCTCCACCGCCTCGGGGTGGAGTCTCCAGTCCCCTGGCCTCAGCTCCTGCCTCGACAGGATGTCTGCCCCAATATTCTGGTCCCCAGGAATATACACTGCCCTCAGGGAGAGTACCTTCCCCAGAGACCACAGGAGGATCTGGTGCGCCAGCTTGCAAAGCGGACGCGACCGCAGACCCCCCTGACGGTTCAGATAAGAGACCACCGATGTGTTGTCTGTACGGACGAGCACATGATGGCCCCTCAGGTCTGGGAGGAATTGCTTCAACGCATTGAAGACGGCCATCATCTCCAGGCAATTTATGTGCCAAGAAAGATGATGACTCCTTCACCGACCCTGAACCGAGCGGCCTTCCATTACCGCTCCCCAGCCGGTGAGGGAAGCATCTGTCGAGATCGTAACTCGATGGCAGAGAGCTCCCAACACCGGACCCTGGGTTAAGAACCAGTGTTTTCTCCATATAACCAAGGCACGAAGGCCTCGCCGCGTGATCTTGATCATACGAAGTGGGTTTCCCCTCGGGGAGAACCCTCTGGTCCTGAGCCACCACTGCAAAGGTCTCATGTACAGCAGGCCAAAAGGAATCACGTTGGACGCTGCCGCCAAAAGACCCAACAGTCTCTCGAACTGTTTTACAGTGCGTGACTGGCCTAGCTTTAGCTCTTTGGTGGCTGTCAGGATAGCAGCTACACGAACGGGCGATAGAGTGGCCCGCATCATCACTGAATCCCATACCACACCAAGGAAAGTGGTTCTCTGTACTGGAGAAAGCACACTTTTCTTGGCATTGAGCCTCAACCCCAACATCTGCATATGAGCGAGAACGACACCTCGGTGCCGAACCGCCAACTGCTCTGATTCCGCTAGAATCAGCCAGTCGTCGATGTAGTTCAGAATACGTATGCCCTGAAGCCTGAGAGGGGCTAGAGCTGCATCCACGCATTTCGTGAACGTGCGGGGTGATAAAGCTAGACCGAAAGGAAGAACCCGATATTGGTATTCTTTGCCCCCGAAAGAAAACCTTAGGAACTTCCTGTGCTGAGGGAGGATGGAGACATGGAAGTAAGCGTCCTTCAGATCTATCGTGACAAACCAGTCCTCGGATCTGATTTGAGTCACGATCTGCTTGAGTGTCAGCATCTTGAACTTGAGTTTCTGTACTGAACGATTTAACAGACGAAGATCTAAAATGGGACGCAACCCTCCATCCTTTTTTGGAAAAATGAAATAACGGCTGTAAAAACCCGACTCTCTGTCGGGTGAGTACACCTGTTCTATAGCTTCCTTTGCTAACAGGGCCTTTACCTCTTGCTCCATTACCAGAGCCTGCTCGGGATGCACCACTGTGGGCAGCACCCCGTTGTAACGAGGAGGACGAGAACCAAACTGGATTCTGTATCCTTTCTCTACAATCTGCAGGACCCAACGAGAAATATTCGGCAGAAGCTTCCACGCTGCCAGAAAATTTACTAAGGGAACCAGCCTCTCGAGGCTGGTCTCTGGTGTTATCGAGACGGCTAATTCCGGAGCCTGAAACATAATGGCAGGAACTACCTGAACTGGCCGCTCTAAGGCCCCCCTCAGAGGGCGCGAAACCGATGCTGTGCCGCAGCATAGCATCAGCGACTCGCTGGAGACCGCTGCGCCCTGAAGCACCGAGGGTGGCAGGGTTGGCAGAACGGTCTCGTGAGGACCCCGAAATGGAACGGGCACCGTATAATGAGGTGTACACCGCTCCACTTCGGTCGGGGCTGTCCTCACAGGCCTGATGCATGAACATCAGGACCTTTTTTTTTTTTTATAACCGAAGTCTTCTTCGCCTGAAGAACGGTCCTCAGATCCGGCTTCGACTTAGAAGACTTCGGTTGAGAGGGTTGCGTCCGTCTCCAGTCTCTACGTGGAGGTGCACGAGACGCAACACTCTCTTTCTGATGCACACGATATGATGAGCTCGACGGCTGGGGCTGCTCACGCCCAGCAGCCCCAGGGGGCTGGACCCGGCGAGGGATAAACTTTTTAAAAACGTCAGCTTGTTTCTTTGACTCCTGAAATCTCTCGACGACCTCGTGGACTGCGTCGCCGAAGAGACCAGAAGGTTCAAGCGGAGCATCTAATAAAAAAGCTCGATCTTTTTCTTTAATTTCAGACAGATTTAACCATAAATGTCTCTCAGTAGCTACCAAGGCTGCCATAGACCGCCCAATTGCTCTGGCGGTCTCCTTAGTAGCCCTGAGAGAAAGATCGGTAGCCCGACGAAGTTCACGAATATCGTCATGACTGACTCCCTCACTACTATCCAGATCCCCCAGCAGGTCAGCTTGATAAGCCTGGAGCACTGCCATAGTATGCAGACATGCTCCAGCTTGACCTGCTGCCGTATAAGCTTTGCCCACTAACACCGAAGTGGCTTTGAGCGGTCTAGTGGGCAAAGCCGAGGCTTTCAGAGACGATGCGGGACCAGGGGAAAGATAACTGGCTAAATTCTCTTCCGCCTGGGGCATCGCCTCATAACCATACTCTTTCAGCCCTCTTATTCTCGAATAAGTGTTAACTTGAGGGCTGAAAAGACGTGATGAGTAAGGTTTATTCCACGATTTAGATATTTCATTGTGCAAATCGGGAAAAAATGGAAGCCCTCGTGGTGGAGATAATGTGGTGGAAGATAAAAAGCGCTCATCTAATTTGCTTTTAGGACGAGCGCCCTTCTTCTCAGATGGCCATTCAATATTTAATTTCTCTACAGCCCGCGACATAACATCCACCAGCTCATCATATGCTGGGGAAATAAATTGTGAATCTCTTTCCCCCATGTGTGTGCTTTCACTCTCCAAACTCATCGCATCAACCTCCTCGGAGGAAGAGCAATGAAGTAATGGAGGGCTCTCTCCCCGGGCGGAAGAAACCGCAGAGCGTGCTTCCGACACCGGGGGGAGAGCGCTGGATCTCTCGGGTAAGGAAGGAGAAAGAGCCCTCGGACCCGTCTCCAACCCCTCCGAAAGTTCCTTTTGCGATCCCCAGGAATGCAATCTCCGCGCTGCCTCAGCAGACGCGGGTCCTGATCCCTGCGGATCGCGAGCCTGCCCACTCTCTTTATCAAAGAGTGACAGGCGAGAGCGGAGCATGCGAAGCGGTAACATCTCACAATGCTGGCACTCAGCCCCCTCGAAGGCTGAGACCGCATGCTCCACTCCCAAACAAACGACACAAAGCTCGTGTGTGTCCCCACCCGTTAAATAACGCGGGCAGGGAGAAGCACACTGTTTGTACACTTGTTTAGTTTCCATCCTTTTCCGCAACAGACAACAGTAAATAGACAGAGACAAAATGACACAGATCGCTTGCTGAGACACAGAAGCTAATGCCGCGTTTCACCGGGTGAGCCTTTATCCCTTCCTGGTCATGACGTCACCCGCCCGTGACGCTCATTCTTTCCATTGGACTAGTTGACATTGATGCTCAGACGCATGCACGCTGGGGGCGTTCCCAAAGCGTCAAGTGACGCATCGAGAGTTCCCTCGAAAGGGAACAGTTTTTACATTTTTACACTTTCAAAAAACACCACTTAGTATGATTTAAAGCTGCTTTGAAACAATCCATTGTTAAAAGCGCTATATAAATGAAGATGACTTGACTAGTCTGTCTTAAAAAAAACACTGTGTAATGGTGCTAATTTAGGGTCTACCAGATACCATTTAAATGCTTACACATAAGACATATGCTTGCAGCTGGTCAGAATGCAAACAAAATGCAACACCGCAAAGGAGACATGTTTTTAAAAGTTTAAAATAAAATTACTTTTTAAACTAAGTCTTAGTGTTGCTAAAAAAATATATCATGCATGATGCAATGGCCAAAAATGTAAATCTGCATGTCTATAGATAGTTTTTTTTTTTTTTTAAATATATTGTTGTGGCAACAAATCTGTTAGAAAAGGCTTTGATGGCTATAATGGGTTCTTTAACTGGATGCATAGATGCAACTTTTAGGGTTTTAGACTGTTGACAACTTGTTGCGCTATAGCAAAAACCCTCTCAGAGAAGATGGGTCTCTAAATTCATCCCAAAAGACTAAATATATATATATAAAAAATAATAAAACCCTGAAAAACTCTACTCAACCTCAATAATAAACAAGTGGACGAGTCTACCAGTCCTGCATCAAAATATCTGTCACAAGTAGAGTAAACAATGCAAATTCTTTACTCTTTCGTGGAACACAAAAGAAGAGATTTGGGGGGAAAAGTGCAATACAAGTAAATGTGGTCCAAAGACTTACTGCATGACCAAAAACAGTTGAAACATTATTTTTATTCTCTTGACGGAAGATAAAAAGTGTCATGCGGGTTTGATACAAAAAGAAGATGAGAAAATTATAACAGAATTTTCATTTCTCTTGAACAGTAGACGTATATTGTGTCTGGATAAAAATGAATAAATCCAAAATGATGTAAAAGTAACACAAGTCTTGTTTCTGCCAGTAAGGCAACTGCTCCCTAAATAAACAATACTGTAAATTTCTCATCAAGCTTTTCTCTTCTCTTCTCTTCTCTTCTCTTCTCTTCTCTTCTCTTCTCTTCTCCTAAGTATGTCCTCATGTGTAATTACATAGCATGAGGGTACATTGCCATGCGTTTTCGAGCAGCCAAATGGACCCACAGCAGGCTAGCAATTCAGCCACTATTACCCCGAAATGTGTGTCTCTTAATGGCTTATGAGGCAGCATCCTGCAGGGGAAGGGTTAACAGAGCCTTGTCCATCCCAGAGAAATTGCCACTCTCCACAAAATTACATCCTTCTGAGAATCTTACAGGTAAGCGAGAGATATAAAAAAAAGCCCTGAAAGGTGTAAGGATGTCAAACTTTCACAATTGTATTAATTGTCAAAGAAAGAAAGAAAGAAAGAAAGATTTTTTTATGAAGATGACTCACAGAAGAGGAAGAATTAACTTTGATCTAAAATGTGTGAGTAAGAATCATCAGTAAAAGAGAATGTTTTGGAAATGGTCTGTATTACTGGTTTGTTTTTCTTAAGACTGTTCACATTTGAACATTTGGATCATTTTCTCTCTGCTTTCTGCTGGAGCACACAGGGTGTTCAATGTCAAAAGGTGTTCCTGGATAGTTTCGCTTAGTCTGTGAGTCTTGTGTCATGGCTGAGGATTTTTTTTAGAGAAATATTGAAAACATAAATGACATATTATAGTGCTGATGCTTTTGCTATTTATATTTTATAATTAAGAAGGAGCAACATTCTCATTCTATAAAGAAACACAACTATACACATTACTGGAAACAAAATGAGTCATCAATATTTTTGGCCCCTTTTCCAGGGAAGAAAGAGACACATGTACACATCACTAATCCAGCAAATTAGTCAATCTTTCATCTTTCAGAGACACATTTAAAATGAGCTGTTTTAGCATGGTACAAGGCCAAACCATTAATTGTTAATATTGAGTTACAGACATACACATTTACACACAATTACACACAAAAGTTTGAGAAATTAATAATATGAAGGAAAAAGGTAAAAAGTACTCAATGATTTGAGAAATGTTGATTTATTTATTGACTTTTTTCTTTCTTAAAGACGTTTTCACCGAAGAACACTGAATTATTTTGCTGTTACAATAAAATACTAATACAAATTAATACATATATATATATATATATATATATATATATATATATATATATATATATATACACTCACCGGCCACTTTATTAGGTACACCTGTCCAACTGCTCGTTAACACTTAATTTCTAAGCAGCCAATCACATGGCGGCAACTCAGTGCATTTAGGCATGTAGACATGGTCAAGACAATCTCCTGCAGTTCAAACCGAGCATCAGTATGGGGAAGAAAGTTGATTTGAGTGACTTTGAACGTGGCATGATTGTTGGTGCCAGAAGGGCTGGTCTGAGTATTTCAGAAACTGCTAATCTACTGGGATTTTCACGCACAACCATCTCTAGGGTTTACAGAGAATGGTCCGAAAAAGAAAAAACATCCAGTGAGCGGCAGTTCTGTGGGCGGAAATGCCTTGTTGATGCCAGAGGTCAGAGGAGAATGGCCAGACTGGTTCGAGCTGATAGAAGGGCAACAGTGACTGAAATAACCACTCGTTACAACCGAGGTATGCAGCAAAGCATTTGTGAAGCCATAACACGCACAACCTTGAGGCGGATGGGCTACAACAGCAGAAGACTCCACCGGGTACCACTCATCTCCACTACAAATAGGAAAAAGAGGCTACAATTTGCAAGAGCTCACCAAAATTGAACAGTTGAAGACTGGAAAAATGTTGCCTGGTCTGATGAGTCTCGATTTCTGTTGAGACATTCAGATGTTAGAGTCAGAATTTGGTGTAAACGGAATGAGAACATGGAACCATCATGCCTTGTTACCACTGTGCAGGCTGGTGGTGGTGGTGTAATGGTGTGGGGGATGTTTTCCTGGCACACTTTAGGCCCCTTAGTGCCAATTGGGCATCGTTTAAATGCCACGGCCTACCTGAGCATTGTTTCTGACCATGTCCATCCCTTTATGGCCACCATCCTCTGATGGCTACTTCCACCATGTCACAAAGCTCTAATCATTTCAAATTGGTTTCTTGAACATGACAATGAGTTCACTGTACTAAAATGGCCTCCACAGTCACCAGATCTCAACCCAATAGAGCATCTTTGGGATGTGGTGGAACGGGAGATTCGCATCATGGATGTGCAGCCGACAAATCTGCGGCAACTGTGTGATGCCATCATGTCAATATGGACCAAACTCCCTGAGAAATGCTTCCAGCACCTTGTTGAATCTATGCCACGAAGAATTGAGGCAGTTCTGAAGGCAAAAGATGGTCCAACCCGTTACTAGCATGGGGTACCTAATAAAGTGGCCGGTGAGTGTATATATATATATATATATATATATATATATATATATATATATATACAGTAGTAAAATAAACAATTAGAAATCTAACATTAAATAATCCCATATTACAAAGATAATTTCTAAAATCCAAACTTTGTTTTGTTATCCAAATCTTTTTGATCATTTTATGCATATTTATAGTGTTGATGTTGTTTTACACTTGGTGGTTCTATTACACTGGTTACTCTTTTGTCATGACAGGATTTTACAAACCTGGCAGCCAGGTTTGAGCTTTCTGAGGTTTCTCCAAGCAAATGTGAGAGTTTGTTGTGGCATCAGGGGCCTGTACAATGAAGCTAGCTGAACAAACTCTGGCTTACATGATTGGTTTCAAATTGACAAAACCAAATCAATCCAATCAGGCTTTGTTTATAGTATCAAGATGCTGATCATCAACTTCCTCTGTCAACTCATGCTTTGATCCTGAGTTCATGTGGTAGGTGTGCACATGAAATTGTGACATCAGTAGAGATCAGCCAATCACATGCTGTGAACCATAATGAAACTTTGATTCACTTCTTGCGAGAGAGTTGGGGAGATATAATTCTCTATTCTGCCGAAGACTAAGATACTGTTATGAAAAATATGAAACATTTATTTAAAAAGTGAACAGCAAGAAAACTGGATATATCAGTACAAGTGAAACAGTATATCCACCTTTTTCCTGACGAGCTTACTGCGTTTTGAATCATGGGTGACATTTCCGGTTTGGGGAACTTTCATTCAAGAAGACTGAAACGGATCATTTCAAAATATACGCTTGCACTACAAATAATCATTATCCGTAAGTTTGACTGAAGGAGCTGTAAATTTTCCTTCATGTTTTATTTTCAGACGTCATGAGAATAACGTGGTAGGCAGGGGCGTAGCAGCCATTATAAAAGTGGGGGGGACAAAAGCTGTATGGTGATGTGACCAGTTTTTTTGTGATTGTTGCGGGCAAAAATCCTTGATTATGCGGCACGTTTTCTTAAAAAATGCGATGGAATATGCGGGATATTTATGCAATTTTATGCAATGAAATTGCGGGAACTTGCAAAAACTGCGGTTTGATGAAAAAGAGAGAAAAAGTGATTCCCCAACACCCTGTTCTCACTAGACTACTATCTTACTGTAAAGAGTCATTTCTTATTACTTCCTATGATAAGCAAACATACTACATCACAGAAAGTGCTGAAATATTTCATCTTGTTTTATTTCAGACCTTAATAAACACATGGCTCAAACTTGCAAAACATTGATGAGTCAAACAAGTTCTGTAGCTTTACAAAAGGAATATGCTACAACTTCTGTAAAAATGAAAAAATAAATTATAATTTTTTTTTCCTGTTTTACAGCTTTTTGATGATGTTCACGTCGCGTAATTACGTCACTTCATAACGTTCCCATGGCAACAGGGGAAAATGGCTGCTCTTGTGTGAAACGCAACATTTTTCAACTTTCTGCTAAGATATATGTGACTTTTTTGCAACAAAAATGCGGGGATTATGAAATCATACAAGCCCCGCATATTTTGCGCGGAAATCGGCAATTTATGCGGCAAAAGTGTGGCGTATTTGAAAAAATGCCCCAGCATAAATATGCAGACTTTGGCTGATTATGCATTGAATCATGCGATCGCATAATCACGTTTTTCTGGAGGGACTGAACCGTGATGTTCATAATAATAAATTCTAGATGGAAAAGCAATTGGCATTTTACAGCACCCTAGTGGCAATTTTGGGAACATGCCATGATAGCTTACAGCAACCTATTTTTGTGAAATCATACTCGAAATAAAAAAAATACTGCAGGACTTGGGACTTTCAGACCACTGTGGACATCTATACTTTATTTTTATGAAATAAAGATATTTTATGATATTTACAATATTTCAGTATACAGAGATAAACATACAATTTACGGTAACAGAGATTGTTTTGGCTTTATAGCGATTTTTGAATAATGTTATTTCCAGAAGGGTACGCGCGCTACACACAGCCTACGACGTAGCTACGGCGTGAGTTCGACGCAGAAGTATAAATTGGGCTTTACACGTCTTACTGCATTACAGTAGGTTAAATCATAACAAGGAAACTTTACGTGTGATTCATGTCATCGCGACATACTGTAACACATTATACTTACAGTGTGTGGTGTTTGAAAAAAATGATGTAATCGTCCTCTACTTTTTTTCTGGGGTGCATTAGACGGCCATACAGCAAAGTGACTAAACGAACATGAAAATTCGCTTATGGCAGACGCGCCCAATCGATGATTCGCGCTGTGATTGGCTGAATGTTAGTTCACTCAAGTCTAAGTAACAAATCAGAGAACACTGGCTAAAATAGTGGCGCTGGGTCAAAAAAAATGCGGGGGACAGAATCACCTGTTTCTAAAAGTGTTCCCCCGGTTGCTACGCCCCTGCGTTAAACCTGGTAGTTTAATGTAACATGGGGTCACAAGAATATCTGTGGCAAGAGCTCTTTTCAGTCGCTGCTTTCTTTTCCTCCTGATTATATTTGAAAAAGACAGCATACTCTGAGTTTGTGGTGCGTTCTCTCGATTTAATTTACGATATATCCCATTAATAATTCACTGGAATGAACGAAGAATCTCTTTTTTTCGCCTCTTTCCAAGTTTGTTTTCACACGGATGCTTTAAAATGTAATTGTCTCCTTTTCACTTCTAATCCCTATTAACAGCGCTTACTGGAAAGCAGGTAAATACAATTTATTATCTGTCAAAATGACAAAAAAGCACTTAATATTATCACGCTATGCTAAAGTTAATTAACATTTTGTTTAAGGCAACATACACTCACCTAAAGGATTATTAGGAACACCATACTAATACTGTGTTTGACCCCCTTTCGCCTTCAGAACTGCCTTAATTCTACGTGGCATTGATTCAACAAGGTGCTGAAAGCATTCTTTAGAAATGTTGGCCCATATTGACAGGATAGCATCTTGCAGTTGATGGAGATTTGTGGGATGCACATCCAGGGCACGAAGCTCCCGTTCCACCACATCCCAAAGATGCACTATTGGGTTGAGATCTGGTGACTGTGGGGGCCATTTTAGTACAGTGAACTCATTGTCATGTTCAAGAAACCAATTTGAAATGATTCGAGCTTTGTGACATGGTGCATTATCCTGCTGGAAGTAGCCATCAGAGGATGGGTACATGGTGGCCATAAAGGGATGGACATGGTCAGAAACAATGCTCAGGTAGGCCGTGGCATTTAAACAATGCCCAATAGGCACTAAGGGGCCTAAAGTGTGCCAAGAAAACATCCCCCACACCATCACACCACCACCACCAGCCTGCACAGTGGTAACAAGGCATGATGGATCCATGTTCTCATTCTGTTTACGCCAAATTCTGACTCTACCATCTGAATGTCTCAACAGAAATCGAGACTCATCAGACCAGGCAACATTTTTCCAGTCTTCAACTGTCCAATTTTGGTGATCTCTTGCAAATTGTAGCCGGGGGGATGGGCTACCATGGATACATGGATACTTCCCCACCCACTCCTCCCAGTACCTGCATAGACGTTTTTGCTTTTTAGTGGCGTGTTGGGGTTCTGGTACACCAGCCATGTCAACGAAACGAATGAATGAAAATGAGCTTATCAATGCATATCTAAATTCCCGCCTACAGTATCTTTGTAGAACTTCAAAAAAAGAAACAAAAAAGATGCTGCAGCCAATGAGCAGCCGGCGGGGGGTGGCTGCAAGACGACTCAACCTACACGGACAGTTTTTAATGTTTTATTAGACAATAAAGTACTCAAGGTTCTTCTTTAGTATTAGTATTATAATTTTCAGGACAATTAGGGCCGGATTCGGGATTCGGGACAACAGCTTAGATTTCGGGACTGTTCCAAATTTTTTGGGACGTCTGGTCACCCTAATACAGATACTACCACAATGATATTTAAACCTTACGTAATATTGCTTCAGAAAGAATCAAGCTTTTGGGGTCATTCATGGTCGGATGAAAGTACTTTGTTTACACTTTTAAATTTCCTTTTAATGTCCGATGGTTGAACGGTAAGTGGAATAATTTCATCTCATTGTGCCCAGTCTTTTTAAAAAGCGTAGTCTATTATTGTGTTCATAGAGCGGACATTTCACTTTGATTGTTTACAGTTTAACGGAAGTTACACCCCTAATTCGCGCAAAGCGTCATAGGGCGGAGGAAAAAGGTGGATGCTGTATATTTTTTACATTTATTAATTTAATGTAAAAGCTTAGTATTAAACGTGGCAAGCAGGGCTAAGAGCCGTGGGAATGGAACGAGGCCTGTGGCGCGATTGATAATGAGCGTCACCTGCATGCCACACTGCCTCAAGTCTCAGAGAGGAGGTCCGGGAGGATAAAAGGAGGAGTGACGAAAATGAAAGATGAGAGAGGACCACGCATAGGACTTTATGTAGCTTACACGGGTGGGGCGCGTCTTTTTAAAGTGCGCATGTCAGGTTAAATTTGTAATTATGATTAACACAAAATAGTTAGGGGAAATACACGTTTGACAAGTTGTTGTATTGTTTTGTATGATTTTCGATACCTAAAGGCAGAATATAAGATGAAAAAGTTCGTTATTTTCAGTACTCACTTAAAACTGCTCCTTCCCCCAAACGGATCGCTTGACGTCATAAGAGGGAGACGTCTCCCCAGGTCGCTGAGAAAGTGAGTTTGTGAGCTGTGTTGATAATTGTACGAGTGATAGAGCGAGAGAATTAGTGATTAGGACATTTATTTAGTTAGTTAGCTATTTAAGTTAGGTAGTTAGTTAGGTATACGCAGGCGTATTTTCACGATGGTGAATTACTGCGTTTGTGCTGGGTGCAAAAACACTGTTAAAACTGGTCACAGAGTCCACTTTTTCCCAAAAAGCAGGTCTGTGTTGCGTGCCTGGGTCAACTTTGTTCGGACCAAACACGCTGACTTCAGTGCTGCTTCGGTATCCAAGACTTCGGTCATTTGCAGCGCCCATTTCTTCCAGTTTTTATGTTTCCAATGTTCGATCGCGCCCGCGTCTCTCTCTCTCTCTCTCTCTCTCTCTCTCTCTCTCTCTCTCTCTCTCTCTCTCTCTCTCTCTCTCTCTCTCTCTCTCTCTCTCTCTCTCTCTCTCTCTCTCTCTCTCTCTCTCTCTCTCCACTTCAGTGCTGCTTCTCACACACACACACCAGAGCTGCCAACTTTTGAGTTTAGCGTGGCGTGAGACTTCTCCAACGGGGGGGGGGGTTGCGCGCGCGCTACGCGGTTTGAAGCACAATCTCTGTCTCGCGTGCGCGCTCGCTCTAGATGGGAGATTTTAACTATTTTGCGGTATAATTAGTCGATCACGAGTGGCTCAACAGGTAGATCTATAGATAAACTCATCTTTCAGGCATTTGACCGACCGGGTTGACACTTCAGCGTGAGAAATCGGGAGTGTGGCGTGTGAGCGTGTGAAACCAATCAAATGCGTGTGTCTCACGGCCAATGCGTGAGAGTTGGCAGCCCTGCACACACACACACACACCAACATATTCCAGCATTGCAATCTTGACATCGCAGCCTGTTCATTATTGCCACGGAGCTTCAGAGCTAAGGCGGAGCTACAGATTATGTGTCCCTAAATAACCTGCGTATCTAACAGTAGTTCCGCATTAATTAATATGCACGTGAGTTTTATACGCGTGTATATTCATGCACCGAACCGTGACGCCCGTACCGTTTCGGTTCAATACAAATACATGTACCATTCCACCTCTAAGTTACACCTGCCCAACTCTCCACTGGTTCACTTCACACCAGATATTTATGTTTCTTCGATAGGAATTATTTAAATTTCTGTTTGGCTCCTCATCTGTATCACGCCTGCGAGGCTCAAAATTGTATGGCTGTGGGCCATCGTAGGTTTGAGGGGGAGTTTAGATCTCCTTATGCCGAGTTCAGACTGCACGATTTTCAAAATAATAGGGTCACTGTTGTTTTCACACTGCATGACTATCTGGGGTAACATTCAGTTGCTGTTGTGTTCACACTGCACGATGGATCGGCGACAGGAGGTTTCACACTGCATGACTTGACAAAAGAAAGAATCGCCGACAACTTCTGCCTGGTCCGCAAACTACGTTTCACAACCAAACAAACGGGAGAAGTGATAGGAAATAACGGAAGATCACGCGTGCGTGAGACCGGAGCCTACAAATTGTCTGTGCATTGATTTGTAGCGAAAATGATTTTTTTTAAATAATAAACAGTTTATGCAGGAAATGGTTGGGAAGACGAGGGGAGCAAGGACTGTGTTTTGCAAAGAGAGTTGGGGGTAAATAAATAATTTTGCAAATGTCCTGCTGTTGCTGCTGCATGCAAATGTTTGTGCTTTGTTTCTGTTTGATATAATTGTAAATATAGGCCTATCTATTAAAATACTTATATTCTGGTCTAACTCCTCCTCCTCCTCCCTGTATCTTGCTCTCTCATTGGCTGTCGGTCATCGCCGATGTAGTTTTCAGTCAGAACACATTCACACAGCAGGATTGTGAATCGCCGACAGGTCCAGATATTTAGCATGCCAAATATCTCACGGGTGTCGGCGACTCGTCGGCGATTCTCTCAGATCGCGTCTTTGCTCATTCACACTGCGTGATTGTCACTCGCGTGAACGAGCACCGATTTGCCTGTGATTTCGGGCATTTGTCGGCGATTTCTCAAAACCTGTCGGCGAGCCAAAATCGGGGCTAAAATCGTGCAGTCTGAACTCGGCATTAGACTCAAAACTCTCCATACTTGAATAAAACTTTTTTGGAACGTCTCCCTCTTCTGACGTCACAGCTCAGCTGTGTTTTAAAAATATGATCTTGACAGAAATGGCTATAAAGCTTACTATAGGGCAATTACAGTAATAATTTTTATGATAATTACATTTTCACTCAGACATCTAACCCTTATTTAATATATCCCAAAAAAATTTAACCTGACATACACACTTTAAAAATGTCACTCTACCTGTGTGTTTCTGGATGCGGTTGTTACTTGGGATCGCGGGATGGTCATGAATGCTGCATCGCGTGTTGAGCATGCTGAGGCAGCGTTCGTGGATGAGTCATGTACCCATTGTGGGGATCCATTCCTCTGAGGAAGGACCTTCTGACTCAGAGACGGGGCACCCTATGGCACCCGCGTTCACCCTGTCTGACAGATCTACATGCGGGGACTGTATCAGGAATTACTATGGCAATTAACCACAAGGCTATGGCGGCATTGAATGATGGCGTAGACTTTCACTTTCGGTCGGGAGACACAACTATGGCTAATGCGAGGCGTGCTACTTTATGTGGAGGACTGGACAAGACGCCACCACCTCAGTTAAATGGCTCTGGCAGTCGCGCTGCAAAAAAACAAAAGCAATATCTATTCTTCCAAACTGTTAATCATGCTTGAGTGCTCTGGGACGTTAAGTGTAAACCAAAAGGAATACTAGGTGAACAATTAAACATTCGCAGATTAATTTCCAAAAGGGATCAGATCACTGCACTCCTTTTGGACTCAAATTTGGATTATCTTTGTTTAACAGAATCTTGGCTTCACAGTAATGTACCAACTAGACATTGCTGATATCAATGTTTCAGAAAGGACAGAAATGCAGGCAAGGGGGGAGGAGTGTTAATATACATCAAAGATACATTTAAATGTCATACAGCTGAATTGAAAACCCCTCTCGAATGTCTAGCTTTGAATGTAATTTTATCACTTACAACTATTGTTGTCCTTTATAATCCACCTTCTCATAACACTTATTTTTATTATGAATTAAGTCTTGTAGCTAAACAACTTGACTCTTATAAAGAAACTGTATGGTATGGTGACTTTAACATCAACTGGTCTTACAAAAGTAGAAAACAAAAATTAAAAACAATCATGACAAAATTTAATTATCTACAAATGATTAAAGGGCCCACTAGGATAACAAGGCAGACCAAGACTAAAGACTAATTGACCCATTTACTAACAAACCAGAGCGTATAACAAGGATTTATTATCTGATAACAGGTCTCTTAGACCACAACATGACTCTGACAGTTAGTAAACTGACTAGAAATCGGCTACAGTATGGCAGGTCATAAACAGTTAAAAAGGCTTTCGATGCAATCAAGCTAACCATAGCGTGGCTAACCATAGCATCTAAAATGTCATCTTTTAATTTCTCTACCGAGGCAGTACATTGGTTTGCGTCCTGTCTTCAGGTTAGAGTACAGTGTGTTAAAGTTGCCCAGGAAAAATCTTCGCTCTTGAACATCAAAATGGGCATACCACAGGGCTTTATACTTGGTCCTTTGCTGTTCAGTCTTTTTAAGCAGCCAACATGTATGGTTGATGTCACACAGTGGCTCAATCAAAATCAGTTGGTGCTAAATCTTACAAATACGGTGTCCATGTGTTATTCTATTAAGAAACTTGATCTAAACGAAAGATTTGAAATGAACTTACAAAATGAAAAAATTCACTCTGTTACAGAATTTAAATATCTTGGATTGGTCCTAGATCTTCAACTTAAATTTACTAAACATATAAAGACAATCTCTAAAACATTACAAAGTAATCTTAACTGTTTTAAACTAATCAGAAACTATACAGGCAGCCCTGCTGTACATGCAGTTTGGGCGCAAGCAGCTCCGTCTGCAACAAAACACATTGGTTCACTTACAATCAAGCAATAAAATATATGGATAAAAAGCCAATCCGTTACCACCACTGTTAAATCCTCAAGAAATATTCATTATTAAGCTTTGACAGCTTCAGTAATTTATGTTTTCTTAAATTACTTTTTAAGTGTATTCATAATTTAGCACCCGAGCCACTTAGCAAATTTTTTCAAATACTTAAAGAGTTACCAGAAGCACCACAAATCATAACTGTACAATACCATACTGCAGGACAAGCCTTGCACAAACAGCCTTTTCTGTTAAGAGCTGTAAACTCTGGAATTCGTTACCATAAGATCATGTCTGACTTAAAAAAAGTTCACTTCCAGGCTTCAGTTGTGGCTAAAGACAATCCAAAACTGTAGCCATTTTAAAATATTATAATTTTTTCTGTTGGTGAGAGTGAGTGAGTGAGTGCATGTTTGAAGAAATTTGAAAGTTTTATACTTGTATGTATTTGTTTTATAACGTACTTAGAAAAACCAGGGACAGGAGGTGAAAATTAGCATTAGCTATAAACTCTATATGGCTTGTATAAAAACTAAAAACTATGTATGGCTTTCTGGTAACACTTTAGAATACTGTATCTTACTTACTGCATAACTAGTAAGGAATTATTGAAGAACTAGTTGGTAATTATTCATTAACTACTTCTTCACTGCTGTTAACTACTAAGGAAGATGTGTTAACTAATCAGTATGTAATATAATTTTATGATTGTGTTAAGTAACAGTTAGTTAATCAATAACTAATTAATTATGTCATACCTCCTGAAGAACTACTACTAATTAAGGTTCAAGAAAAATAACTATGAAGTAACTACTAATGAACAGTCATACACAGTAGTCACTACAATAATCCAGTTTCTTTTGTTTTTTTAGCATTGTAGTGGTGGAAGAAGTACACAAATCAAGTGCTTGAATAAAAGTACAGATACCCCAATAAAATATTACTCCAGTAAAATTATAATTAGGCCATTTTCAAAAATACCTTTAAGTACAAAGGTAATTAAAGTACTTAAAAAGTAAAAAAACATATTATTATACTTAGTTCTTATACATTTTAAACTTATTTTGCACCATTCAAGTTCCGGCAATATCACGGTAGCCCACATTTTACAGTGATTTGGTGATGCAAGAGTGCGGGCATTTGCATCCTCTTCTGGAGAGTTCTCAGCGCCGCCGATTTGGTGCATTTCTTCTGCGAAATACAGGTTTGTGTACGTTTTATTTAATCTATAAAATCATTACTGTGGTGTAAATCATTTTATTTTAGTTTTATTTTATTTTATTTCGAGGTCAGTTAGCCTACCTAGCTGAGTCGGTCTTTTTTGCGTGATGGAAACGCCTGATCCCTTGCATAAAACAAATTATTTTATTCATAAAGATAGTAAATCTATTTACATCAGATGTTAAAATATGTTCTTAGAGCTGTGCACTGTTTGTTTATGGGAAGGTTATGGAGTCAGTCACAGCATATTTCGGCTATAAATGAAACGCAGGGCGGCGGTCTGAAGTTAAAGCAGTTTCTCTGCTGAACACGAGCCCAGCTCTCGCAAGAGATCCAGCACCACTACCGTGGAAATGAGACCAGTTGATTACTTGAATTACTTTTAAAGGTTTAACTTTAGATTTTAAAATGTTTGTTAAATGAGTTTAAATGTAGGCAGTATACATGTTAAAACAAAATATCATCTGAAATAAAGGAAGATATCATGTAGCTTAAACGAGTCATTGTTGTGTATTTTACAAAGGTTATATGATTACGTTAATAGTGGGGTTTTTTTACAGTAAGTTTTATTTAAGTAAGAAGTATGTGGTAATTCTTTATTAGTTACTAATGGGTTCCCTATATTTTCACTTTAGAACACCATTTCAGGTTATAAGTAGCCTAATTCCTGGATAGGTATTTGATAATTCTTTATTAATTACTAATGGGTTCCCTATATTTTCACTTTAGAATACTGTTTCAGGTTATAAGTAATTCCTGAAGAATTATCTAGTAATTATTTATTAATTACTAATAAGTTCCCTATATTTTCACTTTAGAATACTGTTTCAGGTTATAAGTAAGCTAATACCTGGATAATTATTTATTAATTACTAATGGGTTCCCTGTATTTTCACTTTAGAATACTGTTCCAGGTTATAAGTAGCCTAATTCCTGGATAATTATTTGATAATTATTTATTAATTACTAATGGGTTCCCTGTATTTTCACTTTAGAATACTGTTCCAGGTTATAAATAATTCCTGAAGAATGATCTAATAATTCTTTATTAATTACTAATAAGTTCCCTATATTTTCAGTTCCCCTCAGTTGTTGCCTAAAATGCATGAACTCACTCAATGGCATTCTATGCCGAGGAAAACAGACACACACAGTACTGTATATAAAATATAAAAACTAATATGAGGTTAGTTTGTTCATAAGTTACTTCTTAGTTATTTTTTATTGAACCTTAATTAGTAGATAATTAGTAGTAGTTCTTCGGGAGGTATGACAGAATTCATTAGTTATTGATTAACTAACTGTAACTTAACACAATCTTAAAATTCTATTACATACTAATTAGGGACCGTTCGGAATTTATGGAAAGGGCCACCGGAGGAAAATAGGGGAGGGTCATGTATTTTTATTCTTTGTTGAGGGGAGGGTCATCCAACTTTTTTTAGTCTATAGGGGAGGGTCACCAAACTTTTGTATTCATCAAAACAGCTAAATTTCAAAGTGGCTTGTTTGGTGCATATTTCTTTCCATGTAGCTACAGCTCTCTCGGTCTCGGCCCCCCATCGCTATCAGATGGGTCTGACCCAACAAAAATCCAGTTTGGCGCTGTCTGACAGTGCGCGCGCGCTTAGAAAAAGTGCATTAGAACAGAACGCCAATGAAATGTTTACCCGGAAAAGCTTTAAAGCACGAGCAAATAATGAACTTTTGGGATTGCGAATAAGTGCAGTGTCCTGTGAGTGCTAGTCTACCGCTGCATTAACATGTGATGTGAATGTAGGCCTACGTCGAGTTTTTGGGACTGACTGAGGCGCCAGAACTGCAGCTGATGTGCGCTGTAGCACGATACTAGTTTAGTTTCCATTCTTATTGTGTTTCCACAACAATGTTAGTGAGCAAATCTACTGAAATTGCCACAATAAAAGTGGAGTGTGATGTGTTGGACATAGGGCCAGGCACGGCGTTATGGGTTATTCGTTTTTATAGGCCCATGCACCCACTTTTCAACAGGCCCACCCAAAACTTTTCTTCAAAAATGTTTTGTCAAGAATTATAACAATAAGCTCATAATTTGTGCTAAAATAGTCTAAATGTTTAGTTTTTAAAACAATTTTAAAAAGCTGGTTATGTCTATTTTGATGTTTCTGCGCAAGTTCAGCAGACAGTGTTCGGATTTGTTCCGATCAGAGCATGTGAGCGGAGAGCGCATTTCTGAATATTCCGCTCTGTTCGCTCATTCCGCAGGGTCGCTCGCTCAACCCAGTGGCCTGCTGGTTCGAACTTCGAAGATATGTGGAATAAGGCCTCCGACTATTTTTTTTCCCCTAGTCGACTAGTTGTTCATTTGTCCATTAGTGGGCAATCGCCCCTTTATATTAATTTAATTAGGCTACTTAAAAAGGGCAGGCTATATATAGCCTAGGCTACTATGGAAGCTTGTTTCCGCCATATAAAACATTTTAAAAGCTAATTGCGACTTTATCTCACAATTGTGAGTTTACATCTCACAATGTGAGATGTATCTCGAGTTTCACAATGAGTTTACATCTCACAATTCTGACTTTATTTCTCAGAATTGCGTGAAATAAAGCCGCGATTGTGTGTTATAAAGTCAGAATTGCGTGAAATAAAGTCCCAATTGCTTCTTTTTTTTTCTTTTTTTTTACCCCAGAATAGTTTATATCTCACAATTCAATTCTGACTTTGTAACATGCAATTGCGACTTTATATCATGCAATTCTGCCTTTATATCTCCCAATTGCGTATTATAAAGTCAGAATTGCGAGATATAAACATGCAATTCTGTGAAAAAAAGTCAGAATTTCAAGCTATATTTCTCGCACTTTATATCACGCAATTTTGACTTAATAACATACAGTTGCGACTTTAGGCCTATATCAGACAATTTTGACTTTATAGCTAACCTGCGATTGCCACTTTATATCACGTAATTCTGAGATAAAAAGTCAGAATTGTGAGATTAAAAAATCGCAATTACATGTTTTATTTTTCACTCTGTGGCGGAAACATGCTCCAGTTGTCGTGCAATGCAAGTGATCGTGCCGGCGCCTTATTACATTGTCTGCTATATATTTGCTTCTTATTTATTAAATACAGGCATTTGGTTGATAAAACATTGATCAAAATTAAGATACAATTTATACAAAACGAAAATCTTTTAAAAAAATGTCTTTCTACAAAACAAAACTCAAGTGGTCAAAATAATGTTTTACCCACTCCATGTCTCCAGAAATATTTCAGCGCTTATCATTAGCTTGTGAAAGTGTGAAAATAATTTCCAGTAAAGGACAATGTTGCAACAGTCGTTGTTTAGGTACCTTAAACGCGCACGTACAGTCTCTGAGTCATCGCTGCAACCAGGAGATGAAGGAGAGCTGAGATCCACATCACCTAGCACATCTTCGTCTCTGCCACCCGCTATAGTGCGACTATCTCAGCTAGCGCAACCAGCGCCGTTGCTAGGAGGGCGCCAGCGCCTCTGCCTATCCCATGAGTCCTAATAAATGCAATTTCAACTATTTCTGAAGTGCTTCTTTTATAAAGAACACCGTTTTTTCTTTTATCGGGTAACGCAGCTTAGGTATGATGCGTAATGGAGATTCCAAAAGCGCTCTTCTTTTCGTCAGAACCAAGGAGAGCGATCGCGAGGTCCGTCCTGACTCCACATGCACCGAAACTTTTTAACAATGCAACAAAATATTTAAAGAGCATCAAGCTATTAAAATCTATATTATGTATAGCCTATGTAGCCTACAGATATATTAGTCAGTAATTTTTATTAGGTTAAACAGTGATTGGATAACTTTTTTAATTTAAGGCCCACCCACAATTGGTCTGGCCCATCCAAACCTGGAATCCTGGCGCCGTGCCTGCATAGGGCTACCACATTTTTAAATTACTATTCGTATTATTTGAAGTTAACATAATAAAATACGTAGACCTACACCAAAAAAACTTGTTGAGGATAAATTCTTTAAAATTGGGCAATTCCAGCGTTGTGGACGTGACATTTGCAGTCAAAACTTGAAATATAAATTCTCAGAAAATGCATTTAATACTGAAACGTCTGTTTATATATTCATACTCCCTTAAGGCGGGCTTACACATGCGATTTTTTGCTGTTTTACGAGCTCGCAGATGATTTTTTTCACTCTGGAGAAATCGCGTGGAAATCAGTTGTGCTCGCATGTTGGTCTCATGTGTGCTAGGAAGATACGAGCCGAGCCGAACCTCTCGACCTCACGGTAATTTTTAAACATGTCTAAAAAGTTCAGGAGAAGTAGGCTTGAATTCGTGAGGTGTGTGCGCTGTGCAGTTGAATGAGCCGATTTGTCGATCTATCTGAATTTGACCAATCAGGAGCTGAAGAAATCCACAGAAGAAAGACGAAAATGGCAGCGCGCGAATTTGGACTATTGAAAGGGAACCCTACTACTTTATTATGATTTTAGTATCATATTGATTAAGAAATGCACGCACAATTATCAGTGAACTTGATAAATGTTGCAGATATGTTTTACTATGCACAAACAAATGCCTTTCAACTTGTGTGCAAAATTCTGAATTAAATGAATGTGCAGCAATATGTACAAATATAGTCTGTAGCCTATGTGTTGTAGCCATAATAAGCGCATTTAGTTTCATATTTATTATAATGTTTTTTTTCATCTATGTTTATTATGAAAAGTATAGCCATACGCAATATATCGGGAGACATGGCCAGACATGATTTTGACCACCTCATTAAGTGTTGTTTTGTAGAAAGCCTTTCTTTAAAGTGAATTTCGCTTTGTATAAATTGTATCTTAATTTTAATCAATTTTTCATCAACCAATTACCTGGATTGAATTAGCCTAATAAGAAGCAAATAGCTGGATTTACAAATGCACATCTTCATTGTTGCATGCAGCACACATATGTCGAAATAAGACATAACCACAACAATCATCGAATTGTCCTGGTTTGAGACTGTTAATAACACAAAATATTCTTTTTATTTTTTTCGTGTTCGCATTTATGAGGGAAATTGTTTTTACTGACGTGACAGTTCTCCGTTACGGACATGACCGCTCTGAAAGTGACTTTAAAACTTTTACAGATATAGAAAGCTTGACATGTCTACTTTTTAACAGAATAATTCAAAACGAAAGAAAACAGACTACAGACTCTGCTTCTGTAATCCGTAAATGTGCATTTCTCTCTGGCGCGTTCACTGCGAAGATCGCGAGTCAGCATCATCACCTTTATATTTGCAGCCACACTGACAAAGACTTGTTTATTAATAAACAATTAAAATGTCCCCTTGAAATTATTCATAATCATCACTTTTGCCGGTTCTTTGTGGCAGCTTTAAGATACTGTATTGGCAGCGCCACCCTTACATTTTACGTACATGAACGTGTCACCACGGCATCAGCACCGAAAACATGAATTTTTAAAAAATTATTTTTATTTTTTTTCAAATCAAAAATCGTGATACGAACCGAATTGTAGGTTTGGTCTATCGTTACAGCCGCAAGATGAGAAAGCAGGAGTTTAGTCGTTTATCGTGGAATGGCTATCTGAACATCTTTGCCAAAACCAGTACAAAAGTAATTAATAAATTATCGGGGAGGGTCATGCCTTTTTTCACGATCATTTTGGAGGGTCATAGAAAAAATTATTGCTGGCGAAGGGAGGGTCAAGTCTTTTTTGACTACAGATCTCAAATCTCCTCCGGTGGCCCCTTAAATAAAAAACGAACAGTCCCTTAGTTAACACATCTTCCTTAGTAGTTAACAGCAGTGAAGAAGTAGTTAATGAAGAATTACCTACTAGTTCTTCAATAATTCCTTATTAGTTATGCAGTCAGTAAGATACAGTATTCTAAAGTGTTACCGGCTTTCTTGCTGGTAATTACTTCCCTCAAGAGGGTGGGAGACTTGCAGGCCCTGCCTCCTCCTACCTAGAGCTTGCCCCAGGAAGGGTGAAAGCAATTCTTCACCCTAGGCCAGGGTACTTGCCAAAGGTTCTTATTAATATTCCCCATTCTACAGTGCTTCATTCCTTTCATCCTCCTCGTAAGCTAAATTTACTTTGCTGTGTTTTGGCTCTTGAAATGTATGTCCGTAGGACTGCTCGGTGGTGGAAAACTGATCAGCTACTGGTGTGCTTCAGGTCTCCCAAGAAGGGGTCCCCGACCTCCAAACAAATCTATTAGTAGGTGGATTGTGGAAGCTATCGGCATGGCCTACGAGGTGCGTGCTAGTGAGAGCTCATTCCACCAGAAGAATGGCAACTTCAAAATCTTTGTTGTTGGAGGTCTCCCTCCAAGAAGTTTGTGATCCAGAAGCTAACACTGCTTTGTTCCAGGGGGTGAATTTGTAGCTTCCGTGGCACGCCGTTACATGTGACACAGCACCAATTAGGATTGGACTAGTTGAACATGTGCTTCAGATGCTGTCACGCAGAGGCATTCCCCATAACATCTTCAATTGGACGCAGCATCTCGTTTCTCTCTCAGTGAACAATGGTTGTGGTCATAACTTGAGACGGTTTCCTAGTTTTCCCTCTATCTATTAGTGACTATCATACACTTTAATTTATTTTTTTAAATATGAATAGTCAGTTTCTGGTAGTCCCGAATATTGTTTATGCGTGGTTATTGAAAAAACTAAAAAATAAAGTTTCTAATATAAGGCCACAAATAACATCTAAATATCTGTCCACAAGACTTTTGACTAGTGGATGTTGTCGCCTAGAGTTTTAGCTTCAAATTGATCTGAAAATCATTCTGCCTAATCATTCACATAAAACAATAGATTGTTTTAAATTGTGAAAAACATTTTTTTGTTTGCAAAGGCAATATGCGGATGGGCGGAACGGCCCAACCCCCTCATGAATAATTAGGCAGTTCTCACCTGAGCAGACTGCATACTAATGAGCCTTTCATTCAGGGGTGTCACACAAGAAAGAATGCAAGGACAATATATATATATAAATAAATAAATATTTATACACACACACACACACACACACACACACACACACACACACACACACACACACACACACACACATACACTACCGTTCAAAAGTTTGGGGTCAGTGAGAATTTTATTTGTATTTTTTGGAGGAAAGAAATCAATACTTTTATTTATCAAGGAATAATTAATTTGATCGAAAGTGACAGTAAAGACATTTATAATGTTACAAAAGTCTTTTGAACTTCCTATTCATCAAAGAATCCTAAAAAAAAAAAAAAAAACTGTAGAACTGACAGACCAACAACTGTTTCAACATTGATAATAATAATAAATGTTTCTTGAGCATCAAATCCTCATATTATACTGATTTGTGAAGGATCATTTGACACTGAAGACACTGACACTGGTGATGCTGAAAATTCAGCTTTGATCACAGGAATAAATTACACTTTACTATATATTCAAGTCAAGTCAAGTCACATTTATTTATATAGCGCTTTTCACAATACAGATTGCATCAAAGCAGCTTCACAGTGATAACATGAAAGTAGTACAACACAGTTCAATAATATTGTTGAATATTAAATATCCCCAACTAAGCAAGCCAAAAGCAAGGCGACAGTGGCAAGGAACCAAAACTCCATCAGATTGGATGGAGAAAAAAACCTTGGGAGAACCCAGGCTAGTCAGGGGCCAGTTCTCCTCTGGCTAACAATCATAGGGTTTTAAAGAAGCTTTACAGTAAGTCCATATCAGAGAGTACCTGGAAAAAATACATTTAGTTAATCATGTAATATTTAGGGGATAACATATCGCCGGCGTTGAGTCGTCTCTTCGCAGGCGTTGAGTCGTCTCTTCACAGGCGTTGGTCTTCTCATCACAGGCGTTGAGGCATCCGAAATCCCCGTGAGAGGCAGGATACCAAACTGGAGCCTACGAACGCCATTTTTCTCGGGACAAGCGTCCCGAGATAACAGCAGAAAGGCAGATGGGAAATAATTAGCATAGCTGATGTTCATAATGATTTCCATTACACGGGAGTAGGTGTTAGAAAACCATAATCTCACAACTCTCCGTAACCCAAACTCTCCGCAACCCAACCGCAACCATACGGACCGACCCGTTTGTCTATAAGGCTGTCGAGCCCCACTGGTGCGTTAAGCAGTTTCAGTGGCAAACGGTTCCGTATGGCATAGCAGAGGACTAAAAGGTAAGCATTATGTGAATGCTTGACTAAAGAGACACGTCTTTAGTCTAGTTTTAAACTGTGTCAGCGAGTCAGAGCATCGGACCGTATCGGGAAGGCTATTCCAGAGTTTTGGAGCTAAATGCGAGAATGCCCTCCCTCCTTTCGTGGACTTCGATATCCTAGGAATGACCAGAAGCCTTGAATTTAGTGATCTTAGAGAACGCGGTGGATTGTAGGGCGAAAGAAGGTCCGTTAAGTACATAGGAGCTAAACCATTAAGGGCTTTATAGGTCAGTAGTAGTACTTTGTAATTGATACGGAACTTAATAGGTAACCAGTGCAGAGATGATAAAATCGGTGTTATATGATCATATTTTCTTGATCTAGTAAGAACTCTAGCGGCTGCATTTTGCACTAACTGTAGCTTGTTTATTGAGGATGCAGGACAACCAGCTAATAAAGCATTACAGTAATCTAGTCTCGAGGTCATGAATGCATGAACTAACTTTTCTGCATCAGAAACAGATAGCATGTTACGTAATTTAGCAATGTTTCTAAGGTGGAAAAAGGCTGTTCTTGTAACAGATGAAATATGATTTTCGAAAGACAAGTTGCGGTCTAGTATAACACCCAGGTCTTTTACTGTAGTGGAAAAAGTAACAGGGCATCCTTCTATATTAAAGTCGTATTGTAAGAGGTTTTGTGTGTAGTTTTTTGGACCAATAAGTAATACCTCCGTTTTATCTGAATTTAATAGCAGGAAATTACGCGTCATCCAGCATTTTATATCTTTGAGACATTCTGTCAATTTAGATGAGGTAATGTTTTCATCTGGTCGTGATGAAATATATAATTGAGTGTCGTCAGCATAACAGTGGAAATTAATTCCATGTTTTCTTATAATATTACCAAGTGGCAGCATATATATTGAGAATAGCAGAGGGCCTAGCACCGATCCTTGCGGTACTCCGTAGTCTACTGACGTTAACTTTGATTTTCCCCCGTGTTAAGAGACAAAATGATAACGGTCAGATAAGTACGATCTAAACCAGCTTAATGCCTGTCCCTGAACACCAGTGTAGTTTTGTAGTCGATCCAAGAGTATTTTATGATCTATAGTGTCGAACGCGGCGCTAAGATCAAGTAGGACTAGTATTGAGATACAGCCTTGGTCAGAAGCTAAGAGTAGATCATTTGTAATTTTAACTAGCGCAGTTTCTGTACTATGATGCGGTCTGAATCCTGACTGGAATTTTTCATAGATATCATTTTCTTGCAAAAAAGAGCACAGTTGAGCGGATACAACTTTTTCTAGTATTTTGGACATAAATGGAAGATTTGAAATGGGTCTGTAATTTGCTAGGTTATTTGGATCTAGTTGCGGTTTCTTAATGAGAGGTTTTATTACTGCCAACTTGAATATTCTTGGAACATGACCTAAGAATAAAGACGAGTTAATAATATTAAGAAGAGGCTCTTCCACTACAGCTAACACTTCTTTCAGTAGTTTAGTGGGTATTGGATCTAATGAGCATGTTGTTGGTTTAGATGCAATAATAAGTTTATTTAGCTCTTCCTGTCTTATCGTTGCAAAGCGGTGTAGTTGTTCTTGAGGGACGATAATTGAGGCTGAATCATAAGAGACCATAGAGGATTGTACATTTATAATTGTGTTTCGAATGCTTTCTATTTTCTCATTGAAATAATTCATAAAATCATTACTACTAAACTGTAACGGTATATTTTGCTCTGGTGATGTCTGTTTATTTGTTAGTCTAGCCACGGTGTTAAATAAGAACTTTGGATTATTTTGGTTATTTTCTATTAGTTTGCGGAGGTGCTCAGCCCTGGCTGTTTTTAGAGCCTTTTTATAACGTGACATACTGTCTTTCCACGCGATTCTAAAGACCTCTAAATTAGTTTGTTTCCATTTACGCTCTAGGTTACGAGTTTCTCTCTTGATATCATGCGTAACACTGTTGTACCATGGTGCTTTAGTTTTCTCTTTAACCTTTTTTAATCTAATTGGTGCAACAATATCTAATGTACTAGTGAAAATGGTGCTCAAACTGCTAGTCATTTCCTCTAGTTCATCTGTTAGTTTGGGTTCACTGAGCAGCTGAGATAGATCAGGTAAGCTATTTGAGAATCTATCTATAGTGGTTGGAAGGATTGTTCTGCCTGGTCTATAACGTGGCGCAACATGACATATTTCAGCAGTACGTATTATGCACGTTACCATGTAATGATCAGTGACATCATCACTTTGCGGTATAATATCTATATCAGTTGGATTGGTTCCATATGATATAATTAAATCTAGTGTATGATTTCTGTGTATATTCACACAGAAAACAGCTGATTTACACTGGAATAATATTTAATACTATAACTGATTTTTGTTGTATTTTTAATCAAATAAGCGCAGCCATGGTTAGCAGAAGATAATTCTTTTAAAAGTATTTAAAATTGTACCGACCCCAAACTTTTGAACGGTAGTGTATATATATATATATATATACACTACCGTTCAAAAGTTTGGGGTCGGTACAATTTTAAATACTTTTAAAAGCGTTCAAAAGTTTGGGGTCGGTACAATTTTAAATACTTTTAAAAGAATTATCTTCTGCTAACCATATATACAAACAATCAAAATATAAATGAAAGCCAAAAGCACATTTTTAGTCACACCTTTTAGCCATCCACATACCATTTTTAGCCATCCACCGCGGTAAAAATAAACCAGTCGCATTTCAAAGTCGTTCGCGAAATGACCGCCAGGTGGCGCAAAGGGACATTTAGCAAAACGTAAGTGGGGCTAATGTCTGTAGCCTAAGGATGAAATACTACAAGTTATGGTAATTTCCAAATAAGCCTACAACAAACATTTATAGCCTACTCCGTAATTGTTGGTCATACAGATAAGATATAATCTTTTAAAACTGTAAAAGGCTAAAGTATAGGCCTACACTCACAGGCTAAAGACAAAACGTTTTCTCGCTCATGTCAGAAATAGACGTTTGGGTATTTTTCAGTGAGAAAATTCATAGCCGAGCGGTAGAACTTATGGTTCATCATCAAGATGACACGGGTTCAAATCCCGCACAAACATGGTCTGTTGTAAGTTTTATATTTATTTAGATTTGTCTAGCTCTAAAACTCTGTTACACCATACAGTTTTTTTGCTTATATTTATAAAATACAATTATCATGCATTTCCATTTTACACTAAGGAACAAAATAGTATCCAACAGAACGACTTTGCATCGGCTACCAATCGTAATTTCAAAAGCAGTTCTGTAAAAAATAAATTATATATAGCCTATATATATATATATATACTTTTTTTTTTTTTTTCAGGGCTGCCAACTCTCACGCATTGAGCGTGAGACTCATTCAGATTGATTTATTTTTCTCATTATTACAGCTAAAATAACTTAATAGGCGACTCCGTAATTTTTTGGTCATACAGATAAGAGTAGAGTAGCTTACATCGTTCAAAACTGTAAACTTGTATTCATATTAGGCTAACGACAAAAACAGTATATCTGTCGTCTCTGTCTCCGGGAACTGCGCGTCACAAAAATGAACCGAAAGCCACTTCAGCTCAGTCACGATAAGAAATCGGCTATGTCTAAAGCCTTTAAATGTCTAAATATTTAGGCTAATAAATGTTATCTGATTATGTAGGCTAATCCATATGAAAACGAGAGGTACAGAGGATCTACTCAAACATGTAATGTAAGCGCTTCCCAATGAGAAAATGACAAGACAAGGGTGAAAATCTCGCTCTAATTAAATGTAGGCTAAATCGCCCTGAATTAAAATGTAAAGACAGATCAAATAATGTATTTGTCGAAATGTTGCGATATTGTTTCATTTAAGTTCATAATTATTCTATAAATGTTATTTAATTTTGCACCATTACCACGAAGCACCGTGTTTCGATATTTATTTGAATAATACAAAAAATAAAAACTTAATTCACAAATTGCATGCCTGGTTGTAAGGATCCAAAGATCCCTGTAGACTTTAATATTGAGTTGAACATTTTGTTCATGACAACAAATTAACATGCGTTTTTTCAGATTATATTTAGTTTTGCTTGGAAAAAGCTGGCCCAAACCAGTTTTATTTCATCAATTATTGAAATAATGAAATATTTAGTAATAAACTTTTATGACAGAAATATCACTAGGCTACATGTAACTTAAATCATTTAATTCCTTCATTATCAACACTGTCTAGAATAGCGATTTAAGTGTGAATTGCGACTTCTCTTTGTGTTAAGTCAGCCTCAGACTCCGATAGCCTGTGGGGGGTTGGAGGGACAGTTGCTGGACAAAGGTGTTAATGTTCCTCTTTCATATGGAGAGTGTCAGATAGCCAGCCTGATGAGCAGGCAAAATTATTGTAAGGATAAATCTGTGTCTAAATGTAGGCCCCATATCTTATTAAATTATAAATATTGTAGTTTATTTATTGTAGCCTATTTAAATTTTTTTTCACACAAAATTTCAATTGAAGTTATTGTAAGGTGAATTCAACAAGGCATGCTGTGTCTTTGAAGCAACAATTAAAGGCTAAATATTTTTTTCGTTATTTGTATGGCTGACATGCAGCGACATATACAGTATTATCAGCTGTATGATGTGTTTTTACCCTGAAATGTTTAATTTGTTGTTAAATGTAAAATTTAATGTTAAATGTTTAAGAGAGGCAAAGAGAAACGCATGTTTTTAATTTAATTATGTTTCTTTGGACAATTTTTGTCAGTAAATGTTGTACTGTTTTAATTGTTTAATTTAGCTGTAATTTCTTTGGCAATACAAATTTAAAATGTCGCAAGAATAAGATTAGCCTAGTGTTTCTTATTTTGCATCGCAAAAGAAATAAACTCTAAACCCGATGCAACCCTGTTTTAAATTTAAAAAAACTGTCCCGACACTTTATTTAAACCTTGAAATGTTCGAACTTGGTTTCAAACTTAAGTAATTTTAGTGTTCTTTTACATTACACAATAATTTAGCAGACTAAAGACGAGCTTCTTC
Source organism: Rhinichthys klamathensis goyatoka (assembly GCF_029890125.1). Classification (NCBI taxonomy): domain Eukaryota; kingdom Metazoa; phylum Chordata; class Actinopteri; order Cypriniformes; family Leuciscidae; genus Rhinichthys; species Rhinichthys klamathensis. Next base: position 2,385,386 of record NW_026606632.1, read on the forward strand.
ATTTTCATTTTCTGATGCAATCGGCTGACAATCTTCCTTCATCAGTTTTTGTCGTTTGTGCAGCGGCTGCGGTTCTACAGGAATGTAGCAAATTTATGTTGCAATGATAATTAAACAAAACTCTTGACTTTAAATAAGTAAACAGTTATAAACAGTTACTTATTTAAGCATCAAGGTGGTAAAATATAAACGCTGTAGGACAACATCGGTTAACAACATATATGCTTTATTGAGATTCGATCTCAGGTCGATTGAAGCTCCTCGAAGTTCGTGTTGTTGCGTTGATCACTGAGCTATACCGTCTGTACGCTGTTAAAGTTGTAAAGCCTCATTGATGTAGCCTAAATGTTTTTATTGCAATGTTTTATGTTGAAATGTTTTCATTATTTTTTCAATTACATTTTAGTAGCCTAATTTCAGTATTGTAATTATGAATTATTTTAACTACGTTTCACTTGTTGAATTCATCTGCTACCACCTTTCAATCGCTCTGAATCATGACAATCTTCCTTCATCAGTTTTTGTCGTTTGTGCAGCGGCTGCGGTTCTACAGGAATGTAGCAAATTTATGTTGCAATGATAATTAAACAAAACTCTTGACTTTAAATAAGTAAACAGTTATAAACAGTTACTTATTTAAGCATCAAGGTGGTAAAATATAAACGCTGTAGGACAACATCGGTTAACAACATATATGCTTTATTGAGATTCGATCTCGGGTCGATTGTAGCTCCTCGAAGTTCGTGTTGTTGCGTTGATCACTGAGCTATACCGTCTGTACGCTGTTAAAGTTGTAAAGCCTCATTGATGTAGCCTAAATGTTTTTATTGCAATGTTTTATGTTGAAATGTTTTCATTATTTTTTCAATTACATTTTAGTAGCCTAATTTCAGTATTGTAATTATGAATTATTTTAACTACGTTTCACTTGTTGAATTCATCTGCTACCACCTTTCAATCGCTCTGAATCAGCCGCGGTGCGGTAGCAGATTACGCATTAGAGAGAATAAACCGGAATAAACGAACACTTTTCAGAGTCTATGATTGTAGCGCCTCTTAGCGGTAAAAGGCAGCAAATACACCACACATTTTACCGCCGCGGTGGAACGGCTGATGTGGGCATTGTCATGGCTTGCCTCGACATTTGCGTTTGAATCGCGCGCGTCCTCCGTGGGCGTGTCAAATTAACGCGTAATGAAGTGTAATGAGCTGGGAAAAAAAATACTGACAGCACTCTCTTTTCATACAGATTGCATAAACTGAGAATATTTGTTTTTTATATAAATTACTTCATTTAAAAGAAGAGAATTCAAGCTTCATAAAGAAAAATATCTCGTGCCTGTGTGACAAGTAATCGCGGAGTAACAGTTAATCTTAGGACGTGTTTCAGAATGGACTTCACTGAAAGAGAGAACGCAGAACTCGCATCATGTTTGTTTATCTTTATTTGGTGAAAAGCACAACACTTTGTTTTTATTGTGAGTATCCACAAAAAAAAAAGAAACTTAACAGGATCTAATGATGTATCACACTTATATGTAAGATCAAAATCAACCGAGTATTTTGAGTCTCTTTTGCACTGATAAGAAAAAAAGCGAAGACAATCGCGCCGGCGCGATAGCCGACCCCAGGGGGTTGACCAGAAGCCCTGTCGTCTCAGACCAATATTCCAGGGGGATATGTAAAAGATAAAGTACAAACATTTACTCAATGTTCATATTTTAAAAATTCTAAACATTCATATAATGTTTATAGTTTTATTAGTAAGCAATAAGGTACCAGAGGCTGTGCTGTATCGTGAATAAGTCATGGCTCGCGAAGTGCCTGCAACCCCTTCAGCTGTGACCTATTCATGATATGGTCCCTATTCCTTTTATAAAACGGTTACCACACAATCAGGGCCGTAGCTAGAGGATTTGGGGCCCCCTGAAAAAATATTGATGTGGGCCCCCACCACCCTCCACCAATATCATATACTGTACAATAGATGAACATGGAGGCCCACATAACAGAAGATGGTGATGTTGTTGTAAAACCTTTATTTTAAAAGTTAAATGTTTATATAAAAATTACAACTAATAAAAACTAACAAAAAAGCAAGAAATTGTTAAATAATAATAAAACCAATTTTTAAAAAGTAATAATTTTTTTCCCCCATCAGTCTGTTATAATTCATAAATCAAAAAGTAAACATTTAGAAATTGACAAGAATGCAGTCTAATTCAAAACATAAAACCATTCATTGTCTTATTTTTTAATACAGATAATATGGAACTGGTAATATTATTAAATAAAGCGAATACATTTATTCATCCAAGTGCAGTGTGTTGTATTCGTGTTTTCTCGATGTTTTAAAGATCATCAGCCGGCAGGTCAGATGCATAATGCAATGCGTCGTGACTCGTGTAATTTTTTTAAAACTCTAGTTACAATAGTGTAAAAAGACAGGAATTTAGACCACGTAATCATTCGGTCGATTGCGGCGCGCACCGATAATAAAAAATGACTGTACACGGCAGACTGTAGACGGAAGTTTTCTAATTCCCAGCGAAATAACAATATATAACCGGTCTTTAAGAACGTCTTGATCGACTGGGATACAACCACTCTCCTTGCCTCCCTCTCCGTCTTTTCCTGGCATTTCTGGTTCCCTGATTTATGTTTTCTTTTCCCCGACATTTTTCAGTCAGTTAGTCTCCTGCTCTTCCACCAAGTTCATCGTTAACTTCAGGCTGCCGCCTCAACTCTGATTGGTTCTGTTCACGAGCTGGGGTGGGACTTACAATTTTATTGGGTCCATCTGATGTTTGTCACTGACTCTGACTGAATAATTAATAAATACTTTAGGTCGGACTAAACCATTTTTATGGAGGTAAGAGAAGCAGATATTTGGAAAAATGTTTACCCAAATTGCACGTTTTTGTGGTTTTCATTTAAATCTCAGGCATACAACTAATATAAATATTAGAATTATTCATACTACAGGGGCCTAAATAGTATAACTGCTGGATTTTGTGGTAAATCTGCTATAATTGTCACCACCTTTCACCCCACTAGCGACGGCCCTGCACACAATACAAATATTAAAGCCAAACAATATGTATCTAAGCAACTTTCATGAAGTAAAATCACTAAAAGCCTTCCTTCTGCTGGAAAAAATAGTCCCTGACCGTAAACAGCAACAGAAGTTACATACATTATTTCACCATTAGATGGCGGCAAATACTGTCTTTATGAGTGAGTCAGTCAGTAGTGAAGACTTTTACATTCAAAGGACTCAAATTTGTGACGGAAAAGAAAGACGCAACTGACAAATGACAAGGGCACGGGAAAAACCCTTAACTGTTAAAAGGACAAGATATCGCAGCGGACATTCAAACTGATTTTTTTTTAAATTATGAATATAGGACTGACCTGAAGGAAAATGCTATGTCTACTGTAAATGCAGGTACACTCACTTATTCGATCTCTCACAATACTCTACTCTATAAGCTTCAATGAACAACATCAATGAGAATATAATAAAGCCTATCTTTACGTTGCTAAGATGGTTGCTAGGGGTGTTGTTTACACTGTAAAAAAATGCTATAGAAAACAGCCAAATTTTGACAGTAACATGCTGTTTTCCATTAAAACAGCAATATACCGTGGAAAAAATGCATTTTCACGAAAAAAAATTTTCGAGAAAGTAGCCTATAGAAATATATTGTGAATTAACAGCGCTCAAAGTCGACACTCAGAGACTGTGTTCCAAATCACACCCTATACCCTCATTCACTATTCCCTACATTAGTTCACTAATATAGTCCAATTGACTGAGTGATTGACAACAAGTGAGTTAATTCAGATACTGATGAACACCTGCTGTTAACAATCAGAATCACTGAAGGAAAGATGAACAACAAAAACAGAAAAAAGATTAAATCAACTGAAGATAACATACATTAAATCTCTGAAGATTTCAGCAGAGGAGGATTAAACAACTCTTAAAACAGCATTACCAGCTTCACTTATTACTAACCAGACTGACTTTATTTCTGTCAGACGTCTACAGAATTTATTATTAAAAGGTGACAGAGGTTTAGATGTCATTTTATTTTCATTTTATTTATTTGATGGTGATCAGTGATTGCTTTAGTTGGGCTCTTGACCCTTGACTTTTGAACATTAGTTTTTCTTTGCCTGCGGTAACTGTGTTTTTAAAATACATTTGCTACTGCAAAAAAGCTGAAAGAAAACAGGATTAGATGATAGTGACTATTTGTTAATGGTCACAATCATCATCCAGTGGCCTGATTCACCAACAGCACTGATCTCATTTATTTTCTAATGTATTTCTATGGGTGATATTTTGTATTTTTGATTAGGGTATTATGTGATTTTACAGATCGAGATCTATCAGAGTTTTGACAACCAGAAAATATGAAGGATTTTAAAAAGTTAATGCTCAGAACATTTTGAACTTCAATATCAGACAGACAAACACAGACATCAAGAGTTGGCATATGAATCTCAACAACGGTGACAATCAAAACAGTTTAATGTTGCAATGCATGTTGGGTTGGTACACATAGTACAAACAAAAAAACATGCATGACTCCCAGCATGCATTGCGGCATGAATAAATTATGCAGCTTGAATTGTCTGGTTATTTTCTTTCATTTTTACTTTTTGCTTTTATTTTTGCTGTTGGTTTTGTGATGACTTTAAGTAGTGTGTTTTGTGATGTTCAGATTTGATGTTATCTTTTTTGTTGATTGTCACCATTGTTGAGATTCATTGGCTGATTCTTGATGTCTGTGTGTGTCTAACTGAAGCCACAGTTCAATTGTTTTAGTGAATGATGAGTTTAAAAATCCTTCATAACTGATTGTCCAGGTTGCTTGATCTTGTGCTGTAATTTCACAGTGTAGTAATGTAAAATTAAACTGTATTAAAAAACACATTTTTGATATTGATAAGTGATATTTTTGACACTGAAATAGATTGGTGATCCAAACATTATGTGATGACATAATTATCAAAACATAACCAGCAACACCTGATCTCCTTTTTGTTAGCTTTGCTTCTGCCACAGCAAATGTATCTTAAAAACACACAGTTACAGCAGCCAGAGAAAATCTAATGTTAAAGTCAAGGGTCAAGAGCCCAACTAAAGCAAACACTGATCTCCATAATGGTAACGCCAAATGAAACAAAACAACATCTAAACCTCTGTTAATTCTCAATAGGAATTTCTGTAGACGCATGACAAAATAAATAAAGTCAATCTGGTTAGTAATAAGTGAAGTTGGTAATGCAATTTTTTTGAGTTTTTTAATCCTCTGCTGAGATCTTCAGAGATTTAATGTCTTCTGTGGCTGAATTCAGTTGTAGTTCTTGTGTTTAGCTTTTTTCTTCTTGTTCCTCTGTCCTTCAGTGATTCTGCTTGTTAACATCAGGTGTTTATCACTAATGCTCAGTCATCAGTTAATTAACCACTGAATTATATCATTAACTTCAACACTGCTTCAGTGTTACTCCAACACTCTTTAGTGTGGACACACAAGTGTTCATTTAAAACTGAAGATTTTGCAGTGGGGTTAAATGTGTCAAATAAAAAAAAACAGAGTGAAGCGTAATTTAACAGTAATCAACTGTAAATTAAAGGTGCTCTAAGCGATGTCACGCGTTTTTTAGGCCAAAACATTTTTTGTCACATACAGCAAACATCTCCTCACTATCCGCTGGCTGCCTGTCCTCTGAACACACTGTAAAGAAACGCGATCTCTGTAGACAGCCCAGGCTCCACAAACAGCAACAAAAACAAACTGCAGCGACCCGCTCCCCGAAACATAACAAACTGTTCCAGCCAATGACCGACAAGAAGGGTTTGGGGGGTTAGTGTGCGGATGAGGAGGAGGGAGGGTCTAGCTAGCCTCCGTTTTGTTTGACAATAGTTCGAACGTCAACAAGAAGTGACGTCACCCAGGATCGCTTAGAGAACCTTTAATTTACGGCATAAAACTGTAGAAAAACAGCAATTTACTGGCAACCACAGCTGCCAGTAGATTACTGTAAAATCAAGGAAAAACAGTAATATTCTGTAAAACTTAACAGTCAGATTTACTAAACGAAATAAGTTAATTTCACTGAAATATTAGTAAAAGTTCATAGAAAAAAAGTAATGCGAAGTCAATAACTGATAAGGAGAGTAAATATTAAACTGATTTTTTTTATGTGTTTTTGCACAAGATGATACAGGAGAGATCTGTTAGTTTAATTAATGAGTTTTGTGGGTGGCCATTGTGCTGGAGAGTAGAGCCTGTGCTTCAGTCAAAGATGAGCAGAGAAACACTGATGCTGCCTGTTGCTTTATTTAAAAGCAGTAACTGTGTAGTTGCTGATGCAGTGACAATCTCCTTGCTAAGTACTTTAGCACATACATGTTTGCTAATGTTCGCTAAATGCAAATTGCAAAGATTTTAGTTAAAGTCATGTTTTTAATTAATTGATTATTACACATTAGGTGTTTGCAGTTTTTCAGAGATATTCATTTTCAGTGGATTCTAATGAAGTAAGTTTACAGTACTATCAGTATAAATACTAGTTTTTAAACTTGAACTGTTTGAAGCAATCAGTTTCCCATATGATATGAGTTACCTTCCATGGTATTTTTACAGTAACATACTGTAAAAAAGTAGAGCTGACGGTAGAGGGCTGTAAAGTAACAGTACTTTGCTGGCAACCACAGCTGCCAGTAGATTACTGTTATTTTACAGCGCAATTTTTTGGGTGAAGCGGTCATAGCCGTGTTTTATCGTGAATAAAACACAGCTATTGACCAATCAGAATCAAGGATTGGAACTTACCGTTTTATAATACTTAATAGAAAATAGGAAGAATCCATTAAAATCCATTATTGTGTCTGTCATAATTGTTTATATTTTATTTAGCTATTTGCTGTTGCGAAACTTTGAAGTTGAAACTGTGCTGCATTTTTTGTTGGTAATTTGCTCTCCTAAAATACGCTGATTTATGAAGTCCCACCCTCTTGACCAGACTCAAAAGAGTTAATCATTTGCCAGTCGGGCATGCAGTTCTAAGATGCAGCGTTTGGTGTCCCTACACTGCGACTTGGTGGAAATTTATTTTGAAAGTAGTATTTGCTACTGTCAAGTTACTGAAAAATGTAGTGAAGATAGTAGAGTTGACTACTCCCCAACACTGCCAATTATTGCCTGGATTCTAATTTTGAATGGATTAAAAAAAAAAAAATAATAAATCATGTAAACTTATTTTCTCTTTTTACCATTTAGGTCATTTTACTAGTAACTTTTTGTTGACATATAGAACACATCTACCTAGATGACTTTCTCTGGTTTTATTTTCATTCAGTATGACCCTGGTCTGAGGTAATCCAACTGGTGAAATTAAATGAAGTGACAAACCATGGAGTGAAACATTTAGTAAAATAATTTGGCTCCACATTTAGCTGTGTGATACTGTACCATCCAATGTAGACAAACTTATTTAGTGGTTCCCCCTACTGTGACCTAAGACAAGGTTAGTCAAAGTAGAGTTAAACAAACATCATATCATCAGAACCTTCACTGTATCCTAGTAGCTGTTGGTGAAGATAATTTGCATTACAGATACCTTTTTTTAAGACTTTTTATAGCCATCAGATACGAATGCTTTTGTTTAAAGTGTCAATAAATAATTAATTAATAACAACAGTGGAATGATATTCACAAGACACAGCGTCATACATTTGTACAACAACAGACAAGGGATCTCTGTTTGTTTACACCATGTATTAATTTTTCTTTTTTCTTATTATTTGCGTGATTTTTATTATTATTCTTTTATTCTTTCCTTTACGAGAGTGGCCCAAGTATGATTAATTGCGGGCTTACAGATTTCCCTGCTTCAAGAGTAAATCAGCTGCTCTGAAGTGCTAACTTGCTAAAATCTAAACTAATTTTAGGCCCAAGATATTAAAATATAATCCATCTTCTTCTTCCACGGGGAGAGCTAATTAGAAAATGTGACTGGCATAAGGGAGAGGAGGAATAGGAACTCTGGGATTAGAGATATATAGAGAAAAGCACAGCCTCGCTGTAATATTGCTGTATTTCCATGAGCAGAGCATAAATCACAAATATTAAACAACCTGCATACAACTGCATGGGAATTTGAATAATGTGACTCTCAATAGGACTAGCCAACACTGGCACCACTATGTTTTTAACATTGGCTAAAATTAACAATACAACAAAATACACATCATATACTCATTCATTAGTCATTTTACAAGTACTCTCTTTCAAGTAATTTTACATTTTATGCTAAATATTGCCCTTTTGTACAGTACCATACTGTATGTAGATAGACACATTTCTGTATCTGTATTTTATTTTATTTATTTAGTATTTTTAACTCTGGCCCTTGAGGTCAGCTGCCCTGCCGAGTCTAGCTTCAACCCTAATTGTTCTAACTAACAAGAATGAACATCTCGATTATATCTCTGAATAGGTTACAAGCTACTGCATTAGTTGCTGATGCTATGGGAACACCCTTGGGGTGTGACCGATTGTCTAAAGCCTGTATGGAACAGCACCAATTTATTGGGTGCTGTACGCCATCAGTGCCTCATAAGGAAACGCACCTGCAACATCAATTTCAGATGTTCATGAAGGAAGTAGTTTGAAAGGAACAACAACATGGCAAATTGCAAAGGGTTTTTGTTCAGGGAACCAATGTTACATACAAGATGTTCCCTTTAGGTATTCTTGATGCTGCATCAGTATGGGAACTATACCACAGCGCAATGCTAAGTGCCTGCCATCGTCAGGATTTGGGTTTTATCTCTCCTCTTTGCTCTAGTCTTTGTTTTGTTTTTATCTTTCCTCATGGCAACCGCTTGCAGCTAATTGAACTCCGCAATCAGCTCTGTCGTTCACTGAATTTTTTACACTGCTGATTTTACTGTGTGGAAACAGCTGTAAGGCAGTGTTAAAGGTGATTAATTCCCAAAGAGTTAAATTAACAATCTACAGTTGAAGAGTACTTCTTTTCAGTGTAGTTTCAGGGTGCTACATGGTGTAATTTTATTTTTACACCGAAAGTGCACGAAACCCACCGAATTGTCTTGACTCCACCCTTCAATGACTGCTGCCTCGCAAGACGACAATGCCATTTTATCTTCACGACCGAGACGGTAAGTTTGATTGCTTTTCTCTTTATAAAGTTAAATAGGAAATACTTTCCTATTAACATTTTTAGTCAAAATATAAGTGGTGGTGAACACATTTAGAAATGACTTACTGCTAGACTAACTAACTAACTAAGAATGCTCGTTAAAGATAAGTTCATGAGATGCAAAGATGTACAGAAGAATGTAAAGCTTTTCATGCCGATTTGATATCCTGGATGGGGATTTTACATGTAAAAAATATTTGTTGGAATTTGCTTACAATTTATGTTATATATAATGTTATATACATATATATACACTTTTAGCTTCTTTCAGTTTGGTTTGTTGACAGCCTTCGTGAAACGAGTCTGGATTGAAGTTGATGAGGTCTGAAGTAGACACATGTGGGCGTTTTTCTGGTCAGATGAGAAAATTGATCAAATAGTAATTTAATTTTTGTTTTTCAAAATCATTAAGTACGGTGGCCCAGTAGTGCACAACACAACGGAATTTAAAAAACAAACATAAGTTCACAACACAACGAAATTAAGCCACTACTAGAGATGCACAGATTACAATTTTCTAGGCCGATTTCTGATTTTTCAGAGTTTGACCTGCCCATACCGATTTTAGCCGATTCCGATTTCATTTTTTCTAACCACTTTACAGCACACACAAATATTTACTGTCTCTCTTTTCTTTAGTAGAACATTTTACATTTTGCATAGAACATTTTTGAACAGTAATCGCCATAAAATAGGACAACATAAAAAAATTACTCCTGGTGTGGGAAATTCACACACATCTAAAGTGCACTGTTATGGAAGAACCATTTCCTTCTTTTCACATCCAATATCCAACTTAAAAAATGTGTTCATTTAAAAAAGAAAATTCATTTTCATTCTGTGCATTTTGGGCACTTTTGTGTGAAATTATTTTTATTTTGTCCATCAAAAGTGTGCTTTCACTTTAATTGAGCGTGAGCAGTGCAGCAAAAATAGACTGCGCCGAAACCCGCGCTTCACCGCTGCTCCTGCTCGACGCTCACGCGCTGCTCCTGCTCCCGGTGTGAATGCACTCATTGATTTACATGCACGCCGGAAATAATACACGCTGCTCATGTTTCGGCCGGTCGCCGATCATGGCCGATTACGTGAAAATCGCCCAATTCCGCTCACCTGCTGATCAATCGGTGCATCTCTAGCCACAACACAACAAAATTAATCCACAACACACCGGAAATGAGCCACAACACAACGGAAAATGTACAACAAAACGGAAATAAGCCACAACACAACGGAAATGCTCCCGACGACTAGAGGGCTCTAGGAGCGCGAAAAAAATTAGTTTTCCTTGCAATTGTTCTATAGAGTCAGCAGTCTCCCCCTCTAGTCCGACCCACACCTCAACGTGGTGAGGGGGTGAACAGTTAAGTAGGGGACTGCCTACTCGGGCTCTGCCATCAGTGATGAAGGTGCTCGCACCGAAGTATCACCTAGGGCGTTACGCTAGGTGGAAAGGCCTTGCAGGAACCCTGAAAATGACTGGCCAAGTGGGCTCCGGAAAAGACTGCCATGGTGTCTTCTGGCTACAACTCGGCACGTCACGACATTGGCGAAGACAGCACCACAGCGGAGCAGTCACAAGCCATTCTGGAGGTGTGTTCCCATCTTGGGATCACTTCCGGCCAGCTTGCTGCGCCAGCAGTCACAAGCCTGCACGTCTCAGGTCCTGAGCTTTCTGGCAATGGTCACTGTTGGAAGAGAGAGTGGGATCGGTCACACAAGCTTTTCCCACTATAATCCATTCATTGTGATGGTATGTCACAGACGCCAAGTCCTGCGGCGATGGGCAAGTGGCGACAGGTGCAGGTGGAGGATACCACTGGGAGCACTTAGTCACAAACCTGCACGTAGGCAGCATGGGTGTGATGGTCGTCTGATGCTGACCTAGAACAGGTGACAGAGCAGCCCTTTTTAGGGATAGCACTGCTCTCTTCCACGGAAGAAGGGGCTAGAAAAGCTTCCTTAAACATCGCTCGTTCCACTCACTCTGCTGGTTCACCGCGACCAGCTGAGTATCAAATTCTGTGGTTGATAAAAAGTACAAAAGATAAAGACTAAACTGCGTCTAGCCTCTTGGAATGTGCCCACACTTTTGGAGAAGTGCAACCTCACGGCCTGTCGCCAAGGCTGATGACCTTGCAGCTGATGCTCAAGAATGGCAACAGTGCTGTCTTGATTAGTGCCTATGCACCCACAATGACTGCCAGTGATGACCAGAAGGTTCTATGAAGTCAAGTCAAGTCATCTTCATTTTTTATAGCGCATGGATTGTTTCAAAGCAGCTTTACAGAGATAAACATATAATTTAAGGTAACAGAGATTGTTTTGGCTTTATAGCGGTTCTTGAATAATGTTATTTCCAGCTAAAGTTAATTTTGATTGATTCACCTCCGTCGAAATGATCATTTGTTATTAAATTAGGGGCCGCTAAGACGACGCCATTCTCTCTAAACAGACTTTAAACGCGAACCTGTGATTAACGCTTACGGCGTTCACATGCACATTAAGAATTGATTCTATAGTTATGTGCTTTTGAAAATATGTGCGCAGGTTTGTAATTCCATACAACCCATGCCTAAACAAACTACTTGTCTTGCCTATAAATTTTGATACAGAATTTTGTTTTATTTTATCACTTCGGGGTACGCAAACCGAAATTCACACCGCTTTATCTGTAGAGTGGGAAAGGGATCCTCCATAGGGAGAGGATAGTTGACACTTCAGCACTGCATTGTCATCGGGTCCAGGCAAAGCTTCTTCGTCAGATCTGGATACGGTCTGGATCCTTAACCCTCTGGGGACCAAGGGTTTTTTGAGGCCCTTGGGATGTTTTGACATGCACTGACATTTGTGCTTTTTTCAGTTATTTATAAACATGTTAATGGCAACGGTGTAAATTCACTCTATATAGCACAAACGGGGCTACCATAATATTTGAGCAACATGTATGTACATGTTTGTATTTTTGAGAGAATATTATTTATGCATGGTTATTGAAAAACTTAAAAATAAAAGTTTCTGAAATAAGGCCACAAAACACATATTGATTATTTCTTCACAAGACTTTTGAAAATTGTATCACATAGCCTAGAATATTTGCTCCAAAACTATGTGAGAATCATCCTGACTACTCATTCCGATAAGTCAATAAAGTCTTTTAGAATGTGTATGACGTGTTTAGTGTGAGAAAGCTTTATGCGAGGAGGCGTGATCTCTCATTAATATGTATGGCATTTCACACCTGAGAAAGACAAAGACCCTCCCATAATGGCCCTATTAGGTGCTATCATGCCCTTATGAGGAGCCTTGCACAAAGAATGAGGAGATTTAAAAAGAATGGCTTTTAGATTGTTTGGATTTATTTACAACACAACATAATCCAAAGATACACAACAAAGGACTGGTTTCTGGTTAAAATTGCTTTTTAATTATATAAATATACACACACACACTGCGTAGAATAAGTGAAAACACCCATGCTAAAGTTGACTAAAAAGAGGAATAAAAAATCTTAATGCCTTAATTTAAAAAATGAGGAAAACTCCAACCTTTAGGGAAATGAATAATGTCCCTGAATTCTTTGTGAATGAATAATGTATCGCAAATAATGAAATGTTCTTATTTAAAATACAGGGTGCATACGTCTGGACACTTCTATCACACACCCTTCACCATATAGACATGGTTTTATTTCAGTTCAAAGTTAGAGTTGGAAACATCTTGAAAAGGAAATAGTCTTTTTCCATAAATGTCTTAGTTTGATCATACATATTTCAAAGTTGAGGATTCATTATTTTGATATAGCTTGCATTGGAACAAACATCTTAGTTGATTAGTTTATTGACAAAACATAAGCTTATTTGATGTCTTTATTTTGAAGCTTATTTGATGCTTATTTGATTTGAAAATTTTTATCCAAAACTAGTCAAAGAAATGTTCTTTTATTTCGTCTGTAACAGTGCGTATCTGTGCATTCATTCATTCATTCACACACACACACACACACACACACACACACACACACACACACACACACACACACACACACACACACACACACACACACACACACACACACACACACACACACACACACACACACACACACACACACACAGAAACATGATTCACATTTAAACAGTAGGCTATGCTATTTTTCCATTTACAGACACTAACGTTATTCTATATCGCGATTAGAACAAAGCACAAAACACTTACACTTCTCAGCTGAATCTATTGCTCCTCCTCGAAGTGAAAATAAACCAGCACTTCTGTGGTAAATGTCCCAGGATTATTCCTCATAGCCGCGCAAGACGAATCTTAATCTGACTAAAAAATATTGTGTGTTTACAGCATTTGCCTGGGGGCGTTTATCTATTTTGCAAATGGCCTCAACACATTATCTTATGAATAGCGCGCTCTGCGAGTGGGTGTGAACAAATTAACGATAATTAGCGGAGACAGTAGAAACTGTACTTCTCTTTAGTTTCAGACAGATTACATTGCAGGAGAATATTTGTTTTAAATGTGAATTGTTTTATTTAAAAGTAGAAATTTAAAGCGTTCTTTAGACGTATGTTTCATGTTTGTGTGATAAGTATTAGCGGAGTTTCCGTTCATTTTCCAGAGATGTTTCAGAAAGATTTTTGCGGAGACAGAGTGAGCTGAAAGCGCACCCTGTTTATTTTATTTATTAAAAAAAAAAACACAAGGTTTTGATGTTAATGTGAGTGTACACAAAAAAAGAAGACCCTCTATAGTTTATAATCATGTATTGATTTTATTTATATGACCATAAATGACGGAGTATTTTAAGTCTATGTTGCTGCTATGTGAAAAAAAAACAGCAAAACGTTTGGGCGCGTTCTTGGTCCCCAGAGGGTTAACACTGCCTTACGTTCAGTGCCTTATAAACACAGGCTCTTCCTTATGGAACACTTTAATGTGTGTGTGGGACGTGATGTCATTGCATGGCCGAAAGTCTTGGGGCAACATGAGCTGGCGATCACAAACTCCTTCTATCAGCAGGCGAACAAGTACAAGACCACAGGCACTTGTTGGATTACATCATCACCCGGCAGGAACATCTCAGGGAGGTCCATATAACTCGAGCCATGGAACATCTCAGGGAGGTCCATATATCTCGAGCCATGCGAGGCACAAGCTATCTGACCACTGATTGCTGCATAGTGTGATGTCTCTGGACCTCACACTATGCTGCTCCATCTCGTCGACATAAAGCCAAAAGGTGGAAGCGACTGGATGTTTCTAAGCTTCGTGTTGACTCTTGCCATATTAACTTCTGTCAGACTCTTTCAGACAGGCTCAGCACCTTGGCAATCAAGCTGCCATTAATGTTGAGGAGATATGGTCCAAAATCAGGGATATCACGTACAACACAGCTGCTGAAGTCCTCGGCTTCACCACATCCAAACATAAGGACTGGTTTGACGATCAGGATGTTGAAACGCAAACCCTGTTGAACACCTGCACACAGCTCACTTGGCGTGGGTCAATGATAAATCCAGCACTGCGAAAAAGTCAGCATATACTCGGGCAAGAAATGCAGCACAGACCCGCCTGCATGAAATGAAGAACAGATGGTGGCAGTCAAAATCTGAGGAACTTAATTTTGCTGCAGACCGATATGATATGAAGGCATTCTATCACGGTCTTAAGGCAGTCTATGGGCCCTTGAGAGATGGCTCAACACCTGTACGTACCGTTGACGGAACCCTACTTTCTGACAAGGCTGAGATCCTCAGGCGCTGGGTCGACCATTTTCAATTGGTATTGAACCAGCCAGCTGCTTTTGATGACTCAGTGCTTGGCGACATAGCGCAGACCTGGACGATATCCGTTCCGGGAAGAAGTGGCATGAGCCATTAAGCAGATGCCCTCCGGGTTCTGGTGGCATTCCAAGTGAGGTGCTGAAGGAAGGTGGACTATCTCTTCTCACCGCACTCAATGCATTATTCAGTAAAATATGGAGCGAGGAAGCTGTGCCTCAAGATTTTAAAGACGCATTGATTGTTCACATTTACAAGCGCACGGGAGACAGAGTCTGCTGTGCCAATCATCGTGGCATCTCGTTGGTCTACATTGCAGACAAAGTTTTGGCACGAATTCTGCTGAACCGCCTCCAACAACACGTTTATGACAGTGACATCATCCCGGAAAGTCAGTGTGGATTTCGTGTAGGCCGCCGGTACTATGGACATGGTGTTTACTGCTAGGCAGATTCAGGAGAAGTGCCGAGAACAACACCTTGATCTTTATATGATCTTTATTGACCCCACCAGGGCACCATAAAGATTTTATCAAAGAATTTGCGGACTTTCTATCAGAACTAGTATTGGCTGCAGATAAAGTACTAATTGTTGGTGACTTTAATATACATGTAGATAATGAAAAAGATGCATTGGGATTGGCATTTAAAGACATTGTAAACTGAATTGGAGTTAGACAACACGTGTCAGGACCTACTCATTGTCGTAATCATACAGATCTAATAATATCACATGGAATAGACATGCCATTGAAATTCTGCAGCAGAGCGATGACATCTCAGATCATTATCTAGTCTCATGTAAACTTCATTTAGCCAAAGCAGCAAAGCCGACTCCGTGTTATACATATGTTAGACCTATAACTTCTGCCACTAAAGATTGCTTTATCAATAATCTTCCTAATCAGTTTCATCATCTCAGCATCCCGGATAGCTTAGAAGAACTCGATATTGTGACAGAAACTTTTAACTCTCTCTTTTCCAGCACTTTAGACGCAGTTGCTCCGTTGCGCTTAAAGAAGATTAAAGAAAATAGTCCAACGCCGTGGTACAACGAACACACGCAGGCCCTTAAGAGAGCAGCCAGAAAAATGGAGCGTAGCTGGAAGAAAACTAAACTAGAGGTATTTCATGGAAGGAGAGCTCGATTGCTTACAGAGAGGCCTTAAAAGCTGCTAGATCTGCTTATTTTTCAACCCTATTAGAAGAAAATAAACATAATCCTAGGTATTTATTTGAAACAGTGGCTAAACTAACGAATAAGAAAGCTTTAAGCCCAGAAGTGTCCAAGCAACACAGCAGTAATGACTTTATGAATTTCTTCACTTATAAGATTGATAATATCAGGGACAAAATTATAACTATGCAACCGTCTACTACAGTATCGCATCAGGGAGTGCATTGTAGTCTCCCTGAGGAAAAAAATTGGTTCATTTGCTGCTATAGGAGAGGAAGAATTTTGCAAACTGGTTAATTCATCTAAATCAACAACTTGTATGTTAGACCCTATTTCGACTAAGCTACTGAAAGAGATGCTTCCAGATGTCATAGATCCTCTTCTCAATATCATTAATTCGTCTCTGTCTCTAGGATACGTACCAAAAACCTTTAAGCTGGCTATGATAAAACCGCTTGTTAAAAAAACGCAACTTGATCATACAAAATTAGTCAATTACAGGCCGATCTCGAATCTGCCTTTTCTGTCAAAGATACTGGAAAAAGCAGTATCCTTACAACTGTGTTCCTTTCTTGAAAGAAATTATATCTGCGAGGATTTTCAGTCCGGATTTAGTCCATACCATAGTACCGAGACAGCTCTCATTAGAGTCACAAATGATTTGCTCTTATCATCCGATCGTGGTTGTATCTCTCTATTAGTGTTACTTGATCTTAGTGCTGCATTTTATACAATTGACAACAACATTCTTTTAAATAGACTAGAAAACTATGTTGGCATTAGTGGAATTGCATTAGCATGGTTTAAATCATACTTATCTGACCGTTATCAGTTTGTAGCAGTAAATGAAGAGATGTATTATCGATCACAAGTTGAGTATGGAGTACCACAAGGCTCAGTACTAGGAACGCTGCTGTTCACTCTGTACATGCTACCATTAGGAGATATCATTAGGAAACATGGAATTAGCTTTCACTGTTATGCCGATGATACTCAGCTGTATATTTCTTCAAAACCTAATGAAACTTACCAATTCACAAAATTAACGGAATGCATAGCTGATATAAAAAATGGATGACTATTAATTTCCTACTACTAAATTCTGAAAAAACAGAGATTCTAATTATTGGACAAACTTCCACACGTAACAACCTAAAATACTGTCTAACACTTGATGGCTGCTCTGTTAAGTCTTCGTCTTCGGTTAGGAACCTGGGTGTGCTCTTTGATACCAATCTTTCATTTGAAAATCACGTGTCTAGTATCTGAAAAAACGAATTTTTCCATCTTAAAAATATATATCTAAATTACGCCGTATGCTCTCATTGACAAATGCGGAACAATTAGTTCATGCGTTCATGACATCAAGACTAGATTATTGTAATGCTCTACTGGGTGGTTGCCCTGCACGCTTAATAAACAAACTACAGCTAGTTCAAAACGCAGCAGCTCGAGTTCTTACCAGAACCAGGAATTATGACCATATTAGCCCAGTTCTGTCAACACTGCATTGGCTCCCTATTAAACATCGTATAAATTTAAAAATATTGGTGATTACTTACAAAGCACTAAATGGTTTAGCTCCCCAGTACTTGAGCGAGCTCTTAACGCATTATAGTCCTTCACGCCTATTGCGTTCTCGAAATTCCGGCCAGTTAATAATACCTAGAATAGCAAAATCGACTGCAGGCGGTAGATCCTTCTCCTATTTAGCACCAAAACTCTTGAACAATCTTCCTAATATTGTCCGGGAAGCAGACACACTCTGTCAGTTCAAATCTAGACTAAAAACACATCTCTTTGGCCTAGCATACACAACACACTATAGACTTCCTTAATTCAAAATTAGGCTGCATAGTTTAGATCAGCCGGAACCTGGAACACGTCCCGTAAATCCTGATGTACTTGGTACATCATAAGAAGGATGGCGTCTACGCTAATATTAGTCTCTCTGTTTATCCCGAGGGACCCTCTATGGTGGACCTGCGCCTGGACCCATCCCAACTCATCCTGAAGTGCCAGCCTCATCAGCCCTGTGAAGGCCTCATCGACACGACAGCCATCGGCACTGATCCTCAACAACTCGTCTCCATACCGGCGTGATTACTTCGACTTCCAAACAGATGGAAATGGATAAATACTCTAAATGTTCCGATCCAATCTGACTTTTAATGCTGACTTTTAATGCTTTTAATGCTTCGTTGGCCAGAGGAGAACTGGCCCCCGACTGAGTCTGGGTTCTCCCAAGGTTTTTTTCTCCATTCTGTCACCTGATGGAGTTTTGGTTCCTTTCCACAGTTGCCTTGGCTTTTGGCTTGCTTAGTTGGGGACATTTAATATTCAACAATATTATTGATCTGCCTTACTTAAGGTGGACGTTGACGCAATTTTCTTCTAGAAACAAACTTTGTATTATTTTCATGTTATCACTGTAAAGCTGCTTTGATACAATCTGTATTGTAAAAATCGCAATATAAATAAAGGTGACTTGACTTGACTCACGAAAGCCTTCGACTCAGTTTCGGGCTCTGGCTCATGCTGCATAAGATTGGATGCCCAGAGAAATAAATTAACATCGTCCGTTTATTTCATGATGGCATGCTTGGTCAGGTGCTGGATGATGGCGAAGTGTCTGACCCATTTGGCATCTCCAATGGCACCAAACAGGGCTGTGTGCTCGCCCCACTGTTATTCAGCATCTTTTGTT
Source organism: Rhinichthys klamathensis goyatoka (assembly GCF_029890125.1). NCBI lineage: Eukaryota > Metazoa > Chordata > Actinopteri > Cypriniformes > Leuciscidae > Rhinichthys > Rhinichthys klamathensis. Next base: position 2,404,301 of record NW_026606632.1, read on the forward strand.
CCATGATGCTGTCCATAGCTTTTAATGACTGTGACATGGGAATTCCAATCCAGTTCCGTACAGATGGCTGTGTCTTCAATCTACACAGGCTTCAGGCTCGTACAAAGACACATTTAGCAGTTCTCCTTTTGACGGCCGTTGACAAATTCTGCTACCTCGGTAGCATTCTTGCAACTGATACAACAGCGGACTCCGACATCAGTGCCCGCATCACAAAAGCTAGTTTTGCCTTCGGTCGACTGTCCTTCGGTCGACTGTCCCAGACATTCCCTTAGGGATCATGCGCTGTGGTAGCGCGTCAAAGCATTCTCGAGTATAAATTCACAGCTATAATTCATGTAGGTGATTTTGAAGTAATATTTTATGTTGATATACAATGGTTACATACTATTAAAACGTATCGTGCTATTGATATATTAATACAGCTGACTCTATAGAACAATGCCAAGGAAAACGTCTCGGTTACGGATGTAACCCTCGTTCCCTGAGTAGGGAACGGAGACGTTCCGTCGGATGACGACGAATGGGGTTTCGCTTATGTCTGTTAGCTCTGCAGATGTCTGTTAGCGAGGCGCCATGCGCTAGAGCCCAAGAGGACGCCACACTCCGGGTGGAGTGGGCGGTCACACCAAGGGGGCACGGTCGACCTTGCTGCTGGTATGCCAAAGCAATGGCGTCCACTAACCAATGAGACAACCTTTGCTTGGAGAGAGCCTTTCCCTTCAGCTTCCCACCATAACAGACAAAGAGCTTCTCGGTGAGAAGAGCACCAGTTGACGAAGAGGTTCCACTTCAACGCGTAGACGTGTCTCGTGGACGACGCTCTAGCGGAAGTGATGGTAGCCACCACCGCTGGTGGTAGGGTACTCAAACCTGCCTCGTCCCGTCCAGGAGCCACACGTGGAGGTTCCAAAGATCGGGACGAGGGTGCCATAGGATGCCCCGTCCCTGAGAGAAGAGGTCCTTCCTCAGGGGAATCGGCCAAGGAGGTGCTGTCGCAAGGAGTATGAGTTCGGAGAACCAGGTCCGGGTGGGCCAGTACGGCGCGAACAGAATGACCTGCTCCTCCTCCTCCCTGACCTTGCGCAGGGTCTGCGCAAGATGGCTCACTGGGGGAAACGTATATTTGCGGCCCCGCGGCCAGCTGTGCACCAGTGCATCCGTGCCGAGCGTGCCCTCGGTCAGGGAATAAAACAGGGCGCAATGGGTCGAGTCGTGAGAGGCAAACAGATCTATCTGTGCGTCCCCGAACTGGTCCCAAATCAGCTGAACCGACTGGGGATGGAGTCGCCATTCTCCAGGGAGGGGCTGAAACCATGAGAGCTCGTCACCACAGTTCAGGGCTCCAGGAATATAAACGGCACGAAGCGACCTCAGATGCTTCTGACTCCATAAGAGGAGGTGGCGGGCGAGTTGCGACATACGGCGGGAGCGCAGACCACCTTGACTGTTGATGTACGCTACAGTCGCTGTATTGTCTGATCGGACTAGTACATGCTGGCCCCTGAGCACGGCTCGGAAGCGGCGCAGGGCGAGCTGTACAGCCAGCAACTCGAGGCAATTGACGTGCCATAGGCGGTGGGGTCCTGTCCAAGAGCCCGCGGCAGCACATCCATTGCACATGGCGCCCCAGCCCATGGCAGAGGCATCTGTTGTTACAACAACATGCCGGGAAGCTCGTTCCAGGGGCACTCCGGCCCGTAGAAACTGAGGTTCGACCACGGGGTGAAGGTCTGATGGCAGGTCGGAGTAACTAGTACTCGGAGATTGCCGCGTTGCCATGCCCACCTCGGGACTCGGTCGTGAAGCCAAAGCTGAAGCGGTCTCATATGAAGCAATCCGAGCGGCGTTGCCGCGGCTGCAGATGCCATATGCCCCAGGAGCCTCTGAAAGAGTTTCAGTGGAACCGCACTCTTGCCCTCAAACTGTCTCAGGCAAGTCAGCAGTGACTGCGCGCGCTCGCTCGTAAGCTGCAACATGGCGACCGAGTCGATCTACATACCGAGAAAAAAGATCCTCTGCACGGGGCAAAGTTTGCTCTTCTCCCAGTTGACCCGAAGGCCCAGACGGGCTACGTGGCGGAGCACCAAGTCCCTGTGTTCGCAGAGCTGATCTCGAGAGTGATCTAGAATCAGCCAGTCGTCGAGAGAATTCAGGATGCGAACCCCGTGTTCCCGGAGAGGAACAAGGGCTGCCTCGACGACCTTCGTGAAGACGCGAGGAGACAGGGCTAGCCCGAAAGGGAGAACTGCGTACTGATATGCCTGCCCCTCGAAAGCAAACAGCAGGAACGGTCTGTGTCGAGGGAGGATGGAGACATGAAAGTAGGCGTCCTTCAGGTCGATCGCTGCAAACCAATCTTGGTGCCGCACACATTCGAAAACGCGTTTGGCGGTGAGCATCTTGAACGGCAGCCTGTGAAGGGAGTGGTTCAGAATGCGCAGATCCAGGATTGGCCGTAACCCACCGGTTTTCTTGGGGACAATGAAGTACGGGCTGTAGAAGCCGGACCTCATTTCGGCTGGAGGGACAGTCTCGATCGCACCCTTCGCCAGTAGGGTAGCAATCTCCACTCTCATGACAGGGGCATTCCCACCGACCATAGTGGAGCAAACACCCCTGAAGCGGGGAGGAGACCACGCGAACTGAATCGCGTAGCCGAGCCTGATCATTCGTGCGACCCAGCAGGACAGGTTGGGAAGCTCTAGCCAGGCTCCCAAGAACTGTACCAGCGGGGTCACGCGAACCACAGACTTCCCGTCGGTGGGGCAGCGAGGCGGTATGACTGGCCCGGACGTGGAGGGCATAGCGGCGTGGGGGCACAGTCATAGACCGCGTCCTGACAGAGGAGACCAGGGAAGGACGAACGTTCCGCGGGGGTCTGCTTTGCCAGGGGTCTGGCGACAGAGGAGAATGAGAGCGGCACGGTCCGGGGACGGCGCGCACTGTCATCCGGCTCTGGGACGGGGCCGTCGGGGCAGAATAAGCCTCAGTCTGCTCGTAGGCGGTTGAGAACTGTTGGGCAAAGCCCTCAACCGCACCGCCGAAGAGGCCGACCTGGGATATGGGGGTGTCAAGCAGATGGGACCGCCCGACATCCTGCACATCAGACAGGTTCAGCCACAGAATGGTGGACATCACCTGACCCAGGGAGCGTACGGCCACTTTTGTCGCTCGGAGAGCAAGGTCAGTGGCGGCGCGCAGCTCATTGAAGAGCCCTGGGTCAGTTCCGCCCTCGTGCATGTCCGTGAGCATCTGGGTCTGGTAGACCAGCAGAATGGCCATGGCATGCAGCGAGGCGGCTGCCTGTCCTGTAGCGCTATAGGAATTCGCCACAAGTGTAGACGAAAAACTACAGGCTTTGGACGGGTGCTTAGGATCGCGCCGAGAGGAAGCACTCTGAGGACACAGTAGCATCGCAACAGAGCGTTCAACCGGGGGGACCCCAGTGTACCCATGGGCAGCGGCCCCGTCGAGGGAAGGAAGGGCGGAGGAGATCAACGAGGGATCGCTGGAAGACATGGGGGTCTTCGAGGATTTCGAGATCTCCTGATGCACATCCGGGAAGAAAGGCATTGGAGTGGACGCCGACAGGAGTCAGCGGCCACACCCAAAACCAATCGTCCAGCAGCGAGCGCTCGGACAGGGTGAAAGGTTCCACTCTAGTCCGATGCTCGCAGCGGCCCGGGAAAGCATGGCCGTCATCTCAGGATCTGACTCGACAAATGGTATATGCACACCCGAAAGTGGCAGCACTGTCGATTCTTCACTTCCTGAAGATTCTAGCCCGCCCTGTGATGCTGCGATGGACAACAGATCCGATTCTGGAGTATCAAGGGAAACCCGCGGGGCATCCGAAAATAGACCCGGGGAATCCCCTGAACACTCGCGGGTTGCGTCACTGAAGAGGGGGGCATGGTCCACGGACAAACAGTCGGCGGATTTGCTCCACACTCACACCCTCAGGTCACCCTGGCCACCAGCCGAAGTAGCACCTCACGTGGAGAGTGTTAGATCGGGGTGTGGATGAGGGGACTCTCTCTCTAACGAGATCATTGAGTCTCAACCGTAATGACGCGATGGTCACGTTCCCGCGGGGAGAACGTGAGTCATCCACAAACGCTGCTCTAGCGTGATCAAGCCCAAGCACGCAGAGCAGAGCAGAGAATGTGCCCATCAAAATCGGAAATGAGTCGATCGCAACCAGAAATGCACGGGCGAGCCGTCTTTATAAAGACGTGCCGCGTGCGAGCTCTTTTGTGAGAGGAGAAAAAAAAAAACTTTGCGATGTAGAAGCGAGCAGGGAGAAACACACTCATTGGCAGATCACTGCACAGATCAGCAGGCAATGTGAACTCGCTGCAGATCGCTGTCACACCAACACCGGAGAGAGTGGCTCGTCTCGTAGAGTGAAGTCAGAAATGGCTGTGGAGTGAAGAGATGCTCTTGGCTCCGAAGCGAAAACATGCCTATTTGCTGCCAGCGTTCTCCTCAAATACCCACGAGGTGAGGCGGAGTTACGCTATGCAAATTCCGCAGATCCATGGCATTTCTTTGCCATTGGCTCGTTTTGTAGTACTCGAAGTCGATAGGCTTCCTAAGCGAAACCCCATTCGTCGTCATCCGACGGAACTCGGAGTGACAACGAAAGGGAACTAACTTTACCGCGCTCTGAGAGCCCTCTAGTGGTAGTGAGCATTTCCGTTGTGTTGTGGCTCATTTCTGTTGTGTTGTGGATTCCTTTTGTTGTGTTGTGGCTTAATTTCATTGTGTTGTGAACTTATGTTTGCTTTTTAAATTTCATTGTGTTGTGCTCTACTGGGCCACCGTAATTAAGTGTGGCATTACATTGTGTCCATGCATTGAACATGGTAAAAGTGGCACTGTTGTACATTCACACGTTAACAATTCAGTTTTTGTGCTGCAAATTGCATAATCTGTATGTTGCTTGTTCTTAGCGCTGAATATCATGTCTATCATGTCGTCATATCTGCATCTAGACACAAACGCGCTACCATCAAGTTTTTATTAATTTATAAAATGATTTTTTTGATACATTTTACATGACTTGTATTATTTGTCACATGTTTTTGTGTGTGGGCCCAATTAAGGTGATTACCTGTTTCTATTTAAAGTTGACTTTACTCTAACATTGGTATCATGCCTGATGAAGACCTGATGGTCGAAACGTTGTGCTATTAATATATTCATTTGGAGCAGCTATTTTCAGTGTGCGGACTTCACACTTCTTTTTTCGTTTATGTTAGTTTGTTGTCCTGCACCTGAGCCCAATCTGGGTGTCTGGGATGTGCACACCAGTTTTGTATTTTTGATGCCAGAGATCATGTTCCCAGAGAGAAGAGTCAGGCTACTACAGCCAATATTTCCTGGTTCACAAAAAATAAATAAATGGGGGACTGCGTCCGTTTTAGATATTTGAGGCCTTTTCGAAAATCCATATTTATGGTAAGTCACGAGCTGAACGCTTCGTGCACTTTCTAAAATCCATGTTTATGGTAAGGGTTATGCGCTACAGCTCCGTTCCTTTTCTATGTGGTTCAGACGCTGGTTCCTCGCCTTGGATCCCACTCTAGGTGCAAAATGCTAACGACAGACACCTCCCTGTTGGGCTGGGGAGCGGTCTTAAGTGGTCCTCCAGCCAAAGGGATCTGGGGAGGCATCATCTCGATTGGCACATCAATTGGCTCAAAATGATGGCTGTATTTCTGGACCTGAAGTACTTCCTCCAGCAGTTAAGGGGCTACCATGTCTTACTGCAGGTGGACAATACTATGGTTGTCGTCTACAAAAATCGCCAGACTGACTGTGTTCGTGCCATCTAAAAGGTGAGCGCAGCACGCTCTGCTTTAGGGTCAGGACAAGTTCCTGTCCCTTAGGGCGATTTACACCATTGGGAGCAGGTTTGGAAAGGTTTTTATGATGTTGAAGTGACCTCTTCACCTTTTCAAGGAACAGTGCAATGTCTGCTTCTCTCTAAATCACCATGCTCCTAGAAATCCTGGCCAAGGACATCAAGGGTCCTTGCCTCTTACTGATAGCGGCTTATTTGCTGAACAGAGTTTGGTTCTCGTAAATAATATCTCTCCTCGACGGCTCGCACTGGGCGATACGAGCAGGAGGGACCTTTAGTCTCAAACGCAGGGGACAATATCCCCAGCCCGAGTTGTGGAACCTTCATGTTTGGCCTGGAAGGGTACCAACTGAGGGACACTGGGTTTTCAGCTGATGTCATAGAGACCATTCTCAGGGCACGGGGGAAGCATTCTCTGCTCGCCTGCTTCGTTCGTGGAGCCAGGCAACTGAGGCCTCACGTTAGAACCAAGATCACTTCATGGGACTTAGCTATAGTCTTTGAGGGTTTGGTTGAGACCCCCCTTGAACCTCTAGAATCGAAGCCTGACAAGCTTCTGACAGCAAAGATGTTTTGTTCTTATGGCTATCACTTCGAAAAGAATTGGAGATTGGCAGGCTCTGTAGGTCTCGCCACCCTGCCTACACTTTGCCACAGGAATGGTGAAAACAATCTTGCATCCTCATCCTGTTTACTTGCCTACAGTCCCTTTCTCGACCGTACACAAGGTCACTCTTGAGGCCTTCTGTCCTCCGCCATTCACAACAGCAGATCAGAAGAGATTTCACAGACTGTCCAGTCCGTGCTCTTTAGACTTACATCAACCGCGCTAGCCAGAGGCGTAAGTCAGAGCAAATATTTGTTTGTCATGGGGGCCGGCAAAGGGGGGCGGACACAACAAAACAGACAATTTCACATTGAGTGAGAGATGCTATTGTCCTTGCCTATGAAGAGAGCGGTCAAGCTTTGCCAGAAGGTAATCAGGGCTTATTCTACTTGGGGGGGTCGCTTATTCCTGAGCTTTGTTTGTGATGTGGCAGGCTGGTCCCCTCCGCACACATAAATAAGATTTTACAGTTTGGATGTTCATGCCACTCCGGGCTCACATGTCCTTGAGTCAACATCACAAGCTCATGTCTGGGACCTTTTGCATTCTTGTGAGCACACACTACACAACCTTGAGGGGTCCAGACACCCACAGTGCGGTGGAGTGGGTATTCTTGTTCCCAATGCACTGAATCAAGCACAGCATTGAGTGTAGTTGACTCGGGTTACTTAAACGCAACCCTGTTCCCTGGAAAAACGGGAATGAGATGCTGCACTATATTGCCACACTGATGTTCCAGGACTGTCACATTGACGTGTTGCACACATACACTCACCTAAAGGATTATTAGGAACACCATACTAATACTGTGTTTGACCCCCTTTTTGACCCCCCCTTTCACCTTCAGAACTGCCTTAATTCTACGTGGCATTGATTCAACAAGGTGCTGAAAGTATTCTTTAGAAATGTTGGCCCATATTGATAGGATAGCATCTTGCAGTTGATGGAGATTTGTGGGATGCACATCCAGGGCACGAAGCTCACGTTCCACCACATCCCAAAGATGCTCTATTGGGTTGAGATCTGGTGACTGTGGGGGCCATTTTAGTACAGTGAACTCATTGTCAAGTGTGCCAAGAAAACATCCCCTACAACATTACACCACCACCACCAGCTTGCACAGTGGTAACAAGGCATGATGGATCCATGTTCTCATTCTGTTTACGCCAAATTCTGACTCTACCATCTGAATGTCTCAACAGAAATCGAGACTCATCAGACCAGGCAACATTTTTCCAGTCTTCAACTGTCCAATTTTGGTGAGCTCTTGCAAATTGTAGCCTCTTTTTCCTATTTGTAGTGGAGATGAGTGGTACCCGGTGGGGTCTTCTGCTGTTGTAGCCCATCCGCCTCAAGGTTGTGCGTGTTGTGGCTTCACAAATGCTTTGCTGCATACCTTGGTTGTAACGAGTGGTTATTTCAGTCAAAGTTGCTCTTCTATTAGCTTGAATCAGTTGGCCCATTCTCCTCTGACCTCTAGCATCAACAAGGCATTTTCGCCCACAGGACTGCCGCATACTGGATGTTTTTCCCTTTTCACACCATTCTTTGTAAACCCTAGAAATGGCTGTGCTTGAAAATCCCAGTAACTGAGCAGATTGTCTTGACCAGGACCACACCCCTATATGCATTGAAGCAACTGCCATGTGATTGGTTGATTAGATAATTGCATTAATGAGAAATTGAACAGGTGTTCCTAATAATCCTTTAGGTGAGTGTATATTCACAGCCGGTCACACAAAAAGTGTTCACAATGCACTGAATCTAGCGCAGCATCTCATTCCCGCTTTTTCAGGGAACAGGGTTTCAGTCAAGTAACCCAAAATGATCCTTAGTATCACGGAAAAATTATTCGATTCAACAGTTCCAAAGAAAAATCGGTTTGAGACATGCTGTCACGGCTTGGCAGATGAAACAGACAGACGAACGTAGATTTGAATGGTAGACAAGATTTAATCCAACAGCAGGTGAACAGAATGTAACAGCGTGTTAACATTCACACGAACAATAACCGACAAGGGACAGAACTCAACTGGAAAATATATACACAGGGTAAACTAGGGAACTAACTAGACACATGTGAATGAAGGTCAACTAATCAGGGACTGTTGTAGGATGGTCAATGCGTTGGCTAAACAAGCAGCAAAAAAAAAAGAAAAAAAAAGGAAAACCTTCAGAAATGTTTGTAGGGTGCTGCCCCTTTAAGGACGTTGATTCTGTGGGCTCATGTGATGGCCTAGGAAGAGGCGCAGGAAAAAAAACTGAACTGAACCGAACTGAGTGAGAAAGCAATGTTGATGCTCATATGCAGACTTTCTAATGTTCTATAACAATTACAGATAAAACCTTAGTCTAAACTATATACTCTCAGCGTGGTAAGTAGCATGTTGTTGTTATAAGTATATTGACAAAAGCACTATGTAGATCGCTATTTGCGATTAGCGCCTAATGCTATTAGTTTATTATGTTTGGTTAGACATTTACAGTTTAAATTGCCTATTTAAATATATATGCAATATGTGTAGCATTTATTTGTTAAACAAAGTTTAATAGGTGTTTATAATACAGCGACTGTTTTAGAAATCTGTATTGACAGTTGTATTACACATAATGTTTCATGCTATGTTAATATGTTGCTTGTATGGGATATCTTTGATTTATATACTTTAATGTTTATTATCTAAAGCTGATATTATAATGTTTGGAGTAATGTATGTAATTACTGGATACTAATTGTAAATTGTTTTTGTGTTTACAGTTTGACCACATACAAATGTGCACATAAATATTCCTTACTACAACTAAATTGCAACAAAAAAGCTTAATGTGTACATTGTGAGTTCTGCACAAGAGGAATAAAAGAAAAACCAAACAAGATCCAAGTTAATGTTATCATTTTATGGGTAACAATGTCCATGGAAAATTCTCATTTAATTCAGGGTGCCACAAATTCCAAAAAAAAGTGCAACACAGTCCAAAGCAAAAGGTCCATTGTCCAAGTCTAACTCAGAAATTCAGCAGGAAAACAAACTAACAAAAGGAATTTGTCAAAGTACAACTCATCACAAAACAAAACTCATGGAAAAAATTAAAAGTTACACATTTGGCTACTGATCCAACCAAACTCCCCTTCCCCCCCTTCAAACATTTCATCTGTTCTTTTATAGTTTTAATCTCCTCCTTCATTTTCAAACTGACCAATCATAACTCTTCATCAGTTATTAACTACACATTTCATGGTTCACAGAATATTGGCAACCCTACCAACTATACATTGATAATGTGTATTTTTAACGAGTTACATTACCACTTGGAAAACCTTCAAACACATAAACATTCATGAGATTGAGGTCTAAATACTCTCAATAGACCAACTCCTCCCCTTCAGGATGACATATAATCGGTTTCCTGTTAGCAGCCCCTCCTATTAGGCATTTCCAGGAACCGGTTAGACAAAGAGACATGCACATTAATATTAACCCTCTGGGGACCAGAAACGCGCGGGCGCGTTTTGCTCGTTTTTTTCACATAGCAGAAAAATAGACTTAAAGTACTACCATAATTTCTGTTCATATAGAGTTAAGAAATATGAGAAAATAATCTGTTAAATGTCTACTTTTTTATGTGCCCACATACAATCGAAATAAAATATTGTGCTTTTGTAAAATAAAGAAAATAAACAGGGTGTGCCTTCTGCCTCTCAGTCACCGTGAACTTTTTTTTCTGGAGCACGTCTCTAATCTTCAACACAACTCAGCTAATACTATTCACCCAGCCATAAGCAATATATCTTTTAAATCGTTTGAGTTTGTACTTTTAAATGATCCGATTCAAAACTAAAATTAATATTCTCCGTTTATGTCATCTATATAAAAAGAGAGACGTGTCAGCCCGTCTCATTCTCTCAGCTGATTATCCCTGGTAATGTGACACGCCCACGGAGAGCACGCGCTATTCAAACGCAAATATGTGAAGCAACACATTGAGACGCGTTAACGCCCATAAACTCTGAAAACACACATTATTTTTTAGTCAGATTAATCTACTGTCGTCTTGCGCGGCTATATGAGGAACAATCCTGGGACATTTACCACTGGGTTTATTTTCACTGCAAGGATGAACAGATTCAGCTGAGAAGTAAGTGTTTTTTGCAAGTGCTTTGTTCTAATCGCGATATAGAATAACGTAGTGTCTGTAAACGGAAAAATAGCGTACTGTTAAATGTGAATCATGTTTGTGTGTGTGTGTGTGTGTGTGTGTGTGTGTGTGTGTGTGTGAATGAATGAATGAATGAACGCACAGATACGCACTGTTACATCAAATAAGCTTTTTTTAGGAGTTTCTGCTCATATGTTAAATATATAGTATGTTTTGTCAATAAACTAATCAACTAAGATGTTATAGTGTTTGTTCAAGCTATATCAAAATAATGAATCCTCAACTTTGAAATATGTATGATCAAACTAAGACATTTATGGAGAAAGACAATTTTCTTTTCAAGATGTTTCCAACTCTAACTTTGAACTTTGAACTGAAATAAAACCATGTCTATATGGTGAAGGGTGTGTGATAGAAGTGTCCAGACGTATGCACCCTGTATTTTCCTTATACACTCACCGGCCACTTTATTAGGTACCCCATGCTAGTAACGGGTTGGACCCCCTTTTGCCTTCAGAACTGCCTCAATTCTTCGTGGCATAGATTCAACAAGGTGCTGGAAGCATTCCTCAGGGAGTTTGGTCCATATTGACATGATGGCATCACACAGTTGCCGCAGATTTGTCGGCTGCACATCCATGATGCGAATCTCCCGTTCCACCACATCCCAAAGATGCTCTATTGGGTTGAGATCTGGTGACTGTGGAGGCCATTTTAGTACAGTGAACTCATTGTCATGTTCAAGAAACCAATTTGAAATGATTAGAGCTTTGTGACATGGTGGAAGTAGCCATCAGAGGATGGGTACATGGTGGCCATAAAGGGATGGACATGGTCAGAAACAATGCTCAGGTAGGCCGTGGCATTTAAACGATGCCCAATTGGCACTAAGGGGCCTAAAGTGTGCCAGGAAAACATCCCCCACACCATTACACCACCACCACCAGCCTGCACAGTGGTAACAAGGCATGATGGTTCCATGTTCTCATTCTGTTTACGCCAAATTCTGACTCTAACATCTGAATGTCTCAACAGAAATCGAGACTCATCAGACCAGGCAACATTTTTCCAGTCTTCAACTGTTCAATTTTGGTGAGCTCTTGCAAATTGTAGCCTCTTTTTCCTATTTGTAGTGGAGATGAGTGGTACCCGGTGGAGTCTTCTGCTGTTGTAGCCCATCCGCCTCAAGGTTGTGCGTGTTGTGGCTTCACAAATGCTTTGCTGCATACCTCGGTTGTAACGAGTGGTTATTTCAGTCACTGTTGCCCTTCTATCAGCTCGAACCAGTCTGGCCATTCTCCTCTGACCTCTGGCATCAACAAGGCATTTCCGCCCACAGAACTGCCGCTCACTGGATGTTTTTTCTTTTTCGGACCATTCTCTGTAAACACTAGAGATGGTTGTGCGTGAAAATCCCAGTAGATTAGCAGTTTCTGAAATACTCAGACCAGCCCTTCTGGCACCAACAATCATGCCACGTTCAAAGTCACTCAAATCAACTTTCTTCCCCATACTGATGCTCGGTTTGAACTGCAGGAGATTGTCTTGACCATGTCTACATGCCTAAATGCACTGAGTTGCCGCCATGTGATTGGCTGCTTAGAAATTAAGTGTTAACGAGCAGTTGGACAGGTGTACCTAATAAAGTGGCCGGTGAGTGTATAAATCCAAACAATCTAAAAGCCATTCGTTTTTAAATCTCCTCATTCTTTGTGCAAGGCTCCTGTAATGATATGGCCTGATAACACCTAATAGGGCCATTATGGGGAGGGTCTTTGTCTTTCTCAGGTGTGAAATTCCACACATATTAATGAGAGACCACGCCTCCTGCATAAAGCTTTCTCAAACAAAACACGTCATTAAAAATGTAAAAGACTTTATTGACTTATCTGAATGAGTAGTCAAGATGATTCTCACATAGTTTTGGAGCAAATATTCTCTAACACCCTATGTGATACAATTTTCAAAAGTCTTGTGAAGAAATAATCAATATGTGTTTTGTGGTCTTATTTCAGCAACTTTCATTTTTATTTTTTTCAATAACCACGCATAAACATTATTCTATTAAAAATACAAACATGTACATACATGTTGCTCACTCATCATGGTAGCCAAGTTTGTGCTATATAGAGTGAATTTACACCTTTGCCATTAACATGTTTATAAATAACTGAAAAAAGCACAAATGTCAGTGCATGTCAAAACATCCCAAGGGCCCCAAAAACACTCTGGTCCCCAGAGGGTTAAAACATTGTTTTTTCAACTTCACCTTGTATGTTCCACTTTGATAACAGTCACCATGGAATGTGCACCTTTCATGTGACTGCCACTAGAGTAAAACAAACACAAAATAAAGATCTCACATAACTGTTAATTGTGGTTCTTGAAGTTTGGCACACGTGTGCCACATCACAGGGACTAACTAGAACAGGTGCAGATAAGACAGAACATAATTGTGACACATGCATTTCTGTTTGAGACATGGATTTCACTAGCAATTTTTCTTACACTTTACTAATTTCTGTTTAGTTTACTATTTTAACAGGCTCTTTATTTGGTTTTTATAATTCATTTGTTAAATTATACAGGGTTACATCTGCATCTATCTGTATTTTGTTCACATTATAAATAACATTAAATAAATTAATGGTAAAATTCTAAAAGTCTTCAAATCTATTCGAATGTAGTACACTAAGTTCATTTTAAGATGCATTATTATTCACATTACTGATATAATATATTTAATAATCACATTAAATAAATATTGTTTAAAGGGATACTCCACCGTTTTTTCATATTAAACTATGTTATTCCCTTAACTAAGACGAGTTGATACATACCTCTCTCGTCTCAGTGCGTGCACTCAATCGCTCTTGCGCGCGAGACACTTTGATAGCACTTAACTTAGCCCAGTTCATTCATTAGGATCCAAGCAGAGAAGCGACCAAACACCTCCACGTTTTCCCTATTTAAATACAGTTACACGAGTAGTGTAACTCGACCAAGAAAGGTGACACAAAATAAAACGTTGCGCTTTTCTAAGCGTGTAAAGTGGATAACTATAATGTATGGCGGAATACCACAGGAAGTGCTTGGGAGTACTTCGACTCGGCACAGTAATATCATCACTCGTGAAAAATCCTCTCCCCCCTCTCCTTCTCCGGAGTGATGAAATTACTGCGCCGAGTCCATAGATATATATGCGCCGAGTTGAAGTGCTCCCAAGCACTTGCTATGGTATTCCGCCATACATTATAGTTATCCACTTTACACGCTTAGAAAAGCGCAACGTTTTATTTTGTGTCACCATTCTTGGTCGAGTTACACTACTCGTGTAACTGTATCTCTCTCTCTCTCTCTAAAAAAAAAAAAAAAAACTTTTGCCACCAGCGCGCAATGAATCTTGGGATAGTCTGGGCTGCGAAGGATCCATCTGTTGTATCCTTCATGGCCTGGGAAACGACTCGGGACGCACTTCGAGGCAATTGCGTGCCTTCGAATGATGCAGCCTCTGAATTGGGACACAGATCATACGATCTGTGTCCCAATTCAGAGGCTGCATCATTCGAAGGCTGCATTCGAAGACTGAATGAGTCATACCGATGTGACAAAGGCTGTCCCTTTTCGTAGGCTCCTTCAAATGCGGCCTCGAAGTGCGTCCCGAGTCGTTTCCCTGGTTCTAGGATAATCACCCTTCAGCTAGACTACCCTGCTATGGGTAAGCCTTAGCCATCTTAGATATTTCTCTTTTTGTCGTATTTTAGCTCATTTGATTTTATTCCTGCCTTGCTGTCACTTGAGTATTTGAGCTGTCACTTTATTTATTGTGAAATCCATAAACTTTTTGTATACTGATAATTATGTCCCTTTGCCCTTCATGGTAACAAACCTGTGTGCCCTATTTTTATAGGGTTTTTACTTCCCCGTTATTTAAAAGGAAAGAAAATTAAGAATTTAAAATACTTGTAGTGAAATCTATTCATCCCTGTGATATCATAGGTTGTAGTACTACAAGTGTAGCTCTGCTACAAAAGCTATAACTATAATGAAAATTTTTTTTTTCTTTTGTATAATTTGATTAGTAGAAATTTACTACTAAAGGTATCTTGATTGACTGCTCAATTTCCACTTTATATTAATGCTGTCAAAATTTAGTGTATGAAGCTAACTGTTTGCTGAAATATCCACAACACTTATACCAACAACAACACTGAAAGAGCGCGCGGTTCAGGGTTCCTTCACATTTTCTTTCAGAATCATCATTCGTCCACTTCATTTTAATATTAAAATAGTGTAACGTCATACCTACATATACCAATGGGAAAAAAAAAGTGATCTCCCATTTTTTTTTCTATGGAAGCTTGCTTTCCACCACAGAATACATTTGTTTTAAATTGCGATATATCTCACAACCCCCCCTCAGAATTGCGGGATATAAACTCAAATCCGACTTTTTTCACGCAATTGCGTTTATATCTACTTTTCACGCAATTGTTTTTATACCCCGCAATTCTGACTTTTCTCAGAGTTATGAGATATAAAGTCTCCATTATGAGTTTAACAAGTCCAGATTTGAGGGGGACTTTTCTTGCATTTGCGAATTTATATCTCACAATTGTGAGAAAAGTCACAATTGCGAGTCACAATTTACCATTTATTTTTTATTCAGTGGCAGAAACAAGCTTCCCTAGTTTTCCTTAACTTTATAGTTTTTAAAAATATCAAAATAATTCAGTTGCTTGTGAAGGGATTTTGCTTTTCTGTTCTTCTGAATATTTGGGAAATTGTGTTTCTTAGCATCCCCATGTGGATCAGAGAAAAACCCCCAGCAGTGCACAATGATGTGATAATGCATTTTACATTTATTTTCATTATAATTTCATAAATGCATAATACTTACAGTAAACATTACTTTAAATATACATTGTTGTTTGGAATTCATATCTGTAATAAAAAATCTCTGCATCTAAAATAGTTATTTTATGTTGCTTCAAAGCAGTTAGCTACTTTTTGTAGTTAAGCTACTTGCTGTAGCTTAATGTAGTTAACTACCTTTTCAAAAGAGTAGCTTGACTGTAGTTGACCTACTTCAAATAAGTAGCTTGAAAATCTACTGTACTGTTTTTAAATAGATTCCCCAACATTAATTGGACTGTTTAACGTGATATACAGGAGTCTGGCACAGGAAAGAGCGTAGTCAGTTAAGATAATTTCTTGTTTTACAGCTCCAGTCAGATTTCAGGTTATGTTTACTGTCCTCTAGTGGAAGGAGGGAGGGATCTGTAGGAAAGTTACAGAGTTTGAAGTCTGTTCCCACAGTTTACCATAGCAGTAAGATAGTTCTCCAGTATCTTGCAAAAGTCTCTGATTGATCAGTCTGATAATACATGAGTGAGTGTGTCCTTAGACATGAACATTCTCTATTTCTCCCTCTTGGTCTGTTTCTCCTTTCCATCTCTCTAGTTTTGAACGGCCACTTAGATGAGAAAAGACTTTCTGACTGAAATGTAAAGCAACCAGTTTTGTTTTTACTCTTCGTTTAGGGGAAGGTAGTTGATACGGCAGTCGTAGAATAACAAAGTGGAAAATGCATGTAGTGTATGATCTGAATTCATTACCAAATGCTTTAAATTGCTAAATGTGGACTACAGGGCATTAAGGTATTATAAACATTAACATTATTTATGTTAATAGAATCAGTTAATATAATTATTTATGTTGCATTCATTAGAATTTATGCAAAACTGCTTTGAAAAATAAAATGTGTATTGTGAAAAGCACTATATAAAATGTTTTTACATGTTTTGACTCATCTGTATTAATATCTGTTTTACTTAACTGAAAACTGAATGCCTAATGCAACTTAATCTTTCAAAGATGTGATCCCCCTTAACCTGGACATTTTTTTGTCCAATCAGAAGTTAGAACTTCCTTATAAACACTCATTGTGTCAACCCTGCACATAAAACCGGGCAGACTAATAAAAAAACAAAACTTGTGTGACCTTACTCCTGGAAGTTGAATAAAGCCAGCAAATCAGATTAGAGCTTACTAGTCTGAGAAAGTGCTTCCCATTTCTGTGTGTAATGTGTATCAGAACAGTCTCTGGGTCCATTGGAATGCTGTATGGGTGAGACTACCATATTTGTTTTTTTGGCTATATTTCCCATTTCCACTGGAATTCTCTGGATTCCACTTACTGTTTTTCTCCCATCAGCTCTCTCTCCCCTGTTCTCATATGTGTGTTGGCCCCTGGGTCTGGGTGGAGGTGTGTCGGGTCTGTGAGTAGCTCCAGCTTCATTAATCATCAGTACTGGGCTTAGCATCAAACCCCCTCCCCGTCTCCTCCTGCACAACCCCTCGGATTACCCTGCGCTGCTGCTGAAATGTCAGCCCAAATCTGAGTCTCCATGCAGATAATAATTTCAATAATATTTCTCCATTTGTGGCCTCCTTGCCAGGGGAATAACGCTCCCCTCTCAGTCAGGTAGTGTAAGTCTGCCGTTGGTGGAAATGCTTGACTCTGAGCCAGATGGCTTAGCTGCTCTCACAGCATATGTTCAACAAGAACACACACACACGCGCACTGAGTTTTATTAATTTTATTGAGTGAGATGCATATAGGTTTACATGATCCTGCTTTCTTAATCTGTGTCCATCAGTAGAGTGTGTATTTGTGACAATGAAAATCGATCAAATTGGAAAGGGCTTTAGATACTTTATATGGTGCTTATTGCAAATGTCAAGTCTTGCAGCATCTCTCAAAGTGAACAAGTACAGCTTGATATGAAACAAACACTCACAGTCCACTGGGAGGATGTGCATGTGTGTATTGAATTTCCCCCAGTGGGGTCATTTGATAATATTGAAGATATGTTTTACAATATTTTTTATAGAACTGCAATATCAATATCTCTACTGGTAGAATTTAGGTAAAAATCACAAATTGAGAGCTCATCAATATTTTAGTCGTTTATTAGACAAATTTGAGATTAAACAGAAGAAACTCAACTTATATGCAAACTGTAATATATAATACTGTATTATATTTTATATTATTATTATACATTACATTTCCATATATGAAATATATTGTCATATGAAGTAAAAACATATGAAACCTATTAGAAATTGGAAGAATTTCAGATATTGACACATATCTAGCCCATATTCCCATTCATTATTTTTTTTTGACATATCACTAATGTTTAAGTATCACCTAATCACATGAGCAGGAGTGTAGTTTGGCTGTATTTACAGCCGTGCTGATATAGAGCCATATCATACGATGGCTAGTGATATTGCTTTTATATAATAATTCAACACAAGTATGGATATAAATTAGGGACAACTTTTTGTCAAAAAAGTGTCTCTCAAGTCACCTTCATTTATAGCGCTTTTAACAATATAGATTGTTTCAAAGCAGCTTTACAGTGATAATAGGAAATTAGAGTAACAGAGATTTAGGCTTTACAGCAGCTCTAGAATAAAGTTATTGTCCAGCTAAAGTTAGTTTTGATTGATTGATTCACTTCTGTTGCAAAGATCATTAGTTATTAAAGGAACACTCCGACTTTTTGGGACTTTAGCCTATTCACCTTATCCCCCAGAGTTAGATAAGTCCATACCTTTTTCATCTCCGTGCGTGCTATAAGTCTGTTTGACGCACCCACCGCTAGCCTAGCTTAGCACAAAGACTGGATGTAAATGGTTGCAGCTAGCATACAAATCCAAATAAGTGACAAAATAACGCAAACATTTTCCTATTTACATGTTGTGATTTTTATAGTCACAGAGTGTACAAAAAACAAAGTCACATAAGAGACAGACATATTTTAACCGTATGTTGTTAACATGAACAATTTGAGAACAAAGTAGGCTATAATTTGCACGGTTGCTGTAAATCGCGTTGATTAAATCTAACGAAGCTTATCATGTCGAATGCTTTTTCCCCCTTAGTTGGTCAGAACAAAAATGGATGTTACTTACTTGTTCAGAAGACATTTTCTTATGAAAATTCTTATGTTGGTCAAACTTTCAAAAAGTGAATCTGTGATTCTGTATGACAGTATCCACACAGCGCGGTGACTGACAGCACCACTCGCCTCAAAACACTGTATTCATCCGCGCTGTTTCATGCCGATTTACAACCCACGTAAAGATGATAATTCCGCGAATCACTACAGTTACAGATTTCGAACAGAGAGATGGCGACAAAGAGGAAAAGCTACGGACTGCAGCTTTAATTAGTTGAATTTGTTTGGCATCAGCTACATGTACATGATTTTCTGTAATCGATATCATGGTAACAGTCCCCCCCCCCCCCCCCACTTTTCTAGCACAAGTCATGCCAACCAACCAATGAGAACGGCAAACAATGACGATGATTCATACCAATACAAATCTATGATCTACCTGTCTGAATACCTCCATAACGGGAACAAATTGTAGAAAACTACCATTCTCTTTCAAGGAAACTCACGCTGCGTCGATTGGTGATGTGGGAACGCTCTGAGTGATTGTGTCATAAAGCACGTGTGAAATCAGTCCAATGGTGTGATTAGACGTCAGAGGCGGGTGATTTAACGAACCAGGAAACTATAAAGCATGCCCAAACAGTGCAACGCTAGCCTCTGTGCCTTCAGTAAGCGCTATATGTGAAATTGTTTGTCTTATTTGGTGGTGTCTGTCTACCATCATTTCTTTATAAAAGTATGGCTAGCAAACAGCAGTTTAGACTGTGTGTTCATCCCTTCCCACGTTACATTACGGGTGGGGATACACATGTTGTTTGTGTTGTTTATTTTGGAGCGGAGTATGCACAGTAAGCGCTCGAGTGTGCTGACTGTGTACACTGTGAACAGCTTCCACTGCAGACATTCCGTTCCCGCCTGGCGCTCTATGAAGAGGGTAGCCTGGGAAAACCCAGACAACTTCCGGCAAATTTAGATTTGCTCTGCAAGTTAGTCTGGCAAAGAGCTCATTCAAACCCATTTCTAATCCGTCGAAATCACCGGCACCGGCACCCAGTTTGCGCATCTAAATTGCAAAGTTCATTGCAAAGTTTTTTTTGTTAAGGTTTTGTTTACTGTGTGTGATTTATTTATTGGAAAGCACATTCACTTCTAGTTGTCTTGCTGTTAATTTTCAATAAACGTAGAGCAAGTAGCTAATCAGTGTCTGCTCGTTTATTCAAACTAAGTTGTTCTATTACAGACGAACGTCGTTCTGTATACGTCATCTTCTTCATCGCTCTGATTGGTTTTAGGTCTATCCAATTGCGCCCAGAGGCATTTGAGCTACGCCCGTTGGTGACGCCCCTTTGGAAATGATTTGTCTATGAACCTTTGCCAGACCATAACTCAGTTACAACTGAGAATGGTCTGGTTTTAACCAGGCTATGAAGAGGGCGCTCAGGCTAGTGTTCCCCATGGTGGCGATCTAAATCATGGATCTAACAGAGGGGTTAGAGACGGGCCTGGCCTTATTTCTGCCCTCACCTGCTAAATCCAATGCCTTTTCTCAGGGTTCGGAAGCACAGCTGGGTGTGCTCTTTGATAGCAATCTTTCATTTGAACGTCACGTGAATAGTATCTGTAAAACCGCATTTTTCCATCTTACAAATATACCTAAATTTGACAAATGCGGAACAATTAGTTCATGCGTTCATGACATCAATGCTAGATTATTGTAATGCTCTACTGGGTGGTTGTCCTGCACGCTTAACCCTCTGGGGACCAAGAACGCGCCCGCGCGTTTTGCTGTTTTTTTTTTCACATAGCAGCAACATAGACTTACAATACTCCGTCATTTATGGTCATATAAATAAAATCAATACATGATTATAAACTATAGAGGGTCTTCTTTTTTTGTGTACACTCACATTAACATCAAAACCTTGTGCTTTTTTAAAAATAAATAAAATAAACAGGGTGCGCTTTCAGCTCACTCTCTCTCCGCAAAAATCTTTCTGAAACATGTCTGGAAAATGAACGGAAACTCCGCTAATACTTATCACACAAACATGAAACATACGTCTAAAGAACGCTTTAAATTTCTACTTTTAAATAAAACAATTCACATTTAAAACAAATATTCTCCTGCAATGTAATCTGTCAAAAACTAAAGAGAAGTACAGTTTCTCCTGTCTCAGCTCATTATCGTTAATTTGTTCACACCCACTCGCAGCTATTCATAAGATAATGTGTTGAGGCCATTTGCAAAATAGATAAACGCCCCCAGGCAAATGCTGTAAACACACAATATTTTTTAGTCAGATTAAGATTCGTCTTGCGCGGCTATGAGGAATAATCCTGGGACATTTACCACAGAACAAGTGCTGGTTTCACTTCGAGGAGGAGCAACAGATTCAGCTGAGAAGTGTAAGTGTTTTGTGCTTTGTTCTAATCGCGATATAGAATAACGTTAGTGTCTGTAAACGGACAAATAGCATATCCTACTGTTTAAATGTGAATTATGTTTCTCTCTCTGTGTGTGTGTGTGTGTGTGTGTGTGTGTGTGTGTGTGTGTGTGTGTGTGTGTGTGTGTGTGTGTGTGTGTGAATGAATGAATGAATGAACGCACAGATACGCACTGTTACAGACGAAATAAAAGAACATTTCTTTGACTAGTTTTGGATAAAGTTTTTCAAATCAAATAAGCATCAAATAAGCTTCAAAATAAAGACATCAAATAAGCTTATGTTTTGTCAATAAACTAATCAACTAAGATGTTTGTTCCAATGCAAGCTATATCAAAATAATGAATCCTCAACTTTGAAATATGTATGATCAAACTAAGACATTTATGGAGAAAGACAATTTTCTTTTCAAGATGTTTCCAACTCTAACTTTGAACTTTGAACTGAAATAAAACCATGTCTATATGGTGAAGGGTGTGTGATAGAAGTGTCCAGACGTATGCACCCAGTATTTTCCTTATATAAATCCAAACAATCTAAAAGCCATTCTTTTTTTAAATCTCCTCATTCTTTGTGCAAGGCTCCTGTAATGATATGGCCTGATAGCACCTAATAGGGCCATTATGGGAGGGTCTTTGTCTTTCTCAGGTGTGGAATGCCACACATATTAATGAGAGATCAAGCCTCCTGCATAAAGCTTTCTCAAACAAAACACGTCATTAAAAATGTAAAAGACTTTATTGACTTCTCTGAATGAGCAGTCAGGATGATTCTCACATAGTTTTGGAGCAAATATTCTAGGCTATGTGATACAATTTTCAAAAGTCTTGTGAAGAAATAATCAATATGTGTTTTGTGGTCTTATTTCAGCAACTTTCATTTTTATTTTTTTCAATAACCACGCATAAACATTATTCTATTAAAAATACAAACATGTACATACATGTTGCTCACTTATCATGGTAGTCCCGTCTGTGCTATATAGAGTGAATTTACACCTTTGCCATTAACATGTTTATAAATAACTGAAAAAAGCACAAATGTCAGTGCATGTCAAAACATCCCAAGGGCCCCAAAAACACTCTGGTCCCCAGAGGGTTAATAAACAAACTACAGCTAGTTCAAAACGCAGCAGCTCGAGTTCTTACCAAAATCAGGAAGTATGATCATATTAGCCCGGTTCTGTCAACACTGCATTGGCTCCCTATTAAACATCTTATACATTTTTAAATATTGCTACTAATTACAAGCACTAAATGTTTTAGCTCTCCAGTATTTGAGCGAGCTCTTAACGCATTATAGTCCTTCACGTCTATTGCGATCTCAAAATTCCGGCCAGTTGATAATACCTAGAATATCAAAATCGACTGCAGGCGGTAGATCCTTTTCCTATTTAGCACCAAAACTTTGGAACAGTCTTCCTAACATTGTCCGGGAAGCAGACACACCCTGTCAGTTCAAAGCTAGACTAAAAACACATCTCTTTGACCTTGCATACACATAACAAAAACTATAGACTTCTATAATTCAATGCTAGGCTTCATAGATTATGTCAGCCGTAACCGGGAACACTTCCCATAAATCCTGATGTACTTGTTACATCATAAGAAGAATGGCATCTACACTAATATTAGTCTCTCTGTTTATCCCGAGGTTTACCGCAGTCCGCCGTATCCAGATCTGATGAAGGACCTGCGTCTGGACGCGACGACAACGCAGTCCTGAAGTGTCACTAGTCCATCCCTGTGAAGGACTCCTTGCCTTTACCTCTGTACAGATAATCGGTGTCGGGATGATTCCGGTTCACGTGGCTACGCCAAAGCAATAAATTTCTGTATTATAAAATTTTAAGGCCAGCCAAGTAGTTTGTTGAGGGTTGTTTTTTTTAGGGAAGGACTACACGCCTGCGCACATATATTCAAACGCGCATACCTATAGAATGAACTCTTAATAACGCATGTGCACGCCATCAGAGTACTCACAGGTTCGTGTTTTTAAAGTTTGCGTAGAGAGAACTTTTAAGTTTTCTGTTAAAACGGTGTCGTGTTAGCGGCCCCTAAGTTAATAACTAATGATGATTGTGACTGAAGTGAATCAATTAAAACTAACTTTAGCTGGAAAATAACTTTATTCTAGAGCTGTCATAAAGCCAAAACAATCTCTGTTACTTTTATTTCCTATTATCACTGTAAAGCAGCTTTGGAACAATCTACGTTGTTAAAAGCACTATTTAAATGAAAATTATTTGACTTGACTTGACTTGTGGTTCTCGGATCTTGTTTCTCTCCTTGATTGATGGCTCTCCTTGGGAGATAATGATCAGGAGGGACCTTTTGTCCCAGGCAGAGGGCTCAATACTTCACCCCCGCCCAGAACTGTGGAAGCTGTGGCCTTGGCCTCTGAGGGGGCCCAGCTCATATATTCTGGTCTCTCAACTTAGGTTGTTAAGACCATTCTTCGCTCCAGAGCTCCCTCCACAATGAAATTGCATACCCTGAAGTGGAGAGTTTTCACTTCACAGTTAACTGCCCTGTTGGTACAGTGCTAGAGTTCCTGCAAGAGCGATTCACTGCAGGGTTATCCCCGTCCACTTTAAAGGTCTATGTGGCGGCCATAGCTGCTTACCACATCCCTTTGGGTGGAATGTCATTAGGGAGAGACCCTCTGGTAACATGTTTCCTCCATGGCACACTGAGGCTGAGGCCTGCAGTACGCACTAGGGTCTGGCTTGGGATTGGCCGAGGTGCTCCAAAGGCCTATCCCTTGCTTCCTTCGAGTCTATGGAAGAGGTTCCAGTCAAGTTCCTGACTCTTAAAGCAGTGCTCCTCCTTGCTATCACGTCTCTTAACAGGAGATCTACAAGCCCTGTAGGTTGCCCCTTAATGCTTGAAATTTGCACTTTTCTTCACCCTAGGCCAGGTTACATCCCTAAGTGGCTAGATCTATTGTGCTGCAGGCCTTCTGTCCTCCTCCATTCCGGGATCCAGACCAGGAAAAGAGCCATCTGCATTGTCCAGTTCGGGGATTAGATGCTTACATCCACAAAGCTGCAATGTGGCGTAAATCTGAACAACTGTTCGTCTGTTTTAGGTTTCCTAGCAAAAGGACCCCAGCATCTAAGCAGAGGATGAGCAAGTGGATAGTCAAGGCTATCTCTCTTGCTTATGAGTCAGCCAGACTGCCTTCCCCTATGGTATTCCGGGCCCACAGTATGGCTGCCTCTAAAGCTCTCTTGTAAGGAGTTCCACTTCAGGATGTTTGTGATGCGGCAGGCTGGTCCTCACTGCACACATTAGTGAGGTTTTAAAACCTGTACTTGAGCTCTACACCAGGGGCTCGATTACGACTGTAACCTTGGTTCCCTGAAGAGGGAAAAAGATGCTGTGTCGCCCTGCCATACCTCCTGCGTACCAGTCAGATACTTACTTCAGCCTATTAGAAGCTAGCGTGGCACTGTTTGGGCATACTTTAGAGTTTCCTGGTTTGTGACGTCACTCGCCTCTGATGTCTCGTCACACCATTGGACTGATGTGCTTCAAGACGCAATCATACAGAGCGTTCCCACAACATCAATCGGTGCAGCGTCTCGTTCCCTCTTCAGGAAGTGTGGGAATATATATATATATATATATATTAATAAATTCCCACACTCATTCTTTCAAAAGGCTTGGGTGTGTTAAGTATTTGCAGCTTATATGGGCTTTACACTATTGGTATTTACATACATTTTTAAAGCCCAGCAATACTGTTTTAACAATTATTTGTTAATTTTGTATACCTCCATTTTTAGGAGAAATTTCTGAGAAAAAGTTGATAATTCAATGAAACATAACTAAGAACACCATAGTCTATTGAAGAGCAACTTTTGAGCGATAAAATTTTCCTTTGGGAATATGCTGGTCCATTTACAAAATTTGCTTGGACAAAACATGCTGTTTGACAAGCTAATTTACATATTTAAGAAATTGTATTAAGATTCATTATTGTGCCGTAGAAGTAGAAATATTCTCTCCTTGTATTCATTCTCTTGTTCCTGTGAGTTATGGTGTTCTAGCGAAGGAAGGCTGTAGAAGCTCACTAAAATGTCAATAGAAATATTGAGTCGGAAGGGGAAGGCTTGGCTAATTAGCACCCATTTAGATTTTATGATAGTTCAGTGATAGCCTCACCTGACACAGACTGCTATAGTTACATATTGTTGTAGCCTGAGGGAACCATAGGAAAATCTGGATTTATTGGTTCTATCATACCAGCATATTTCACTTGCCATTATGGCGTGCCAGAGCTCAATGATGGTGGATTATTTATTGCAGATAAAATTGGAAGAGCAAGTTGATGGCAGGATGGCCTGGTGTCTGTGTTCTTCATCATTAACATCCGCATTATGCATCAAGATCCAGTCCGGTTCATCTGATTTAACATTGTGCTTTATGGAAATATACCAGACATTCTGAGGGAGTTTAATTTTTGTAATGTATTCTCCACTGATGTAAAATGAATGTAAAACGGATTCTTGCTCTGACTGAATGAACTGCATTTAAAGCCATTGTAAAATATATAAACTTCAGCTAAAAAATGTACTTTCTTAAATGTAGTTGCCAAAAAAATATCATCTTAGCTCCTCAATATAGAATGTACAGATGTGTGTTTATCATTGTCATAAAGTGAGTGTAATGCTCAACCATGAGTCTTATTGCTATAACTCCAAGGAAGGTAAAAAAATGGAAATCTAAATGGAATTTTTTTCTCTATTTAAAAACACTGTAATGTGTGATTTTATATGTTTAATAACACAGGAAAGCCAATGCATGTTTTCATGATGGTACTTCTCTGCTTGTGACAGCTCATATCAGGGGGTTTTAAAACTAAGCATTCTGTGCTGCATTATTGTGTGCCTCAGATCAAGCATTATTCTTTAGTATCTCTCTATGCCTTCTCCCTGTCAGAAATAGACCGTTGCAGTGTTTATGCCTGTTGTGTATTAGTTAATGTTTATTTACTACATCCCTTAAACCCTTGGATGTTGGTATTTATCCTATTTACACATCAATATTACCTCTCCATGAGGGCCATAAGAGTGGCATTTAGGTGCTTGTATGTGCGGGTATTAAAATGCGCTCTGTGGCGTGTGGGGAGTGCGTTAGGGAATAGACTGGGCCCTCGCCTCCTATTACCCAGAATAAAAGTGTCAGCCGCCTTAATTACATCCCTGCCTGCCTCTGCCGTTTTTTACAGTGTCCCTGCTGCAGTGTCTGCATGGAGAAACTCACAGAAATTCTGCCACTCAGTTAAAATTATATGAAATTCTGTTTGCTGTATAATCTCAATTATGAATCTACTTTGAATACATGACAGTGCTGCAAACAACAACAACAAAATTATGTTGAAGTTCAGCCACACTGCTTCTAAAAATTATCCCGATCCTGCCTCTCATCTATGACTTGTAATATGATTATGAATGTTCTCTTAGCATCCTGATACAGTCCGAACACTCTGTCACCAAATATCAGTGCTGTCAGAAGAGCTGTGCTTTGAGGGTAACCTTCACAGTTGTCTGCAGGGGTCACAGTCTACCAGCCAATCTGTTCTACAGAAAGTGGGGTGGGTTCTTTCAGAGTAGTGCAGATCAGCTGCTGTTTATTCTGGGCTATGGATCAGTGCTTGGAATATGTCTACATCCTTTCAGACAGTGTGTGGGCGACAGACAGTACTCATTCTTCACATGTTCCCTGGTCACCAGGACCAACAGCCCAGAGAGACCACAGATTGTCTCTTGGGAAAGACTCAGAGGGATGAAGCTTGGATGAGAATTCATAAGAGAGAACAGAAAGCATTGCTGTTAGAAAAGGGAACAGTGTCCAATCTTTTTATCTCTTTAAAGAATATTCTAATTGCTTGATGTTTGATTTCAGTGAACTTTTGTTTGTGATCTTTCCTTTAATCACCTGGAAAAAGATACGAGTAGACAGATCACTTCACTTAACCATACTCATGGGCATAAGCCAGACCAGCCTGAAAAATATTAGTCTCAGTTTATTGCTGATTTCAAATATGTTTTTGAAACGCAATCTGGGAAAAATGTTTTGGAGTTTTGGTCTTTCCTCATCAAAGCAGATGAAAATTACCAAAATGGCCAATGAGTGAACATATGTGGTTCAAATTGGCGCCACTTTTGAGGCCCTAATTCACCAATGCACCCCAAACCCTCTTTAAGATAATGGATTCTCACAGAGATGTGGCCTAATGCACTCAGGTGAATTGTCTGGATCCTCATTCATTAGTTTTAATGGTTTGATGGTGACAACCATGTTAGCCATAAACACTATTTATGACACACATTATGCACGATCCTCACATGTGGCTAAAATTCGTAAGCAAAGCTGCGGACCTCTAATTAGAAGAATACGATTCTAATTAGAGGAGTGAGGAGCCATCCACTGCTGCCCCTGACAATCCAACAGTGCAATCAAACTCCACTTAACTCAACTCACACTTTAAATGGAAGCTGCTCCCTGCACCAAATAAACCTCATCTCTTCATGCCCAATTGATCAAATTACTCCCAGTTAATGCTCTCTTTTTCACTTTCTTTCTCTCTGTTTTTCTTTCTTACCCTCTATTACTTTGTCCCTCTTTTGTGTTGCGTCTGACATTGTAGTGTAGTTAATTAACACTCAACATTTTTTAATTAAAGTTTTAGATGCATGAAACCTCCTAGAACTTTTTCTTCCAAGAAAAAAATCCTTATCACCATGACTTCTTTATTCTTATTTCTAGGATAGGCCAAGTTTTCCTCCAGCCAGAGGCTGTTAAAGCATCGCTCAGCTCTAGAATGCAATCAGGCGCACCAGCTAGCCAATTACAGGGTGTAAATTTGGATTCTAGAGTGACCTTATCATGGTGATCCTAGCTGTGACCCCACTATAAAGGCTCAGCGTGTCCCGCACCTCCCCTCCATGTTACCTACGTTTTTCATTTGAGGGATCTTTATAAGAGTGGATATGAAAGAAAGCAGGTCGTGTGTGTGGCGTCTCTTCCTCTTTGGAGGTGCAGTCAGGAGCAAGTCTTTGTTTGCTTTGATTCTGTTCGGACTACTCCAGCAGAGCAAGGGTCGGATATTGCACAACATCGTTCTTTGTTTGTAATCGTCCCTCAGATCTGGAAGACTATATGGTCATGCCAGTCCGTCTTTCCCTCTCTGTCTTTCTATCTGAGAGTTAAACTCAAAAGCTTTGTATCATGGCAACATGATGAGATTCTGGTTTTAGAGTCTACTGCAAAACCTCCGTCGGTCATAGGTGATGGGATGTGTGTCCTGTGTGATCTCTCTATACAGTATATGAAGCAGTATCACATTCATCCTGTTATGATCCTTGAATTTATTTTCTGTCTGTCTTCAGATAGTAACTGGAGTTACACTAAACAGTTTCATTGTAAATTGTTATAACAATGTGTTGAAGCTCAGGACAATTTTTACATCTCAGTCTGTAATGCGGATGGTAGGGAAAGAAATGTTCTTCTGTATTGATGCGCACATCTGAGTGAAATAGATTATCTGTAAAAAATAAATTAAAGGTATAGGGTTAAAAAGTTACATTTAATTTGAATAAAATTGTGGAAATTGACAATTACATATTGGCTCAATAAATCCAAGAAAATACAGATATTCATTGTCACAAGTTTCAAGACGTTATTGTGTGTATTGAGCACTGAGCGCTTTAAAGGGATACTCCACTTTTTTTGGAAATAGGCTCATTTTACAACTCCCCCAGAGTTAAACTGTTGAGTTTTACCGTTTTTGAATCCATTCAGCCGATCTCCGGTTCTGGCGGTACCACTTTTAGCATAGTTTAGCATACATCATTGAAGTGGACAAGACCATTAGCATTTCTAAAAGGAAAATGACCAAAGAGTTTCGATATTTTTCCTATTTAAAACTTGACTCTTCTGTAGTTACATCGTGCACTAAGACCGACGGAAAATGTAAAGTTGCGATTTTCTAGGCTGATATGGCTAGGAACTATACTCTCATTCCTGCGTAATAATCAAGAAACATCACTGCCGTACCATGAGAGCAGCAGGCGTAATGATATGACGCAGCGCCTGAAAATAGGCCACCTTCCGTCAACACAACGGAACTATTTATCATTACGCCTGCTGCTCTCATGGTACGGCAGTGACGTTTCTTGATTATTACGCAGGAATAAGAGTATAGTTCCTAGCCATATCAGCCTAGAAAATCGCAACTTTACATTTTCCGTCGGTCTTAGTGCACGATGTAACTACAGAAGAGTAACTTTGCGTGAGTTGCACATCGGCATGAAACAGCGCGGATGAACACAATGTTTTGAGACTGCGAGTCTGTCAGTCACCGCGCCGATGTGGAAACTGGCATTCAGAATCACACATTCTACTTTTGGAAGTAGGCCTACAGTATGACCATGACAACATACGAATTTTCATCGGAAAATGTCATCTGAACAAGTAAGTAACATCCACATCAACTAAGGGGGGAAAGCCTTGCAGTAAATCGTGCTGATTAAATATAACGATCGCGTCAAACCTTTCAAATTATACTTTGTTCTCAAATTATCAACATCAGCATTGTGACTACATTTAATGTGTATTATGATTACCCTGTAGTTCAGTTTCTATTTCTGTGCAGTCTAATTTCTAATTGTCATACCAATAAATTAATGTTTCTTTACTGGTTTTCTTTGAGAAAAAAAAACAACAACAACACGTATCTGTAATCCGATGCATATTTAAAACTATATATAATTTCGGAGGAGGCCGGTTTGGTTTGCTTGGAGCAGAGGTGAATTGCTCCCTCTCATAGCTAGCACAAAATATTTACCATAATAGCTAAACGAATAAAGACAGGAAACTCCGTAACTGTGTGAATTAAGCGAACAAGTGTGCTACTGTTACACGATTGAACTATTGAAATGTCTTACCTGTCCTAAAAGAAAAAAAGCCGTCTCTGCGTCCGTTTTGAACCGATGTTTATCCTTGTTTTCGCGTGGGCCAGTTGCAGTCTCTTTTTTCTCTACCCACTCCGAAGTCCGAATTATTTGGGGTTTTACAAGTGGTGAATGTCCAGTTGTCACTGGTGATTGTCTTTTGAACCTTTCTGGATCCGCCATAAGTTTAATTA
This sequence comes from Rhinichthys klamathensis goyatoka, assembly GCF_029890125.1. Taxonomy (NCBI): domain Eukaryota; kingdom Metazoa; phylum Chordata; class Actinopteri; order Cypriniformes; family Leuciscidae; genus Rhinichthys; species Rhinichthys klamathensis. The sequence continues at coordinate 2,434,514 of NW_026606632.1, forward strand.
TTTAATGCTGTGAGAAAAGGCTAAAAATGTCCACCTCCAACATCCTCACGCAATATAGCCGACCGGGACGCCTTCTTTATGTGTACAGATGTGACGTAATGACGCAAAGACATGCTCGAATTTCCCGCGAAAATCCACCAGTACCACTGGAATTAAAATCATTATTACAAGCTAACCGTTTTGAATCGGGCAAAAGCAAGCAGATATTTTTTAACACTGGCTGGTTATGTTTTTTTTAATTATTATTATTTTGGATAATTTTTAACCCAAAAAAGCTACGGACAGCAGCTTTAACAGACTTGCCAAAAGTGATAAAATTCAATTTACTGAAATTCAATCATTAAAAAATTTAGACAATTTTGAGTTGCAGAGGTCTTACATTTTTACTGTGTGGTCTCATCAGTCCATAACACATTTTCCCACTTGATTTTGGGAGACTGACTATGTTTTTGCAAAGTCTATCTTGGCTTGGATGTTTATTTATTTTATTGTATTTTTGTTTTAAGTCAGAAGAGGCTTTCTGGAGGATATGGGAGATAGTTGTCACATGTAGGGAGCAAGCAGTACTTGCCAGAATACGCTGAAAGACTCAATGTTGCTGGAGGCCCCTTGACAATCTCCCCTGACAGTGCTGGGCATAATATAGTAATAATTATTTTTTTTTATTTTTTTTTTTGCATTAACTAGTAGCATAACTAATTACTAATAAGATTTCAGTAATAATATTACAGTTACCATCCATAAAATAGCTTGTAACAACGTTATTTTTGTTGCCTCAACCCCTACTGGCATAAAATCCAACAATGCAATCATTCCTAGATTCATTTTTGAAATGAACATCCTCACAACTCTCATGTGCATGTGGTGTCACAATTGCAGGAAGCTAGCTTGAAATATGGGAAAGCTTATTCTTTTGACAACATGGGTATCAACAATTTCTGAGATTAATACTCAAAACTCACTCACAAAAACCACCATCGAGTGTTTGTGATAACTTCTGATTGCGATCTAAAGCAGATTTTGGTGAGATATACAGTATATTGAATTGAATTTATTTCACGATAACCCCTTGAGATGTAACATCTCATTTTCAAGGGGGTCCTGCAAATATGATTATATATGACAAATATGATTATATATTGTATATGATTAGGCAGAAGTATGTTATTTGTACCATTTTAGAAAAACAAACAACATTTACTTTATTCTTATAAAGTAATTCTAAGAGTATTTCAAATCATATTCTGTCATAATTGTATGTTTTTATTAGCTTCATGTTTCATGCGTATAAACGTTTCTCTGGGTTAGTATGCTTGGAACAGAACATGGAATTGTATTGGAACTTCATTATCGGAAGAGACAGGGCGGGCTATCCACACGTAATATGAGTGAAATGTGGAGCAAATAATCTTCCTCTAACTCATAACCGCAATCGTAGAAGTAAAAACACAGAGACTGCATCCGGAATTGCTTACTCTCTTGAGTAGGTACTTATTTTGAACTAGTTTTCACTTTGCAACCGATAAAAAAGTTTGTTCTATATAGTATGAATTAAATATGCAGTATGAATGTAATCCAGACAAACTACATCGGCTGTGTTGTCATTATCATGTGACCTAGCAGCTTCAGTTGCGTCGCTTCACTGCTTACTCTTTTATGAGCACTGTGAATTCGGACATACTACTTTTGTCACATACTGTTTTTCGCAGCATAATTCAGTGGGAAAATAAATCGAAATGATGATTCTGAAAGAAATTCGAACTAAACGTGTAAATATACCCTAACATTCAAAAGGAGGCGCACATGCAAAGTCAGAATTTTGAGGAAAATATACGGAATTACACATTTTGTGGGGTGTGATGGAAAAGTAATATAACGAGTAGAGTAATGAATTATTGTTTCCAGGGAGAAAAAAGTTAAGTAATATTGTTTCTTTTGAAAGGAGTAATGAGTAAATACTAATAAATAAAATTTTCTCTGTCTTCTCATCAATTTTGTAGGGATGCCCTGGTCTTGATAATGCCACTGTTGTGCCATACTTTCTCCACTTGTTGATGACTGTCTTCATTGTGCTCCATATAATGTCTTGGAAAATAGTTTTATGTAGCCCTCACCTGACCGATACCTTTAAAGAATGAGATCCCGTTAATGATTCATAAGCTCTTTGTGGACCATGGCTCTTGTAGTTGTGTGCAACCAAGATGTCAGTAACATCTTACAAGAACAGCTGAGATTTATTTGGAGTTAATCAGAATCATTTTAGATGAAGACCTTCCTGGTCTTGGATTCAAAAGAATCGTTGTCCTCTGCCCGAGCCGAAGAGGCGCCGGGGAGCACTTCGGAATCGAGCAAGAGGACATCTGGATCTGGAAAGAGTGCGATAGGGGCAGACCCTTCTCTCGCCCCTCAGCCAGATCCATACGGGAGCCTCATGATGGCAAAGCGGGTGCTGGCCCTCGGAAGTAAGCAAGGCGAGCGCGTAGCATCTTAACCGTGAATAATTCACAATGCTCGCACTCTCCCTGCTCCAACGCAAGGGCAACATGCTCCTGCCCCAAACAAACAAAGCAATACGGGTGCTTTGCAGATCGCTAATTTTTGTATTCCCCTTTTCACTTGTTGACAGAGTGAGAGGATAAAGAGAGAATTTTCTGTGCACTGTGAAAGCTTACTCCTTGCAGAGATACAGAGAGACCTTGAAACACAAACACACACACAGTATGGTCTGAAGACAAAAATACCTGTAACACATCTAAATATAGCCTCTGAAGAGCACGCATTCCGATAACGTCGCTGTCCGAGGCTATACAAGTTCGAAGTCAATTCCATTGATGTTTTACACACAAATTTCACAGCTGGTCACACAAAAAGCGTCCCAGAGTGCCGAATCAGCAGCATTAAGTGTATCTATTGAAAGGGAACAGGAAATTAATGCTACAAAGATTGTTTTGGCTTTACAGCAGCTCTAGAAGAAAGTTGTTGTCCAGTTTAAGCAAGTTCAGCGTTTATTAATTTCCATAAAAATCATTAGTTATTAATTTATTTTAGTTATTAATTTAATTTACATGACACCGTGTCAACTGAAAAGAGAAAACTTTTAATGCATTCTGGCCGTTCATGTACACGACAGGCATTTTGATGAATGCAAAATTTTAAACAGGTTTCAAAGTGCAAGTTTTTGAAAACGAGTTTTTAAAAAACGATACCTTTATCATCTCCCTGTTAACTTAAAAAACGCAAATCTGCGAAAACGGTGACGGCACGCACAAGCGAATTACGTGTTTAGTCTATAGGCATGCACGTTTGAATGCGTATGTATGCGCAGGAGCGTAATCTTTCTTTACAAAGTGACGTTGCCAACTACTTGTCTGGTGTGGACTTGAAATTAAGCTTTGTCCCCGTTATGGTTGAACCAGTAATCTTGCCAATTAAACTGTTTTATTATCATATGTGTCAGCCCAACGCATTCTCATCCTTTGGCGTCATATATATGACATTTCGTCGAAATCTTACGCACATGGCATCCTTTAGCGTCAATATAACATGCACTGTTATGGGTAGGTTTAGGTCTGGGGTAGGGTACGGTTATGACGCCTTGGGTTCTGCGTCTCATATTGATGCTAAAGGATGCCATGTGCGTAAGATTTCAACGAAATGTACAAAGCGTCACATGTATGACGCCAAAGGATGAGAACGGGCTGGTCAACCATAGGAGAGAAACTTGTTCCGTTGTGTTCATCCCAGCTGTTTGTGTTTCTATGGAGGGGGGCGCTAAAATTGGACATTATATACCATTAAGAAAGGTAGTTGTACCTTACAAGGTAGAGAAACATGTTGGTTTATGGTTAAAATAGACGTATACCTCATGCTTACATGTGTCCATTATCCATATAAAGAATACTGTACTTCAGTCAATGTATACATTATGGAACATATGCATCAGTGGAACAAATGTTACATTATTGAACACACCCCTCTACTAAATACAGCTCATGTATCTCTCCTCAGCATGACAAATATGTACAGACACACACCCTGACTTCACAAAATAAATTATACAAATAAGTAGGAATATAATAATAGTGAAAATAACATTAAACAATACAATTTTTATCTTCATCTGGCATGCATAATACAGCGTTTGTACCGCCTTTATTTATATTTTCATGTACAATGTGCAATGCACCAAAACTCAAAGTTTTTTTTTAATATAAACAAAAAGTTGTTAGAAAGCATTGCGTGACTGATGGTAACTACTATAGGTCACGTTGCAGACACAACAATCTCATGACACAATTTATGAATTATTCAAAAACTGCATGAATTTCTTATATTTGCCAGGTTTTCATGCTGACTTTTCACACAAACGCATAAATGGGAAGTGTTAGTACTGAAGTATATCCAAAATGCTGAGGGGGATGTTTAACACAATGCAAGCACTATTTATTATTAGCCTAAAACCTTCAATCAATTTATGCACATAACCCAAACTTATACAGACAGCAAAGCTAGTTTCAGTCTTGGGACCTTTTAAAAAAAGGATAGTGTAATTATTTCTCTTAAGCTTTAACACCCTCTCATCACACACACAAGCACACTCACACACATACTGTTCAGCATCTGAACGTGAAACACACACCTTCTGACACTGCCTCCAGCCTCGCTGCCCCCGGCAACCTGCTGCCGAGCAACGCCGTGCCAGTTGCTGTACTTTAATTGGTCATTTGGGGAAAACTGAATACAGAGGTGGGACATTCATCAGGAAATTAACCCAGCAATAATCCAGTCCTCCCATAGGGCAGCCGCCAGCTGTGGGCACAGCAGAGAGGACTGTAGAATGCTGCAGGAGCCGCATTGGGAGTCCACAACGGGTGTGTGGTGGGATCGAGTGAACATATCTTCTGTGTCCTGTGATAGGGTCTTTGTGGTAGTACTCCTAGAAATTACTGGGGGATGTGTGTGCTGGGGGAACTCGGCGACATAAATGTCAGTGTTAAAAGTGAGTAATAATGAAATATCTGAATAGCTATGCTTAATTTGTGCTTAACCAGGAAATGGAGAGGATGAATTTATCCTATTGATTGATTTGTTTTTTAAAACGTTTTTGTGAAATTGTTTGTGTGAATGTCCCATTTAACATAAAAACTCATGATGAAAACTCATTATATCCACAATGTGTGCTAATAATATAAGATGATTAGTTGGAGACATGGGATGACTTTGATCTGTGAGAGTACGGTCAAATACATATTAAAGCAAGTATACATATTTTTCTGAAACTAAATATGAGACAAAATATGATTTCATAAATGCAAATTTTGTTTGGGTAGGTGACATGAAGTACATTTAGGAAGCTGAAATGCCCTGCAGTGTGACATGGCATACATCTCTCACACACAGTTAGGTTTTGCTTCATAGACATATTTTTATATTGTACAAACCGTATATTCTGTCCCCTACACTAAACCTAGCCATTACAGAAAACTTAGCAATTTTTTCATTTTCAAATAAGCATAATTTATATGTTTATTAATCCATTTGTCTCATGGGGACCACTGACTGGTCCCCACAATGTAGGTGATCTCGGGTTTTACTATCCTCGTAGGGACGTTTGGTTCCCACAATTCAGGTTAAACCTACACGCACGCACACACACACACACACACACACACCACTTAGTTTGATTTATAAGCTGTTTTCCTCAAGGGGGCCAAAAATGTCCCCACAAGGACAAGGATTTCGGATTTTGCCATCTTTGTCCCCGTAACATAGGGAATACCTGAAACACACATACACAAACGTGTCAGCTACCCTTTTGCAGACTTCATTTATCCAACAGAATTAATAGAAGTACCTCTCAGACAGCATTAAACTGTGGAATAGACTGATCAGAGGCACATAATATAAAAATCATATAATCTATAACTCATATCAAACTAATATTCAATAATATAAATAAGCAAAACTATTACCAAATCTTCTTTTAAAGTGTCTGAACCCAGTGTTCAGGTGTGTGGTGATGTCATATATGAGTGATTGCACATTTCTGCTGCACGTCAATAAATTCTGAACACCTCTCAACCATATACATCTCTATTTTCCTCTCTGCACTTTAGATAGACATGAAGTAATTGGCATGCAAGGAGTTGCACATTTCACTTTCTAATTTTAAGGGTCAACAGCATTTTAATACCATTTTAAACACACGGCCAATGTTTTTCTTTTTTTATGACGCATGTACAAGCAGCTTTTGATGGTCGAAGCAGTCAAGCATGGTTAAAGAGAGGAGAGACGGCAGCTGCTGCCGAGTGCCTCTTAATTTTCTCTGCTGACCCTGCTTCACCTGGCTCAGCATAGAAATCATAATGCTATTCAACTGTGAAGAGAAATGATATAGTGTATTTACCCTAACTATTTATGCAGGACTGCACTAACAGAGGGGCTTGCTCCTAATAAAATGAAGTGTTGTACTTCTGCACAGGCAGGGCTGCAGTAGAACCACCTCAGGGCTTTTGGTTCTGCAGCATTCATCACTGACACAGGAGGATACTGTAAGATGATTTCATGCTTTTTTTTAAAAAAATTGCTCATTTGTTTGTTTCAGAAATTGAATGTATTCAATTTTTAGATTTTGATGTTAATAAATCTTAAGCACCATACTTTTACGAGTCTCCTACTCCTCCTGCTACGGCCGGCCAGTGGATGTGGCTTGGAGGCTCATCAAGGGTTTGATTTGGGCTTTTGGTTGTTTTTAGTTTAACTTGCTTTTGCTATTTGTTTTGGACTATTTTTTCTTCATGCAGTGTGTATGAAACCAAACTAAACATAGTTGTTGATGACATATTTAAAAGCACATCAGAGATGTGTCTCTTCTGTATACAAGAAAACTTGAGCCAGACTAATTTGTGTTGCCAGATCACAATATTTTGATCTTGTTTTCAATATAAAGCATTTGGACCCATACCTGCACACTTTAATAACTCGATAAACTTGATTGCTTTATGGGCCAAGCTCAAACAACAAGCTCAAGAACACTTATAATATGTGGACATGGCAAAACTGCAAGAGCATTGAAGCAACCTTCCAAGCATGAATGAGAATACGTCACGCCTGAAGGGCGTTGCCTGCAACCTCTTCAGCCTTGACTTATTGACGATACAGCTGAGTACCTTATTGCTTTTATAAAACAGTGTCCACACAATACAAATATTAAAGCCAAAAAATATGTGTCAATGCAACTTTCATGACATAAAATCACTAAAAGCTTACTTCCGCTGAAAAAAAAAGTCCCTGATCGTGAACAGCAACAGAAGTTTTCCCGGTAACACTTTATTTTACGACCCGCAAACAACTGCGTAAGTAAACCGAAATTACGGTGTACGTTTCTGTAATTATAGTGTACTTCCGTGTAGGTATAAGGGAACAATATGTTAAGTTTTGGGTAATAAAGGGGTAACAAGCAAATATACAAGCAAATTATTTATAATATAATTATTTTAAAACTAACAGGTACCTATTCTGTTAAAATATTCCAGGCAAAAATGGTACGTCTGTTGTATATAAAAGTTATCATCACATTTCTGGCAAAATATGTACAGTGTGATTTCAAGATTATTTCTGTTATGTTTACAGTTTGTGTTGATGTCATTTCAACATTGTGATTGTTTATTGTTAAACTTGTTTTAATAAATGGTTTTGGTTTAATTGTGCTACTGTACTTTTACAAGTACTAATTTAGAAATTTGTTGATAATGCTAATGGTGAAGCTAGGTTTGTCTGTTTCAGCATACTGGTTTAATGTTGTACTTACCCTGTAACTACACAGAACAAGGAGGTAACAAGTGCCACTTTAATTTACAGCCCGCAGGCGCAGGAGTTACACTTACCCTGTAAAATACACAGTTGAAACGGGTAACAAACACTACTTACTATGTAACAATACGAAACAACACTATTCGCACAGTAATTACAGAGAAAGGTACTCTTATTACAGACTGATCTCATGAAATGGCGTATGTATGACACGCGAATTCGTATTTCTATTTTTGGCGTGCTATCAACACGCATAATCGCTTTTCAGCGTGTTTATCAACGCCGTTGACTTAACTACATTACTGTATATATAAATATATGACCTACCCCAGCCCCGTCCCTAAACCTACCCGTCACTTAATACCATTTATGAGTCTTCCCCTACCATCCTAGGAAAAAAATATCGCTCCACAGACGTAGATATATACTTTTTGCTTCGTTTCGCTCGGACATTTAACGGCGTACACATACACGCGGAATCACTCGGACATTTAACGGCGTAGACATACACGCAAAAGATTTCGGCGTGGACGTACACGCGGATAGCTCAAAATGCGTATAGATAACACGCCACTTGACTTGAAAGTGGCGTGTATGTTTACGCAAAGTCATGATGTCATGTTGCTTATAAAAAAAAAAAAAAAAAAAAAAAAAAAACGTTTTAAATACACAGTATATTTGCCCTGACATTTAAGTGTCATTGCAATACAATGTGATAAGGTATACTACTACATGGTACGGTCTAAATTAAAATCATAGCAGAAACTAATTTTTTTGACTTAACATTAAGTAATCTAGTAAGAAAAGCCAATAAATTCAATTTGTATCATACTGTGCTTACATACATTACAGCCATATATATATATATATATATATATATATGTTTAATTTTCAACCCACAGATGTCACAATTACCCTGTAACATTGCACAAGAACATATTTTGCCAGAAATGTGATAACTTTTATATACAACAGACGTACAATTTTTGCCTGGAATATATTAACATAATAGGTACCTGTTAGTTTTAAAATAATTACATTATAAATAATTTGCTTGTATATCTGCTTGTTACCCCTTTATTGCCCAAAACTTAACATATTTTCCCTTTATACCTACACGGAAGTACACTATAATTACAGAAACATACACAGTAATTTCGGTTTACTTACGAAGTTATTTGCAGGTTGTATATCTGCTTGTTACCCCTTTATTACCCAAAACTTAACATATTGTTCCCTTATACCTACACGGAAGTACACTATAATTACAGAAACGTACACCGTAATTTCGGTTTACTTGCGCAGTTGTTTGCGGGTCGTAAAATAAAGTGTTACCGTTTTCCCTAATCTTTTGACATATAAGAGGTCATTGTTCTATGAAAAAATACTGTAAAATTAAAAAAGATAGAAAATGTCACATTAAAAACTCAAAACCAAGATGCCAAATTGATTTGTTTTGTATTTAGTCCTCTTTATTTCGTAATAGATATGAATACATCATAACAAGACTGCCTGCACAGACAGAGATCAATGACCTCCTTCTTCATCATCGTCTCTTTGGACCGCCCACTGCTGTGTGTTAGTGAGGTGATAAGGCAAGAAGGGATATACTAAATACTGGGATCACCGGGTTAAAACAGGAGCACTGGGTTAAAAAACTTACCTTCCAAAGTATCTTAAAATTGGGAAAATTGCTTTTTATTTTCATCTATGTAAATGTTTCAGTAGAGCATTATTTGTTTCGGTTACTGATCTATATAATAATAAGAACCAGATAGCTCATGACATCTTAACATGTGAAGCCACCGTGCCTCCACATTGCCATTCCCACACATTTTAAACATGTAAATGGTTAGTTGTTTAAAGTCGGGAATTCCTCTGTTTATTAAAAAGTTACATTCATATTCATTTCAGTGTGGACATCTGATCAGCAGACAGGAGAGACACCTCGAAATATGAATGACAAATGTCAAAGTGCTCATTCTGAAATCTGAAAACAGATTCATGCTTTGCAAGATATACATACAACTTATTTTGCCTTGTACAGTTATTCACTGTCGTTGTGTAAACAATTTGTGTTTGTATAATATTGTTTTTGGTTACACTTTATTTCGATTGTCCACTTTAGGCACTCTATAAGTAACTTTGCAAGTACATGTCAACTTATTCTCAGAGTATTAGTAGACTATAGTAGACTTATAGTCAGGCTTATAGCAGGCTTATATAGGGTTAGGTGTCAGGATTTTGGTTATATAAGTTGAAAAGTTACTTATATTTTACAAATTTAGCAAATCCTAAAAGAATCCTCTGATCCTTAGCTAAAATTTAAAGTCTTTGATTGTTAGTTTGACATGGTCACCGACAGCCGATAAATGACTGTTTTGATCAAATTTTTACCTCCAACAAAATTCTGGCAGTGGCAGAAGATTTGACTCACAGTCCTGCAGTGTGACTTCTACCATGACCGTAATTTTTTTCTGTTTTTCAAGACAAGCCATGACGAAAAATTAACGTTCGAGATTTCTTTGTAGCCACCATTTCAATCTTGTGTATAATGCAGCTCACTGTCACCGAATGTGTCATTGATGGATGATGTAAAACTTTTTTTTACGTCCGAGTTTGCGTCCGTTTTTAACGCGTCTTGACTGTCGTACAGTCTGACATTAATAACAACTGAGATCTTACAGTTTGAGATCTTACAGGATCATGTTCATACAGTCTGACAAGGATCAATCTATTATATTATAATATTACTATTATAAATCGCACAGTGTGCACCCGACTTTAGTTGAATATGTAGTTGCAAACTTTTAGTTAGTGGCTCTGGCTTGCTTAGTTGGGGATACACTTTACACATACACTTTACATACTTTACATTACCATGCTAAAAATCTCCCGAGAGTTGTCATGATAGAAATACCAGTTTGGAATATCAAGCATCATAACGAGCGTTTTTGTACAGCTAAAAATAACTGGAAGCAAATGACACCGGAAGCCAGACACATTAAACTTGCAAATGGCCGCGCTCGCTCTTACCCGTAAAAATAAGCTGGATATACTTCCTGGTTTCTTCAGTTACTTGTCTGGTCTCGTTGCGTTTCTGAGTTTCCGGAGTTTTTGTTATTAAAAATAGTTCTAGTGGTTCTGTATCGTTGTGCTTTTCTTTACAGTCACCATACCGCAACAATGTGAAGTAACAATGAATTTACATACAGTGTGTGTTTATATACATATATATATATGACCAGTGTGTGTTCCCTGACCAGCTGGACTGAAAACATAACGAACCTTGACTACAAAACTCACACTATAGACAGAATATATACAGAACAATACTACAGAACAGAACAGTGGTTTTGGTACATTTGACAGTGGATTCTTTGGTAAATCAGTTGCAAATCAACGCAAGCTTTGTAAACAGACTTTTACGGAAATATATGGACCCTGACAGTAATGCTGTAACAGTGTTAATTAACCCACAGTGATAAGTGTGTCATAATCATTGACTTTAGATATGGTAGCTGTTTTTTGTCTCAATCTATGATTGGGGTTTACATATCAGTAAATCAAGCCAATGACAAAATGGTCAATTTCACACTGATCCTTTTAATAGCATGAAAATAATCCAACCTTGGCTCAATGAAAAAAAAAAAAAAACTGCCTGTACTTACATTTTTCAAAACTTATTGCCAAATGGGAGAGCATTGACTTTATAGTACCACTCACTGGACATTTCCATACGTACAACAACCAATATGATAAAATGTTGTCAGATTTACGTTCATCTGTTTCGGATAAAACTGCTAGGAAAAAACACGCTTTTAGCACCACTCGCTGGACATTCCACTTTGAAAGTGTCACAATACTGTTTTACTTTACATGAATTCTTGCATATCAAAAATCACTGATCACAGATTAGGCATTATAATTAACAGGGTTACTGAATATCATCAGCGTTACCGTGAAAACTAACGCCATGGTTCCTAATGATATCCCCCAAGGGTAGCATGCAAGGTGACAAGCAAATGTCCTAGTACTGAGCTGAACTTGTGATTGACATGACACCTCTATATTTACTGCCAATATAATTTTCTAGCCTATCGACAAGAATATTGTAGTCGATAGTCTCAACGTCAGTACTAAGGTCCAGTAAAATTAATAGAGAGATGCAGTCACAATCGGTTGATAAGAGCAAGTAATGTGTAACACTGATGAGAGCAGTCTCAGTACTAATGCGGTTTAAATCCCGGATGAAAATTTTTCTCCAATAAGGAACATCTGAGGTTACTGCCTTTGCAAGTATTTTTGACAGAAAAGGGAGATTTGAAATCGGTCTGTATTAACTAATTCTCTAAGATCAAGTTGTGTGTTTTTTTTATTAGGTTTTTTTTATTTTTTTTTATGAGAGGCTTAATAACAGCTTGTTTGAAAATGTTTGGGACATATCCTAATGACAATGATGAATTATTAATATTAAGAATAAGATCTAAGACTTCCGGAAGCATCTCTTTCAACACTGTAAAAAAAAAATCAACCTGATCTCACGGCAATTCGTATGAATTTTACGAGGTGGCTAATTCGTACGAATTCATACGACCTCACTCGTACAAATTAATAAGATTTTTGCTAATTCGTACATATTTTACGAGTTACCAAATTCGTATGAATTCGTACGAACTACCTACCCCTGACCCCGGCCCTAAACCTACCCATTACTTGGGTTTAGACAAATCGTGCGAATTCGTACGAATTAGCCACCTTTTAATCACTCGTACGAATTCGTATGAATTGGTCGTGAGATAGCGTTGCATCTGACCAGTAAGTCATGGAAAACTTGTTTTTGCATTACCTTAACTTCAACTAAATTTAAGTCAGTTCAATATAATTTAAGTTTAAATGACTTGCTTATACTTAAAAATTTAAGGCAGCAACTGAACCTCAGTTTTTTTTGTTGTTGTTTTTTTAACATTGCATAGGGTGCAACATAAATTGTTGTTGTTGATTCAGATGATTTCAAAAGTTTAAACAATTCATTCTCTCCTATAGCAAAGAATGAATTGAATTTCTCTAAGGATCTAAAGTGCACTGTCTGTCGCAATAATGTAGCAGATGTTTGGATGGTTATAATTTTCTCTTTGATAGTAACAATCTTGTAAGTAAAGAAATTCATAAAGTCATTACTGCTGTGCTGTTGTGAAGTTTCTGAACCTATTGATTCTTTATTTCTCATTAATTTACCCACTGTATCAAATAAATACATATGATTATGTTTGTTTTCTTCTAAAAGAGTCGAAAAGTAAGATCAAGAGGCCCTTCTGTTGAAATACTATCCTTCATGCAATAAAAATACCTCTAGTTTTGTTTTCTTCCAGCTGTGACCATATTAAATCTAAAGAATGATTATACGACAATGAGTAAGTTCTGACACATGCTGTCTAACGCTAATAGAGTTTAGAATGTCTATAAATGCCAATCCCAATGCATGATTTTCATTATTTAAGTGTATATTAAAATCAGCAACAATTAAGACTTTATCTGCCTCCAGTACTAACTCAGATAGAAAATCAGCAGGGAGAGATGAGGGCCACGAGGGTGATAACAGGGTATCTGCTCTCTTCATTAGTTCTGTTATTATTGAATTACAGCAGCCAAACAGAGCAAGAACAGTTAAATAAAGACACACAAGATGTGCTGATTAATATTTTTCTTTTGGCTTTCTTTCTATTGTCCTCATTTCTACCGCACACAGTTCTCATAGAATTGTTTTATTCTGTCTATATTTCATTCATATTCTTTGTCGCTCTGGTGTCTTTCTGTCTTTGTCCCCATCTGCTGTATGTCTCTCTCTCTCTGTCTCTCTCTCTAATGATGAGGGTGTGTGTGGCTTTGACACAGTCACATCTGCCAGTTGTGTGAGTCGTTCCCTCACTGCGCTGCTCGCTAATGAGATCCTCCCCATTTAATTAATACCATAAGAATTTTAATTCTGACTGAATCAATTTAATGTGATGTGATTTTGTCAGACCTATTCCCTGAGAGAGAGAGAGAGAGAGAGAGAGAGAGAGAGAGAGAGAGAGAGAGAGAGAGAGAGAGAGAGAGAGAGAGAGAGAGAGAGAGAGAGAGAGAGAGAGAGAGAGAGAGAGAGAGAGAGAGAGAGAGAGAGAGAGAGAGAGAGAGAGAGAGAGAGAGAGAGAGAGAGAGGCCAATGCTTATTACATACATCATTTCACGGGGGTCTGCATTCCCTGCTGACTTAAACAAATTCTAATTAAGACTAATTAAAGCATCATTTATGAAAATGCTTGTGATAGTTATGCAAACATTCTGGGTGGGTATGCTTTGCATCATAATTAGCCCTTGGTTTAAATTAAGACTTGTTCCTTGACAATTATGGCTGTTAGAGCCACACTTTTCAGATAACATGCTGTGCTCTCTCCCTACAACTGAATACAGACTATGGACTTTAACTCTCTCGAACACCATATATCAGTCAAGTCAGTGTTAGAGGTTTATTCACACAGGTGCAGTCCAGAATGAGACAGTGAAAAATTACAAGATGTCCAGTGCACAGATAGACAATTAAAAAATAGCACATAAGTTGATTGCAAAATAGATTGCTGGACTGTAGGTCAGGGATATGATATGCTTATGTGTTAGTGAAATGGATTCTACACAAACAATATATTGAGTTCTAACGCCACTTTTTGTCTGTTCACTTGTTCATTTACGTGTCTGCCAAAAATAATGTACACTGTAAACCCTAACGCTCAAAATACTTAATTGGTTTGAGTAGGAAAAACTTAAATTACACTAATTAGTTCAGTCAAATTAACTTTTATGAGTATTTAGCACTTTCTTTTTCTTTCAAGTTCACAGAATGGATATATTTTAAGTAAACTGAACTATTTCATTGTTTTGAGTTTTATGAAATTATTTCTTTTAATTTAGACGAACTTAAGTTTAACTGAAACGGCTGGGATGTATATTTCCCAGCATGCTTTGCCGATGGCACTCGAAAGGGAGAGTAAATGCTAAAATTAAGTGTAATACAATGTTTTTTTGTGCAAGATTAATGTTAAGCGGGTGATTTAGTAATGATTAATGTTTCGTTATGCTAATTTAGAAGAATTTCTGTTAATGTTATTTTTAGGATAGTTACCATCATGGTGACAAGTGGTGCATGAGCTTGATTTGAGAGCAAATAAAACCTTTATATTGCTGCAAGTGTTGCTGTATAGCATACTATTGTTAAGAAGTTAACAAAATAGTATGTTAGCAAACTAGCTTGTTAAAGCTAGCTAAGTTTATACTAATAAAAGTGTTCACATTGAGATTCCATGAAATTTTAAGTTAAATGTATGAATTAGTGTACTCAAACATTTCAAGTTAAGAACAATTCAAATGTACAAATACAAAATAAAAATATGTCAGTTCTGCTTACTTAAACTTTGAATTTCTTTACTTAAAAAATTTGAGGCAATTTATTGCCTTAAATTTTTTGAGTTGTGCCAACTTATTCGGGTTTACAGTGTAAAAGAAGCAATGCTTTTGAAGTATTTTATTTTATGGTAATTTTCCCCTGTGACAATTGTAGTATCTACCAACAGCACTATCAGTGAATTCTCATTTATAATTACATTTTACAACTTATTTTGTTATTACATTATTTATTTATTGGAATACTTGATTTTTATTGGTAAATGGGATCATTCATTGGTCAAATATTTTTGACCACACTCTTTCTTCTCACATAATACAATAATTCAACTTTACACAATATAATACAATTCTGTATTTGATGTCCATTTATTTTTTTATTATTTATTTGTTGTTGTTGTAGCACGTATAGACCTATGATAAGCACATTACAGCTGACTGTTCATTCAGTCAGTTAAAAACTATTCAGTTCATGAATAGTTTGAAATGGGTTCATGAATATAATTGCTTTTTTTAAGCAGAAGATACCTCATGGTAAGATTTAAATCAAGTATTAATACTGTAACTTGTGTTTATTTTGCTTTGCACCGAAGTCCTTTTTGTTAGGTACTTTTGTACTTTTTACATGACCTGCCTTTGGCAATTTTTTCTCCATCAGTCTTTCTTCTCTGTCTTTATCGGTGTGGTACAGTCGACCTCTGAAATAAGACTCTTGTCAAAATAGTATTGTGCAGATTTGCTTAAAACAAAGAGTGCATGAAATCACTGCAACAAACACAAATGTCAGCTGCTTCTTACAATAACAAGTCCTGACTAAGCACGTACATACAGCCATCATACACAGAAGTACACTGTGCAATTTTTGATTTGTCTGGCTCTACGTTTTCAACAGCAATCTCATTAATCTGTGTGTGTTTGTAAATGTGTAGTCAGGCAAATAATCTGGACACATGAATTCAAATAAGTTTATTTAAAAGGTTTATAATATAAAATATATAGACATAAAACTATTCATGTAGTTGTGTTCTTTTAGCCAGATTATGAAAAACCACCGTCCAAGTACATTTCCTCCTGGGACATTTACTGGTAATATTGGTGACTTAAGTGTGGATTCTCTCTGCTCAGGTGTTGAGACTTGAGACGTTTGTTTATGTGTTTGTACAACACTCATTACCTCTCTGTTGTTTGTTTAGTGGCCCCCTGCTCTTCGATTTTTGGCCTGGCTTCAGCTATATTGCCTTCCCTGAATGGGAGACAGCTGGTTCAATATTTAAGAGAGAGAGAGAGAGAGAGGGAGACAAAACCAAGGAAGGGCCTTACACAGCCCAGTTAACGTGTTGAAGCGGTTTTGCGAAGCACGCAGATGGCACGCCGTTCCCAGATTTCATTTAAGCTAACCTAATCCTTTGCCTGCTCCCTACAGAAAGGCTGGGAATTAGCCGCCATATGTCAACTAGATTTGTCAGATTATTCATTACAATTAATTGCTGCTCTCACTTAAGGCCTCTAAGGCTGTGAATCGCTTCGAATTCTACTGCAAACACAAAAATTATGAGTAAAAGACTTTAGCCCTGTCATTCAAATTTCAGTCTGACCTTTAGCAGAGATCAGATCTTTGTGAGTTAGCATGTGGGTGAGGCTCTCTAATTGGTGTTTCGTTCTCTTTCCCCTCCATGTTTTTTTTTCCCTTCCATCTTTGGTTCGGATTGCTGGTAGTCTGTCCATCTTTTCTGTCTTCTTGATGGTGGAGATGACAGAGCTACAGAAACATGTAGTGGAAACCGTCGCTTGCCTCTTAATTTCATCTCTAGAACTTGGCTTGAGGCGTAACTATAAGTAGTGACACTATTACCTTAACTGCATTTTTCAGTAAGGCAAGACAATGCAAGTTTATTTATAAAGCACATTTCATTCACAATGGTAATTCATAAAGCTTTAAATAAATATGATTACAAATTAATCATAAAATAATCATTTTGAATGCTTAAGAAGGTAACATTAACAATAAAGAGTAAAACAGATTTACAATATAATTTAAAACAAACAAGATGAGAAGAATAAATGTAATGATGCAGTGCAACAGTAGGACACATAACTGTGCTGATTCAGTAAATGCTTATCTGAGTAGATGTGCTTTTATTCTGGATTGAAATGTGGCTAGTGTTGGAGCACATCTGATCTCTTCTGGAAGCTGGTTCCAACTGTAGGTGGCATACTAGCTAAAAGCAGACTCACATTGCTTTGAGTGAACACTTGGTATATCTAACTGACCTAACTTGATCATAATGAGGTGTGTTATTTGTATTACCTGCCATGCATAAAAAGGCCCTAGGCCATTGAGTGATTTATAAATAAGTAAAAATACTTGAAAAAAACAATTCTAAATGTAAATGAAAGCCAGTGTAAAGACCTGAGGATTTTTTGGTTCTGGTGAGTATCCTGGCCACAACGTTCTGAATGAGCTGCAACTATCTAAAGGCCAATTCACACGGCAACGACAGATACCAAGCAATGTGAACAGTCACCAGAACTGAACTGTCTAATACAGTGATCATTCTGTCACCTGAAGGAGTTTTGGTTCCTTGCCACCGTCGCCTTTGGCTTTTGGCTTGCTTAGTAGGGGACATTTAATATTCAACAATATTATTGATCTCCCTTCATTGACACCATTATATGATAACTGAACTGAGCTAGATGATGACATCACGGTTTTCTCCAGAGCGGCTATGTATATAAATGAACTAAATTAATAACTTTTTTTTTCAACTAAAATGAACCATCACTGACCTTACTTAAAGGTTCTCTAAGCGATCCTGGGTGACGTCACTTCTTGTTGACGTTCGAACTATTGTCAAACAAAACGGAGGCTAGCTAGACCCTCCCTCCTCCTCATCTGCACACTAACCCCCCAAACCACACCCCCAAACCCTTCTTGTCGGTCATTGGCTGGAACAGTTTGTTATGTTTCGTGGAGCGGGTCGCCGCAGTTTTTTTTTTTTTTGTTGCTGTTTGTGGAGCCTGGGCTGTCTACAGAGATCGCGTTTCTTTACAGTGTGTTCAGGGGACAGGCAGCCAGCGGTTAGTGAGGAGATGTTTGCTGTATGTGACAAAAAATGTTTGGGCCTAAAAAACGCGTGACATCGCTTAGAGCACCTTTAAGCTGGACTATGATGCTATTTTCTTCTAGAAACAAACTTTGTTTCATTATTTTCCTGTTATCACCGTAAAGCTACTTTGAAACTATTTGTATTGTAAAAAGCGCTATATAAATAAAGGTGACTTGACTTGACCAGGAAGGACCATATTCGTTTCATTTAGTTTTGTCGTGGCCACACCACAGTAACTCGTGGGAATGTCATAGCATGTTGAAGCCACAATATATTAAAAGGTTAGTTCACCCAAAAATGAAAATTGAGACATATACATTATTCACTCTGTTGTTGTTCCAATGCCATATGCCCTTTTGGTAACTTTAAAATAACTGCCCTTCTATCTTATCTTTTTCTTTTTTAGACCACAAAAGGATATTTAAAAAAAATATATGTCCCACTTATCTATATAATTGTATAATGGGAGTGAATAGTGACCAGTATCAAGCTTTTAAAAAAAGGTGCAAAAGTATCATAGAATTGTCACATGTCATCTGTATAATAAAAGGGTTTTGGGTTTGGTGAAAAACCCACCAAAATGTAATGTATTAATGAAAATCCTTACCTTGGCCTTTGGTCTCCTGTACACAACAGCATGTTTATGCAACGCATTCTCATCCTTTGGCGTCATATAGATGACGTTTCGTCGAAATCTTACGCACATGGCATCCTTTAGCGTCAATATAACACGCACTGTTATGGGTAGGTTTAGGTCTGGAGTAGGGTACGGTTATGACGCCTTGGGATCTGCGTTTCATATTCACGCTAAACGATGCCATGTGCGTTGGATTTAGACGTGCGTCACCTGTTTGACGCCTTGGGTTCTGCGTCTCATATTGATGCTAAAGGATGCCATGTGCGTAAGATTTCAACGAAATGTACAAAGCGTCACATGTATGATGCCAAAGGATGAGAACGAGCTGGTTTATGACACTCTATTAGCACTGTAGTTCATTCCGATTCGCCCAGGAAAAGCACACAAACGCGACATGAAATACAATCCATGTTCTTTCTTCTCTGAGGTGAATTTATCTGTTCTATTCATTGCATGTTCAAGTTTTCGCATTTCACATCTCTCAACTATCATTCTGACTGTCATCTGACAACTTGAGTTCCGGTCTGGAGATATTCATCTCAGTAAAAAAATGTACACGGATACCTTTTTTGATATTTCTAGGCATTTTATTTTATGTTGCGTTTTTAATTATTATGAACGTGCAGATAAATGGCCATGGTCAGGATTTTGTTAAATAATACTTTACATTTTGGTTTGTTTTTCACTAAACACTATCACTAAGTGCCCAGAACACTTGAAATATACGAGACATGTTGCATGGGACCATTCTGTCGTGGCCACACAATATATTGTCGGCCCTGTGTTGAGGGAACAACATATTTTTCTCGTTGCCACGAGTTTAACATACCTGTGTGACCATAGCAAACTGGGGATATCAGAAAAGATATCATTAGTAATTTAATATTTTATTTTGAATAAAACAAGACATTGCAGCATTAAGACATTAATATAATATAATATAATATAAAATTGAAAAGAAAGTGATATTGGCAAAACCCAATATTGTCTCATTAAATATCTTCAATGTAGTTTGCTACTTGTCAAAATTGTGAGCTTGAGTGTTGTTTAAATACTTGAAATCATGCTTGTAGCTTGACAAGTTACTGTTTCTTATGTAACATAGTGTTATATAACCACCTCTCCAGAATGCACCAGTTTTTTAAAACGATACTCCTAATTTAGGCAGAAGAAAACTTGTGTCACTGGGACAAAGACATCAAGAGGAAATCAAGCACATTTCATATTGATGTTGCTGTATAAAACATGCAATACATTCACCCTGAATCTTTTACGGGAACTGTATGTAGTACACTAATAGGCAGCACGATTAATGGTGCTGTTCTGTGAAATAAGCCTAATGTTGTCATGATTAATGCATTCTCCATGTGCCGCTCTCTTCATTGGCACCTATGCAAATACAGGCACCTCAAACTATGTGAACAACAGTTATGATCTCAAACTAAACCACTTCTACAAACTCTGTGTTTTCATTTCTCTTATTCCTTCAAATATGATCTTTGTTAAGGACAATACTTTAAAGAAAAAAGACTCGACAGATCATGTGATTAAAATAATGATCGTTTCCTTAAGAGCTTCTTCAAGTCAAAGTGCTGTTATCTCAACAACATGATTGACACAAATCCACAAAACGCACTCATATTTAATGAGATATTTTGGTTCATTAGTGAGTTGAACATGGCAGAAAAGTGATTTCATGCTGGTTCTGATTGGACTACTTAATTATGCTGTCTCTGAGAGCGCTGGATCTCTGAGTGGGTGGTTCAGGAGCGTTAGTGAACACCTTTGGCTCGGCTAATGAGCAGGTGAGAGCTACAGAAGCTCTTGGCCACTGATGTCATGACACCGACTCATTTTCACATTGCTGATTGCTCAAACCTGTTGTGTTTCATCCTCTTGCCTCTGAAGCACAGTGCTGCTCTAATGTGGATTTTCTCTTGAGATGAATCCCACGGAAGATGAGGATTAAGAAATAAAATTAGAAAAGTAATTAAGAAATAAAGTTAGCTCTTAAGAAATATATGTATATATATATATATAAAGCTTTATCGTCTGTAGAAGTCTCGGGACCAAAAAATGGTTCAGTCGGTCCGAATGCAATGATATGAGTTGTGGACATTCACTGAACACCGCAAACGAATAGCAGACACCATTTACAGTTCCTCCTGAATCAAAACAACGGACGTTCATTATTACTTTCATTATTGTTACGTTCATTATTATTACATTCATTATTATTGTAATGTTATGTGCTTTGAGACATGAGGTCATTTAATGCTGTATCTCATCTTGTGATGCTTTGCAGACTCTGCTGCGCGTTCATGTGTTTTGAAGGAGGCGTGAGGCTCTGAAGGGAGGGTGGGATCTTATGCTTTCAAAGCTAGCTTTCAAAACTAGCTTGCTATTGCTAGCTGCCCTGAAATTGCCTCCCCTAAGGACCCAAAGGCTTTAAATCATATTTCAAATATTCAATTTTGGTAGAGAAAACATTCAAATGTCCAGCATTATTAATGGCCACAACACTTAGCATTTAAAGTCAACATGAAATCAAAATTGAAAATTCAATCTGTGCACATCATTATTATTTATTTTTGAATTCATGTGCCCTCATAATCTTTAATCAAAATAACTTCATCTTCATCTTCATCTTCATCTTCATCTTCATCAACGTCATCTCTTCTCTTCTCTTCTCTTCTCGTCTCTTCTGTTCTCTTCTCTTCTCTTCTCTTCTCTTCTCTTCTCTTCTCTTCTCTTCTCTTCTCTTCTCTTCTCTTCTCTTCTCTTCTTTGATGATGTTTCCTGGCACAACAGTGGGACAATCTGTCACATATATGAAATTTCAGTAATAGCAAACCACAACAATCCAACGATCCAGTCAATCCCTGATGGACAAAATAAAGTCTCGTCCTCGAGAAGCCGTTTCACTGAGATATTACAATAGGGAAGGAAAGACTATCAAAACTTCCATTTCAGGCTGACTTTAATGGTTAGCATATTGTTCTTTAGTATCGAATGAAACTCGTTTTATCTTTTTATTAGAGTAAATACAATACATGAGATTAAATAACATAACCAATTGCATAAACTTTTTCTAACTTTTTCAGTTCTATTCATTGGCTTGGTGGGTTGACAAATGTTAGTTTTGTGAAAGGGGAAATATATATAAATTTAATTTTTAAATATGTGTTGGTTGGGCTTTTATGGAATAAACAGGTTTTGGTCAGAGTAGACATTAGAATGTCTATATATATATATATATATATATATATATATATATATATATATATATATATACTGTATATATTCCATAAAAGCCCAATTAACACATTTAAAACTGAAATGTATATATATTTCAGTTTTGAGAATAATGACAAAAAAAACCCCATAATGTAACAAAAACATTAGCAAATGTTTTCAAACATACCATGCAAGAAAGGCACCCAAGGCTTTTAGGGATTACAGCAAACCACATTCGTCATATGTAGATGACAATAACCATATATCTTTGTAATTTTATGTAACAAAGTACAGGGATCCTCTTTTGACAGTAGAGTTAACCCCTTGTTCACATCCATATGAAGCTTCGCTACGCTCTAGTTTGATGTGGGTGAGATGCATGCAGGCCGTAGTGTTTGTAGGTCTCTCTGCGTCTCACATCGGTGACTGTAGATGGATGGAGTTTATGTGGATATGGAGCCCAGCTCGTCTGCGTACAGTACAGCCCAGCGCTACCTCCCCGCTCATTAGAATACAATATGGCTTCCACTAAAGGTCATCCTCTCAGAGTATAATCACACACAATCAAACGCACAAACTTCATACATCACACAGACAGTAAACAGCCACTGGCTTTATTTTCCACTGACAGAGAATGGCTTGCAGCCTATTTATAATTTTACCCTCTCACATCAATTAAAGAAAGCTGGGAGCATGTTAAAAGTTCTTTTGGACGATGGGTGAAGCACTACATGAATTGTTTGGGCTGACTGATTAGAGAGAGAGAGAGAGAGAGAGAGAGAGAGAGAGAGAGAGAGAGAGAGAGAGAGAGAGAGAGAGAGAGAGAGAGAGAGAGAGAGAGAGAGAGAGAGAGAGAGAGAGAGAGAGAGAGAGAGAGAGAGAGAGAGAGAGAGAGGTTTATTAGAAGTTAGATCTGTGCCAGTGGCTGTTTGAGATAAACTGTTGTAATGCTAGAAAAAAAAAGATAGACAGAGCTGGAAACATCTGCTAAATGTATGTGTATCTTTGCTAATTGCTTGTCTTTATTCTCATTTTGGAGATGTCCACCTCCAGCGGACGACAGTGACTTGACGTTTCGTCTCTTTTGTTGAAATGACAGGAGCCTGTCAAGAGGATAAATGTGTCAAAATGGAGGTGAGATTGGAAGCTCTCGCTCTCTCTGTCTGATTATCATAATGAGGAGAGCACATTTAGTAGTTCATGGCCCCATGTCATCTGATTAGAGCAATGATTAATGATATCCTTTTACCAAAACACCCCTCACTCTCATACTCACACTTAGATAATGAGCATTAATGCAATAATGACTTTGTACTGCTATGTTTTGATTTTTAATATTTGTTAGCAAGAGATTTTCAAGTGATGATTATTAAGACAAGTGGAGAAGAATCACTTGGGTGATTTATACATTTCACTATATTTTACTTTTCAAGATCGTCCCAAAAACAATGAGATGCATTTGACTCAGTGCAATATCTAATCACAATAATAATAAAAAAGTCAAAATTGAGAGATAAAAAGTCACAATTTTGTATATTTTTTATTCTGTGGCAGAAACAAGCTTCCACTAGCTAAGGTGTTGTGAGTATTGCCCGAGCTTCGTTTACAGTCTGAGGGAGACGCACGCTGTAAACAAAACAATCTTCTATGTCTAAGGATTTCGACACAGAGGAAAACTTGCATTTTTTTGCCCAGCCATATTTATTTGAATCCGAATACACGGACGCACCAGATAACATGTCAGCATCGTCTTATGTCATCAGCGACACTGCGGACTCGTGAACGCGGATTGACAACAGAACCGGAAGACAATACAATGCTGAATAAAGTCGTAGTTTTTGTTATTTTTGGACCAAAATGTATTTTCGATGCTTCAAAACATTCTAACTAACCCACTGATGTCACGTGGACTACTTTGATGATGTCTTTATTTACTTTCTGGACAAGGACAGTATACCGTACATACATTTTCAATGGAGGGACAGAAAGCTCTCGGACTAAATCTAAAATATCCTAAACTGTATTCCGAAGATCAACGGAGGTCTTACGGGCTTGGAACGACATGAGGGTGACTCATTAATGACATAATTTTCATTTTTGGGTGAACTAACCCTTTAATCCCGTGCGAATTGCCATGTCTGTAATTTGTAAAGTAAAAATTTCCCCGCAAATGACCTACCATATTTCGCCGAACACTGAGATCGTGTGATAATATTAGTCCCAGGCGAATCAGCATTCTAGTAGTAAATTTGAGTAAAATCACAGGCTTTGTTTATCCCGTGCGAATGTGCCACATGAAATTCAGATGTGGGTGGGTAATTTCTAAATCACACGAGGTCCCCAGATAATAGTAATCCAGTGCGAATAGGGCTTTACTTAGGCCTACATAACTTACATACGTAACAATGTAACACATTTTCATAATGCCCAGCAATGGTCTTCATTGCCTGCCCATGAACAATGTCTACTTTGACCCGCCCTCAAACACTGTAGCTGGTTCGTGTTGTGTACGTGTCAGTAATACGGTGTTTTCAGCAATGCAAAAGAAAATCCTCTTTGTAAACACTTCCAAAGGATGAGGATGTGAAGAGTGAGTGAAAATTACCAGTGTGACACAACAGCAGTATAACCTTTTGACGATTGCTTCTCAAATATCTGTGATTTTTAAATGGGATTTACGTCGGACTCGCACTTGGATTAATATTGTAAAATCAATGACATTGTTACTGTCTTTACAGTGTGTACAATCGCTGAGGACTGAGGAAGCCTCCGGAGCTGAAGTTGAGGTACATAATGAGCGTTTCTTTATATCCGACACGCACTGTAAGCGGTAGACCAATCACAACAGACTAGACCACCTGGCCAATCAGAGAAGAGTAGGCTCTTGGAAAGGAGGGTTTTAGAGAGACTGAATCTCCGGATGAGTCATTTGAGAATCGTTGAAAAATGTGGTGATGTGCAATTTATATTATGAGAAAATGAAAAGGTTTACAAGATCTTTACAAAAAATTCATGCACCTCTTGATGGAAATAACATCAAAATATTTATTTCCATCAAGAGGTGCACAAATTTTTGGTCGAGATTTTGTATTGACAATGCAAGAGTCAAGCACTCTGGGAAGTCTACTCCAGCTCATCCCAAAGACTTTCAATGGATTTAAGGTCTGGACTCAGAGGTGCCAATTCATGTGTGATTCTTCATGCTCCCTCCCAACCATTCTTTCACAATTTGAGCCTGATGAATCTTGACAGTAGCCAAGTTTTCATCCACTTTTTGTACTCTTTTGTTATCGACAAAGTGAATGTGTAAAAAAAGATGGCAAAATTTGCTGTCTCCAGCCTGTTTCCATTCAATTGGCCTTTTACCGATAAAATGGTGTGTGTAATGGTGTTATCAGTCATTCTGGAATATGGCCATGATGTGTCTTCCTAAGAAATGAAAAGCTGCACTCCATCAATTAGGGTTTGAATAGCATCATGTCAAGATGCAAAGGTTTTGCTATTTACAAGGAGTATGGTAACCTCTGAGTACTGATGGAAACCTATAACACGGATGTAATACTGTGAATATAAAACAGGCCCTATATAACATTTCATTTTACTTTAGGTCCATAGCTGTTCTCTTGTTTATTGGGGTTTTGTGCTCTGATGGCCAGCTGTGGTTTGACATAATACACTGTAAACAATGTCCCTAAGGTGTGCCAGTATGGCAATATTTATTGTAAACAGTTTTCAATTTAAACCCTTTAAAAAAAAAATCCTGTATCATTAGCATAGGTTTTTGTTTTTAATAGATCCCAGTGAATCAAAATACAACAATAACAGATCTTTCAGTGGAAACTTGGAATGTAGAATAGAAAAGCCTGTTGGTGACTCATCTGAAAATTCCTTCCTCTCATTCTGTCTTTCCAGACGCCTTGTGATACAAAGCCCTTAGTGTTCACTGCATGATAGACACAAAGTGGACTGTGTTTTTAATTGTGAGTGGGGTGGTTGTAAACACAGCTTTTAAATCCCTTCTTTGTGGATCCGAGGTGTGGATTTACATCTGGAGGACACAGTGATTCATCTGCTGCTTCTTTAACGTCTGTTTTAGTAGAGCCACATTCTTCTACTTCCTACGATGACACATTGTACTATTGTCCCATGGCACCTCTGGCAATGTGATTGGATGTTTTAGGTTTGAGGGTGGGACTTTGTGACCTACATGTGAACTTGGGCACTGGAGGGAAAGAGGTGGAAGATCTGACTGGTTCATCACACTGATTCTAATGTGAGCAGCTACAGTATGTATGAAAATTCATATTGAAAGAAATA
This sequence comes from Rhinichthys klamathensis goyatoka, assembly GCF_029890125.1. Lineage (NCBI taxonomy): Eukaryota > Metazoa > Chordata > Actinopteri > Cypriniformes > Leuciscidae > Rhinichthys > Rhinichthys klamathensis. The sequence continues at coordinate 2,461,061 of NW_026606632.1, forward strand.
GAAAGCACAGTATGTGTCTCTTTTTTGTTGTTGTCAAAATCAAAGTACTAACAAACCTCTAATTTAAAAACGATGCAGTTTCAGGTATCATGCATGTTCAAAGCACAAATGGTCAAAATTAGTTATGAGTTTAACCAATATTAAATAGACAATTCAACTGTAAATGTCAAAGATAAAATCTTATTGTAATATAATCATAAGTAGAAAAAACTGATTTTGGTTAATCTGGCTTTTACTGTTATAACTGAATCTAAAGTAGAGTAACCCCTGGGGGGATTTCAGAATGGTTTTCATGTACACAGTCACATACATCAGGTCTGAAACTATGTATAACGCTGTCAAAAAATTAAATGGAGAAGTCATTCTAACGGGCACCTTCTGACCCTTCGTATTTTCTGTCAATTACAAAGGTATAAAGTAATGCATAATTATGGGCCTATGTATTATATTGCACAACTAATTTGTGTTTATGCTAAATTATTTTGGACCACATTGTTGCAGAACTGCTAGCCATGCATATCTAATGTACTGCATTTAAAGCATGAAAACGATAATAATAATCATGGTAAAGGCTGATCTTGGTGTGTTGAGGTGTTTCAGTGTGCTGCTGCTTAGATGGTCATAAAGAGATGCTTACTTGTCCTGCATATTGACTACACCAAAGGCAAACAGTGTTTTTGCTAATGATCTTCTGTTCTTAGCGTCTGCTTAGTGGGGCTCTGGGGCCCCCATGTTACTCAGGTGGGCATAATTACATTTCTTAAGGTCAACCTCTCACCAGGATGAATTAGTGAAATTACATAGTTGACCACTCTAGGGCGTAGATCCAAATGCAATTAACTTAGTTAATAGATCTCCAGTAGCCTACAATCCCTGTGAATGGGGCCCGTTCCACACAGGGGCCACACACAGAGCCAGTTCACTTAGAGACATTTTTAAACTCGCTTCTTTGATTGCTCAGGTCACAGCCCGCTTTGACTGTGAAAATGTGAAAATATTCAAATCCCAAGGCGAGGCGGGGTGTTTAGGCCCCATAGGCTCAGACAAACACAGCAGCCTACAGCAAGAGCTTCTTTTATTTGTTTAAACATGCAATAGGGAGCAAGCTATGAGATATTGATTAGTGTATACCCTGATCAATCACACTAAATGATTGGCTGTAAGCCCTGGGATCCCCTGCAGGCTATAGAACGGAGGCAGACAGTGAGATCTGGGATGGCCTCTGCAGTCCACTGAGCAATGCAAATGCACTCTAAACAGGGCCTTAGCCGAGCGGGGGCTTTCAATCAAAAGAGGCCAGCGGTTCAACTCCCTTTGAGCATAATCCCAGCCTGCCGACCCCAGAATATGATCACAGGATCATATTCAAGTCAATATTGCCTCTCTTCCACTACCTATTTAGTGGCACAGATATTAGATAGCCATATGTAGATAGGGTAAACATCAATTCATGTTAGTTCAATGCACATGTGTCTCTCCATCTAGGAAAATGTATTTGAGATGAAAAATTCAAGTGTGCTTCAAGTCTTAGCTCTTAGCTTTATTTTTTTGTAGTGTCTGTAATTTGACTACTACTACTACTACTGCTGCTGCTAATATTTTTTAAGAAAGAAAGAAAAATAATGAATGAATGTAAAAAAATAAGATTCACAGAAGTGGAATAGAGGTGTGGGGGTTGGGGTGGGATGTCCTCTACCCTCTAGTTAAAGGATCAGTCCACCCACTTCCAAGGCCAAGAAAGGTAGTAAAGACATCATTAAAGTAATCCATGTGACTCCAGTAGTTTATCCTCAATTTTATGAAGTGATGCTTCAGCTTTGTTTGAGCAAAAAACAAACAAAAAACAACAACATAATTTACCACTTTATTTACAAAATATGAATCTCCAACGCAAGAGCAGGCATGAACGCACGTTGGAGATTAATATCTTGTGAAGTGCAAATTTATGTTGTTGTTTTTTTGGCGCAAACAAAGCACTCACGTCGCTTCATAAAATTGAGGTTAAACCACTGGAGTCACATGGATTACTTTAATGATGTCTTTACTACCTTTCTGGGGCTTGAAAGTGGCAATTGCGTATAATGTCAATGGAGGGACAGAAAGCTCTCAGATTTCATTAAAAGATCTTCATTAGTCTGATGAATGACTGTCTTATGGGGTTGGAACCACACCAGGGTGAGTAAATGATGACAGACTTTTCATTTGTGGGTGAACTAACCCTTTAAGTGCTGAATGCTTCTGAGCTGGGCAGAAAAGGGGCTATTTAGAAATGAACAGAACACTGTTGATATTACAAAAATATATTCCGAAAGTTGCAGTTGTTGAAGAAGCAACTTTAAACATAAAACAACTTTCTTCAAGTTTCTTGGTTTGAACAGTTAACACTTAAGGAATCCTCTGTAAGCAATTAAGTGTTTCCATTACTCAAATAGCTCTTGACAAAAATAATAAAAAAATACTTTTTTGATTAAAATATTAAGCAAGTCGTTAGAACTGTTATATTTCTGATGTGGCCTATTTTCCTTGCATATATTTGAGTTTAATAATGTTAATAATAAGTTCAGTAGTACATTTATAATAACAATTTTATATTAAAGCTGCAGTCCGTAGCTTTTTTTGGGTTAAAAATTATCCAAAATACATATTTGAGAAAATACATAACCAGCCAGTGTTCAAAACTATCTGCTTGCCTTAGCTCGATTCAAAGCGGTAAGCTTGTAATAATGTTTTTAATTCCAGTGGTACTGGTGGATTTCCGCAGGAGATTCGAGCATGTGTTTGCGTCATTACGTCACATCTGTACACATAAAGAAGGAGTCTCGGCTAGTATAAGCTATATTGCGTGTGAGGATGTTGGAGGTGGAGATTTATAGCCTTTTCTCACAGCACTTGATATAATTAAACTTATTAATTTGATGTCGGATCCAGAAAGGTTCAAACGACAATCACCAGTGACAACTGGAGATTCACCCGCTGTAAAATGCAAGACTTCGTTCGGATTTCTGAGTGAAAAAAAGAGACTGCAACCGGACCCATGCGAAAACAAGGGATACATATCGGAAGGACATTACATGTAGTCACGCGATTGCTGATGTTGTTAACATTAACAATTTGATAAGCGATTTTTAGATTTAATCAGCGCGATTTACTGCAATGTCAGAACCAGAACAAAAGTGGATGTTACTTGTTCAGATGACATTTTCCAGTGAAAATTATTATGTTGGTCATACTTCCAAAAAGAATAATCTGTGATTCTGAATGCCAGTATCCACACCGGCGCGGTGATTGACAGCTGCACACTCTCCTCAAACATTGTGTTCATCCGCGCTGTGCCGTGTCGAGGGTGTCGAAGTACAACTCACGTAAAGTTGATAATTCCGCGAATGACTGCAATTGCAGATTTCGAACAGAGATGGCGACAAAGAGGAAAGAAGAACTTTAAGAACTACATTACATTTAGTTGATATATGAAAATATCTGAAATAGGGGTTAAAAGACTTCAGATGGTAACGCAGTACAGTACTTACGTGTACTTACAGTGTACTTACCTAGAAAGTACTGGCTAATAAATGTTAAGTACATGGATTAGGGGTAGGTTTAGGGGTAGGTTCAGGGTTAGTACCTAGTTATTACCCAGTAATTATAATTACTATAATAAGTACATAGTAACCCAGATTTTTTTTAAGTCAACATGTATGTGATGTAAAGTCGAGTCGACGTCGACTAGTCGCTGATGACGTCATTAACGAACAAATAACCCTGAACCTCGAGCTGAGACTCGAATGTAGGTTGGCTTGTGCACAGCTATGGCATATGACACAGCACTGCCCACAAGGCTATTGCTCCTACATAACAGCATATTTTTATAAGTTATTTTGTTTTTGGGTCATTATATTTCTCACAGATTTCTGTTCGTTCTAAATCAGATACAGATAACCCTAGTGAAACAAAAATACTTTATTGTATTTGAAATATATTCCCTTTTTCAATAGTACATTGCAAATATACTAACAGAAATTGTATCTTTAAATATATTAAAAGTATATTAGCATCATGCTTTTACCTATTTTCACAATACAACTTTTAACACACTTTAGAATAAATGTACTTTAGTATATTCTCTAAAAATATATTTAAAAAATATATACTTGAAGTGAAAATTCAGTTTATTTTTTTAAAGTGTATTTATTTGCACTTTATTAAAAAATATATTTCAGATATATTTTAACTGTGTGGTGGAAATTATCATTGTAACAATGCATTGAAAGTATACTTTCAAAATACATTATAGTATACAAAAGTATTTTGTACAAAGTATAGCTAAGTTTTATTTATCCAATAATGTACATTTGTTATTGAAGACAAAGTATGCAATTTGTAGTATTTGGAATAAGCCAAAGGTATTAATGAGCCTATACTATTTACTCAAATATATCACACCCCATAGCCTCATGGGCAAGTGAGGCTAAATAAAACACCCAAAATATTTTTTATACAAATAAAAAATATATAATAATAATAAGTTTTATTTATATAGCACCTTTCCAGGGCTCAAGGACGCTTATGGTCTATAACTACACTTATGGTATATTGCTTGTATGTTTCGAAGACACTCGTAATGAATTTGTAATGTACTTGTAACACAAATCAAGTGCACTTTAATATCACTAATCAAGCATGCAATTAGCCCCTACACAGGCATATACTTAAACTATACTACTTAAAGTATACTTGAAGTTGGTCAAATTTGGTACACAAAAATACACCAAATACACTTAAAGTTATGCTTTACTACAATTTAATCACAACTAAAATATACTTAGTACAAAATTAGTTGTTTCAAAATAGCACTCTTCAAGTTAACTAATCATTAACACACTTGAAGTATACTGATAATTAGTCTGGCTGCAAGTATACTTAGCATTTTTTTTTTTTTTTTTACCAGGGAAATTAGCACAGTAAAGATTACATTTATGAATGCATTAGTGAGAGAGCAATTGAGTGTGAATTATTTCTACCTGGCAGCATCTATCTGTTAATAGTGAAGCTATTGGGTTTTAGTTACAAAGAAAAATATGCTATAAGCTATTTTATTGATAAATCACAGAACAGTGTTGACAACACATTTCTGCTCTACTGAATGTTTCTGTGTGCACGCCATCCGCAGGTGTTGTGTTGTGTTGTATTGTCTGTATGTGCATTACAATGCAGCAGCGCATTAGATTAGAATGGCGATTGCCTTATGTGTAGGCTACAATAAGCTGTGCATTCACTAAATCAATTTTGAGCATCCAGATGGTATAATCAGGGTTTGAAATTAACACCCGCCAAATGCGGGTTAAAATACTTAACTAGATAATTCAATCAAATTTGACAAAGCAGGCATAGTCATGAGGACTGTGGCATACTGTCAGAAAAAAAAAAAAAACTGCAAAAATTATACTTTTAGTCAGTGGGACCCCAGTGAAAATAGCTTGTCACTGGGGGAGTACCCTTAAAAGGACAACTTTGTCTTATCAACCCCTAAAAGCTGAAGTTTTGTATACGTACTTAATAGTAATAAAGTTTGATGTTGATGTTGCTTTATGGGTATTGCCACAGTGATAAGCTGTGTAGAAGTTTTTTTTTTTTTTTTTTTTTTAGAGTGCATGGCCTTTTATTCAGAAATAATATGATAACATTTTGTAATAAAATTTGTATATGTGAAGCTGTGCTTGAATAGATTTAAAACTATAAAATACTTAGATTTACTGCTAAGTCATGGGGACAGAAATATAACAAACATTGCCGTTTCCTAATGAGTTTTTTTTCTTCTATGTCTTAATCACATTTATTAGCATTGTACTTCTTAAAACAAAACATATCTAGACCTGAATTGAAAGATGGATCTTACATTTCAGGTATACAGGAGCTTTTTGACAATGGGTTTCCTGGTAGAGCTCTAATGTGAAGGTTCGATGTGTGTGTCACACACACACACACACACACACACACACACACACACACACACACACACACACACACACACACACACACACACTCATACATGAATTACAGAAGTGAACTGGTACAAGTGAGATTTGACACTGATCATTCATACTTGTCCATTTTCTCAGACAGTGGAGTGTGACAAGGGAACTAGTCTCTCTAATCCAGTAGATGAGTCTGCTTTTTGTTTGCACCCAGCCTTGCAGAAAAAAATCCACAGGGGATTGGAGCTAGCATTCAGGTTGTGCATTATGACTGCTCAAAAGCTCACTGCTGCCTCTGCAACGATTGACACATCAAAACAGATTCATTCATTTGAAATGCAATTGCTAGAATTTCTGGAGGATTTGCATTTTTTCCGCTTGATGTCTACAAGATATGATCAATGTACAGTTACCCAGGGCATGTACTGTAATGTATTACAGTAATGCTTTACAATCACATTTATTCTAGATTCAGGCTTTAAATGTTGATACTACTACTAATAATATCACTACTACTACAATATTGCTACTACTTCTACTTATAATAATTATAATTTTATTGTATTCTAATGATAATTTTTTGAGTGGCTGTTTTGATCAGTCTTACTTATATACTAAGACCAAACAGTTGGATAGATATTTAAAGCAACATAATTCATAATTCCTTCATTTCTGATCCAGGTACAATGCCCATGTAATTCAGTATCAGTTTGTTGGGATGTACTCAGGACAGCTAATGACAGGATTTTAGGATTATATTCTGTGATTCTGTGGTGTTGATGCCTAATAATGAGATTAATTGAATGAGTGTAATTTGGAGAGTTAAACCCCCAGTGGTTGCGAAATAACCTGTAATGCAGGTCTCTAAACAGCTGTGTCAACCACTAACACCCTTTTTTTGTTATCTAGGGAATTTCCATCCCATGGAATACGCAACTACAAATTGATTTTGTTAAGTGTGCACAGATCAGATTTGTTTTAAACTGTTCGTTTTTTCCCCCCCCGTATTCTCGTTGGCTGAAGTGTGAGCATCTAGGCTAGGCTAAGCTTTGGCACACATACACGCGGATAATTATTATTAACTTCCAGTTCATTTAGCTGCTCTAATGCTAATTTCAACTTCAGAAATTAAAATAAATAAGGTCATTATCATCCGCTAGAACATTTGCATATCTCACAGGTGTACTTATCCCCAAGCGTTACAGACAGAAACATTCCCCAAGTCAAATCAGTCAGCTCCAAACCAACAAAAAGGAGAGGTGCTCATTTAGCCCAAAATTTGCACCCAGTACAAAAATCATGCAAATGAAGCCCTAGCACTCAATTGGAAGACACAGCATTTAGGTGACATTAATCAAAACTAAATATGCAGGCAAAGGTGAGGTAATCCCAGCCGTCCCTGGTACAGTCGTAGCTTCTGGCAGCCCTGTCGGTTCTGTTCTGCTGTTCTGAAAATGGAGTGCTGCTATAGAAATTTGAGATCCTGATTTTCTAAAATTTGCCCCGCATTTTAAGGTAGATCATTGAAATTAATTATTCACGCAAAATCATAATTTATGTTAAAATTGTGAAGTTCTTCACACGTCCTAGTCAAGGATTTGAAAATACATTGACAAAAAACATCAATCATCAATGATGAATTTGCATGAGAAATAAAAGTGAAATATGAGTCAAATCAGAATTTACAACATTACATATACTGTATAGGTATTAGCCACACAAATACAAATTCTTGTTGGTTTAACTTAAAAAAGTAAGTAGCCTGGTTGCCTTAAAAATTTAAGTTAATTGAAATAAAAAAAATAGTTAATACAATGAAGGAGATTAGTTTAATCAACAGAAACACACAATATTATGTTATCTGAACCACATAAATTATCTGATTTGACAAAAAAAAAATGTTGTGATAAATCATGAAAGTAATTTTGTACAGTGTATGTTTTTATACTCACTTCTGCTTTCTAGTTATAGCTCAGGTCCCATCTCTTGGTTCAACATCCATGTCAGTATGTTCATGTCAAGTTTGAGCATAATAAGACTGCTATCCTTAGCAAACACCTTTAATAGAATTTACAAAACCAAATTACTGCATGGCAGAAATAGGCGCCGATAAAATGCTGACTCATAATCTGAGTTTAAGATAAATGAGGGCCAGTTTCAGTGCTCTTGCTGATTAAACTTGACAAAATAAACTCCTCTAATACTCATAGACAGACAGAGTGACAGACTCAGTAACAGATGATGATCTAAGTCATCAGTCATCTTTTAACCCATTGCCGTCTCTAAACATCGCCATTTAAACAGACAGAAATGTCCCGTCTATCTTGTACACTGCAGACTCTCTACTGTAAAGAAATTGTGACAGAAAAACTGATAAGAGAAGTCATGCGAGTCCAGCAAACATCCGTCCCTATAAGCGTTTAATGGACAGTGAATGCAAACGTGCTGTTCATGGCAGGAGAGCCACATCACCACACACCTCTCAACCCTGAAAGACCAACGGAGACAACCTGCAAACGCACCCCTTCCCCAGTCGTGTGGCATCGGCGTACTTCATAACAAAGAGCGGTTACGTAGGAAGAGCCTGCGAGGGGCTAGCATCAGGGCAGCGGTGCAGAAAGGGCTTAGAGTCGATCAGACCTTCCCCTGGCAGCACCACACATTGAAATGCAAATATCTAGGCAGGGTTTCCACCCCGTGCGCCACTCACAAATTGAAAAGCAGTTTTTATCTATGCTAATGCAAGCATGGTAATTGAAGTTAATCAATCAATGCTAGCTTTCACTAAAACCTTGAACATGATTGAATAAAGTAATTATCATTCAGGGAAGAATGATGAAGTTGTAGACAGCATGAACCTTATTAAAGGAGGATTTTGAGTCACAATGGCTTAATTTAGCGGGCATCCTCTTTTTTGCCTCTTTTCTCTCCCTGCTTCATTTTCTACATGCTTTTGCTATACTATTTTGTTTTTTTGAGAGAGAGAGAAATCTCCTGCTATCTCTCTTGTCCTAAACACATGGTTACACTCAAGCTACATTTTTCCCAAGGAGCAATAGTCTCGCTGTACCATTTAAATATCTCTGCTGTCGTAATGCTATCAAGAACAGAGACGGGGTGGATTCAGTTAATGAGTTGTCATTCAATCAAAGCCAGACTAAAAGATGACTGAAATTAATCCTCCCTTTATAATGTCTTTGATAAGCTCAATTAAGCTTCAACCTGCCAAATGCGCATCCCCCCCTCCCCCCTCCCTAAAGTGACACCTCCCCTCCAGAGCTTCATGTAAAATATCCCCCTTAAGGAAATGTGACATTCCCTTTCGCCGGACTCAACCCTGGCCCCTCTAATTCACACTTGATGTTTCTGTTATTTCAAGGTAAAATGACACTCATACATGACTGCTGAAGTAGCGGATGAGAAAGAGATGTTCATGCCAGCCATCCCAGAGCTCGGCGGCCTCCTCCCAGGGTGTGCTCCTGTCAGGAGAGGAGGAGGTAATTTAGCCTCCTTCTTCGGTCGGGCCCTGGCTCTCTGCCTCTGGCTGGGCTAGTTAAAGACCTTCTCCGGTATGTCACCCAGTTTAATATTCACCCTACATAATTATGCAGGATTCACAGTGCTATCAAACTGCAATTCAAATTAGTTCAGGATTAAAGGCACAGCGCAGTGCTGCTTCCTTAATTGCATTGTACTGCACTGATCACATTCAAATAGCCATTACTCATTCCCTCTGTAGAGCAATAAGTCATAGGGATTAATGCTCGGGCAGGTGACAGGGCCAGACCATTAAAAGGCAGTTATGCAGAAAGCATGGCTGAGTTTTATTCACGTTAATGAAATCAGCGAAATGAAACTGTAATAGATTTATCAAAGCTCCGATGGATTTGCAGTAAATCAGTTTGATTCAGGCAATCAAACTGGACAATAGAGATAGTTTTCAGACGGCGTTGCCGGGCGGCACGAGGCGGCATGTGAGGAGAGCTGATATTCTTCTGCGCTCGGATTTGTGGCGCGCGGCATGCCGGCGGCCTATTCCCAGAGCGGGACGGCTAATTTCAGACAGCTGAACGTGCCAGTGCAGTGACTGATAAAACATACGGCCTTCCAGTTCAATGGCATATTCCTCTACCCATGCTGTCACAAATCCCCCTTTTTTTCTTTTACTCTGTCTTCCCCTGCCTCACTCTTCTCAGTGTTTCTCTGGGTGATGTCTTATGAATGTAACCCTTGAGAAAGTGAATTTACAGAATAATTTTACCTTTAAGTGATTTAAAAATCTTACACCAGTTAGAGTTATGCATAGTGTCAGGGAATCTACTTTGAAACCGTAGCATGTCACGCTTCAAGATACCGTAATATGAAGTAATTCAAACTTTCTTTTGAAACAGCAGTTAGCTAAACTACAGTACAAGTATGCCAAGTCAAGTCACCTTTATTTAAATAGCGCTTTACACAATATAGATTGTTTCAAAGCAGCTTTATACGGCGATAACAGGAAAATTTGGAATTTCAGCTGAAGTCAGTTCAATGTTGATTCAGTTACATTGTAAAGATCATAATTTATTAAATTAGCTCGGGCAGTTAAAAGCGCTATTGTTAAAAGCGCTATATAAATGAAGATGACAACAGAGTTAGTACAGTAAGATCAATAATATTGACAACATTAATTGTCCACAACTAAGCAAGCCAAAGGCGACAGTGGCAAGGAACCCAAACTCCATCAGGTGACACAATAGAGAAAAAAACCTTGGGAGAAACCAGGATCAGTCGGGGGGCAGAGAATACTAACAAACACGGTATCACTATGATTCAGGATGCATCACAATGTATATATAGCCAATGTTAAAAATGTTACACTTTCAGCTTAATAATGGGCCATTCAAAGGTTGATTTTCGTGAAATGTAAAAACTGTGACTGTGTGGCACTATCCAAATATTTGGGAAACCCACAGGATATAAAAATAACAGTCATTATGTTTGCTCACTCCCCACCCCCTCCAGTACCAGGGCCCTATAACTGATTCTTTCTTTCTTTCTTTCTTTCTTTCTTTCTTTCTTTCTTTCTTTCTTTCTTTCTTTCTTTCTTTCTTTCTTTCTTTTTAAAATCTTTCTTTCTTTCTTTCTTTCTTTCTTTCTTTCTTTCTTTCTTTCTTTCTTTCTTTCTTTCTTTCTTTCTTTCTTTCTTTCTTTCGTATTAAATGACCTGTACTGAAAAGATATTGAGTTTTGATGTGGCCTTAATGAGTCGTCTACTGTATGGCATAAATTCAAATTAAAACCAATTAACCCCAATCAGTAGAACCTCATTTAAACCTTTTTTTCTTCCTTTTTTATGGTTCAGTGCTGACTAAATCATTGATTAGGCTCAGTGAGCAGCATTAAATGACCATCTGAGTGGCAAAGAAGCCTGTTAGCCCTAATAGAGAGGCCACGGCCATTATACCTCTCTCTCTCCTGCTCTCTCTCTCTCTAATCTAATATCAACTTTTCTTATTAAGGTCTTACAAGCTTGTCTGCCTTCATTTTGACTTTGGCCCATTTGCTAGGGGAAAAAACAAATGTTAAGTAGAAGTCTAAGCTCATTTGAGGCTGAAATCCTATCGAGCTTTTTTGCTTCCTGGATTTGTGTGAATGCACACAATGTTTACATGTCTCGTTAATAAAATGAGTCAGGCCATATGCTGAAGTAAAACCAATATATTTTCTATACAAATGATACAGATCAAGTTCTTCCTGTATGGTGAAAATTGCATAATGTTTTTCACAGGTAAAATTGTAATTATAGAATTTCATAAAGAACACACTGTATAATTATAGATTATAGATATATTATCTATTTATAGTAAGCAGAATTAATATAGATGTGTTCTTGAGAATTTCAACAGAATTGTAACTACAGACATGTCTTTAAATGCAGCCAGGACAGATTTGCTAAACAATACCAAAATGATGATGAAATACCTTAATTATATATGCATTAGATATTAACATAGAAAACTGACGTGCTGTTTACTGTCTCACTAGGTTTTTGAACCCCCAAAGCACACATCTGTAACACATGGTTTGTTGTTGTTTCTATTGCTTTTTCAGTGTTTCAGAAGCTATTTGTATTATCTACATGTGAGACGAATGGAATTAAGGATACATAAAAAGCCAGAGAGAGTCTAGTTTAATCCATCTGTTTGATTCATGCTTTCATTTGAGAGCGGATCTCAGTGTAAGAAATATTAACACAGTCTTTGATGACTCTATAAACGGGAACGGTCCACAACACACACCACAGATCATAAATTAATACTCATAAAAATACCAACCACACAGACAGATTAGAAATTAAAAGGCAGCAGCTAACACAATACTTAATCCACATTCTGCATAATAAAATTAAGCAAGACAATAATATCTCCACCAACCAATCACTGGAGCCCACAGCATAGACTCCTAGAATATTTAAATGTGCTTACAGCTGATTTGTAACTCATATGACTGAGAGTAAATTCAGCTAATAAATATTTAGCAGAAGCTATTTTAAACAGACAAATTAAATGTAGATGAAATAAAAATTCAATTATTTTCCAGTCCCACTTTATATTAGGTGCCTTTAACTACTATGCACTAACATTTATATTAATCATACAATGCACTTATTTTGTACATACGTGTTTTTACATTAAAGTTGTTTAAAAAAAATGTCTGCATGTAATTGTAGCTGTAATTAATTTCTGCAGTTACATCTATAAGTACAATGTTGAGCCTTCCCTTCCACCTTAACCCAACCTTAAACCGACCCATCCCACCAAACCGGTCCCTAACCTTACCCGTATCCATCTCAATAGCAGAAAAATTGTTTTGCAATACAATATGAACACAATAAGTACATTGTACTTATTTTTTTGATGTAAGTACATAGTAGTTAAGGACACCTAATATAAAGTGTGACCTATTTTCCAATTAAGTCTTGCAATGGGTTAGACAGCTCTGACAAAGTGACATTAACTACTACATGTGACAAAAGTTTATATGACAATAGAAATATGATGTCACACCACACAAAATGCTACATAGTACAGTGACAATACTAATTTAGCATCTATTTCGAGTTTTAAATACCAGTCTGCATTTAGAGAAACACACACATTTTACATTGACTGCAGTTGTTTTTATACTGAGCTAATACATGATCAGTTAGATCATTGGGTAGTCTCCACAATGTAGATGCTTTCAGTTTTTATATTCCTTTGCCAAATCTGAACACATATTTCTTTAGCTATTTTTTTTATGTAAAGCTATTTTTTTATTACAGACAAACCCAAATCCCAATCCTACACCTATTATGTCCCAATCCTATTATGTATGTATAAATTATGTATTTATATATAGCTACATAATAAAAATAATCAACAAGTCAAGTCAAGTCAAGTCATCTTCATTTATATAGCGCTTTTAACAATGGATTGTTTCAAAGCAGCTTTACAGCGATAAACATATAATTTAAGGTAACAGAGATTGTTTTGGCTTTATAGCGGTTCTTGAATAATGTTATTTCCAGCTAAAGTTAGTTTTGATTGATTCACCTCCGTCGAAATGATCATTTGTTATTAAATTAGGGGCCGCTAAGACGACCCCGTTCTCTCTAAACAGACTTTAAATGCGAACCTGTGATTAACGCTGACGGCGTTCACATGCACATTAAGAATTGATTCTATAGTTATGTGCAATCTTAACAACAATCTTAAAACTTGTTTATCTGTCTGCTGAAAATTGAAAAGGTTTTTGGAAAATACAAAATGCATCTATAAAATATAATATAATTTTCTTTTTTTTTTACATAAAATTGCCATGACAATATTGCCATATGCGCAGCGCTTCATACTTAAAACAGTAGGCCAGGTTACCCCCCCCACCCCCCCCACCCCCATGTTTCTCTGTTTATGAACTCTCCATAAACTCTGTTACCCGCCATGTTAAGATTTTAGTACAGTCTTCACATTCTGACATCAAGGTTTTTGTTGTTGAGTGGATTTGCTCTTTTGGCCCCATTTGAGTGTCTTAGTGTGTGTGTACTCTCCTGACACATCCACCAGTGTGACAGTGATAAATGCTGAACATGGGACACATTAATGCAAGAGTCCCTGGTCAATGTCAGCCTTTCTTCACTGTGTCAACTTAAACCAACAGGATCACACTGCAGGAAATGGTAATAGACCCTCTGGAGATGAGCCCCTACAGTGCAGCACCCCCACACTACATCATTTAAATGAAAAAATGCTAAATACCCATCCATCCATGGAGACATGAGTGTTTTTGCCTGTTCTTAAAAAAAAGGTTTGATGCTATTTCAATTTATGCCCAAATAATTTAAAGATCACTGTAGAACAAAAGAAAAGCTGCATGAAATGGTATGTAAATTGAAATCTTTTTAATGTGTGAGGCTTTTTTTTTTTTTGCATACAGAAAACGGCTGTTTGATACTGCTAGGTTGACTTGTTGAGCACTTTTCAAAGGTGTGGAAACCTAATGGCATTCTCTTAACTTGGCAATGATTAACTAGATTCTCATTATATGACAGGGCTGTGCAATATTTCTGTCATCTGAGAAACACTCTGAAAAAGCTATGAACATACATATATTTTATTAACACAGTCTCATCCCAAGACGTCATATGACTGACGCTTTTGACCATACGTCAACATCCGACGTTTTAGGGTACCCTTTAACGTCAGTTAGATGACGATCCTAGGGCGTCATCTAACTGACGCTTTACCTTTAGCGTCAGTTAGATGACGCGGGTAGGTTTAGGTCTGGGTATAGGGTTAGGATTAGATAGCGTCATCTAACTGACGTTAAAGGGTACCCTAAAACGTCGGATGTTGACTTATGGTCAAAAGCGTCAGTCATATGACGTCTTGGGATGAGACTGGGCTGATTTTATAGATGCATTTTATATTTTCCAAAAACCTTTTCAATTTTCAGCAGACAGCTACTACTATAAACAAGTTATAAGATTGTTGTTGTTTATTTTTTATTTATTATGTTTCAGTTTTAAAGCACTTTCAAGGTGAACAGTGTATTGATATTCTTACATCCTCATACAGGTATTTTTTCTTCTATTTTGTCAATGTTTTCTCAAAATGAGTTTTTTTTTTCTCTTGCACTGAGCCAAAAATCACCACTGCAGTAGCACTTGCAAACCCCAAACATTCCTGTTTTATTCCTATCTATATTCTGAAGGTTTTCGTATAATATTCATCTGATATATGTAACATTTTATTCCAGAATTTTTTTTGAAATGTCTTCTGGCTGTTGACAAGAATTTTGAAGTTGGCTTTATCTACTGTTAATATTTCTGTTCTCGAAATATATGTAAATTAGACAATGCTTCATTAGCATATTTAAACATTATGTTTTAGAAAACTTGTAATACAAAATGTTTTTTCTTAATGTGCTGTGATTAATCAACTGGGGAAAGTAATAATTGTTACAGTAGTTTTTTTTTTACCCTATTCACCTGTCACAGTTGTGTTCAGTTAGTTTGTTTTCATCAGTCACATGTGTTCCTTTTATTTGTTTGATCTTCCCGCCAGTCATCAGTTGTCATGGACACTCATCTAATCATCATACCTGTTCGTTATCATTTCATTATATCTGCATTTAGTTCCTCTGTTTTCAGTCTTTGGTGGTCAGACACTGTTTGCGTGTTTACCCCATGTTTCACACACACACACACACACATCCTGTGTTTGATGTAATATTAAAATCCCTTCGTATTGGATCCTGTCTACCTTCGTCTTCTTCTTGTGACATATTGACCGATCAAATATAGATTATGCTGCAAGGTTTGCAGCGATTGCCCAAAAGGGCGTTGATTTTTTGGGGTTTTCACAGAGGGATTCTGTTGTCTTGCCGTCACCTGCCCCTTCGATGACGAGACCTTGAAGTCATTGTTCTGGATCGGGGCAAACTACCACCATCCCATAGACATCCCAGAGATGCCATCATCCGGTGTCTGGAGAGTGTCCTCCCCCTGGTCCAGAACATAGCCGGACCCAGAGCCCGTTTCACCACCTGCAACCACGGAGGAATCGTGTGTGTCCCCCGCAGAGGGTGAGCTACCACCCGCTGCGACGTGTCAGCCTGAGCCCGAGGACAAGTGGCCAGCGCAGACACACGCCTCGGAAGTGGAGCCTCCCAGTGAGTCTGACCAATGATGATGATTTTAAGTAACCATATCTAGCTTACTGTTTTTTTTTTGCTTCATGCTTTTGTTTTCTTTTTTCTTTGTTTTTATTTGAATGTTGTGTTGTTTATTTGTACCTGATGTGAAGCACTTTGGACACCTGGTGGCTTCTATAAAGTGCTATATAAATAATGATTGATTGATTGATTGATTGATTGATTGATTGATTGATTGATTGATTGATTGATTGACCAGGGGTGTGAGCCCGCAACATCTGTGGCCGAAGGTATACTGGTGGAAATAGAGACTGAGGACTGGCTGATTGACTTCAGTGCGGAGGTATCGTCTCCCACCCTCTCCCACCCCATTTTGAATTCTTCATCGCTGTTCCTAGACTGCACCATGGACTGTTTGAACTTTTTATTTTTTTTTCCACTGAATGTTCATCGCTGTTTTTAAACAGCACACACATCTGCATGGACAATGTATCCTTCAACCCTGTCAAGTCTTCATCTGTCTCCGTCACCGCCCTGCTCAGCCCGTCCTCCAGCTCCGCCTCTGCTGGAAGTTTGCAGCTTTTTAACATCTCCTGTAATGCCGACGTTGAGCCGCAGGTTGAGCAACCACCATCAGCGCCGGAGCAAGTGGATCTTGTGGCTCCGCCCCCGGTCTATGATCACCTCGCTCCATCTCGACCTGTCGGCTCCACCTTGGCTCCTCCCACCTTCGGCTCAACCAGACACCCTCTGCCTTTTGACTCTTTCCTCGTCTCACTGGCACCCCTTGGTCAGTCGTCACACCACCTCCGCCACGGACTTGCAGATCTTCCACTACACTTGGTTCTTCCACCCCTACGGCTGCAGTGGGCTCCTCCTTCCCTTCGGTTACACCGCGGTCCTCCACACCAGCATCTCCTCAGTCCTTGGGCACTTGGCTTGGCTTCCTCTCGTCTGTGCCCTTGGATCCATCGGCTCCACCTCCGTCGGTCATCCCCGAGTTGAAGTCATCCTTCACTCCACTTCGACTCATCTCTCCTTCAACTCCACCGTGGGCTGTCGGCTATGGGTCTGTGCAATTAGACGAATGCAATCATCGTCGCCAGGGTCTCGTCGTCCATCTGTCACCATTCCTCTGATGCCTGCCATCACCATCACCATCCCTTTTCCATCTCCTTTTAGCATCCCTGCACCATCTCCACGTCCTCCTCCTTCTCCTCACCAAGTCGCGAAGTCGCGCCTTCTCAGGAGGGGGCGTAATGTCAAGTCTAGTCACATTTATTTATATAGCGCTTTTTACAATACAGATTGTTTCAAAGCAGCTTACAGAGATAACAGGAAAATAATGCAACAAAGTTTGTTTCCAGAAGAAAATAGCGTCACAGTCCAACTTAAGTAAGTTCAGTGATGTTTCATTTTTGTTGTAAAAAAGTTGTTAATTTATATATATAGCCGCTCTGGAGAAAACCGTGATGTCATCGTCCAGCTCAGTTCAGTTCTCATATAATGGAGTCAATGCATGCAGATCAATATTATTTTTGAATATTAAATGAAATGTTAAATTTAATGTCCCCAGCAAGCCAAAAGCCAATGGCAACAAAGGTGAAAAAAGGCGACAACGTTGAAAAAGGCTTCATCAGGTGGCAGAATGGAGGAAAAAACCTTGGGAGAAACCATGCTCAGCCGGGGGGCCAGTTCTCATCTGGCCAACAAACAAACAGTGGTATGATTATGATTCAGGCAGCATTATAGGTCAGAAGTCAGATTGGATTGGAACAATCAGAATATTATCCAGTTCCATCTGGTTGAAGATCGGAGTCATCACGCCGGTATGGAGACGAGTTTGTTGAGGATCAGTGTCGATTGCTGTCGTGTCGATGAGGTTTTCACATGTGAGAGTCTAGTTGACACAACCTCTGCTGACACTTCAGGGATTCGTTGTGGTTGTGTCTAGGCGCAGGTCCTTCATCTGATATGGATACGGCCTGGATCAGCTGACTACATCATGCATTGTGGTCGTGTCTAGGCGCAGGTCTACCATTTGATCTGGATACGGCCAGGATCCAGCTGATTACAGTAAACCTCGGAATAAGCAGAAAGTCTAATATTAGCGTAGATGCCATTCTTCTTCTTATGTAATGAGTACATCGGGTGTTATAGAAAATGTTCCCGGTTCCGCTTGACATAATTTATGCAGCCTAATAATCATTTAACTGATTTGAATAATAGGAATGTATCATTTTCTATGTGTATTCCAGGTTAAAGAGATGTGTTTTTAGTCTAGATTTAAACTTACAGAGAGTGTCTGCTTCTCGGACAATGTTAGGGAGACTGTTCCAGAGTTCAGGTGTTAAATAGGAACAGGATCTACCGCCAGCAGTCAATTTTGATATTTTTGGTATTATCAACTGGCTAGAATTTTGACTAGGACTCTAAGAGCTAAGAGTTAGGAGCTCGCTCAAGTACTGGGGAGTAATCAGCAATATTTTAAAATTATACGATGTTTAATAGAGAGCCAATGCAGTGTTGACAGAACCAGGCTAATATGGTCATACTTCCTGGTTCTAGTGAGAACTCGAGCTGCTGCGTTTTGGACCAGCTGTAGTTTATGCATGCAGGGCAACCACCCATAAGAGCATTACAATAATCTAGCCTTGAGGTCATGACGCATTAACTAACTGTTCTGCATTTTTCATTGAAAGCATATGTCGTAATTTAGATATATTTTTAAGATGGAAGAATGCGGTTTTACAGATGCCAGAAATGTGGCTTTCAAATGAAAGATTGGTATCAAAGAGCACACCCAGGTTCCTAACCTATGACGAAGACTTGACAGAGCAGCCATCAATTGTTAGACAGTAATCTAGGTTAGTACGTGCATAGGTTTTTTTGTAATGTAATGTCACTGTTATTTCCAGTTAGTCTGTTTTAACCCCCTGGGGTCGGCGGTCTCGCCGGCGATACCAGCTCGCTTTTTTTCTTATCAGTGCAAAAGAGACTCAAAATGTTGATTTTGTTGATTTGATTTTGATCTTACATATAAGTGTTATACATCATTCAAAACTGTTAAATGTCTTCTTTTATTTGTGTACACTCATAAAAAAAAAAGTTGGGTTTTTAAAAAAATAAAGAAAATAAACATAATGCGCGTTCTGCCGTATCTCTCAATGTGAAGTTCATCCTGAAAAGCGACAGAAAATGAACTGTAACTCAACGAATGTTTGTCACACAGACTTGAGACATATGTCTTTACAAAGCTTGAAGTCTCTTTTTTCAAATGATGTAAATTATATCAAAAACAAATATTCTCTGTTTAAGTAATCCGTATGAAAGCAACGACATGTACAGTTTCTCAAACGCGTCCTCCTTAAAGGGGTCATATAATGGTACATGCACTTTTACAAGTTGATTGTACTGAAATGTGTGTTGGCAGTGCCTGTACACAAACATCATATAATGATAAAAATCCATCCAGTGGTTTTGTTTTAATCTCCTTATATGTTTTCCCCTGCCTCAAATCAAGCCGTTCGTTTTTGTGACGTCAATAAAACGGACGCCCCTCCCACGATTGTTGATTGACGGGAGCGTTTCAACACAGACCCGCCCTCGCACATGAGGGAGCTGTCAATCATAGTCTGCGCGGCGCGGACCGGACCGGCGCGGTCATTGTTGATGTGCCGGAGCACTGTCTATGAGCAGAATGGCGTCTAAGCGATTGTGGTGTTCTGTTCTTGGGTGTAATAACGAACACAGTCATTTTAATGTTCCTGAATCCGAACCGCTGAAGACGCAGTGGCTGAGTTTTGTTTTCGAAGGGAATATTCCCCACGAGCAACGTCAATGCTCTCATGTTTGCGCGAATCATTTCACACACCAGACTGCTTTATAAACGAGGGTCAGTATAAAGCTGGATTTGCTAAGAAGCTTTGCTAAAAAGGATTGGTACCAGATATTCGTGTTCCTGCTGAACCTCCAGAAGAACGGAAGTGAGTGAAACGTTTTATTAAACTTTATATTAATATATTAATCTTTGCAAATCGCTAGCTGCACGCTTCACAATGAATGCGTCTAAGGTTTACACTCAGTCAGGGTACATTACGGCATGTTTTCTATGTATGACGTTCTCAATATAATTCATAATTCCACGTATGCACAGAACAGGGGCGGAGTGAGTGAAGGATTGATGAGTGAGTGAGTGAGCGCAGCTCATGATCATTTAAAGTCATATGCACTGAAACGGCGTGCTGAAAACAGAGCTGTTTTTGACCAGGTAAAATAAGTGTTTTCTTACAATACTAATGAGAATTTTTAATTAAAGTATATTACAAACTTTTAATTTAGACCCTAAAGAATCATATTAGCTTGTACAAAAATGGCATTATATGACCCCCAGAGATGGGGACTCGAGTTTGAGACTCGGACTCGAGTGCGACTTAAGTCCCACACACAGTGACTTCAGACTCGACTTGAGACTCGTCCTCGAAAGACTTCAGACTCGACTCGGACTCGAGCTGCGGGACTCGTGAACAATGTTTATTTTTAGGAAACGTCTGATGAGCTCGCTGTTATCCCCCTCCCTCCGTTACCTATAACCTGCCTACGTAACCACGTACTACGTGGCCTATTGCTGGCAGCGCGCGCGCGACCACACATGAGAGGATAACAAACAAAAAGTTCGACTGCACCGGCCGCTGATGTGCCATTCATCGTTAGCTTTGGGTTCAAAAACTTCAAACAAGACGCGCTCAAAAGAAGCGCTCAATGCAAAATATGCAGTATCACGATAAAAGATTCTGGCTCAACCACATCTAATTTTATCAGGCATCTGAAAACGCACCCTGATAGGTGAGTAAACATGTTTAGCTCAGCATTGACCATCTACCGTTAGCTTGCTTATTGCTTTAGCTACCTAACGTTACGAGAGGTTAACTCCGATTGTCTTCCTTATGAAATATGAATGAGCGTTTGTTTAATTGCCAAACTTGTGGTGGTCGATTAACGTAACGTTAATCATTTACGTGCCGCTGGCTGCCCGTTGTCTACAAACAGGTTACAGGATTATTGTTGATCATGTAACGTTATAGTTTCATTTAGTTATAACGTTACACTGGTTTGAGAGTCTGGGATGTGTTGACTTACAGTATATAAGCTATGATTAGTTGCATAGGCAGTGCAGCCAGAAGAAGCCAGAAATGTTTTGTGGCCCATACCTAGTGTATTAAGAGAAGAGAAGGTTAACCAGTCTGATCTCACCCTTTGGATTTTTTTATTTCTAAACATTTTGTTCTTAACAAGTTACATGCCATAAGTTGGTCAGTTGCTTCACATTTACACTAAAGATTTTGAGCATTTGAATGTTTTGGAAGTGCACTGTAGTGTTAAAAATTTCATTTGGATGCAATAGTTTATTTGCATTTAGCTACACTGATGTTTTGCACTAAATAGGAGTGTGTCAATTTTAGTGTTGTGAGTTATATCATTTTCTATATTTGGTCTTATGTCTTGGTATGTTCAAGCTACAAGGCAAAATAAAGAAATTAACTAAAAGTAAAGCATTCTTGGTGTTTTTGTCATGTTGTAATAGCCTGTTTACACTGATTATATACCAAAATCAAAGCTGATACTGTATGCTAATAGATAAAGGAGTCATAATAACATATGGTACCCCATTTATTTTGATAGTCCACTTTATACATTCTACTAACTGTAAGTAACTTTGCAGCTGCATGTCAACTAACTCTCATTAGAGTATTAGTAGGCTTAATATCAGCTAATTATATATTATAATATCTTATTTTGTTGGTTCCCCAACAGATATTCTACTGACTATAAGTAACTTGCCAACTACAAGTCAACTTGTTCTCCAAACCCGAACCCACATCATAACCTGACAGTCTACTAATACTCTAATGAGAGTTAGTTGACATGTAGTTGAAAATGTACATGGTTAGTAGAATGTCTAAAGTGGACTATCGAAATAAAGTGTAACCTAACATATTACATGCTTTGAATTCCTTATATAAAGCTATGCAGTGTTCTAAGCAACCTGGATGGGTCGCTGTACGTGATGCAACACTTATAACCACAAGAGACTTGAGACTTGACTTGGACTCTAGTTTAGAGACTTGAGACTTGACTTGGACTCTAGCTCAAAGACTTGAGACTTGACTTGGACTCTAGCTCAGAGACTTGAGACTTGACTTGGACTCTAGCTCAGAGACTTGAGACTTGACTTGGACTCTAGTTTAGAGACTTGAGACTTGACTTGGACTCTAGCTCAAAGACTTGAGACTTGACTTGGACTCTAGCTCAAAGACTTGAGACTTGACTTGGACTCTAGCTCAGAGACTTGAGACTTGACTTGGACTCTAGCTCAGAGACTTGTGAGCATCTCTGATGACCCCTTTAACTCTTATGTGACCACACCCACGCGCGCACGAGCAATTGACATGCAAATTGTCCACGTGAAGGAAGCAGAACTGAAAACGTCCTCCTCACCTCAAAACAAAGAATCAGAGACTCCAGTAACGTACTCCTCTGCTTTTCATCGAGTTTGGAAGACACGTTGTGTTTGTGCTGTGCTGTGCTGTTTACCATGGATTTACCTCAGAAGAATTAGAAGAACGCGATTTGAAGATGAGAAAGATTTTTAAGGTAAGACATGTCCACTCATAATAGTAAGCATGTTATTGTTATATAAACTTTACAAGTTGTAGCAACTAGTCAAACTGGTGCCAGACTAAAATGTACGTTATGAAATGAGATTGGAGTAAAAACATGAAGCCTAATGCTATATTTATATACATGTACACAAGGATGTTTTTATGTTCGATAATAAAACACAGCATGATATAAAAGTAGGCTAGTATGAGTGTTTACTCTAATATCGTGAATATTATAATGTTTAGACCTGTGTTTACTGTTAAATACTGTGTTTGTGGATATCTGCTCTAACGTAGATATGTATAATGTGGTAACAATAATTTTTCATAGTTTGGAGCGGCTCGATCGCTTCAGTAAATGTTCTCTGCACGCGCTGTGAGTTTGAATCACTCGCGCTGTGCGTTTGAAAAGCAAAACGTGCCAAACATTAGGCTTCATGTTTTTACTCCAATCTCATTTCATAACGTCATAACGAATGGAAACATTTGAAGTAACATATGATAATCCATATATTTTTCTCTAGTGTAGTGTTACTGAAGTGTTCCTTTTTAACGATTTATAGTCCGCCTGCTATAGGCTATTGTCATTATTATTTTATGCAGCCCTAAACATACTGTACAGCTTGAACTGCTTAATGCGCAAACTTGGTTTTGCAGATAACTTCAGCCTTACTGTTGCTTAGCTGTTTTTGCTTTTTAAAACCATCATTAAATAAACAATTATTGTTAAAGTTTAAATGCTTGCCATTAAAAGTTAGCCTACAGTGAATCAGGATCGATCATCTAATATGATAATTTTTGTAAACAATATGAGCATGATTTAATGTTTCAAATAGATATCAGAGGTCTCAAATGCCCTGAAAAACACTCTCAGTGTTCTGCTCTCAGTGTCATTCAGATCTGAGGAGGTGCCAGTGCATGGTGCCAAGGGTCAAACCATACAAAACTCTTCCAAATGTCAAATGAGTCAGCTCATGTATCTGCATAGGGACAAGTTCATCACATTTCCTTATATCTAAAGAGATTTAAAATTTTTCTTTACTGATGACTCGGTTTTTGAGTCAAATAAGCATTCTAATTGTTCACATATATTTTTTTAGTAGGCTAAAATAAATATATTAAGTATTGTAAATGGCTATGTGAGGCTATAACTTCCATTATAAACTTCCATTATAAAGTCATTATCCTTCCATCACCATCCCTTCACCACATCCTGCCATCATCCCTCCTATTCTGCCTCTCACCATTCCTTCACCATCACCTCACCCACCTCCAAAGACCCATTTGGCCCTCCCTCTGTTGTTCTGTTATGGAGTGAGGTCACAGATAGGTCATTTTAGACATATCTAATCACATCTAAAATGGTCTGTCATATACATTGAGAACCAATAGATGACCGAAATATTTTTGACCTTATGACATTTCAGTAATCCTACAGGAGATGTTGTCATTCACACTGATGGAAAGTCTTTTAATGCTTTTTTTGGTTGTGGGCATTTGATTGACAGCAACTCTGAATTGATTGTTTGAGAGTTTTCTCCACTGGTTTCAAAAGCCTTGATTGATTAACAAGAAAACTTGCAGTCACACAAGTCCTTCAGGATTGGGACTCTTCGCTATGGCATTTATCGACAGAATATCAATAATACATGTGGGGCTAGTTTTCCCTAGCCGGGCCTTTCACTGTTTAAAAAACTTTGCAATTACTGGATTTAAATGTTACGAAAAGAATATTTAACATTAAACGTTCAAAGTGGTTTTTAAGAATTGATCACGGTATTTTGTACTTCACTTTTAATGTAAGGGAATTCTGGGTGTCTTTTTGTTCCGTCATCTGGAAGACTCTGGTCACCTAAAAACCCATTGTTCCATAATCAGAAGGCAGATGTTTAGTATGGCAAGCCGTTTTAGCTTAAATTGTACCCAGCCTTACTCATTGTAATTTCATTTTTACTAGTAAGAATTCAATTAGAGAACTTTACAATTCAATTCGTACTAGTAGCAATTACAATTAGAGAGCTCTCTAATTCAATTCTTACTAGTAAGAATGTAATTGCAGAGCTCTTTAATTTAATTACTAGTAAGAATTGAATTGTAAAGTTCTCTAATTGAATTCTTACTAGTAAAAATGAGGCACCAACTCTTTGCTGGACTAGAACCGTTCTTTTACCACGTCATGCTTACGTCGGGGGCTGGGGGCGGGTTACTGTTAACAACAACACGACGGGAATGGGAAAGCTAAGACGTATGGCGACATACACAGTGACGTAACGACGTCGTTCGCTGGGCTCTCTAGTCAGTGGAAAAACAAACAGGTTCTGAGAAGGTTCGCAAGTTGAACCAACTTTGAACCAGCACCAGTTCCGAACCAGTTCTTTTTGGGTGGAAACGAGGTATTAGAGAGCTCTCTAAATCAGTTCCCTTTCGAGGGAACTCGCGATGCGTCGATGATGCTTTGGGAACGCCTCCAGCGTGAATGCGTCTGAAGCATCTATGTCAACTAGTCCAATGGAAAGAATGAGTGTCACGGGCGGGTGACATCATGACCAGGAAGAGATAAAGCGCATCCGGTGCAAACCGGCATTAGCTTCTGTTGCCTCAGCAAGCGATCTGTGTCAATCTGTCTGTTATATTTACTGTTGTCTGTCTGTTATATATACACTCACCGGCCACTTTATTAGGTACCCCATGCTAGTAACGGGTTGGACCCCCTTTTGCCTTCAGAACTGCCTCAATTCTTCGTGGCATAGATTCAACAAGGTGCTGGAAGCATTCCTCAGGGAGTTTGGTCCATATTGACATGATGGCATCACACAGTTGCCGCAGATTTGTCGGCTGCACATCCATGATGCGAATCTCCCGTTCCACCACATCCCAAAGATGCTCTATTGGGTTGAGATCTGGTGACTGTGGAGGCCATTTTAGTACAGTGAACTCATTGTCATGTTCAAGAAACCAATTTGAAATGATTAGAGCTTTGTGACATGGTGGAAGTAGCCATCTGCATGGAAGTAGCCATACTAGCCTACTGGCTATTTGTTTGGGAGTAGAGCATGCGGTACATTTGGGAGTAGAGATGGGTACATGGTGGCCATAAAGGGATGGACATGGTCAGAAACAATGCTCAGGTAGGCCGTGGCATTTAAACGATGCCCAATTGGCACTAAGGGGCCTAAAGTGTGCCAGGAAAACATCCCCCACACCATTACACCACCACCACCAGCCTGCACAGTGATAACAAGGCATGATGGTTCCATGTTCTCATTCTGTTTACGCCAAATTCTGACTCTAACATCTGAATGTCTCAACAGAAATCGAGACTCATCAGACCAGGCAACATTTTTCCAGTCTTCAACTGTTCAATTTTGGTGAGCTCTTGCAAATTGTAGCCTCTTTTTCCTATTTGTAGTGGAGATGAGTGGTACCCGGTGGAGTCTTCTGCTGTTGTAGCCCATCCGCCTCAAGGTTGTGCGTGTTGTGGCTTCACAAATGCTTTGCTGCATACCTCGGTTGTAACGAGTGGTTATTTCAGTCACTGTTGCCCTTCTATCAGCTCGAACCAGTCTGGCCATTCTCCTCTGACCTCTGGCATCAACAAGGCATTTCCGCCCACAGAACTGCCGCTCACTGGATGTTTTTTCTTTTTCGGACCATTCTCTGTAAACCCTAGAGATGGTTGTGCGTGAAAATCCCAGTAGATTAGCAGTTTCTGAAATACTCAGACCAGCCCTTCTGGCACCAACAATCATGCCACGTTCAAAGTCACTCAAATCAACTTTCTTCCCCATACTGATGCTCGGTTTGAACTGCAGGAGATTGTCTTGACCATGTCTACATGCCTAAATGCACTGAGTTGCCGCCATGTGATTGGCTGCTTAGAAATTAAGTGTTAACGAGCAGTTGGACAGGTGTACCTAATAAAGTGGCCGGTGAGTGTATATCTAACACTATGGCGAAACAATTGCACAGACTCTGTGTTTCTCCCTGCTCGCGTTATTTAACGAGTGGGGACACACACACGAGCTTTGTGTGATTTGTTTGGGAGTAGAGCATGCGGTATCAGCCTTCGAGGGGGCTGATTGCCAACATTGTGGGAAGCTTTCGCTTCGCATGCTCTGCTCCCGCCTGTCACTTTTCGAGGAAAGTGTTCAGGTTTGCGGTTCTCAGGGTGCAGGACCCGCATCTGCCGAGGCAGCGTGGAGAATGCATTCCTGGGGATAGCAAATGGATCTCTTTACGGGGGTGGAGACGGGTCCGAGAATCTTTTCTCCTCCCTTTCCCGAGGGATCCATTGCTCTCTCTCCGGTATCGGAAGCCCACGCCGCGGTTACTTCCGCCCGGGGAAAGAGACCAATGCTTCAGTACTTTTCCTCCGAGGAGGTAGATATGCCGGGCATTGAAAGTGACACAAACACGGGGGAAGAGGATTTGCCATCTCTTTCCCCAGCGTATGAGGAGCTGATGGAGGTGATTACTAAGGCTGTAGATAAATTAAATATTGAATGACCAGCAGATAAAAGGGGCGCTCGTCCTAAAAATAAAAATAAATTAAACAAGCGCTTCCTTCCCCCTATTGTTTCACCCCCATCACGGCGCCTTCCATTTTTTCCTGATCTGCACAGCGAGCTGTCTAGATCATGAGAAAAACCTTACTCATCTTTGTAGAGACTTTAAGGATGAACCAAACACAAATTAATCTTTCTAATCTCTCATGGGATTCATTCAAATGTGATTCAGCATTTCGGATCTGAATACCACATTCCAAAGTCACAAGACTGGCTCCAAATTGTCTAGAAAACCCCCCAGAGAAGACTTGTATGGCCCCAGAGATAAGCCTAAACAGGAAGAACGTGTCACTGTTTTCATCCTTAAGCCAGACAAAGCTGCTCAAAAATGGTGAAACGAGGCCTGACCACCAAGGGGCCTGACCACCTTTGACCTCCCTCAGCATCACCATTGCTGAGCAGGACAGCGATGTAAAACAGACCACGCTTTCATGGAACGTGAGAGACTTACACAGACTTTACATATCAAATACATATTACATATCACATATCATTAAAACTCACGCAGAACAATGCTCAGTGGACTTATAATCAAACATCATAATTCTTGTTGTTCCTACAATTCATGTTTGTATTATGCTTAGATCACATATAAATCATGTAATTGTGATATAACTGTGTGTATGGATGAAAGAGTATCGTGCTTCCAATCAAAATAAGCGTATGCCCTTAATTCAAAAGGTGGCTTGTTTGAAATCTGTGTAAAATGTTTTGTATGATTATAATAATCTATAATGTTTAAACTGGGGTCTCTTGTCCTCTGCTAAGTGCTGGAACCCAAGCAGATCCCAGATAACGATAAGTAGGAACTCGATCCACCTCCTAAAATGATGCCATTGTCTCATTGGTCAGAATTCTCCAAAAGAGGTTGGACTAACTTTTAAGTTAAAGACCCGAACAAAGGAGTTAGAGTAGTTGGAAAAAGAAACTCGGTTCAGAGAGCAGTTCGGGGTTGCCGTTTCGGTTTTGAGTTCGGTTCGGTGTTGAACTAAGTTTGCGCCTCTCTCTAGCAACAGCAAGAGAGTGTTCCTGTTCGTGCTTCTCTCTGAAAACAACAGAGAGCGTGTTCGCACGCTTCTACATCGACCTGACCAAATTAGACCAGCAGACAAATAACCCATCAAGATCGGGGTTGAAACAGCTCATTCAAGCCATCTAACTCGTCTTACTTTCATTTCTTCCTTTATTTTCTTTTTCGTAAAAGTCTCGATTCAAAGTTAAGTTGCTGCGAAGTTCGTTTAAACGTCTCTCCTGCAACGCGCTTTGAACTGTAAAGACTCTTATTCGCCTGCCAATCACACGTGACTGGCTGTTCAGAAACTTCCATCCAGGCACTTCAAAGACAACCAGCCACACGGACCCGGCCGGGAAACCCCTTCGACGAAGCACCGCAAAAAGGGAATTCCCTAAGCAACGCAAAGACAAGCAAGTAACTTACTCCAGACTCTAACTGAACTGGTGCGTTAATGTAAATTGAATAACCTGTCTAAGAAACGAAGGTTTAAATTAATGCTTGGTGGTTCGTTCAGGTCATGTCTTACAAAGTGCATCTCACTCTGAAAACTCACTCTTTCTCTCTCTTCCTCTGCGCCTTGTATGAATGCGTGTGTGTGATTGTGTTTAGACCTTAGTTTTATGTGTTTAGAATAGTTAATAAAGTCGTCAATATATTTGAAAAGATATTTGCCTTGTGTTGTGCTTGCACATTTAATGTCTTGTACTGTCGATCTAAAGTTACCTTGCTAATACATAGTGTTTCACTATAGATTGGATATTTATATCTGTTGCCAAGGTTATAATTACGGCCCGTTCAAATGAACTCTAAACGAGTCATTTGCTCGGTTCCATAGTGATTCGGTCAAGATTCATTGCAAATCGATGAATCATTCCTTTTGAGCTAAATTGGCCTTCCGGCCCCCCTTAAATACATTTTATGTATATTATTATTGTGTGATTCATTACATCTTGTATCAGCCCCCAAGTTCATGTATATTCAGATATTAGGGGGTTAAGAGAGTATGGATATGGGGCAATGCCCCGGGTGGAACAGACGCTTGCGAGCTATCTGTCTCCCGGTTCAGCATCGTCCCTGAAGGCGCCGGCTTTTTTCACTAAACCATTAAAGAAAACTACTTCTAATCTAGTGGGAAAAGCATATACGGCAGCGGGTCAAGCTGGAGCCTGCTTACACACTATGGCAGTGTTACAAGCATATCAGGCTGACCTGATGGGGGATTTGGACATAAGTGAGGGAGTTAAGCCCGATGGGGTTCGAGAACTTCGTCGGGCCACAGATTTATCTCTCAGGGCTATTAAGGAGACTGCCCGAGCAATCGGGCGGTCTATGGCAGCCCTTGTTGCCACTGAGAGACACCTCTGGCTCAATTTGACGGAGATCAAGGAGAAAGATACAGCTGTTTTTCTTGATACTCCCATCAATCCTTCTGGTCTCTTCGGTTATTTCGGTCGTCGAGAGTCTCCAGGAGGCCAAATTACAGTCAGAGGCTGTTAAAATATCTCTCCCTCGCTATGTCCAACCCCCTGGGGCTGCTGGGCGTGAGCAGCTCCAGCCGTCTAGTTTCTCATACGCACCACAGCAGCCAAAACCTTCAAAGCAGAAGCCGGTTCCGAGTGCCGTTCTTCACGCTGAGAAGGCTTTGGCTCAAAAGAAATGGCGCCACCGGCGTCAGACCAGTGAGGGCAGCCCCAACTGGGGTGAAACGGTGTACACCTCATTATACGGTGCCCGTTCCATCTCGTTGTCCTCACGAGACCGTTCTGCCAACCCCGCCACCCTTGGTGCTTCGGGACGCAGCGGTCTCCAGCGAGCCTTTGGCACAGTGTCAACTCGACATTGCGTCAGACTCGCGCCCTCTGAGGGGGGTTCGAAAACAGTCAGTTTGGGTAGTTCCTGCCAGTATGCTTCAGGTCCCCGAACTGGCTGTCTCAACTACACCAGAGGCCAGCCTCGAGGGGCTGGTTCCCTTGGTAGATTTTCTGGCAGCGCGGAAGCTACTGCCAAATATATCTCTATGGGTCCTGCACGAGGCAGATTCCAGTTTGGTTCTCGTCCTTCAGGCTACAACAGGGTGTTGCTCACGGTAGTGCATCCCGAGCAGGCTCTGGTAATGGAGCAAGAGGTAAAGGCCCTGTTAGCAAAGAAAGCTATAGAGCAGGTGTACTCACCCGACATTGCGTCGGATCTTTACAGCCATTATCTCTTTTTTCCAAAAAAGGATGGAGAGCTGCGTCACTTTCTAAATCTTCTTCTGTTGGAGTATTCGGTGCTGGAACTCAAGTCCATGTTGGTGACACTCAAACAGATCATGTCTCAAACCAGATCCGAGGACTGGTTTGTCACGATAGATCTGAAAGACGCATACTTCCATATCTCCATCCTCCCTCAGCACAGGAGGTTCCTGAGGTTTTCTTTCAGGGGCAAAGAACACCAGTATCAGGCACTTCCTTTCAGTCTAGCCCTATCATCCCACACATTCACAAAGTGCGTAAATGCAGCTCTGGCCCCGTCCAGGCTGCAGTGCATACGCATTCTGAATTGCATAGACGACTGGCTGATTCTAGCGGAATCAGAACAGTTAGCGGTTCGGCATCGAGATGTCGTCCTCGCTCATATGCGAAGGTTGGGGTTGAGGCTCAATACCAAGAAGAGTGTGCTTTCTCCAGTACAGAGGACCACTTTTCTTGGAGTGGTTTGGGATTCAGTCACGATGCGAGCCGTTCTGTCGCCCGCTCGTGTAACTGTTATCCTTACTGCCACAAAAGAGCTAAGGCTAGGCCAGTCACGCACTGTGTGTACGTGAGACCTTTGCAGTGGTGGCTCAGGACCGGAGGGTTCTCCCCGAGGGGAAACCCACTCCGTACGATCAAGATCACGCGGCAGTATCCCCGCGCCTTGGTTATATGGAGGAAATACTGGTTCTTGTCCCAGGTTCCGGTGTTGGGAGATCTTTGCAATCGAGTTGCTATCTCGACAGATGCTTCCCTCCCCGACTGGGGAGCGGTATTGGAAGGCCGCTCAGCTCAGGGCTTGTGGAGGATTCACCATCTCTCTTGACACATGAATTGCCTAGAGATGATGGTCGTCTTCAATGCGTTGAGACATCTCCTCCCAGACCTGAGGGGCCATCATGTGTTGCTCTGGACAGACAACACGCTGGTGGCCTCTTATTTTTGGCCCCTCAGGAAAATACGCTCTCTGAGGGCAGTGTATATTCCAGGGGGCCAGAATATGGGAGCAGACACCCTGCCGAGGCAGAGGCTGAGGCCAGGGGACTGGAGACTCCACCCCGAGGCGTTGGAGCAAATATGGTAGATTTATTACCAGGCTCAAGTGGATCGGTTTGCGTCTCAGTACACGACGCGCTGTCCACTTTGGTTCTCCCTCACTCCACCAGCCCCTTGGATGCTATGGTGCAGACGTGGCTGAGGCTGCGTCTATACGTAATTTCCCCTGTTGCTCTGCTCCCAGGAGTTCTGTAGATAATCCGCCAGGGTGGAATAAGCCTACTACTAGTAGCACCACGCTGCCCGAGCTGAATTTGGTTTGCGGACCTAATTCTTCTCCTCAACGGCCCTCCCTTGGAGATCCCAATCAGGAGAGACCTTCCATCTCAGGCAATATCGCACCCCCGGCAGGGGATTTGGAAACTGTGGGTTTGGTCCCTGAGGGAGCCCAACTCATAGAGAGTGGTCTCTCAACCGAGGTTGTTGAGACCATTCTAAGCTCCAGAGCTTCTGCTACGTGGAAACTGTATGCACTAAAATGGAGAGTTTTCACTTCTTGGTGTCACCAGCGTCAGTGGGATCCAGTTAACTTTTCAGTGAACACAGTACTTGAGTTTCTACAAGAGCGCTTTACGTCAGGTTTATGTCCATCCACGCTCAAGGTATACGTGGTGGCCATAGCGGCTTTCCATGCCCTGGTGGGTGGTACATCGTTGGGTCGAGACCCCCTGATCACACGTTTCCTTCGTGGCACATTGAGGCTGAGGCCTGCAACTCGCACTAGGGTTCCGGCTTGGGACCTTGCAATAGTTGTAGAAGGCCTGTCTAGGGCTTCATTCGAGCCCTTAGATTCGGTTTCAGAGAAATTTCTTACTCTTAAGACTATCTTTATGCTAGCTATTTTGTCCCTCAAAAGACTCGGAGACCTTCAGGCCCTTTCGGTTTCCCCCACTTGCCTTGAGTTTGCACCGGGGATGGTCAAGGCATTTTTATATCCAAAACAGGGATACGTCCCTAATGTGCCAACCATGATTCCGAGGCCTATTGTGCTGCAGGATTTCTGTCCTCCTCCTTTTACCTCTTCGGACCAGGAAAAGCTGAACCTCTTGTGTCCAGTGCGAGCACTAGACACTTATGTTCATCGGACTTCTTTGTGGAGAAAATCCGACCAGCTATTTGTTTGCTTTGGATCACCCAAGAAAGTTCTTCCTGCTTCTAAGCAGACGGTCAGTAAGTGGATAGTCGAGGCTATTTCACTTGCTTACGAGTACTCTGACCAGCCTTGTCCTTTGGCGGTCAGAGCTCACTCTACAAGGGGTATGGCGGCCTCTAAAGCCTTATTATTTAGGGTTTCTCTCCAAGACGTTTGTGATGCGGCGGGCTGGTCCTCACCGCTCACGTTCGTAAGGTTTTACAGCTTGGACCTGGATGCTGCCCCAGGGTCCCAGGTGCTTAGTGTTTAGTTGAAAACAGGCTGACACTCAGGTACTTGAAAGTTTGGCGTTTCAGGTATTCTCGTTCCCAAAGCATCATCGACGCATCGCGAGTTCCCTCAAAGGGAACGTCTCAGGTTACGACTGTAACCATAGTTCCCTGAGATAGGGAATGAGACGATGCGTCGCCCTGCCATACTTCCTGCATCCCTGCGATCGACTTGCTTCGGCAATTTTCGAAGCTAATGCCGGTTTGCACCGGATGCGCTTTATCTCTTCCTGGTCATGACGTCACCCGCCCTTGACGCTCATTCTTTCCTTTGGACTAGTTGACATAGTTGCTTCAGACGCATTCACGCTGGAGGCGCTCCCAAAGCATCATCGACACATCGTCTCGTTCCCTATCTCAGGGAACTATGGTTACAGTCGTAACCTGAGACGTTTTTACTAGTAAGAATTACATTAAGAGAGCTCTTTAATGCAATTATTACTAGTAAAAACTGATTTAGAAAGCTCTCTAATTCAGTTCTTACTAGTAAGAATGCAATCGCAGAGCTCTTTAATTCAATTAGAGAGCTCTTTAATTCAATTCTTACTAGTAGGAATTCAATTAGAGAGCTCTCTAATTCAATTCTTACAAGTGAAAATACAATTAGAGAGCTCTCTAATTCAATTATTACTAAATTATAATTTAGTAATAGTAATGCAGTAATGCAGAGCTCTAATTTAGTAAAAATTAGAGCTCTGCAATTGTAATTCTTACTAGTAATAATTGAATTAGAGAGTGCTCTAATTGTATTTTTGCTAGTAAGAATTGAATTAGAGAGCTCTCTAATTGTAATTGTTACTAGTAATAATTTAATTGAAGAGCTCTCTAATTGAATTCTTACTAGTAAAAATGTAATTACGACGAGTAAGGCTGGGTACAATTTAAGCTAAAACGGCTTGCCATAGTTTAGCTAACTGTACACCTGCCAGTGAAACAGCTATGAGCGGGCTGTGGGTTGTGACATGTTAATAAGACTGTTATGTGAGATCGATGCTGTGCTTTAGAAGTCGAGTCACTCTCTAAAGGCCAGCCAGGGGACAATATCAGCGTAGGATGCTCATGCATGATGTGAACGAAGCAAACAAAGAAAAAGTTATTTCAATTCAGCTCAGTTTTGTTACTTTTTACATCAAAGGTCAAGCATTGTCAAAATTATCAGCATATTGACCTTTTTAATCATTCTGAAAACATCCAGATCATGCGCTCCTGTTCTGGGATGTTATCCCAGCGAAGGGGGTCTCCTCATGCCTATGGCAGGTTTAGGTCTTTTTCTTTTGACAGTGTTAAAGAATTTATATACATATACACTTGCATTCAAAATAATTGAACCCCCCTGACCTGCAAACAAAATAAATAAATGTTTTTTTTTTAAGGTCCCTTTAACACATTCTGTTGACTATAAGTAACGTTTCACCTACATGTCTACTAACTCTCATTAGATTGTTAGTATAGTATTAGTAGACTGGTAGGGTTAGGGATAGAATAAGTTGACATGTATTTGTAAAGTTACTTAAATAAAGTTAAAATAAAGTGTTACAAAAAAAATCTAATTGGCTCTAAATTATTCAACCACATTATTGTTGTAGAGAATCATTTACTTTTGTAACCATAAATAAACATTAAATTCTTACAATCTACTGGCACCTCTCTACTGGAATCTTAGGCCGTTCCTTTTGTGCAAAAGCTTCCCGCTCAATGAAATTCTTTGGTTTTCGTGCTGTCACTGTTTTTTTCAAATATCACCAAAGGTTTTCAAGGGGATTTAAATGTGGAGACTGAGCAGGCCACTCAAGGACATTCCATGACCAAGCTTTGGTGGATTTGGATGTATATTATTGTCCAATGATCCAGTGAAGCTTCATATTAAGCACTGAAGGCATCACACTATTTGCCAAAATGCCTGATACTTCAAAGAATTCATGAAGTCAGTGCTTGTTCAGTGTTCTTCTTATAGTCTGCACTGAAATGTTTTTTTCTTTTTTTTTCACTTCTCAACTGGTCATCTTGCACGTCTTTTAGCAGTGCATCGAGGGTTTTTCTATGATGCTCTGATCAAACATCTAATTCCCCTTAATGAAATTGTGCTTTTTCTTCCATGCCCTTGAAGGTTTGTTATGGTACCATATGTTTGAAACTTACAAACAATGCTGCCATCTGTGTCTTTAGGAACTTTTTTGTGTCTTGGAAATGTTCTTGTAGCCAAAGCCTTTTTGATGAAATAAAAAAACTTGTTCTCTTAGCTTTTGTGAGAGCTCTTTTGTCTTTGCCATATTTGCTTCACTTCAACTTCAGCACATGTATGGGCTAAATGTATGAATGTGTCACGACTAAAGCTAATTAAGTGTCATTGTAGAGTTTCTAAAGGCTTAATTGTGTTTTAACACAATTTTGTACCCTAGTATGTGATTTAAGAACAGTAATGTTAAACAGGGGTTGAATAATTGTGATATAGCTGTATTATGAAAAAATCATATAACTCAAAAATATTACATTAAATATTGACATTATTACCATTAATATGCCACTAAAGTTTTATGCATGTATTTTTACTTTTTTTTTTTACATTTTGTAAATTGTTAGTCTCTGTGGGGTTAAAAATAATAATAATTATCATATATATCATGACGTCATAAACATAAGAAAAGTTGAAAAACTTGAAGACATCATAAAACATCAGCACTTTATGTTTTACAGTTTATGGAACAGATGTTCACATTTCCACTGAGAGGTTGCTTCTGTGCACAGTTTGAAGCTTCATTTGAGTTTCAGTGCCCTTGCTACTAATCCAGATACACTATGCTCTGTAATTTATGATGTAAAATACTGTCACGGTTTGTCCATGCTACACAATGATGCTGACTTAACTCTGCTTTATATCACACACATACACACTTCTAACCACTCTGTGTATCAGTGTGACATCTAGAGATTTAAATATAAATATGGTGTTGTTTCAGGGGAAAAAAGGAGGGAGGTTGATATTTTTAATAAAACAGTCCATCGTTATCAAAGGGCAATTTTTAAACATCCATGAAAGTGAAGCGGTGAACTAATGTCTAAACAGCCAAATAGATAAACACAGGGAGGGCTTTAGGTGTGTTAGGCAGCATAGTCATCTGTCAATTAGACCTTCATTAACCATATTAATCATATAATTGGTCAAAATAATGCATTTCATTCTGAAATCTAATCATATCATGAGTTATGCATTGCCACTTATTTCATTGCTACTTGTTGATTGTTGAGCTGTATCTTGATAATTAGCTATTTTACTAATATATTTTTGCATGTGCTCAGTTTTACAAACAACTACACTATGAACAATTGTACACCTCGTGTGTAAAATAGATTGGATCTGTTGTCAATAATAAAAATAAATGGAAATGGGGATTGAGAATGTCCAGTCTACAGTACAGATAATCTAGTGTGACACTGGCTGTTGGTGACTCATGTGAGAAATATCCAGCCATGTGTCCAGAACAAAAAAAGACAGGGAGACAAGTGGAGACAATGAAAATAAAAGTCCTACAGGGAATGAGATGACAAGTGGGTAGTCTGTCAGCAGCAATTTGAAACGTGTGGATGTGCGACTGCCTGCGGTGTCAGGATTGTTATATCCTCCTGTGCAGAGGGTCTGTCCACTTGAGACACTCTCCCACCCTGGGTGTCATTGTATACAAGGTGTCAAACACCCTCTATCCACAGGCAAGTATTAAATGTCTTACTTTGGAAAGATACTGCACTATTTCATGTGTTATTTTTATTATTAATTTGTCAGCCTGTGGACAGCTGTTACTGTTTCAGGATCTCTCATAGATCATGTATGTTTACTGTTTACTGCCAAACAACTGGGAGGAAAAAAAAAAACAGACCAAAATATACACTCACCTAAAGGATTATTAGGAACACCTGTTCAATTTCTTATTAATGCAATTATCTAATCAACCAATCACATGGCAGTTGCTTCAATGCATTTAGGGGTGTGGTCCTGGTCAAGACAATCTCCTGAACTCCAAACTGAATGTCAGAATGGGAAAGAAAGGTGATTTAAACAATTTTGAGCGTGGCATGGTTGTTGGTGCCAGACGGGCCGGTCTGAGCATTTCACAATCTGCTCAGTTACTGGGATTTTCACGCACAACCATTTCTAGGGTTTACAAAGAATGGTGTGAAAAGGGAAAAACATCCAGTATGCGGCAGTCCTGTGGGCGAAAATGCCTTGTTGATGCTAGAGGTCAGAGGAGAATGGGCTGACTGATTCAAGCTGATAGAAGAGCAACTTTGACTGAAATAACCACTCGTTACAACCGAGGTATGCAGCAAAGTAGAGGTCTTCACGGGTCCAAAAATTCATGCCCGAACCGGAAGAGACCCGTAATGTGCTACACCGAACCGACCCGGACCCGTCTATTATTTCAAAAGTTGGACCCGGACCCGTGCAGACCCGAGAAATGCCATAAATGTACTGCCCGGACCCGTCTATTATTTGAAAACTGGACCCGAACCCGGCGGGAAGATACAAACCCGACTGGACCCAATTGTCACATATTATTTCACACAAGTTGTGAAAAATAAAACATTTTGTCTTACCTAATTTTAGTAGCCGTCGTCTCACTTCCTTGTAACGATAACGTTACCTGACTGACTGTGATGCATTACAATCCACCGACAAGAAAGTTATATCCATGTTATTTCTCTCGTTATTGCAAGCTTAATCCACTCATTATTTCAGCTTTAAAATTGATGTCTTGATGTCACGGTGATGGATGACAAATGCAACTTTGCACATGTAAGTTACATTCTGACTCGAGTTAACTCACATAATAACTTTAACTGTTTGCCCTTTTGAACTATAATAACGATTGCTCGTTCAGTGCCATGGCCGCTGACGTTATTTATTTGCTATCATATCTGTGCTCTTTGCTCTGCATTGAGTCTGAATCTGACCACCAAAACTTTAAGATTAAACAAGACGGTTCATTTATATTATTATAAAAATGGGAGAAAATGTAAAGCGCGGTTTGGCGGAAGCTCTGGTTGCCATAGAAACATGACACGCGCTTGAGACTGCGCGCTCTGCTTCTAACGGCAGAGAGAGTGAGATCGCTCTTTTTTTTTCTTTTCTTTTTTGGCTCACACTTTCTTTACCTAATTTTACAAGTTGCAAAAAAACACAAGCAGTGCTGACTGACTCATTCTGACTCTGATAGAGTCCGATGACTCCGATCGCACGGGTATTACACACAATGTTAAACAGACCCGGGACCCGAAGTAATAGATTCGGACCCGACCCGGACCCGGCTGATCATTTAAAATATAGACCCGAACCCGTACGGGTCCCGGGTCGGGTCCCGGGTCGACAGGTCTCGGGTGCACTGTGAAGACCTCTACAGCAAAGCATTTGTGAAGCCACAACACGCACAACCTTGAGGCGGATGGGCTACAACAGCAGAAGACCCCACCGGGTACCACTCATCTCCACTACAAATAGGAAAAAGAGGCTACAATTTGCAAGAGCTCACCAAAATTGGACAGTTGAAGACTAGAAAAATGTTGCCTGGTCTGATGAGTCTCGATTTCTGTTGAGACTTTCAGATGGTAGAGTCAGAATTTGGCGTAAACAGAATGAGAACATGGATCCATCATGCCTTGTTACCACTGTGCAGGCTGGTGGTGGTGGTGTAATGGTGTGGGGGATGTTTTCTTGGCACACTTTAGGCCCCTTAGTGCCAATTGGGGATCGTTTAAATGCCACGGCCTACCTGAGCATTGTTTCTGACCATGTCCATGCCTTTATGGCCACCATGTACCCATCCTCTGATGGCTACTTCCAGCAGGATAATGCACCATGTCACAAAGCTCGAATCATTTCAAATTGGTTTCTTGAACATGACAATGAGTTCACTGTACTAAAATGGCCCCCACAGTCACCAGATCTCAACCCAATAGAGCATCTTTGGGATGTGGTGGAACGGGAGCTTCGTGCCCTGGATGTGCATCCCACAAATCTCCATCAACTGCAAGATGCTATCCTATCAATATGGGCCAACATTTCTAAAGACTGCTTTCAGCACCTTGTTGGATCAATGCCACGTAGAATTAAGGCAGTTCTGAAGGCGAAAGGGGGTCAAACACAGTATTAGTATGGTGTTCCTAATAATCCTTTAGGTGAGTGTATTTCAAATAGATGCTATATCTATGTTGTAAACATCTTTTCATGAAAGGTTTCATGAAATATATTCCTCTAAATAAATAAACATTTTGTTTAAACTTTCGGTAACACTTTAGAATAATGGTCTGTCATTCATAAGAAACTATGCAGGAGGTAATGAAGGACTAATGAGTAGTACTACATTAACACTTCAGCTACTACTATTAACTAATATAGAAACAAGCTTAACTAATCAGATAGTAAATAATCATTAAATAATCAATAATAATATCAAATTTAGGAGACAGTTCCTTATTAGGTAATCAATAATTACTTAATGAGATTAGTCTCATTAATAACTATTAACTAACTGACAAATTATAAAGAACATTATCGTGTGTCTGAGATGTAATCAGTCATAATTGTTTACTCTGAATATAGTTATAAAATGCATCACTAATTACTTAAGTGTTACCAAGTCACTCTGCAGGAACAACTATTGATCTAGAACATTATTTTAAAGTGAAAAAGACGTTTTTCACTTTAAAATAATGCTCCAGATCACTAATAGTTCCTGCATAGTGACTAGGTAACACTTAAGTAATCACAGTAATTTGGGATGCATTTTATGATCACGTTGAGAGTAAAAAAAGACAATTGCTAACGTCTCAGACACGTTAATGTTGTGATTAGTAATTAATTAGTAATTATTTATAATTTGTCATAATTACCTATTAGTTCTTATTGATGCCAATCTCTTTAAGTGATTATTGATAACCTAATAAGTAACTATCTTAGTCCTAAATTCGATAATACTTACTGATTTGTAAAGATTGATTCCATATTAGTTAATAGTAGTAGCTGAAGTGTTAATGTAGTACTACTCATTAGTCCTGCATTACGTCCTGCATAATTACTTATTAATGACGGACCATTATTCTAAAGTGTTACCAAACTATCAAATCTCACAATATTATATCACAAAATGTACTCAAGGTGGATTTCTAATCATAAAATACATGTTGGGTAAATGCTATTTTACTAATAAATATAAATACAATATAAATATAGCTCAGTCTGGCTACCTGTTTTTGACCCTGTCAGTAAATGCTACTGTATGTGAGACTGCATAATAAGAAAATTCCCTGTGTAAATGTGTGCATGCCAAGGATAATCCAAGTTTTGTCCTGT
The DNA here is from genome assembly GCF_029890125.1 of Rhinichthys klamathensis goyatoka. Classification (NCBI taxonomy): domain Eukaryota; kingdom Metazoa; phylum Chordata; class Actinopteri; order Cypriniformes; family Leuciscidae; genus Rhinichthys; species Rhinichthys klamathensis. The sequence goes on from NW_026606632.1 coordinate 2,501,505, forward strand.
AATCTCATAAAGAAATTCAGTAGGTTGGGGGATATGGTGTTTTACACATTATGTATGTACTGGCCATGTAATAACAGCAAAGGGTTTTGGCATAATCAATCAAATCATGATAGAAACATTCCCCAATCCAAAAATAATTAAAGCCAAAGCTTCAAATCAATAAGGCGTATTCAGGAGAGATAGCCAGCGGTCACTGGACACACAAACTCTTGTTTGTCAGAGAGACCACCATGAGAGACCCCAGCTGGAAAAATATATAAATATAAAGAACAGCGAAATGCACCTGTGTGCCCTAATAAAAGCTCTAATCGAAAACAATATAATTTAATGTGGCCATGGTTTTTCTTCCTCTAATATCCCAGCTGGAGATTCTTAACAAGCAAACAGAAAACAGACATTTTTTTCTTTCTATCAAATACTAAGGCCTTCTTTTAGAAGAGTTTAGCTACAAAACAAAATTAAATAATCTCTGAAGTAAACTGAAGTAAACACCACAAAGCTAACAAAGGTACACCACCATACAAAAGTTTGAAGTCAGTAAGTTGTTTGTTTGTTTATTTGTTTATTTGCTCTTTTACAGTTTCCATTAATAATTATCTTTTTTAATTTATCACGAATTCTACAAAAATATGATGGTTTTCAACTCTGAAAATAACAAGAAACGTTACTTGAATAACTGCTTTTGCATTACAAACGAATACATTATTTATATACATACAATTACAGACATATAATACAATTATTTTACAAAAAAATGCTACTATCTTATGATCATATATTGTGATTATTGTAAAGTCTTAGAAATCCCAAAAACAGATACAGATATCTGACGATTGCCAATGAATATACATGTATCAAATGATTAATTTAAATGGTAGTACAGTGTAGTTAAAGAGACTTAATATAAATTGGGAGACATTGTTGTTAAGGGTGGTTTCATGGGTGAACTTTTTTTTTTCTCAGTATGTTAACATGTCATTTAAGATAATCGACATAGTGTAATTTCAGTTTGTGTAATTCGATTTATCCTGCTGTAATGGATAAAAAGGATGAACTCCAGAACCAGTATTCATGAAATAATCTCCCCCTGAGGAGATACATATTCTCACAATGCAAGCTTAATCCTGCTCTCACAGAGATTCTGAGAGGCTTTCAGATGTGAGGCTGCATAATCTTAGATTATTCAATTTTAGACACAGAGAAATAAAATACTATTCTCTGCAGTGGATAAACAGTATAATAATGGATAAAATACATCATCTATAATTTATACAGTATTCAAAGAAGGAAACTACACCTTCTGTTCAGTGTAGGCAAATGTTTCACAAAACTTATACTATATTCTAATTTCCGTTGATGTCCAGCACCAACACATTCATTAGTTTCACTATACAAATGGTAGGCAGAACATAATCAGAAAGAGCTTTATTGCCAAGTGTGCTTGCACACACATTTGTAGCTGAACCAAACCAGACAGTTATAGAAGTGCATAGAACAGACTCAATAACACCTGAGTAGAATTGTTTCAGCAGCTCCTGTGGCAGGTTGAATTTCCTCAGCTGACGACGGAAGTACAAACTCTACTGCCTTTTTCACAATAGAGTCAATGTGATTGTCCACTTCAGGTCCTGAGAGATCTTAGAGCCCATGAACGTGAATGACTCCACTGCTTCCAGAGGTCGAAAGCCAGCTGTTCGACCTCCTGTCTCCTGTCAGTTGTCACTATTGTGGATGAGGCCGATGACAGTGGTGTCATCTCCAAACTTCAGGAGCTTAACAGAGGGGTCTTTTGAAATGTAGTCATTTGTGTATAGGGAGAAATAGCAGTGGGGAGAGAACGCAACCCTGATGAGAAACTGAAAACTGGTGATCCACTGACAGATTGGGTTGAGCAGAGAGAGCTGGGTCAGTTTGGCTGCGAGAAGATCAGGCATGATGGTATTGATGTCCGAACAGAAGTCCACAAATAAGATCCTTGCATATGTCCCAGGTCTGTCAAGATGTTGCAGGATGTAATACAATCCCATGTTGACTGGATCATCCACAGACCTGTTTGCTCTATATGCAAAGTGAAGGGGATCCATCAGGGGTTCAGTGATGTACTTTAGATAGGCCAACACCAGTCTTTCAAACAACGTCATGACCACAGACATGAGAGTGAAAGGTTTGTAGTCATTAAGTCCAGTGATTTTGGGGGTTTTTGGGGACCGGAGTAATAGTGGAGTGTTTGAAGCATCCGAGAACTTCACATTGCTCTAGTGATCTGGAAGATCTGTGTGAAGATGGGGGCCAGTTGGTCCCTAGTAGTTCCTGAAGAGTGATTAGGTAACACATGAGTAATTATGATGCATTTTATGAACATGTTCAGAGTAAAAAAAGACAATATTCAGTGATCTGACATTCAGTGATCTGGAGCATTATTTTAAAATAGCGGCCTGTTTCAAAACAAAATCACAACAACGTGAGTGCAGTGACTCCCAAGTAATTTGCTTTTTATGATATGCATGATATTACCTGGCAAGGACGTAGAATTTATTAGGGACGCTAGGGACGTGCCCCACCAATATCCAATGACTACTGCACTAATATTGATCAAACAATTAAAATATACTTAAATGCAATCACTAATGTAATTTTGGCTGCATCTAAAATTGGTCATACCATTGAAGTTACCTGAGAAGTCAAAGTAAATATGTAAATAATAAATTCGGCATGCATTCTTTCAAGGATGTTCATTCAATGCATGATCGGAGAACATAAGGTGTAAGGGGGGGGGGGGGGTTCTGGGGGGTTCATAGAAGCTCTTTTATGTCCCCTCTTTCTCTCTCATTAACCATTTCAGTCATATCTGACTCTTGGTGATTCTATGGCCATCTCTCGCCATCACGAGAGACTGTCCCTGCATTTTCTTAGGATAGATTGCCCTAACCCTCCCCATTACATGACTTGCCCTCCCCATTACATGACTTGGGACTCACACACACGCATTCACACCTACGGCCAATTTGGCATTTCCAATCCACCTAACCTGCTTGTCTTTGGACTCTGTGGGGGAAACCGGAGCACCTGGAGGAAACCCACGCTTACACGGGGAGAACGTGCAAACTCCACACAAAAAGGAACCGAGGACCTTGCTGTGAGGAAACAGTGCAACCCACTGAGCCACCGTGACAACTTTTATGTCCCCACCAATGTCAAAATCAAACATACCCTTGCATTTTGTTAACAAAAAGAAAATAAATGTCAATACCACTAAAGCTACGGCCAATTTGGCATTTCCAATCCACCTAACCTGCATGTCTTTGGATGTTCTCTCCAGCAGCAACAGGCTCGATTCAGCAGTTCAAAAGATTGCACATACTCTCTCTTACCTGATAATCAACTACTGTTTTTAAACAGTTGTTCACGAGTCCCTTGTTTGTACTGAGCAGTTTTATTGCTCACTATTTTTCAGTAAAATCTTCCTGGTCCTGCACATTTTTGCACTACCCTTTTAGTCTGATCTATACCATATTTTTTTGGCTATAGATCAGACTAAACTCCACATATAGGACAGGAGAGAGAACAGTAATGACTGAAAGTTTGAAAAGAAGAGCAACACATTTTAGCATTTTATTTAAACAGAATCTATGTTTCTGAATCTTTGTTGTAGTAAAAAAAAAAAAAAAAAACATCAAGTTGCAATTTATTCACTTATAACACGGATTCAGAGTTTTGCCAAATTATCATTTGATGTTATGAAAGGAATAAAGCTGGTCAAAGGCTCTTTGACCACACCAGCTTGAGCCTTCTGTGGGCAAACACAATGATTGTGCCCTTTGTCACCAACTCACAACACATCATATTGAGCAGGACACATGTTTGTTTTATTAGCATTCCACTTTCAGTTAATTGACTAACAAACTACTCTTCATTAAAGAACACAAATGACTACTTTGTTCATTCTTGATGCAGGTGTTCACAACCAATTTATTTTCCACAATGAAAGTATTTAAAGAATCAGAAAAAAATAACTTTGCAGAAAGAGACAGAAGGAAATTGAGATTGAGAGCAGGAGGGTGGAGACTTACAGAGGACAACTGCATTACCATTAACCTTTGCTCTGAATGGGCGGGCCTTGACTGAGATAGGAGAGACCCCATAATCAGACTCATGTCAGCCCTCTACCCAGCAGATTAATCTCCATTCATTTACATTCTATAGGTATACACTAAAACACCATCATCATGCATCATGCACACATTTAGTAATGTTCTGTGCAGTTCTGTATAGTTACACTATAAATCAGATATATTTTTTCTAACCATTGTTGGCAGCTCACACTTCACAGAGTGACTCTTTTTACAGAATTTAGATTTTTTGTGTGCAAAACTCCCTGTGCAATTGCTGTTTGAGCAAGTTTAAGTACTGTCAATAACAAACAAATCTGTTATATATAAATGATGTTATTCAAATATGCATGGGTTCTTTGAGAAATTGCTTGGGACGTTTATAATTTGTAAGTGACTTTGGCATAAGGTGTTAAGCTGTTTATGATATCTTACCCAGCCCAACAAATCTCCACATCTGGGGCAAGAACAATTTTCCGGTATGCCCATTGTCCCCTATAAGAGGCTCACTCGAGCACATCCTCGAGGTTGTAGAAGGTTTGCTGGCTGTTCACTCTGTAAATACTTGGCTGTAAAAAGTAGAGCAATTAAGTCTATGATGGAGACTGCAAAGAGAGCCTGTAGATGGCTGTGGATTAGGAGACGTGATTCCTGGGCTAATGCTGCTGGGACACAAGTCGGGGTCTAATTAACCCTGGCTGGGCCGCCTCGGGGAGTGTGTATGATGTTGAAAGACCCGAAACAGGCGAGGAACTCAGGAACATAACCGAGGATGTGTCCTAGTGCATCTTAGGATGTATCTTTAGATGGATAAAAGACCATATTTACAGTGTGCCCAGTACTGCTGAACTTTACCACATTAACCATTTTGATCTACTGCAATGCACATAAAGACATTTTGGGTCAAGTCAGATCTTACTCAATCAGTGTGCCTACAGTATCCAGGTATGACAACGTGCACCCCTGCACTGGGCTGACAGATGTTACAAATCCATTCATCGTCCAATCTCCTCGTATGTAAAGGGACCAGTTGCATTTATAACACATTTGGCTTTGACATCAAACTCTTGGCCTATGAAAGAAAACAGCATCCATCACTGCAGCCCATTCATCTAATGCAGCTGACAAGCTGGATTATTAATTTATCAGCTAACAGCTCTACGGTAATGGACTGGCTCTCTGGCAACGGTGGGAGAGTCTGGAAAGGATTGTAATTAATAGGCAACAGACATACCTAATTTTCCCTCTCGCATTTGTGTGTCAAAGAGCAGCCTGGGAGACATTGTGAGAAGGTGTGTGTGTGGGAGTCTTTCTACAGCTGAACGAGGATACATTTCCTAATGTGCTGCTTGATAGTGTCTCCATTCATTAGTGGGGTGTTATCAATGGCAGAGCAAAAGGAGATGCAAAGAGACAGTGGACACCTCACACAGAGAAAACCTTTTCATTTAAACTGGCCACATATCTGCTCTTCTCAAACCTGATCAAACATCTACACTTTGATTCTAGATGTGCCATTGAAAAATCCCCAAAAGGCAAATTCTGTCTTATCTACTCTCTCTTATATTGGAGTTTTCGAATGTTAAAATTAAGAGGATGATTTTATGTGCATAAAGAAGACAATTATGGTCTTTTCAACATACAAAGTTATCATATGACTTCTGAAGACTTGGAATATAAGAAGATTGTTTTGAGGTAATTGTTAATTCTTTTTAACATTTTTAAATAGGCTATATTTGGCTATGGAATCTTTTGAAATTGAGTCACAGAAGAGAATGATAAATGCGTTAAACAAATGTGATAGCATTGAAATATTTAATACATTTCATTAATTAACAATGCAACTAAAATCAGTGTAATAATTCCATGAATTAAAAATTCTATGAATTTTAAGGAATTGTAACCATTCGTCATAAATATTGGTTCATTATTCGTAAAATTTATATTGTTCTTGTTAATGTTTGTTTGTATGTAAATGTGCAAAAATGTATGGTTGCTGGAACCACACCTCTGGTTTGGTTTCGTTTTGACTGTATGATGTGTTGACGTAATTTCCACTGAAACAGGAAGCTAAGGCAGGACATATTGAATGGCTCCTCTGCCTTTTCAAATAGCCAATAGCGTTTAGTTTACCTCACAGACTGCGAGTCGAACTTGACAGCACCATGGACATAAATCTGAGCACTGATTCGTTGGATTCAATAGTAACGTTAGAGGTGTGAATAAATTCTAGCCATTTTATTCTGAAAACGGAATACGACTCGAGCGTTTGTGCAACCGAACACACATCTCCAACCCATATTGCTCTGTGACGTGACAACGGTAGTGATGTCCGGTTCTTGAACGAATCATTCTTTTGAACCGGTTCTTTTTCTGTGAACCGGTTGAACCAGTTCACCAAATCGAACTGAATCGTTCAAAACAGAGTCAGCGCTGATCCAGTTCCCTTATCGAGTCGGTCTCTCGACATTACGTATGGGGAAATCCATTTCTCCTCGAATTATGAAGTCTGATTTGAATAACTCTTTTGCTTGCAAATAGCCAATGGCGATCCCGCCATCACCTGATTGGCTGACACTCCTCAATATAGGTGACGGCGGGCGCCAAAAACCTCAGAATCTTTTTTCTTCACTCGAGTCTGTTTCACCGTTGATGTACGCATTCAGAGCGGAATATAGTAAGGAGTTTCCCCTCTCGCGTTCCGGTGGATTATATTAATATGTCTCTTTGCCGCATGTGTGGTGGACCCATCGATTTCCCGGACGCACACGAGAACTGTGTGCTGTGCCTGGGCCGGGCCCACGCGGAGGCGGCACTCGAGGGATCGGGATGTCATGCCTGTGAGAAGCTTCCCATCAAGATCCTTCGTGCAAGGCTGGCCGTTACACGTAACGACGGCCTTGTGCCTCCTGCCTCTCCCCAGTCTGCCGCCGTCGAGCCGCGGACCGGGAGACCGCAGAGAACCCCATCCGTGGATTCTGTCGAGGCTCTGACGTCGGCCCAACACCCACGCCATCCTCAAGCGGCAGAGCCCCTAACTTACTCTGAGGCCTGTTACCGCCCTCCTAAGGAAGCGCGGGAAATAGTCTCATTTGGATATGATGATGACGACGCCATGTCTACCAGTGCCTCCGACCCAGGAGCGTGGTCCGAGTCCACATCTGAAGGCGCCCCCGCCTCTTTGGATGCGGAGCTTATGGCCATCCTCACTGAGGCTGTGGCGGATATGGAGCTGGAGTGGACAGCGCCCAAGGAGCTACCGTCTAAGAGATGGATGGATGGTTCCTTCCTCGGCGCGGGCCGTCAGGCTGAAGCCCCGCGGAGACCCGCCCCCTTTTTCTCGGAGGTCCACGAGGAGCTCACCAGATCATGGCGCTCCCCTTACTCAGCCCGAGCCCATGCACAAGGTACCCAGCTGCTGACTTCAGTGGAAGGGGCGGAGAAATTGGGGTACGCGTGATTGCCTCCCGTCGAGGATGCCATCACGGCTCATCTAGCGTCTTCTCCCGGCTGGAAGACCGCCCAACTGCCTTCCAGGCCATGTCGCCCAGGGAATCGGCCGAAATATGGGCAGTCTTGTGGCCCTACATCGCCATCTGTGGCTGACGCTGTCGGGATGCGCGATGCAGATAAAAGGCAGTTCCTGGACGCACCAGTAAGCCCTACGGGCCTTTTCGGTGTCGCGGTGGAGTCGTTATCCGAAAAGTACGCCGAGACCGTCAAGCAATCCAGGATGATGCCTCATCTACTGCCGAAACGGTCTCAAGCCCCCTCTGCAGCGAGATCCAGATCTTCTTCTGCGCAGCGCCCGGCGGGACCTACCAGACGCGCGTCCCCGAGCGCGGCGGAGCGCCGCGAGCCAGAGCCTCCCTTCCGCCAGAGGCAGTTCAGGAAGCCCCGCTTTGGTGCGAAACCGGCCTCTAGCAGTCAAGGGCGCCCGGCGGGCAAAAAGGAGCAGCGTTCCTGATGTGAGTGTCGGGGAGGAGAGAGCGCGGGATGTGTTAAAATCAATGTTTTGATTTTAAAACCGCTGTGTTCCGTTTCAATAAACAAAGTGCATTACATGTCTCAGCAAAAGAGCTTTCTTCCTCCCTACACAACCCAGTCTCACGGCAATTCGTGATATGGTCACGTAATTTAATCTATTGATTCGTGACACGGGCACGTTTATTTCGTTATTTTCGTGATATCAGCACGTTTTTTTAAACTAATGTATTTCAATGGGAACATCTTTCGTGATCACAGCACGATTATCTCTGCCTGTCAGGCTGCAGCAGAGAAGCTGTTTAATCAACATTTATTCACGAGATCTTATCATGGTTTATGTATTCCTTTTAATTTTATTGTTTCGGTCTTATTGCCAGGGAAGCTGGATTGCTTTGCTGTTTATTGATATTTTTAAAAGTATATTTTATCAGTAGGAAATCGCGCTGAAGCAGGCTCATTCCGAACACATCGCGATATTTGGCATTAGTTCACGTGTGCCGGATGTTGGTAAGTAGTCGTAAATACGCTGTCCTAATAATGTTTGATATAGGCTAATGTATTTTCTGTTTGTCGATATTAATCAGATTAGATCACGTTCAGTCACTGCATCATCTCCACGGAGGCTTTGCGTTTCATTGCTTTCTAATTCAAAACAGGGTGATTAAACAGTATAAACACTGTCTGACACGTGATGTTATAGGCCTAGAACTTCAATCAGTTAATCATATTCATATCAGGTTTAAAGTAGTACAATTAGTACATAATAGTACATATCATTTGTATAAATATAAATATACTTGACTTGACTTGATATAATTTGTAGTAGAAGCACAGTAAAAACAACACTTACCATGCTTTTACCATAGTAACATTAGTTCTCTTACGAGAGGTTCTCTCGTATTGCGTAAGCTAGCTTACGCTGCGGGAAAGATTCATCTTTGCTGAGATATTGAAGCCAAAAAATTATTTCATAATTTTGTATCCATACACAACGCAGTTCCTCTGCGGCAGACCTAGAGCGGGCTAGCTAGCAGCTCATTGGTTCGCTCAGAGAGAACTGCTTAAGCCTATGGGAGAGCGGGGCTGAACCCGCTTCCAATGAGAGGCGCCCGCGCGCTCATTGCGTCATGACCCGCCAGAATGGGCGTGGCCATGGTGTATATAAGGCGCTCTCCCAGGCTTATATGTTGATTCATTTCATCTTCAGCAAGCTGCACGCTTCTGCTGTTCCTGAGAAAAGCCATCGCCGTCGAAGAAGGCATCCTCTAGCGAGCTCAAGGACCCTGAAGAAGCCGGCCGTCTTCGCCACCTTCAGCCGCCCAGCAAGCTAGGCCATCCGACGATTGTATCCTTTCTCTATTTCTAAAAGAGCCGAGCGTCTTTTTAAAGATGTCTCGTTTTTCCTGCGGCTCTTGCCGCGCTCGTCTCGAGGACGGAGACCGCCATGTCATCTGCGCTCTCTGCTTGGGACTCGAGCATGCAGAACTCGCCCTCGCTGATGGAGGATGCGACCTCTGTGAAAGCCTGCCGTTATCGTCCCTGCGGGCACGACTTCTGGCAGTGAAAACCGCTCCCGCGCCGCCTATTCTCTCGCCGCGTAAAAAGAAACGCCGCTCTCAAAGGCCGCCGGAGCCCCCAGCGGAAACATGCGGGCCGCCGCCGCCGCCTCCCGCTTCCCGCTCTCCCTCCCCGCCCCTGCCGGACATTCAGTTGCCGCCGAGTGGCCGCTCTGTTGTTTCCGATGACGCCGCGGAGGAGAAGGACTCCTGTTCACTGCTCGCTTCTGACAGTGAAGACTGGTCATCTCTCGGATCCGCGAGAGAGTCGACGGGGACCCGCGCCGGGATAGAAGAGGAGCTGATGCGCCTCCTCTCACAGGCCGTCGAACGCCTCGGTCTCGAGTGGTCTCCTCCACCCGAGCAGGCCCCGAACCGAATGGACGGTAGCTTTTTTCATCGGCGCTCGACCCCCGCGTGCACCCGGGCCGCTCCATTCCTGCCTGAACTTCACGCAGAGCTGACAAAATCCTGGAATGCACCGCTCTCGGCTAGAAATCGCTCCGATGTATCCGCCTCGCTGCGCTCGGTGGACGGAGCCGCCGAGAAAGGCTATGCAGCCATGCCGCCCGTCGAGGACTTGGTCGCCACACACCTCTGCCCGCCCTCCGCTAGATGGCGTTCTTCACCCACGCTTCCTTCGAAGGCTTGCAGAGCGACCTCGAGCTTTCATGCTCGCGCTTACGCCGCCGCCGGTCAGGCCGCCGCTGCGCTTCACTCTATGTCTGTCCTCCAAGTGTTACAGAGCGATATTCTCCGTGAATGGGCCGAAGGCGGTAGAAAACCCCCCCCCGCCGTCACGGATTTGAGAAGTGCTACGGATCTCGCCCTTCGCGCCACTAAAGCCGCCGCACAAGCTCTGGGGAAATGCATGGCCAGCCTTTGTGTTGCTGAGAGACACTTATGGCTCACGCTCGCCGACATGGGAGATTCTGAGCGCGCCGCGTTTCTCAACGCGCCCCTCTCCCCGACGGGCCTGTTTGGATCTGCCGTCACGGGAATTGTCGATCGCTTTTCTGAAGTACAGAAAGCTTCTCAGGCGATGAACTTGTTTCTACCCCGCCGCGCTAGCTCTTCAGCGGGCCGCTCTCACGAGCCCTCCGCCAGAGCCCCATCACAGCGCCCCCCTCCGCAGACTCAAACAACTCAGCGCAGTCAGAGCGGCCGCCCTCGCCCTCGCTCTCGCTCTGACAGCCGCCGCAGACCGCCGCCCCCCCGTGGCCCGCGACCCAAGATCACGCTGAAGCCTGATCATCAGAAGTCTGCCTAACAATGTCAAGAAAACGACGGTGCTCTCCCGCCGCGGCCGGACCGCCGTCAAAGCTTCGCCCTCTGCCAGTCCCCGTTATTTCGCCGACTGCTGTAGTGTTGACCGCCACAAACAAGCCGGTGTCCCAGCCCGCTTGCGAGCGACAAAAAGCCGTTTTTACGGCTACCCAGAGAAATCTCAAAAAGAGAAATTTTGCCAGTTGTGTAGAAAATGTGCCCACAATCATGTGTTCACCCATACACACAAGCATAACATATCCCGTGTCTCTATCAGAGCCCCATCACATGAAACGGGCACAGCCCGCTCTAATATCAGAGAACATAAACACGCCCACGAGCTCGTGCACGTGTCCCCTCTCTGCTCGCTCTGTGTCACGGCCCATAGACTCCTCTCTGAGTGCAAATCCCGTTGCCACACACATTCAAAGCGCGCCCACACACTGTGTCCAGCCCGCTATGTGCAGCAATCAGGGCAATACAGCCATTCGGCCACTAGCCGCATGCTCCAAAGCGTGGGAAGCCATTCCAAGCATTTCCCCGTGGGTGTTAAGCATTATAAAGAACGGCTACCTGCTACAGTTTCGCCGCCGCCCGCCTCGTGCGCGCGCGCAGCTCGAATCTTCTGTCAGCCCGCTGGCCGCCGGCACGCTCCGCTCAGAAATTGCGACGCTGTTGCAAAAGGGCGCGATAGAGAGAGTCCCGCCATCTATGACCGAGTCGGGGTTTTACGGCCGTTATTTTCTGGTTCCCAAGAAAGACGGCGGCCTCAGACCGATCTTAGATCTCAGGTCTTTGAACAAAGCGCTCATGAAGAGACCGTTCAAGATGCTCACTACCAGGAAACTCCTCGCGCAGGTGCGCCAAGGGGACTGGTTCATATCTCTAGACCTGAAAGACGCCTATTTTCAGATCCAGATAAATCCCCGTCACAGGCCATTCTTACGTTTCGCCTTCGAGGGTCTTGTTTATCAATACGCCGTTCTCCCGTTCGGCTTATCTCTGGCGCCCCGTACATTCACGAAGTGCATGGATACGGCGCTCGCCCCCCTGCGAAGCCAGGGGCTGCGCATTCTGAATTATCTGGACGACTGGCTGATTTTGGCCCAATCACAGACGGAGCTTCTGTCGCACCGCGCAGTTCTCCTCGACCATTTGGAAACGCTGGGCCTCTCTGTCAACTGGACAAAGAGCTCCCTTCATCCCAGTCAATCGATTTCCTTCCTAGGAATAGATTTGGACTCGGTCACGATGACGGCTCGCCTGTCTACACAGCGCGCGCGCAGTGTTCAGCGTCTAGCCGCCTCGTTCCAGATGGGCACCCGCAGGCCTCTGAAAACTTTTCAGAGGATGCTGGGTTACATGGCCTCAGCCTCCGCTGTACTTCAGCTGGGCCTTCTGCACATGCGTCCGCTTCAGTTCTGGTTGAACAGCCGTGTACCCCACCGCGCGTGGAACACGGGTCGCCAGCTGATCAGGGTTACGCAAACGTGTCTCACGGCGCTGCAGCCATGGACAGTAGCAGAATGGTTTCGTCTAGGCGTCACGATGGGGACCTTTTCCTGCCGAAAAGTCATCTCGACAGATGCATCCAACACGGGTTGGGGTGCAGTCTGCGAGGGCTCACCGGCCTTCGGCCACTGGTCGATTCAGGAAAGCCCATTACATATAAACTGTCTGGAAATGCTGGCGGTCGAGAACGCGCTCTCGCACTTTCTCCCGCGCATCCAGGGACACCACGTCCTGATCCGTTCGGACAATATGGCCGTGGTCTCCTATCTCAACCGTCAGGGCGGTGTCAGATCCAGAAATCTCTGTCGACTGACGCACCGCATTCTAGTTTGGTCTCAGAGCCGCCTGCTCTCGCTCAGAGCGACGCACGTGCCGGGCCATCTGAACGACGGTCCAGACATACTGTCCAGGAACCTCATCTCCACAGGAGAATGGTCCCTGAACTCACAGACGGTCCAGTTACTGTGGCGACTATTCGGCAGAGCAGAAGTAGACCTCTTCGCGTCAGAAGAGAACGCTCACTGCCCAATATATTTCTCGAAGAGCGAGGACGCGCTAGCCCAGGAATGGCCTCGCCGCCCGCTCTATGCATTCCCTCCGATCGCTCTGTTACCACAGGTAATTCAGAGGATCAGGGACACACGCCACTCGGTGCTCCTCATAGCCCCGCGTTGGGAGAGTCAGAATTGGGTTCCGGAGCTCACGCAGCTGTCACAGACAGCCCCGTGGCCCATCCCAGTCAGAGCAGATCTCCTCTCTCAAGCTCGCGGCACGATCTGGCACCCCCATCCACAGCGCTGGGCGCTGCATGCATGGGTGATCAACGACTATTCGTTGATTTGCCAGAGGGAGTAAGAAACACTGTCATACAGGCTAGAGCACCTTCCACGAGAAGGCTCTATGCGTCTAAATGGTCTGTGTTCTCAAAATGGTGCACCGACAAACAGCTGGACCCACGGTCGTGCGAGGTGCCGTCTTTGCTTGTTTTCCTTCAAGAGATGCTGGACAAGGGCAGGTCCCCCTCCACTCTCAAGGTTTATGTGGCAGCCGTCGCGGCGTTCGCGGAACCCCGACGCGCTCAGTCATTGGGCAAAGACGAGTTAGTCATCCGCTTCCTCAGGGGAGCTAAGAGGATGAACCCTCCGCGGCCCCCGTCGGTTCCGGTTTGGGATCTTTCTATAGTCCTTGAAGCTATGAAAGCACCCCCGTTCGAACCGCTCGAGTCTGTGGATCTGAAATACCTCTCGCTCAAAACCGTTTTCCTGACGGCTCTGTCCTCAGTTAAACGCGTTGGGGATCTTCACGCGCTCTCATCCAGCGCCGCGTGTCTTGAGTTTGGACCGAATGATTCGATTGTCATTCTCAAACCTAGGCATGGCTATGTCCCGAAGGCGATTGGTACCCCGTTCAGGGCTCAGATTATCTCCCTATCGGCTCTGCCTTCATCCGATAGTGAGCGCGATGCCAATCTCCTTTGTCCGGTGCGGGCTCTGAGATTGTACACTACGCGCGCTGCCGCGTTCAGACGCGCTGACCAGCTTTTCGTGTCGTTTGGGGGGCGCACCAAGGGTCTGGCCGCCTCAAAACAGACACTGTCTAGATGGATAGTGGACGCTATCGCCTCTGCTTACGCATCTAAATGCCTGCCCTGCCCTCTGGGCATCAGGGCGCACTCCACTAGAGGCATGGCCTCATCGTGGGCATGGTCCTGTGGAATTTCCATTCATGACATTTGTGTGGCCGCGGGATGGGCCTCCCCGTCCACTTTTGTCAGGTTTTATAACTTGGAAGTTCTCGCCTTGCAGGCAAAATTACTAGCTGTCTGACGAACAGCTCTCTAAGAAGCTGCATTTCTGGAGGTCCCTCACAACCGGTTCGCCCCTTGTGCTCTCCTGTAATGCTTATACACTTCATGTGCCCGCTCTGCTGGCCCCATACATGCTTATGTGTACACTTCATGAGCCCGCTCTGCGGCCTCTTTGTACATTCACTCCACGTTAGGAAATTCCCCCGGTATATCCCTGGGTTTTTCATGAGTGGATTCGTAGCGCGCACGGCGTTGGCCAGGTGTTCCCGCAGCGTAAGCTAGCTTACGCAATACGAGAGAACCTCTCGTAAGAGAACGAATCGGTTACCTAACGTAACCTCGGTTCTCTCTAGAAGAGGGAACGAGTATTGCGTTCCCGGCCGTGCTTGCGCTACTAGCGTTTCGCTTCACGCTGAAATAAATCAACATATAAGCCTGGGAGAGCGCCTTATATACACCATGGCCACGCCCATTCTGGCGGGTCATGACGCAATGAGCGCGCGGGCGCCTCTCATTGGAAGCGGGTTCAGCCCCGCTCTCCCATAGGCTTAAGCAGTTCTCTCTGAGCGAACCAATGAGCTGCTAGCTAGCCCGCTCTAGGTCTGCCGCAGAGGAACTGCGTTGTGTATGGATACAAAATTATGAAATAATTTTTTGGCTTCAATATCTCAGCAAAGATGAATCTTTCCCGCAGCGTAAGCTAGCTTACGCAATACTCGTTCCCTCTTCTAGAGAGAACCGAGGTTACGTTAGGTAACCGATTCGTTTTACTGTGATACAGTACTTATTGTAAATGCACAGTAACCACAACACTTACCATGCTTTTAATATTTAATACTCTAATGTAACATCCTATATTTGTAAGTTAAATCAGTACTTTTTCCTTGAAATAATCCTATATATTATAAATAATGATATTTTCTTTTCTCTTTCTTCAGCTGAAAAGACCAAAAGGGCCTTTCGGACTCAGTCAGCTCATTATTGTTTGAGGACAAGTAAACCGAGGAGACGGACAGCTGCAAAGGCAAATATTCGCAATGGTATGTGTTGGTTTTAACCCTAAATCAAACATTTTATAAAAGCATTTGTTGTTTCTTAAACCTTTTCTTACAAAACCCATAGCCCAATCAGTACGAACATAGTCTCAAAGTCTTAATAATTCACAAGATTTAACAAGTTGTCAAATTCGTACGATACTCGTACATATTTGTATAGTATACTCGTACAAAAACCTGCAGCTTTTACTCCTAGTGCTGTCATTGGCTACTGCCTCGATTCCTGTACATATTTATCGCGATATTTGTAATTCAGTTACTTTCTTGGAAAGTAGTCGGATGTCCCACACACTGTCAGAAAGTTTATATTAATTACATTGTATTCATTAAAATTATTACAAATTGGTCCCTGTCTGTTCATGTTCCAATGATACATGATTTCTATTCACACCTCATGACCTTCCTCTGTTTGCAAGAGTGGAAAAGCTAATTTGACTTGTCACATGACATCATATATTCGGTTATTTTGTAGTAATCAGATCAGTTACACTGCTGATAACTGTCCCATTTGCATGTAAATCATGTTATTTTTAAAAGGGTTCATATGATTATTGCTTGCTATTAAAGACATACTTTTATTCATAGAAATGCCCACATATCAGTGAATTTATTACATAAAAATGCTTTTAACATTTAATTATGCAACACTCTTTACAGATATAAATCCTACAGTTATATATAAACTGACTACTTGCATGTAATGTATTAAAATTACCTTACTTTCTGTTTTGCAGGATTACTTAGTTCTTTTTTTTTAAAGCTCTACAATATCAAACTCAGCAGCGCTTTTAAGAGCCAACCCTCACAAGAGCTGAAACGGCAGTGAATCATGCCGTGATCAGCCCTTCCCAGGTAAAGTTTCCACAATATTTCAATCAGTATTTACTCATCAAATGTTCTCTCCTGAATCGTATGGTAGATTAACTTATTCTTAATTTATGTTTCAAGAACAATAGTAATTGCACATAGAGTAAGTAGACTTTCTTGTTTTACAGCAGAGAAGGAAGACCTGTCCTTATATCGTGACAAGCTAATCGAATAAGTCCTTTGTTTGGGGTGAGGAAGGAACATCTGGTGCCCAAAGAAGACAGAAAGGTGCACAAGTCCATTGGTATGTCTTGTATCGAAACTGCTGTAATATGTAGTACATAATTTGATGTTGACATTTTTACATTGTACAGGTTATCACTTGGTTTTTGACCAAGTGAAGCTTTTGAAACAAGTTGACAGAAGAGTATGTTGTCTTGAAAGAAATCAAGCATCACTTGCAAAGGCTCAAAAGAGACCATGCCATTCTAAAAGATCTTTTAAAATAGGTTGCTGTTGATATGTGTAAAACTGTTTTTGTTCAGTACTTAGCTTATATTATGTGCTGATATATATATATATATATTACTTCAGTGTGTATATTATATAATGTACTGACTGCTGCTATGTAAATTTAAATAAGGAACAGGCAACTCTGGCCCTCTTGCATTCTCCTTTTTGAGGTGGGGAGTTTATCTCCAACCCTAATTGAGCACACCTGACATTTTTAACCAAAGTCTTCAGGTTTACTTGTAGACAATAGGCAAGTGGGTTAAAGGTTGGAGCTAAGTCTGCAGCACAGTGGACGCTGAGGGCCAGAGTAACCCATCACTGCTGTAAATAACACAGAATATAAGCTGACCTGACTGTCCATTACACAACTTAATTTGAATTGTTTGTGTTTTTTCGTTTTACTTTCAGACCAGGACTGGAGAACGCCTGACGATGGGATGTTGAGACTTCTTCCTCTGGTTGAGAAAGATCTACACCACATCAGTGATCACATCTTCTGTTCATCATTTGTACTGTAGGGTACAACTGAACAAACTGTTTAGACGAGGAAGAAGAAAATGAACACGATAGAGACATGTACAGGGAAGAGCAAGAAACCAGTTTAGCTGTGATAATGAATCATTATTTTCCAACACAATATCAAATCTGTTTTCTGTATCATAGGTGACTAGATAGGATTCTCTGACACTCATTTGTGTGGCTTCAGCAGCTGTGAATGGATTAATATGATGTTAATGTATTTTTGAAGACACATTTTTATTTATCTTGAATCTCATTTGTCTTTATGCTACTTTATCAACTTTATGCTGTGTCCTCCAATAAAGTTTTGGAATAAAGTATCGTGAATATTGTGTATTTAAAGTGGTGTTTGGTACAGTAAATAGAATTTTATTTGAGAAATTTTAATTTCTTATTTCTTTAGTTTAGTTAATTATTTAAAAACAACTACATATAATTAATTACCATGATTCTTTTACTTAGGACATACAAATTTAGATCTGGTTAATGATATTTGGGACAATGCAACAAAAGTTGCACATACTTGCATGTATGCCAGTTTTCAGTGAAATAAAGGGAAGCTATGTGAATAACAAGAGGCTGTAGTGGGCTATCTTGCTATAAACACTTCAAGTATAAGTGAAGATGATCCATGTTGATCATTCTAGTACATCTACTGCATTTAAAATGAAAGCGTATACATTACTAATGTCAGGCATATAAGAAACAATCAGAGGGGGTGAAAAGGAAATGTTGGCACTGTTTTTTTGTTGTTTTACTAAATGGTGCATTATCTTTGTGTAATAGTAATAGTGTGTGTAGATCTGTCTAGATTGTCCAGCCCTTCCACCCCCAAGAGACCAGCAATGGCCCCCAGAAGAGCAAAAGAATGCACATTTCAAATGGCTGTAACTCAAAGTCCGGTCAGTGAATCAAAGAGAAAATTGGCAGGACAACTGCTTATGCTATGTTTACTAAATAATGTTGGACACAGTTTTCAGACATATATGTAAATCTGGCAAAAAGGTTATTTTAAAAGTGCTCACAGTAAAATATCAAATTGCAGCCTGTCCCTCATATATGTCATAAAGGTTTGCACAATGAACAAATTTAGATATCCAGTTGCCCATTAAAGATATTATTTATTTAACATTTATTGTTTCATTATGAAACGTTTTAAACTACATTACCCACATTTCTCTGTCATTCTATCAATGGAACAGGAAACATGGTGCTGTAGTTCATTGAAATGTGCAGACATGCTTAGGGTTAGGGTTGTGATCTCGGCAAAGGAGTAATTTCTCACAAAATAGAGGCACTTTATAGTTAACTTAATGTATAACTAACGTAATAATAACACCAAAACATACTTTATAACATGAAGCGCAGTTTTATATGGGTTAAATGATAGTCCAATCACAGTGAGTTCTGCGATAAAGTCACAGCCAATAACAACCCAGCTGAACAGATGCGTCACACTTACTTGCTCATTTATGGTAAATGATGAGAGATCTCTTCCGGTTCCGGGAAGAGAAAATATTGAATATTTTGTGCTTTTAAACATATATTCCTTCTAATTAAATTATAAAACTAATATTTAAAAAAATACTTCTTTGTGTGGTTACTAGGGGTGGGAAAAAAAATCGATATTGCAATATATTGTTGTGCTCTCTGTCGCAATAAATAATCGATACACTAACGCCCAATATCGATATTTTATTACAACACAAAATGATTAATTTACCCGTTGTCAGTGTCACTGTCACTACCCAATATCTACCATTCTGTTTGCGGGGGGCGCTGTTCGAGTAAATAGGGGTAAAGTGGCGCAAACAGCGGCCGGTGAAGCACACAAGTTAACTAACAACAACAGAGAGAAGCGAGAAGAATGGCGGAAAACAATAAAAAACGAATCAAAGACCCACCCGCTAGTTTCCACTCTAAAGTGTGGAGACACTTCGGGTTTTACGAGCAGAGAGAGCGCAACGGCCGCGCGCGCGCACTTTCACGTCTTCAAACAACACGAGCGCTGTCTTGCTCTCTCCCTCGCGCATATTAATCAAAATCAATTGACACGATAGTAAAAGGTCAGAAGACCGCAGTTTCACGTGGAGCATTTGGAGATTTTTTAGAGATTAGAGACTCGCCTAAACTCAATGAACAACATCTCAACACTAAATTATAAAGGCCTGTCTCATATAGACGCCTGTCTCGAATACAAGCCGGTGCAGTTCGACGATTTGGGAAAATAAAAACCCGGGAAGTTTTACGGTATATTAATTCTCAATATGTACACATGCATTGTTAATCTTTCTTTTCAGTCACATATATCGTGATATATCGTTGATGAAATTTCTTCCAATATATTGAATATCGTAGATATCGCGAATCGTGATATTATCATATCGTGGACCACATATCGCCACAGAATTGAATCGTGAGGTACCTGTATCGTCCCACCCCTAGTGGTTACCATCCAAAAACGAGTTCACATGATCAATGACACAAATTTGCTTATTTGATTAAATACTAATGCATAAATACATTTGAAAGAGAAACTTTATTCTAAGCAATGGCCTACAGCAGGGGTAGTTTTTCAGTGTTTTAATTAAAGATAATTACATGTACTAAAGTGCGTCTATGGTTTACAGTGTATGTATAGTATATCAATTATATTCAAATAAATTTAACAAAAGTACAATGAATGCACACAATTTTGAAAGCATATTCCAATATTTAATGTCAAACTGTTTAAAGACAAATGTAACAAACTCACAGAATAATGTCCAGTAGTCAAGTGTGTCATTTCTGTAATACTCTTTCAGCACCAAAAAGAAATATTGACTGTTTTCAAAAGGTTTTCCTGAACACTCTCACTATTTTCAATTGTTCGGACAAACACCTGCTATATACACTTGCAGAAATATACATTTGTCTATTGCATCATGTCACTGCATGACTAATGGATGGCAATGAATATATCCTTTAGCAAAACACCTGATGAGCACTGACACTTTTTTGATAAAGGCATTAGGCAGACATCAAGTACAATTTATGGAGCTGAAAAGAGAAAACAAAATGCTTTAACAATACGGAAAAAGATAAATAATTATTTTCAATATTGGTTCTGCATATATCAAAGAGATCCTGAGGAGGAGTGGGACTTCACATGCAGACTTTCAGAAACTGTGACAGAGCAAAGGGTGCACCTCGCTGGACACATCCCACACACGCCCAAACAACAACACCCAAAGACAGCGATGAAGTGGACACCAGCAGAAGGACGCAGGAGACCGGGAAGACCAAGGAATGGAGACAGATGTTTCACGAAGACCTGAAGAATGTCAGTGTCCCATGGGAAGATGTGGAGAACTCGGCCACGTATCGAATACGTTGGAGGACACTTGTTGCCCAATGTGCCCAGGACTTGATGATGATGTTGTGAGTTTATCCATAACTTTGGGATATTTTCTGTAAAGAGAGTTGCATAATTAAATGGTAAAAGCATTTTTATGTTATAAATTCACTGATATGTGGGCATTCCTATGAATAAAAGTATGTCTTTACTAGCAAGCAATAATCATTTGAACCCTTTTAAAAATAACATGATTTACATGCAAATGGGATAGTTATCAGCAGTGTAACTGATCTGATTACTACAAAATAATTGAATATATGATGTCATGTGACAAGTCAAATTAGCTTTTCTACTCTTGCAAACAGAGGAAGGTCATGAGGTGTGAAGAGAAATCATGTATCATTGGAACATGAACAGACAGGGACCAATTTGTAATGATTTTAATGAATACAATGTAATTAATATAAACTTTCTGACAGTGTGTGGGACATCCGACTACTTTCCAAGAAAGTAACTGAATTACAAATATCGCGATAAATATGTAGGCCTACAGGAATCGAGGCAGTAGCCAATGACAGCACTAGGAGTAAAAGCTGCAGGTTTTTGTACGAGTATACTATACAAATATGTACGAGTATCGTACGAATTTGACAACTTGTTAAATCTTGTGAATTATTAAGACTTTGAGACTATGTTCGTACTGATTGGGCTATGGGTTTTGTAAGAAAAGGTTTAAGAAACAACAAATGCTTTTATAAAATGTTTGATTTAGGGTTAAAACCAACACATACCATTGCGAATATTTGCCTTTGCAGCTGTCCGTCTCCTCGGTTTACTTGTCCTCAAACAATAATGAGCTGACTGAGTCCGAAAGGCCCTTTTGGTCTTTTCAGCTGAAGAAAGAGAAAAGAAAATATCATTATTTATAATATATAGGATTATTTCAAGGAAAAAGTACTGATTTAACTTACAAATATAGGATGTTACATTAGAGTATTAAATATTAAAAGCATGGTAAGTGTTGTGGTTACTGTGCATTTACAATAAGTACTGTATCACAGTAAAACTAATGTTACTATGGTAAAAGCATGGTAAGTGTTGTTTTTACTGTGCTTCTACTACAAATTATATCAAGTCAAGTATATTTATATTTATACAAATGATATGTACTATTATGTACTAATTGTACTACTTTAAACCTGATATGAATATGATTAACTGATTGAAGTTCTAGGCCTATAACATCACGTGACAGACAGTGTTTATACTGTTTAATCACCCTGTTTTGAATTAGAAAGCAATGAAACGCAAAGCCTCCGTGGAGATGATGCAGTGACTGAACGTGATCTAATCTGATTAATATCGACAAACAGAAAATACATTAGCCTATATCAAACATTATTAGGACAGCGTATTTACGACTACTTACCAACATCCGGCACACGTGAACTAATGCCAAATATCGCGATGTGTTCGGAATGAGCCTGCTTCAGCGCGATTTCCTACTGATAAAATATACTTTTAAAAATATCAATAAACAGCAAAGCAATCCAGCTTCCCTGGCAATAAGACCGAAACAATAAAATTAAAAGGAATACATAAACCATGATAAGATCTCGTGAATAAATGTTGATTAAACAGCTTCTCTGCTGCAGCCTGACAGGCAGAGATAATCGTGCTGTGATCACGAAAGATGTTCCCATTGAAATACATTAGTTTAAAAAAACGTGCTGATATCACGAAAATAACGAAATAAACGTGCCCGTGTCACGAATCAATAGATTAAATTACGTGACCATTTCACGAATTGCCGTGAGACTGGGTTGCCCTACACTATTGCCCGCGTCATAGGCGAGACCTCTCCCCCGGGAGACGTTTCGCAGAGCCGAAGCTCGGGGAAACCCGAGAAGGTGGCTATTTATGTCCCCGTGCGAAAGACCGCGGACGAGTCACCTCATGTAGCGGTCAATGCTTCCTTGGTGGCTGGCGCTCAGCCCCCGCCGCAGCATTCATTATAGCCCCCTTTATCGAGTCACCTGAGTGCGTGGTCAACGCTACCGACGGCATCACATTGGGTATTAAACACGATAAAACGTGGCTATACGCTCCAATTCGCTCGCAGACCACCCCGCTTGATTGCGGCGTGATTATGACAGAGGTGTCAGAACAGAGCGCTCCGTTGCTTCGGGCAGAAATCTCCTCTCTCCTGGCCAAACAAGCAGTAGAGACAGTACCCGAAGAGTGAAAAAATTCCGGTTTCTACAGCCGTTATTTTCTAGTACCGAAGAAGGACGGAGGTATGCGCCCTATTTTGGATCTGAGATTACTGAACAAAGGGCTCGCGAAACGCACGTTCAAAATAATAACAGTGAAGCAGATCCTCACGGACATTCAGCCCGACGATTACTTCATTGCAGTGGATCTAAAGGATGCATACTTCCACATTCAGATAGCCCCGCATCACAGGCGCTTCCTTCGGTTTGCATTCGAAGGTGTGGCATACCAGTTCAAAGTGTTGCCGTTCGGGCTGGCCCTGGCCCCCCGTGTTTTTACAATGTGCATGAATGCAGCGCTTGCTCCCCTGAAGCTCAGTGGAATTCGCATTCTGAACTATCTCGACGACTGGTTGGTCATCGCGCGGGCGGAGAGTGTCCTCGAGGAACACAAACACAGACTCCTCGCCCTCCTGACAGGTCTGGGGCTGTCTGTGAACATGCGGAAGAGCGCGCTTCAACCGTGCCAGTCCATCACCTTCCTCGGTATGGTGCTGGACTCACGCACTATGATCGCAAAGCTGTCAGAGTCGAGAATCCAGTCAATTCAGGGTACATTAGCCCTATTCATTCAAGGCAGAGCCATCCCCTTGAAAACGTTTCAGAGGCTACTCGGTCTGATGGCAGCTGCAGCCTCCGTCTGCAGACTGGGCTTGTTGCACATGAGACCGCTTCAGCACTGGTTACAGAGACGAGTACAGTCGCGGGCGTGGGAAGCGGGAATGGAACGCCTTATTATAACGCGTTCGTGTCTGGAGACTCTAGCGCCTTGGTTCGACACGACCATGTTCGAGCAGGGGGCTGCTTTGGGCAGAGTGGTCAGACGCGTAGTGGTCACTACGGATGCGTCACTGTCAGGCTGGGGAGCCCTCTGCGATGGCAGACCGGCATTCGGTACGTGGACAGGAGACCAGACGCGCTGGCATATAAACTGCTTGGAGATGGAAGCGGTTCGTCTAGCGCTGCAGGTTTTCCTCCCGTTTGTGAAAGACCGTCATGTTCTCATCAGGACGGACAACACAGCGGTGGTGGCGTACATAAATCGGCAGGGAGGTTTACGTTCGCGATCCCTTCAGGGGCTAGCGAGACGGCTGTTATTATGGACAGACAGAGTACTACAGTCGATTCGAGCAGTGCATGTGCCGGGCAGTTTGAATTACGGCGCGGACATGCTGTCCAGGGATGGCATTGTGCACGGGGAGTGGAGGCTTCATCCGCAGACGGTAAACATCATCTGGAATCTGTTTGGCAAAGCGGAGATCGACCTCTTTGCATCACAGGAGAACGCCCACTGCCCACTGTCCTTTGCATTAACGACAGCCACTCTAGAGGGAGACGCACTGTCGAGCCGCTGGCCGAAGGGTTGGAAGTATGTTTTTCCTCCGATCAAACTAATGCCGCTGGTGCTGCAAAAGATCAGGGAGGAGAGATGTGCGTTGGTTCTGGTAGCGCCCAAATGGCCCAACCAGCCGTGGTTCCCGGAGCTAGTGAACATGGCGCGTTTTCCCCCGTGGCGGATACCGCCGAGAAGAGACCTCCTATCTCAGGCGAAGGGCACGATATGGCACCCCAACCCGGAGCTGTGGGACCTGCATGTGTGGCAGATCAGCGCGGAGTATCACAGAGAGTGCTGCAGACAATAGCAGAGGCTAGAGCCCCTTCGACGAGGCGCTTATACGCTCTGAAGTGGAAAGTATTCGCTAACTGGTATGTTGACAAAAAGGAGGACCCCAGGAATTGCGATATTTCCATTATTTTGACCTTCCTACAGGAACGTCTGGATGTTGGCAGTTCGCCATCTACACTGAAAGTTTACGTAGCCGCTATTGCTGCTTTTCGTGATGTGTTGGATGGCCATTCAGTGGGGAAACACCCTTTGATAACGAGTTTCCTCCGGGGAGCGAGGCGGCTTTCCCCCCCCCCCGCCTTCGTCAGATGCCGGTCTGGGACCTGTCGTTAGTGCTTAGTGCGCTGTCTGACCCACCTTTCGAACCAGCTGAGTCTAGCGACATTAAAGTACTCTCGTTCAAGACGGCGTTTCTGCTCGCGCTAGCCAGCGGGAAACGGGTGGGGGACTTGCATGCCCTGTCAGTAAACAGTGCATGTATGCAGTTTGGATCGGACGATTGCATGGTCAGACTTTTGCCTAAGCGCGGATATTCGCCTAAAGTGCTCTCAACGCCGTTTAGAGCCCAGGTGGTTACAATTCCAGTATTTTGCCCCGATGAGGACAGTGTCCCAGTGTCTCAGAAGCACGCTTTGTGCCCCGTGCGTGCCCTGCGTGCTTATGTGAACAGAACTAGTCATTTTCGAACTTAAGAGCAGCTCTTCGTCTGCTAAGCGGGTGCCAAGAAAGGCGGTGCGCTGTCGAAACAGAGGCTATCACACTGGATAGTGGAGGCTGTGCGACTGGCTTATGCTTCTCGGGGGAGCCGTTTGCCCTCTAGGGGTGGAGTTTGGCGTCATCATGGGCATGGGCGAAAGGGATGTCTATTCAGGACATTTGTTTTGCAGCAGGCTGGTCGTCTCGTAATACGTTTGCGAGATTCTACAACTTGAATATTCCTTCATTCGCATCACAAGTACTGTCAGTGCAGGGAGAGGAAGCTGAGCTGTCATTGGACTAGACTGCAGACACGCCCCGGCTGGCGCGCGCTCTAGCTGCGGTTTCGACCAAGTCTTGCAGACAGTGCAAGTTATTAGCAATAGCTATCATGCTCACTATATTTGTGTCCCTTTTTATGCCCGCATTCATAAGCCGGCAGTGTATTCCTAAGCACCAATCACATTGCTGCAATCCCCATTCACTTCAGTTCAGCGTTGCTTAACTATGTGGGAGGGGTTACGTTGATGCGGGTGCTTGGCTCTGTGCCAATAGGTGTTTCAACCAGGTCCGGTGCCTGATCCCGAGCTGTGTGAGGTAAGGACTAGTGCTGTGCTACTTGAGGTCGTTGTGAGCTGGGCAGACTTTTCCCACGCGGCGGGGGTTTTATTGTTCCCCATACGTAATGTCGAGAGACCGACTCGATAAGGGAACGTCTCTGGTTACTCACGTAACCGTAGTTCCCTGAGAGGAGGGAACGAGACATTACGTAACCTGCCGTGTGGGAAAGACTTACAGTCTCTTTACTCTCGTTCAGCTAAGATTCTGAGGTTTTTGGCGCCCGCCGTCACCTATATTGAGGAGTGTCAGCCAATCAGGTGATCTGCTCATTGGCTATTTGCAAGCAAAAGAGTTATTCAAATCAGACTTCATAATTCGAGGAGAAATGGATTTCCCCATACGTAATGTCTCGTTCCCTCCTCTCAGGGAACTACGGTTACGTGAGTAACCAGAGACGTTTTCTAAAGTTGCACGCTTTCGGACATGCCTGACATTCACTCCGACTCTAAATAAACAATATCCCGGAGTATATGTTACTCCAGTAAATCCGACAGTTAACTGATGGAACTGATGAGCAAGAGCAGCTGACATGGAGCATGCGTTTACTGCCGAACGTACAGTCAGGTACAGCCACGGCCGCTTTTTGATATTTATAGCATAGGGGGTGGGACGCTTTAGATTCTAGAGAGCATTTGATGAGAAGCTGAAGTCCGCAGTGACGTCATACAAATCCGTGATCCATTTTAGCGGAAGTGAGAGACTGTAAGTTTTGACTGCTTATATCTCCTAAATGCGAAATTTGTCCTTTTTTTGGAACACACCAGCTTAGGCTATATAAAATTAGGCTAACATATTCATCCTAAGAGCTAAAAAAACTTGAATTTTGATTTCAGGGGGCCTTTAAAAATGCACTTTTGGAGCGGGCTTTAACAACGAACTGGGAATGCTCATGGGAAATGACAACTGCTCATGAATACATTGACTATGCACTGTATGTGTCAGGTTCTCCACTAACTGTAGAGGAGGAAGCCCGCTCCGAATCAGCTATACTCGCCCCAACCCTGCCGACCCAAAATCCTCCAGTGGTCTACACCGAGCCTATTCCAGAGCCCAGCCAACCATTACCTTACTGTATGAGCCCACCAGAGCCCACCACTGACACTGAGAACACAATGAGCGAGCCTGCCGCAATGAAAGAGCCAGACATGTGGACTGAGCCTACCATCGCCTCGGAGATCGAGCCCCCAAGAGAGTCTGACCAGGTGTGTGAGCCGGCAACATCCTGTGCCACCGTGGGACTGCTAGTGGAGTCCCTCCGGCTGCCTTCCCTCCGGCTACACCTCAGTCCTCGGTCCCACTGGCTCAGTCTCGGTCCAACCTGCTCCGCCTCAGTCCTCAAGCACCCTGGCTCCACCTCGGATGCTCGTCGCTGTGGCTCCGCCTCGGTCTCCAGGATTATCTGTGTCGCCTGGTCCCATCTTCTCTCCGTCTGAGCCCAGGGCTCCACTACCATAGGCTTCATCTCCATCATTTGTCTCCTGGGTTTCGTCAGCCAAGTCTCCACCATGGCACCTTCCTCCGTCGACTCTGCCATGGACTTTCATCCTGGCTACACTCTGGGTATCCGCCTGACTACTCCTGGTCCTGGCTCCTCCCATTGTTATCGTCACACTGGTCTGTCATCTCCCCTGGTTTCATACCCTCCGCCAGATATATAAATACGCCGTAGCTACGTCATATACTGTGTGTAGCACCATGGCGTAGCCCAACGTGAACCTCACCAAAAATGTAACAACACGTCAATTCTACGCATACCGCAAGCACAGTGATTGGTCTGGTAGAACCTCTCCCTCAGGTAAAAAAATTAAATAAAAAATCTGCGATAACATCACATTTCCTCCGCTTGTGACATAACTACAGTGAAAACAAGTTTTAAATAAATTAACTGTTCTGCGATATTTAACAACTCAAGCTGCAACAAAAGTCACTGTCTATTTGCAGCCATCACTACTGCTACTTCTCCAACAACTTAAGCCCTATTCGAATGGGATTGGTTTTACAAGGGTAGAAAGAGTAATGTAATTTTACCACAGGACGTCTGTAATATCAATGCCAATTCGCACGGGATAAGCAATATCTATAAAACTAGCAGAAGGGGGAGGGGTAACACGATTTACGCACCACTGTCACCTCCCTGATGTCATTGTGTGCAAACATCACGTGCGCAAACACATAATGAATATATATATATATATATATATATATATATATATATATAACCTATATATAACAGTTAGGTCCGGTCGAACGATTTATTAATTAAATTAATTAAATTCTGATTGTATTCTGTTGGTAATAGGCACTTACCTAAAGCTAAAAGAAGTTTTGTGCCTCTAACAAGTTTGTTTGACCTTCTTTTTGGTATGCCCAAAACACTTGAGTTTTACCACAGATTGACATCCCACCGCTTGAATGTTACTGAATGCTTTTCCAAGCGGCTTCATACTTGGAAAAAAAAACGTGGAAAATTACTTTAAATATTTACTTTACATATTTACAGCTGGTCTATTCGCACGGGATTAGTAGTACCTGAGGTCATTTTTCCGGACCTTTTTACAGAAGGTAAAAGTCGGCATAATCTTTACTGACATTGTCCCTTATGATTACTAAGATGGCACATTCGGACGGGACTAAAATCACTGAGAAGCTCTGGTAATAATTACTTTAGCCCTCCTCTCCATGTTAAACTAATCCCATAAGAATAGGGCTATACACAACAAGCTGCTTCTTCTTCGGCTCCTTACTGTACACTGTACACCTTACTGTACACCTACCAGCGGTTTGCATGTGTAATTGCACGTTGATGCGGACAACGACTCAGAAGTTTAAATAAAAACCGACGCTAAGCCTACCGCGTAGAGGCTATGGCATAGAGGCTACAGCATAGAGGCTATGCCATAGGTCCGATGCAGAAGCATAAATCAGCTTTAACGTGTATGTTCAGTTTTGTTTTCACTGTGTTCTGTTCCTGTTTGCCTGTCTTCCCTTTGCTAGTTTTGTCTCTATGGTTCTTGATTGTGTCAGGCACGTGTTTCTGGTTATGTTCCCTGTACCATTCTGTGGTAGATCGGGTGAGGCCACGTCATTTCACTATGCCATAAAATGCAGATAATAAATATAGATCATATAAAATATTTAAAACAGAATCTACATTGGGTGACAGTGACCATCTGTCAAAACTGCTTTAAAAAAAAAAAAGATTTGTCTACACTGCCTAAACTGTTAAATGTATGCATTTTTTATCAGTAAGCAACCAAAAAATATCACCAAATGTGTGCCTTGCTGAACTGTTCATTCAGTTTCTTTGTCCGGCATTTTAGCGTAGTTATGTTTTGAATGATTATTGTTCCTGTTATCTCCTGCGTGTTCCTGATTTATAATTAAAGACTTTATTAGTGATATTGCGCTCATTATAGTCACTCAACCCATGAAAATCACATTTCACCTTCATTGTATGAAACTCGTGGCTCAGACATTCTGCAAAATATCTCCTTTTATGGTTTAGAAAGTTGAACAGCATGAGTGTGCATGAGTAATTGACAGAATTATTATTTTTTTTGCATGAATTGCATTTTACATATCTTGGAAATTGAGTTAATGTTAAATCTTAAATGTCTGAATTCCAAGGATCCAGAATTACCTTGCACATGACTTTTTTGATTTACAAAGCATATGATGGGATGAGGTTGATTCTTTATGGAGTGTTCCCCTATTTATAGAAATGATCTATCAAGGTATTCTCAAGGTACTTAAGGATTTTCAAGTATCTTGGAAGAATCTCTCTCTAAGCCTGCTCTTCTACTCTTAAATCAGATTGCTACTTAGAAGCTGTATAATCACAATTATTCATGAAATATCCAAGAACATATCTCTTTCATTTATATCTTACAGTATATCCATCTTTTCTCTAAAGCTAGTTCTATGATGCTTTTTTAAAAGAGAAAAGAAGAGAAATGTATTAATTCTGTGGTAGATCGGGTGAGGCCACGTCTGAAGAGCCTCACTATGCCATAAAATGCAGATAATAAATATAGATCATAAATATTAAATATTTAAAAGCCTATAAACTGTTAAATGTATGTTTTTATTATTATTATCAGTAAACAACCAAAAATATCACCAAATGTGTGCCCTGCCGTATTCTTGAGCATCATGTTTCCAAATAAATACAAATGATTTGCATACCTCTTGCATATTGGTCAGCTCTACACTGAATAAAAAAAAAGGTGTAGAAAAAAATACGACTTAGAAATTGCTAGTACATTTCAAGTCAGGTCACCTTTATTTATATAGCGCTTATTACAATACAGATTGATTCAGGGCAACAGTGTAACACCATGACAGCAATATGTCATTAACTTGTTTGCCACTGTTGCAGTTCTCCTCTGGCCAACGAAAGAACAGTGTATGAACATTCATGATTCAGCCAGCATTATAGGTCAGAAATCAGACTGGATCGGAACACCCAAAACAAACTGTCTAGAAAAGAAACTGTGATTGGTCACTTATCATGTTGCTGAATAGTCTCTTGAGTCTAAATGACCTCAGATTGAGTTACATTGTTGACCATGACTTTATGAATTAAACCAAAGTTTGGCTTCCCTGCTGATAACTGATTTAAGGGGGTCCTCAAAGTCAGCAGGTTTGTTAACAACCACAAATGAGTGCCAGGTGAATAGTACTCCTCTTTTAATGGACTCAACAAGAGACTTGACTAACATGAACCAAGCTAACAAGATTATGTTCTAATAAATCGCAAACGTATGTTGTACACATTAACACTTATTGAGACTTCAATTCAGAATTTACAAAATATCATAGTCAATATTTCTACATGGAATCTTGGGTTGACAGTTTTTATTGAGCTTGTTGCAAAACTTTGTGGGATTGCCTTGTTAATAAAATATATTTAATGAGTAAAGAACATATAATGATTAGGAATGTATAATGATTATACAGCTTTACAATGAATTGTCTATAATATACTTGGGAAGAAGTCATGTGCTAGGATTCCAGGCAATATTTATCTTCTTTCACTGCTTTCCAGTTGCATGTACCTGCTCTGCAGACCCTCCCCTGGCCACAGCAGGGGTCTGGACTGTTCAGGAGCTGCAGTTCTTCAGTGTAATTGGTGATGGCAGCATCGTACCTGCAGCAGAGAGTGCGCTGCAGAGATTCATTCATGCATTCTTCTGTTGTCCTGCAAGGGGCAGGGAGAGGGGCGAGTGAGTGACTCACCCCTCCGCACACTGACTGGTGCTATGGAAGTGTGTCAGAAACGATCTGTCACATCTGGGCCTGTCACTTTCAATCAGTTATATACAGGCAAATGCACAAATGCTAGTGCAGAGTGCAGGGGAAAGGGTCTGCTCATTTAAAGCCACAGCATGAGAAGGAAGGGACCCAGAGACACACACACACACACACAACCCACTCTTACACACGTAAATGTGTGACACAGCCAGGTTCCCACAGACAGTAATGTGTGACACGCACATGCATCCAGATTCATATACTCAAAAATGCACAAACATTTTATATTAACCCTTGTGTTCTGTTCGATTTCTGTGTACACCCCTTATGGACCGGGTCAAATTGACCCTAATTGGATTCAATGCAATTCCTCAAAAATCACACTATGAAAAACAACAAAGATTTAGATACAAACTGTAAACTTTTAATATCAACATTTGTCAAACATTACAAAAACATTATATCTGAAAATATGATTAATGAAAATGTTTTTTAAACGTTTTTTTAAACAGTTTTGTTTTGACAAAATTGGAAAATAAACAGTATACTGATTTTTTTTGCATATTTTTTTTTTTCCTTTTTTTTTTTTTTTTTTTTACATTTTATGCTTTGAACATCGTAACTGAACAAAAAAAATTTCCTGTATAATGAAAATTTTTCATTTTCCTAAGTTAACTTTCCCTAGTTTCCTAAGACCTATTTTCCTAGTTTCATTATTCACTCACTGGGAAGTGAGAAACCAAACATAACAAAAACATACATCAAATAAATGTTTTTTATTTATTTTTTGGCTCTGTGAAGCTGCCTTTGAAAATCCTACACAAAAGTTTTGGTTAAAAGCTAGGTATATAGATATTTTGAATATTGAAATGAGAGCTTATTTTACTATCTGTGTCTGACAAAGATTTTCATCTGTAATTTGCAAATAATTCTGAACACACTGTAATTTTAGCTTTTTCAAGTGTGTTTGGTTAGGGTTAGAGCACTTTTAGATGCAATTGCACGTTAGAACTGGAGTTGAAGTGCCCTGACATACAGAAAATAAATGTTTTTATTTTGTGTCTGTACAGTTGCTTTTGAATGGCTGTCTATGAGGGTCAAATTGACCCGCGAACATCACATCGTAACAGTAATTTTGTTTGTATATGTCAAAACACATCAGCATGTTGAAACTTTGCATGCATGTTCATCATGATAAATGAGAAAAAGTCACAAAATATCAATAAAAAAAACAAAGGTTAACCAGTATTTCCAACAACTTGAAAATCGAAACGGGTCAAATTGACCCGCAACATAACACAAGGGTTAAGTGAAAGTTCAACAAATGGAGAGAAATCCTAACTATATCCAAGCCAAAAAGAAGATGTGAAGTGTCCTTTGGGTAATAATTCATCCAGGCATTCACTAATTGCTTTTAAGTAAGCTTAAATTATCCTCCCCCTCCATATTATTATTATTATTATTTTACATTTCCTATTTATTTTTTGAATGGGGGCTGTGACCGAAGGGATTGAAGGATACATGGTAACACTTTACAACAAGGTTCATTAACTAACAATGAACAATACATTTGTTACAGTATTTATTAATCGTTGTTAATAGTATTAATAAAAATACATCTGTTCATTGTTTGTTCATGTTAGTTCACAGTGCATGAACTAATGTTAACAAATACAATGTTTGATTTTAATAACATTTTAGTTAATGTTGAAATTAATATTAACTAAGATTCATAAATGCTGAAGAAGTATTGCTCATTCTTAGTTCATTCTAAGGAGGTGTTATAACTAATGTTAACTGATGAACATTATTGTAAAGTGTCACTGGATACATTAATTATAATAATAATAAATGAAACCTCCAGATGAAGGCATCATTTAGACAGGATGTTACACTCTAAAAAATGCTGGGTTGTTTTAACCCAATTGACAAACCCAAACGTTGGATTAAAAATGCAATTAAAAAAAAATAACCCAATGGCTGGGTTTGTCCATATTTGACCCAAAATTGGGTTGAAACAACCCAGCATTTTTTAGAGTGTATGCAAGCATTCAGACATGTCCCTGTAGAGGCAGCAGTTTTTATCTTTTGAACACCTCCCAACTGTCAATGATGAACACAGGCATCCAATTACTGAAATACTGCCGGGCCAGAAAAACTTCAGCAGTGGGTGTTTGGGATCTTGGAAAGGTGCAAAGGTGACCCCGTTTCCTCTTTCCCAGTCTTGTTTCAGGCTGTGGGTTGCTGAGAGATTAATTTAGAGACAGTTCAAGATAAAGGCAGAGGTGGTGCATGAACAGCGCTGATCATTGAAAATAATTATTTGCTGTGTCACTGGAACCCCTTTCCTCCATTCATCTATGTCAAGAAACCATCTTTGACAGGCACTGTGTGTGTGTGAAGACATTGGCACGGATTACTATTAATGAAGAGAGGGATCTCACATCAAGATTTATGGATTAATCCCTTTTGGGTCTGAAAATACAAAAGATCTATACTTGGAGGCACGAGGTCGCAAGTTTTGTAATTTAAATGAAAGGTTTTAAAAGGTGACAAATGAACAAAGCACAGTTTCATTACGGACTGATTCTTATGTACATCTCTTAAGATTTATTGCAGCATAATCCTTTGCTTAAAGAAAGGAGTGAACGCTGAAATGATTAATCTCTTTTAATGTTGGTGTCTGAAACAGCCCTCTCTCTATTTGTAATTGCCAAGGAAGCGAAAGTCCTCGTTGTTGGTTCAGGATGTTGCTACACTCTGGGAATGAAATGGCCAAAATAACATCTGATCTTTTTTTTTTTCTCCTCTCACACCTTTTTCTTCAGAAGCTTAAAACGACCGGAGGCTAAGTAACTGGTAGGCCCCAGTTAATGCTACCATACGCTTGAAGTCATTTTCGGGAACAAGAGGCAGAAATACGGGACAAGAAAACGGGAAAACACAACAAATATAAAGGCCAAATTTTGAAACAAATTACACACAGGGGCATGTGTGCTGCCATGATGTATTAAGGTGTGGAATACCTCTATCCACTCTGCTGGATAAGCACTTCACTGATCCTGCGCATAAACATAATTTGGAGTGTCGTCTACAAGAGCCTCGCGGTAGATGAGTTTCAGCCCCGGGCAAAACGGGCGCAATAATTCACAATAATGTAAAGGAATATGCAAGCCTGCCTTCTGTGAAATGTCTATCTCTCTGCTCATCATTAATATCAGATAATATGACAGTCAGACATGTTTTTTGAGATTGTGTTGAGAACAACATAAATGATGTGTACACAGTCGTGTTGACTGAAGGAAGACAAATGACTCTTAAAACTCCGGACTGAACCCCCACTGAAAGACCCTCATCCCCCAATGCTCTCTCTCTCCTGCTATAATTTGCACCTCCTGGAGGTAAGCAAACTCAGTGGAGTGCGAGTGAGAGCAGGGCGGGACTCCACGTGACGTGACAAAAATGTTAGTGACGATGAATTTCATATGTGCCAGTCACAAAGTGAGATGCTTGGCTGAGCTGACTGCTCTCATCACTGTATCTCAGGTAGACTCATGTTCTTCAGGCAAAAGAGAAGGAAAAAACAACAACTGATAGCTGAATATATTCAAAAATATGATATGAATAATATTAACACTTTACAATAAGGTTCATTAGTTAACGTTAGTTGACTACATTATGTAGCATGAACTGCACTTAAACAGCATTTATTAATCTCTGTTAATGTTAATTTCAACATTTACTAATACTTTATTCAAATCTTGTTAACATTAGTTAACGCACTGTGAACTAACATGAACAAACAATGAACAGCTTTATTTGTATTAACTAACTAAACAAAAATGAATAAATACAGTAACAAATGTATTGCTCATGGTTATTTCATGTTAGTTTATACATAAATTAATGCTAACTAATGAACCTTATTGTAAAGTGTTACCATATTAATATCGTATAATTACAGTGCTATTACTTTTAACATAATTTATTTTGTTGCAACTCTTGGATGACCATTCTGGAAACAACTCTGATGTACTGTATGCGTCCTCTTGAATAAGCCGATTGTCTGAACACTGGATGTCTCGTTCTTTATGCATACTGAAAACACAGTGGTGTGTTGATCTGCTAAATGTCCTTAGAGAAATAAATTCCAGCGTTCAGAGCTCAGACTGAAGAAGAGGGTCAACCTCTGAAATGTCACTGCAATCATCATCCTTCACATAATTATCATAGCTACAGAAAAGAAGAAAAAAATCTACCTAAAAAACCATAATGTGCACACATTTATGCATTTAGCGAGATCCTTATGGTATTTTCTTCAAAGCCCAAGCAAACATTAAAACATTTCACCTATTATAATTGTTACATAAAGATTTAATCATGGGAAAAGCAGGTGTAAAGAGAAATAAAATCACTGAAAATAAAAGCATACGCAGAATGAAGCAGGTAGTGTACATATGTCTCCTCTGTGCTGAATGAGTGAGGTTGACAGATCGTTGCTCTCTTCTCTGCCCGGTCCTGTGAATACACATATCCCTGTGCTCCAAATGCAGGCTGACAGCTCGCCCGGAGAAATGAAGTTGGTAGTTTGGGGCGGTGGTAAAGAGCCTGAGCAAACAGGACATGCTATGTACACCCAGGCTAACAATGAACATATGCTTTGTTTTTCTGATGCCAACACGGAGCATTCATGGCCCCAAGAGACTCCTAAGATTCAGGGACCAGTTGGAGCGAACAGCCTGCTGGCTATTTTTGTCTTTTTTTGGCAGACCGTTGTTTCTAATTTGTTTACAGTACTGTAGTAAGCCATTGGACAACATTGAATGTTATATTGTGAATAAAGTCCTAATCAAAATTTAAAACATGACCAAAATGTTTGAACTGACAGACTGTAACTCTGGACAAATAATCTGAATATGCTTCATATGAAGTGTCCTGTTAACATTTAAATTAATTATTTGATACAATATTGGGTGCATGCATGCTGTTCCAGTTGTACTTATATATATTTTTTTAAAACTGCATTTAATAACATCTGTATTTAATTTCTGTAATTAATTTTTAATTTATTTTTGTTAATTGTATTTCTTCTCTTCCACCTATAATTATACAATTACCCCTACGATGGGTAATAGTAGAATTATTTTTATAATTGAGGGAACCCACCCTGCCCTTAACCCAGAAATACAATTTCTGTCATTATTACTCAGTCACCATTCACTTACTTCCACTTATATTCATTTAATATTCACTTGTTTTCTTTTCCCCAGGAATATCCCTTGTTTTTTTCCCACCAGAACATTTTTATAATGCTAACTACTCTGCTCCACAGTAACTTCATTCAGTCATTCATTCAATCAGTCAATTATTTTATCATGGTTTATTCAGTATATGTTCTGCATCCCAAATGTTCTGAAGCCAAAGTCTTTGTGTGAGTAAAATACTGACTTGTGTGTAGAACGGGTGAACAATGATGAACACCCACGAAATCTTTCCCTAAACCTTATTCCAATATGAACACAATAAGTGAATTTATTTTTGCATAGTTCACACACATATATATATATATATATATATATATATATATATATATATATATATATATATATATATATATATATATATGTGTGTGTGTTATATGTAAGGTGTACTTTATAGTAACTTTCAGTAATAAAGCATTAGCAAACATATGTCTAAAAGTTCAGTTGTTGATTAGAATTAGAAAGAGTTTCACCCTTATGGAGTATAGATGCTCTTCAGATACAGAGATTTGACCATGACTTAATTTGACTTGATAACAGCCAAATATTATGACAGTTGCCATCACTTTCAAAACCAAAGTGACAGACAGACTTGCAGATGGACTTTACAGATCTATTCCATTCGGGAGATGTCTAAATTAAAAGTGACAAATAAGATATTTGAGTTACTTTAATGAACGGTGATTGGTTCTGAATATGTGAGTGTGATCAGAACTTAGGATTCTGTTTTAGATGACCTCTGCTTATTCTGGATTGGATATGCAATTATGCTGTACCTGTAATGGTCTCAGAGGTAGATGTAAGTCATGAAAGTTCTTCAGTTTCTCAGTTTTTCTTACCACCTTCACAGATTTCCACAGCAATTAATGTGAAAACAAAAGATGACCTGTCTTTCCTCTACGATTAATTTATCATGCACAATTTTGCAGCTGTGATAGGAAAATTTTCATATTCAAAGTAAAAAAAAAAAAAAAAAAAACATTACTACAATCAACAAAAATGTATTTTTATCTGAACACTATACTGAATACAAAAAAAACATGAGATTTTATTTTTTTTACTTTTATTTTTATTTTATATTTTTACTTTTGGGGAAATGTTAGATTTCTGTAGTTGACTGATTTGTAAAAAATAGTGTTAATTTGCAGCAGAAAATAAGTTCACAATCACAGTTATCTAGTAGTTGTGTAACTTATGTACTATTCATGTATTTTGTAATGTCTTTGGTAGAGTGAACATACTTCATCTCAGCCCATGCAGTCAAGAAGTGCAACAAAAGACAAAAAATGAAGAAGAAAAAATGGTGAATGCATAAAAAATTATTCTGAGTTCTCCTAATTATTTTTTCAACCAAAAGGACGGATTGACTTAAAACATTTCTGCTGATAGATGCTCTTTACAGGCATATACTCCATAAATTACAGCCATAATGAATTTTAGCTGTAATTGAAGACGTTTTGAGACAGATGACAGATCGGTGTCAGTTGGTCAAAGGTGATGTCTCATCTTAGAAGATGCTCACCTATACATCAGGTCTGAGAGGTTTATCAGATCAAAATCCCTACATAAGTGACAGACAGGTACCTTTAAGCTACAAAGTGTATTGGGTGCAGGGAAGAGGGTGTGAGTGCAGATGGGAAGTTCTGTCTCATCTCGGTAATGAAGCACACCTGAACTCTGCTTTAAATACCAGAAGAGAGGATGGAAATGTCACATGCAATTAAAACTCATGATACGAGATGGCACAAATCAAACCAACCCCCCCCCCCCCCCCCCCCCAATAAAAAAAAAAAAAAAAAAGAGAGAGAGAGAGAGAGAGAGAGAGAGAGAGAGAGAGAGAGAGAGAGAGAGAGAGAGAGAGAGAGAGAGAGAGAGAGAGAGAGAGAGAGAGAGAGAAGATGAGAGACATGGAATGACAGATCACTTGACAGCTCCTAATAAATTTATCCTGCCCCACCAAAAATGTGACTCTTGTTTCATACTGAACATCTGAAACAACATGAAAATCACTCGGGTACATCATTATGCTCAATTTGGAGGATTTCATTATTTTACCCAGGGCTGAACTGGAGAGCATACAACCCCCAAAGAAACAAAAATCTGCTCTGAATATAAAGCACTGAATATAAAGTAATTTCTAAATGTTTGGCCAATAGATTGAATATTGTGTTACAAGAAATTGTGCATAAGGATCAATCTTATTGTATAAAGAATATGTACATTACAGACAATCTTCACCTTATAAGGGACGTCTCACTTCTGTGATTTTACTCATTGTAATAATAAGATAATTTGGGTTTGTTATCGTTAGATCAAGAAAAGGCTTTTGACAGGGTTGCCCATGTTTTTCAGTTTGACACTATGAAAGCTTTTGGTTTTTGGGATAACTTTATTTCTAATATCAAACTTTTATATACTGAGGTAACATGTATGATTAAAATTGCCGGTGGATTAAGTATCCCTATAAGAGTGAAAAGAGGTATCAGGCAGGGCTGTCCTCTCTCAGGTCAACTGTACAGTAAAGTAATCGAACCCTTGCTGTGTAAATTAAGGAGAGAGCTAACAGGTCTACAGGTTAACACCCTACCTTCTAATATTAAACTTTCTGCTCATGCTGATGATGTCACAGTTATAATACGGCAGCAAAATGACATTGAGATGCTTAAGATGGCCTTAGAGTGTTATGGTAAAGCCTCTTCAGCAGTTTTTAACTGGGGTAAATGTGATGCTCTGTGGTGTGGAAGAGATTTAAAAGGTCCAGTACGGGTGGCTTACAATGGGGAAGAGCAGGTTTTAAATTCATTGGTGTATTATATGAAAAGAGTACAAAAGAAATAACTGGGAGGGTCTAGTGGAGAAAGTGTGTGCTTTGTTGTCTAATTAGAAATGGTTGCTACCCCAGCTGTCCTACAGGGGTTTGCATCTTCTTTATGGCACAAAATGGGAATACTTGCAATAAATGCGTCCTGGTGATCTGGTGAGAGAAATCCAGCAGCAACTACTGTAGTTTTCCTGGTCGGGACATCATTGGTTGAAGGCGGCAGCGCTGTGTTTGCCTATACAAGGAGGCCAGGGGCTGATTGATGTCGCATCAAGAAGAAAGGCCTTCAGAATCCAGACGGCACAGAGACTGCTCTATGGAGATATATGGCTGGAGTGTCCTGTGCCCTCCTGAGGAGAGCGGGAAACATGGGTCCAGACCGCCATCTCTGTCTCATGATATTAATAAACTGGACCTTTCTGGACTGAGCTCTTTTTATAGGTCAATTTTAAGAGTATGGACACTTTTTAAGTTTTCACGGGATGGAAATGGGACACAGAGATTATGGCTGAAAGAAGAACTGTTACTTTTTAAACTTGAATTGGATTTGGACATTTCTAAATCAGATACCCTCAAAAAAAAGCCATGTGAAAAGCAAATATTATAAAAGATTAGACATCTAAAGGAAAAAAAAAGGATGGATAACTGCTGAATTTTGGGGCTTTAAACCTGGGACTAACATCGATCAGACTGGCACAGAAAGTGTTGAATCGGATATTGGAGTCTCTGCCACAGGAAGACTATTGACTGGCACTAGAAACTTTTGATGAGGAGGATATATGTATTCCAGAGCTGAGTCTTTCTGCTGAGACTGGGTCATGGCAAGAAAAGGAAGGCAACTTGCTACCTTTTAAGACTCATCAGCTGTTTTTGTTTTGCGATGCTGGAAAAAAAATAATTTACATACTGTGTGTTAAAACTAGGGATTTTATACACTAGACTAGAGAGTGGCAAAGAGTCCAAATGTCAGGAGATGTTTGGGCTGGGCGCTTCCCCTAAGGTAGCTGGCGGTCCTTGATCAAACCACCCCTTGAGAAAAGGTCTGAGATCTTCAGTGGAGAATTGTACATGTGATTGTAGCTGCAAACAGATACAGATACAGAGACAGATACAGTGGGAGGGAGGGGTTGCCCTTTATGCGGAGAACAAGAAACCCCTTTTAATTTGATTTTAAAGTGTGAAAGGCTTCAACCACCTTTTTTTTTTTTTTTTTTTTTTTTTTACAAATAGGAAGAGTGGTGTAATACTCTGAGGAGAAGTTTTTACACCAGTTTATTTCACTTATGGACCAAAATATAGCAGAAATAGAAGGAAAGTTCATGTTTGAATTAATTTTTGTTTTTATTTGGGCAGGCAAAACTGGCCGTCACGAAAACATCCTTTGACTGGTGATGAATCAACTGATGTGGTGTCCATAAAGGGTTTACTAAAATCTCATATTAAAATAGAATTTACTTTCTATAAACTGCTCAATGACATGTAAATGTTTAAATACAAATGGGGAGTAAATCAGTGTATTTGTGATGTTGATAATGATGTCTGTTTGGTAATTTATATTTAAAGGGATAGTTCACCCAAAAATGAAAATTATGAATAGTATGTGACATTCTTCTTTCAGACGAATTCAATCGAATACAATCTTCCAAGCTTTATAATGGCAGTGAATGGCCGTTTCTGTTTCGAATTCCATAAAAGTTCATCTATCCATCATAAAAGTGCTCCAAATGGCTCCGGAGGGTTAATAAAGTCCTTCTGAAGCAAAGTGATGTGTTTGTCTAAGAAATATATCCATATTTAAAACTTTATAAAGTAAAATAACTAGCTTCCGGCCAAACGAACATACAGATTTCACTTAAGTGTAACTGTGTTTGAAAAGGTTTATTATTATTTATTTATTTTCCTCTTTTCTTGTCTTCTCCTGGTAACATCGTTAATGTTAAAAGTTAATGTTTTTTTTTTACTTTTTTGTAAAGAAATAGACCTTTAAAAGTCAAAAGTCTCTCTCTCCCATCAGCCAATAATCTCGCTAGCTATAGGAAACTACATCAGCTAAATTCCATGACAGTATAATACTTTAACTGCAGTAAGTCACAATATAAACTGAGGTGATGTGACCTAAATGAATCATGACACACACAGAAGACAACAACCTCCTAGTACAATGGGATTCTAAATGCCGATATTTTCCATTCTCCATAGAACTTTTGCTCTATTGATTTGCTGGAGAGACTGAGGAGAAATGACACATAGCTAAAGTTATTTTATAAATCTTCTTTTTGAAAAGAAAAAGAAGAAAAACATCTGTTTGGTCAAAAAAGACTAATAAGATCTTCAGTTCTGTGAACTTCAAATTATGAGTATTAAATATTAATGAAATCCACAATTATTTGAAATTTCCGTCCAATCTGTTTTCTGATGCTTTTTATGATTCAGATTTTTTTTTTATGGAAAAAAAAGAGAAGAATGTGTAAGAAAAAAAAAAATTCCTTTATTACTGCCCCACCTCAGGTGATCTGTTTACAGCAAGGTTTACAGCAAGATATGAATCTGAACACAAGAGCATGCGGGCCTATCGTAAATCTCATTCGCTGCAGGAGTGTTATTTCAGTGAGAAATTTTCCAAACATATGAATATATCTGGCTATATTTGCCTAATATGCTTGGTACTCATCTCCTGTACTTCTTCCCCCACTATCTGCTGAGTGTGCAGTCTCACTGTCTGGAGTCACACTAATTGGACCCCTCTCTGATTCACCTCCAAGACCCCAGTATGTTCAAACAGATAGGAAAATAAAACACAGCCCTAAAATAATGAGATTCCTCAGGTCGTTTCAAATGTAACAGAAAATGATGACATTTTGGTTTGAACCCAGCTGACTTCTTAACAATGTGAAGACAAAAGAAGGCATGAATGCTTGAAATCGCCCCCTATTACTTTAATATAATTACTCTGTATTAATCCCATCTTGATAATGACAGGGCGAGTCTCTCTCTTTTCTCTTTCTCTTTTTCTTTCTCTCTCTCTCTCTCTCTCTCTCTCTCTCTCTCTCTCTCTCTCTCTCTCTCTCTCTCTCTCTCTCTCTCTCTCTCTCCAATAAAGTACTCTGGATCCTTTGAAATAACTTTAAGAGAGGAAGGCGAAATAAATAAATAAATACA
Organism: Rhinichthys klamathensis goyatoka; assembly: GCF_029890125.1. Lineage (NCBI taxonomy): Eukaryota > Metazoa > Chordata > Actinopteri > Cypriniformes > Leuciscidae > Rhinichthys > Rhinichthys klamathensis. The sequence goes on from NW_026606632.1 coordinate 2,543,684, forward strand.
AAATAAATAAATAAAATCTCCCACGACGGATTCAACACGAACATGTCTAGGCCTCTTTTGAATGAAAAATGATACGTGAGGGAAAATAAAGCAATATGACCAGAAGGACCAGGAATTCACCAGATGAGTGTCAGCGGAGAGGTAAAAAATGAAGCATTTACCTGTTCCTAATCTAATTTCTTCATGGCTTTCTGTAGATATCGGACCCCGCTGTGAATAAGCTTAGTGTTTGCGCTGCCAGTCCCAGGTGAGAAATCGCTCCTCTCTGTCAGGCTCGTGGAGAGTGAGAGAAACCGGCTCCGGATCAACGTCAGCCTGATATTTGGCTACTTATTCTCACCAGCACAAAATGTTTAGAATATATTACATATCATTTTCATATGCATCTTTCCTCTCGCTGTAATGTGCTTTAAAGGCGAACCTGGGGACTGGGGTAGCTAAGCTATATGAGAGGGCATTCATATCCCCATGGGAAACGGGAGACGTTAATATGTATGAGCGCACATGTGACTGTTAAAAATCTCTAAATGTTGAAATAATAGAGTTTATCTGAAGGTTTCAGACTCCAGCTTTTTTCATGAAGTGTAGCTAGTTTTTTTTATTTATTTCAATAATTTAGACTTGCAAATTTGTTTGAAAGACTGCAAAGAAGCAGATGTAGGTGAGCGAGAAACTGTAAACGGACACTCGCAGGAACAGCTCTGGTTTCCCTGAGAATTACAAGCTGCAAATCCAAAAATTCTAAAATTCACAAAAAAAAAAGAGAGAGAGAGAGAGAGAGAGAGAGAGAGAGAGAGAGAGAGAGAGAGAGAGAGAGAGAGAGAGAGAGAGAGAGAGAGAGAGAAGAAAAAAAGAAAAAGTGGATTAGGACAGGGGATGAGCACAGTTTCAAAACCCTCCTTTCTCAATCTCTTGCTCACATTTTTTCAATATTAGACACTGAAATGAATAATAAAAAAAGAACAAATAAAAACATATTAAAGAAACCTTGAACTCGAGCATAGATAATTGATTTATGGAGTAACAGAGGAGACGATCACATGAAGTCTCATTTGGGAGATCCAGTGAGCCATACTTCAAACACAGAGATCAGGCTTTACCCTGCCACGTTGTCGGTTTCTGGAAGACGAAAATCCCTCTAAGTCCAGCACTTGCGATGAGGAGGCCTCCTGAGGAGCAGGCTGAGCTTGTGCGAGCAGTTCACACACAATGAGCTGCAGCGTTATGCAACAGCCGCTCAGAAAAGATCTGTCTACAGCTGCAAGTGGGACGCGCACAAAACAGAGTGCCGCTCGAAATCCTCCTCTTGGTGCTAAGAAGAAGCAAATAGGATTGATCCAAATTTCTCAAATGAGGAAGACTATAAGGAAAGCCATGCGGAGAGAGAGAGAGAGAGCGAGGAGCTTCCATTGTGTTGGCTTCATGACTTCTACTATAGCCTACTGTATGAAAATTCATGAGGTTTTCCAAAGGTTTACGCCAGTGTTTCAACCTAAGAAACCCAGTATTGCATTTGTCTTTTAATTTTTATAGTTGAAACTCCAAGTGTGTCAAGCTCTTCCAAGCTCTCACTTCCAAATTTCCCAGGTTTTGATATTCTCACTGCAGACAATGTGCAGAATAACAGTGTTGACTCATGCACACTTCATATGGTTATAACTGTCTTCCAAACTCACACGATTTAAAGAAGAACTGTCTTTTATTACAGTTTTTTGTCAACTGCTTACACACATTTTCAAAACTTTGCCTCTTTTTTTGAACTGTACACACAAAATGCAAAATGCCTCACATTTCTTGCAAAATGAAGCACTGTATTCAAAATATCACAAACACACCTCAAAAGCAAACATTTGTCTTACGTTGCAAACATATTTGCCATAATATTATATTTTTGGATATATCATATACACACAGTTATTCAAAACCTAAAGCTCTTCTTTCATGAGCTCCTATGTACATTTCTGTTCAAGATTAGGTAGAGAGATGTTGGTAGAGAGATGTTAAAAAAATCAAATAAACACAAAAGCAAGATTGAAACCAATCTGTAAGCAATTTGTGAATACAGAAACCTATAACTTGACCTTTGACCTCTTGGTGTTAAGAAAAGCAATGAGTGTTTGCACATGTGAGGAGTTAGTGTGAGGCACTGATGAATTTGTGTGGCATTTTGATAGGTTGTGTTTGAAAAAGGAAATCAAGATACTTCCAGTTAGATTTTTGTGTTACATAGATAATTGTGTGTTGTGTTTTCCAAAAAGTTTTTATGAAATTGAAAACCGAGTCGAAGGCCGTGAATTACTGTGTGGTTTTGCAGATTTGGTGTGTGGTTCTGGGGTTTGAGTGTCAGGTTTCAGAAATTGTGTGACAAATAAGGATTTTGTGTGTAATCAGTTGAAAAAAGAAACTGTAGTAGTCACCGTAGTTTCCTAAAGCAAGAACCTTAAAACAAACCAAATAATCAACTCACCAAGGAAAATGTATGTGACAGGATCAGAGGTGTATCTTCATCCAGAGGGTCGGCCCCGAACCACGAATATCAGACTCCTCTGTGCGTTATGTAACAGTGTGCTGCTTTTCATGGGACGCTGGCCATTATCACCTGCTCCAACACATGCACACCAACTAGCCATTCATTTCACTGTCACATGACTTCAGGGGACTCTATGCATTTATAAATGTGTTCATTACTATGCAAGTCTTCATATTCTATATGATGGATTCAGCAAAACACAAATCATGCATTTTCTGCAGAAGGACAGAGAGAGAGAAAAAGTGACAGCAGAAAAAAATAAAGAATGATCAATCACATGCTAATTTATTTACTTCCCCCACTCCTAACGAGTGACCAGCATGATTAATCACAAATATGCACGCCACATGCATATGACATTGTTTAGTGAAATACAGTGTGATTTCAGTGCTCTCCATAATTCTGTGTTTGACAAAGAACACATGGTTGGAATTTTCTTTAAAACATAGTATTAAAGGTGTAAACATTCGGCATTTTACTATTTAGACCTCCATACACGATTGTATCATAATCTACACACATTTTGGACAGATTGGCTTCTTATTTAGAAGACATCAGATAAATAAAAAAAGAGTGGAATTGTATATTATTTGAAACTCATAACTCACATTCAGGAAAAGCAAATGAAGCCAACTTGAATCTTATTGTCACTACCTTCAACACCCTGTGCCACCTCATTGGAAGCAAAATATAAAATAACAAAAAGATCTATTTATTATATCAATCCTTTCAATCTGAGAGCAAATTTTAGAGCTTCTCGGATGTTCCCCGAAAAGACCCCAAGTCATTTCACAACTTCTTCAGAAGATATCTTAAAATATTTTTAATGAAATGCTTCTCATCAAGGTCAAATTATTCAAACTTTGCTGCCATATTAATTCTACAGCTCTATATTTCTATTTTATATTATAGAGCTCTTAATGGGCAGGTTGATAAAATGAACACAATAGAAGCAAATCTGTAACTGGTTGTTTAAAAAAAAAAAAGAGAAAAAGTCAATGTAGAAAAAACAACATTTATTGGCTCTCGTGAGACTCATGAGTGTTTTATGATGAAAGGGAAACCAAACTGTTATAATTAGCAGAACATATGAACATATTTGCTAAAATGACTTTGCAGAAGCTGAAGGGTAATTAATTAGACTAACTGGCAGCACTTTTCATCTTCCTTCAGACTGACAGTGATTTTTTTTTTCTACTGAAGCACGATTTAACAATTGATTGTGGCATAAGAGCCCACCTGCAGCTTGAGAATTCATTTTCACACAAGAAGGAGAGAGAGAAAAAAATCCTCAACTAGGATATATTGCCCCATGGCATGAATATGCAAGAACTCACAATATGCCGGCAGAGTCATTACTAATGTTACTGCCAATTACAAGGCATGTCATGACACTGATTCATGAATATTCAACACTGACAGATCTTCATGCTCGCCGCAGTGATGCATCTCGTTTTACAGCTTCACTGAGGTAGAAGAGAAGGGACCTTCATCACAGCACAGAGGAGTCATCCTGCAATACAAGCTGTTTCATTAGGGTTAAATAGTTAAATGTGTGTTATATAAAAGTGCATGAAAATGATGGAGTGCTCCCTTGTTCCATAGAACTCACATTAAAGCATATTAAGTAGACATTTAGTCCTGAAAAGAAGGAATCTTAAATTGGAAAAAAGACATAGACCAGTGCCTTGAGCAAAAGAGGTGCTTTAAGACTGCAAGAGGTATGGATTTTTTATATTTTTTAAATGAATCTACTGGGGAATTGAATCATGCAAACAACAACGTCTGACCTTTTTGAACCTGCATTAAAATGGGAGAGATTTCATCATCTCTAAATCAAGCTCAATCACATCAAGCGTGGAGTGATGTTTTTAAATCATAAAGTCATCTGTTGGCCAATGTCACCAGATTAATGCTGCTTATCTCATATAGGGAGAGAGCTGGACACATATGATCCTTATCTAAATAGGCTCTTTGTGCCTTTTTAGGAGACAACGTCTAGGTTGGACAGTGAGTCCACTCTCCTTGATAATAGCATGTTAGTATGTCACAGTGGTTACTCAATTTCAAAAGTCTGTTAAAAAGAAATTTCCAATTAAAGAAGAGTTGGCTTGCATCATTACTGAGCAGATCAGAATCTGCAGGATCATGCAATGATAGGAGGAAGCTCTCTCACTCACAAACATGAATTAGTTAATGGCCTTAAATGTACTATGTTCAGGCCAACAGACTACACACTATCAATTCTAGTTTTAAACTGAGATGCTGATAACCAGGTTATACTGTAATCTCAAAAAAGACTAATTCATAATAAAATGTTTAGGATTAAATACTGTTTTTTATCCGTCAAGATCAGTAATGCCATTTCAGGGGATGTTGTCTATTTCAAGTAATATGGCTGCAAAACTCTTCACATTCATCAAAGTGATGAATTCATCAACATTAAGTAACCCTTCAATTTGTAAATGACAATGACACTGGAACAGCTTCGATTTTCTGCCCTGACTTTAGACGGTCTAACATGAGCAACATAAATACACATTCAACTCAAACATGTGCAGCGCTGTCCATGGTACTTCACCTGTTTCAGTTTTCAGATTCGAGTGCTGAATGGACAGCTCCTGTCAAACACGCCTGGACATCTATTCATCAGGATTACTTTATTATGCTTTCTTTCTCTGTGTTTTTGTTTTTTAGTTGTTAAAGAATAGTAAATATCATGTTGGCTGTTAATGATCCAAGTCAGGATTCGTATTATATCTTTATATATTTTCATTCCCCTCTGAAATGCATACCCAGAAGCACACACATGTTGGGTTTTCATATTTTCTTGAGACATTCCATTGACGTAATGATTTTTATACTGTATAAACAGTATATTCTATCCCTTAACCCTACAGCCATCACAGAAGGCTTTCTGCATTTAAAAACAACAACATAATTTAGTGTGATTTATAAGCTGTTTTGCTCCTGGGGACCAAAAATGTCCCCACAAGGCCAACAATTAGTATTACTATCCTTGTAGGGGCATTTGGTCCTCATAACACCAGGACCACACGCACACAGACACACGCATTCTTCAGCGTTTAATAATTGGGAAATAACTTCAGTCCAATTTGATTGCTCTTCATTTGCTGCCTCTTCTTCCCCATGAGCAGTGATTAAACTATGCATATATATAAGGCAGTTAGTAATTAAATGAGCCAATGGGCAATTATTGCTTAATTGTATGTAATTTCCCTTCATTAAAAAGGTAAATGAAAGCAGACCATATTGTGGATATAAAACATTAGATATAGCAATAAACCCAATCAGGTGTTGAGCACATGGCTGGTCGCTTTGCCTGTCATTGGTTATGTGGAACATGTCTGCCAGTTTTGGACATCATTTTTAAATGAGACATCATGGACTCATGGGGACGTTCTGTCCCCACATATCAGTCTTGAATGGCAGAGCAGTGTCTCTGGCTCATTGACAATTTGTTCGACATAAGGCTAGAATACATTGGTCATCGCTGTATTTGCATGCATTTATAACACAGTACTGTTTAAAACATAATCCAAAATGATTGTCTAGTGGGTGGTGAACAACAGTGTCCTCTAGAGGAGACTACCACCTCCATTTGGAGAACACCATGGTTTAGCACAGCTACAAACATCATACAGCCAGAATGCAATCAGTTTTGTAAGAGGTATTAAGAAAACCTCACAGGCCTTCATTTTCTATCTTTTGTCATAGAAAAGGGACTGAGCAGAGGTTTTTACATATTGTGGTTTTAACTATAAGGCCAACTAAAAAAAGTCCATTGTGGTAGAGAGAGGCAATAATTAGAAGGCTTTTCACATGATGACCTGTCTCAAATAACAATGACACCCACCCAGTCAGATACAACAGGGCAAAGACTGTTTGAGAGGAAGTGACCTCTTTTTCTAGACTGCAGCATGGGCTGTGTCAAAGCCGTTGTTTTCTGCATCACATTTCTTCAATTTCAACACATTTATAAAAATATGTATTTATAACAATATAGCCTATAACAACATATAACAATAATTCAATTAAATTGAAACGACCATAAGAATCCCTCTGCTAATGACCCATCCTCCGCTGCCTGCCTGGAAAACGTGTACAAATAGATGCAAAGATGTAAAGATTCTGTATATTGACCTATGCTGTCTTAAAAGGGAAGCTCTTGTTTAATAAAAGCTGGGCTGTGTTGAGTTTAGTCAACAACATAGCCAACAGGGCCTACTCAAAGCCATATTTGTTAAGATGTAGTTCTATCAATTTATTTATTATTTCATTTCCATTGCTGTTTCACAGAGTATTGACCAAAGGCTCTAGGATATTTTTCCCATATTGTTTGTTGTTTAAACTAATATTAACAGCATTTACCAAACCATCTTTGAAAAACAAACAAACAAACATAGCTTTATGTTCAATATATGTTTAAAATACAAATAAATACTGTACGAATTAAATACTGTACTGTGACATTCATATTGTTATCTTTATTGACAGTGTTTTGTGTGAAACGACTTTTAATAATTGTAATTTCTTAGCGTTTATCAAAGTATACTGTGCATACTGAAATATGCATCACAAAACAGAGGTACATTGCTATTCGATCATGGGGAATATATAATACAGCATATCTCAGTGAAATCACAGGCATGTACCGGCTGTCAGTCAGTCCTCAGATTGGCAGAAGAGTCTCGCAGCTGATTGGTGCTACTCACATATGACGCAGATGACGTACTGAACTCAAGCACGTGGGTCTCACATAAACAAAGACACATTGGCAGACAGAGCTCTACATGCCAGTGTTGAGCTCCGAGCTGTGCGGACAACACGCTGTACTGGACATTTACACACATATTCTGCATCACAAGCATATGGATACAATATAGTTTTGCTGATGGTCTACAAGGTATGTCATTGCCTTTCTTTTTGTGAGTGTGTGCAAATATGCAGTTTAAAGTACCTAAGCATAGCAAATTTGTCTATGGTATCTTAATTGCTTTAAACAGTCTGTGATTTATGTTTGTTGGTTTCTGCTGGTTTTATGCAAACTATTTTGTTATTTTTCTTATAGCTGCGATGTGAAATCAGTTTTTATTCAGTCCTTGTCTGAGACCAGAGACCAGCCCACGCTTATGTGAAACTGTGAAATTTATGTGAAATTTTGTTTCTTCAGACATGCATTTATTAAAATGCATTAAACTCGAGAGTAAAAACAAATAAACAAACGCGTTGCGCAAAACCTTAAACTTTCGATCCATCACGCATATGCACCTGTTCAGATATGGCGCAAAAGAGTGTGTTTCAAATTTCTAAGTTTCAGTGAGCTCTAGCATTTTGTATAGAAAATGGAACTACTAAAATGTGATGCAAAATCAAGTGAAAGTTGTGTGTTTTATCAGAGGGAGAATCCAGAGCCGAGTCGTTTGTCTTGAACCCCTGTATTACATTTCATCTGTTATTATCATCACCTTCACCAAGATCTGCAGTGGAACAGTCCCACGACTGAAGGTACTTTTCACTTAAAAGTGATTTTGCAAAGTTGCATGTACGCTGAAAACACTGCTTTCGATGGCCATGCGGCTTTTATTCTCATGCAGGCTGTCTTTCTGTTTTGTATTGATTAGGCTCCTGTTTTGTTCGCAGCCATGCCCTGCGTCCAGGCTCAGTATGGCTCATCCCCGCAGGGCGCCAGTCCTGCATCTCAGAGCTACAGTTACCACACCAGCGGTGAATACAGCTGCGATTTCCTCACACCAGAGTTTGTGAAGTTCAGCATGGACTTAACCAATACCGAGATCACTGCCGCCACCACCTCTCTGCCCAGCTTCAGCACCTTCATGGACAACTACAACACCAGTTATGACGTGAAGCCGCCCTGTCTTTACCAGGTGCCCCATTCTGGAGAACAGTCCTCTATCAAGGTGGAGGAAGTCCAGATGCACACATACCATCAGCAGAGCCATTTGGGCCCGCAGTCAGAGGAGATGATGGCCCACTCCGGGCCTATGTACTTCAAACCGTCATCACCTCACGCTCCGGGAACGGCGAACTTCCAGGTTCAGCCCAATCACATGTGGGAGGACCCGGGCTCCTTGCACTCTTTTCATCAGAACTATATGACCTCGCACATGATCGATCAGCGCAAGAACCCCGTGTCCAGGCTCTCCCTCTTCTCTTTCAAGCAGTCTCCACCAGGAACACCTGTTTCAAGCTGTCAGATGCGCTTTGACGGGCCTCTCCATGTGTCCATGGGACACGACGGTCCCGGAACGCACCGAGCCCTGGACAGCCAGAGTTTCGCAGTGCCCAGTGCTATCAGGAAACAGGCGGGGATCGCTTTCACACACTCCCTGCAGCTCAGTCACGGCCATCAGCTGATGGACAGTCAGGTGCCGTCACCTCCGTCTAGAGGATCACCGTCCACCGAGGGTTTGTGCGCGGTGTGTGGGGACAACGCGGCGTGTCAGCACTATGGAGTCCGAACGTGTGAAGGGTGCAAAGGCTTCTTCAAGGTAATTTTTATATTATTATTTGTATCATTATTATTGATAATAATAATAATTTGTGGTTTGGTCGCCGCTCATTTCGGTTTTCTCTAATAACATGAGTAAAATTAGACATGAACTGACATTTCAGGAATTGGCGTTTTTTATATATATATAGGCTATATATATTTTATTTTGCTCCATATCTGATCAAAGATCATTCACACCTAAAATAATATCAATGTTTGTTTCTTAAATTGTCAAAAGTTGATCTGAATTTTATGTAATTTAAACAAAATCTTATTGCCCACTTTTTAGCGTACAGTACAGAAGAACGCCAAATATGTGTGTTTAGCCAATAAAAACTGTCCTGTGGATAAGCGCCGGAGAAACAGATGTCAGTATTGCCGATTTCAGAAGTGCCTGGTGGTCGGGATGGTAAAAGAAGGTAAATCGCTACAATATTTGTCTACACTTCTCAAACGTGCGGAGGGGATACATGCATCTTAATCGCTGTCCATTAGAATGTTTCCCTCACTTGGAAAATAGAGTGCAAATGCAATTATAGTTATCCCTGATTTAATTGTAAATACATTTTACAACAAGCATAACAGCTCCTTGATAGTAACAGTCTTGTGTTGTTTTGACAGTTGTCCGGACCGCCAGCTTAAAGGGTCGGCGAGGCCGTTTACCCTCCAAACCCAAAAGTCCGCAGGAGTCTTCGCCCCCCTCTCCGCCCGTCAGTCTGATCAGCGCCCTGGTCAGGGCTCATGTGGACTCCAACCCTTCTATGAGCAGCCTCGACTACACCAGAGTGAGTTATATTACATTCATCTTTAATTTTACCCATCACTTTAGACTTTAAGAGAAGAAAGTCCAAATATGACTCGCGTATGACTCTTGATGCGCACCCTGCGCGAAACTGACAGAGCCAATATTAGGAATTTAATATCATACAGTGTTTCATTATAAACTTTCAACACTTTAAGGGTGGCATATTTTACTGTCTAAATTGCTTTTGCAAGAAAGAAGCCAGTGAAATACAGACACAAGTTAAATTAAAGAGGGGGAAAACTCTCCCCCTTTTAGAAATGGGCTTTGCAATTTCACGGGTTATATATTTTAAGGGAGCTCATTAAGTCATGTTTAAATTAAATTCCAGTTCCAAGCCAACCCGGACTACCAACTGAGCGGAGATGACACACAGCACATCCAGCAGTTCTACGACCTCCTCACCGGATCCATGGAGATCATCCGCGGATGGGCAGAAAAGATTCCCGGGTTCACCGACCTGCCGAAACCGGATCAGGACTTGCTGTTCGAGTCCGCCTTCCTGGAGCTTTTCGTGCTGCGCCTGGCGTACAGGTACCGAGGCTTCTGGAGAAGTGGATTTGCTGCTTCAAATTTTATTGGCTCTGCAATAATTAGGAGCTGCTTAAATCCCCGTTTAATGCGCGCAGTAATTAATGGGCGCTTTGTCATTAATTTCAGGTCCAACCCGATGGAAGGCAAACTCATCTTCTGTAACGGGGCGGTGTTGCACAGACTGCAGTGCGTGCGTGGATTTGGCGAGTGGATTGACTCTATAGTGGAGTTCTCGTCTAATCTTCAGAACATGAATTTAGACATGTCTGCTTTCTCATGCATCGCCGCCTTAGCTATGGTCACAGGTAAGATCCGTTTTTATTATACCGTTCAGAGAATTGTTACTGTGTTTATGTTATGTTCTAATAGGCTAGAATAATAATAATAATAATTATAATTATTATTATTTTGCAGAGAGACACGGACTTAAAGAACCCAAGAGAGTTGAGGACCTTCAAAACAAGATAGTAAACTGTCTTAAAGATCAAGTCACCTTTAATGGAGGCGGCTTGAATCGTCCGAACTATTTGTCCAAACTGTTGGGGAAACTACCTGAACTGCGCACACTGTGCACACAGGGTCTGCAGCGCATCTTCTACCTAAAACTAGAAGATCTGGTCCCACCGCCAGCAATAATCGACAAACTGTTTCTTGACACTCTGCCCTTTTAAACCGAGAGAGAGAGAAGGGGAAAAACTATTTCAAACAACCTCAGAGAACTTCCACAGACTCCCTTAAAAAACTGAAAGTCTGATTTTTCAAACCATGCCAACCATCGCCAAATGAAAAAGGATCCAACAATTTAAAGGCTGGAAAACTCCACGCGAAAACAATAAAAATAAAATAATAATTATACATTTTGCCATCGGCAAGTGATTTTTTCCCTCTTTATCCCACACACTATCTGCCTCTGAGTATCTCAGAACAGATACAAATGTAAAAAAAAAAAAGAAAAAAAAAAGTTAATAATATGAGAAATTATAATAAAAGACAGATTATCCAATAGTTTGCCTGATTTTGAACAATGACAATATCTCGCCACTAATCATTGTTAACTGCAAACGTCTGTATTCTTGGAAAAATCAGAGTAGTAGAGTGGAGTGTATCATACGCCATTTCTATATACCTATTCAATAGATTTATGTGATTTATATGATGTGTATAAAGCTTGTACAGAGACAGTTTTTTCTTTCTTTTATAACTTGTGCCTGTGTATCTCTGTCAGGTGGAAAGGAGACGCATGTTGTAGAGGACTCTTGTCTCTATTACACACTCTATATTCCGGACACTATGTAGTCTGTTAGATTTTATAAAGATTCGTAGTATTGGGACAACTTTTAAATATGGCACATGTGGATAAAAATACCAGTATCATCTGTACAGGTAAAAAGGGACCCATAGTGTTTGTAAAATTGTCAGACATTCCTTGTTTGTATGTGTTGTATGTATTGTTGCTGTTTAATATAAACGTTTATATATTTATTTCGAGTTTGCCGTTAAAGCATGGTGCAGTTGAAATGATTTCAGACGCATCACCGTCGTCTTTGTTGAATGTCGCATATGTGATTTAATTTGCCATCTTTTTTTCCTGTAGGTGTGTGAAAATCATCACTGCCTTTTTTCTATGGTTTAACTAAATATACGCGTTCGGTTCGGTTCCGAATCCGAATCAAACTCCACGAGAAAAGAACATTTAATGTTTACAAATAAAACTTTTAAATAATTTCCAAGGAGGAGCCGTGTTTCTTAATCACATTTCAAACTGAAGAGGGAATTCATTGTACCGAAAATAAACTTTTTTTTTCTGGAAATGCTCAGAAATGACTCAAGGAAAAACCTACATTGCTCAAGGAAAAAACAAAACAACAACAACAAAGATTATTATATATATTTTTTTTTACATTTCCCTCACGTGAAAGGTTACGCTTTCGTTTTTATTTTCATAAAAAAGTAAGCGTAACCTATATATCGACTGAATATGACATTTACACCGCATATGGCAAATAATAATTCCGCGGGGATAAATAACCATTTTCTGATATATCCATTTTATATATTTTTTTCCTCTTCAGAATAAGAATAGACAGAGTAAAAATAAATAATAATAATAATAATAAAACTTAAACGAATTAACTTCCCAGTAAATACGGAATCTTTTTGAAAGTTTGCCCCACAATAATAATAATTTAAAAAAGCATTATGCACTGTGTGGAAATTTATTTCCATTTATTCTAAAGAGTTTTGCGCTCTTAAAAAGATCTGAACAGAAATGTATTACATAGGAGCCTATTCGTCATTCAAATGCATAAAATTGTTTTCGCAAACAGATTTAGTTGTTTTTGTTGTTGAACGTGATATAGGCCTACATGTGTCTTAAAACTATTAATTCTGTTACAGTAGGTTAGCAAAATGACACCGATGGATGAAAAAGTAGCTAATATAAAAACATTCGTTGTATTTTTAAAAGCAACGAAATGAAATTCCTACAATTTTACTGAGTTACTTATTAGATCGATTATAACACAGGTTTTATGCTGTTTCATGCATTCAGTAAATTTCAGTATATTTCTTTTATAAAAAAAATGTTTTACTCCGATTTTTATTTTTAAACTTTAATTCAGGATACGGAATTGGAGGCAGGTTCTTGCATAGGTAATTACATGTTGTAGAAAACATAAGTAAGCTAATATAGCACATTACAAAAATCGTCTAAATACATGTAGGCCTATCTTAAAATAACGTAGCCAATTATGAATGCGTAATAAATTATATTTTTTGTTTTCAGTTATTTATCAATTCCGGGAGATTGCTCCATGTTTGGTTTTAAAGTTTCAGATTGTGTCAAGGAACATTAAACTTAAATAATAAAAAAAATAGCGAAAGCATATTAATTTTACTCTTTATATAATGAACATTTTCTTTCTCTCGTTTCTTCTGCACCATTACAGGGTGGTATGCCACACCACAGCACAATGAGCTTTATTTAGACAGGTATCATTCTCTAAATTATTTAAAGCAGTGCGGATTTGTAGAATGCAAGCGTGCGTATAATTGTTTTACATGACTGGTGTGTGTGCGCGTGTGTGCGGACTTGTGTGTCTAAAACCAAAAATAAACACGCATAAATGATGTTAAGGTTCTATAATCTGCCGGCTTGATCATCTGAACACTGACGTTAACACCAAGCTCACAAAGAGTATGCATTTATTTGTGCCATTTCAAACTCCTGCAGGATATTTGCAGCACAATAGAAAAAAACACATAATCACAAATTAGATTTAATGATTTTATATTTAAAATGTGTGTATAAACTAAAACGTGCTTATCTTGGAGACTTACACTTATTTTGTTGCAAGCAGGTGCAGTGTGATATACTGTACAAATGAACTTGATACAGGGACTCACATTGCTGTAACCCAGGGAAGCATGCATATTTAGACCATAAATCAATGAAAAATATAAACCTAGCACACAAGCTTGTGAACATCTGCATTTTACCTTGTCCGGTGGGACTTTCTTCTATGGCTTTGGAATGGAGATGATATATTTTGGGGAAATATTTTACATCTAACTTAAAATCAGAGCTAAATCAGACCTGCTGTATAGCATGCTTTTCATAACTGTCTCAAGTAAGTATATTTGGTTTTATATATATGCACGTTAAAAAATAGACAATTATTGTGCATTACTGAAAAGTGAAGACTTCTTTACGGAATTCTGTCTCACGTATATATATATATATATATATATATATATATATATGTGTGTGTGTGTGCACGTTCATGCACACTTTCATTGTTCATTACTGAAAAGTGAAGAGTTCTTTACGGATTTCTGTCATTCACCATTCATGTCCGTGTAGCTCAGAGAGGACATGAAGGTGCCTCTGGGCAACGTCTGGGAAAGCTCACAATCGCACAATCTCTCTCTCTCTCTCTCTCTCTCTCTCTCTCTCTCCTCTCTCTCTCTCTCTCTGCTTCCCTTTCTCCCTCATTCTCCTTCTCTCATCAGCCATGGCATGGCTGATCTTTTCCCAAAGTTCTCACAAGGCAAAGAATTGTCTGAATAATTAGATCTTCACAGCAAAAAGACTAATTCCAAGTCAAATTAAGATTACACTCAAAAGCAGTTTGCTGACATTTAGCAGATCAGTTAGAGGGACGCTCTGCAGTGTCACAAGCTTGTACCGTGTTGACTGAAGTAATCATTTAGGTTGGCAAGGGCCTAATCTCTGCACAAAGAAAAAAAGCAGCGTGTGACAGAGAGACACGCTCACCTTACACATGTCGAGGTATTTTCAGGCAGATCTAGTGCTTTCACTCCAATCCTTGCGTGTTTAAATAGAGACGAATCACAGAGCATTTCACTGCGCCTTTATCTGTTCTGACAGAGGGGACGAATATGGCGGCGGTCTCCTATATGCTTTTGGTCTGTCACTCTGCTCTCTGGGTTCTGCTTAGCACTGCAGATAATGCAAACGCAGAAGGAAGGATGGAAATAACACGCTCCGTCTGCACACGGAGAGCTCAGAGGCCGCAGGCACTTTGTCGTAAGTGCTAGAGCTGGAAACCTAAGAGGAGCGAAATTATAAAGCAGTGCTCCACTCGGACAGATCCGGACAGTCTTTTACTGATGGGATAGATGCCCTAAAACACAGTCATTAAGCAGTGCAGGACGCGTTCTACCTACTTCAGATGATTTCAGTAACTCGGAGAGACCTCGGAGTAACAAGGTCAGGAGATGTATAGCTGAAGAACTGAAAAGCAGCTCTCTTCCCACCAGGGACACAGCAACTTTCAGCAATTCTGTTGTGTGGTTTACATTTGCTCTGCAGTCTTTGCGAAAATACACACTTTAAATATCGGTTTCCATATGCAGCAGCAGGCAATGGCATCCGTGACATGTGGGCTCGCAAACACTGTGCAAATCTGTGCAGAGCTAAAGCAGATATTGTGTGTTGGCAGAGCGCTCTGCTGGGGTTACAGACATGGCCTTTAATGCAGTCCCTCCAGCTCACGTGTGTGTCAATACACATCTAAAAAACTAACAGACGTCTTCACTGTGTATTTCATTTCAGCATTTATTTATGACTGGCATAATAAAAGACTAAATATTTCTGTCCAACGATCTGACTGAGAAGAGAAGAGAAACAGCACTGTCTGATGAGGAACGCTTTCTTTGGAAATACATGCAAACGTTTAAATATTTCACGATGTGTCCCTTTGGTTCACTCACTCTCAGTTTTTCAGAAACAGCAGTCATCTCTGCCCTCTGTAACCTCTGGCCTTCACCGAGTTTGAGAGAGTCAGACAGGTGTATGTCTCAGAGCAGTTTGTGACACTTCTTTTTTATCATTTAGGACATGGAGTCTCTTACGGGAGACCGGGGCTAGTTGTCACAAGATTTATATCTAAGGTTTACATATAGGGGAGACCGGGGCTAGTTGTCACACGATTTATATCTAAGGTTTACATATAGGGGAGACCGGGGCTAGATGTCACAATATTTATATCTAAGGTTTACATATAGGGGAGACCTGGGCGAGTTGTCACAAGATTTATATCTAAGGTTTACATATGGGGGAAACCGGGGCTAGTTGTCACAATATTTATATCTAAGGTTTACATATAGGGGAGACCGGGGCGAGTTGTCACAAGATTTATATCTAAGGTTTACATATAGGGGAGACCGGGGCTAGATGTCACAAGATTTATATCTAAGGTTTACATATAGGGGAGACCGGGGCGAGTTGTCACAAGATTTATATCTAAGGTTTACATATAGGGGAGACCGGGGCGAGTTGTCACAAGATTTATATCTAAGGTTTACATATAGGGGAGACCGGGCTAGATGTCACAAGATTTATATCTAAGGTTTACATATAGGGGAGACCGGGGCGAGTTGTCACAAGATTTATATCTAAGGTTTACATATAGGGGAGACCGGGGCTAGATGTCACAAGATTTATATCTAAGGTTTACATATAGGGGAGACCGGGGCTAGATGTCACAAGATTTATATCTAAGGTTTACATATAGGGGAGACCGGGGCTAGTTGTCACAAGATTTATATCTAAGGTTTACATATAGGGGAGACCGAGGCTAGTTGTCACACGATTTATATCTAAGGTTTACATATAGGGGAGACCGGGGCTAGTTGTCACAAGATTTATATCTAAGGTTTTCATATAGGGGAGACCGGGGCTAGTTGTCACACGATTTATATCTAAGGTTTACATATAGGGGAGACCGGGGCTAGATGTCACAAGATTTATATCTAAGGTTTACATTTAGGGGAGACCGGGGCTAGATGTCACAAGATTTATATCTAAGGTTTACATATAGGGGAGACCGGGGCTAGATGTCACAAGATTTATATCTAAGGTTTACATATAGGGGAGACCGGGGCTAGATGTCACAAGATTTATATCTAAGGTTTACATATAGGGGAGACCGGGGCTAGATGTCACAAGATTTATATCTAAGGTTTACATATAGGGGAGACCGAGGCTAGTTGTCACACGATTTATATCTAAGGTTTACATATAGGGGAGACCGGGGCTAGATGTCACAAGATTTATATCGAAGGTTTACATATAGGGGAGACCGGGGCTAGATGTCACAAGATTTATATCTAAGATTTACATATAGGGGAGACCGGGGCTAGATGTCACAAGATTTATATCTAAGGTTTACATATAGGGGAGACCGGGGCTAGTTGTCACAAGATTTATATCTAAGGTTTACATATAGGGGAGACCGAGGCTAGTTGTCACACGATTTATATCTAAGGTTTACATATAGGGGAGACCGGGGCTAGTTGTCACAAGATTTATATCTAAGGTTTACATATAGGGGAGACCGGGGCTAGTTGTCACACGATTTATATCTAAGGTTTACATATAGGGGAGACCGGGGCTAGATGTCACAAGATTTATATCTAAGGTTTACTTATAGGGGAGACCGGGGCTAGATGTCACAAGATTTATATCTAAGGTTTACATATAGGGGAGACCGGGGCTAGTTGTCACAAGATTTATATCTAAGGTTTACATATAGGGGAGACCGGGGCTAGATGTCACAAGATTTATATCTAAGGTTTAAATATAGGGGAGACCGGGGCTAGTTGTCACAAGATTTATATCTAAGGTTTACATATAGGGGAGACCGGGGCTAGATGTCACACGATTTATATCTAAGGTTTACATATAGGGGAGACCGGGGCTAGTTGTCACAAGATTTATATCTAAGGTTTACATATAGGGGAGACCGGGGCTAGTTGTCACACGATTTATATCTAAGGTTTACATATAGGGGAGACCGGGGCTAGTTGTCACAAGATTTATATCTAAGGTTTACATATAGGGGAGACCGGGGCTAGATGTCACAAGATTTATATCTAAGGTTTAAATATAGGGGAGACCGGGGCTAGTTGTCACAAGATTTATATCTAAGGTTTACATATAGGGGAGACCGGGGCTAGATGTCACACGATTTATATCTAAGGTTTACATATAGGGGAGACCGGGGCTAGTTGTCACAAGATTTATATCTAAGGTTTACATATAGGGGAGACCGGGGCTAGTTGTCACACGATTTATATCTAAGGTTTACATATAGGGGAGACCGAGGCTAGTTGTCACACGATTTATATCTAAGGTTTACATATAGGGAAGACCGGGGCTAGATGTCACAAGATTTATATCTAAGGTTTACATATAGGGGAGACCGGGGCTAGATGTCACAAGATTTATATCGAAGGTTTACATATAGGGGAGACCGGGGCTAGATGTCACAAGATTTATATCTAAGGTTTACATATAGGGGAGACCGGGGCTAGTTGTCACAAGATTTATATCTAAGGTTTACATATAGGGGAGACCGAGGCTAGTTGTCACACGATTTATATCTAAGGTTTACATATAGGGGAGACCGGGGCTAGTTGTCACAAGATTTATATCTAAGGTTTACATATAGGGGAGACCGGGGCTAGTTGTCACACGATTTATATATAAGGTTTACATATAGGGGAGACCGGGGCTAGATGTCACAAGATTTATATCTAAGGTTTACATATAGGGGAGACCGGGGCTAGATGTCACAAGATTTATATCGAAGGTTTACATGTAGGGGAGACCGGGGCTAGATGTCACAAGATTTATATCTAAGGTTTACATATAGGTGAGACCGGGCTAGATGTCACAAGATTTATATCTAAGGTTTACATATAGGGGAGACCGGGGCTAGTTGTCACACAATTTATATCTAAGGTTTACATATAGGGGAGACCGGGGCTAGATGTCACAAGATTTATATCTAAGGTTTACATATAGGGGAGACCGGGGCTAGATGTCACAAGATTTATATCTAAGGTTTACATATAGGGGAGACCGGGGCTAGTTGTCACACGATTTATATCTAAGGTTTGCATATAGGGGAGACCGTGGCTAGATGTCACAAGATTTACATTTAAGGTTTACATATAGGGGAGCCCGGGGCTAGTTGTCACACGATTTATATCTAAGATTTACATATAGGGGAGACCGGGGCGAGTTGTCACAATATTTATATCTAAGGTTTACATATAGGGGAGACCGGGGCTAGATGTCACCAGATTTATATCTAAGGTGTACATATAGGGGAGACCGGGGCTAGATGTCACCAGATTTATATCTAAGGTTTACATATAGGGGAGACCGGGGCGAGTTGTCACAAGATTTATTTTTAAGGTTTACATATAGGGGAGACCGGGGCGAGTTGTCACAAGATTTATATCTAAGGTTTACATATAGGGGAGCCCGGGGCTAGATGTCACCAGATTTATATCTAAGGTGTACATATAGGGGAGACCGGGGCGAGTTGTCACAAGATTTATATCTAAGGTTTACATATAGGGGAGACCAGGGCTAGATGTCACCAGATTTATATCCTAGGTGTACATATAGGGGAGACCGGGGCGAGTTGTCACAAGATTTATATCTAAGGTTTACATATAGGGGAGACCGGGGCGAGTTGTCACAAGATATATATATAAGATTTAGTCACAACAGAACACAATAACACCACAATTTAAAAGCACGTATTAAGACATACTTAATTTATACAATGAATCTAGAATTTATTAGAAAGTTTGTGTTCTCAGGACAAGAACATTTTCCATAGATTTCAGGTCAGAGCAAGTTACATGAATTTTGTACAATGGATTCAATGCGATAAAAAGTTTTGTTGGTCTATGTAGTAGGTAGGTTTACCTTGTTTGCTGTTTTATTCATTACTGTGTTTCATTATTTATTTATTTATTTCAATTTGTATTCTACTGAAAAGTTAACAGGCTGTTTAATGTCAGACTACTATTTCGACCAGTTACTCCATGTTATGTAACAACATGCTCTGATAATAGGATGTGCTGTTGCAAATGGTCAATGTGGTCAATGGTCAATGAACCATCCAATTGTACTTGGGAAATAACAGTGGAAATGTTCAAAAGTTTTTTTTTAGGTGAGTATTTATAAGCTTTCAACAACAAACCATGCAGTGAAATATTCACTGAGTAAAACAATAGACAATGTTCCCCAGTCTCCACTGTATTGGGATTGATTCTGTTAACTTATATATTTTCATATATGATGATATAACAGATGCCCATTGTGTTTGCTTGCTTTTATGCAGACTCATACAGCTTTCACATCATTAGTCAAAACCGAAGAAAAAAACTACAATAAAACAGAAAAATTAAATGACACTTAAATGTTAAATTACAAATAGGAACTTATTTTCATAGTGATGTTTAGAACAATAAACATTTTATATATTCTTCTAGTAGATTTTGTTTGAGTTAAAACAAAAACAAAGAGAGAATGATGATTGTGTAGAAGTTGCATCGTATACTGTACGTCCTGGTTCTTGCAGTCAGTGAACAACAGTTTATCATGATATTACAGTGTGTATCAGTAAAGTGGGTCAGAGACTTTACACAATCCTACATACAGCTAGAGGTCACAGTACACACACACACACACACACACACACACACACACACACACACACACACACACACACACACACACACACACACACACACACACACACACACACACACACACACACACACACACACACACACCACACACACACACACACAACACACACACACACACACACACACACACACACACACACACACACATATAAGAGTTCCTATTCTACCTATTCAATGAATTGGTATTGTTTTAATTATAGACTATATTTTCAAACATGATCACACATATTCAATAGACCGTTTACCTCACTGCAAACAACAACAATTATCAGTTGGACACCTATGAAGCATGTCTCTTTGTGTGAAAGACAACACACACACACACACACACACACACACACAGAGAGAGAGAGAGATGAGAGAGAGAGAGAGAGGGAGAGAGGAGAGAGAGAGAGAGAGAGAGAGAGAGCGAGAGAGATCACTCTTTACATCATTTATATTAGTTAATCAGACACCAATCCTTCAGTCATGTAAGGAGAATGACCAGATGTCAACCAATGACTGATGTCACTGCATGTGGAAATCAAAGCGCTGTCCCTCTGAGTTCTAACAGATGTTATCACACACATCAGGACCGTAAAAGACACTAATTATTTAAAGATCCACTTAAAAGTGACTGACTGCAGCTGTGGAAGACACACTACTCATAAATATTTAGCTCAGACACAAGTTATGGGCTGACCCGCTGTTTTGCATTGATTCCTGATGAACATTGTTAAATTATTATTTCAAGTGTGGTCAGCAACACCTCCCTGCATATGTAAGTAATGCAAATCTAGATAATGGGGAAATGAAGAGCAAGGTAAAAATGGTTACACTTTATTTTAAGGTGTCCTTTTTACAGTGTAATTATACAATTAAGTACTGGTTAATATGAATTAACAACGTGTACTTTTACTATAGGATTAGGGTTTGGTTTAAAGGTTAGTTGCATGTAATTATGCATAATTTACTGTTATTACTTTGGTATATGTAACATATGTAACAAGGACACTGTAAAATAACGTGTTACCGTAAACATCAACAAAATAGCAAGATTAAAAAATCATATAATTTTGAATAATTTTCTTAAGCATATATAATATATATGTGTGTGTGTGTGTGTGTGTGTGTTGTCCTTTCACACAATTAAGGTTAATAATTACAATTACAGAAATTAATCGAAGATGCAATTACATGCTATACACATATAAAATATAATAATAAATAATAATAAAAGTAAAAGTGATCTTGTTTGATGAACAGATTATTTAATATAAGATTTGTTTGTTTTTATTTTGTTTTGCACAATGTCAAATTGAAATGTGTTATTGTTGCGCATCTATCTCCAGGAGCGGTTCCAGGTTCAGTGGGATTATCTGGATTTTGACCTTTTCAGCTTTCTGTAGCCGCTGCACACTGGATGCTGATGACAGATCTATGTCACTGAAATGATCAGGCATGCAAAGTGGTAAAGGCAAGTTGATGAAAAGCAATCAGGACTTGGTGCCTCCAAAGCTAGTAAAAAACATGAAAAATAAAAGATGATTATGAACTGAGCACTTGTGCTGGTCCTCCTGCAGGAAAAGCTGCTCTGCTGTATTTAATGCAGACTGTGTCTGCTGTGGGATATGGGTTTGCATGTTAAACAGATCCACGGCCCATGCAGCTTTTATTGAAGTATTGAACAGGGTCATTATGTCTTCTGATCTGATTGATAAACTAAGGTAATAATTTCCGTCTCAGTAACACGCGGGAAGCAGTTAATGTTTCCCAGGGCAGGCATGTTTCCGATTCAATTGCTTTTAATGAACCTTCCCTTACTGGTCAGTGGAGTAGAAAAAAAAACATTCATTCACGTCTTACGGGAAAATAGACAGGGAGAGATTAAGTTTAGTAAATGGAACAACAGATGGCAGATGACCGGGAGAATTGTGATTTTGTGTGTGTGTGTAAATAATTGCTTTAATGTGTATGACTAATCAGAATAATTATGTTAAATAACTGAGCTTTTAAAAGTCGATGACCAAAACACAGGGTCCGAAGACAACACAGACACACAAATTATAGGCATATTTTGATGACTAAACGTTTTTAATTTAGGGTGCATGTTGTGCATGTGCATCTGATGTCATGATGTAAAATGTCAAAGTGATGGGCAACATTCCCCCTGTCAGCATGTACTTACAACTGAACCTGCAACACCATCTATAAGCCCACTGTCTCTCTCAATCTCGCTCCATCTGCATCTCACTCTCTCTCTATGAGACAAAACCCATGCAAGAGTAATGTGTTCGTGCTTGGTAAATTGCACAGGCTTTTGTCCTGAAGGAATAAGGATGTAAAACTGCGCACGCCTCATTTCTGACATTTTGGCATTTGTAAATATTCCATTTTATTCTGAAAAATAATATAATAAAACACTGAATGCATTTTTTGTTTTTATGTTTTCGAGGAGAGTATTGTTAGGTAAAGATTTTAAACCACAGAGTATGACTTTTCGCATGAATAGATGATGAAAACACTTACTATGTGTCAATACATCCGTTTGTATAAACACATAAGTTATCATCTTTTCTTTATTTCCTCACCACACACGCACACACACACACACACACACGCACGCACGCACGCACGCACACACACGCACGCACGCACGCACGCACGCACGCACGCACGCACACACACACACACACACACACACACATACACACACACACACATACACTCACCTAAAGGATTATTAGGAACACCTGTTCAATTTCTCATTAATGCAATTATATAATCAACCAATCACATGGCAGTTGCTTCAATGCATTTAGGGGTGTGGTCCTGGTCAAGACAATCTCCTGAACTCCAAACTGAATGTCAGAATGAGAAAGAAAGGTGATTTAAGCAATTTCAGAGCGTGGCATGGTTGTTGGTGCCAGACGGGCCGGTCTGAGCATTTCACAATCTGCTCAGTTACTGGGATTTTCACTACATCTCCACTACAAATAGGAAAAAAGAGGCTACAATTTGCAAGAGCTCGCCAAAATTGGACAGTTGAAGACTGAAAAAATGTTGCCTGGTCTGATGAGTCTCGATTTCTGTTGAGACATTCAGATGGTAGAGTCAGAATTTTGGCGTAAACAGAATGAGAACATGGATCCATCATGCCTTGTTACCACTGTGCAGGCTGGTGGTGGTGGTGTAATGGTGTGGAGATGTTTTCTTGGCACACTTTAGGCCCCTTAGTGCCAATTGGCATCGTTTAAATGCCACGGCCTACCTGAGCATTGTTTCTGACCATGTCCATCCCTTTATGGCCACCATGTACCCATCCTCTGATGGCTACTTCCAGCAGGATAATGCACCATGTCACAAAGCTCGAATCATTTCAAATTGGTTTTCTTGAACATGACAATTTCACTGTAGTAAAATTACCCCCACAGGCACCAGATCTCAACCCAATAGAGGCATCTTTGGGATGTGGTGGAACGGGAGCTTCGTGCCCTGGATGTGCATCCCACAAATCTCCATCAAATCTCCATAAGATGCTATCAATATGGGCCAACATTTCTAAAGAATGCTTTCAGCACCTTGTTGAATCAATGCCACATAGAATTAAGGCAGTTCTGAAGGCAAAAGGGGGTCAAACACAGTATTAGTATTGTGTTCCTAATAATCCTTTAGGTGAGTATATATATATTGATTGTAGGCCCTCATTGACCTGATGATTAAATTTCATCATCACTTTTAAATGGTCCTTGCCAACATGTTTACAAAGAAAATTTTAAGTGATGGTACCCACTGGTGTCAACATTGTTACAAAGGTGACATTGATGGTAACATTGTTACAAAGATTTTGTACACTAAAAATAGTTTGTTTCATTTAACTTAATTTAAGATTAGATTAGTACAACATGACTAAACAAATTCATTTAACCCATCCATACACTGTGTAGAAAACCCTGTTACACCTTATCAAAATGACCAGCCTTTTAAAAATTGCTTGTAAATCTCTTGTTATGCTATATTATCATCAAATATTGGATTCAATCTTTTTGTCAACTTGCTTTCTTTCAATTAGGACAGTTTTGTATTTCTTTTTGGAACTGATTGATCGTAGGCCTCATTGATCTGAGTCACATTGATCTGAGGATAAAGTTCATCTCTGTGAAAAAAAAGCCTGTAATACTCAAAATAGTGTGTGTGTGTGTGTGTGTTTGCGTGTGAGAGAGAGAGAGAGAGAGAGAGAAGAGAGAGAGAGAGAGAGAGAGAGAAGAGAGAGAGAGAGAGAGAGAGAGAGAGAGGAGAGAGAGAGAGACAGAGAGAGAGATCATGTGGTAGCGCAATGTATCCATACATGCATGCACAGGTCCGAGGCCTTTATGTTTGCAAGCACACATACACATTATCTAAACATGATTAACATACTGCTTTAGAGAAACTAAATGTTTCTCTAATTTTCAATCTCCTATTCATTTCAATGATAATGGAAAAGTGGATATTTATTGAAAAATCTGAATTAATGTTACATTTGGTCTACGTCTTCTGAGACTTTTAATTTATATTTTGTTCCAATTGCCTTGGTTGTTTTCACTTCCTGTGTTACTCAGTATGTTCACCTCTGTCCTTGTTTACTTATTTGTAGCCCCAAGTTTTAGTTTAGCCCCTTTTGGGTTATTTTCTTAGCTTTGCTAAATATGTTTGCTAAGTTGTTCTGTTGCATTCCCATTGATTTGCACTTTCTTTTTCTTGAATTATCTTCGTTATTTAATAAATGAATCATTTAGATCCACACCTCAACTCTCTCATTTATCCCTGGAAATGTAACAATTAATTTCTCTTTCTAAATTCATGTCAACACTGTTTAAATTTCTGAAGATGTAATTGTGTCCACACACACACACACACATGCGATTTTAGAGACTACAGAGCTTTACTGATACTGTGTAGAACATAACTGACAATGTTTCCTAATTTTAGGTTGAAAACCTAATTTTTTAAGATACCATAAAATGAAAACTAGAAATTTTTGAGTGGATTTTTTTGGGTCATCTTTGTGCTGTATTCACAGTTGACAAAAATCAATATGACAGTTTTTTTTTTTCAATTGCTTAAGCACAATTTTAAAAACAGGGGCCCGGGTTTTTAAACCCCTTCACACAATTAGCACAACGCTACACCAAAGTAGCACAAACACCTCAGATCATTTGCAAAATAGAACACTTTTGTCAAACCTATACAATGTCCTTATAAAAACCTTATTTTGTTCTCATTACATAAACACAACCATCATACGGGTCTGATTCAGCTAAACACTCCTGTGCTCAACCTAAAACACTTTTAGCATTTACACAGAGAGAGTGTAAAAATAAATTCACCAACACCACATGACACCAATTGTGCAGACTAATGAAAATATTTATTTATTTTCATGTACTCAAGTCAGTCAATACTGAACATTTCTACAAAACAAACATTTTCTCTCCCCCCCAAATAGTAAACTAAACATCTCTCCGCCTAGCTAGATCTGGCCACAGGGCCTCGTCAACATCACAGGCTATATTTTCAATTGAAAGGCAACGTGGGGAAAAATCTTTTGGAGTGGACGAATCCACCCTTGTATGGATGCTGCTTCAATTTGATCACATGCTTCCTCCATAGCTTGAATGAGGGGCATCTGGACATAGGGCTTGGATATCATAAACCTTCCACCGCCATGCTAAGACGAACTCCTCGATGGGGTTTAGGAAGGGAGAGTATGGTGGAAGGTATTGAACTGTAAATTGTGGGAGTTGATGAAACCAGTTTGGGCCAGAGAACGATGGAAAAGCTACATTGTCCCAGACGACAATGAGAACCATTGGTCCCTTTCAAGCATCTGGTCCCTTTGGTTTGCTGCTGTGAAAATATTGTGTAATCTGTCAAAAAAATTTAAGAATGAGGTCAGTGTTGTAAGGACCAGTGTTGTTTGCAGCCGAGTGTTAAAGCGGCTGGGATCAGAATCAGCCACCTCCAAATCCGAGGCCATGGTTCTCAGTCGGAAAAGGGTGGCTTGCCCACTTCAGGTTGGTGGAGAGTTCCTACCTCAAGTGGAGGAGTCTTGTTAACGAGTGAGTGAAGGATGGAACGGGAGATCTGACAGACGGATCGTGCAGCTTCTGCAGTAATGCGGTCGATGTCCGGTCTGTTTGTGGGGAAGAAGGAGCTGAGCTGCAAGGCAAAGCTCTCGATTTACCGGTCAATCTACGTTCCTACTCTCACCTATGGTCATGAGCTGTGGGTCATGACCGAAAGGACAAGATCCCGGATACAGGAGGCCGAAATGAGCTTTCTCCGCAGGGTGGCTGGGCGATCCCTTAGAGATAGGGTGAGGAGCTCGGTCACTCGGGAGGAGCTCAGAGTAGAGCCGCTGCTCCCTCCACATCGAGAGGAGCCAGCTGAGGTGGCTCAGGCACCTGTTCCGGATGCCTCCTGGACGCCTTCCTGGAGGAGACCCCGGGGAAGACCTAGGACACGCTGGAGGGACTATGTCCTCCCGGCTGGCCTGGGAACGCCTCGGTGTCCCCCCGGAAAAGCTGGGAGGAAGTGTCTGGGGAGAGCGAAGTCTGGGCATCTCTGCTTAGACTGCTGCCCCCCGCTACCCGGCCCCGGATAAGCGGAAGATGATGATGATGATGATGATGATGATGATCATTGACAATATGGGCTTGAATTTCTCTAAGTCTGATTGCATTATTGGCCAAAATGAGGTTTATGATTTCTCTCTCTTGCTCCTGTGTGAATATGGGGCCCCTCCCTCCTTGGTGTTTCTCGATGTTCAATCCTATGTTGGCCAAACAAAATACATGTAGTATACTGTAAAATGATACAGGACTAGATAACCAAAACTGTTGATATTCATGCAGTAAGCTATGGATTTGCTGTTGACAGAAGATAAGTTTGTCACCTGTGGCTCTTGACAAAATGTCCGAACTATTGATGCCACAGTGTACCTGCTTAGGTTAGGCTGTACTCTCAGTCCAGCCTCCCTCAGTGTTAGTCCGTGGTTTATTACATGGGCCACAATTGTAGCACGAATTTCGTTACACAGATTTGGTTGTCTTCTTCTTTGTGCATGTCCTAACCCTCCACCAGGTCTTCCTCTCCCTCCTCCCTCTCCCTCTCCCTCTCCCTCTCCTCTCCCTCTCCCCTCTCCCTCTCCCTCCACCTTGTTTCTCTTCGGATTCGCACTCTCCCTCTTCCTCTGACACCGTCCATTTTTGTTGAAGACAGGTTAACTTACCTGTTGCCTTTTATAGTGCTTAAACCTGATTGGTGTGGTCTACAATGCGCACACCTGGTGGCTGTGTTTAACCAATTGGTATGTGGGTGTGTTTCATATGAAAGCCTTTGCTTTGAAATTGCAAGGAAATTACATCATGATAAATTTCTCTCAAATGCGTACAAGTGTGTTTTAGTGTTTTTGCAATTCACTATGTGTAATGTTTTGCAAAAAGTGTGAAGCTGACAATGTGCTTTAGAGTTGTGAAAATCTAGGGCCGTTGTTTTGCTCCTTGAGGGTTTTGCTAATTGTGGGAAAGTTTTAATTTGAATGTGTAAGCAGTTGAAAAGAAAATGTAAGTATAGGCTTATTACTGTAACTCCAGCCACGGCTCCATCTGTATGGGCAGGTGGATCATGTGCCTTACCAAAATATTCATTCACTTGAAAACATATAACTCAATATAAACTGAATCAATTCTAAATCGTTAACTCGGAAATGTGTTCAGCATTTATTCTACAAATAAGTTTACTACGTTTCTATTATATGAATATTTGAGATGGATATATTGAAATTTTAGTGCACGGCTTCAGCAGAGAAGTTGGCATCATGAATGTACTAAGATGGGCAAGAGGGTCTGGCTCTCAAACTTAACAGCACCCCACATTTTTCCAATATAAATCTGTGGTGAAAAAATAGAAATACAGCGCCCTAATTGAGAGCCATATTGGTTTTGGATTTGTTTTTACGTTATGTGAACGTATTTCAAGACAATGCTATATCGATCTGCGTCAGCAAAGTGTATATCAGTCTGCGTTAGTTCAGCAAATACTGTACGTCAGATTGTGAACATGGTGAGTGGCACAGATCATCCCGATTGTAATAGTGTCGAGTTTCTGTTACAGAACTCATTTGATGAGACTGTCAGTTAGTGAGGAAATAGTTTGTTTGTGTTTGTTTTGGTTGACCCTGTTCCCCATGTGCTCATGGTTACTTGTTCTGAGAATCAATAAGGCTTTGTTTTTTCTCTTCTGAATTTTTCCACAACTCGCAACATTTTTAATCAATATTCCAACACAAACATATACAATGCTTTTTTATGTTTTCCCTGTTCCTTTAGCATGTAATGTATCTGTTTGTGCATGTACTGTATATGATCAGCAAAGTCAAAAAGCTCATAGTCTCCCACAAAGCAAAAATTTCCCACAAAATGTATTCTATCTAACAGATCCAGACCTGCTTAAAATGCCTTGATCGAAGCCTAGAAATGACTTCCTCAAACGTCCAGATCACAATTTGAAAAATTAGCATAATGCCCACCCATTGGCATACGCTAAGAAAAGAGGTTTTAATGAATTGAAGTTTGTGTCGCCATGCCACGGAGACGCTGTGTGTTTGGATGTGAAAGCAATACTGCTTTTTGCTTTCAAAGTTGTTCAAAGGCAAATTTAGGTAGTTTACTATATCAACAATATAATTATGATCCAGCGCATATTAACCTTTCATAACTGAATAGTGTCACCTTGACTTGTTGTAAGGGTGTAAGGTTGTTCTTTGTTAAACTGCTTAAAAACAAATATGTTTAATATTGAAAACAAATATTTATTTATTTGACAGCCACATTTAAATATATGTCTAACCTAAGAGGACGGAAAATATTGAACAAGGATGGGATGAACGAAATGGATATGAAGATGAGAAATGAACAGACTGAGAACTTTAACTTAAAACACATGCAGACAAATTTTTCCTTTGGGGACAATTGCAGTTGTAAAAAGGGTAATATATAACAATATATTGCAATATGTTATTGCAATTCTAAGCATATTGTAAAATTTAAAAATCTCAATAAAATTGTATCGTAGCATAAGAATCGTGATAATATCGCATGGGGCCGCTGGTGATTCCCACCCCTAATATCTAGACATATCACTTGAATGAAATCAATAATGGAATAATCCGGATACTTAACATTGTCTGATTGGCGGATTCTTTCTCTGTGTGTCATGCACAGCAGAGGTCAATGACAGAGAATCACTTCACACACACTCAGACCTAAAAGCAAAGCCACCGCGTGTCAAAGCTAACCCTGATTTGACCTGCCGTGTCCTGACCTACAAAGTGTGATAAAGAGAAAGGGAGAAAACTAAGTAAAAAACAAAGAGTTAATGGAGCAAGTGAAGAGAGAAAAACAATAAAAGGGGAAAAAAGCAGCAAGAGCAAGGAATGTGAAAAAATATATTATCCACTTTACCAAGGAGAGAGAGAGAGAGAAAGACAGGGAAGGCAAATAGGTGGGAGGTGGGAGGTGGGGGGATGAGAGAGAGATGATTCTGTGATAAAAGGAGGAAAATAAGTCTGATTATCACAGAGTTGGAGAACGTCAGATAGACAGGTTGGAGTCATCTCAAAACTCAGGAGGAAAGGAAGAAGACAAGAGGTCGCAATTATCCCGGGCAGTTCCCGCGCTACACGCCACACATGGCCGTAATGTATTCCAACAGTACCTGTCTGTGGCACACAGGGAAAATTATAATTAAGGGAGGAGGGAATTTTGACACATGTGAAGAGCAGATCAATATTTAGCACCATAATCGGCGAATCCTGGCGCTTTCTGTCGTTCTGTGCCATAACACTCCATTTATAAAGGGTGTTTTTTTTTTTCATAACAGCTTGAACTGAGTATATTATACATCAAACCTTCATCTTTTATCTTCATTTATCAACAGATAACCACAAGAGAGAGAGAGAGAGAGAGAGAGAGAGAGAGAGAGAGAGAGAGAGAGAGAGAGAGAGAGAGAGAGAGAATGTAAACAGTAAAAAGGATGCTGATCAGACACTTAAAAATGTTTTTTAAAATGCTTTACATTTGATAAATCATGAGGGTGTGTTACAGTGATTATACCATGAATACGGGGTGTGCTAAATTCCATTCAAAGTTGGATGTGGGGTACAAATGTGGGGACAGCTCAGGGGCTTTCGTGAAATTTTTTTTACTTCTGCACTTTTGTATTCCTGCCCACTGAAAATTGTACTTTGCCTACTCTTTAAACAGCATAAAAATACTATGGCAACAGCCGAATTCTTACCTCTACAACAGTGTTTTGCTTAGTTTAACTGATGAAATGTCAGATTCTTTCAGTTTTTTTCAGATTTTCTGTAGCAGTGTTCTCTCCATATTTATGATTCTTTGCAGCCTTTAGAATGTGCACTATTCTATGACGTTTTGTAGTATAAATAGTGTGAGTAGTGAGTTCGTACTGAAAATTCAAAATAGAAAAAAGTATACACTTTAAAAATATGGATGATGAACTTAATTAACTGAAAAAACAAAGTGTGGAATGTTGGACACTTCATGCACTCAACTGTTACAGCTTCAATTTCTAAGCGGAAGGGGACTATGAGTACATAGTGCATAATTACATAGTGTATAAATGCAAAGTGTATTGTACAACATTTGGGATACGTTCGTAAGTTCTTTATTGGAATGTAATTGGAACGTAAAGTCCACACTAGAGGCTTAGTAACTACTAGCTAGTTTGTAACTAACTCTGTACTTTATTCGGTTGAACCATTTATTCTTAAGGCAGAACGTAGCTAGTAGGTCGTAGGCCCTCTGTAAAGTACTGCCTAGTCATAATATGACGTTTACCCTCAATGATCCCACAACAGCCTTCAAATAAGTGAGCAGAAGTTGTGTTGAAATGGCGAGGATTTCAGTTTATCCTTCAATCTAACTTCTTTTGCCTCACGTAACTAACGGTAAAAATAAGTTTACGTTTAATATGATACTTAATCATGAATAATATAAGTGTTTTTATATGTATAAAAAACATAAGAAATTACATTTATTGATTTTGACTATTATGTTCAGCCAAACATGAAAATTCTGTCATCATTTACTCACCCTCAAGTCGTTCCAAACCCGTAAGACTTTCGTTCATCTTCGGAACACAAATGAAGATATTTTTAACAATATCTGAGCGAGTTAATATGAGCTTCTGTTTATGTTCGCTGTTCATATGTGAATTAAAGCCTACATTCAATCTGTTCTTCATATAGAGATTGTGTCTCCTCAGAAAATGTGGACTAAACCGCTCAATTCATATGGATTAGTTTTACGATCTCTTTATGAACTTTTTGAAGTGTTTACTAGTTGCGTAGCAGAAATTGCTCAGATTTGAATAATTTCTCAAGATGCACACCAGTGATGTTTTTTTCTAAGGCATGTTTATAAAAGCTATACTTAAATGCCCTCATTGAACTAAGGTCTAATCCTGGCTTAATCTAAGCTCTGTCTGTGAAACCGGGCCTTAATGTGTTATTTTGGTATTTATTAATAAATGAATTTATTTTGAAGCATGTTGTAATACGTATTATGATTTATTAATATTTTAATATGGTTTATGTGTTTTAATATGGTTATGTGTGCATGTGTTTGGATAACTCGGAGTTAAGTATGTTATGTGTGTTTTAACCCCTATTGTAATTGTCCCTTGTGGAATTAATAAAGTGGTAAACAAAACAAAACACAAACACCACTTGTAAAATACATACTGTGCACCACACAGACACATTTACAGAAAGCAAAGTAATACGTTTGAATAGCAGATTTTTGGGGACTCCTAGATAAAGAGTCCAGTAACAGTGATAATAACCCTCGATGTGAGGGGGGCAGAGATAGAGGAGGAGAGCGAGATCAGTAAGCAGGATGTCCCCTGCCTGACTCTGTCAGCACATCTACATGTTCCTGTGTGTAGCTGACACCAACACCACTGCTTTCTAGCCCGAATCACTCCAATTAAGAGCTGTCCGACTGTGCTTCCAGACACGTACACCAGTGACACCCAATTGGTCCATGATCTGTCTCCACCTTGGCATAATGAAGGAATTTTAAAAGCAGGCACACGATGACTGCAACCCTAGAACATAAAGTATGCACAAAACTGTAGTGTTGGGACTGCTGACTAAAATCTAAAACTATGCAAAATAATTTTTTTTTTTTTTTTTTTTTTAATAACTAGCATTTTAATATATTTCAGAAAGTATAAGAGCTCAGAATAATGCTGTTACTGGGTGAGTCTCACAAAGCCTTTCTGCATGGACATTGTCATATTTCACCTCAAAATCTATAGAAAGAAATAAGAAATGACATTA
Organism: Rhinichthys klamathensis goyatoka; assembly: GCF_029890125.1. Taxonomy (NCBI): domain Eukaryota; kingdom Metazoa; phylum Chordata; class Actinopteri; order Cypriniformes; family Leuciscidae; genus Rhinichthys; species Rhinichthys klamathensis. The sequence continues at coordinate 2,576,511 of NW_026606632.1, forward strand.
CTTTAAGAAAGTGAAGATTAAGATTGCTTTATTTATTTATTTACAATAATGTATTATTATTGTCATGATAATTAAGCATTGTCCATTGGTTTCAACAAGCTAAAGATCAGTCTGGCACCTTTTCTGAATCACACAATGGCAAGCTTAAAAATACACACAAAAATGAAGAAGGGAGCATTAAAATGCGGCCTCCAACTGTAGCTCAATATGTTTTGAAACAAGGCTAAAATGACTTTTTTTCCCTTTGTATTTTTTTTATGATGAAATGTGTTTGTTTTTTATTCACCGTTGCATTAGTGTTAAATCTATCATAGTTAAATGAAACATTTATAGTTATTAGTGCACATAAACATGACAGTCAAATAGTGATATGATCTTAACGATACAAATGTATAATAGAGCAGCACATATATTGATTTATATTTCAGACAGAGTGGATATTGAAACTAGATATCCAATGCACCAATATAAAGCCCATCACACAAACATGACCCCTATAGATCAATTCAGCCTATGAGCAGTCCGCCATTTTTTACCAGGATGCAGTAACATTATCTCGTAAGGTCTTTAACCCAGTAACTGAATTCTTGCCTGGCAAACTCAATTGTAGTTTTCCCTTCCCAGCCTGCAATGTAATACGTGCATTTTGATTCAATTTGCTCCTCAAATACATACATATACATATTGTTTATTTGGTTTCCTAGAGGTAAAAAAGTCAATACTTGTAGCTGTGTATCAGAAATTCTAAATGCATCGTGAAACAGCAAAATAGTTCTTTAATCTAATACAACAAAAGCACATCAGTTGTTAATTCCACATGATTAAATATTTCCAGCATTGACAATGTCTTATTTCGTTTCGTATATCTGTCATTTGTCCTGTTTTGGGGGAAATGGGAATATTTTAAATCTACTGAAATTGAATTTCAAAAGGTCAACGTCTCTTAACAAATTGAGATGAATTTAAAGCACTTTGTATTCATTTCCTAGAACACGAAAAGATACATTTTACAGGTGCAATCAAAGATCTGCTTTTGAGTGTTGCATGAAATACACACCAGCAATAATGACGATGCTGCTTTGTGTTTCAAAATCAGCTTATCTAAAAAATATCTAATCTGAAAAAAAAATTGTTCGATAGTAAAAATAAATAAATATCTGAATAATCCTTTAAAACAGGTGTAGAAGTAAATGAAGCAGTCACTTGCGAGGTGTCTTCACAATCAGATGTCGTATGAAGAATTCAAAGTGCATTTTCTTCTGCAACTCTCTCAGAATAGACACTGTTTCTTCTCAAAGATCTGCTTCACCTTAATACCTTAATACATATTTTTCTTCACCTTAATACATATTTTAATTACAGCTCTGTTAAAAACAGGTGCTCATCTTTGGTATACTGTCTGCTGGATACAAACCTCTGTGTGGGAGCGATTCCAGGATCAGAACATGTTTCTCCCTGGTTGCCATCCTGGTTCTCTTCCTCTGACACAGGGTATATATACTTCAGAAGGTGGCCCATGTCCAATGCTGTACATGATATATGTTGTACACAAGAAGAATAAAGTGGTTATTACAAATATTCACTTTGTCTTTAATGGCTGATATTTCTTGGAGGATTACATCTAAGGCTATGTGAAACGATCTAAAGGGGAAAACGCAAAAGTGGCGTTGCGTTATCACTTTTTATTCTGCGTTTAGACGAGCGTTATGGTTGGGAAATCCGCGTGCATATGGTGACGCAAAAGTGTGTGAAATTCGATGTAGTATGCACTCCAGGCGGCTAGGTGGCAATGCCACTCAACAACACCAATATCTTAGAATATTTTGTACAACTGCTGAAAAGACTCTTGTATGTTTTTCAGAGCTGCTAGGGCAACTTGAAGGTCCGACGTATGGAAATAATCTGACATGTTGGTTGTTATTTTCCTGTATTGGCGCATGCCTGTGACGTGCTGTGAAAGAGATGCTTCCAGAGGTCATAGATCCTCTTCTTACTATCATTAATTCGTCTTTGTCTCTAGGATACGTACCAAAAACCTTTAAGCTGGCTATGATAAAACCGCTTGTTAAAAAACCGCAACTTGATCATACAAAATTAGTCAATTACAGGCCGATCTCGAATCTGCCTTTTCTATCAAAGATATTAGAAAAAGCAGTATCCTCACAACTGTGCTCCTTTCTAGAAAGAAATGATATCTGCGAAGATTTTCAGTCAGGATTCAGACCGTACCATAGTACCGAGTGTCTTGTTGGTTCCAGTTCTGTCTCCCTGCCTGGTGTTCCGGTTCATCGTCGTCGTCGTCGTGTTCGTCTACTGGATTGCTTGTCTCACCATCGTCACCGCTGCACTGTTTGTCTGCACCAGCTCTGACCGTCTGAGTCCCTGCGTCACCTGATCACCATCTACTTGTACTGTCCATTATTCCACATTAAACTTGTTGACTCGCTATTGCTTCCTGTCGTTAATACGAACGTGACAGAACGATCTGACCAACTATGGAAGCAGCGAGCGGAGCTTCATCGTCCTTGGAGGAATTTGTCCACAACAGTATACGAAGAATGAATTCGCAGGAGAAGGACATCAGCGACACAGGAGGGGCAGTACAAGCTCTGGTGGCGCAGGTGTCCGAGCTCACCCAGCAGATCCAACGCCTACGTGTTCCCGCTGCGCCGCCCACACCAGCCGTTCCTCCCACACCACCTGAGAACCTCTCCCAGTCAGAACCACGCCTACCTGTTCCCGAAGCCTATTCAGGTGAACCATCACTCTGCAGATCTTTCTTGACCCGTTGCTCGATGCATTTTGCACTCCAACCACGTACATTCAATACTGAACAAGCCAAGGTGGCTTTTGTCCTGATTTTGCTGACTGGGAGAGCGGCGCTTTGGGGAACGGCGGTGTGGGAGAATCAAGACTCATGCTGCAACTCGTTCCAATCTCTCTCCGTCGCCCTTAAGGAAGTCTTCGATCGTGCCGTTTCCGGGAGAGAAGCAGCTAGAGCGCTTGCGGAATTGAAGCAAGGTGAAAGATCAGTTTCCGATTACTCGATTGAGTTTCGAACCTTGGCGGCGGAGTGCAGATGGAACGAGGAGGCGCAGTGGGACATGTTCCTGCATGGGTTGGCTGACCACGTCCAGAGGGAAATCTACGCCCTGGATCTTCCTACCACCTTGACGGGACTGATCGACCTAGCATTGCACACCAGGAGGAGGCGACAGTTCCCGATCCAGCGGCAGGGACGTGGTCAGCCCTGTCTACGATCACGAGCCCATGCAGGTTGGTCGAGCTCGGCTTTCCCGGGAGGAGAGGGAAAGGCGGAGGTCCCAGGGCCTTTGTCTCTACTGCGGAGGATCAGAACACTATGCATACAACTGTCCAGTAAAAGGGCCCAGCCCGATAGTAAACACGAGGCTACTATCGGGTGGGATCTCCGCCAGGAAGACCTCATCTACGTTAACATTTACCTCCACGCTCCTCCCGGTAAGACTCAGATGGTCAATTCACCAGCACAACTGTCTTGCACTTTTGGATTCCGGGGCTGAGGGTAATTTTATGGACTACAGTTTTGCACTCAAGTTTCAGATTCCTCTCAAACCCCTCACACACAACATCGCTGTTCACGCACTTAACGGTCAGGAACTTCCCACCATATCCTTTTCCACCGAAGACATCACCCTCATCACTTCCGGTAACCACTCTGAGACTTTGTCATTTTACATCCTGGATTAACCACTGGCACCCGTCGTCCTTGGACATCCTTGGCTCATCCGTCACAACCCTCGAGTAGACTGGCAACAGAAGTCTGTGCTGGAGTGGAGCAAGGAATGTCATAAGTCTTGTCTCATGTCTGCTTGTCCGTCTGTACCTGTGTCTGTGTTTCAGGAGGAAGTAGGGGATTTATCTAACGTGCCCGCGGAGTATCTGGACCTGAAGGAGGTGTTCAGTAAGTCTCGGGCTGCTTCTCTTCCTCCGCATCGTCCCTATGATTGTGCTATAGATTTATTGCCAGGTAACTCTCCGCCTAAGGGCAAATTATATTCACTTTCTGTTCCAGAGAGGGAGGCTATGGAGAAATATATTTCTGATTCTCTAGCAACCAAGTTCATCCGGCCTTCCTCTTCTCCTGCGGGGGCGGGGTTCTTTTTTGTGGGGAAGAAGGACGGATCTCTGCGACCTTGTATTGATTACCGAGGGTTGAACAACATCACGGTAAAGAATACTTATCCTTTGCCGTTGATGTCTTCAGCCTTCGAGAGGTTACAGGGAGCGTCCATCTTCACAAAATTGGACTTGCGTAACGCTTATCATTTGGTTCGCATTAGGGAGGGGGATGAGTGGAAGACTGCTTTTAATACCCCCAGGGGGCACTTTGAATACTTGGTCATGCCGTTTGGGCTGTCCAACTCCCCAGCAGTCTTCCAGGCACTGGTCAATGACGTGTTGCGAGATATGATAGACCAATTCATATATGTTTACCTGGACGACATATTGATTTTTTCTTCTTCTCTCCAGGAACATGTGCAACACGTCTGACGAGTGCTTCAGAGGTTGCTAGAGAATGGGCTTTTTGTCAAGGCAGCGAAATGCGATTTTCATGCACAGTCTGTTCCTTTCCTCGGGTACATCATTTCGTCTGAAGGAGTGCGAATGGACCCTGAGAAGATTAAGGCTGTGGTAGAATGGCCAAGTCCAGATTCCCGTAAGGCCCTACAGAGGTTTCTGGGGTTCGCCAATTTCTACCGGCGTTTTATTCGCAACTTCAGCCAACTAGTCACGCCTCTGACTGCCTTGACCTCCCCCCGAACGACGTTCAGGTGGTCGGACACAGCGGAAGCTGTGTTCAACAAACTGAAAGGCCGCTTTGTTTCAGCCCCCATCCTCATCGCCCCTGATTCATCACGTCAGTTCGTGGTGGAGGTCGACGCGTCAGAGGTGGGAGTAGGTGCAGTGTTGTCCCAACGCTCTTCTGTAGACGACAAGATGCATCCCTGCGCGTTTTTCTCTCATCGTTTATCCCCAGCCGAACGCAATTACGACATTGGTAACAGAGAGTTGTTGGCAGTCAAGTTAGCCTTGGAGGAATGGCGCCACTGGTTAGAGGGATCAGGGGTTCCCTTTATCGTCTGGACCGATCACAAGAACTTAGAGTATATTAGAACAGCCAAAAGATTAAATTCCAGGCAGGCTCGGTGGGCACTTTTTTTCGGTCGTTTTGATTTTACTCTCTCGTACCGCCCGGGTTCCAAAAACATCAAACCCGATTCTTTATCTCGTATTTTTGACCAATCCGAACGCCCGTCTACTCCCGAGTGTATTTTACCCGAGACATTAGTGGTCTCCACTCTCAGATGGGAGGTCGAATCGAAGGTCAAGAAGGCCTTAGAAGGGGTAATGCCTCCGCCCGGTTGCCCACCGAGTCGTTTGTTTGTGCCGGAGGGAGTACGGTCTGACGTCATCCAGTGGGGTCATTGTTCCAACGTGGCGTGCCATCCAGGAGTTAAGCGCACTAGCTTTTTAGTCAAGCAACGATTCTGGTGGCCACGTATGGCTCGTGACATTCACAATTTTGTTTTGGCTTGCTCGGTCTGTGCCACTGGTAAGACTTCCAATCAACCTCCAGATGGGTTACTTCAGCCGCTGCCTGTCCCTTCGAGACCCTGGTCCCATATCGCTCTAGATTTTATTACCGCCCTCCCACCCTCTCAGGGTAACACAGTCGTTTTGACTGTAGTGGACCGATTCTTGAAGGCGGCACATTTCATTCCCTTACCCAAATTACCCTCAGCTAAGGAGACAGCGGTAGCTGTCGTAGATCACGTCTTTCGTTTACATGGCCTCCCGATAGACGTGGTCTCTGACAGGGGTCCCCAGTTTGTGTCCAAATTTTGGCGAGAATTTTGTAGATTGCTGGGAGCGACTGTTAGTCTTTCTTCTGGGTTTCACCCCCAGAGCAATGGTCAGACAGAGAGAGCCAACCAAGATCTGGAAAGAGTGTTGCGATGTTTGGTTTCCAAGAATCCTTCCTCTTGGAGTCAGCAACTCTCTATGGTGGAGTACGCACACAATTCGTTGCCAGTGTCGGCCACGGGCCTATCTCCGTTTGAGTGTAGCGTAGGGTACCAGCCACCAATTTTTCCCAGTCTGGAATCCGAAGTTGCGGTCCCCTCCGCTCACGCCTTTGTCCAGAGGTGTCACCGCACTTGGACTAGAGCCCGTGAGACTCTACTCCAGGTGGGGGCGCGCACCAAGGCCAAGGCCGATCGCCACAGGTCAAGGCCTCCCGTATACGTCGTTGGTCAAAAAGTGTGGCTTTCTACTAAGAACATTCCTCTCCGCACCGTGTCTAATAAACTTGCTCCTAAATTCATTGGCCCGTTTACTGTCACCAAGATTATTAGTCCGGTGACAGTCCGCCTCAAACTACCTCCTGCGTACAGGAGGATCCATCCCGCCTTCCATGTGTCTAAGATTAAGCCCGTGTTTCATTCTCTCATTAATCCGCCAGTCCCGGTTCCTCCCCCACCGCGACTCGTAGATGGGGAGACCACATATTCGGTCAACCGTATTCTGGACTCGAGGCGGAGGGGACGCGGATTTCAGTACTTGGTGGACTGGGAAGGTTACGGTCCGGAGGAGAGAAGTTGGGTACCTGCTAGAGACATCCTGGATCACTCCCTTATCGATGATTACAATCGACAGGTAAGGGAGTCTGAGAACGCCAGGAGGCGTTCTTAGGAAGAGGGGTACTGTCACGGTAGATGTATTCTCTACTTCCTTTTAGTCTCGTGTTTATGTTGTTGTGTGAATGCACGTGTGTAGTGGGCGTGAATGTATGTCATTACCAAATCCACTCCAGCTGATCATCATTATCATCACCAGCTGCAGTCCATTTCACCTCTCTATATATACTCACTGCTGTTTCATCTTCCTTGTCAGATCGTTGTTGTTGGATGTGTGTCTTGTTGGTTCCAGTTCTGTCTCCCTGCCTGGTGTTCCGGTTCATCGTCGTCGTCGTCGTGTTCGTCTACTGGATTGCTTGTCTCACCATCGTCACCGCTGCACTGTTTGTCTGCACCAGCTCTGACCGTCTGAGTCCCTGCGTCACCTGATCACCATCTACTTGTACTGTCCATTATTCCACATTAAACTTGTTGACTCGCTATTGCTTCCTGTCGTTAATACGAACGTGACACATACAAGCAGGTACAGCCCTTTGGTCATAGATGTTCTTCCTTAAATTCCTTTTAGATAAATATAATAAGACAGTATGAGGCAATTTTGACATTGGTATAAAAAGTCGATGGACCCCTGTTAAAATGGCTGGTTTTTGTGATGCAAAAAAAAATGAAACAAAGATAAATCATATTAGAACTTTTGCACCTGTAAAGTAAAAAAATGATATCCTATGCCACTGAAAAACAAAGTGACGCATTTCATACAAAAAATATAAAAATAAAAACTTAAAATAACTATATAAGTGTGCACACCCTTTTATAATTGTGTATATGGCTGTGATCATAATGAACTGTTTCTCAATTCCAAGAAGCATTCTGTTCTGTTTAGTTTTGTTTCCATGGACTTCCAGTTTGTTTTCATTTGTCACGTGTCTCTTTGTTCAGATTCCTGCCACTCGTTTGTCTCCTTGGTTACCGTTATCATTAGTTCATATGTGTCAGCTGTATGTGATTAATTTTCCTCGTTTATGTTCCTTCTAAAGTTGCTTCTGTGGTTTATCTCGGGATGCCCATCCTGAGGTAACTAGAGATTATGTCAGCTCCAGATTGGATGCAGCCTCTTATGAAGACTTCAGATGCCCAACACCTGTGAAGAGACGGCGTCAACTCCTGCCAGGACTTCAGATGACGCAAACTCCGAATCAACATGCAACAATGCTACAATTTTCATAATCATTTGTTAACAAAGAAGTATTCGTGACTTGAATGAGCTCATTGTTTCTGCTTTAAATTAATACATTGTTTAAATGTATTTGTTTAAGTACATTTCTGAAATGCATAACTTAGACAGTTACCTCTGATAACAGATCACTCTAAATTGTAATGTGGACCCATGCATTTCCTGTAAAGCTGCTTTGAAATGATGTGTATTGTGAAAAGCGCTAAACAAATAAATGTGAATTGAATTGTTCCTTCACCTGCACTCCTTGCCCGGGATTGTTCGTGTCTGCACGCGGTTTCGCATGTTGACCGTTTGGATTATTCTAATAAATCTTGTGTGCTATATTCCTCATCTTCATTGAACTTAAGCGTTACAGACTGGACTTGCGTTCTAGTGGAGACCAGTCTTGCCTCGGAAGGACGTGAGGACACAGAACGCATCTTTTGTGAGAATCGAGATGTGTTGTGATCTTGTAACTCAACTGACAGTCCCAGCATGTTATAACTAGCGGCCAATGCACAATACAACATAACATCACAAAGAATTGCATAACCATGTTGAAACATTTCTTTCAGATTATTATTATTTTATAGCCTATCATTTTATTTTACCACGTGTATTTGTGAAAGTGAGTAGGGGAGAGCGTGGCACCACCTACATTTTTTTTTTTACCTTCTCAGTTTGTGTAAATTCACTTGGGGTTTGAACAGGGTTTCAGTTGTTCTAGAGGTTCAGCAGGAACATGAATAGCTGGTACCGATCCTTTTTTCATGAGCAGCTTCTTAGCAAAACCAGCTTTATACTGACCCTCGTTTATAAAGCAGTCTGGTGAGAAATGATTCGCGCAAACATGAAAGCATTGACGTTGCTCGTGGGGAATATTCCCTTCGAAAACAAACTCAGCCACTGCGTCTTCAGCGGTTCGGATTTAGGAACATTAAAATGACTGCTGGGTTCCTTATTGCACCCAAGAACAGAACACCACAATCGCTTAGACGCCATTCTGCTCATAGACAGTGCTCCAGCATTTCAACAATGACCGCGCCGGTCCGCGCAGACTATGATTGACAGCTGGCTCACGAGCGAGGACGGGTCTGTGTTGAAACGCTGCTGTCAATCAACAATCGCGGGAGGGGCGTCCGACCGTGTGACGTCACACGGTCGAACGGCTCGATTTGAGGCAGGGGAAAACATATAAGGAGATAAAAACAAAAACACTGGATGGATTTTTATCATTATATGATGGTTGTGTACAGACACTGCCAACACACATTTCAGTACAATCAACTTGAAAAAGTGCATGTACCATTATATGACCCCTTTAAAGTAATCCAGAATCGTGATCAAACACAGGCAAAGGGTCTCATTGTTGAGAAGTATCACTCAGGTGAGGGCTGCAAATTTTTTTAAATATTTTTGTTTAAAAATTCTAAAGCATTAGATTGGAACACAGTGAACTGTGAACTGACAGTCATCAAAAGTGGAGAACGTAGCACAACAGTGACATGATCAAGAACAGGATGTCTCTCCAAAATTGACGAGAAGACAGAGAGAAAAGTGGTTAGGGAGGCTGTGAAGAGGCTTACAGCAACATTCAAATACTTGCAGCTCTTTCTGGCAAGTGCTGGTTGCTCCCAACATGTGACATCTCTCTGGGCTCTGTGGCAGGGTAGCAAGACGCAAGCTTTTTCTGTCTAAAAAAACATCCAAGCCCAGCTAAACTTAGCAATTCATCCAGAACCATGTGGAAAATGTATTGGATTTATGAGACCAAGATTGAACTTTTTGGACAAAATTGTAAAGAAATATGTTGGCCAAAAAACAACAGAGCACACCATGGTGAAGCGTGCTGGTGACATGGAACTGGAGCTATCGTGAAGGTGGAGCAAATCATTGATCCAAGCACCAGTCAATTTTGGCACCAAAAGCGGAAACACTTTATAATAACTGCATGACATGAATTATTAGTTAAGCATTAGTAAATAATTAATCATTTATAAAGCAGTATTAGACATTAATAAGCAGTTTATATATATATATATATATATATATATATATATATATATATGTTCAATTCATCATTTCTCAATTAAGTATATCATTATTTACAAACCAGTTATTTAGGAGTTGTCATAAGATCATTTAGAAAGTGTAAGTTAATAAACTATGTAAATGTACATTTATACATCTTATTATAGAGACAATAGTAATAGTTACTCAGTGTGTTAATACGTGCTTTTAAAAGATTTATGAAGCATAAATAGTCCTCACTTTAGATGAGCTCACAAAACTAGTTAACTGAACTACTAAATGTTTTATAACTACCTGCATTAATCATGAATTACAGCAGGGATACGGTTAATAAAGCATTTATTAACACGCTGACTAACTATTAATATATGTCTATATAATAAGATGTATAAATGTGCATTAAATAGTTTATTAATCATTTCCTTACACTTTCAAAATTATCTTATGAACTACTAACACATCTTAAATAACTGGTTTTGTAAATAATGTAATGCTTAATTTAGAAATGATAAATTGATCATTATTAAAGTATGAAAATACAATTATTAAACACATTATATGCTTATAAATCAAGAATAAAACATTTATAGCTGTATTTATAAACTGCTTATTAATGTATGTATAGGGATAATGCTTTATAAATGATGAATTAACTAATGCTTAACTAATTATTTATAGCATGCAAGTTATTAAGTGTTACCGTCTATTGCGCTACTGTTGACATTGCAAAGCACACACTCTAAAAAACAAGAGATGTGCTGGTGTGTGTGTGTGTGAGAGAGAGAGAGAGAGAGAGAGAGAGAGAGAGAGAGAGAGAGAGAGAGAGAGAGAGAGAGAGAGAGAGAGAGAGAGAGAGAGAGAAAGAAAGAGTGTGTGTGTGTGTGTGTGTGTGTGTGAGAGAGAGAGAGAGAGAGAGAGAGTGTGTGTGTGTGTGTGTGTGTGTGTGTGAGAGAGAGAGAGAGAGAGAGAGAGAGAGAGAGAGAGAGAGAGAGAGAGAGAGAGAGAGAGAGAGAGAGAGAGAGAGTGTGTGTGTGTGTGTGTGTGTGTGTGTGTGTGTGTGTGTGTGAGAGAGAGAGAGAAAGAGTGTGTGTTCTAAGCATCTTCAGAGGCTGCTGGCCTGATTGCAAAGTGACGTTATAGGGAAGCAATTTGATTGGTCATTCTATTTTTCCAATATGAGGAACAGGAGATCCAAAAGTCTATAGACAGCAGATACATCAACATTATCTTGAACGAGTGGACATTACAGAGTGTCAGAGAAGACGGATTCCTGATAGAGAAGAAATTACAATGTAGCATCTTCGGCTGTGAGAGAAAAATGGATCTCAAGGAGTGGAGAGAGAGAAGCTCTATTTCAAACCCTAGTAAGCTTCCTGTGTACTGTGGAAACCTCAGAATGTGACGGATTGGGAACACTCTACATAGTCAGCAACTCCACTTGATTCACAGTTGATTCTTAATGAGTTTGATGTTAGCATGCTGCTAAGCTAACAATAATGTAATGAAGATTACAAACATATAGCATATTAGGTCAATTTGAAATATTGGGTAAATTTGTCTTTTTTTTATTTGAAAATGTTTCATCAATACTTCTAAATAAAATGTTTTTATTATTCATTGAAACATTTCTCTCAACTTCTCTGCCAGCTTAAATGACTTCAACTTCTGTTGTAATGCATTTTGAGACTATCTCCAGATAGATGCCATGCCGACTTATATTTTGGCCAAAACAAGGTAGGCCTATTTCATAATGCAGGATAATCTTGCCTTTTGGAACAGCCTTCGCATCTGCAGCAATCTTCAGCTCACTAGATTTTAGAGTTTATAAGCTTATGTGTTTTTTTTGTGTGTGTGTGTGTGTGTGTGTGTGTCTGTTACCTCTTGTGCAGTGTTTTACAGCACATCTCTTTTGGGGGCACCAATGCGATTGACAAATCACCATGGTGTGGTGTGTCACACTTTTGTAACATGTCTGTCATTCTGCTTTAACACACACGCTCCAACACCTCCTGATGTGAGAGAGAGAGACAGAAAAAAAGATGAACATGAGAGACAAAAAGAGAAGCATGGCCTTTAAAAAAAAGGGAGAATAGCACTTCCTGTCTCAGATGGAAAAACCATATAATTTGCAATAATGGTCCAACAATAGCAGAGTTTCTCTGTGGAGAAATTATAGTGAAAAGTGCTGCAGAGATTTCCGCACTGGCAGAAACAGATCCACAGTAGACAGAAGTCTTGTTTACTTGGTAAAATAGCATCAATTAGGCGAAGATGGTGGAATTAGCATATGCTTTTAATGGACTGGCCTTTGCCGAAGGTTCTCGGGGAGCCGCGGCTGTGAGGAGAGGGACATGTTCTGGAAAAAGCAGGAAAAGGTCATGTGTCTGCTGTGTTCAGGTGATCGTATTTTCCTCCAAACACTTGTGCATTTTCTCCCAGATTCACAGTGAAATATCTCACAAGAGAAAGGTTTGAAATTATTTATGAGAGAAGGGCTTTTTTTTTTCTCTCTAATTATTCACATTTTGATTTTTTGTCCAGTACATTTCATGTGTAGAACCCACGAAAGGTATAGCAGAAAATTCTGTCATGATCTGTCACCCTCATGTTTGTCAAACCTGGGTTTTACAAAACAAAAAATCATAAAAAATATATATTATTCAAATTATTTTTGCATGTTTTATTTCTAATTACTGATTACGATTTTAATAAGTCTTAATCTGTCTTTAAATGTAAGCCACTTACTTCATGCAAGCATCCCTCCTGTACCACGTCCTCCTTATCTCTAATTATTATAAACTCAATTTAAGTCCAGGGCAGTAGAGCTCGGGTCTTAAGCTTGAGTCCTCCATTATAGACATAGACACAAATCTGTTTACCTTTACATCTATTTAAGGATTACATCTTGTTTGGATTAGACTGTGGAGTTTGGAATCGTTTGCAAAATAATGTGTTTCAATTAAACTTAACTTTTAAATGTTACTTATGTGGTGTATGTGTATTTTCAACTCAATCTCACTGGAAAACGCAAGTTTGTGTGAGGTGGTGATTTTGTATGAATTCGTACAATTTGATTCATACAAAAACGTACGATTTTCAAAGGAATCTCATTCTGAAGGACCATACCTAAACCTACCCATCACTGGGGTTTACACTGATAGTACTAAAATGGACAAATGATATTTCATATGAATTAGCCACCAATTCAGCAAAATGTAAAATAGCTATGAATTGCTGTGAGATTGTGTTGGGATTTTTCATGATGCTCAGACAAGTCAGGGGACTCAAGTCACCAGTCTAAAAAAATGATGTGTTGGCTGTAAATAAATGAATGAACGAACAAACGGAAGGAAGGAACAAACGAATGAACGAACAAACGAACAAACTGTTTCCAGCTATTTGAGTTGTAGCCCTGGACCCAGGTATATATTTTTAGTTCAAATCCACAGCTATCAAAGCACATGCTTAATGTAACTTATTTAGCATTCATGAACAAGTAAGATTAAACTGGCATTAGCGCAGTCATTGCTTATAGAGTCAGTGTTACCTTCAAATAGTCTATACTCTTCTTATAAGCATCTTAAAAGGTTTAATTAAATCAACGAATTACATTTTTTTTACTTGCAGCCATGCATTTCTTTAAGTTTTAGTAACAGGTCCCCTGAATTACTTTTTAGAGTGAAGGCTTGTACCAACATGATTTATCGTAACTACTGCAATATTAATGGGTTGGAGTATCATATTTGATATGCAAATTTCTGATTTTACTAAAGGTGGTACTTTGCCTGAAAAATGTGTTAACCTTTTTGTCTTCATAATATAAAAGTAGGTGAAGAACAGACTTTACACATTGACTCTTTAGCATTGTTTCCACAATGTGTTGGAATATTCTGAATTGAACTGAGATTTGAGAGCTATGGCATTATCAGAAATTAATAACTTAAATTTCAGTCGGATCTGCATAAAGCTATTGCATGGCTTCAAAAGACTTATAATATAGCAGTGGTTTTCAGTCCTGGTCCTGGAGACTCACTGCTCTGCACATTTGTTTAATACACTTGATTGAGATTATCAGCTCATTGGAGTGCACATGGAAAATAGACAACTTTGGTCTTTTTGTCAATTTTTTGGGTATGTCAAGAAAAGATCTGGAAAAGATCAGCTTGGACAGTCTGCAAAATATCTGTTTGTATACTGCAGAAGAACACCAGTCTTTGTGCTTTCTGCTTTCAGAAAGTTTTGACAGCGAAAACCACTGTAAGACTCGTAAAGGAGGAAATTAGCAGTCAAATTAGTGTTGTGGTCAATATTCCTCAGTACAAGAGAGAGCTAATCAATCAAAACAGTTCACCAATTCATTTTAATAATTCATCAGTTACCACCCACTGGCATGCTCTCTGATTCCCTCAAAAAACGCTATTTCATCATTAAACAGGGAATAATTATGTCTGTTCGGATAAGCGGAAGGAATTCATCGGCTCTCTCTCCTTTCAATACCTCTCATTCGTCTGCAACCTCTCAAATTGACTGGTCTTGCACAGTTGCAGCCGAACACGAAAGAGAATTGTTGGTGTCAAGCCGCAGTTTACAAATATGACATCTCCTCTGGTACGGCCGCAGATATGAAATATTGATTTATACGCAGTAAAAGGTCTTATAAAAATGATCACATACACATGAGGGATTAATGCCTGAAAGATCGATAGAAATTTCATTCCTGACGCTGGACTGTCACCTACGGTGAAATGCTAAAATAAAGAAATCAATATTATCTATGAAATGTCAAATTTATTATAATTATGTGGATGAAAGCTGGCCAAGTGGCTCCCGAGAGGCCAGGAGGGATAGGTTACCCTGTTCAGGCTCCCCTTGCGGTTCACACGCTCCGCCTGCCAATTTGAGCGCAATATCGGAGTAGAGGGCTGCCGGCTGCTCTCAGAGGCCAAATTCCTGCAGGAATATTTAACTGCATGTTTGGAAAGCCATGCTCTGGGTTGTGCGGGTTGTAACAGCTGCTGACGTGGAGTGACAGTTCTCTCCTTTCCCGATTGAGACCTGCCTGCTCTCCTGCTGTCTGTCTCACGAAGATGATGTCACGCAGGACAAAAGACGAGAACGGCGTGTCACGAGATGTCAGTACTGAAGACATATTCCCTTTTAACACTTATTGATTCCAACACCTCTTTGTCCTCTTAATACGGGATTGATTGAAATCCTGTTTATTAACAGCACTTCACTTTATTCTCATATTCAGATTCCACATCGCAAAACCAATAGCATTTTGAGACCTGTTATTATATCAGAGCATATTTTGTATGTAGACATCTGGGAGGAATATAAGCTCAGGTTTTTTATGCTGTTTACATCCTCTCGGTGATGTGTTCTGATCCTAAGAGGAGCATAACTGTCCAAAAACTTTGATTTATTATATGAAATATTGTAGGAAGAACAAGGAAGCCAATACCTTATTTGGTAACACTGTAGAATATTGTTCCTTCATTAATGAATAACTAAACAGGAACAAATGAGTAACGCACTATTAACATTCTAGTAAATACTATTAACTAACAAGAAACTCTGATTAACAAACTAGTAAGTAATAGCGCTCAGTTGAATGTGGTAGTTCACTATTATCTAATCAGTAACTACTATTTTTTTCATACCTCCCAGATACAGGTTCATAATTAACATTATGAATAATGCATAATTTATAATAAAAGGTAACGGTAACCCACTAGTAATGACTCAAGTGTTACTGCATCCTTCTAAAGGAACTACTAATTATTTGGATCATTATTCTAAATAAAAAAAAAAAAAAAACGAATGTTGACTGAAGTCATTGTAAGCTTTTGAAATCTTTGTAAGATTTTGAATAGTAATTCCGTCAGATGGATTTGGCAACACTTTAGTCATTACTAGTGGGTTACCATGATCTTCACTTCAGAATACTGATCCAAATAATTAGTAGTACCTTTAGAAAGATGTAGTAACACTTGAGTCATTACTATTCAAAACCTTACAAAAAAACTCAAAAGCTTACAATGACTTCAGTCAATATTAAGTAGTTATCAAGATTTTCACTTTAGCAAACTGATCCAAATTATTAGTATTTCCTTTAGAAGGATGTAGTAACACTTGATTCATTACTAATGGGTTATCATTACCTTATATTATACATTATGCATTATTAATATTAATTATGAACCTGAATATAGTAGTCATTAGTAGTCTTGAGGTATGAAAAATAGTAGTTACTGATTAGCTAATAAACTACCACATTCAACTGAGCGCTATTACTTAATAACTTGTTAATCAGAGTTTCTTGTTAGTTAATAGTAGTTACTAGAATGTTAATAGTGCGTTACTCATTTGTTCCTGCATATTTATTCATTAATGAAGGAACTGTATTCTAAAGTGGTACCGTGTATTGTATTATACACTTATACGATTGTAAAAGTCTAATCATTCTAATCAATCAAATCTAATCATTTTAAGCACATTTTTAAAAAAAATATAATTTTGTAACTTTTTAGTAGTGAAGCTGTTTTATCCAACAGAAGATGAGAAAACAGTTTGTATATGTTCAGTGACTTACTGCTCTGGATTTTAGCTTTGAGAAGGATTTCAAACATATAAGAACAATTTATTTTGCACTGGGATTTGAATCAAATCACTACCTTTTATTTGCATTCATTTAAATTATGAGGATTTTAAATTCACCAAATAGTTACATCAATTTTGCATATGATATAAAATCACAGAAACCTGCATCTTAATTATAAACCACTTGCAATATAATTTAAACAGGCCCTATCAATGCTGAAATAGTGCTCCAACATGACTATTTCAAAAGTCATTGCCTTTCTTTTCTATAATGAATTTTTGGTGAATTGCACAGATCTCAGATTAAACTCATTCACACACAATCAAGCTCAGC
Organism: Rhinichthys klamathensis goyatoka; assembly: GCF_029890125.1. Classification (NCBI taxonomy): domain Eukaryota; kingdom Metazoa; phylum Chordata; class Actinopteri; order Cypriniformes; family Leuciscidae; genus Rhinichthys; species Rhinichthys klamathensis. The sequence continues at coordinate 2,593,375 of NW_026606632.1, forward strand.
TGTATTATTTTATCAATACAAATTTAACTGTTAGTTGATTTCAGTAACCACCTGAACATCACCAATAAAACCTGCACAATAACCTGCAAAAAACACACACAAATAAAGTGCTGGTTTTAGAGCCACTATTAAAGCTCCCAGAAATCCATGAACACTTTATCCTGGATTTTCTCAGTATCCACGTTAACAGATGATGGGACGAACACTTCAGAGAGACCCTTAAGAGCCCACTGAGCCCAAACCCTTATCACACATTTAGAGCCACGCGCTTTACAGATGCCTCGGTCAATTGAACCAATTTAATGCTCTAGATATTAGTAGAGAGAGAGAGTAGGTGGAAATGGGACATCATGTTGTTACAATTCAAAGAGTGCTAAATCGAAGTCAGAAGATCAGACCAGGAGAGATAGACAGAATTTATATAAGCCTGGTGGCAGACAAATATTCTGTCTATTTTTCTTGGTCTGATCTGAGATATATATATATATATATATACACACACACACACATACAGAGGGAGAGAGAAAGAGAGAGAGAGAGAGAGTTAAGGTGTTTGTTGCATAGAGAAGAGAGAAGGAATGTAAAAAATGAACTTATCAGAACATGTAGAATGATGGCCATCTGACACCTATGCTTTTGCGTTCGTTCGTTCGTTCGTTCGTTCGTTCGTTCGTTCATTCGTTCATTCATTCATTCATTCATTCATTCATTCATTCATTCATTCATTCATTCATTCATTCATTCATTCATTCATTCATTCATTCATCCATTATCTTCCCTCAGTGGAGATTGCTAATTTTACTTTCTTTATGTAAAATTATATTGTGCGAAGGGTCATAGACCAGGGGTATCCAATTCTGGTCCTGGAGGGCCACTGTCCTGCAGAGTTTATCTCCAACACACTCCCTGCATCCAAATGTGCCTACTTCTATACTATATAGTAGGGGTGCACGATTCAGAAAATGTCACGATTCGATTCGATACCGATTTTTTGTCTCAAGATTCGATTCAAAATCGATTTTCGATTCAAAAACGATTCTCGATTCAAAAAACGATTCGCAGTATATACATTTAGTTTACTTTTTCCTATGTGATTGATTGCAGTAGACACAATTTTAAAGAACCAAAAAAACACAACAAATTAAATGTAGTTTGATATTACTTTATATGTTTTCATACAAAAATAAAAACTTTTGCAACTAAAAAGTGCAAAGTGCCAAGCTTTGGCCAGCTTTCAAATACATTTAATTCAAGTTTAAAATAAAACTTAAATAAAAAGCTTTTACATTTAGCTTTAAAGTGCTGTAGTCAGATCAAACAATTATGCTAAATGTGCTAAATGTGGTTTAAGGACTACTTCAGCTACCAGGCTGACAGTTGAAATGTGAACTCGACTGGGCACATTGAACTTCCTAAAAATATACTGTATTACTATGACTATACTACTATTACTATACTAATGACTATATATGTCATAGAACCCTTGCGAAATAATTTTAAATAGATTTTAAAAAGCCACCGCTACTGGTAACATCTATGGTTAGATTGATTTGTTTAGATCCAGTGAAGTCGTTCATAGGCGTAATTTGCGGGTATCTCCAGTTAACTAGCAGAGCATTCATTTAGTTCGCTATTAAATAAGAGATCTGTTGTTTTTTTAAATCAAGCTGCGCGCTCGTTTTCCGCTGCTATCAGTGTCATGGATACAGTGTTCTCTGTGGCTCGCGCAGTCTTCACTCGGACACGCGCTTCAATCTATCGCTGTTGTGGAGACTCCGGTGCAATCACAAAATAAAATGCACACAAACGTGATGAACATATTCGGTTTTGATGAGAGAGAGAAAAAACTATACGAGTGCGGTTTAGAACCCGTAACCTCTGACACGCTTGGCAAAAGATCTACAGAACTCAAACATAAGATCTGCGGATCGATGCATTTATTTACGGGTTGAGCAGAGAGGCTGCAGTTTGACCAGCGGGCGGCAAGAACTTGCAATGTAACTATTTATCAGACCGGCCCTCGCGGCCTCGAAACCCTACCGGACCACCGGTAAAAGTCCTGACTCACCCGATTGCCACTCCCGTGCACGCCATTAAAAAAAATATATGAATCAATTTTTGGAATTCTATGAATCGATTCTGAATCGGTAAAGATTGAATTGCGATTCAAATGTGAATCGATTTTTTTGCACACCCCTACTATATAGTAGGTGAAAAACAGTAATTGAGCCAAGTAATGTGTACCACTTGATAGCATTCATAAAACAGTAGGCAAAAAGTACATGGATGACTTACTACTTCCAGCGAAATTCTAAAGTGTGCATCTACTGGACACTTGACTATCCTATGGGGCCACGGGACAGGATTTCTGAATGGCTGTGTATGATTCAACTGACACCGTAAGCGGATGTAGTACATCTGAATTTCATTCATAATACACACTCTATATAGAACTTTTTAAAACAGTTGCTAAGCAAGTTTCAAATTAAAGATAGTACCCAATATACAGTATGTGATTTCGGACACAGCAACTTGAATGGAAGTTTCTAAGGGGCTGTTTACACCGCAATGTTTTCAACTAAAAACTGAAAACCTTTTTTGCCCGTTCATTCACACGACAACAGTGTTTTGGGGGCCAGAAAACAAACTGGTTTCAAAGTGGAAGTTTTTAAAAACGATATAATTATCATGTAAACTACAAAAATGAGAATTCTTGAAAAAGGTAATGAGTTCAGTCTATAGACGAGTAATGTTTCTTTAAAAAGTGACATCGCCAACTACTGGCCTGGCATGCATAATACAGCGGTTTTAGTTATTTTTGCTGATCCGTGTGAACGGGGATCATATGTACCATAAGTATCCTGAAGACCTTGATGATATGGTTTAAGTGTGTTACGTAAATAAGGGCTGGAGCTAAACTTACAAGAAACCCTTGGGTTAGGCCATTTGATGTCATATTTTAAAACAATGGCACTGATAAATTATCAGTAAATCCCCTAATCCTCTAAACTTATCATTAAACTAGCTGCAATGAATAGGTTAACGGTCACCGTCACACTTTAGCTTAGGGTCCAATTCTCACTATTACAGTAATGAACTATTCTATGATTTTTAAGTAAAATAAAGTAAAATAAAGTAAACTCCTAATTATAATTAGTAAGGTAGTTGTTAAGTTTAAGTGTTGGGTAGGATTAAGGGATGTGTAGTATATGGTCATTCAGAATAAGGCATTAAAATGTGCTTTAATAAACAGCAAATATCCTAGTAATATCCTAGAATTGGACCCTTAAACTAAATACTGGTACTAATAAGATGTGTCGCTCGGTCATAATCAAAGTTTGAGTAACAGCATGAGAGATAGAAAAACATACTGTAGCAACAGAGCCAAATGAAAAATACCCACTTTAAAAAAATAAAAATAAAAACAGTAAAAAAAATAAATAAAACATGAGTGTGAAAACATCCCATATTTTTTGGACAAATCTGTACCCAGAAGTGAGCTAAATCTGACAAAAATTCCCACAGCCTCCTTTTGGGATTTTGGGGATTTTCATGAGTATTTTAATGTTTATATAATGTAGGTGTGTGGTATTACAATCTCAGAGGAAAATTGTATTGTTCACAGGTGTTTTAGCTCAAGATTTAACAGTTCTGTTATATTTCATTTAGTATATAGTAAACATTCCACCTTTTTTATTATTCCAGAAAAAAAAAGTCTCTAAAAATATTTAAGTTGAATTGGATGTATGTGTGCACATATGTTTTAATGTCAATCTCTGTATGCACTGGCCCTCTATGAAAGCATCATTGTCTCGGAGCACGGTGGTTGAGTTCAGCTGACTAGTTTCACCCCAGCAGCCCTTTTATCCTCTACCCCAGATTAGGGTCACCACCCGGCCAGTGTTTCTGCCTCTCCCCGCTTTAATGCTGCAACTGAACAGACTCACTCTGATGAGGATGCTCTTCCAATGTGTTGCTTGTACGCTTCCATAAACAGGTCAGTTCAGGGGTCCGCACAATATGGTTGCATTATTCCCCATCCTAAACTTCAAGGGCTGCTGTTCCTCAGAGTAATTTACCTGCGTGTGCGTGGAGAGGGTCTGCTGTCTCCGGGGACAGAGGACATGGTGTCAGGGCTATACTCTTTCACTGCAAGGGGCTGGAGGTTTATGTTACATTAGAGACAAGGTGCCATAATAGACTTTTGTAAAGAATAGTGAAGTTATTCTGGGTTCAATTTTGTAAAAATTTGCATCCTATTTTTTTTATTTTTTTTATTCAGAGTGATGTGCCTACTCTTATAGGGTTAGTTCACCCAAAAAGCAAATTACTCACCCTCATGTTGTTCCAAACCTTCGTTCATCTTCAAAACAGAAATTAAGATATTTTGGTCACTTTTATTATAAGGTTCATTAGTTAACATTAGTTAACAAAATTAGTTAGAATGAACTAATAATGAACTGCACTTATCCAGCATTTGTTAATCTTTGTTAATGTCAATTTCAACATTTAAAGGGGTCATCTAATGGTACATGCACTTTTACAAGTTGATTGTACTGAAATGTGCAACATGACATCATGACTTTGCGTAAACATACACGCCACTTTCAATTCAAGTGGCGTGTTATCTATACGCATTTTGAAATATCCGCGTGTATGTCCACGCCGAAATCTTTTGCGTGTATGTCTACGCCATTAAATGTCCGAGTGATTCCGCGTGTATGTCTACGCCGTTAAATGTCCGAGCGAAACGAAGCAAAATCTATATCTACATCTGTGGAGCGATATTTCTTTTCCTAGGATGGTAGGAGAAGACTCATAAATGGTATTAACCCCAGTGACGGGTAGGTTTAGGGACGGGGTTGGGGTAGGTCATATATTTATATATGCATAATACAGTAATATAACGTTAAGTCAAAGGCGTTGATAAACACGCTGAAAAGCGATTATGCGTGTTGATAGCACGCCAAAAATGGAAATACGAATTGGCGTGTCATACATACGCCATTTCATGAGATCAGTCTGGAAATGTGTGTTGGCAGTGCCTGTACACAACCATCATAAAATGATAAAAATCCATCCAGTGTTTTTGTTTTAATCTCCTTATATGTTTTCCCCTGTCTCAAATCGAGCCGTTCGTCCGTGTGACGTCACACGGTCGGAAGCCCCTCCCACGATTGTTGATTGACAGCAGCGTTTCAACACAGACCCGCCCTCGCTCGTGAGCGAGCTGTCAATCATAGTCTGCGCGGACCGGCGCGGTCATTGTTGATATGCTGGAGCACTGTCTATGAGCAGAATGGCGTCTAAGCGATTGTGGTGTTCTGTTCTTGGGTGTAATAACGAACACAGCAGTCATTTTAATGTTCCTAAATCCGAACCGCTGAAGTTTGTTTTCGAAGGGAATATTCCCCACGAGCAACGTCAATGCTTTCATGTTTGCGTGAATCATTTCTCACCAGACTGCTTCATAAACGAGGGTCAGTATAAAGCTGGTTCCCTTTCGAGGGAACTCGCGATGCGTCATCGACACTTTGGGAACGCCCCCAGCATGAATGCGTCTGAGCATCAATGTCAACTAGTCCAATGGAAAGAATGAGCGTCACGGGCGGGTGACGTCATGACCAGGAAGGCATAAGAGCACATCCGGTGAAACGCGGCATTAGCTTCTGTGTCTCAGCAAGCGATCTGTGTCATTTTGTCTCTGTCTATTTACTGTTGTCTGTTGCGGAAAAGGATGGAAACTAAACAAGTGTACAAACAGTATGCTTCTCCCTGCCCGCGTTATTTAACGGGTGGGGACACACACGAGCTTTGTGTAATTTGTTTGGGAGTGGAGCATGCGGTCTCAGCCTTCGAGGGGGCTGAGTGCCAGCATTGTGAAATGCTACCGCTTCGCATGCTCCGCTCTCGCCTGTCACTCTTTGATAAAGAGAGTGGGCAGGCTCGCGATCCGCAGGGATCAGGACCCGCGTCTGCCGAGGCAGCGCGGAGAATGCATTCCTAGGGATCGCAAAAGGATCTTTCGGAGGGGTTGGAGACGGGTCCAAGGGCTCTTTCTCCTTCCTTACCCGAAAGATCCAGCGCTCCCCCCCCCCCCCCCCCCCCCCCCGGTGTCAGAAGCACGCTCTGCGGTTTCTTCCGCCCGGGGAGAGAGCCCTCCATTACTTCATTGCTCTTCCTCCGAGGAGGTCGATGCTATGAGTTTGGAGAGTGAGAGCACACACATGGGGGAAAGAGATTCACAATTTATTTCCCCAGCATATGATGAGCTGGTGGATGTTATGTCGCGGGCTGTAGAGAAATTAAAGATTGAATGGCCATCTGATAATAGGGGCGCTCGTCCTAAGAGTAAATTAGATGAGCGCTTTTTATCTTCTACTGCTTCATCTCCACCACGAGGGCTTCCATTTTTTACTGATCTTCACAATGAGATTTCTAAATCATGGAATAAGCCATACTCATCACGACTTTTCAGCCCTCAAGTTAATATTTATTCGAGAATTAGAGGGCTGAAAGAGTATGGTTATGAGGCGATGCCCCAGGCGGAACAGAATTTAGCCAGCTATCTTTCCCCTGGTCCCGCATCGTCTCTGAAAGCCTCGGCTTTGCCCACTAGACCGCTCAAAGCCACGTCGGTGTTAGTGGGCAAAGCTTATACGGCAGCAGGTCAAGCTGGAGCATGTCTGCATACTATGGCAGTGCTTCAGGCTTATCAAGCTGACCTGCTGGGGGATCTGGATAATAGTGAGGGAGTCAGTCATGACGATATCCGAGAACTTCGTCGGGCTACCGATCTTTCTCTCAGGGCTACTAAAGAGACCGCCAGAGCAATTGGGCGGTCTATGGCAGCTTTGGTAGCTACTGAGAGACATTTATGGTTGAATCTTTCTGAGATTAAAGAAAAAGATCGTGCTTTTTTGTTACATGCTCCGCTTGAACCTTCTGGTCTCTTTGGTGACGCAGTACACACGGTCGTCGAGAGATTTCAGGAATCAAAAAAGCAAGCGGACGCTTTCAAAAAGTTTATCCCTCGCCGTGTCCAGCCCCCTGGGGCTGCTGGGCGTGAGCAGCCCCAGCCGTCAAGCTCATCATATCGTGTGCATCAGAAAGAGAGTGTTGCGTCTCGTGCACCTCCACGTGGAAACTGGAGACAGACGCAACCCTCTCAGCCGAAGTCTTCTAAGTCGAAGCCGGATCTGAGGACCGTTCTTCAGGCGAAGAAGACTTCGGCTCAAAAAAAAAATGTTCATGCATCAGGCCTGTGAGGACAGCCCCGACCGAAATAGAGTGGTGTACACCTCATTATACGGTACCCGTTCCATTTCGGGGTCCTCACGAGACCGTTCTGCCAACCCTGCCACCCTCGGTGCTTCAGGGCGCAGCGGTCTCCAGCGAGTCGCTGATGCTATGCTGCGGCACAGCATCGGTTTCGCGCCCTCTGAGGGGGGCTTTAGAGCGGCCAGTTCAGGTAGTTCCTGCCATTATGTTTCAGGCTCCGGAATTAGCTGTCTCGATAACACCAGAGACCAGCCTCGAGAGGCTGGTTCCCTTAGTAAATTTTCTGGCAGCGTGGAAGCTTCTGCCGAATATTTCTCATGGTCCTGCAGATTTTAGAGAAAGGATACAGAATCCAGTTTGGTTCTCGTCCTCCTCGTTACAACGGGGTGCTGCCCACAGTGGTGCATCCCGAGCAGGCTCTGGTAATGGAGCAAGAGGTAAAGGCCCTGTTAGCAAAGGAAGCTATAGAACAGGTGTACTCACCGGACAGAGAGTCGGGTTTTTACAGCCGTTATTTCATCGTTCCAAAAAAGGATGGGCAGTTGCGTCCCATTTTAGATCTTCGTCTGTTGAATCGTTCGGTACAGAAACTCAAGTTCAAGATGCTGACACTCAAACAGATCGTAACTCAAATCAGATCCGAGGACTGGTTTGTCACGATAGATCTGAAGGACGCTTACTTCCATATCTCCATCCTCCCTCAGCACAGGAAGTTCCTAAGGTTTTCTTTCGGGGGCAAAGAATACCAATATCGGGTTCTTCCTTTCGGTCTAGCTTTATCACCCCGCACGTTCACGAAATGCGTGGATGCAGCTCTAGCCCCTCTCAGGCTTCAGGGCATACGTATTCTGAACTACATCGACGACTGGCTGATTCTAGCGGAATCAGAGCAGTTGGCGGTTCGGCACCGAGGTGTCGTTCTCGCTCATATGCAGATGTTGGGGTTGAGGCTCAATGCCAAGAAGAGTGTTCTTTCTCCAGTACAGAGAACCACTTTCCTTGGTGTGGTATGGGATTCAGTGACGATGCGGGCCACTCTATCGCCCGTTCGTGTAGCTGCTATCCTGACAGCCACCAAAGAGCTAAAGCTAGGCCAGTCACGCACTGTGAAACAGTTCGAGAGACATTTGGGTCTCTTGGCGGCAGCGTCCAACGTGATACCTTTTGGCCTGCTGTACAAGAGACCTTTACAGTGGTGGCTAAGGACCAGAGGGTTCTCCCCGAGGGGAAACCCACTTCGTATGATCAAGGTCACGCGGCGGTGCCTTCGTGCCTTAATTATATGGAGGAAACATTGGTTCTTAACCCAGGGTCCGGTATTGGGAGCTCTTTGCCATCGTGTTACTATCTCGACAGATGCTTCCCTCACCGGCTGGGGAGCGGTAATGGAAGGCCGCTCGGTTCAGGGTCTGTGGAAAAGTCATCATCTTTCGTGGCACATCAATTGCCTGGAGATGATGGCTGTCTTCAATGCGTTGAGACAGTTTCTCCCAGACCTGAAGGGCCATCATGTGCTTGTACGAACAGACAACACATCAGTGGTCTCTTATCTGAACCGTCAGGGGGGTCTGCGGTCACGTCCGCTTTGCAAACTGGCGCACCAGATCCTCCTGTGGTCTCTGGGGAAGGTACTCTCCCTGAGGGCAGTGTATATTCCTGGGGACCAGAATATGGGGGCAGACATCCTGTCGAGGCAGGAGCTAAGGCCAGGGGACTGGAGACTCCACCCCGAGGCGGTGGAGAAAATTTGGGAGTTTTACGGCCAAGCAGAGGTGGATCTGTTTGCGTCTCAGCATACGACGCACTGTCCACTTTGGTTCTCCCTTACTCACCCAGCCCCCCTGGGGCTGGATGCTATGGTGCAGACGTGGCCGAGGCTACGTCTGTACGCATTTCCCCCTGTTGCTCTGCTCCCAGGAGTTCTGGAACGAGTCCGCCAGTACGGAATAAGCCTACTGCTTGTAGCACCACGCTGGCCGAGTCGGATCTGGTTTGCGGACCTGATCCATCTCTTAGACGGTCCTCCCTTGGAGATCCCGATCAGGAGAGACCTTCTGTCTCAGGCCGGGGGCACAATATTTCACCCTCGACCAGAGATTTGAAACCTGTGGGTTTGGCCTCTGAGGGGGCCCAACTCATAGAGAGTGGTCTCTCAGCTGAGGCTGCTGCGACCATCCTAAGCTCCAGAGCTCCAGCTACTAGGAAACTTTATGCGCTTAAATGGATAGTTTTTTCTGTATGGTGTCACCGACATCAGTGGGATCCAGTTAACTGTTCTGTGAACACAGTACTCGAGTTCCTGCAGGAGCGCTTTACGTCAGGTCTATGTCCTTCCACGCTCAAGGTCTACGTGGCGGCCATTGCGGCTTACCACGCCCTGGTGGGGGGTACATCGTTGGGTCGAGACCCCCTGATTACACGTTTCCTTCGTGGCACTTTGAGGCTGAGGCCTGCAACTCGCACTAAGGTGCCAGCTTGGGATCTTGCTATAGTACTAGAAGGTCTGTCTAGGGCTCCGTTCGAGCCCTTAGATTCGGTTTCAGAGAAATTTCTTACCCTCAAGACTATCTTTCTGCTAGCTATTTCTTCCCTTAAGAGAGTTGGAGACCTTCAGGCCCTTTCGGTTTCCCCCACCTGCCTTGAGTTTGCACCGGGGATGGTCAAGGCATTCTTATATCCGAAACAGGGATACGTCCCTAAGGTGCCGACCTTGATTCCGAGGCCTATTGTGCTGCAGGCTTTCTGTCCTCCTCCTTTTACATCTGCGGACCAGGAGAGGCTGAACCTCTTGTGTCCAGTGCGAGCACTGGATACTTATGTTCATCGGACATCTTCAATGAGGAAGTCCGACCAGTTATTTATTTGTTTTGGATCACCTAAGAAGGGTCTTCCTGCTTCTAAACAGACGTTTAGTAAGTGGATAGTCGAGGCTATTTCACTTGCATACGAGTACTCTGACCATCCGTGTCCCTTGGTGGTCAGAGCTCACTCTACGAGGGGTATGGCGGCCTCTAAAGCCTTGTTATTTGGGGTTTCTCTCCAAGACATTTGTGATGCGGCAGGCTGGTCCTCACCGCTCACATTCGTCAGGTTTTACAGTTTGGACCTGGATGCTGCCCCAGGTTCTCAGGTGCTTAGTGCTTAGTTCCAACAGACTGACACTCAGGTACTTGGAATTCTGGCGTTTTGGGTATTCTCGTTCCCAAAGCGTCGATGACGCATCGCGAGTTCCCTCGAAAGGGAACGTCTCAGGTTACGACTGTAACCATAGTTCCCTGAGAAAGGGAACGAGACGATGCGTCACCCTGCCATACTTCCTGCATCCCTGTGATCGGCTTGCTTCGACTTTTTGAAGCTAATGCCGCGTTTCACCGGATGTGCTCTTATGCCTTCCTGGTCATGACGTCACCCGCCCGTGACGCTCATTCTTTCCATTGGACTAGTTGACATTGATGCTCAGACGCATTCACGCTGGGGGCGTTCCCAAAGCGTCGATGACGCATCGTCTCGTTCCCTTTCTCAGGGAACTATGGTTACAGTCGTAACCTGAGACGTTTTGCTAAGAAGCTGCTCATGAAAAAAGGATCGGAACCAGCTATTCGTGTTCCTGCTGAACCTCTAGAACAACTGAAGTGAGTGTAACGTTTTATTAAACTTTATATTAATATTTATATTAATCTTTGCAAATCGCTAGCTGCACGCTTCACAATGAATGCGTCTAAGGTTTACACTTAGGGTACTTTACGGCATGTTTTCTATGTATGATGTTCTCAATATAATTCATAATACCACGTTTAAACTGAACAACGCGTTATGGTTATTGTGTTACAAACGGTGTACGCACAGAACAGAGAGGCGGGGTGAGCAAAGCTCATTATCATTTAAAGTCATATGCACTGAAACGGCGTGCTGCAAACAGAGCTGTTTTTGACCAAGTAAAATAAGTGTTTTCTTACGATACTAATGAGAATTTTTAATTAAAGTATATTACAAAATTTTAATTTAGACCCTAAAGAACCATACTAGCTTGTACAAAAATGGCATTATATGACCCCTTTAATAATACTTTATTAAAATCTTGTTAACATTAGTTAATGCACTGTGAACTAACATGAACAAATATTGAACAGCTTTGTTTTTATTAACCGACATTAACAAACATTAACAAATACAGTAACACATGTATTGCTCATGGTTAGTTCATGTTAGTTAATACATTAACTAAGGAACTTTATTGTAAAGTGTTACTGATATTTTTGATGAAATCCGAGGTTTCTGAACCAGCCATAGGCAGCAACGTCATTGCAACTTTCAAGGCACAGAAAGTAAAGACATCACTAAAATAATCCATGGTGGTTTAACCGGTTGGTTCGTATTTGGTTCAAAATAGTACAGTGGTTCAACCGAAATGTTATGAAGCGACGAGAATACTTTTTGTGCGCAAAAAGAAAAGAAACAAAAATAATGACTTTATCATTATTTGCTCGTTATTGGCTAGCTCTTGCATCAGCATCACACGCATGTGTCGTGGCGCTCACGTGAACAGCGTAATAACCATAACCGTAACCGGTTACCGTAATAATTACTAACCCTAACTAACCCTAACCGCAATAATTACACTATGTGGATAGCGTAGGAGAATGATGTGGAAGAGAAGAGATTGTTGAATAAAGTCGTTATTTTGAAGGGGTTTTGCGCACAAAAAGTGTTTGCATCACTTCACCAAGTTTCCACCAAAACTATTCGTCAAGAGCACCACAGGGTCAATATTCATGATCGGCTGCTATAGCCAAATCTTTGATTACTCGTGCCAATACCAAATGTCATTTTTAATGATGTTGAACAGTGCAAATCTTGATCTGTGGACAATATGAAATGTATTGTTCTCTGATGAGTCCACCTTCACTGTCTTTCCCACATCCGTGGGATGTACGGTGTGGAGAAGCCCCAACTTAGGCTTACCGCCGAACTGTGGAGGCGTAACATCCAGACAGTTGCGAGGCCAGAGTGAAGCACAGGGGTGGATCAGTGATGTTTGGGCTACAATATCATGGCATTCCCTATTGTGCTTGATGGTGTGTCACTGCCAAGGCCTACCGAACCATTCTGGAGGACCATATGCAGTTAATGGTTCAAACATTGTACCCTGAAGGGGGTGCCGTGTATCAGCATGGGGTGGGGTTATCTTAAAATTATCAATTTCATTCAATAGAATATTGTAAGATCATTGTCACTGTAAATATATTAAACTTTTATTTTAGTGGTTACTTTTAGGTATAGGTATGTGTTAACTAATGTTAACAAATACAACTTTTAGTAGATGTTGAAATTAGCATTAACTGATTAATGCTGTAGAAATGCAGTTCATTATTATTCCATGTTAACTAAAAAAGTAGCAACTACTGTTAACTAATGAAACCTTATTCTAAAGTGTTTCCAAAATATCATATAAGAGATTAATATAAATGTTTATATCCTGTAACTGAAAGGTATACAAACTTTGCATATGGCAAATAAATTATATATTTAAAACTTGCAGTTTGTACAAATGATGAAATTGACACTTTAGATTAGGGTATGCATGAAAGTGATGTAAATGACTTGTAGGCTATACGTATACACATCATTTGTAACAAATTAGAAAGACTTACAAATGATATGTAACACATTTACAAGTGATGAATAGCTTACACGTATTCATGTATTTACACATCATCTATAACAGGTTTTGAACACTCTGTAGTTTACTGCAATGTAAGTGCTGACTGGATAGGCTATAGACAGCTGTCTGCTCTGACACACATGGAGTGTTTAACTGCTGTGCATCTGCATGTGAGCTTCAGTGGAAGATAAAACCAGTTCTGAGGTTCACATTATCGCTAGATCCCACACACTCCACACAGAACCCGTCTTGAAGCCAAGAAGCCAAGTGTTGATGGGTGAAAGGATTTAACATAACCCACTGGAATTCCCTGACTGTAAATCATTTATAAATGTTTATTCACTTTAAAGCTTGAAATAATTTACACTTTCTTAAACATACTGCTTTAGCTTATACCTTAATGTTTGTGCTTTTGAACATAGACCAGCTTAGAACTTCACTATACATCAATTAATTATATACTGATTATTTATTAATGGTTTGTTCATCATTTGTTTATGATTAACCATCGTTTAATGAGATAAAGATATAAATAATTTAGACATTTGTGTCAAAATTGTTGTAAGTTGTTGATATATCAACTAATAACTTAATAAACATCTACTAATGATCTGTTTGATTACTCCATGATTTACTATTTTTTAAGGTAACTTACAATGCATTTGAAAATTTTAGCATACCACTTATTAATCATTTATGAATGTATAGTCATGTTTTGTAAATTATTAGTCCACCATTAACTAATAACTTATAAATTACTTTTAACTGAACATTATTATAGTGTTATCACAAGCACTTTAATTCACATTAAATAATGATCTGTTAATCATTATGCAATGTTTAATAAGTTCATTAGTAAACATCAAAAAGTTCAGTATCTCATAATTCTAGTTATTTGAATATATATATATATCAAACTATTGATCAGTTAAGTATTATGTTTGTTTGTTGATGATTTATTAATGAAAGTTATTATAAAGTGTTACCAAGTTGATAACACTTTATAATAACTACACACTATGAATCATTAGTTAGAATCATAAGCATTAGTAAATAGTTAATTAATAATTGATATAATTCATAATTCATAAAGCAGACATTAATAAGCAGGTTATAAATAAAGCTATATAATGTGTTATTCTTGTTTTATAAGTATATCTATAATGTGTTTAATAATTGTATTTTCAAACTTTATTAATGATCAATTTATCATATTAAGTATTACATTATTTACAAAGTTATTTAGGTGTTGTCAGTAGTTCATAAGATCATTTAGAAAGTGTAAGTAAATGATTAATAAACTATTTAAATGTACATTTATACGTCGTATTATTTAGGCATATAGTAATAGTTAAGCAGTGTGTTAATAAATGCCGTAATTCATGATTAATTGAGTAATCTCCTTTGTAAAAGCTTTATGAAGCATAGTTATCACTTTAGATGAGCTCACAAGTTAACTCAATTCTAACTGAACTACTAAATGTTTTATAAGTACCTGAATTAATTATGAATTACATTAAGAATATGTGTTAATAAAGCATTTAATAGCACACTATGCAAATATTACTATGTCTAAATAATAAGATGTATTAATGTACATTTAAATAGTTTATTAAATATTTACTTACACTTAAATGATCGTATGAACCGCTGAAAACTCCTAAATAACTGGTTTGTAAATAATGTAATGCATAATTTGGAAATGAGAAAATTGTTCATTAATAAAGTAAATTAAATTATTGGAAATTATAGATATGCTTATAGATCAATAATAAAGCATTTATAGCTGTATTTATAAACTGCTTATTAATGTCTACCAATGTTTTATAAATGATTAATTAATTACTTGTTAATGCTTAACTAATGATTCATAGCATGAAGTTATTATAAAGTGTTACCCAAGAGTCTCTCTCTGCAATTGTTATTTTGTATTTATCCACTGTACACCTATAAATACTGATTTACTTAATAAATCAGAAATAAAAGACAATTTGATTTGAAAAATTTAATTTCACAATAGCCTTGTATTTCACTTCCACACCAAACAAAATAGAACAGCAGTTAATATCTTTATCTCATCATCTATTTTACATGAATAATGAACATTGAGACATCTATAAACTTCAGCCTTACTTTTGTAAAGTGAATATTCTAATTTGAATCATTCCAAGCCTTGAACTCCTCCACTTATCACATTATCATCTCTCTGAACACACACACACACCAGGATCCAAGTGTAGCCACAGCAAAGGTCATGCTCCAGCATCCCAGTCTCCTGCTGTAATTCATCAGTGATGTTTAGTGATCATTACCGCCCTCCTCTTCCAGTATAGCATGAGGGGACCCATCGTTTCATCCACCCTCACAGGGGGACGGTCCAATGAAGAACAACTCACAGCAGGGGGAGGGGGATTTTATATGATTTTATAATTGGCAAGCTTAATTGGTCAGAGTTGTTACAAAGAGATGGGTCTGGCTGGAGGTATTAGTTGAATTGGGGGTTCAAAGTTCAGGCCAAAGTTGACTGTGTGTAGACAGCTGCCATAACTGTCAACTGTCATTTCCTGTTGGTCCAATTAGATGCTGGCCCAGTAAATTAAAAGCTCCTATCATTTTGGTTAGAGAAAAGGTGTACATTTCTTAACGCTGTTTGTAAAGAAGTGCATTGGCTGTGATTAATTACAGTGAACTGAAATATGAACAAATGCATTGCAAGTCACCGATAATCCTTTATACGGTCCACAATACGGAAGAAAAGATCTGTCGTTACTTCTGTTTCATTGGAACTTTATAGGTGTGCTTCTTAAGTCAAGGGTGAACCAAAAGACAGCAACAATATACCGCCTTAGAATTTAGCCAAAAGGGCAATCGTGTATGGCACCATTTCATTAAATCTTGTGGAGAATGCAATCCCACAATGACAGCGACAAGCTCATCCAAGATGGTGGAAAGTATGAGAGAAACGCTATATTTATCTGGGCAATATAGACAGCAGACAGCAATAGAGCCCATTGTATGACATGACCAACCAAAGGACAAGCTGCCCATGCAGGGCTTTAATATCTTTGTTCTTGGTTCTGTTTTACACATCCAGTCATGTCAGATGGCAAAATATTGATAAAGAGGAAAATCCAGCAGGGCAAACTTGGCTGTTTATTTATTTGCTCTCACACATCCCTTTTCTGTCCATCACATACAAACACACAAGCACGCATGTACGCACACACACACACACACAAACACGCACTGGTTTGCATGTTTTATGGGGACTTCCTTGAGACATAATGATTTTTATACTGTACAAACTGTAAATTCTGTCCCCCTACACTAAAACTACCCCTAAACCTACCCATTACAGAAAACTTTCTGCATTTTTTTACACTTTTTAAAACATTTAATCTAGAATGATTTATAAGCGGTTTTCCACATGAGGACAAAAGAAAAAGTCCTCATAAGGTCAAAATTTACTGGTATTACTATCTTTGTGGGGACATTTGGTCCCATTACCTATGGATTATCACGCACACACACACACACGTTTTATGGGGACATTCCATAGATGTAATGATTTTTGTACTGTACAAACTGAATTGCCTAACCCTAAACCTACAGTATCCCTTAAAACTTTTGATACATGATTTATAAGCTGTTTTCCTCATGGGGACCAAAAAATGGCCCCACAATTAATTAATATTATTAAAAAGTACTCAACCAGAAATCAGTTTGATTTT
This sequence comes from Rhinichthys klamathensis goyatoka, assembly GCF_029890125.1. Classification (NCBI taxonomy): domain Eukaryota; kingdom Metazoa; phylum Chordata; class Actinopteri; order Cypriniformes; family Leuciscidae; genus Rhinichthys; species Rhinichthys klamathensis. Next base: position 2,610,049 of record NW_026606632.1, read on the forward strand.
ATTTACAGTTATGTGACAGAAACACTATCCGTGTGAAAACACTGTAAAAGTGATGGAAGCCTTTTGTGTTTAGAAGGGGGAGGGGATGTTGAGTGCAGAAACTTACAGTATGTTTTCAGAGTACAATGAACTCTCTTATCTCTAAAGATCAAAGAAAATTTGATTCCTCACGATATTATCCTTTTAATTCCACATTCTGAAATCCCATCAAGCACCCTTTTAAGGGGAATCAGCTGAGATCGGAAACCTGTGAACATGTCTTATTAAATCTGTTAATAAACGGCCCACCTCATCATAGAATATGTAATGCCCTCAGGCGAATGAGAGACACCATTCAACCATAAAACAGACGAGTGGAATAAGAAGCAGAAAATCGCTGGATAGCTTTTATGTTGCTCGCCGTCCATCAGGCAGCAGAGAGAAAGGATTTTGCAGCCATAAAGACAGAGCTCAGGAAAAGAGCAGGCGAGCTTGTGCTCACTGGAATTAATCAGTTTGGGTTTTGGGCCTGAACTTAAATGTCAGGCGCTGCTCTCTCAATGCTTCTGGGCGATTTCTTAAAGCAGGAAAACACGTTAAGCTCACTCACACACACTCACGCACACACCGGAGGTCAAAGTTGGTCAGTGAGCCAAGAAATACCATATCAGAGCTGCCTTCCTCTGCTATTGCCAGCAGTATAAATTGCAGAATTAGTGTATTGATTGGGGAATGTAGCATCCAGCAATCACTTTTAGAGTCCTGACAAGATTATTTTATCCTTGTTTTCCTGTATGATTATGTGTTATGTGTGAGTTATGCTCCCAGCATGGGAACTGACAGACTAAATTTACTCAATAAAATAGGGCAGTTAGTGAAAGCAGTCAGCCACAACAGAGAGATCTGTTACCGTTAGCATGTGTGCTAGCTCGACAGACTGCCAACTGCCCCCACCAAAGAGATCAATATACCAAACGACCACACAACTTTCTTGAATATGGGGGGGGGGGGGGGGGGTTGGGGGGCACAGGTTCCTCAATATGAACTGAGGAACCTGTACTGCACAGATAAATCATTGTTACCTTTTTTTTTTTTTTGAAAGCTGTGATCTAGGAAATTGGGGATTTCAGGGGTTTAAACAGATCAAGATAAAAAGTGACATTTTAGTGTAAGTTGAATAAACTAGGCATGCACATACACACACGCAATGGGTTTTCATGTTTTATAAGGGAATTTCCATGGACATAATGATTTTTATATTGTTATATTTCGTATGATTTATAAGCGGTTTTCCTGATGTTGACCAAAAGAAAAGTATAACATATTCCCCATAACATAGGGAATACCAGGACCACACATACACACCATCTGGTGTCTCGCATAGCTTTATGTTAAATGTCTAGTTAGTCCAGATGTTTGTGAGCTGTTCCACACCATGTTCAAATCAATATCACATAAAAATGTAACAGTAATTTAGCTTTTAAGAATCTGTCATAAAACTCAATCATACATATGCATTGCTTTCCTAAAGACACAAACCTCCCCCCAATAATGATAAATTATCATTATTGGGTGAACTGTACATTAAACATAGAATTCGATTTATTGTTTGACAAAAACACCCATAACTGTGACGTATGCACACGTGTAACCTGCATTTTTCCCTCGTTAAAACCACATATATGTTTTCTCGCACAGCAGCGTCTAGTCATGGGAAAAGGCAATATCGAGTCTGCAGTCTGATTGATGAACTCTGTACGTTTATAATCTCATTTGGAATGGCTTTCTCACTCTCAGTTGTATATGTGTCAGTCTGCAGTGAGGATTTCATTATGGCTGATTGATACTCCTAGTAAACAAAATCCCTCTGCAAATGCCTTAATCTCTGATAAGATGACTCATTTTCCTGAGTAATGGTGCTTTATGATTATATCTGTCACACAAATGCTATGGCATAAATATTTTGGAAAACACTGTTGGTCCTCTGGACCACTGCGAGTATTTCTATATTGAGGAGAAAGTGCTCCATCAAAAAGCAGTAGCAATAACCATGACAGTTGTTTTAACCTGATTGAATTTCAGTTTTTAATCTAAACTTAAAATGCAATGCATTGAAGTTTCCAGTGTCTAAGTCAGTGGACCTCTGACAAAACCAACAAGATGGCTGTGTCATAGGATCCACCGGAGGCGAACTCACTGAAGCCAAGTCTTTAATCCAAAGCATGAGCAGATACACAAAAACAAAGACTTGACTTGGCAAACCAAAAACTTAAGCATGAACAAACTCACCAACAGCCGGTTACACATAACAAAGCTAGAAAAGAACAAATAAAACATGAGGGCTATGCATACAAAAAGAGTAATGACTAAAAAGGAACACCTGTGAACAATCAAACAATGAACCAATGAGAACAAGACACATGAATAGGGGAAGCACATGACATGATCACATGATGGGAATCACATGAAAAAAAAACAGGAACATGACAATGGGATAACTCAGACTAAGCCAAGTTACAAAATGAAAGACATGAATCATAACCGTGAACTAAAACCTAAAACCAAATGTGACAACGGCGTTATTCCTTTCAAGATAATCATCAGTTATATTTCCCTTTGATTTTCCTTATAGAAATCAATGTGTAAAGGCCCATTCAGACCAATTACGATAACTAAAGTATAACAATAAAGATATAGTTCTAAAAATCGTTCTTATCTAAATATTAAAGAATAGCAAAGTCCACACTATTATAACGATAACGACAAAAAGTAACGTTATCGTTGGAATCACTTTCAGTGCAATTTGTTTTCTAGCTAACAAACAATAACATTGACAGCCAATCAGAATCTATCCTGCTTTAAAGAGCTCGAGCATTTAAAGTGGCCAAAAGTGCAGCGCGCTTCTATAAACAGAACAATATCGTCTGCTGGTGTGGATGCTAATATAGTTCCCTTTCGAAAGGGTCCCCTAGGGGTCGGTATGGGGAATGCCTCTGGCATGACAGGTGTCTGAAGTCTAAACATGACGATGAACTTGACATTGGCAGGCAGCAGCCTATGACGTCACTACAGGTGAGATCGTGTATAAAAAGGGCACCTGTGCAAAACGTCATCCATTTCTTGTCTTTAGGAGACGGTTTGTTTGAACGCGTGTTTAAATAACTATGGACACCACCACTAGCACTGCAAGTGTTAGGAAGTGTGTTCATCCAGCGTAACCTGAGACTTTGCCATTACAGATTTTTTTTTTTTAGTTATCATTCAAGATGTGAATTGGCTTTAACTATGGTACACAGAGCTACACTCCGAAATATTCATCTATTATAAGTCATTTTCAGTTGTCTTTGAATCAATTTCTACACTTTGTCTTAACTTTAGTTTGTACCACTTAAGCAGTGAATTTATTGCTATTCCATGTGAATTCCTTCATATGAGCACACATACATTTTTTAATACCTCTGCATTAGAATAAAGCTACACTGTTAGACAAAAATCGGCATAATATGGAAAGCTTTAGGTACACAGATTTTCTTTTAAGGATACTGATCAAATGACAAGCTATTGCACCCATAACTTTTGCACATTTAAACAGAGATTTAAAAAAAAAATCTGCTGTCTTGTCTTGTGGTTTTTACTCAAACTGTAATCTGACACTTTGTGATGGTGTCACACGTTTGCTCTTTTTGTCAAATACCCGATTAAAAGTGTTAAGTGGAAAGAAAAAGCAGCTCTACGATTATGATCCTTCAAAGCGACACATGACAAGACAAAGTGTTGAGTGTCAAGAGCCATTGGCCGAAGGGCAGCAGCTCAGCAGGCCTGCATCACTCTAAGACACAAATTCACACACATGCACACTCTTGTCTGTGACATTATGGGGTTATGTTTGGAAGGTGCATGCTTGGAAATCCTCTTTCCAAAGGTCATTAGTGCACAACAAAACATGTGTGCACTTCATTTATCACATGGAAATACATATTTGGGTTTTTGACCTCTAGTGAAAATATGCTACAATGTATTTGAAATACATGTATTTTATGCTAAGCATACAACAAATACATTTACTTAAATACAATGTACTTAATATAAATTCCCTGCAATTGTACGTTTAGTATACTAAATTGGTATAGCCTACTTTAAGTCTGCTAAATTGAAACAACTAATTTTGAACTTAATGCACTTTAGTTATCCGGAAATAGTGCTGAGGTCCAACTTTAGTCCAACTAAAGCTATACTTAAGTATATTTGATTGTGCTAAAGTGGAACTATTGCAAATATACTTTAGGTACACATCTTGCATTTAATGACTGATATTATACAGAGATCATACTATCCTTACTAATAGTTATAATAAAACACATTTTAGGCTTAATATTAAGAAATGTGCATTGCGCAATAAATAAGTACTCCAAATAAAGTTGAATTATAATAATTATTTCACACTCGAACAATATGTCAGTAAATACTGGATTTGTAGTATACTTAGTATGAAATAAATGTTTTTTAAATACATTTTGGTATAGTTTTTTGTCCACTAGGGATATTCAACAGTGCCCTGGAATCTGGCAAACGTTTTTCAAACATATTAAAAGATAGGCTGCATAGGATATTTCTACTTTTAAAAATTAATGTAAAAATAAATTTTGTCATACCATAGGACTAAATAAATGTACTAAAACTTGCAATGCCAGTGATGACCTGCTAATCAGCTGTAAGCACAAGACCACAGCCTGGTATTTCAGCCCGTTCTCATCCTTTGGCGTCATACATGTGAAGCTTTGTACATTTCGTTGAAATCTTACGGACATGGCATCCTTTAGCATCAATATGAGACGCAGAACCCAAGGCGTCATACAGGTGACGCTCGTCTAAATCCAACGCACATGGCATCGTTTAGCGTGAATATGAGACGCAGATCCCAAGGCGTCATAACCGTACCCTACTCCAGACCTAAACCTACCCATAACAGTGCGTGTTATATTGACGCTAAAGGATGCCATGTGCGTAAGATTTCGACGAAATGTCATATGGCGTCACCTATATGACGCTAAAGGATGAGAATGCGTTGGGTATTTGGATCAGCAGCAAGATTGCAAATGTGAACAACAGGATTGAAATCAGAGCATCACCGTCACTCTCCTGGGGTCACAGTAGATATCACAAGTATCTATGATTCCCTTTCAAGGGAATTCGAGCTGCGTTGAGACGCTGTGGGAACTGATTGCGTCATTGAAGCATGTGTGAAATCAGTCGAATGGCGTGACGGAACGTAGGCGGGTGACGTCATCGACCAGGAAACTATAAACCACACCTGAAACAAACAGCGCTAGCTTCTGTGTCTTCAGCAATGTGTGCTATGTGAATCGTTTGTCCCTTTGGTGTTTGTCTGTATCAGAAACAGCATTTCTCTCTGTTAGTCAGGAGTTATTTCACCATTGTAAAAGTGACATTATATATATCAACCCGATCACACTAAATGCGTCTCTATAGCACGCAGTGTGTTTATCGTGTAATTTATACGCGGAAATGAGTTTTTTACGTGCATAGGATACGCATGGGTTGGTTAGGGTAGGTTTAGTAGTGGTGCGGGGTGCGTGTGTATTATACGTTTGGGTAGAATTAGTGGTGTGGGGTGCGTGTGTATTACACGCAAATGGACTGCGTATCAAATGCATGCGAAAACTGCGTATCATATGCACGTAAAAACTCATTTTCGCGTATAAATTGCACGATAATACACAATGCGTGCTATAGAGACGCATTTACGTGAGAACAGGCTGTATATATATCCATATATATATATATATATATATATATATATCGTGGGGTTCGCAGATGTATCTGACAGAGGGGTTTGAGGCGGGCCGAGTCGTCTTTAAAGTTTTAGAAGAGATCTCATCATCATCACACACTCTGCTCAGATTTTTCTCCTTAGACTCGGGATCACTGACATTTGTCTCCTCTAAAGATGTAGAAGAGTTGAGTGTCTTCTGAAACCTAGGAGGAGACAAATGTGAGACCCGCAGAGTCTTAAGTTTAAGGAGAAAAATCTGAGCACAGTGTGTGATGTTGTTGATATCTTTTCTGAAGTGTCAAGGTCATTGAAGAAACCTGTATCTTATCGTGTCTTATCTCGTAACAGAGTATCAAACACAAACAATACCGGATAATGAACAGATTTAAAGGTGGATTGTGTAATATTTAGGAGGATATGTTGACAGAAATGCAATATCATATACATAACTATGTTTTCAGTGGTGTATAAAGACCTTTATTACCTTAGATTGAGCCATTTCTATCTACATACACCGAAGGTTCCCTTACATTGAAATGCGCCGACATGTTTCTACAGTAGCCCTAAACGGACAAACGCGTTTTGTCACTATGTTGTTCTTTGTGCAAAGAAGCTAGCTAAAGTCAGCTAATAAAACACTGACACAATGATGAACAAGTAACAATAATATTCGCAATAACATCATTTTACTGAATAAGTATGTACACTAATTTCTTAATTTATCTTTGTAAAGAAACCTCATTGCTTAACTGGTTACTCTCTGTTGTCTCAGATGATGACATCACTTCCTGTCCGCCATCGTAACTTCTGTTGGGTAGCAATTCGCAACCTCACCACTATAATTGCTTCTAAAAATGCACAGTGACAATGAACTAAAAGACAAACAGCTGTGATGATAGTGTTATTGTCCATGGTGACTGATGTGGCGGGAAACTAGAAAAAAGGAACACATAAGACGAGTGAAAACCAAAACAAACTGAACATGACTGTGACATCAGGGCTGTATGTAAATTTTTTTCCCACATAGCACTGCTGCTACAGAGGTTGAAAGTTTTGTAGCACAGGCCACACAATTGTAGCACATGTATAAAACATCTGTTACCATCTCTGAAAACAACCACTAATAAAAAAAATAAAAAAATGCTATAAAATACAAACCAATAACAACTATTATTATTATTATATTTAAAAAACAAACAAACCATAAATAGTTAGAAAGTTGTAAGTTTGTATTATAAAATATTAAAGCTGCAGTCCGCAGTTTTTCATCTTTGTCGCCATCTCTGTTCGAAATCTGCAATTGCAGTCATTCGCAGAATTATCAACTTTATGTGAGTTGTGCCTCGGCACGGCACATTGGATGAATCCAATGTTTGAGGAGAGTGTGCGGCTGTCACCGCACCGGTGTGGATACTGTCATTCAGAATCACAGATTATTCTTTTTGGAAGTATGACCATGACCAACATTAATAATTTTCACCGTAACATCCACTTTTGTTCTGGTTCTGACCAACTAAGTGAAAAAAATCATTGCAGTAAATTTCGCTGATTAAATCTAACAATCGCTTATCATATCACATCAAACCGTACAAATTATACTTTGTTCTCAAATTGTTAATTGTTTAATGCCCTTCCGATATTTATCCTTGTTTTCGCATGGGTCCGATTGCAGTCTCTCTTTTGCATTTTACAACGGGTGAGTCTCCAGTTGTCACTGGTGATTGTCGTTTGAACCTTTCTGGATCAAATTGATAAGTTTAATTATATCAAGTGCTGTGAGAAAAGGCTATAAATCTCCACCTCCAACATCCTCACTCGCAATATAGCTTATACTAGCCGAGACTTCTTCTTTATGAGTACAGATGTGACGTAATGACGCAAAGACATGCTCAAATCTCCCGCGGAAATCCACCAGTACCACTGGAATTAAAAACATTATTACAACCTTACCGGTTTGAATCGAGCTGAGGCAAGCAGATAGTTTTGAACACTGGCTGGTTATGTATTTGCAAAAAAAAAACATTTTGGATAATTTTTAACCCAAAAAAGCTACGGACTGCAGCTTTAAATTATGATAAAACAAATCTGACTGTAATTTCTTATTTTTTTGTCAGGAAATCTTGAGAGAAAAAACTAACTATTGTACACATCTCTACACCAAAGAAAAAAATCAATGTTTCCTATTTTTTAACCAACATAAGGTGTTGAGAGCATTATAGAGTACACACACAATGTAATGTCTGTTTCATTCATAGTCGTAGCCAGAAGGGGCCCTCGCGCAGAAAGACTCGTTGGAGTAATAAATCTGTTTAAAATAACTTATGACGTTCCAGGAAATCTCTTATGTGGACAAAGGCATCCACCTATCGCTGTAACAGATAGGATTGTGTCCCAATTCAAAGGCTGCATCCTTCGAAGGCCGCGGAGGTCAGAACGAGTGTTGTTAAAGTCTAGCCTGCGGAGGATTGTTCTTGTCACCTAGCAACTGTGACAGCTGCCGTCACTTTAAAGTTTTTATTTTATTTTTACTTTTGAATCATTAGATATTTGAGGAAGTTGAAACCCAATACTTACGTTTAAAAATGTAATTTGGCACTTTCTCTCAAAAAAATCCTGTCGTCACTGGCGCAAATTGAATTCTGGGGAAGGCAAAGCCATGAAGGAACCATCTGTTGTATCCTTCATTTCACAAAAAACTAAGGATGCATTTGGAAGCCGCATTTGAAGGAGCCTTCGAATTGGGACAGCCTTCGTCGCTGCGCAATGCGCCGAAGGATGCACACTCTGAATTGTGATGTTTATAATGCAATGCTAATCGACATACCCTTTGTCACTGTACAGAATATTATACAATAATATAATTTCTGCCTTATTATGTAATGTGAAACATGTCAGATCACCAAACTGAGTTATTTCAAACACTTGATTAAATGTTCCCTTCTGTTGGACAACATGTTTGTTAACGCTTCTCATTACAAGTTTAGAAAGATGTTTGGCGCCTGTTGCTTTTTCAAATGCACGTATATTGTATATGACTCAATCTCACAGCACTTGCAGAGATAGAGCAGCATTTACTGCGATCCGATCGATCCGCTCTGAAAAGATCTGCGCATATATTTATTTATTTAAAAAATGTTTCATATTCTCACTAAGCTAAATCGCTATTTTGGTTTAATTTCAGTCAATCGTGATTAACCTCACACAAACACAAAACAAATTCTCACTTCAACCAAACAAGCTGTGTCTCACATGCTAAACTCTATCGCACGCGTGCTATAATGTATTCATCACACAGACCAATTTTTTCGTAGCACGTGTGACATACACTCACCTAAAGGATTATTAGGAACACCATACTAATACTGTGTTTGACCCCCTTTCGCCTTCAGAACTGCCTTAATTCTACGTGGCATTGATTCAACAAGGTGCTGAAAGCATTCTTTAGAAATGTTGGCCCATTTTGATAGGATAGCATCTTGCAGTTGATGGAAATTTGTGGGATGCACATCCAGGGCACGAAGCTCCCGTTCCACCACATCCCAAAGATGCTCTATTGGGTTGAGATCTGGTGACTGTGGGGGCCATTTTAGTACAGTGAACTCATTGTCATGTTCAAGAAACCAATTTGAAATGATTCGAGCTTTGTGACATGGTGCATTATCTTGCTGGAAGTAGCCATCAGAGGATGGGTACATGGTGGCCAAAAAGGGATGGACATGGTCAGAAACAATGCTCAGGTAGGCCGTGGCATTTAAATGACGCCCAATTGGCACTAAGGGGCCTAAAGTGTGCCAAGTAAACATCCCCCACACCATTACACCACCACCACCAGCCTGCACAGTGGTAACAAGGCATGATGGATCCATGTTCTCATTCTGTTTACGCCAAATTCTGACTCTACCATCTGAATGTCTCAACAGAAATCGAAACACATCAGACCAGGGAACATTTTTCCAGTCTTCAACTGTCCAATTTTGGTGAGCTCTTGCAAATTGTAGCCTCTTTTTCCAATTTGTAGTGGAGATGAGTGGTACCCGGTGGGGTCTTCTGCTGTTGTAGCCCATCCGCCTCAAGGTTGTGCGTGTTGTGGCTTCACAAATGCTTTGCTGCATACCTCGGTTGTAACGAGTGGTTATTTCAGTCAAAGGTGCTCTTCTATCAGCTTGAATCAGTCGGCCCATTCTCCTCTGACCTCTAGCATCAACAAGGCATTTTCGCCCACAGGACTGCCGCATACTGGATGTTTTTCCCTTTTCACACCATTCTTTGTAAACCCTAGAAATGGTTGTGCGTGAAAATCACAGTAACTGAGCAGATTGTGAAATACTCAGACCGGCCCGTCTGGCCACGTCTGGCAACCATGCCACGCTCAAAATTGCTTAAATCACCTTTCTTTCCCATTCTGACATTCAGTTTGGAGTTCAGGAGATTGTCTTGACCAGGACCACACCCCTAAATGCATTGAAGCAACTGCCATGTGATTGGTTGATTAGATAATTGCATTAATGAGAAATTGAACAGGTGTTCCTAATAATCCTTTAGGTGAGTGTATATGTCGCACTGTACAGCCCTGATAATGATCAAATTAAAAAAGAAAAAAGGAAAAAGACAAAATAATGTTTTTTCCCTTTTCTAGTGTGCAATACGGAACAGTCAGATTCTCACAGTAATTTTGATTTGACTGTAGAACTGACATGTAGATTTGACCAAGTCTTTTGATTTCTGATGTTCTATTTGTATGTACATTATTATCCAACCATAGGCTACATGTATACACATACACATATACACATCTGTTGAGTATTAGTGAGGATGCATAAAAGTATAAAGTCAGAATATGCTTAGAAATGTTATAGTCTTTGACGAAGAGAGAGGCACACGATTATGAAGCCATGAAGTCTGTTGAGAATAAAAAAGACAACAGGAAAATGTATGGTCCTCATAATAATCCATTAGTTTAAGGATAGTAGCCTAAGTCCTGGATAAACAGCTGGATGAATAGCTGATACATAACATGACCATTATAATTAGCAGTAATTTAGGTCAAAATCAAATTTTAAATTTGTGGTTAAAGTTTTGTAAAGACTACAAAAAGATTACAAAAAAGTGAAAATTTGTGAAAGGGAGCTCCATTTACCTTTGGACCTCCAGACATGAAAACGGATAAACAAACAAACAAACAAACAAATAATCAGCTTTCACAGCAAGACCATTGACAGACATTTTGTGACAAATGAAAGTGCTATTGGCATATTGTGATTTATCAATGGGTTTCTTCAGTCAACGTTCTCATAAACATCTCTGCATGTGTCTGAACGTACACCACCTGTCACAACCCTGATCAATACACTCTTTAAGAAGCTGAAATGGCTGTAGGAAAATCCATACATGCGTCACAAATGATTTCAAGACAAAAAATCCCTTGTGTCAAGCTGCGTTTCTACAGCTTTAAGCAGCAGGGAGAAATTGCAGCGATTTCAGAGCAATTCAGCCCTTTAATCACATTTACTGTAGAGGGACACCTCCAAAATCGTATAAAACATGTTGGAAATTAGCTATAATTATATTCTATGTATATTTGAATGTATAGAAAAGGTTGAAGTAAGAAAAAAATGATTTTTTTAATTTTCTCTCATTAAGAAATTAGACAAGAATATCCAAAGGCAGACAAGCTTTTTTTTTTCTCTTGTATGTTAATATATAATTGGTTATTTATCCATGTTGCCATATATCAACAACATTAGTGAACTATTCTTTACATTTCATAAAAAATGACAAACCACATCAATCCATCATACATCGATAAATGGGAAGTTCTTGTTTTAAGAACTAATTATAATATTTATTGGCTTCTCATTAGAACCTCATAAACAGCAGTTTCAACAAGTGAAGGATATATTGAGCTTCTAAAAGTTTTCGAACATTGATAAGTCTGCTGTTTTTAGCCTAATAAAAGGCCCTTTAAATGCAACTAAATCCCTGGTGCCGATTATTCGCTTCTGGGCTTCTGATACCAGTGAAAGCAGCACTTACCTAATTACAGATTAATACATAAATGTGTTTTTAATCATCAGAGGTTTTAAACAGGATGGTCTCATTTCTTGGCGACAGCTGGGGACGCTTTCTTCTGATTCGTTGTAATCCACTTTTTATTATGAAGAAAATTGTGCCGTTTCATATAGACGGCTGCTGAGGATAAGTAATAGAGAAGGTGGCATGGGGCACCTTTTAATAAAGGGAGGATGCAAATACTCTCAGTGTAGCACCATTCTGATCTCCTAATTTTACAACAAACATTGAAAAATATTTATATATGATTTACTTTGAAAAGAGCTGAAAAAATGTTAACCAGAAATTGCACATGCCCACACATTAAAAAAAAGACCGTCTTGCTGTGTCATCTAATGGGCGTATTTAATGTGTCTTTAGTAAGCCTTCACTCTCATAAGCTCTTTAATGTAACGATTTACACAACAGTCTATGAAGACAAATGCATTCACATTACAACCAAAAGGCCTTTATAAGAATTATGCACATGATGGAGCATATGCAGTTGGGTGCTGTGACTTTTTTCCCCATTTATGTGTGTTTTTATTATGTGCACTGTTATGCAAATGTTCCTGACCCAAATCTGTTTGGTTTAAATTAATGTATTTTACCTTTGAGATGAGGCGCTGAGCTCTCGGTGGGTCATTTGCGTAAAACGTTCGCAGGGAGGTATATAGTGCCGAATTAAGTGGTTAAACAGTGATATCTATTACACGCAACCCCATGACGGTACGGCATTAGACTTACTAAATAATACATAAAAATTATATCAGCAACACAGCCTGTGCATACAGTGATACTTCATAAAACAGTCATTACTCTTGTGAGTTGCAACGTAGGACTTTCGTCCTATTAAATATTTATACACTTATAGTGGAGGAAAATACCTGCTCTATTTGTGTGGGAATACTTTTGAGGCCATTTCTGTAAATGACTTTTGTGTTTATATTATATGTATTGTGTGTTACAAATTGGCAATACTAGTAAGGATCTGATGGTAATTATACACTGTTATTGTAATTACATGTAATAAAACTGTAATAACATTATAATAAATGTGTAACATGCACTAATGCAAAGTGCTAAAGTGCATTTTTATTTAACAGCCTGTGTTTTATATTGAATACGATAAATGTTAATTTTTTTAAAGGTTTTGGTTACACTTTATTTAAGGTGTCATTGTTACAGTGTAATTATACATTTTAGTACTGAGTAATATTAATTAATACCATGTATACTGTAGGGTTAGGGTAGGATTAGGATTTGGTTGAGGGTTACTGTAGTTGCATGTAATTAAGCATAATTTACTGTTATTACAACGCATTCTCATCCTTTGGCGTCATATAGGTGACGCCATATGACATTTCGTCGAAATCTTACGCACATGGCATCCTTTAGCGTCAATATAACACGCACTGTTATGGGTAGGTTTTGGTCTGGGGTAGGGTACGGTTATGACGCCTTGGGATCTGCGTCTCATATTCACGCTAAACGATGCCATGTGCGTTGGATTTAGACGCGCGTCACCTGTATGACGCCTTGGGTTCTGCGTCTCATATTGATGCTAAAGGATGCCGTGTGCGTAAGATTTCAACGAAATGTACAAAGCATCACATGTATGACGCCAAAGGATGAGAACGGGCTGGTTATTACTATGGTACATGTACTATGGTACATGGTAAAGTATGTATTACTATGGTATGTAACAATGACACTGTACAATAAAGTGTTACCAAGGTTTGAAAAAATGAGATCAGTAATGCTAACCATTACGACTAAAGCACAGAATTAACACTGAAATGTATTTTTTTTCTTTTCTTTTCTTTTTTCTTTGTTTGTTTTATTCTACAGTGAGGTGACCAGGTTAAACCATACTATCAAACTGATCTATTAGTGATTTAAATGTTCTAAATAGACCAAGCTCCATGCACTGATTGGTTCTGTATCTATATCGTGTAAAAAGAATGACTAAATAATGGTGTCTACAGCAGGGGGTTAAGACCGCTACAATACCCAGCCATTAGACGCAACAGTACAGGACTACGGCTGAAGACACCTTCTTTTTATCTGCTTCCACTGCAAACAGTGCTATGTTGATTAAAGTTTAATTAAGAATCACATTTGGCTGAGTGTCTAGCTCCACTCTACAGGAACAGATTTCTGCGGGCTTAACTCTATAGCTGGCAAAATCCTCTTTTATTACATTCAACCTGTTGTGGAAGCATGGGGCAGGAGGGAAGCCAGCCAGCTGCTGAGACCTTGTTTGCTGTCGGAAAAATCCCAAGTCTCTAGAGATTCCCCTGCAGCGGCCCGACTTAATATCAGCACCATCGCTTCACAACTATTATTAATGATACTCTTCATTAATTTCTTGTTGGGCTGATGTTATTTATTAAAATATTAAAGAAAACTCCAGAGACACGTGTACACACACACACACACACACAAGTAATGAGGGATGTGTCCTCCTCTCTCTCTTTCAAACTCTATTTCTCTCTGTTGCTCTTTCTTGTTCTTTATGGATGGAGAGTGGAATTACACATGGACACTGCCATCTCTCTCTCTCTCTCTCTCTCTCTCTCTCTCTCTCTCTCTCTCTCTCTCTCTCTCTCTCTCTCTCTCTCTCTCTCTCTCTCTCTCTCTCTCTCATTAGCTGCTCTCTTGGGCTGAGTGACACCATAAATCCATTCTGCATGCGGCCCATAGCTGGCCACACACACACACACACACACAGAGAGAGAGAGAGAGAGAGAGAGAGAGAGAGAGAGAGGGAAAGAGAGAGAGATTGTAGTTCTCTTCTCTCATTAATGAGGCATCCACATGAGAGATGAATTGACTACTGTCCATCTGAAATAAGCATCCAATGTGTCGGGCCACCACCATCACCCAGCATGCAGATTTGGGTCACAAGGTGACACCCTAATTCTTCATTAGGAATATATGGTAATGTCACTCCTTTGATCATAGCAGTACTACAACACGCATGTCATACTAATGCATGACAGTATTAGATGGGACAGCAACATTTGTTTGAATCAAATGAATATATATATATATATATATATATATATATATATATATACAGTATACCAATAAAATATCTCCATAATAAAGTTTGTATTTGAAAAATGTAATATTCATGTTTCATATGATCATAGTCATCCTCAAGAACCAAAAACCACCATCAGCATAATTATTAATATAATAAACTACATTTTATAGAGCACAAATTGCAATGTCAATTGCTAATATTAATATTAATAATTTTATAATAATTTTTACCAATTTTATTTTGTTAGTTACAATATATGCACATAATTTGTAGAAGATTAATGATAAAATTGTTAATATTAAAAATTAAATAATCAACTAATTAATGTATTGTCACCATGAAATCAAAATTGACCATTCTTCTTTTTTAATGACATTTTCTTTCATTCATGTCCCCTCGTAATCATTAATCAAAATAATTCCCCCTCCCTCTTACAACAACATCTCTTCTCTTCTTTCACGACGTAAGGGCAAATGGCATTGATCCAACAATCCAATCAATTCCAGATGGACATTTGGACAGATCCTACATTTTTTCTTGATTGAGAAGCCATTTTACACGGATAAATGTCACAATAGTGAAGAAATGACTATCGCAACTTCTATTTCATGCCGACTTTAATTATCAACGAACCAAACACATTCATTTGTGATCATTTGTGCTCAATGTCACTAATGGTCACTTTTTGGGGGGTATTTGTACAGCTGTCTGTCTAAACTGATCTGGGACCAGATGCTCAAACATCTTATATTCTTAGCAGTGGAACCTTTAATTTACCCCACCTTCAATTTGTCCCAGTCCCTCATTTGATATCTGCAGTATTAATGGGTGTGCTGGCAAAACTGTTCCATATTAATCATAATAATTAATCAGATCCAATTATATAATATATAAATGCGAACAAATTGCTGGAAAAGTAATGATCTATCATGAAGGTGCCACCAAGAAAAAGAGAATAAAACAGCAATTAGAAGGGGGGATATTTTAACAGTGGTGTTAGTCTGCAGCAAACATGATGGTGTAATTAGTGTATGTGTGTGTGTTACTAGAATAAGAAAGTAATGAATTTCTGGGGAACATTATATGTGACATGTGTTTGGTCATCGTTGTTCATTTGTTTGCCGGATCCTCTGAAGTCAGAGCCTGAAATGCAATTAAATTTCCTGCTTTTCCACAGCTAAAGTATGAGGTGAAGAGAGCAGCAAAACAAGACATCTTAATTATCTTCATTATGAAAAATAATGCATCACACCCTTCCAAACAAAGACTGAGGCAAATAGTCAAACAAAACAAGACTTTGTCCCTCTCTATATAATAATATATTCATGGTGCTGTTTGCAGTACTATCTACAAATTAGCATGACTGTATTATCTATTATATCCGGTTTATATGGTGCAACCCGAAAGCCTTGAGGAGTTAAAATGGCCTACACCATCACAGTTGTTCTTTCATCTCGATGTTGTGGCAGCCACAAAGAAGTTAAACCCTTATCATGACAGTTCCAGAATCTGTCAGCATCACTCGACGCCAAAACCTCATCCACTCGAATCGCATTTATTTCCTATGTCAGAGATAAGGAGGACAGGAACAGGTAAATCCCTGGACATGAAACAAACCCACTCCTGTGTGACCAGCCAAGCCAACAGATAGAGACACACACCTACTTTTCCTTCTTCAAATGGACCATTTTCCATTAACTCTTCAGTAAATCCATAATGAGAAAAGAAATTAGAACACGTATTAT